>NC_080588.1:17500000-18750000 GCF_029962835.1 Magnolia sinica | reverse complement strand
CAAGAAGTTAAGACATTATTGTTTGTCCCATGACATAACATTGATATCTCAAGCAGATCCCGTTAAGTTTTTAATGACAAGGTCGATGTTGTTAGGAAGGTTAGCAAAGTGGATGTTGTTGTTGTCAGAATACGCAATTACATATGAGCCAGCAAGAGCAGTAAAAGGGCAGGAAGTGGCAGATTTTCTGGCGGCCCATCCTGTGATGGACTGCGAAGCCATCTTCGATGAGTTTCCTGACGAACAGGTCATGATGAGAGAATTGCTAAAAGAGTGGCAAATGTTCTTTGATGGAGTGGCCCGAGTGACAAGAGCAGGTGTCGGGGTGATATTTATCACCCCCCAAGGCGATTTGTTGCCTTACTCTTTCACGTTAGGCACCGCATGTACAAATAACAAAGCTGAATATAATGCCCTGATCATTGGGATGGAAATAGCTAGTAAGCTTAAGATAAAAGCATTGCAAATTTATGGGGATTCTAAGCTAGTCATAAATCAGTTAACAAATGAGTTTGAAACAAGGAAATAAGAACTTCTGCCATACTATCGAAGGGCGCAACGTTTATTGGAACAATTCCTAAACGTTGAAGTCAAGCATATACCATGGTACGAGAACGCAAAGGCCTATGCTTTGGCCAGTTTAGTAGCATCGCTATCTTGCCCAGATCGAAGCCCCTTATAAGTGACAATCGAAGAACGGAGATTCTTAGAAGTGACAATAGATGATTAACGTCAGCCTTTCATTGATTATGTCAAGTACGATATCTTACCAGAAGATTCAGAGGTGAAGCCGTAGATTAAGCACAGAGCAAAAAGATTCATTATGTGTAATGAGGGATTATATAGGTCTTATAATGAAATACTATTGTGATGTCTAAGTGAAGAGAAGGCAGGTTAAGTGCTGCAAGAGGCACATTCTGGGGAATGTCGGGCGCATTAGGCTGGGAGAAATTTATTCCACCGAGTGCATCGGTTGGGATATTATTGGCCGACAATGTTCAAAGATGCAATAGACTACGTGAAGTGATGCCATGAGTGTCAAATCCACAGGGATATTATACATGTACCTCCTGAAGATCTTCATCAGTCAGCTACTACCTAACCTTTTTCCACATGGGGACTTGATGTTAATGGCCCTATAAATCCATCGTCATCTAGAGGAAAATAGTATATACTAGCAGCAATTGACTATTTCTCCAAATGGACAGAAGTGATTGCGTTGTGAAGTGTTAAAGAGAAAGATATCGTTAATTTCATTCAGCACACAATAATATATCGCCATGACATCCCAAAGAAAATCATCACAAACAACAGTACTCCTTTCAAGAACAGAGGCATGAAGAAGTTAAGTCTTAAGTTCAAAATTCACCAATTGTTCTCAACACCCTTTTACCCACCAGTCAATGGGCTAGCAGAAGCGTTCAATAAAATGATTGTAAAAATACTAATCAAAACAGTGAACGGTAATAAGCATGATTGGGATGAAAAATTGCAGGAAGCTGTATGGGCCTACAGGACCACTCATCATACAATGACACAAGCTACCACGTATTTATTAGTTTATGGTGCAGAAGTCGTCATGCTAATCGAAATATAAGTCACTTCACTAAGGGTAGCAGTGCATCAATCAATTACAGATGACGAGAATGTAAGAATACGACTGATAGAGTTGGATCTGCTTGATGAAAAAAGTATGGCAGCTTAGCAGCGATTGTAGTTACATTAGGCTAGGATTTCTGTTACCTTCGATAAAAAGGTTAAACACCATTCTTTTAAGAAAGGGGATATGGTTCTGATGTTTGAAAGGCCAATAGTAGTCACTCAGAGAACAGGGGGTAAGTTTGATTCCAAATGGGACAGACCGTATATCATAACTGAAGTCCATTCCAATGGAGCATAAAGAGTAACAGATCAAGACAGACGAGGCATCAATATACCGGTCAATGCTCGCTTCATTAAGAAATATCATCCTTAACAGTGGGAGAGATTTTGATCTAGAAGATTATCAAGATAATACTTCGACATCAAACGGGGGCAATCATAGATGAAATAGGAAAATAACATTTAAAAGCGGAGCCTTGTATTCTTTCTTCACGAATGATGAATAAAATTTTCAAGCATAACACTATCTACGAAATCCCAGCTGTTGCTGTCATTACTGGTTACTAATCAAAATTGTTATTATTGCCAAGCTAACTGGATATAAAGAATCATCAGATTATTATGGGCAACAGCAAGCAACAGCGAAAAATCAATTATTGATTCACCATCTAAGGCAGCCTAGCCAAGCCTTATATGGCCAACTATGTGTAAGACCTATATATTATCCGAGATAGTAGTGTGGAGCCAGCGGCCCTAAAAAGCCCATATAGGCCACATCACATGCATACCCATGTGGGCAGTGGACAAAGCCAGTGACAAAAAGCCTCGAAGGCCAGAAGTCCTCAAATGGCCAGTGACACGTGAGACTAATGTCATTTGTAAGCTCTCTGACAACCTCATAGACGAGGATGAAAATAACCTCCTGTGAATGGGTCCGAACTTACAGATGAAGGAAAATGGGGAATAAAATAAGACCCCCCTAGGTCTTTGGCTTGATTTCAGTATTAACTCATGAGGACATGGTCTTAATAAAAACACCCCCTCACTAATGGACTGGCGGCCCTAGACTTGGTACCAATGGTAGCCTTGTGCGCCTCGCGAACTCTAGAGAGTTACTGTGGCCAACCATGCACGTAAATCCCATTAAGTTCACGACTCCGGCAGCTTCAATGGGCCCCTCTGATGGACTGCGGCTTGTGAACTCCCCGACTGTGATAAGTCCAGAGAACTCATGAGAGTTAGAGAGACCATTTGTATAAGATCCGACTCCAACTACTTATGAGTCTAAAAAACTGTGATTGCTCCACTACTCAAGAGCTTAAATTGTGTGTAAAGTAACTAAACTAACTTTGAAATGAAATAGTTCCACCCATTAAAATAAAACATTGCATAGGATCGTCGTGCGGTGCATAAATATAAATAGTGGAAATATTGAAACATGAGTATGAAAGTATTACATCAACATGTATCCCAAAATCAATGATTGTGTTATCAAGAATGCATTTGCTCCAAATAAAACACCACGATCTGTTTATGTATCACAATGCGAAAGGAATTTATATGAAAAATACAATCCTAATAGATCTTTAGCTATGCTTAATATTGTTATGTAACGCTGTAGTTCTTCTTTTAACTGAAATTGTGCCGCAACAATCATGCATTCAGCCTCAAGAATAATCCTAGCTTGATCAGGAACGCCAACCAGTTTTGATTCCAAAAAGGCAACAGCTTCCCTATTCTTTGCTTGTTCGACTTTCTCGATACTGAGAACTTGAGTATTTGTTTCAAGCTCCTCCTTGATTTGACAAATGGTTAAATCTTCTGCTTCTTTCTAACCCTTGAGTTGCAGAATCTCTCTCAAGAATAGCGATTTGATCATCAATGATCGCCTTATTTCTATAAAAAACTTTCATCTTCTCGTGAAGAGATTGACTAACAACATCGCAATTAGCAAGGACATCATCTGAATGAGAAAGTTTTTCCTTAGGTAGTGTCAATTCTTTCTGATGATTCAAAATTTTTGAAGTAATGACTATACTTCGCGCTGCTTCTAAGTTTTTGGTGGAGTCATAAAACTGTGACAAGGAGTTGTGAAGAGACTAAACATTGAAGTGCGCCAAATGAGCTGAATGGGTAAGAATGGCTAAGGCGATGTTGAAAAAGGGCCACTGGGCTGGATCTTTAAAAGTGCTGATGATAACATAGATTGTGTTCTTGAAAAATCCCAGCATAAGAGGGGACACCTTTTCCAACAAAAGTTTATCAAAGATAGTGGCTACTGAGTTAGACCCTTCAGACCCACTTAGAGTTGGCACAGCCAAGGCTAAAAAGAAAAGAGATGAGATTATGAGTTCAAAAAAAGGATATATATATATATATAATGATATAAAGAAGAAAAAGAAGATGCATACCCTATCTAGGGGCAATAGTGGAAGTAGCTTGAACAGAATAGGTTTCGGGTGCTGCAGATCTGGGTGCGTTTGTAGTCACTGCATCATTGAAAGAAAGCTCCTGAGCCCCTACAGTACTCGAGTCAAGAGTCGTTGGAGTTGGGATGTCAACCGGATTGAAGAAGAATTCTAAACTTTGGGATACTGGCTGGATAGGAGGAGGACGCAGAGTAGGAGATTTATTAGTTTGCATGGGGGCATCAGATGTTGTGGTGATTATTGGCAAGGTTTCTCCTGTGTTGTGAGGAGGAAGTACATTTCCCATTGCTGTTTGAATTTATAATGATTAAGCCTCTGTATCCCTTAATGTTGATGTTTCACGAGCGATTACGTTAGCAGTTTCCACGATACATGGAGAATATGAGGCATTAAAAGAAAGAAAGATAGTCACGCTGGGAGAATAGCCAGATTCTCCATAATTGAGTTGCTCCTCTTCTAGGGAGGTCATTGTGATCGGATGAGAGGCATCCGGACAAGTGATTGGAGCATCAGGAAGTGGAGACCCGGTTCTAACATTGTTTTCTTCTCCAATATCCACTTTAGCATCAGTATCTTCATTTAACAAAGTATCTCCCTCATCGGTTAAGCTCGTGGGAGATGTATCATTGCTTGCTGTATTGGTTGAATATTCTAATGAATTGTCTTCCTCTAATATAGTTTGTTTTCCCTTATAAGTAGTCTTTAAAGGGAGAAGACATGCACTCTGAGTAGGAGAAGGGACCTGTTGCGCCAAAACTTAAGGAGACAATGACTTAGCACGCAAACGAGTCATAGGAGATGTGATGATAGTAATCCGATTCATGATAGAAGAAGTTATAGCTGTAGCACGATTTGTTGTAGTTGTTGCATGACCCATGGCAAAGACAATTGTGGTGGTTGTATGTTCAATAGTGGGAGAAATTGCAGAAGTGATGGGCTCTGTAGTAGGAGGAATGATGGGAGCAGGGTGTGTAGGCTAATCTCCTCCTTCAAGAGTAGGGTAGGGCAGAATACCGCCTGCAGTTTGAAATTCATCACGAGGAGTGGCCAGTATTTCTCATCGTTTTATCAAATCCAAAGGAGAACCAAAAGCAATCCATCCCTCTAGAGTATTTGGCGGCTTTATTTCTCTGATGGGCTCTTCTACGGAAATTTTATGACGAAGTTGTCCTGGAACAGCGACCTGATCTTTCTCATTAAAATATGTGATCCCTTACTCCGGCCTATAGTTCCTCAGGTGTGGAGGAGGAACCTAAATAGGTCGATCCACTAGAAAACTATTGCGTGCCAAGTAGTAATGATGCGCCCACCACTGCATCTAGGAATATGAAGTTGTCACTCGATGATTATACCTTGGGAAAAGAAATCGAAAACTAAAATTTCTTGCTAAGAGCTACTTCCATATTAAAGCCCAATTATAGGGCCAACTCCATAGCTTCTCATTATCCGCGTGACTTCCTCCCCTACTTGGGGTACAGAAATTGCATGGCAAATCGACTCGGATAATACGGTTCTCTCCAAAACTCTACTCCTTCTCGCATGGGAAGACTACAAGAATGAATACAAAGAAAGAAAGTTCTTCAATGGGTTCCAAGTTATTATTATCCTCCACATCTCTGTCTTTAGCTTGGTAATCCAAACAGAAAGGGAAGAAATCAATGGATTCCGTGTGGTCAATTTTATCCACTATCCAGTTATACCCCTTCTTTATCATCTTTCGCTTTAAGAAATGCCATAGAGGTAGATGATCGGGATAGACATAAGCCTTCTCTGAATTACCATAAGTCCAGGGGAAATAAATGTCCAGCCAGCCTGAGAAATAGTGTCATGGAGTGAAAGAAGATGAAACCTCTACAGCTGGGCTTGAGCAATGTGCCACAACATGACCAAAAGCTCTATATAACGAGCATAACATAGGAGGGGCTAGAGAATTTTTTTTTCTGCCTTCCACCATTACGCTTGCCACCATAAATAAGGTTGGTCGAATGGAGTCTGAGCTTTTCGAGCTAAAAAGCATGACTAAGCTTAACCAATAAGCTAAGAAAGCGGCTAACTCAGTTTCAGTGGTGAATTCAGCCAGGCTCTTTATCTTTTTGTGATAGGCTTCTAATTTGGCACAATGGATGTCAGGGAACCTGAAAACAAGAGAGGGAAGAAAGATGAATTAATAATTCATATTTATAAGAAAATGACATTTGAAAGATAAGAAAAAATGTTATAACACTTACAACAAGTATCAGGAAAAATGTGCAAGCCAATAAAGAGGGGATATTTTATGGACATCGGGGAAACAAGACATTTCACGGAAAAGTTCGATTGTCAATGCTGAAATCTTAGGCGTTCTATTGGGAGAAACATAGGAAAATTCCTTGTTTGTAGGAATGTATTCATCTAGGAAAGATCCGGAGATAGGCAGTCCAGTCATCCTATATAGATCCCACAAAATGATGCTTACTTCCCCGACCAGAAGGTGGAAAGAATTCGTAGTGGAGGACCAGTACTTCAGAAAGCCCTTATAAATCTCGTGTCCTTTTGGAAGAACTCTGAGGTGGCTTCTATAGCATGATATATCTTTACTATCTTAAGAACATCTTCGTACTTCTTCAAGATCACCTTAGTCCATGTGCTGTAATACGGACGATCAATCCAAAGTCCATGTGTCCTGAATTCTTCTCTACCCCATTGGGAGTCATGACCATGAAAATGCTATTGAATCGTTTCAAAGAAATGAGTGCGGTATAAGGTGTGGGGGTTGTAACATGGTGTGAGGAAGTGCATGTATGTTATCTGCCTGGTCTTTTGAATTAAGCCCTTCTTCGTAAGATAACCTTCGAGGAGTTGTGGCTCTTTGATCACCCAATTTGACACGCACAGGAGTCTGTTTTGTGTCATATAGTCGGTCGGTTCACTTTGGAGTATAGACCGGTGGCGCTGGAGATGCAAAGGGATAGTAATAGTCTCGTCTTTGTAAGGGTTGCAGAATTTGATCGCATCAGCGCTTGACTTTGAAAAGGCCAAGCTATATGTCCTAGAGGGGGGGTGAATAGGACAATGCCAAATAAAACTTATAACAGTGGAAATAAAAAGAAAATGATAGCCAAAGTAAATCACAAAGCAGTAAATTAAAATAACCTCAAAATTCAGATCTTGAGAGGTTGATACAAACGTTATTCTAAGGACAACCTTACACCAAAAACCAAAGTTTATGGTAGGACAACCTTATTTCTAGAAAGATCTTTGTATCAAATCTCAAATCGAAGAGGAATACAGAATTAAATACAAACTGAATAAATTGTAATTAAAAATGTATTGTTCTAGGGACAGCCATACACCATAAAAATGGCAGGGCAACCTTACTGGAACAACTTTCAAATGAAATTGAAAATCAAGCTGATAAAGGAATAGCAGAAAATAAATTCTAAGCTATTACAACATTCTCACAAAGCTTGAATTAAATAATTACAACATTCACCACCATACATACATCCCACAAAAATTAATTAAAGATTAGAAGAATAAATCAATCAACCACAACACAAGAGTTTATAGTGGTTCGCCTGTGTGTTCACCAACTGTTATACAACAACCACACAAAATGCTACTCCACTCCTAATATCCTCACACAGGGGATATTAGCGTTCACTAAAAATAGGTTTTCCCAGGTTCACCCAAAACCTTTACAATTGTGTCTTTGTATGTGGGCTTACACAATTAAAAAACCCCACTTCTGAGTTTTCCTGGCTCTCCTCAGAAAACCAATACAACAAGATTTTTCTGGCAAATCTTGAAAGAAACCAAAATAGAAAGGGATTTACAATTAAATGTAAAATACCTGATTATCTCCTTCGTTGTAGCAGCCCGGTAGAACCAAATTAGAGTAGATGATTGAATGTCCAAGTTCAATGTCCAATACTCGAATACAATGGTTCTAATTCTAATAAATTTTAAATTAAACCAAATAGGGCTTGCCTTATTGATTTTGATTCCAAAGAAAGGGAATAATAATTCCTCTTATCAAATCAGATTGGAATAGAAGAAACAAAATCAATTAAATAAAGCTAAGGAAAGAGAATATTAAATAAGCACACTTAGCTTAGATGGAGCACAGAATTATCTCTCAGAAGTTCGACGAAGATTGGCTTGAATGAATTAATTAAATCGATGATTTCTTTTGAGATTCGTGCACTATTTATAAGTGAAAAGATCGGGTCTTCGACTGGTCTAGAGTGCTCTTCGACTAGTCAAAGCAACAATAGATGTTTGAAAAATCAGGCGGGATAAGCTCTGACTGTTCTACGACTGGTCGAAGCTCTCCTACGACTGGTCGTAGGTCTCCTTCGACTGGTCGTAGGTCCTGAAAAACTTCGCTGGAATTCGAGTCAAAGATGTTCGACTGGTCGAAGATGCAGTCGACACTGTTTCTACGACTGGTCGAACAGATTCCTGGACTAGTCGAAGCCTAACAGATTTCATCCGGAATTTGTAACAAACTCACGACTGATCGAGGAATTTCTTAGACTGGTCGAAGTAAGTCTAGGACTAGTCGAAGAAGTTCTAGGACTAGTCGAAGAACAGACCAAACTCATGTAAAATAAACATTCGGTTTATGTATCCAAAATGACCTACTTCTAAGGTCAACCTATGGTCAGTTAAACCTCAATCATGAAGTATGGACATTGAAACATTAGGAACAAGTGACCTTGAAGTATGAGTCTTGAAGTCTTGATGTAGATCAATCTTGAAATCTTCATGTAGCTCAATCTTGAAAGGGTCTTGAGTTCTTTACCAACTGCCTTGTACTCTTCAGCTTGAGTCTTGTCTTGTGAGCTTAGCTTGTTCATGAATGTTGATCCTTGAGAGAGCTTCACTTATGCAAGTTATATATAACATAACAGTGATTTTGGCACCACAAATTTGACAACAGACAGGGATATAAACTATAGCACTTACAATCTCCCCCTTTGTCAAATTAGTGACAAAACACATAACCAAGATAAACAAAAGTAAAACAACTGGTTAATACCTGCAAATCAATATTCAATTCAATATTCAACATTCAACCAGTTTCAACATTCAACCAGTTACATTCAACCAATATCAAACATATACTCCCCCTGACTCCCCCTGAGTAACATAACCAATGCTACTCCTCTCACAATCACATTAAGAACAAACCATTCTCCCCCTTTTTGTCACAATATGATAAAGGAGAACTAAATAAAGGAATTCATGAGAGTAAACATGAGGAGGTAAGCATAAAACATGAGTATAGCAAAAGAGTGATAGCATCACATAGAATAAATATCCAGCATAAAATATAAATAGAATCCAACTCTAAATCAGCCAAGTGCAAAGTTATAAAGTTATTACAGACCAGAAGTCTCATAAAAACTACTCAAAACTAGAACTTGATGACGAAGTAGGAATAGAGGGATCAAGTTGGTGCATGCCTTTGTTCAAGCGCCTAAGATATTTGCCCATGTACTTAATTTGCAAATCATGAGCAACAGACATGTTTTCCAACTTTACATTAATATTCTCAACTTTACCCTCTAAAGCACTCAGACGTGCATCAACATCAGATGGTACAAAATCTGGATCATTTGCTGAGTTAGAATCCAGTTCCTCAAAAATGTCATCCATATTAATGTCAACACCAGCTTCTTCAGGACCACCACCACCACCACCACCTTATTCAGGAAGCAGATCCAACTTCATCTTATTAATATTAGTATTGTTGAAGATCAGATGATGGATTGGTGCCTCATCAATAGGCATATCGACTAATATATATGTAGCCAATACAGTCATAAAATAGGCAAATGGAATGTCACTACGACCAGGATGGAGTCGAAGCTGAAGAATGAAATGATAGATTAAGGATGGCAAATAAATTTGAGTACCATTGGAAATAGCATGGATAACACGAATCATAAATGAAGTCAAATCAGATTTATTACCCGAACGATGAGACAGATTAGACACAAAGATTCTGTGGAGAATTCTGTATTTGGGTAACAAATACCTTGCGGGGAGCGCATTCCCTTTTTGAGTCCATTGAACATCCATGTTGCACAAGTCTCTAGTGAGCATGCGTTTTTCAGACATTGAGGGTTTATCAGTTAAGTTATGAATTGGAATACCCTCATCATTCACAGGAATTTCCATAAGGGCTGAAATTAGATGACGATCAACGTCAAAAGGCCCTTCTCTAGTGGATATTTGGAAAGTTAAATTATCCTGTGAAAATGCACTAATACATGTAAACATGGATTGGACAATGGACCGGTATGCAGGCCCACCCCAATGCAATAAGTTAATCCAACCTACAGCTTCAAGCATAGGAAGGATGTCAAAAGGTGCAATATGATTGACATCAACAGGATGTTCAACAATAACATTACATGATCTAATGTCCCTAACATATGATGGATCATCATTGGGAACAAGAAGATGACGTTTAGAGATAGCGGTCGATCTGGAGGAAGAAGAAGGACCACGGGAAGTAGTTTTTCTACCTCTAGAAGCCATTTGCAACAAGGATTTCAAAAAAAAAGGAAGTTGCAAAGGATTGAGAAGTGGGTTTAATCAAAACAGATTTTTCACAATCCAAACCCCAAATCTCAATGATTTTTAAAATAGAAAGCTTCAAGAGAGAAAAGGAAACAATCTTGACACAAATCTGCAAGAAAAATGGGATTTGGAACACTAACCTTGAAGAACTTGAAGGATGGGTTCGACAAGTCAAAGTTCGGCTCCAAGGAGAAGAAAGAAGAAATGAGGAAGAAAGTGAAAAATCCCCAATTTGAAGAGAAACCCGTGTTTCACGACTGGTCATGAGTATCTACGACCGGTCGTAGGACGACTGGTCGTGTATACTCACGACTGGTCGAAGAAACCCCAAAAATTCAAATTACTTGCAATTTAAACAAAAATTGGAATTCAATCTAGCAAATATATACACTATGATACAAGAAGGCATAAATTATCAATTTAAAATACACATGCCAAGATCAAATTTCATCTTTTTGAACCTGCTTTTATCGAGAGGTTTTGTGAAAATGTCAGCTCATTGATCTTCGGTAGGAATATATTCTAGAGATATAACTTTTTCTTCTACTAATTCCCTTATATAATGAAATCTAATGTCAATGTGCTTAGTACGAGAATGCTGAATAGGATTTTTTGAAATATTTATCGCACTGGAATTATCACAATGTAATAACATAGAATCCTGTTTAATTCCATAATCACTTAGCATTCGTTGCATCCAAACAAGCTGTGTACATGCATTACCAGCTGCGATATACTCAGCTTCAGCTGTTGAAAGTGATATAGAATTTTGTTTCTTACTAAACCAAGAAACTAGACAATTTCCAATGTAAAAACAACCACCACTGGTTGATTTTCTATCATCTAGATTACCAGCCCAGTCAGCATCCGAGTACCCAGCTAATTGGACACTGGTCTCATGAGGATACCAGAGACCAAGATTTACAGTACTTGCGACATATCTAATAATTCGCTTGACAGCAATCAAGTGAGATTCTTTTGGATCAGATTGATATCTTGCGCAAATATCAACACTTAGAGAAATATCAGGTCTACTAGCAGTTAAATATAACAAACTACCAATCATACTCCGATAAAGTTTTGGGTCAACATTTTTACCATTAGAGTCTTTTGATAGTTTTAGGGTAGTACTCATAGGAGTGTCGAAATTCTTGCCATTCTCAAATCCAAATCTCTTGATTAGATTCAAGGCATACTTAGATTGAGAAATGAATATTCCTTCAGGTTGTTGCTTTACTTGCAATCTAAGGAAATAAGTCAATTCCCCAACCATGCTCATTTCGAATTGTGATTTCATCAAATCTGCAAACTCAGTAGTCAAGTCAGTACAAGTTGATCCATAAATGATATCATCAACATAAATCTGCACCATTAACATATGATCATTATGTTTCTTAACAAACAGAGTTTTATCAACAGATCCCATTTGAAATTTATGACTTGAAATTTATGACTTAAAAGAAATTTTGTTAGTTTCTCATACCATGCCCTAGGTGCTTGTTTTAATCCATAAAGTGCCTTTTTAAGCCGATATACATGATCAGTATTTTTGGAATCTTCAAAACCCATTGGCTGTTCAACATAGACTTCTTCATGTAAATCACCATTTAGAAAAGCACTTTTTACATCCATCTGATAGATCTTTATCTTTCTAAAACAAGCAATGGATATAAATAGTCTGATAGATTCAAGACGTGCTACTGGTGCAAAGGTATCATCGAAATCAATCCCTTCAATTTGAGTATAACCTTGTACCACCAGTCTAGCCTTGTTTCTAATTATATTTCCACATTCGTCAGACTTATTTTTGAAAATCTATTTTGTTCCAATGATGTGTTTATCTTTAGGTCTTGGTACGAGATACCAAACATCATTTCTTATGAATTGGTTGAGTTCATCTTGCATCGCAACAATCCAGTTCTCATCAGCCAGAGCTTCTTTTACGTTAGATGGTTCAATTTGGGATGTAAAACATACATAATTACATATATCCTCAAGTTGTCTACGGGTGCGAACACCGGTGAGAGGGTTTCCAAGAATTTGTGTGGTTGGATGATCTTTAATAGTCCTCAACTCAGAATCAATTTGATTCGATGAAGTATCGGGTTTATCAACGATTAGTACTTCATCATTATCTGAATTAGAAATTGGTGTGTTTAAGTGATCATCAATGACAACATTAATGGATTCTTGAATCACACCAGTCCTTTTGTTCAGAACTCTATAAGCTCGACTGTTTAAAGAATATCCTAGAAAAATACCTTCATCACTCTTCGTATCGAATTTTTCCAAATTTTCACGATCACGTAAAATATAGCACTTGCTGCCAAAAACTCGAAAGTATTTAACAGTAGGCTTTTTATTGAACCATAATTCGTAAGCCGTTTTATTATTACCTTTACTAATGTATACTCGGTTAATAATATAGCAAGCTGTGTTGACTGCTTCAGCCCAAAGATTTTTAGAGAGCCTCATGCTATTCAACATGACATTAGCCATTTCCTGAAGCACCCTATTCTTTCTTTCTACAATTCCATTTTGTTGTGGAGTTTTGGGAGCAGAGAATTCATGTAATATTCCTTGGTCGGTACAGAACTTCTCAAAATTGCTATTCTCAAATTCAGATCCATGATCACTACGAATTTTACTGATTTGAGAAGATTTTTCAGTTTGAATCCTTTTGAGAACTTTTCTTACTTCTTCAAGGGTTTCAGATTTATCCCTTAAGAAGACTACCCAAGTAAATCTGGTAAAGTCATCAACTATTACCTGAAAATCATCTTCATTATATAGGGCATTGTAAGCGTCTTGAAGATCATCTTCATTTTCACATTCACTATTCAGATTTTCTTCACTTGTAGAGTCATTATCTGAAAATGTGAATTTGGCTAGAGTCATAAGAGCTTTGACCTCATTGCCCGACTCAGTTTCAGAATCTTCTGATTCAGAAGTACCTTCAGAATTAGATGATTCATCCCATGTAGCCAACATACCCTTCTTCTTGGGTTTGTCCCTTTTAGGACATCTATTTGCTAAGTGCTCATATTCTTGGCAGTTGTAACATTGACTATCTTTTAAAGATTTTCTAAATTTGGGTCTAAACTTCTTTTTATCATTTAATTTTTGAAAATCAACCCTTTTCTTGCTTTTGAAAATCTTGTAAAATTTTTTAGCTAAAAGAGCCATATCATCTTCTGAATCAGAATTTTCTTCTGAATTACATTTAGAAGATTTTAGTGCGATAGATTTACCTTTAGGAGCTTTAAAGTTTAACTTGTAGGTTTGTAGAGAACCAACTAGTTCTTCTACCCTCATATTATCCATATCACGAAGTTCCTGGATCGCGGTTACTTTAGAATTGAACCGTTCAGGAAGTGAGCGTAATATTTTTGCACACACTTTACTTTCTGGGATTTTATCGCCAAGACCCCACATTGAGTTTACAATGTCATTCAATCTAGTGTAAAAGTCCATAAACATTTCATTTGCCTCCATATGAATTTCATCAAATCTGGTTGTGAGGAGTTAGACTTTAGATTTTTTGACAATTGTAGTACCCTCGTGTGTCATTTCTAATATATCCCAAGCTTACTTTGCAGTATCACAGGAAATGATTCTTTTGAACTCATCCGGTGATAGTGCGCAAGTAATTGCATTTAGTACTTTAGCATTTGCACTACTCTCACTTTTCTGAAGGGTGGTCCATTGGTAATATGGTGTGACTTTCATTGATTTTGAACCATCAACCTCAGTAACTTCCATGATAGGAGGATTCCATTCAGTCACTATAGCTTGTCACACATTTTCATCCATTGATTTGAGGAAGATCCTCATTTTGGCTTTCCAATAGGCATAGTTGGAGCCATCAAAGGGTGGAGGCCTAGTGACTGAAAGGCTATCAAAATTTGACATCTTAAATAGTTTAAATCGTTAGCTCAGGAATTAAATCCAAGAATTAAAAAGGAGCTATTAGGCTCTGATACCACTTGAAAAGACCAAGCTATATGTCCTAGAGGGGGGGTGAATAGGACAATGCCAAATAAAACTTATAACAGCGGAAATAAAAAGAAAATGATAGCCAAAGTAAATCACAAAGCAGTAAATTAAAATAACCTCAAAATTCAGATCTTGAGAGGTTGATACAAATGTTGTTCTAAGGACAACCTTACACCAAAAACCAAAGTTTATGGTAGGACAACCTTATTTCTAGAAAGATCTTTGTATCAAATCTCAAATCGAAGAGGAATACAGAATTAAATACAAACTGAATAAATTGTAATTAAAAATGTATTGTTCTAGGGACAGCCATACACCATAAAAATGGCAGGGCAACCTTGCTGGAACAACTTTCAAATGAAATTGAAAATCAAGCTGATAAAGGAATAGCAGAAAATAAATTCTAAGCTATTACAACATTCTCACAAAGCTTGAATTAAATAATTACAACATTCACCACCATACATACATCCCACAAAAATTAATTAAAGATTAGAAGAATAAATCAATCAACCACAACACAAGGGTTTATAGTGGTTCGCCTGTGTGTTCACCAACTGTTATACAACAGCCACACAAAATGCTACTCCACTCCTAATATCCTCACACAGGGGATATTAGCGTTCACTTAAAAATAGGTTTTCCCAGGTTCACCCAAAACCTTTACAATTGTGTCTTTGTCTGTGGGCTTACACAATTAAAAAAACCCCACTTCTGAGTTTTCCTGGCTCTCCTCAGAAAACCAATACAACAAGATTTTTCTGGCAAATCTTGAAAGAAACCAAAATAGAAAGGGATTTACAATTAAATGTAAAATACCTGATTATCTCCTTCGTTGTAGCAGCCCGGTAGAACCAAATTAGAGTAGATGATTGAATGTCCAAGTTCAATGTCCAGTACTCGAATACAATGGTTCTAATTCTAATAAATTTTAAATTAAACCAAATAGGGCTTGCCTTATTGATTTTGATTCCAAAGAAAGGGAATAATAATTCCTCTTATCAAATCAGATTGGAATAGCAGAAACAAAATCAATTAAATAAAGCTAAGGAAAGAGAATATTAAATAAGCACACTTAGCTTAGATGGAGCACAGAATTATCTCTCAGAAGTTCGACGAAGATTGGCTTGAATGAATTAATTAAATCGATGATTTCTTCTGAGATTCGTGCACTATTTATAAGTGAGAAGATCGGGTCTTCGACTGGTCTAGAGTGCTCTTCGACTAGTCGAAGCAACAACAGATATTTGAAAAATCCGGCGGGATATGCTCTGACCGTTCTACGACTGGTCGAAGCTCTCCTACGACTGGTCGTAGGTCTCCTTCGACTGGTCGTAGGTCCTGAAAAACTTCGCTGGAATTCGAGTCGAAGATGTTCGACTGGTCGAAGATGCAGTCGACACTGTTCCTACGACTGGTCGAACAGATTCCTGGACTAGTCGAAGCCTAACAGATTTCATCCGGAATTTGTAACAAACTCACGACTGATCGAGGAATTTCTTAGACTGGTCGAAGCAAGTCTAGGACTAGTCGAAGAAGTTCTAGGACTAGTCGAAGAACAGACCAAACTCATGTAAAATAAACATTCGGTTTATGTATCCGAAATGACCTACTTCTAAGGTCAACCTATGGTCAGTCAAACCTCAATCATGAAGTATGGACATTGAAACATTAGGAACAAGTGACCTTGAAGTATGAGTCTTGAAGTCTTGATGTAGATCAATCTTGAAATCTTCATGTAGCTCAATCTTGAAAGGGTCTTGAGTTCTTTACCAACTGCCTTGTACTCTTCAGCTTGAGTCTTGTCTTGTGAGCTTAGCTTGTTCATGAATGTTGATCCTTGAGAGAGCTTCACTTATGCAAGTTATATATAACATAACAGTGATTTTGGCACCACAAATTTGACAACAGACAGGGATATAAACTATAGCACTTACAGACTTGATCGAATCCCAGGCATTCTAGAAATGCCTCTCATTGTGATCCCGAATCTTTTCATGGAAGGCTTCATCTTTACTCTTTTCTCATGTTTTCTTTGAAATTGCAGGAGGGGGAGAATCTTCTGTAGTAGAAAGATGAGTGTCATTTGTGCAAAATTTGGTAGTGGACTTCAACCAGTTGTCCCAATCAGATTCCTGTCCTGTAGTAGGGGGTCCCTCTATCTCCTTCATTAGCACAACTGTGCGAATGTGGACAAACAGGCGCTGGATACGATTAGCAAAGTTGATAATGGTAGAAGTTGGTTCTTTGAAGAAAGAAGAGTAACCTTCAGCAGATATGGGTCTTTTCTGACTACATGTTTCAGCTGGTTACGAGTCAGAGGGCCCAACAGTACTTGGGGAGGCATGAGGTGTTTTTGAGCTAGCCATTGAAAATCTACACAAGAGTCGGTAATCAAGTTGAAATTATGGAAAGAAGTTTCTTAAGTTCTGAAAAATTAAAGGAGAATTGTAAAAGCTTGATGAGAAAAGGGCAAGTGAATTTTAAATAAATATTAAGTCTGCATTGCACGCAGGGTGTTGTGCACAAGTCGTTGTGTGCAAAGCATTGTGCGCTACCTGTCCTTGCACGCTAAGTTCTGTTGTGCGTAGAGAAGTGTTGTGCACAGAGAAGCATTGTGCGCAAGAGTTTGTTGTGCGCAAGAAAGATCGATGCGCAAAAGGGTGAGGCAAGCGGAGAATGAAGTGAAGGTGAAGAGTGGAGATCCTATATTTATAGACTGGCACTCGCCCGTTGTGCGAAAGTCGTTGTGAGTAGTTTGTTGTGCATAACCTGATGAGCGCAATTCATTGTTCCTAGAACGTTGTGCGCCAAAAAAAAACATTTATACGAAGTGCACAATGAAGAAAAGGAAAGCAAAATTGGTTAGAATAATTAAAATATTGATCCTGCATTGTTTATTTTGTAGATAAAAATAAAAAATGCAGGATCATGGGGGCATGTGTTGAGGCATAAAAAGAGAGAAAGAAAAATAACAAGAGTTCATTGTGCACATATTATCAATGTGCGCAGATGATCATTGTGCGCAGATCATCATTGTGCGCTCAGAAGCATTGTGCGTCAAAGGGAGTCAATTCGCACAGTGAAGTTGGCACAAAGGAACCTGCACAATGGAGCCCTGATAAAGGAATTCACATAGTGGAGTTAACATAATGGAAATCGCATAATAAAGACCGCACAGAGGAATTGGCGCACAAGGGATACCGCACAATGACCACGTGCCATGTTCACATGTGTGAGAGGGCTAAAAATACCCCATGACCCCTCTAAGGGGGTCATTAGCATCTAATCACGAAAGAGGAAAATATTTCGAAAGAAGAGAGAGGTAGAGTCCGCACTCATTGTGCAAAACAGGTGTTGTGCGACGCACAATGCTGTTAGCGCACAACAAGAGGGAGCGCACAACACTGCCGAGGGCACAACAGGTCGAGCGCACAACAGGCCCAGCGCATAGCAGTGTTCCGTGTGCAATGGCCTCCAGTGCAAATGGCCTCCAGCATAGCACTTCCAGCACATTGTCTTAGTGCATGATGCCCTTATACACAATGCCACCAAATATTTATTTTATATTACAATTCATAAACATTTTATTTTGGAATTAAAGGAGAAAAAAGGATGTAAAAGAACTTGGAATGAATAAACGATATGACTGTCTTCTTCATCTTCTTTCGTTTATCATTAAGTGAATGAAATTCTCAAATCAAATGCATTTGTTTCTTGTTCGAAACAGAGAGCCTTGAGAGAGTCTTGCATACTATTTACCCTAAGCTATTTTTCTCATGGGAGGTCATCCTCCAATCCACCCTCATCATTGATATTCAATAGAGTGGATTGGGGAATGAACTTCTGCATTCAAGGATCATCCAGCTACACCTTAATGGCATATCATTGAGACGGGATACCTTGAATGCTTAAATGCTTGGAATCACTCTGTCTCTAAAATAGGAAAACATTTAATAGAGTAGGATTCTAACATAACCATGACCTAACCCATCGCCGTACATTGGAGCATCATAAGTTTTGCGGATCAAGGGAGCTAAAGATTCTTCATCATTAAATGAGGAGATCTTCATCAACATGCTTAATGGGGCTCATCTACTTATTATAAGTTATTAGAGTCCAGAGACCCTGCTGATCATTCCTTTGTGCAGGATTGGGTCATAGGTGATTCTCACCCCTTTCAAGTCCTCATAGGAGGCCTCCAACGAGAGCATACGTGTGGATGTTGTGTGTGACCTTTGCTGTTATGTAAGGCATAAAATCTAGGTTCCTTATGTGGATCTTTGGCGTGTGTGGCTTAAAACCCTATGTTCCTTGTGTGGATCCTTTGGTCGTGTGTAGAGCATAAAACCTGGGTGTTATGTGTTGACCCTTGCTCCTGTGTGGGGCATAAACTTGTGTCTCATGGAGACATATCTAGGTTCCTTGTGTAGGTCCTAGAGTCGACCTTGTGTAGGTTGTGAAGGTTAGAGGTGAACCTGATTTAAAACCTCTGTTAGTGAAATCTAGTACACTCAAAGGGTTGAGTGCATCCAACAGGAGTGGACTAGGCAAGTAGTCGAACCACTATAAATGACTGTGTTTGGGATCTTTATTTGTATTTTACTTTTCTGTGTTTACTTTGAATGTTCACATGATGCGTGATGACATGATTATTTAGAACTGATAAGTATCACATACCACACACAGTCAGTCATTTAATCCATCTTTAGACTAAGGTTATATATTGTTCAGATTCTGATTAGTCTGGTGATTAGATCCTCTAATTGGTTTAGAAACCATTAGAGTTAAATTGATGATATCTTGACATTTGCATATTAGATCAAGATAACAGTAATAGGATTTTTAGTTATCATAAAATCTTATAAAAGTCCTATTCACCCCCTCTGGGACACTCTGACCTATTCCTACTTCTACTAAAGCGGTCACTACTGCAATTTCACTTGTAATAGATAGATTTATTCCTTTGCCTCTTGTTTTAGTTTACGATCTTGGTCCTTACTGCATTCAAGAAATCAAGTTGTCCTACCTAAAACATCTGTTTTTAGTGTAAGGTTGTCCTTTGACCAAGGTTTGAATCAATTTATTAATACTATTACAATTGAGATCTCTGATTAATTCTGATTTATTTAATCTTTCAGTTCATTAATTTTTTATTTAGTATAGTCCTACACCCCCCCCCCCCCTCTAGGACTAAGGGCTCACTCATTTCACTCCTTCACTCAAGAGACGTCGAGTGTTATCATAGACCCACTTGGGCATGAAACACTCTCAACCCTCGATCTCAAAATCTAACCTAAACCTAAAAAGAAAGAGGGAAATAGAAATCTAGAAATAAAAAGAGAGAGAATTAAAAAGAAGTTACTGAATTAGAAGTTTCTATATTAATGTAACACCTCGATTTTCAGGAACCGAGTATATGACTTGAAACCCGAAAACCCTGGAGTTAACAGAATATAAATCGTAATCAATAGAAATCAAAGTGCGAATAGCAGAAACTTAGCTTAACTATAATAAAAATGGGAATATCATCCTAGCCCACTCAGTTGGGGGCCAAATACAAAACCTTAAATGTAAATATTCAAAGACAAGCTTAACACAACTAAATCTACTGATTTAAACCATAATATGCAGTCACTTCCTAGTACGACTCCTCATTGTAAAACTACTCATCAACTGCAACTGCATCCGAGTCTATTACGAATCTGTGTACCCCTATACTTGCATCTTCTGTACAGTTGAACATTGATGAATGAGTGGCCAACTTAGTGTGATTTTCCCTCGAGATTACACACTACCACCTTAGACAAGAAATAGCATAAAACAACTAGACAACCCAAAACATAGTAGATGTAATTTTATTATATGCATGGATGTATGAATGCAATCATCACCCCGGGGATGCTCATCCGTGAGGATTATGGGCTCGTCACCCATGCAATCATCGACTTGGGAATACTCAACTAGTCAGACAAAATATGTGTATCAGGTATGATAGCGATGGACGTTGGTCAGTGCCATATATGCATGATTAGCCAAACCATTATTAGTCCAGTTAGAATCAGCTAGTTTAAATAAGCTCAAGGTCACTATGGGGGTTCGTCGCCAATGTAGGCTGATGACTCAGGCATAGTGTCCCATGACCACCATCCCTGGCCCCTGAGTCTACCGCCTTAGGGTGTGTGTAAAACCCATCAACGCATGGCCAATCAACTTTCCATGTATAAGGATTACCATCATATGCCAACTAGGAATGAAATGTTGAAAACATTAAATACGACGGCTAAAGTGAGACGGTATGTATGATTCAATCGTGAATAAACAGTGGTAACAACAAGTGTTTTAAGGGATCATTCTATAGTCAAGTAAGTGGAATCACTCCATAGATGGTAAACCTTATAACTTAATTGCCACTAATCCTAACCACCATGTTGAGGGTCTACTTTTATCACAATCTGTTCCGTTGCACCCTAAGCTCGAACTCTTTTAAAATAAGAGTTCTATAGAGAGGTTTCAAATAATGTATGACTTATAAACAATACAATCTTATGAAGTTTTAGGTATGCTTTGATATTTGAAGTAAAACTCATTTAAGTAACCAGTTCAAGAATCATATATTCCTAACTTATCAAATTCTAAAGCATAAGTCTCAAGTAAACAATCGAGTATTTTTGTAAATCCAAATTATGCTTTCAAGTTAAACTAATCAACAGTTTAATGAATTCCAAGAACATGCAGTAGAGTAAACAATTCCAATGGTCGGCCCTATGACATGTGGTGAAATAAATTAAGGATTTTATTACTTCTAAAATACATAAACCATAGCTAATCAATGATTAAACAAAGCAAAAGAGCATGTACTCAAACAGACAAGATGAATGATCATCCACTCCTAGGAAATCAATTGCAACCATTATAAAAGACTACTCCTAATCCATGTTAGATGTGGAAAGCTTAAGGGGAAGAAAATCATTACCTAGTAGGGTTGGATAATCGTTCTTAATCCAAGTTCCCGTATACGACTGGTGGCCCAAGTCACGTAACGATCTCCTAAGGTTATAGATGAGTATTCCCATGGTTAACACATTGAAGTAGTGTAGGTTTGAAGGGCCTCATAATTAGGGCTAATTGGGCCTACTTCTGCGCATGTATTGGGTCCAATGTAAGCTCCATAATCTGGAACAGACTGGTCCATTTCCGACTAGTTGTGTGACCCAAACGTGGCCTAGATCTAGGCCTAGTTCGACTATAGAGGTCAAGGGTGAGATCCATCATGATTCAAGGTGAGGCCCACTATTTGTGGTGTGGCCCACCTGTTTGTATGGTGCAGCCCACTGGCTTTACACTCAGGTGCGGCCTACTGTGTACATGGTGCGGCCCACTAAGTTGTTACTCAGGAGCGGCCCACCTACTCTGCAGGGAGCAGCCCACCTCATTCTACAAGGTGCGGTCCACCTCATTTTATATGGTGCGGCCCATTGCGGTTTACAGTAGGGCCCACTGAGATTTGAAATTCAGGTGCAGCCCACTATAAACCATCATGAGGCCCACTTGCTTTCCTATTGCTATTGACCCAGTTCTAGGCTAATTTTCGACCCAGTTCTAGGCTGATTTCCAATTCATCATGTGTACTAGCAAATGGCCGGCTTCCTGCCGCCTGATTCCAGCTCTATACATGGCCCGTTTTCTTCCATACTTCCAGCCCAACAAACACCATCAAGCGCTAGTTTTCAGCTCAGATTACACGGCCCAAATGAGGCCGTTCTCAGACTGCAATAAAGCCTATTAAAGGTATGTTGCTAGTCCGATCCAAGGCCCATATGAAGGTGTTTTATAGCCCACATTCCTACCCATGTAAAGCTTGCATTCTGACCTGAACCAGGGTCTGTTTGAGATCTAATTTCTGCCCAACTCCCAGCCTGATCTTAGCTGGGAATGAGACCCAGTCCTGGCCTATTTTCAGTTAGAAACAGGGCCCATATGTTAGAACCTTCATGACCAAAAGTGCAACTCGTCGTAGCCAAACTAGAGGCTCGAAACACAGCCATTGCTTGGCTTGGTTTCGGCCCAGCTGGGACTCCCCTTATAGTTTGGATTATAGCCAGATATTTGGCCCCAACACGGCCATTAATTGGCTTATTGGAGACTGATTTCATCAACTAACACAACCGAAAATGCCGGGTTTCAGCCCTGTATACACAGCCATGAAAGTTTGGAACCAGGCCTTGATTGTTCTGGCCAAAACTTCAATAGCTAGGTGCTGTTGGAAGGAAGGAATGAGGCGAGGTGAGCTATTACCTAGCTTGGCTTCGAACACTGGTTGAGTTGACTAGACTCAGTTGTGGTCACGACTATGAAAACCTGCAATGTGCACTATGTATCAGTGCAACAATTGGAACGGTAGGGATGATCATATCAGATGATGGACCCTTACCTGATGAGCTTCAGAGGATGTAGTGAGGCAGTGACTGCACTCGACCGAGTCGAACCAGAGGTAAATCGAGTTGAGCTGTAATTGACTCACTGGTATTTCTCCCTTCCTTCTCCCTCTCTCTTTCCTTTCTCTCACTCTTTTCTCCTTTCTCTCTCTCTCACTGGTGTAGATCCCAAGGGCAAGAATGCCCTTTTATAAGAGAGAGAGGAAGCCTATTAATGGTTGGGAGAAGAATCGCCCTTGCAACGGTCGTGATTGAGAAATGAACGTGCATGGGGCCCATCCGATCCCAGGGATGGATTTCTGGTGCCTAGGCCCACCAGAAAAGTAAAACTTTAGCTCTGGTGGGGTCCATCTTGTGATCGCAAGTCCGTTGCTTTAACAAGGAAGATGAGAGAGCCATTAATGGCAACCCTGCATTTACGGTACTTCCTCAAGATCTGGTCCATTTGAACGGAACAGATGAAGTCTCTGATCAGTGTGGAGCCATTTTTACGGCCCCAAATGTCAGTTTCATTCCATCTCGCGAGAAACTTGAATTCTCGTCGTTTTCTCGCGAGACGAAGTATCTTTTTCTCCTTTACTCGCACCACCTCAAGTGAATGGGTTAGGATGGCTCCACATGGCCTAGGGGGCGGTAGGCATTAATTTTTCGAAAGGGAAATCCTCTCATTTACTTTCCTTGTGCAGGCGACTACCCGGCCATTTTTAGCAATGGGAGAGCACGCCCTCCAACGACCGAGCGGATGGATGGGATTGCATGCCCAAACCGATCCTTGACCACCCACGTGGTTGCAGATGGGTCCACCATCTTGGATCTTAACCGCATGAAGGATTCCAAATGGCTCCGTCTGATCTCCCTCATCTTTATGCATAGGCCTGAAAGCCTATATGATTTTGGTCCGCCAGGCCCCATGAACAAGATGGACGATTCGGATCTTTTAGATGGTGGCTAAGGTGGGCCACTTTGGAGGTTGAAGTTCAACAAATTTGAAAATTGACATTGGCGGGAAGGAAATCCACAACTTGCAGTTTCGGCTCGGTCAAAGGTCATTTAACTGCTTTAGCTAGTCCAGTGCACTTCGTGCACAACAGTACAAAGTGCACACGCACTTCGTGTGGGATCCACTAGGGTGTTTATGATAAATCCACTCCGTCCACTTGGCTTGGGGGCCCCACTCAAAGGCCTAGGCCCGGTATGGGGCGAACATGAGGCCCAGGTGGGCCGTATTACGCATCCCATTTTTACAGCTAATACTCTCAGTCCACTGGTTGGATTGGCTTGATACCCATTTTCAACGGTTATATAAGAGTTTGGAAGGTAGTGAAGCTTGGTTGGCCCTACACTAGCCCTCGAGAGTCCATTGTAAGTGCGTTGTGTCAATATCTTTATATCATATGTCCTACGAATGGTTTTAAATTGAAGTGTTTAGTTATTCTTACCCTCATGACTGAAGTAGTGTCTAGTTCGACACCTGGAGACTCTGATGGATGACTTTAATATTGATTGGAAGTCCCACCCTACACAAGTTAAGTTTCAAGTCATCTAGTTAATCAATCATGTCTTCCATAGATGTAGGTTTAAGAGGTAACACCCATGTACCAGAGTTACGAGGTGTTACAATTAAGATCTTGCAAAACAGAAAAATAAATCAGTTTCTAAAATCAAATTAGGAAAGTTTCTAACCTAGAAATAGAAAGACAAGTTAGTTTCTAAAAATAATTCAAAAAAACCCTAACCTAAAAATAGAAAGTAAATAAACCCTAATTTAACCTAATTCCAAAACTAGTTAATCTCAGAAAAAAGCAACCGTTAGTCCCCGACAACGACACCAAAAACTTATTCACAACCCCAAGTGTAGAGTTGCGATGTAGTAATAATCTCGGTAAGACCGAGGTCAAATCCACAAGGACTAATCTCGTGTGTATTCTGAAAGTAACTAGAATCAAAACTAGAAGAAGATCTAAATCTAAATTGGGAATAAAAGGAAATAATTGTAAGGTATTTAATTAGAAATTTAAGAATTTAAAGGTGGAAACTAGGGTGCCAACACTACAAGAAAACCAACTTTTACCGACGAAAATATTCGTTGCTAAATGAGATTTTTTTCATAAGTAAAATGTTTTACTGACAAATTTTTTCGTCAGTAAAAGACCGATGGAAAAGACTTTTACCGATGAAAATTTGAATCGTAGGCATGGCAAGATTTTTACCGACAAATTTTTTTGTCGGTAAAAAATAAGTAAAAAACTTTTACCAACGATTTTTTTCGTAGGTAAAAATATTTACAAAACTTTTACTGACGAATTTTTTCATCGGTAAAAAATAAGTAAAAAACTTTTATCAACAATTTTTTTCGTAGGTAAAAATATTTCACGATACTTTTACCTATGAAAATTTTTGTAGGTAAAATATTTCACGATACTTTTACCTACGAAAATTTTTGTAGGTAAAAAACGTGGATGAGACTTTTACCTACGAAATGTTTCATAGGTAAAAACGTGGATGAGACTTTTACCTACAAAATATTTCGTAGGTAAAAATCTCTTCTTATTTTTTTCTAATATTCCAGGACAAAATTCCTGATATACACCTGTTACAATATATTCTTCCTGATATGCACCTGTTATATTATATTTCATCATATTCACATTCACATCCATCTAAACCCAAACTACATAAATCCATCCAAACATAAAGTACATCCATCCAAACATAAATAATCTTATCCACATCACATTCATCCACGTATAAATACATATAAGTTTAACATCATAAATAAAATACAAAAAATTATTCATAGCCTATTTATTGGTGGGGCTCACAAAATTCAGTGTGGTGAATATATTGCCGACTGTGCACACACACCTAGGTCCTTACTTATGCCTTCATGGTAGATTCAAAATAGTTTCAATACAAGGTCACGAGTTCAAGTACCCATTATGGCCATAAGCGACTTTGGTATGTGAGTGTGTGTTAAAAGAAAAAGAAAGAAAGAAAATGCTGATTTATCTTTTGGGTTGAGCCTACTGGTACTTGGTGATTTCTCATCAGGTAAAAATTATTATTAGTTATTTTTAAAAAGGTGAGATTAGGCCACTTATAATTATATTAACATGATAAAATGTTGTACGTATATTTGAGGTGACACCACAAAATAAACAATCCTATGAAAAAAATAAATGAAAAGAGAGAGAACATATGAGAGGTGATCCTTATCTCCTTTGATGGATTCAAGCTGCATGTGCCCTACCCAACTTCCTATAAGGAGAAGTTATATGGGTCTTGCAATAATGTTGGTGACAAATCCACCTTGTCTTTAATATTATCATATTGTGTTAGGACATGACTCTAAAAATGAGATAAATTCAAATCTCAAATAATCTATGTTATAAGAGATAGTGGAGATGGAAATAGATGCATTATGATGCTTGAGTTCGAGTATGCTTGCCAACAAAGCAAGATTTTCTTGTTTGTTGCAATGTGATTGAGCTACATTATTACATCAATCGGGTTCGGGTTTGAGATTGAGTTTAGGTTTGGGTTTTCAAGTTTAGGTTTAGGTTTAGGTTAGGGAGTTGACATTAGGATTAGGTGTAGGTTTAGGTTTAGGGATTTGAGAATACATTTAGGTTTTAGATTTAGGTTTAGGTTTTAGGTTTTAGGTTTAGGTTTAGGTTTTAGGTTTAGGTTAAGTTTAGGTTATAGGTTATAAGTTTAGGTTATATGTTATATGTTATAGGTTAAGGTTTAGGTTATAGGTTTCGGTTTAGGTTAAAGTTATAGGTTTAGGTTTAGGTTAAGGTTTAGGTTTAGGTTATAGGTTTAGGTTAAGGTTTAGGTTAAGGTTATAGGTTATAGGTTATAGCTTTAGGGAATTGAGAATAGGTTAAGGTTTAGGTTTAGGAAATCGGGTTCGGGTTCAGGATCGGGTTTAGGTTTGGGTTTTCAAGTTTAGGTTTAGGTTTACGTTAGGGAGTTGAGATTAGGATTAGGTGTAGGTTTAGGTTTAGGGATTTAAGAATACATTTAGGTTATAGGTTTAAGTTTAGGTTATAGGTTTAGGCTTAGGTTATAAGTGTAGGTTGTAGGTTTAGGTTTAGGTTAGGTTATAGGTTAAGGTTTAGGGAATTGAGTTTAGGTTATAAGTTATAGGTTTAGGTTAAAGGTTAGATGTTATAGGTTAAGGTTTAGGTTATAGGTTAAGGTTTAGGTCTAGGTTATAGGTGTAAGTGCTATAGTTTTTATCCCTGTCTGTTGTCAAATTTGTGATGACAAAATCACTATTATGTTATATATAACTTGCTTAAGTGAAGCTCTCTCAAAGATCAACATTCATGAACAAGCTAAGCTCACATCAAGCAAAGCTCACAAGTACAAGGATCAATCTTGAATGAAAGAACTGCTCACAAGACAAGACTCAAGCTGCAAGACTTCAAGAAGAGTTCAAGGCAGTTTGTACACTTTCAAATTGAGCTACATCAAGGTTTGATCTACATCAAGATTACAAGGGTCATACTTCAAGGTCACTTGTTCCTAATGTTTCAATGTCCATACTTCATGATTGAGGTTTGATTGACCATAGGTTGACCTTAGAAGTAGGTCATTTCGGATACATAAACCGAATGTTTATTTTACATGTGATTGGTCTATTCTTCGACTAGTCCTAGGTCTTCTTCGACTAGTCCTAGACTTGCTTCGACCAGTCTAAGATATTCCTCGACCAGTCGTGAGTTTGTTACAAATTCCGGATAAAATCTGTTAGCCTTCGACTAGTCCAGGAATCTGTTTGACCAGTCGTAGGAACAGTGTCGACTGATCTTCGACCAGTCGTAAAACCTTCGACTCGAAGTCCAGCGATGGTTTACAGGACCTACGACCAGTCGAAGGAAACCTACGACCAGTCGTAGGTGACCTACGACCAGTCGTAGAACGGTCAAAGTATATCCTGCCAATTTTTTCAAATATCTGTTATGGCTTCGACTAGTCGAAGAGCACTCTAGACCAGTCGAAGACCCGATCTTCTCACTTATAAATAGTGCACGAATCTCAGAAGAAATCATCGAATTAATTATAGTATTCAAGCCAATCTTCGTCGAACTTCTAAGAGATAATTCTGTGCTCCATCTAAGCTAAGTGTGCTTATTTAATATTCTTCTTTCCTTAGCTTTATTTTAATTGATTTTGTTTCTACTATTCCAATCTGATTTGAAAAGAGGAATTGTTATTCCCTTTCTTTGGAATCAAAATCAATTAAGGCAAGCCCTATTTGGTTTAATTTAAAATCTATTAGAACTAGAACCATTGTAATCGAGTACTGGACATTGAACTTGGACATTCAATCATCTACTTTGATTTGGTTCTACAACGAAGAAGATATTCAGGTATTTTACATATTGTAAATCCCTTTCTATTTTGGTTTCTTTCAAGATTTGCCAGAAAAATCTTGTTATATTGGTTATCTGAGGAGAGCCAGGAAAACTCAGAAGTGGGGGTTTTTTTAATTGTGTAAGCCCACATACAAAGACACAATTGTAAGGGTTTTGGGTGAACCTGGGAAAACCTATTTTTAGTGAACGCTAATATCCCCTGTGTGAGGATATTAGGAGTGGAGTAGCTTTCTGTGTGGCTGTTGTTTAACAGTTGGTGGACACACAGGCGAACCACTATAAACCCTTGTGTTGTGGTTGATTATTTTATACTTCTTATTTTTAATTATTCTTTTGTGGGTTGTATGTATGGTGGTGAATGTTGTAATCATTTAATTCAAGCTTTGTGAGAATGTTGTAATAGTTTAGAATTTATTTTCAGCTATTCCTTTATCAGCTTGAATTTCAATTTCATTTGAAAGTTGTTCCAGCAAGGTTGCCCTGCCATTTTTATGGTGTATGGCTATCCCTAGAACAATACATTTTTTATTACAAGTTATTTCAATTCAGTTTATATTTATTTTTGTATTCCTCTTCGATTTGAGACTTGATACAAAGATCTTTCTAGAAATAAGGTTGTCCTACCATATACTCTGTTTTTGGTGTAAGGTTGTCCTTAGAACAACGTTTGTATCAACCTCTCAAGATCTGAATTTTGAGGTCATTTTAATTTACTGCATTGCTATTCACTTTGGCTATCATATTCTTTATTATTTCGTTGTTATAAGCTTTTATTTGGCATTGTCTTATTCACCCCCCCCCCCCCCCCCTCTAGGACATATAGCTTAGCCTTTTCAATAGGTTTAGGTTTAGGTTTTAGGTTTAGGTTTAGGTTATAGGTTTAGGTTTAGGTTATAGGTTTTGGGATTTGAGAATAAGTTTAGGTTATAAGTGTAGGTTTATGTTATAAGTTTATGTTAATGTTGTAGGTTATAGGTTTAGGTTTAGGTTTAGGTTTGGGGATTTGAGAATACATTTAAGTTTTAGGTTTATGGTTAGGTTTTACGTTTAGGTTAACGTCACAGGTTTAGGTTTAGGTTTAGGTTTAGGTTAGGTTACATCAAGTAAAGAGATCTCAAGCTTCACTATCTTCAAAGGTCAACTATCATCTGAAGAAATGAAGTCATAATGTTCATACCTCACTTTCAAGGTATGATTGACCTTAGATTGACCTTAGGGTAGGTCATTTTGTATACATAATTCAAATTAAATTACTTTACATGCATTTAGACTATTCTAAGACTAGTCTTGAACTCTGTTCGACTAGTCCTAACTCTGGCTCGACCAGTCCAAGAAATTTCTAGACCAGTCCTAAGTTGTTGTAATTTTTTAAAATTTTTTGGTTGACTTACTACCAGTCCTGGAGACTGCTCGACCGGTCATAGGAACAGTGACGACTCATTCTAGGACCAATCGTGCACCTTCAACTCAAACTCCAGCAACTAAATCTAGTGCCTCACGACCAGTCGTAGGATGCTCACCAGTCGTGGACACCCTACGACCAGTAGTAAAATGGTTTTATCCGATCGCGCTTAAAATTTTAAAAATCTGTTCGGTTTACGACCAGTTGTAGTGTCCTTAGGGTCAATCGTAGATGCGATTTCTTCAACTATAAATAGAACACGAATTTCAGAGTTTCACATCGAAGTTCAAGTAAAATCAAGGAATCACTCTGAGATAAGTTTGTGTTCATTTTTAAGCTACATTGTGCATATTTAATATTCTCTTTTGTTAGCTTTAGTAATTTGATTTTGTTTCTATATTTCAATCTGAATTGAAAAGAGGAATTGTTATATTCCTTCTTCTTGGAATTAAAATCAAATATAGCTAGCCCAACTGGTTTAATTTAAAATCAATTAGAACCTGGAACCATTTCAAAGTGAGTATTGGACATTGAACTTCCACATTTGAACTTTTACTCCGATTGGTTCTTCCGGGCTGCTACAAAAGGAGAAATCCAGATATTTTACTGTATTGTAAATTTCCTTCATTTTGGTTTTTGTTTGAGATTAAGCCAGAAAAATCTCAATCTGTTGGTTATTTGAGGAGAGCCAGGAAATCTCAGAAGTGGGGTTTTTAAATTATGTAAGCCCATTGAAAGACACAATTATGAAGGTTTTAGGTGAACCTGTGAAACTATTTTCATAGTGAATGCTAATATCCCCTGTGTGAGGATATTAGGAGTGGAGTAGCAATCTGTGTGGCTGTTGTTTAACAGTTGGTGAACACACAGGTGAACCATTATAATTCTATGTATTGTGGTTTGAATGTTTGCTTAATTTCTATATCATTTATCATTTAAAATTATGGGATGTATGTGTGGATGTGAATGTTGTAATATTTATATTTCAAGCACTGTGGGGAATGTTATAATAGTTTAGATTTCAATTCTTGCTATTTCCTTTTTGTTCTTTTATAGTTTTAGCTTTTAATTCTCTAATTGTTCTAGTAAGGTTGTCCTGTCATAAACCCTTAGTTTTTATGGTGAAAGGTTGTCCTGTCATAAACCCTTAGTTTTTATGGTGAAAGGTTGTCCTGTCATAAACCCTTGGTTTTTATGGTGAAAGGTTGTCCTTAGAACAACTAGATTTTGTGATTGCTTTACATTCTGTATTGTGAATTATTATCTTTCCTTTTCTTGGCTATCTTATTATTTTATTCCGCTGTTATTATTTTAAATTTGGCATAATCATATTCACCCCCCCCCCCCCCCCTCTAGGACATACAGCTAGGCCTTTTCAGCCCCCCCAAGTGCTTTTATATATTTTTAGATGTCTTCACATAGTTTTAGATGGTATGGCCCACCTGAATTTCGTATGCAGATGATTTTTGAGATATCTCATAATTTAAAGGGGACACATCAAATGCACGGTGTTGATGTTCGACACACATCATGATGGGCCCTACAAAACTTACTAACATTAATTCTTAGGTTCTCAAGGTGTCAATAAGTTGGGTAACAATTTTGACTAGAATATTTGACCCATTTTACATGTCTGGTCCATTCACTCTATTTTACTGATCATTACCCTCAATTTGACTAGTTACTCGTGCCCCGATCATGCTACATATGAGAAAGATATTGGGCAAACAAGAATGATCAACAATTTGAGTGAATTTTGATTTAAACATCTGAAGTTATTTACTCTTCAATCTGGACTGATCAAATTATCCAAAAACGGTTAAAGGTTGTTCATAATATCAAAAATATATGAATGAATTGAAAACACAAACATCAGCTTGATCCAAAACTTCTATGGCCTCCAAGAAATTTTAAATGGTAGAGGTTCAATCACACTATTTCCTGTGGTGTGGTCCACTTGAGCTTTAGATATGCTTCATTTTTGTTCTTTAGACCTCAAATTATCTGTTAACATGGATGAATGGAGTGGATAAAAAAAAAAAAATAACAATGGACCCTATAGAGTTTACTCTGGTAAGGGTAACGAGTAACTCACCTAAATGCAGTGGAGAAGGGTTTCCTTAAAACATTCATAATCATATATTGGGCCTGCCTAAATGTGATTCACATATCCAACCCACTCATCGTGTGTGTCCCACTTGGATGAGGGGTCAGACCAAGTTTCAACCGCATCCAAAATTCATGTCGGCCCCACCAAGTGCTTTTATATTTTTTAGGATGTCTTCACATAGTTTTAGATGGTATGGCCCACTTGAGTTTTGTATACAGATGATTTTTTAGATATCTCATAACCTAAAGGGGACACATCAAATCCATGGTGTTGATGTTCGACACACATCATGATGGGCCCACAAAACTTACTAACATCAATTCTTAGGTTCTCATGAGGTCAGTAAGTTGGGTCACAATTTTGACCAGAATATTTGACCCATTTTACATGTCTGGTCCATTCACTCTATTTTACTGATCAATACTCTCAATTTGACTACTTACTCGCCTCAATCAGGCTACATATGAGAAAGATATTAGGCATACAAGATTGATCAACAATTTCAGTGAAATTTGATTTAAACATCTGAAGTTATTTACTCTTCAATCTGAACTGATTAGACTGTCCAAAAATGATTAAAGGTTCAATTAGTCGATGTGCCTAATAATTTAGGAATTTTATTTTTCACAGATAAATTTCAATTTCCATTTAAAAATAACATTTTTTTCAAAATGTATATTTTTTTTACTCTTTTAACAAAATATCATTTTTATTATAAAATATTTCAAAAAAAATTTAAAATATAAATTCTGAATTTTTATTTTCAAAATCCTAAAAATTTCTCATATTTTAATTTTTTCTCAAAAATTTCGAAATTCCAATTTTTTTCATCAAAAGCATCATTTTGTTCTTAAAATTTTTCTCAAACATAGTTAAAATTTCTAAACTTCTTAATATCCTTTTTCATGTGATATTACAAATCATTTAAATATTACCTTTTATATATATATATATATATATATATATATATATATATATATATATATATAAAAATTCACCCATATGATATAAAAACTAAATATATGTATACAAACATACTACCTTTACCGATGGTTTTTATTCATCGATAAAAAACATTATCGACGGTTTTCATCTGTTAGGAAAAAGAGCTTTTACTGACGAATTTTTTTTCGTCAGTAAAAACATTATTACCGACAGCTTTGGTTCGTCGATAAAACTCGTACCGCGAAACTTTTCAAGGCAGCGGGAAAATTTTCTAACTTAAATTTATATCATTATTTCCACAAAATTTTTCGTCCGTAAACGAAATTTTTTTCATCGGTAAAAACATTATTCCCGATGGCTTTGGCTCATCTGTAAAACTCTTACCACGAAACATTTCAAGGTAGTAGGAAAATTTTCTAAGTTAAATTATATCATTATTCACGACAAATTTTTTCGTCAGTAAAAACATTATTCCCGACGACTTTGGTTTGTCGGTAAAACTCTTACCGCGAAACTTTTCAAGGCAGTGGGAAAATTTTCTAAGTTAAAAATTATATCATTACTACCCATGAAATTTTTCGTCGATAAAAACATTATTCCTGATGGCTTTGGTTCGTCAGTAAAACTCTTAGTGGGAAAATTTTCTATCTTAAAAATATAACAGTTAAAAGTGGTTTGACGAAATTTTTTTTCGTCGGGGAAAATGTTTTACCGACGAAAATTTTCCTTGGTAAAACTCTTACCGTGAAAGTTTTTAAAATAGTGTGAAAATTTTCTATCTTAAAAATATACCAGTTTTACCAACGAAAATTTTTGTCGGTAAAAGTGGTTTTTGCCGACGAAAAAAATTAAAAAAAGTTCGTCGGTAAAACACTACTTTTTTTCGTTGGTAAAAGCTCTATTTCTTGTAGTGCAAGGATCCACTTGTAGCTATCATGGAGCTCTTTTACTTTATTCACATAACACAATTAGAATTGGAGTCCTATCCTTTCCAATTAGAAGATATAGCAATTAAATCAAAGCTGAACTTTCATTGACCTAATTCCCATGGGACGATGGTAAACAACAGGATTTACCAATCCCACAATCTTAAAATCAGGAACAGAAGATACTCAAAGCTATTGAAGATCTATTATAATTTAAGTCACAACAATCCATTAAAAACTGAAAGTATTCCTTTAGAAATCAAATTAGAATCCATGAAGTTCAACATAAATAAGAATCAAAGCAAGAGAAACATCCCATCACACTACAAGCTTCACCTCTTAACCCTAGCTAAGAGGTTTACCCAACCATAGAGATGATTGGATCTAAAACCCTCAAAGAAAGCATTAAAAACTAAGGAAGAAAGGAAGAAAAATGCTTGGTGATGACTCTCCACCCTTGTGCTTCATGTTCACAACCCCCGGTGTAGGGTCACGATGTAGTAATAATCTCAGTGGACCGAGATCGAATCCACAGGGACTAATCTTGTATGTATTCTGAGGATAATTAGAATCAAGAGTAGGTGAAGATCTAACTCAAAATAGGAAAATAAGAGAGTAATTGGTATGTTTAAGTAAAACTGAGGAATTTAAAGGTGGTAACTAGGGTTTTCAAGGATTCACTTGCAGCTATTAGGATGTTTCCTTATTTGATTCAAGGAACTCAATTAGAATCCGAGTCCTATCCTATCCAATTGGAAGATATACAATAAGATCAGATATGAATTTTCATTGACCTAATTCTCAACGGATGAAAGTTGTGAGGATTGGAAGTGATTCCATCATCTAACCATGTCTAGGAGATCATGACAAACAATAGGATATACTAATCTAACAACCAACATAGGAGAATTGTGAAAGTTAAAAGAGGATTCCGTCACTCATCCATGCCCAAGGGAAGATGGAGAACAACAGGATTTACTTACTTCATAATCTCCAAGCATAAAAAAAAGATACTTCACAACAAACCATTAAACACTAAAAGTATTCCTTAAATATCAAACTAGAATCAAAGGAGTTCAACAATAACAAGAATCAAACAAGAAAAACATCACAACCATACTACAGGCTTCACCCCTTAGCCCTAGCTAAGGGATCTAGCCAGCCATAGACATGATTAGATTAACAATCCTACAAGAAAGCATTAAAAACTAATAAGAAAGGAAGAAGAACTCTTGGAAAGCAACTCCACCATTTTGCTCTACTTCTCCAAACCCTAGATGTCCTAAAAAGACTAAGGTAATCCCTATTTATAAGTCAAGTTCCGTAAAATCACAAAATTAGATCAAATTTACACAGTCTGCATAAACACTACGTAACTAGTTCGATGTCATTGAAGGGGTTTGAATCCATAATTTGCACCTTTTCTTCTTACGCACCGTATAATGTCATCGAGTGGAGCTTCGATTTATTGAACAGGTCTTCGAGTCATTGAGAAAGTGTCCAAAACAGTCTAGCAAGTTGCTCTATAATTCTTCAATAAATTCGATGCCATCGAGTAGTCTTCGATGTCATCGAGCACTTTTCTTCGAGTCATCAAACACGTCTACGATTGATCGAGAAAAGCATCCAATATGTCTAGCAACTAACCTAATTTTTATTCATAATTTGATGTCATCGACCCATGTTCAATGTTATCAAACGGTAGCTTCGATGTCATCAAGAAGTTCTCGATGACACAGTCTTTGTGATTTTTGCGGTTGTTCTTTCGACTTCCTTCCTCCTCCACTTGCCCCATAAGGATAGACATTTGTAACAGTGAAAGGGCCGGACTAATGAGATCAAAGCTTTTCTGGAAAAGGATGTAACCGAGAGTTATACAAAATGACTTTTTGGCCAGTTAAGAATGATTTTCAAAGGATGTTGTTATCATGGAACACCTTCATCATGTCCTTATAAATTCTTGAGTTCTCATATGCATCATTCCGGATCTCCTCGAGTTCATTCAATTGTAGCATGCACAACAAGCCAGTGTTATCCAAATCGAAGTTCAGATTTTTAATTACCTAGTAGGCCCTACGCTCCAACTTCACAGGTAAATAACAAGCTTTCCCATAGATAAGTCTAAAGGAAGACATTCCAATAGGGGTTTTAAATGCGGTACGGTAAGCCCATAAATCATCAGTCAATCAGATTGAATAATCCTTGCGGTCAGGGTTAACTGTCCTTTCCAGAAGGTGCTTAATCTCCCTATTGGAAATTTCAGCTTATTCCCTTGTCTGTGGGTGGTATAGAGTGCTCACCTTGTGAGAGATGCCATATTTCTTCAATAGGTTTACAAATGGCCTATTACAGAAATGTGAGCCTCCATCACTAATGATGGCCAGAGGCATTCCAAACCAGTAAAGGATGTTCTCTTTTAAGAATTTAATGACTGTTTGATGGTCGTTGTTCTGGCACAGGATCACTTCGACCCATTTAGTGACATAGTCTACTGCTAGTAGAATATATAAGCTTCCATGAGATTAGGGGAATTGTCCCATGAAATCAATGACCCAGCAATCAAATGCTTCAATTATGAGAATGGGGTTCAAAGGCATCATATTTCGACGGGATAATGCCCCTAATTTTTTATAACGCTCACAAGCTTTGCAAAACTCATGAGTGTTTTTGAACATAGCGGGCCAATAAAAGCCGCACTGTAAAATTTTAATTGTGGTGTTTTTGGCAGAAAAGTGACCACCACAAGCCTAACTGTGACAAAAGGAGAGATACTTTGGTGTTTATTGTTTGGCACACCTCCTTAAAATATGATCTAGGTAATATTTATATAAGTACAGATCATCTTAGAAGAATTTACGCACCTCAGTGAAAAATTTCTTCTTATCTTGCGCAGTCCAATGTGTCGGTGTGAAACTTGTGGCAACATAATTAGTAATATCAGTGAACTAAGGTGAGTGTGAGACTTTAAACAATTGTTTGTAAGGGAACATGTCATTTATGGGTGCTGTCTCAAGGGAATCAGGGAGGTTAAGTCTCGAAAGACGGTCAGCCACTACATTTTCTACTCCCTTTTTATCTTTTATTTCCAAATCAAATTCCTAGAGTAGGAGGATCCATCTTATCAAGCGGGGCTTAGCAACATTCTTGGGAAGAAGATACTTGAGTGGCACATGATCGGTGTAAATGATGATCTTGGAACTGATCCAGTAAGATCTAAATTTGTCTGAAGAGAATACCACGACCAAGAGTTCCTTTTTCGTAGTAGAATAATTCACTTGGGCTGAATTTAGAGTCTTACTTGCGTAATGAATAACATAGAGCTTCTTTTCTTTTCTTTGGCCTAACACTGCCCCAATAGCGTAGTCACATGTGTCGCACATGAGTTTAAAAGGGATGCTCCAATTGGTAATCAACATGCCCTTAAGCTTAGAGAAAGCTTCTTGGCATAGCTTAGTCCACTCATATGGAAAATCCTTTTGAAGTAGATTACATAACGAATAAGAAATGTGACTAAAGTCCTTTTATGAATCTTTTGTAAAAACCTGCATGTCGTAAGAAAGATCGCACATCTCGCATGCTTTTGGGTAGGGGTAGGGTAGAGATAAGATCAATTTTAGCTTTATTTACATCAATTCCCTTAGACGAGATGATATGTCCAAAAATAATTCTATTATGAACCATGAAATGACACTTCTCTCAATTAAGTACCAAATTCTTTTCTTCACATCTTTTCAGCACACATTTAAAATTTTCAAACAAATGCTGAAAGATGGACCGAATATAGAGAAGTCGTCCATGAAGACCTCTAAATATTACCCCACCATGTCAGAAAAAATACTAAACATGCATCACTGAAAAGTGGCGAGGGCATTGCACAGTCCGAATGGCATCCTTCGGAAAGCAAGGGTGTTAAAGGGACATGTGAATGTGGTATTTTTCTGACCTTTAAGGGCTATCTCTATCTGATTATATCCCAAATACCCGTAAAAGAAACAATAGTATGAGTGACCAGCTAGCCTTTCTAAGATTTGATCAATAAAGGGTAAAAGAAAGTGGCCCTTCCTAGTGATGGTATTTAACTTCCAGTAGTCAATGCACATCCTCCAACCAATAGTAACTCTAGTTGGTATGAGTTCATTATTGACATTGGCTATTATGGTAATTCTAAACCTCTTAGGAACCACCTAAGTTGGACTCACGTATTGGCTATCCGATATAAGGTATATGATACCCACATCTAATAGCTTAAAAACCTCGGCCTTAACCACTTCCTTCATGTTTGGATTTAATCTACGTTGTGGTTACCGTGAGGTCTTAGCATTATCCTCTAGATAAATGCGGTGAGTGCAAATCGAAGGGTCAATTCCCTTGAGGTCCACAATCAACTATCGAAGGGCTCCCTTATGTTCAATGAGAGTAGATATGAGCATACTCTCCTGTTCTTTCTTGAAGTGGGAATAAATTACCGCCAAGTATGTCTCATCTTAACCTAAATAGGCATATTTCAATTCAGAGGACCGGTTTTAAGTCAAACTTCGGTGCTTTGAGGTTAGGCGGTAAAGGCATTACATCAGTTTGGGGCAATTCTTCAAATTGTGGCCTCCACCAGTTAACTTCAAGTACTGGCATGATATCTAGCATGGTCCCCATCTCCCTAATCATATCATCATCAAAATCATCGGAGTGGGCCTACACGTCTCAAGAGGGTCAGAGGATAAGGTTAGAAGTGTTTTATCTTCCACAAAAGAATCAATGAGGTTAGTATCGTGGGAATCATCTTCATCCTCTAATTGTTTGCCTGTGTTGAAAAAGATATTTAACTCCAAAGTCATATTCCCAAAAGACATAGTCATGACTGTATTCCTATAATTAATGATTGCGTTTAATGTGGCGAAGGAATGAGCGACCAAGAATGACTGAAATTTGAGTGCTCATGTCCACGATGGGTTTAGTATCCAAGACGATAAAATCTACTGGGTAATAGAATTTATCAACCTAGCCAAACACATCTCAATTATCCCTCTCGGTACACGAACTGAGTGATCGACAATTTGTAATGTGGTCGATGTGGGTTTTAGTTCACCTAGACCCAGTTGCTTATAGAACTTGTATGGGATCAGATTTACACTTGCTCCTAAGTCAAGAAGTGCGTGCTCGATCTGGTAGTTTCCAATTGTGCAAGCAATGGTTGGGCTACCGAGATCTTTGTACTTTTATGGCACATCTTGTTTTAGGATGGCACTCACTTTTCATTTAAAAAGATTTTCTTTTGAATGTTCTGTCGTCTTTTAGTCATACACAAGTCTTTTAAAAAATTGGCATATGAAGGTATTTGTTTAATGACATCTAGTAGAGGAATATTGACATTCAATTACTTAAGCACCTCTAAAATGTCCAGAGAGTTAGAGAGAGGTTTTAGTGCTATCAACCGTTAGGGAAATGGTGCAACCGTCTTGCCTTAAAGTTCCAGTTCTAATTCTTATGGAGTAGTGCTAGGTCTATCATTGTTATCTTCTTCCAGGTCCTTAGGCTTTTCAGCCATAACCGGAATAGTTTTGTTAGTGGTCTTCTCATTCATAAGAGTGGTGATAGATTTAGCTTGCTCCATCTGATTTGAAGAGCTCGGGTCACTAACTTCATACTACAGTTTTAGATTAGGAAGAGGTTGAGCTGGAAGGCTTCCCTTGTTCCCAATTGCATTTTTTTGTCTAAAGTCCTTGTATGGCCTTTGTAAGGTCTTGAAAAAATTGTAGCATACCCTGATTGAAAAGTTCTTGATTTTGAAGATGCTTTAGAACTGGATCCTCTTGAGGTTTCCCTTGAATTGGAATTTGATCAGGGAATCCTCGAGGAGTAGCAGTTTGTCCATTACTCCAACTGAAGTTAGGATGATTTCTCCAACTAGGATTGTACATATTGGAGGTGGGTCCACTAAAAGGTCTTTGGTAATTGTTTACAGTATTAGATTGCTCATTTAGTACCTCTTGAAAGGTAGGTATTGTTGGACAATTTTTAGTTATGTGAATTTTACAAGCACAAATACCGTAAACAGTTTCGTTAGCCTTATCCTTCTTTAGTTCCATGGCCTCAAGTTTTCTTGTGAGATTAGCCACTTTAGCATTGATATCATCATCCTCTTTTAAGAGATACATTCTACCCCTCTCCTTCGATTGAGTAGGCCTAGAGGTTCTGCTTGATTTTAGGGTGATGTCCCATGACTGTGTGTTTTCAACAAGCTTATCAAAATAGTCCCACACATTATCGACATTTTTATTCATGAATTCCCCATTGCACATTTTCTCGACCAATTGGCGCATGAAAGATGTCAGTCCATCATAGAAGAAGTTCGTGATTGGCAACATTTCAAAATAGTATTGTGGGCATGAAATGACAAGATCCTTGAACCACTCCCAACATTGGAAGAATGTTTCATCTTCCTTTTGGGCGTAGTTCATGATTGACTTTCTAAGGGTGTTCGTTTTATGGTATAGGAAAATTTTCTTTATGAACTCCCTTATCATGTCGTTCCATCTACCAATAGATTGTGGATGTAGAGAATGCAACCGCATCTTAGCTTTCTCTTTCAAAGAAAAGGGAAAGAGTTTCAGCCTGATCGTGTCGTCAGACATGTTAGGAAAGTATAGAGTGGCTATGATCTCATCGAACTCTTTCAAGTGTAAATATGGATTTTTATATTCAAGCCCATGAAATTTTGGAAGGAGTTAGATCACCCCTGGCTTGATGTCTATATTTCCTGTGTTTTTTGGAAAAACCATGTATGAAGGTGTACTCACCCCTGCCGATTGTAAGTAATCTCATAAAGTAAGAGGTGGGGGTGCTTGATGCACCTCATTCTCATCCTAGACTTCCTCAACTCGAGGTTAAGGTTGTCTTCCCAGTTAATTGATCGGTTGATTGGTAGCCATCACTTCAATTGAATCTAAGGATCTCAGGTAGTGTCTAACCCTATGATGGGTAGATAACCCCTCAACCAATCCTCCTCCACTCAAGAGACGTAGAGTATTATTACGAACCCACTTGGGCAAGAAACACTCTCAGCCCTCAATTTCATAATCTTACCTAACCCTAAAAAGAAATAAGTCTAAAGGAATAGAAATCTAGAAAAAGAAAGAGAGAGAATTAGAAAGAAGTTACCAAATTAGAGGTTCCTAAATTAAGATCCTACAAAACAAAACAAAATAAGTCAATTTCTAAAAACAAAAATTCTAAAATTAGAAAGTTTCAAAAAATAAAAATGGAAAGATGAATTACTTTCTAAAAAAAAATTCTATAATTAGAAAGTTTCTAAAAACAAATTAGAACACAATCCCTAATTTAAAAATAGAGAGAGAGAGAGAGAGAGAGAAATTAGAAAGAGGTTATCGAATTAGAAGTTTCTATATTAGGATCCTACAAAACAGGAAAGTTAAGTTAGTTTCTAAAAAATCTAGAGAAACCCTAATCCTAAAAATAGAAAGTAAATATATCCTAATCTTAACCTAATTCTAAACTAATCAATCTCAAAAAAATACAACTGTTAATCCCGGGCAATGGTGCGAAAAACTTGTTCACAACCTCAAGTGTAGGGTCACGATGTAGTAATAATCTCGGTGAGACTGAGGTCGAATCCACAGGGACTAATCTTGTGTGTATTCTGAGGGTAATTAGAATCAAGTGTAGGCGAAGATCTAACCTAAATCAAGAAAATAAGAGAGAAATTGTGGTGTTTAAGTAAAACTTAGGAATTTAAAGGTGGTAACTAGAGTTTCCAGGGATCCACTTACAGCTATTAGGATGTTTACTTATTTGATTCAAGGAACTCAATTGGAATAAGAGTCCTATCCTATCCAATTGGAACATATACAATAAGATCAGATCTAAACTTCCATTGACCTAATTCTCAATGGATGAAAGTTGTGAGGATTGGAAGTGATTCCATCATCTAACCATGCCCAGGAAACAATGGCAAACAACATAATATACCGATCCAACAACCAACATATGAGAATTGTGAGAGTTAAAAGGGGATTCCATCACTCATCCCTGCCCAAGGGACGATGGAGAACAACAGGATTTACTAACTTCACAATCTCCAAGTAGAAAAAAAAAAAGATACTTCAAGCTATTGTAGATCCATTGTAATTTAAGTCACAACAAAATATTAAACACTAAAAGTATTCCTTAAATATCAAACTAGAATCAAAGGAGTTCAACAATAAAAAGAATCAAACAAGAAAAACATCATAACCATGCTACAACCTTCACCCCTTAGCCATAGCTAAGGGATCTAGTCAACCATAGACATGATTAGATTAAAAATCCTAGAAGAAAGCATTAAAAACTAAGAAGGGAAGAAGAACTCTTGAGAAGCGGCTCCACCCTTTTGCTCTACTTCTCCAAACCCTAAATATCTTAGAAAGACTTTAAAAACTCCTATTTATAAGCCAAGTTCCAAAAAATTATAAAATTAGATCAAATTTACGCAGTCTGCATAAACACTGTGTAACTGGTTCGATGTCATCGAAGGGGTTTAAATTCGGAAGTTGCGTCTTTTTTTCTTTCGCACGGCATAAGTCTCTGGGTCATCGAACCTTCCTTTGATGCCATCGAGCGGAGCTTCGATTCATCGAATAGGTCTTCGAGTCATCGATAAAGTGTCCAAAAAAATCCAGCAAGTTGCTCCATAATTCTTCAATAAATTTGATGCCATCGAGAAGTTTTCGACAGCATCGAGCACTTTTCTTGGAGTCATTGAACATGCCTTCAATTGATCAAGAAAAGCACCCAATATGTCTAGCAACTAACTCGATTTTCTTTCATAAATTCGATGTCATCGACCCATGTTCGATGTCATCTAATGGTAGCTTCGATGCCATCGAGAAGTTCTCGATAACACAGTCTTTGTGATTTCTGTGCTTGTTCTTTCGACTTCCTTCCTTCTACACTTGGTTTTCTTAGATCTTGGAGTTTTAAAATATTCAATCTTAGTCTCCAAAGATCCATTGTTTACTTTGGCAATTCTTGAGCATTAAATCCATGCTTTTAGCATTCTTTTCAATCTAAGCTCTTAAATTCACCTTGCAACACAAACACATGTAAAATATACCATTAAGGCATGTTTGTAAAACCAAGAAATAAATGGGGGATAATATGCAATATTGGACCCTCAACACTTTATTCCTCCAAACCCTAGATGATTCCCCAAGATACCCTAGGGACTCCTATTTATAGGTGTGCAACACCTCCTTTCGCACCGACTTAGAAAAATCCAGAAAACACCTCCAATTGACGCACTCTGCGTAAGTCGTTTGATGTCATCGAAGGTACCTTTTATACATTCTTTTCCACACTATATAACTTCATCCGGACTACGTAATCTTCTATGTCATTGAACCTACCTTCGATGTCATCGAAAGTGTCTTTAATGTCATCGAGTGTTTATTTAAGGAATCAAAAATGCATCCCAAATAGTCCAGCGAGTTTTGTCCAAATCCACAATAATATCGATGTCATCGAACTGGCTTTGATGCCATCGAGCAAAGCTTCAAGTCATCGACAAAGTGCTCGAGTTACCGAGACATGTCTTCAATTTGTCTAGAGACGAACCCAATTTCCATCCATAAATTTGATGTCATCGACCCGTGTTCGATGTCATCGAACAGTAGGTTCAATATCATCAAACAGTGATCGATGATATAGCCAATGTGAATTCTGCACTTGTTCTTTTGACTTCCTTCCTTCTCCACTTGGTTTTCTTGAATCTTGGGACCTTAAGCATCAAAATCATGCTTTTAGCACCTTTTCCAATCCAAGCTCTTAAATTCACTTCGCAACATAAACTTGAGTAAAATAAGACATTAAGCATTATCATGTTCATAAAACCAAGATATAAATGGTGGATAATGTGCAATATTTGACCCTCAACAATTATTAGTTCGGCTAGCCGGATTCCAATGACACTCGAATTTCGTGGGATAGAATCTTTCAAAAATTCGACAGGCCCAAGCCCAAGTTCAGCTGGCCCAATATGCCTGAAATTTGAAATCTTTTCATTACTAAAAAGTTGAACAAACAAGTTCGGGCTGGTCGAACGATCATGTTCAACTGGCCAAACATGCTGTGGAAAATCTTATGTGATTTGTAAATTTGACCTAATCATGTAGGGTTAGCCGAATACAGTTAAGCTGGTCGAACCAGATATCGAGTTGGCCTAACTTGAGTGTATTTTTACACAAAAGATAATCATTATAGTGCTATATGAAATACACCTAACCTAAGGTCAATTTAAGGTTATACCCCCTGATGGTTGACTCATTCGGAGTGTTCCGATCTTCGAACCATGTACTTTCATGACTTGAGATGTTGAGTTTCCCCTAAGATGCTTAATCGAATCAATAATATATCTTCATGAGTTGTCAAAGAGAATCTTCATGAGAGCTTTCGATCCTTTCAGGATTACGAAATTTGACAACTAAATTGCTCTTGAATATAAGCACTTACATGTTGTAATTCTTAGTGAAGACGTATCATATGGGTTGGAGCTGTACTAATAGAGATGAGGGATGTTCAGAATTTCCCTCACGCATTCATTCATCTACTATCCATTCGGGCCCATGGCGCACAACTAAATCATTATGTGCACCTTCGCAATGACTATGATTTCGGTTAAGTACAGGACTAACCTAAGATCAGGAGTTTACCACATTGAGTCTAGTTATCCAAATCAGGTATGAGACTAGTTTGGATAGAAGTCCCTTGTGATGAACCCCACAGCTTGCGATACCTCGTAATGTCATCCCGACTACACATACTAGCCTTGTCATTCCTTTTTCATCATATGCTCAATAGCAGAATATGAAATATAATTATCTTATACATGATGATTAGCTATTCTAATGATTCATGATCGTTCATCCGAGTAGTATGCCAAAAATTGATCACATGATTTATGATAACTTGATAAACTTTAATAATATGCTTAGCTGATAACATGCTCACCTATGATAATATGCTTTGTTGATAATATGACCATGCTTGTTTTGGATGTCTTTATGGGAGTGCCCTGATAAGCCGTGTTTTACTCCCGGCATGTAATAAACTCACGAGTTGTGGTTTGCTCATTTATACTTTTTCAGGATATGTTTAGTAGCATGGTGCGTGTAGGAACTATAGCAGATTTGTTATCTCTTCTCCCTTATTATTGAGCTGATGCACCATCATATGTGTGACATGTCGAACAGGTTCATTTCTTGGATATGCTTTGATACCATGTATTAAATGTGTAACCGCCTAATTAGATTAACCGTTCAAAAAAAAATTCCCCCACCATGAGCTGGGTTTGGCGTTTGGGAAGTTCGCTAACTGTTCACCAAGTCCAGCGAGTGGCGAAGAAGCTATCACGACCCGAGTTCGGGACTTGGGAAGTAGTATGGCTTGAATTCTGGATTTAAGGCATGACAGTAACTCTCTAGAGTTCATGGGGCGCACACGGCTATCTATTGAGGTACTAGATTCAAGGCTGTCAGTCCATCAATGAGGGGGTAGCTCGTCTAGTGGTCGACCCTTCCCCATGAGTTATTACTGAAATCAAGCCAGGAACCTAAGGGGTCTTACGCATGGCTGGCCTATCTATGGACAAGCCAAAGAGCACATGCTGCAGTCTGCTTTTTCTTCGCCTACAAGGTTTGACTCATTCATGAGAGCACATTTCTCTCACCTTCCCTCATGATGCTACCAGAAGCTAAACAGACGACATTAGTCTTACACGTGATTGGCCTCATAGGCACTCTCTACTATTGTAAATGATATATCACCATCGATGATAATATAGGGCTTATGCGTGGTTGGCCTCACAGGCACTTTCCGCTGTCGTAAATGATATATCAGTAATATAATCTGTCTGATGCATTCAGCGATGACTGATAGCCAACAACATAATCGATGCGACAAGAATGCCAATATGGTGACGGGAGGCAGTAACGTTGTTTTATCAATGGCCAATAATAATAATGGTTTAATAATGATGTCTTTTTGCCGAAGTAATAATATCAGTTCCGTTGATAATAACATCAATGATAATAATAATATCAGTTTTGTTGGTAATAACATCAGCGATAACATTGTTCAGCTTGATTGATGGCAATAATGTCACTTTAGCGATAGCCATCGATAATAAAAGTTCTGTGATGACGATAATGTCTTCTTGTCGAAGTCATAAATGATAATATCAGCAGTAGTCTGCAATATTACTTCGTAATAAACAATATTGTAATGATCGTTAATGCTCTATAATGATACTTCCGTGATCAATAATGATTGATGACGATGTTAATTAGTGATAATTGATAATAATGGTGATGATTGATAGCCATTTGTCGAGGTAATAATTTATCTTGGCGGCAATATCAGAGATGATATATGAGGGTCCTTGCTCTTGCTCCAGTGGTAGACTCTCAGGAGTTTTAACACCTAGTCAAGGGTTCGAGCACCCATAGGTGGTGAAATCCCACTAAGGTGTGAGCGTGTGGTGGTGTGTGTGCATATGTTTTTTTATTAAAAAAAAAAACAAAGATATGATATATGATATCTTTATAATCAGCGATACTTTGTAATTTATATAAGGCAAAAATTCTTTAGCAGTTTGTAAGAATGATTTTGCCAGTTGACAGATAACCATAATAGTATTCAATCATAAGAATGATATAAGATGACTATCGCCTTGTTGCCAATTATTATCCCAGAAGGATCATGCTTATATATTTGTTCTTTTATAATCATCGCTTGCAGAAATAGTATATAGATTCGCGACTTAATGGGACTTCAGGCGATAGTATGCTTATTGCGGCTATTGCATAGATGTTACCTAATATAATGCATTTTGATTGGGTAAGATTTCCTCTGGGAATCTTCACAATCAAAACTCATTTGCCTTTCGAGAATAATAATTTTGATAAGATGAATATCTGTAGACATTTCGATACCCTATTCATCTTGATAAATCCTTTAATAGGCTGCAATATATTACCTTTCTTAAAGAATATATATCTATTGAATCTTTGTAAGTGCTATATTTTCTAGTTCCTTTGTTTGTCAAACTTGTAGTGCCAAAACCTCTTGGAATCTGTGTCTTATGTAGCTCATCTACAAGTTCAAGACATTGTATCTCATGTACAAGATCAAAGGTCTTTACTTCAAGAACTTCAAATGCAAGATTACATGTTCATGTTCAAGTACAACACGAAGTGTGAATTCAATCTTTCAAGCTTCAATAGTTCAAGTTTTAAAAACTTTGTCTAAGTCAAGACAATGTTCTTTACTTTAAACCTCAAGCTCAAGCTTCAATGTTAGTCATATTCAAGCATTAAAAGTCTCAAGTTCAAGCTTCATCATCTCAAGCTTCGTGAACTTCAAAGAACGACTATCAACTGAAGCAAAAAAAAGATTCAATGTTCATACACCATGTATAAGGTACGAATGACCCTAGATTGACCATAGGATAGGTCATTTTGAATACATAATTTAATTGGGTCATTTTATAAGTGCATAATATGTTTTTCGACTGGTCTTAGACTAAGTTCGACTAGTCCTAGCACTGACTTGACCAGTCCAAGAAATCCTTCACCAGTCCTAAGGTTGTTGATTATTTTTGGAATTTTTTCTTATTGCCTCGACCAGTCCTGGATACTGCTCAATTGGTCGTGTGAACAATGCTCAACCAGTACTGTAGGCTCGACTCAAAGTCCAACAACTAATTTGAGTTCCACAAGACCAGTTGTGGACAGGACTCGACCGGTCGTGGAGGTCGCTCGACCAGTTGAGTAGGACCTTCGACCAGTCATGGAACGGTTTGATCTGATCACGCCCAAATTTTTAAAAGTTTGTTGGTCCTTTGACTAGTCGTGCCGACCTAAGGACCAGTCGTAGATGTGATTCTGCACTTTAAATAGAGCACGAAATTCAAAGTTTGATATCCAATTCAAGAAAAATCAATACACCACTCTGAGAGATAAGTTAGTAATATTCTTAAGCTATTTAGTGCTCATTTCATATTCTCTTTAACTAGCTTTTTGTACTTGATTTTGTATTTTGCATTCCAATTATATTTGAAAGAGGGATTGAAGTATTCCCATTTCTTAGAATTAAAATCAAATCGAGCTAGCCCAACTTGATTTAATTTGAAAATCATTTAGAACCTAAAACCATTTCATAATTGAGTGTGGACATTGAACTTCTACATTGAACTTCTACTTTGATTTGGTTCTACCGAGGTGCATCAAAGGAGAATATCCAGATAAGTCTATTTACTTTTCTGTAAATTTCTGTTTTAATTTTTGAGATTGTGTGAGGAAAATCTCTGTTTTGGTTTATCTGAGGTGATCCAGAAAACTTAGAGTGTGGAGTTTTTGAATTGTGTAAGCCCACTTGAAAGATACAATTGTGAGGGTTTTAGGTGAATCTTAAAAAACCTATTTCATAGTGAACGCTAATGTCCACTATGTGAGGATATTAGGAGTGGAGTTGTTGTGTGGCTGTTTTTCTAAACAGTTGGTGTACACACAAGTGAACCACTATAATTTCTAGTCTTGTGGTGATTGATTGAATATTTCATTTTGTGGATGTTATAATTTCCCTTTATACATTTGTGGAGAATGTTGTAATTTCTTTTGTGCAAGTGTGGGAATGTTTTAATAGCTTAGTTATTTCCTTTGTTATTTATTTGTTTATTCCTTTGTATCAGTTTGATATTTTGATACATAGACCGTTCTAGAAATCAGCTTGTCCTACCATAAGCCATTGGTTTTTGGTGTAAGGTTGTCCTTAGAACAACATTTATATCAACCTCTCAATACTTGTACACTTGAGGTTGTTTTATATTTCTGCATTGTGGATTACTTAATTGCTATCTTTATTTATATTTATTTAAATTTTAATTTGGCATAGTCTTATTCACCCCCCCCCCCCCCCTAAGACTCTTAGCTCGGCCTTTTCAAGTGGTATCAAAGCCTAATAGATCGTTTTAATTATTATTTCTTTTGGATTAATTTCCTGAGCTAATCGATTTGAGCTTTTTAAGATGATAAATTTTGATAACCTTTCAGTCACTAAGCCTCCACCATTTGATGGCTTCAATTATGCCTTTTGGAAAGCCAGGATGAGAATTTTCTTAAAATCCATGGATGAGAGCGTGTGGCAAGCCACAATGACTAATTGGACCCCTCTTACCACCGAAGTAACTGGTACCGACGGATCCAAAACTATGAAAGTCACACCTTATTTCTCTTGGATCGCTCTTCAAAAAAGTGAGAGTAGTACCAATGCAAAGGCTCTAAATGCAATTACTTGCGCACTATAACCGGATGAATTCAAAAGTGACTGCGATCCAGGAACTTCGTGGTACGGATAATACGAGGGTAAAAGAATCAGTTGGCTCATTACAGACCTATGAGTTAAACTTTAAAGCTCCTAAAGGTAAATCCATTACTCTTAAATCTTCTAAATATATTTCTTAAGAAAATAGTAGTAATTCTGATTTAGAAAAATTTTGAAGATGACATGGCCCTTTTAGCTAAAAAGTTTTATAAGATTTTCAAAAGTAAAAAGAGGGTTGATTTACAAAAACCTAATGAAAAGAAAATAGCTAAATTTAAAACCTAGAAATCTTTAAAAGGCAGTTAATGTTACAACTGCCATGAATATGGGCATTTAGCAAACAAGCGTCCTAAAAAGGACGAACCAAAAAAAGAAAGGTATGTTGGCTACTTGGGATGAATCTTCCTACTCTGAAGCCTCATCTGAGTCAGAAGATTTTGAAACCGAGTCAGGTAATGAAGTTAAAGCCCTTATGACTCTAGCCAAGTTCACTTTTTTAGATAATGATGATTCAACTAGTGAAGAAAATTTGAATAGTGATCATGATAATGAAGAAGATCTTCAAGATGCTTATAATGCCCTATACAAGGAAAGTTTTAAAATTGTTGTAAAACTAAAACTTCAGAAAGAAAAGTTTTCAAAACGTAAAGAAAATTTTAATAATCTTGTTTTATAAAAATCTCACATTTCAGATAGTGTTGAAAAAACTAAGTGCGACTTAGATTTCAAAACCTCCCAAGTTAAAAGCTTAAAATCTGAAAATGAAAAACTAAAACTTGAAGTCTCTTCACTTTTGAGTTTAAAAGACACTTGGAGGTATGCCCAAGGTGATCTTAAGTTAGAAAAACTCTTATCCGGATTAAGAAAATGTGACGATCGATCTGGATTGGGCTACGGTAAAAGTATTCCTCCCAAAAATAAGAATACTCCACCTAAATTTGTGAAAGGGGAGTCTTCAAACTCAAAAGGAAAAAGTCTGAATCAAAACTCTTCTAAAAAGGCTAAGACTTTTCAAACCTTAAAACCTAAAAGCAACCATTTCAACTATAAAAATCAGAATCGTAATCCTTTAGCTAAGAAAATTGTTGATTTACTTAAGAAGTTCTTAAAATCTAACTCAATTTGTCGGTCTTATAACAACTACAAACATAAGAAGACCAACTATACTCCTAAACCCAAGACTGTAATGAAATGGGTTCCTAAGTTTACTTGCCTGGTTGCCCACACTACTTTCAAAGCTACAAGCCATTCAAAGTGGTACCTAGATAGTGGATGCTCCAGGCACATGACTGGTGACAAAGGTTTGTTCACCAATCTTAAAGATATGACTAATGGTTCAGTCGCATTCGGTGATGGTAGCAACTGCAAAATTGTTGGCCAAGGTATGGTTCAACTCTTTAACCTTCCTTTGTTTGAGAATGTTTTATATGTAGAAGGGTTAAAGCATAACTTATTAAGCATCTCTCAAATATACAATAATAATCATAGTATAAAATTTACTAACCAAGGGTGTAAAATTCTAAATAAAAATAGTTCTATAATATTAACTGGTCATAGAACGTCTGAAAACTACTACATTGTGAGTGATTTAAGCTCATCTAATCTATCATGTTACATGGTCCATACCGATGAAATCGAGTTATGGCATAAACACCTTGGACATATTCACTACCGCAACTTATATAAATTGAGCAAAAGAGAGTTAGTAAGAGGCTTACCCAAAATACAGAAAATAAACAATATATGTGGTGATTGCCAGATCGGCAAACAAACCACGAGTACTCACAAAAAGGTGAACTCCAATGCTACATCTAAACCGCTCAAACTTCTCCACATGGATCTTATTGGCGCAACTAGAACGGAGAGTCGAGGAGGAAAGAAGTACATACTGGTAATTGTTGATGACTTTACCAGATATACGTGGGTAGTCTTCTTAAAGGATAAATCAGAAACTCTTGATGAAGTAAAAAAGGGTACTTAAACGTATCCAAATGGAAAAAGGATCTCAAGTCTATAAGATCTGTAGTGATCATGGATCAGAATTTGAGAATAGCAGTTTTGAAAAGTTTTGCAGTGATTAGGGAATATCACATGAATTCTCTACGCCCAAAACACCACAACAAAATGATATATTAGAAAGAAAAAATAGAGTGCTTCAAGAAATGACATATGTAATACTAAACAGTATGAAGCTCCCTAAAATTCTTTAGGCCGAAGCTGTAAATACTACATGTTGTATAATTAATCGTGTTTATACTAGAAAATCAAATGGTAAAACGGCTTATGAAATATGGTTTGATAAAAAGCCTACTATCAAATACTTTCGAGATTTTGGTAGCAAGTGTTACATTTTACGTGACCGAGAAAATTTGGGTAAGTTTGACACCAAAAGTGATGAACGGATATTTTTAGGGTATGTTCTGAATAATCGAGCGTATCGAGTTCTTAACAAGAGGACTGGTGTAATTCAAGAGTCTATTAATGTGGTTATTGACGATCACTTAAATACACCCGTCTTAAGTTCAAAAAATGATGAAGTTCTTTTAATTGAAAAACCAGATACTTCATCAAGTCAAAATAACTCTGAACTAAGGACTATTAAAAACCATCTAACTAATCAGATTCTTGAAAACCCTCTCACTGGTGTGTGCACTTGTAAACAACTGGAAGATATGTATAATTACGTGTGCTTTACATCTCAGATAGAACCGGCTAACGTAAAAGAAGCTCTTACTGATGAAAACTGGATAGTTGCGATGCAAGAAGAGCTCAATCAATTTGTTAGAAATGATGTTTGATACTTAGTTCCTAGACCTAAAGATAAACACATTATCAAAACAAAATGGATTTTCAAAAATAAGTCTGATGAACTTGGCATATTATTAGAAACAAGGCTAGGCTGGTTGTACAGGGGTACACTCAAATTAAAGGCATCGATTATGATGAAACATTTTCCCTAGTAGCCCATCTTGAATCAATCAGACTATTTATATCCATTGCATGCTTTAAAAAGTTCAAAATATACTAAATGGATGTAAAGAGTGCTTTTTTAAATGGCGATTTACATGAAGAAGTGTATGTTGAACAACTAATGGGTTTTGAAGACCCTAAGAATGTTGATCATGTATACCGCCTAAAGAAGGCCTTTTACAGTTTAAAACAAGCTCCCAAGGCATAGTACGAAAAGTTGACTAAGTTTTTACTAAGTCATAACTTTATAATGGGAAGTGTTGATAAGACATAATGATCACATTTTAATAGTGTAAATCTATGTTGATGATATTATATATGGATCTACCTGTGCTAACATGACTACTGAATTTGCAGATCTTATGAAGTCTAAGTTTGAAATGAGCATGGTTGGGGAATTAAATTATTTTCTAGGGTTATAAGTAAAACAACAACCTGATGGTTTCTTTATCTCTCAAACCAAGTATGCTTTGAACTTAGTTAAAAAGTTCGGATTTGAGAATGGGAAAAATTTTGATACTCCTATGAGTACTACCTTAAAACTCTCAAAAGACTCTATAGGTAAGAGTGTGGATCCTAAGTTATATCGTAGTATGATAGGAAGTTTACTTTATTTAACTGCGAGCCGACCTAATATTTCATTTAGCGTAAGAATTTGCGCTAGATATCAATCCGACCCTAGAGTCACATTTAATTGATGTTAAGCACATTTTGTAATTTATTGCTACTTTAGCTAATCTTTGTCTCTGGTATCCACATGATACTAGTGTGCAATTAGCTGGTTACATAGATGCTGATTGGACTGGTAACATTGATGACCGAAAATCAACCAGTGGTGGTTGTTTCTATGTAGGGAACTGTTTAGTTTCTTGGCAACGTAAGAAACAAAGTTCTGTATCGCTCTCAACTGCTGAGGCTGAATACATTGTAGCAGGTAATGTATGTACTCAGCTTGTGTGGATGAAAAGAATGTTAAGCGATTACGGAATTGCGTAAGAAACTAAGGTTTTATATTGTGATAATTCAAGCGTAATTAATATCTCCAAAAATCTAATCCATCATTCAAGAACCAAGCATATTGACATTAGATATCTCTACATTCGTGAATTAGTGGAAGAAAAGATAATTTCTTCGGAATATATTCCGACCGAAACTCAACTTGCTGACATATTCACAAAATTGCTCAATAAAAGTAGGTTTGAGAAATTAAAATTTGATCTATTTGTTATTTTAAATGTTTAAAATTTTAATTTTTATGAAAATTGCATATTTTGTGCTGTGCACGACCAGTCGAGTACATACTCGACCAGTCGTTGCATGACCGGTTGAGCATGTACTCAACCAGCCGTGTAGTGCGGGTTTGGTACTTTATTTGGGGGAAAAATCACTTTTTCCTCATTTTAGGTGTCTCCTCCAACGACTCTTAGGTCGACTGGTCGAACCCATCTCCTATTTCTTCAAGGTTAGTGCATGGTTTTCATTTTCCTTATAGAATCAAGTTCTTTGCACTCCCTTTTCATCATTGGTGTGGTTTATTTCTTATTTCATAGTTATTTTGGGAGATTTTCTTCTAAAAAATTTGATCCAGTGAAAACCCTCTCTTTTCTTTTGTAATCTCTTTATTCTTTGTTATTTTTAGTATAAATGGATGGTAGAAATAAGAAGAAAGGATCTCGTTGTCCTTCTACTTCTCGGTCAACTCCTATAACAGTACAACACCTTCGGTCACCCGAAGATGATCCCTCTTATGTATGGGATATTAGGTTGTGCAATGTTATAGTTGAACGAACTGTTAATGTTGATCATTTAGCTCCATTTGATATCCTTCCTCTCCTTCAGTCTGTAGGATGGGATAACATACTGCATTGGGGTGGGCCGACATACCGCTCCATTACGCAGGCTATGTATGCTTGTATTATTAATTTTTATCCTGAAAATCTGACATTCACTATCTCGACCAGAGAAGGTCCAATTGATGTGGACCGTCAACTTATCTCTGGATTAATGGATTTACCTGTCAATGATGACGGTATTCCCATTAGCACTTTAGTAGCAAAACCATCTGAAACTGAGAAACATTTGGTTACTAGAGATTTATGCAATATAGATGCAGAATGGAATATTGCTGGAAATGCGCTTGCCTTAAAGTATTTGTTACCCAGATACAGAGTCCTTCGCAGGATATTCATTTTGAATGTTTATCCTCGTTCTGGTAATAAAACCTAACTCTCTACGTTCATGGTTCGCATTCTTCATTCCATCATCTCTGGTACATCTGTATGCCTTCCTTGATTTGTCATTATATCATTCAGTTCTATCTCCATCTAGGACATAGTGACATTCCCTTCACATATCTTATGACTGTGTTGGCCACACATAGTTTAGTGGCTATGCCTGTAGAAGAAGCTCCCATCCATTACCTGTCATTCAACAACTCCAATATTAACAAAATGAATTTGAAGTTGGCCCCTGGCCAAGTCGATGTGGGTGTTGGTGGAGCTGATGTCGCAAATGAAGAAGAAAGTGATTTGCCTCCAGATGACATCAATATGAATGATATTTTTGATGAGATCGAATCTGATTCAGCAGATGATCCTGATTATCAGCCATTTGACTTTAATGCGAGATTGCACTCGCTTGAGGAAAAGGTAGAAAACATAAATGTGTCCCATGTTTCCAATTCAAATATATGCGTAAATATCTTAGGCGCCTTAACAAGGGACTTCATCAGCTTGATCCTACCATACCTACTTCTTCTTCAGGTTCTGATTAGTCTTTCAATATCTGGTTTGTAATAACTTTTAAGATACTTGGATTTCTTTTGTTTTCTAGGTTGAACATGGTTGGTCATACTTGAACAATGCTCGTTTATGGATTTATTACCTTGTCTATCTTATTTATTTATTCCTCATTATTCTTCTTATTCTTCCTGATTTATCTACTTCCTCTATCATTTATTAGTTCCTTCCTTTGTCATGTTGTGACAAAAAGGGGGAGAATTTTATCATGCTTATGATATGTGGCATGTGGTGGACTGAGGATTGTGGATTTTGGATAGATTGTGTGGAAAGGTAGCCATCCATTATTTTTATAAGGGGGAGTATGGTTGGGGGAGTAGATGTGATTTGTTATGACTGTTTATAACTGGTGCATGATTCTTTAACCAAGTTGTAACTGGTTTATATTGATAATTGACGTATGATTCTTTATTGTGCATATTATGCTTATTTTAAATGAAGTCTGCTTTGTCATAAAATTGACAAAGGAGGAAATTGTAAGTGCTATATTTTCTAGCTACTTTGTTTGTCAAATCTTGTAGTGCCAAAACCTCTTGGAATCTATGTCTTGTGTAGCTCATCTACAAGTTCAAGACATTGTATCTCATGTACAAGATCAAAGGTCTTTACTTCAAGAACTTCAAATGCAAGATTACATGTTCATGATCAAGTACAACACCAAGTGTGAATTTAATCTTTCAAGCTTCAATAGTTCAAGTTTTAAAAGCTTCGTCCAAGTCAAGACAAAGTTCTTTACTTTGAACCTCAAGGTCAAGCTTCAATGTTAGTCATATTCAAGCTTCAAAAGTCTCAAGTTCAGGCTTCATCATCTCAAGCTTCGTGAACTTCAAAGAACGACTATCAACTGAAGCAAAAGAAGATTCAATGTTCATACATCATGTATAAGGTATGAATGACCCTAGATTGACCATAGGATAGGTCATTTTGAATACATAATTTAATTGGGTCATTTTATAAGTGCATAGTCTATTTTTCGACTAGTCTTAGACTAAGTTCGACTAGTCCTAATACTGGCTTGACCAGTCTAAGAAATCCTCGACCAGTCCTAAGGTTGTTACTTATTTTCAGGATTTTTTGTTATTGCCTCGACCAGTCCTCGAGATTGCTCAACCAGTCATGTGAACAGTGCTCGACCAGTCCTGCAAGCTCGACTCGAAGTCCAACAACTAATTTGAGTTCCACACAACCAGTCATGGACAGGACTCGACTGGTCATAGAGGTCGCTCAACCAGTCAAGCAGGTCCTTCAACCAGTCGTGCAACGGTCGATCTAATCATGTCCAAATTTTTTAAAGTTTGTTGGTCTTTCGACTAGTCGTGCCGACCTTAGGACTAGTCGTAGATGTGATTTCTGCACTTATAAATAAAGCACGAAATTTAAAGTTTGATATCCAATTCAAGCAAAATCAATATACCACTCTGAGAGATAAGTTAGTGATATTCTTAAGCTATTTAGTGCTCATTTAATATTCTCTTTAATTAGCTTTTTGTATTTGGTTTTGTATTCTTCATTCCAATTAAATTTGAAAGAGGGATTGAAGTATTCCCATTTCTTGGAATCAAAATCAAATCGAGCTAGCCCAACTTGATTTAATTAAAAATTCATTTAGAACCTAGAACCATTTCATAATTGAGTGTGAACATTGAACTTTTATGTTGAACTTCTACTCCGATTTGGTTCTACCAGGGTGCATCAAAGGAGAATATCTAAATAAGTCTATTTATTTTTCTATAAATTTCTGTTTTGGTTTTTGAGATTGTGACAGGAAAATCTCTGTTTTGGTTTATCTGAGGTGATCCAGAAAACTCAGAGTGTGGGGTTTTTGAATTGTGTAAGCCCACTTGAAAGACACAATTGTGAGGGTTTTAGGTGAACCTTGAAAAACTTATTTCATAGTGAACGCTAATATCCATTATGTGAGGATATTATGAGTGGAGTAGTTATGTATCTATTTTTCTAAACAGTTGGTGTACACACAAGCGAACCACTATAATTTCTGGTCTTGTGGTGATTAATTGAATATTTCATTTTGTGGATGTTGTAATTTTCCTTTATGCATTTGTGGAGAATGTTGTAATTTCCTTTATGCAAGTGTGGGAATATTGTAATAGCTTAGTTATTTCCTTTGCTATTTATTTCTTTATTCCTCTGTATCGGTTTGAGATTTTGATACACAGACTGTTCTAGGAATCAGGTTGTTCTACCATAAGCCACTGGTTTTTAGTGTAAAGTTGTCCTTAGAACAACATCTGTATCAACCTCTCAATACTTGTACACTTGAGGTTGTTTTACATTTCTGCATTATGGATTGTTTAATTGCTATCTTTATTTATATTTCCTTAAATTCTGCATTTAATTTTTAATTTAGCATAGTCCTATTCACCCCTCCCCCCTCCCCCCTCCCTCTCTAGGACTCTTAACTCGTCCTTTTCAATCTTTCTACGCCTTGATTGGTATTATAAGCTTAATAATTCCCGATAGTCTAGATATAATTGTCGCTCAATAAATCTTTTGAATAATCAGCCAGAGCTTAGAAATAGTTTGCGATGGCCTTTTCAGAATATATAGTTTTGAAGACACTTTTAAAGGCCGCAGTAATAATCTAGACGCAATAATAATCCTGGGATTGGATGTTAACATATAATACTTCAACTATAGTAATGATTTTGCCCCCAATGTTGAACTGCAAAATTAGTATCGACAATTATCATATCAAGAAATCAACAATTATTTTTTCTAAGATCAAAAGATTAAGAATTCCATTCAATTGCTCAGAGGAATATGTTTAAAGAAATATTTGAAAGTTGCTTATTTCTTTAAGCTTTTTATTCATTAATTGTTCTTCATCCTTGCTTCACCAGAGAATGAAGGTTCACGAAGACATATGATTGGATATCGTGCCATCAAAAGACTACTTGTCTTATTTTGCTTTGCACAGTCATTTTGCTTTTCTTCTTGTGCATAAGCATGATGGACCGTATCAACACTAGAATCCTGTCTACTTTCTCAAAAGATTATTAATGCTTTGAACTTACCAATCTTCTCTTTTCATCGCGTTCTTCCATCACAATTTTACCCTTATCGATCATCCTTTGAAGTAAGTCTTTAATAACGTAGCAATATTCGATCTGATGCCCGAACATACGATAATAATGACAATGACCTCTTTCCTTTCTCTTCTTTATTTCCCTACGACATTTTGACTGAGGTAGATTAATTTTCCCTGCAACCAATAGTTGATTCATCATAGGAATTATATATTCCCCTACGAGTGCACGTTTCCTATGGCTTTTATATTGTCTCAATTTTTCATATGTCATCTTGAATTCATAATTATTCTCATCTCCTTTACCGTTGTTTGTTTCTTTATTCTAATACTCTCCTCTCTTTTCTTATTTGCTAGTGACATTGACTAATATTTCATGAAAATTTTAGTGTAGTGATGTAACACCTCGTACTATTCAATACTCGGGTGTTACCCTATAACCTAACTTATTATAAACATAAACCTAATTCATCTAAATATTCACATGTTCTCGCCCAAATTTGACCGTTGAGTGTAATATTCATCTCTAGAACATGTTATCTATTCGTTGATTTTTTATAGAGATCACTACATCAACAACTCCATTTTTAGGATTTCAATCACCTTGATAGACCAATTACTTTGATAGACAAATCATAGCATCCGTTATGAATCATGGCGGGCCTTAATCTTAGATCATCTTTAAGGTTGGGACTTATCTAATGAAGGTTAATAACTTGGGTTATTTGTATCGTAACATCCAACCGTTAATCTAAAATAAAATAAAATAAGTGTAATAAATAGATAAATTATTTTGAGAAAGCCTATAATACAACTCCTAAAGATAAAACCATCACATTTGAGTATAAATATTCAATGATTAAAAATATAATAATAATAACGTTATTAAGAATATTGTAACAAAAATATTTAAAATTATAAATGCATATTAGACCATCTTATTAGTAATCCAACCATTGATTTCCAACTAACGGGCCCTTGGGACCATTTTGACCATTGGCGTTCAATTTTAGAATGATCCGATCATTAGATTGATGGAAATCGTCAGTTAAATCACAAAAATAAAATAAAATGGCCCACATTAACATTGAATCCACCCCATCTTAGGTTGGATGGCCCAAAAACCACATTCAAGAAGAATGGATGGAGTGGATTTGAAAAATACATTACAGTGGACCCCACAGGAACTTAAGTGTACATAGGATTATGTACACTTGCGGTGCACCAAGCCATGGACCCAGTCAAAACGGCTTTGACCCGACCTCTTCTTTTAAAAGAGATATTCCTCTCCTTTCTTTCTTTTCCCGCCGGTAACGGCATATGAAAAACACCGTTTGGGGTTCCAATTTTGGGCCACCACATGAGATCATATGGATGATCTAAACTGTCCATCCTGTCCGCAACGCATGACTGATAAAAACCCAGTGACCTCTGTACGTATACTCCCAAGTGAAAATGTACAATCAGAGATGTAACGGACTGTGTGTGACCATTTTTCCAAAAATTGAAACCCTGCCTATTTCCCTTTTTGGCTGGCATCCACATGTGTCCTCCCCTTTGCATCCTAGCCCTCCACGTCAACGGATCTCCACCATACAGTCCAAGCCAACTTTAGGGCTTTCGTCGCAATGAGAAAGTCGCCACGACTCCAATACTCGGAACCCACCGAGATTTGTGGACTGACATCCAGAATATGGACCCCATGTTGATCAGTGGTCCCATCCATGCCACTCTGATGATCCAGATCTTATGATCAGCCATTGAAAGGAGATCCGTCATTGGCGACTGGATCATTTTCCTCGTCGAATCGAAAACACCCACCATTGGGCTTAATCATGAATTAATAATCTAGGATGTTAGATAGGTGGCCCAGTGTCCCAGAAGTCGATCTAATAAGTCTGATCATAGCCATACTATTAGAATACAATAAAATCATCTCCGATCTTGTTAGCTGCTACAATTGAACCTGAAACTAATCCGCTGATTAGTTAGAATAGAAGTCTCTAGAGGTTGATTAGTAGGGCCTATTAAAGGACACCTTTTAGGGCATCCTTTCCGGAAATGGAAAGAGACAGAGAAAGAGAGAAAAGGTGTTGCTTCTATTGCCGCACCTAGTGGAGTCGACTCGGTCCGAGTTGCTGCAAAATCAAGGTCGAGTCCAGCATCTCAGGTCCCTCCAGTAGAGAAGGAAGAAAGGAGAAAGCAAGAAAAGAAGGTGGAAGGAAGAAGAAGAGAGGAAGAAGGGAGAGCAAGAGACGAGTGCGGCGCCAAGTTCGGATTGCAGCTCCTCGTCAAAATGCAGCTGAGTCACAAAGGTTACAGACTCTGACCAGTCTCAAGAGGTCTAAGCAATGTTGGAGAAAGGGAGAAGAGAAGGGAAGAGAAGGGAAGAGATGAGCTGCTGTGAGCAACAAAACCCAACTCAGTTCAAGGGCGGGTCATCCTGCTGAGTCACTGTCCGACTCAAATCTCTGGCTGGGTCTTCAGCCAACAGAAGAAGAAGGGAGAACAAGGAAGGAAAGAAGAAAGGGGAAAAAAGAAGAAGAGTGCACTAGACTCAACTCAGTCCAACCGAGTTGACTCAGTCACCACTTAAACACACTAACTCAACCTGATTTCACAGCCTTCCTCGGAGTAAATCTAGTCCTTCCACATCATAATCCGGAGACAAACCCTCAGGTACATATTTGTTGGTATGAAGTGGATCAAAAATCAACTTAGGTTGGAGGTCAAAAGATGGAGGTTAAGATCTAAATCGTAAATGGTGTGTGTGGAACATAGATCTAACTCGTTTAAGTTGAATTCATGTATTGGAGCATTCATATTGTGATCATCTAATTTAAAGGTGAGGATCACCCTTTAAGTGTTTCTACATCTTGATAGTTGGCTTGGTTTATTCATCTTTATACATTTATATCATTGATTGCTTAAATGGTGAATTTCTCTTGTTGATTATGGTCCTTTTTAGATAATTGGGATTTTAAATTTAAACATTTGAAAGTGCGATGAAATTTAATTACCTCTGTTCTTGGTTAAGATAAACATTTTATATGTGTAACTACTATTGAAATTATACACGACTCATTTTACCACTTTTAATTACTTCATGGTGTATTTAAAGGTCTTCGAATTAGTGGCCATTTGCGTAATGGTTTAAATGAAATTATCTGGTGGACTTGTCGTCTTTTGGATCATTTGTTGCCTAAGTGGCTTTTAGGATATTTTCTTTTTATCACATCCTTGGGATGACTGTTTGCCCTATGCAGCTTGATGGAATATTTGCCCTATGTGGCTTTAATAGGTCGTCTTTGTATAACCTTGCGATGGTATGTTCTACTTGTAGAACTATAATTAGCCACTAGTTGTGTAGGTTACCTTTAAACATCCTATTTGTTAGTCTCATGAGTCAGGGATAGTGGAATGAGACACTATGCCTGAGTTGTCTGCCTATGCTAGGTGGCAAACCCCCCACAGTGACCTTTGAGTTTTCTTAAAATGATTGTTTGAAATTAGAATAATAATGGTTGGGCTAACATGCATTTTCATGGCATGCAGTCTTTTCCGGGTAACTAGTTATCCTTGGGCGTACCTTTGAGTACTTTTCCGGGTGGCTAGTTCTCTTGGACAACTTCATTGCATAGTCTTTCCGAGTAGCTAGTTCTCCTTGGGCGTACCTTTGAGTACCTTTCCAGGTAGCTAGTTCTCTTGGGCAACTTCGTTGCATTTTCATGACATGCGGTCTTTTTCAGGTGACTAGTTCTCCTTGGGCGTACCTTTGAGTACTTTTTTGGGTGGCTAGTTCTCTTGGACAACTTCATTACATAGTCTTTTCCGAGTGGCTAGTTTTCCTTGGGCGTACCTTTGAGTACTTTTCTGGGTGACTAGTTCTCCTTAGGTGGCTTCGTTGCATAGTCTTTTCTGGTGACTAGTTCTCCTTAGGCGTACATTTGAGTACTTTTCCGGATGGCTAGTTCTCTTTGGGTGACTTTTTAGTAGCTGGATGTGTATGCCCAGGTCTGTGAGCATGTGCATGCATCTATGCATTTAAACAAGATTATCTTGTGTGATTTATTTAATTAATGCATATCTGATGAACGTTATCTGATTCCCAGGATCATCATTGTATAATATTTATTATATACTGTCTCTGATGACTATGCTTAATTATCTTGATAAAACGATAAATCTTGGGGGTTATACCTCACTCGGATAGCCATTGACGCCATCAAATCGTATTCAATGTGTAACTGACGCAGATGACGCACATGCTAATGTTCATATGGAATAGAAGGAGCCAGATGATCTTGTGACTTTTTATTTATGACTTCAATTTTTATTAAATTGTACTGTCATGTTTTGTAAAATGTCAAGACATTTGTTTGTATAAGTTTACGGGCAACCACTTGAATATTTGATTTTGTATATTTGGACTCCCTCTTATACTTGATTACTCATATTCCGCTATATTACTAACTCTAATAAAAAGAAAAAAATGTATGTGATATTTAAGTCACCGTTATAGGTTAATGCTCGGGTTTTCAGAAAACGAGTAGTGAACTCGGGTTTTGAGAACCAAGGTGTTACAAGTGACTTCACGTAAAAAAGGTAGACACCTTTTCAACCATCTTTTCAAGAATATGAGCCTTGGTAACAAGATCACGAAAGGTTTGTATATCTACGTTATCATATTGCATGCCACTTCTAGTCTTATACCTTCTAAACATAACTTGACTTGATATGATTCTCCTGGAAAATATCGACAAAATACCCTCGAGACTTTCCATCAACTAATGAATTCTTCGATTGATTCGTCTTCTCCTTGGCAGATAAAAGCCAATTCGGTCAAACTAGCTTCTCTATTGGAAGAGAAGAAGTTTACCATAAAAGCACTCTGCATCTTGTTCCCAAATATGCATAGACCATGGATCCAAAGCTGAATACCATCTAACGGTTTTCCCTATTAGATATTACCTGAATAATCATAAACAATATTGGGGAATTGCAGAGAAGTTTCCCATCATTGTTATGAAGTGCATCATATATTATTCTGGTGATCCATCTTCATTAAACTTCTGAAAGTTCAAGTGTTTGATATCAGCCGGAAATGGTACTTCTTCTATTTCAGGGGGGGATATGGTGTCTGGTATTGGAGCATTTTATTATGATCTCGTTCTTTTTCTAGATGAACGGTTTTGACAGTTATTTGTCGGATTTCTTCTTGTGCTACGATTTGAGCAATAGCAGGTGCAAACCCTTAAAATCCAACCACTCATGGCTGGGGCCCTTTTGCTTGTGGTTCAACATTGTTTACGACAATCGCTATTGGATGATTAGGGACTTTTTTAGCTAAGTGCTCATCTAGCGAAAACTGATTAGGCTGATTAATGTCTGATGGCAAGACTTTCGCTCCTTTATTCTTCGATCACTCTGATATTAAAAGAGGAAACGAGTGCTGCATCATTGGTGATGTTAAGGAAGATGAACTGTTGTTTAATTCGAAACTAGTATATTGTCGCATCGAAGGACTAACTAACTTAAATTGCGGTATTCTTGATGCATGAGCTTGCATTAAATTCTTTACAGGGGGTACTTTAAGTGAACATTCGCTTGCCCCGATGGCTTTTCCTTTATTCTTCCGAACTCGCAATAATTCTTCGAAAGATGTCTTTATGGTTATAGTTGGCAACACTAGAAAACCTTATGGAGTGACGGGTTTTTTCAGTTCTTCTTGAATAAAATGAATATGTGACTGAGGTGAGGATACGTCTTGTGACATTTCGCATAATTGATCCTCTAACCGTACTTGGTGAAACTATACTTTTTGTAGGATGAGATTGAACCTTTCATCTCTTGGATGTCAACACTATCCATTCTTTATCATCCTGTTGCATTGTTGGTGAAGTGGAGACCATTCTGAACATCACATAACATTGCTTATTTTTATCAATAGTTGACATAACCTTCTCTAGTACCTTCTACGATAGTGATTGCGTATTGTTAATATAATCCATAACGAATTCATTGGGCGTGAAGTAGACAACTACGTCAGTCGGAAGAAAATCCATTGCAATTGAACAATATTTCCCAAGAGTAAACTATTAGTCATGTCGGTTTAATTGAATTGTACCTTGCTTTAGAGATGAAGGGGGGGATGTTCTGTTAAGAGTCATCATTTTTGCATCATTATGGTGCCAATTGATGATGAATGTTCTTTCGATAATTCTAAGGTTAGTATTAAACATAGATATCCCAACTAAATATTCTGGGTTCGATCCTCAGTGGAGTCGCCATTTTGTTTCGACCAAAAATAAATGTGTTTGGATTAGAATATTTATATTTAATAATAACAAAGGAAATGTAGAAGAACATTCATTATTATGGATTTTACTGATTTTATGTTGATTTACATCCTCTTGTTTCTCTTGATTCTGAAATAAAGTATAATGAATTAACACGATGACATAAAAAAGAAGCAGTCCAATGGTAATTTTGACTACATTTCGACTTAGAAAACGTCCGTCGTAGCGACAGAGGGGTTGTGTGGGGTCAAGATCCTCTCTTCAAGTAGACATTTGATGGATACATGCATCAGAGGTCGTACTGTGATGGGAACCCACAAAACCGTAAAGTATATGGTTATGGGAACCACTTATTGCGCACAGGCATGCAAAGCATCCCTGTTGCGCAGTGCACAACACACTCTTGTTGTGTGCACAACAGGCTGGGTGTGGTGTCCTCCTAATATCTTCTTCCGCCCTATCCTCTCTTTTTCTTTCCTTGCTCCCGACACCTCTCCGATACTTCTGCCACTACAAATGATAGAGAGTGGGGGTATTTATAAGCTTTCACATGTGTGAACCCTACTTTCACACAACATAATCCTTCTGTGTAGGCGTGCAATAAGACTCTGCGTGCGACAGGCCACCTGGCTTTGGAGGCTGGGTGCACAACAAAGTGAAGCGGCTGGGAGGCTGGGCGCACAAGAAGGAGCCGGGTAGGAGCAAACGTGCAATAACGAATGAGGTCCGGGGCAAACACGCAACAGGACTGTGAACAAGGGGACTGGACGCGGAATGGACCTGCTGGCTTGTAGATTTTTTGTGCTCCAACACTGTGACCTTATAGCATGTCGGACCTGGGAAGATTTCATGGTGGGCGTTCAATCACCACTTTTTGTGCTCCAACACTGTGACCTTATAGCATGTCGGACCTGGGAAGATTTCATGGTGGGCGTTCAATCACCACATTTCCTGGAGTGTGGTCCACCTGAAATTTGAATTATTATTTTTTTTTTTTCTGGTCCATAACCTAAAATGATATGGAAAAATGGACAGCCAGCCTATTATACAACACATACTGACATACATCAAGGTCGGCCTCATCGTCACAGCCTCACGGAATCGTGTGGCAACTGACACGCACAAGGGAAGTCGCCAAAATAGTTCTGTTTTAATATCTACGCCACGCGGGTTGCTTTTTAATCCACCTAATGCTAAAATATTTGTCAAAATAGCTTTATTTTTACGCTGGCAATGCTAAAATGTGTACCAACCGGGCCCATATATTTAGAAAATAAGGAAAATACGGTCCAATTAAAATTTGAGAGTATCCATCTAAATCCAACTCAACTCGTCCTCAGTTGCCAAATTGGCACGTGCACTTAATGTCCGTACGTTCATCTAATGTGCCTTGCCATGTAAGCTCTAGGGCTGAAAAACATGTTAGTCCATAAATTAGGTGGGGCCCGATGTGTTTGAAAAATGGATGGTTCAAAATGATTAACCGATGATCCACATTCAATGCACATATGTGGCCCGTTTAATGACCACGCCAGCCTGATTTTTGGGTTGCTGAACATACATGGCGAAGGACATCTTATCAATGGTCTGGATTGTGCAAAAAATCTGGCACGTGCGGTGGGAGTATGTTCTGTTGGTTAATCTCACGAACAGCTTACGGAGATCATTATTTAGGGCTTGACAAAGACAGTTGATTATTAGACGCACGATGATGACGTGGCATCTACATACCTTTTGCTGAGATTCCTGATAGCTCTCTTTCAACCGAAAATCTGCCACGTGCAGCGACAGGCTGTTCGGAAGCGGATTACTAACTTCCGTGGTGTTGACGTCATTAAGTTTTGTGGCCCATTACGATGCGTGTGTTATATCCACACTTTCCATTCATTTTGAGAGATTATCATAGGTCATGAATGAGAAAATGAGGCAGATCCAAACCTCAGGTGGACCACACCAAGAAAACAGTGAGGAAAATAACTCCGACCGTTGAAACGTTCCTCCGGCCTACATGATGTTTATTTTCCAACCAACCTGTTCGGAAGGTCAGACAAACCTGGATGAAGGGAAAACACAAATATCATCTGCATCCAAAACTTCAATAGTCCTCGAGGAGTTTCAAGGGTAGGCGTTCAATCCTGGTTGCTATATGTGGTGTAGTCCACTTGAAATTCGGATCTGCCTCATTTTTGGTCTGATGCTCCTAAAACATATGATAAAATGGATGGTTTATATGTAACAGATACATCATGGTGGCCCCACATAATTTAGTGACGTCAATACACCAAAGACGCAACCTACTTCCTGTTCCCAGATCGATAGACACGTGGAGCATGCATTTTTTGTGCTGGCCCTGGTCGTTTTCAGACACCGCCAATAGTCACCATGGTACCAGTCGGTGCTGGAAAAGCTGTGGCCGACCATGACGCATGTGTTTTTATCCGCTTTGTCCATCCAATTTGCGGGGTTCATATTAAGGCATGGCTAAAAAATGAGGTGGACTGAAATCTCAGTTGGACCACATCAAAGGAACGTGGTGATTGAACGCCCAAGATTGAAAGAGGAGCTTTTTAAAGTCCACTGTAATGGTTATTTTGCCGGTTGCTTATATTACCCATGTTTGGCGTTATTTCAATCCCTCGGTCAAGTGATTAGTGCAGTCTTGTTAAAATTGAATGTCCAGGTAAATTCAAACCAACTAATTTCGAACCTAAGCGCCAAAATAAGCAAATATATCAAAAATCAATTGAATTCTAATAAGATTAGAAGATAGTTAAGGGGTGGGATTGGTCCTTTCAAAATGGGTCACACCTTTAACTGTCATATGAAAGGACTTTATATTATATAGATAAAACAAAAAATAAATAAATTCTTAAGGTTGTTCAAGCATAGCTTACTCAGTCTCTCACCATGTGAGCACGAGCATGCCATAATTGAAATTACGGTTTCAATTCAAACCGAACAATTATGACCCTAAGCGCCAAAATAGGCAGACACATAGTGTACGACTGATATCTGATGAGATCAGTCACCTATTCAGCCACTCATTCGATGTGTAAATAGTATTAGGCGACATTCAACGGGCGGGGTTCGTCCTCTGATGATGGGTTGCACATTTACCTTTTGTGTTGCACATTTACCTTTCGTACGAAAAGACTTTTCAATATAAACAAAATGGAAATGAGAAAAGGGATTTTGACAATCGGTCACAAAGAGCAACTGCAAAACACTTTTTCGAGTGATAAACCGAATCTAGTGTATGAGCATAGATTTCAATTACAGCTAAATTTACCAGCTACTTTATTAACGATATGAATTACACTACAGAATGTAAACAGCAAGTTAAAAATAAAGAATTATGCTAAGAAATGTAATTTACTTAACATGAAAAGTAAATAATTACACTATGAAATATAAATTTACCGGTAGTTGAAAGGATAATTGAAAGACAAATTTGGTTTGTTTGGGTTGGTATGAGACGAAATCTTTCTGCTTAGTTCTTTTGCTATTTATAACCTTAATCTGGCCATCTTGATCCTTTCCTAGTCCTGACGGTTGCCATAACCTCTCAACAGTACTTGACTTCCTTTGTTTCTCCTTTTGCCTTCTGTCCTGTAACTATTTTTCCACGATTACTTCTTCATCGGCTGCTTAGACATTGACGTGGCACTGTCTGATACATTCTAGCGATTGTTTGCTAAGAAATCTTTTCAAATCTCCAAATACACAACGTGGATTTTGTATAAAGCATATGTTATCTGCTCTAATTAGCTCTTAAGAGGAATAACAATAATGGGGATGAACAATGCCCCCACGTTGCTTCGCCTTTGGAAAAAGGTGAAAGCGATGTGCGACCCCTTATTAATCTTGCATTTATTACCTACACATGACAGTGAGTCGATAATCGTCTTCAGCCAATTCAGTGTAGCACGTCAGTGATGGTTGCACTTTATCGAAGTAAGGGACAAACCCCATGTTGACACGTGTTCTCATATCATTTCCAATAAAATCACAATGATGCCCTAATAAATGCTTCCTTCCCTAGGATGATATAAGCACCATTTCAAATTCCTTTTCACTCTTAAGCCTTCATTCCTTACTCTCTTATAAGAAACTCTGAATTTCAATTTTCTTCTCGATCAATGGCTACATCTTCATCTTCCACCCCCATCATTCCATCAAAACTATCTAGTTATTGTGGTGGATGCACTTGTTGATAAGTGCATCGACAAGACAATCTTTCAAACGCCCCTCGGTAATTACTACTACTTAACTCCGACGTTTACTCCATCAACAAAGGTTGAAGAAGTTAGCATGATAGATCCTCTATTTCCTCTCTACCCCGGTGAAACCTTGCTGATCTAATCTGATTCTGTCCCTGATTCTGCCAATGCCTTGAAAAACCCCCGATTATGGTTGAAGGCCCTTCCGGACTAGGATATTTAGTTTGTAGATGTCTCATCTCAACATGAGGCATCATGGAGAGCATTGGGCTTCTATGAATGTATTAAGCTCTCTGTTTTCGATTATCCCTCAAATCTAGCTCTTCTCCTTGTAGCTTCAACCTTCTAAAGCTCATCGACTAACACTTTCTTCTTCAACTGCAGCCCCACAAGTCCAACTATTTTTTAAATTATGGCTCTAAGCTGGCTTCTCCCCTTTGGTGAAGTCATTTATCCCGATTTTCCACTGAAGAGCACCAAGCACTTCTCGAATAAAGCTAGAAAAGCCTATTCTTATTTTGTAACAGCCTACCATAGCAACAGCGAACCGGTCTACTATGAAGAACACACTGCTTTTTCGTTTCTTTGGATCTGTCACCACCTGCTTTGTGTGAATGCCCTAAAGATAACCACCGAGTATGTCTCTCTATCCGAGGCCCTTGCCCAAGGTCGGAAACTTACCTTAGCGTACTCAACCACTCCTATAGAGGAATCTATGAAGTCACTACCAAGGGTTTGTATTTACGAAGAGGATCATTGTGGCTTCTTCATATGTGGATTTATGCATACTTTCGTCATTCTCTTGTATATCACTCCATCCATACCGAAGCAACCTATACTTTTTTTTTTTTTTTGGCGAGCGTAGTATCCACTCCTCTTAAGAAACTCAATCCTTTTCAATGTATATGGATACATCGTTTTTCTCTTCGATCAGAAACAGATGGAATCGATTGTTCATCCCATTCCACGATGGAAAGTATGGTCTTGGTTGGCTTACCGACCAATATGAGTTGGAGAACGATGATGAGGCATCCCAGATGCACCTGGCTTAGGAGGGCTATCTCATTGGCCGAGATCTTCCGTATGGAGATTCAATTGAGTCTGGCAAGGATGTTAAGGCCAGGAAAAAATTATTGCCCAAATTTACTTGCTCGACAACTCGGTTTAGTTCAATGTATCCCCTATCCATTCACCCAGAAGACTGGCAACTAGCCCCATTTCAATTGGCCGATTGTCGATAAAATCGAACTCTATTAGTCTCCCCATTCTTCTTTTTAAGAGGCTAGTTTGGCTCTTGATCTTCCTTTCTATCTAAATCAACCACAGGAAATGGACATGCTTGCTATATGGTGGGAAAGCCATTACCAGTGATTACTGAATAAATCTCCAAAGGAGATAATAGCTCAACTTTCTGCAAAGCTTGAGCCTAAAGGAAAGAAGAGGGCATCACTCTCATCGGCTAGTACACTAAGCCGAAAAACAAATAAGTTGAAGACAAGATCGGCCACTCATTCTCCCTCTTAAACTTCACCGAATGAAGCAGTAGTTGCTCCTCTTAAGAGCCAAAAAGTTATGGCGAGGATTCCTGCTGCTCTAGCACCTCCACTGATCCACGAATCTCCACCATCTCCAAGGAGGATTCTTGACTTGGGAGATCTACTTGTTCCACCTCAGAAGGCTTCAGTCTTGATTCTCCAACGTGTCAACCCACCTCCTCAGATAATAACTATAAATCGACCGTTACCAATTCCATCGAAGCCACGTCGGATATCAGGTACTTCTTCGACTGAGGCTATATCTTCCTTTGAAACATATTTCAAAACAAAGTATCAGCTCGGTCTCTCCATTGCTAATTACTCAAAAGAAAATAAGGAAGGCTTAAAGCGTCATCAAGATGCTAATTATAACAAATGATGGAATAAATGGTGGCAGGATAGGGAGAGATTAAATAATCATGATCTTCCATTTGATGGAAAATACCTTACTCCTTATCATCTCAATCGACCACCATTCCCTACTTTGAGGCGGGTGCTGGCAATGATTATAAAAAATCCTTGGATCATGGACACACGATCCATCACTTACGTCGCTTATTCTGACTTAGGTGGAAATTACTTACACACATATATAATTGTCTTAGATTTTCTTGATTTTCAAGATACCTTGATTGTGCCCCTTTTTTTTGTAGTTATTCAAGAACTATTAACTGCCGATAAACATATCATCATGGCGCAACCATTACAACAACACCCAATTGCAATCCATGCCCATGAGATTGTCGATATCCAGACCGTGGATTCTGAGACACGCTCAGCACTGAGGCTATCCCATCGCATAGCCCCCCTGAGGTTACCAATCTTCCTTCAGTGTTTGAGTACATGATTGAAATACCTCCAACACCTCCTACTGCGGTCGATCAGGGAGAAGAAGAAGCGCCACTCCTTCATCGCTCGACCGAGAAACCATCCTCTCAACAAATAGTTCCTTCACCTGATGAACAAGTTCCTCCAACAGTCGAAGAGTCTTCAGCTCATGAAGGAACTATTGTCATGGTTTAGGAAGCTAAAACGATCAAAGTCATGGAGCCCGACTCTCATCTGTCACCTGCTCTAATACTAATAGAAATGGGTGATGCTTTGACTCTTGTTGCTTCTGATGAAGATGACCCTCCGTACAAATATATCATTTTCTTGTTCAAGAAGGTTCTTACTGAAGATGTTGTTATGGCTGAGTCGCCTTCACTTTCGAGCAACCTGCAGAATCTCAAGGTAGAACTTCAAATCTTCCTACAAATGGGATCATTTGGAACTCTAAATGCCGAGATGGTTAATAAACTCAGACGATTGGTCAAGTCATATCGCGTATGCTCTTGCTCAAATCCCAACCTGGTAAACAAAGTACCAATTCTTAAGAGTTTTTAGGATTTTTCAAGGCACACCACCATGTATCCGTCACTGTTTTGACATCCTTTATCCAGTAAGGGTGACGAGTGCGTGGGCGTGCCAGAGTTAGAATCACGGTTCCAATTCAAACTGAATGATAATGATCCCAAGTGCCAAAGTAGGTAGACACTGAGTATGACTAAGATCCGAGGAGATCAGTTGCCTATTCAGCCACTCACTCAAAGTATAAATGGATCAGGCGATAGTTAGAGGGTGGGGTTCATCCTCTGATGATGCGTTTCTTTTTTCCTTCTGTACGAAAGGTCCTTTTTAATGCATGAAGAGTGAAATAGAAAGGAAAAACTAAAATTGAAAATGAGAGCTAGCGATGTCCTAGAGTGGGGTGAATAGGACAATGCTAAATAATCAAAATAAATGCTGAATATATAAAGAATACAAAAATCTCAATCGCCTGAGTATTAAAACCTTGATTCTAAATGATTTGTAGGACAACCTTCACCTAAAATATTAGGCAGGACAACCTTATTTTACGAATGTCTTTAAAATCAATCTTTCAAACTAGTAGGAGAAGATAAAAGAATTATACCATTCACCATAAAGAATGAAATAATAAATAACATCTACTACTAAAAGAATAAAGTACTCACCACAAGGCATAAGGAGTTATAGTGGTTCGTTACTTGAAGCAACCATAGCTACTCCACTCCCGAAATTATTAGCCTCATAATTTTGGCTTTCACTATAACAAGGTTTTCACAGGTTCACCTTAACAACCTAACAAAGTTCCTTGTGATTTTCACATGTTATCATAATAAAAAAAAACTCCTTTTGTGATTTTGACGGGCTATCACAAATAAAAACCCCTTTTGTGATTTTCACAGGCTATCACAAATCAACCACTAAGATTTTCACATGCTATCGTAAAAGCAGTAAAATACTTATCTTCAAATGTAGATTCAAAGATGTAGTAGAAACTTGTGATAGAAGAACTTTTTTTTTAAATGTAAAAGAGGCAGTATTCGCTCAAAAGAAAGAGTATAGGGTACTATTTGGTAGATTTTATCGTCTTGGATACGCAACCCATCATGGACATGAGCACTCAAATTCCCGCCATTCTTGGTCGCCCATTCCTCGCCACATCAAATGCGATCATTAATTGCAGGAATGGAGTCATGAGTATGTCTTTCGGGAATATGACATTGGAGTTGAATATCTTCTTCAACACAAGCAAATAATCAAAGGATGATGATGATGCCCACAATGTTAACATGATTGACTCTTTTGTGGAAGATAGAGTACTTTTGGCTTATCCTCTGACCATCTAGAGATGTGCCTGCCCCACTCCCATGATTTTGATGATGATATGATTAGGGAGATGGGGACCATGTTAGATATCGTGCCGGTACTTTAAGTTAACCAGTGTAGGCCATAATTTGAAGAATTATCCCAAACTGATGTAGTGCCTCTACCGTCTAACCTCAAGGCACCAAAGCTTAACCTGAAACCCTTGTCCTCTAAATTGAAATATGTCTATTTAGGTTAAGATGAGACATACCTAGTGGTGATTTCTTCCCACCTTGAGCAAATACAAGAAAGTATGCTCATCTCTACTCTCATTGAGTCCAAAGGAGCCCTTGGATGGTCGATTGTGGACCTCAAGGGAATTGACCCTTTGATTTGTACTCACCACATTCATTTTAAGGATAATGCGAAGATCTCACGACAACCACAACATAGATTAAATCTAAATATGAAGGAAGTGGTTAAGGCCGAGGTTCTTAAGCTATTGGATGTAGGTATCATATACCCAATATCTGATAGCTAATGGGTGAGTCTAACTCAGGTGGTTCCCAAGAAGTCTGGAATCACCATTGTAGCCAATGTTAATAATGAACTTGTGCCAATTAGGATCACTACTAGTTGGAGAATGTGCATTGACTATAAGAAGTTGAATATTATCACGAGGAAGGACCATTTTCCTTTGCCCTTTATTGATTAAATTTTAGAAATGCTAGCTAGTCACTCTTACTATTGCTTCCTCGACGGTTATTCGAGCTACAATCAGATCGAGATAGCCCTTGAAGATCAGGAAAAGACCGCATTTACATGTCCTTATGGCACCTTTACTTACTAAACGATGTCATTCGAGCTATTTAATGCCCTTATCACTTTTTAGCGTTGCATGTTGAGTATTTTTTCTGACATGGTGGGGCGATATTTAGAGGCCTTCATGAATGACTTCTCAGTCTTTAGTCTATCCTTCAGCAAATGTTTGAAAATTTTGAAAAATGTGCTGAAGCGATGTGAGGAAAAGAATTTGGTACTGAATTGGGAGAAGTGTCATTTCATGTTTTGTAAGGAAATTGTCCTTGGATACATCATTTCGTCTAAGGAAATTGAGGTAGATAAGGCTAAAATTGATCTTATCTCTAACCTACCTCCACCCAAGAACATACGAGATGTGTGATCCTTCATAGGACATGTCGAGTTTTGCAGAAGATTCATAAATGACTTTAGTCACCTCTCCCATCCTTTATGTAATCTACTTTAAAAGGATGCACCGTACGAGTGGACTGAGCAATGTCAGGAAGCTTTTACTAAGCTCAAGGGCATGTTAACCACTGTACCTATCACGCACCACCTTACTGGAGACTTTCTTTTGAACTTATGTGCGACGCGTCTGACTATACTCTTGAGGCAGTTTTAGGCCAGCGAAAAGAAAAGAAACCTTATGTTATTCATTGTGCAAGTAGAACTTTAAATCCTGCCTAAGTTAACTACTCTACTATGGAAAAGGAACTCTTAGCCATAGTGTTCGCTTTGGACAAATTTAGGTCCTATTTGATCAGATACAAAATGCGATGCTCAAGTATCTTCTTTCTAAGAATGACGTTAAGCCCCGCCTAATAAGATGGATCCTCCTACTCCAAGAATTTGATCTGGAAATAAAAGATAAAAAGGAGTAGAGAACGTAGTGGCTGACCATCTTTCCCACCTTGATCTCTCTGATTCCCTTGAGACAACACATATAAATGATATGTTCCCTAAGGAACAATTGTTCAATGTCTCCCATTCACCTTGGTTTGATGATATTGCTAATTATCTTACCACAGGTTTCACGTCGACACATTGAACTGCGCAAGATAAGAAAAAATTCTTCACCGAGATTCGTAATTTCTTTTGGGATGATCCATATTTGTTTAAATACTGTCCAGACCAAATCTTAAGGAGATTTGTGTCAGACAATGAACACCAAAGTGTCATCTCCTTCTGTCACTCTCAGGCCTGTGGTGGTCACTTTTCTGCCAAAAAGACCACAACCAAAATTCTACAGTGCGGCTTTTACTGCCCCACTATGTTCAGGGATACTCATGAATTTTGCAAAGCTTGTGAGCGCTATCAGAAATTAGGATCATTATCCCGTCGAAATATGATGCCCTTGAACCCCATTCTTATCATAGAAGCATTTAATTGCTAGGGCATCGATTTCATGAGACCATTCCCCCAATCCTTTGGGAATTTATATATTCTGCTAGCAGTAGATTATGTCACTAAATGGGTCGAAGCGATTCCATGCCGGAACAATGATCATCAAATGGTCATTAAGTTTTTAAAAGAGAACATTCTTTCCCGATTTGGAACGCCTCGAGTCATCATTAGTAATGGGGGCTCACATTTCTGTAATCAGCCATTCGCAAACTTAATGAAGAAATATAGCATCTCTTACAAGGTGAGCACTCCATACCACCCACAAACAAGTGGGCAAGCTGAGATTTTCAATAGAAAAATTAAACACATATTGGAAAAGACGGTTAACCCTAACCATAAGGATTGGTCAATTTAATTGACCGATGTCTTATGGGCTTACCATACTGCATTTAAAATCCCTATTAGAATGTCTCCATTTAGACTTGTCTATGGGAAGGTTTGCCAGTTGCCTGTGGAGTTGGAACATAGGGCCTACTCGGCGATTAAAATTTTGAATTTCAATATGGACAATGCTGGCTCACTATGCAAATTTCAGTTGAATGAACTCGAAGAAATCCAGAATGATGCGTAAGAGAACTCGAGAATTTACAAGGACAGGATGAAGGTGTTTCATAACCATCACATTCTTTGGAAATCATTCACACTAGGTCAGAAAGTCCTCTTGTATAATTCTCGATTACATCTCTTTCCGAGTAAGCTCCGATCTCATTGGACCAGCCCTTTTACTTTTACAAATGTTTATCCTCATGGGGCTGTTGTAACGCCCCGCATTTTCAGGACCCGAGTATGCTACTCGTTTCCCAAAAACCCGAGTGTTAACTGATAAAGAGCTAAATCCCATATATAATCTTTTTTAATTAGAGTTAATAGATAAGCGTAGAATGGACAAGTCAGTATAAAGGAAAATTTGTATTTTATTTAGAATGTACAAGAGGTTGCCCATAATGACTTATACGAACAAATGTCTCAAACTTACAATTACAAGTGAAATGATGTTACATGTAACCCAAGCAAAATATAACAAATCTGGAACTGTAAATCCATGTAGCAACTCTTGACAATATAATCATGCATCTTCTATAGTGGTACTCTGCTCCTCATCAGTCTGAACCTAAAACTCAATTAAGCGACCTGTGCTACCTGTACGATTATATATTTGATGGATGAGTGGCCAACTCAGTGTGAATTCCCCTCAAGATTACAAACCACTGCATTAGGTAAGCATAGTTATAAAATAAAGCATACAAAATAATACATGATGCAAGTCTAATTAGATGCATGGATGCGTGAATGCAGTCATCGCCCTAGGAATGCTCATCCGTGAGAACAGTGGGCTCATCACCCATGCAATAATCGACCCGAGAAAAGCATCCAGACGATCCGTGCCCCTACGAAAAACATCCAGTCATATAAATACGTACATCTCGTATGATGGCAATAGATGCTGGTCTGTGCCCTAGGAAAAACATCTAGTCAGACAAATACGTACATTACATACGATAACAATAGATGCTGGTCTATGCCCTGGGAAAAATATCCCGTCGGACAAATACGTACATCATGTATGATAGCAATAGATGTTGGTCTATGTCATGTATGCATGATTAGCCAACACATTATTAGTCCAATTATAACCAGCCAATTTAAATAAGTCAAAGATCACTACAGGGGCTTGTCACCAGCGTAGGCCGACAGCTAGGGCATAGGTCTCATACCACCATCCCCAGCTCATGAGACTACCACCTTAGGATGTTTAATGAAAATCCGTTGACTAGTGGCCAATCATATTACAGCATATAGGGCTTACCATCGTATCATTGCATGAAATAAAATATCGAACCCATCTAGAGCAAGTATCAAAATAAAACCATGTAGGCGAATATCAAAACTAAGCCACATAGGGCGATTAGTAAAACTAAGCCACATAGGGCCAATATCGAAACCATGTAGTAAGAAACCATTCTTAAAACCATTGGACACAACAACCCTAGATGGTAGGCCCACATCATTGATTAATTTAAACCACCACTCAATAACCACTAAGCTGAAAGTTCATTACAATCGCAATCAGTCGGGTTACATCCCAAGTATGGGTGTACATTTATAGGTGGGGGTTTCCCACTAATGTACCAGTTTAAGTTCCATAAGCAATCCGCAAGCATGAGATAATATGCAGGATAAATATTGAGCATGAAACCTAGCAATTTGATTCCAACAATTACACATATGATTATAAGATGAAGATATCAATTATCAATTTAAATTAAAATAAAATTATACTAAAGTTAATAGGAAAATGGAAAGCTCAAGGGGAAGAATCATCACTTTATATTTTGAATCACGAACTGATGTTGCTAGGAAGCACATTCCCTTAAAATCAAATCCTACCATAAATAAGGAACTCGTACATTTAAATCCAAGTCCTACAAATTACCTAGGGTTTAAGATTAAAACCTAGGGTTTTAATTACTTTATCTTTAGGGTTTTAACGTAGACTTAGGGTTTTCATCCTAGGGTTTAGTCCTAGACTTAAAATTTAGGATTTGAACGTTAATCGAAGTATAATCACAACATAACCATTATCCTCAATGACATGATTAAGATTAGCTATGCAACGTTAATAATCCTTGCGATGTAGTAAATAGTATGCTCTACTATGATTGTACGTAAGATTGATAAATAAAATACTAGTATTTAGTAACGGTAATTTTATTTGTAATAACAATCATTAACATGGATAATCTACTAACGATTAGGATCATAACTTATGGTTTAGATTACTTAGGTCTAGACTATATTTTTAGGGTTTGAACCCTAGTTGGTGTGTAATTAATTTCAATGTTAATTTAATAATTATAAAGTATTTATTAACATGAGTATTATAATTAATACTAGCTAATGTAGCAATAATAATTGTTATGATGATACCAATTAGTACAATCCAATACAAATATTCAAGAATGATAAATAAAATATTACTATTTAATAATTGAAATTTCTTTATAATAACAAGTCATAGATGACCTACTAATGTCTAATCACGCATCATATTAACGATCCCAATAATAAGAGTGGTAATTATTTGGGTGATTCGAGGAATTCCAAACCCTTAACCAATCCTGATTTCAATTTGATTTGAACCATCATAGTCAATCTCTTATATGGAAGATCCTGCACTTGGGAAATTTAAGATTTCTCATGTCCTTATAATAGAAATAATTCCCAATTAAACTCAAATTAGCATTATAATATGTTGGGTCAACTTACCTACCCAAGTGAGTTACTCAACTTGGATCTATCTTGCTAAGGGAAACTCGGCTGAAATAACGCGGTCCAGGTGTGGAGTCGAACTTCACTATCAAGCTAATATAACTGGATTCAGCTGAGTTCACCAGAACTCGACAACTCGTTGGAAGTCCAACGAGTCGACTCAGCTAGTAAAAGCCCAGAGCCACTCCATGCTTTCTCTTTTATTTCTCCTTTTCTTTTCTTTCTTTCCTTCCTTTCCTAGGGTAAACTGGGCTGAACTAGGCCCACCCTTACCCAATGCAGCTCGACTCGGTGAAGGCTACCAAGTTAGCAAGTTTGGATGGCAGCGAGTCAAGTTGGCTCGGGGGGTGCAACCACCTGACCTCCTCTCTCTTCTCTCTCTCCTCTGCTTCTTTCTTTTCTTTTCTTCTACTTTCCTTTCTTCTTCATGGTTCGCATCTGTTGGAAGCAACACCTAGACAACCTTGCCCAAATCCTTCAGTGAGTTCGAGCGAGTCAGGGACTCAGTTCGGGTGGCTAGTGCAGCACAACAATTGGACAGTGGTCGTATGGGTTACACATTAGTGGATTTACAGCCCCACAAGCACCAGCAATGGTGCAACTCGACATGGAAGACGGTCGGCCTCCAATGGTGGATCGAAATCCTGTGGGTATTTCTCTGAGCTGATTGTTGTAGATGGTGTGTATAGGCTCAAAGGAGCTCGAAGAATGGTTAGAGTGAAGCTCCATTAGCGTTTTCATGGTGGGTTCGAAGGGAGGCGAAAACGGTTGCTCTTTGAGTGCGGCTACTAGAAAATGGAGGAGGATAGCCTACTGCTCAATCCTCTCCCTCTTATTCCCTCATCCTAACATCTCAAAACCATCAGATTGGTAATGAGTGGTCTAGATTGATCCAGTTGAATCCGCCTTCAAATACCGTGGGTAGGAATGAAAACCGGTTGTGGTTTCATTTAGAAAGCCCTAAACCACGTTGCTTAGGTAGAGGGATAAGATTTTCTAATAGTTGGATGACTGAGATTAAAGGGAGCATGCACCTACAAATTGCTAGCTAAGGCGCTGACAGTTTCCACTTTCGAAAGAAAACAGCCACATGCACTCTTTGCTTGAGCTGTGATCTGTGATTCCGCACATGTGCTTCAACATGTGAAAAGGTTGGGTTCTGGTTGAATTTTTCTCCTAATCCTGATGAGCAGTCCAAATCACCTAGATGGTTGATCCTAGTGGCCCACATCTCGTCCAAACGAATGTCGTTTGTTCAAATCCGTCTCGGGCAGGGAATCTCAATGTTTTGAGATTTGTTTTGTGGGTCAAAGCTAATTTGACCGGTCTGGTGGTCTAGTGTGCATCCTGTACGCTAGCTAAGGTGCACACACACCTCTATGTGGGGTCTTTCATGATGTTTACAAGAGATCTAGTCTATCCATGATGTTCCATGGCTCAACTAAGCCATCTTGACCGAAGATGTGGCAGATCTGATGCTTAGGTGGGCCATACTGACGAAACTAGAGTCCTATGTGTCGATTGCGTTGATCCGTTGGTTGGATTGATTCCAATCTGAGTATCAATGGTCAAAAAGGTCCTACAGGATCATTTGTATGTCTAAGTGCACTATCATATGTCACTATTTAAATAATCTTATTAATTTCTAATTACATTATTATAAATTACCTCATCTTTATTTTACATGTGCATGAAAATTTCTAATTATGTTGCGGGTCCCACTCTAATCTTGATCCATCCATACCCAAAGGTCTTAGGGATTGCTCATGTGGGAATTTATGATTAGACAATTCACTAGTGATGATCGAGTGATGAATTGGTGGAGTAATGGTTGAGAACCATACTTTTAGACCCTGGTATTTTAATTATGGATTCTCGTCGATCCGATGGCCATATTGCATTCAATTATGACCACCAACGGTTATCAAGGCTTTTAGCCTAGCCCCAGGTGGCATTTTAAAGGTTGTCTAAGTGATCAGGCAGCTGGATTGTATGATCATGTGAAGGATTGACCATTAGGGCATTGTGGATATGATGAACGGTGGATCTTATGATCTATAACTTTAAATCTATGACAGTCAGTTAGATTCATCTATTAATGGAATTGGGATTCTAAAAATAGGTCTCTCTAGCGAGGTGATGGTTCATCTTGAGTAATAACAGATGGATCGCTTGATCTATAGGTGGGGATTTCTTTCAACCATCGGATTTTGACTGGAATACATGTGAACGTTCGCTCGAGCTAGGTTTGTACTTATACTAAGTAGGGTTACTTGGTAGCACCCGAGTACTAAAAGTACGGAGTGTTATAGCTGTCGAGATTTAGAATCCAAACAATGACAATAATTTTAAAGTAAACAGACATCGATTAAAGCCATTTAGTGAGAAATTTGATTCAGAGGACATGTCCATACCTTTGAATGATCCTTTTTATCAGGATTGATCTCCTAGTCTGATAAAGGTGTAGTTAGGTTTATTGCTTTCTGCCATTTTAGGATAGTTTGCTTCTGCCTTTTTAGGATAGTTTGTTTTCGGTTGATTAACTCTTGTGCTAACCCACCTTCATGCTGCGATCCTTTGGAAAAACCTTCAAAATCTCTTCATTAGGTACTATCTTTCCATCACTTCTCTTTCAATTATGTTGTCTCTTTTACAAATCATGTTTATTTCTTTTACATTGAGGACAATGTAGATTTTAGGTTAGGGGTGGGAGATTAGATACATTAATCAGTGTTTTCTCAGTTTTGAGCAAAATTTGTAAAATTTTTGAAAATTTTTCAATGTTTATCTATTTGGAAAGTGATAAGTTGTGTATTTAAGACTGTTTTGAGTATGAAAATAAGATAGAAACTGAATTTGAATTGTTGGAGTGTGATCAACTAAGTAACTTATCACTTATGGTTCTTACACTTAATTGATTAGGAGGAAGTTCAAATATTAAGACATTCAAATTATTTTTGGTGAATAGTACTAGATTTTCTTATTGTTAATATGACGATCATTGAAAGATATTGAGAACCACGTCTAGAGAATTTTATCCACCCTAAAAGAAGAAAAGAACCAATTAAAAAAAATAGGAGATCGAAAAAAAAGGGTCATGTATGGTGAAAAGATTGAAAAAGTCTGAAAAAGATGAAAATTTTGAAAGAAAAGAGAAGTTGAAAAGACTGAATGAATGTAAATGATCATTGATATAAAATCAAAAACTGAAAAAAGAAGGAAAAGGGGATAAGTTTGAGATAAGTACTCGAGTTTTCAACCAATCTTAAAGTGATGAGCAGACCTAACATGATGTAATGATAGTATCTATGTAGAAAGTAAGTTGATCTTTATTGTGCACATTGAAAAACTTGATATGCGAACTATGCTCTGACTTAATGAATAAAGAACTTATTTGATTGATTGCTTATATGATTCAGCTCTAGGTTTTCAAAATATCATTTTCTTATCTTAAGTCTACTCATTCATTCTTGATTATACAAAAGATTGTTTTTTCAAAAAGGTTTGAACATCGCGTATTAAAGTTCATTTTTTGCATACTTTGCTCGGGACTAGCAAAATGCTGGTTGGGGATTGTGTTGAGGGTCAAATATTGCATATTGGACCCCATTTATTACTTGGTTTTATGAACATGATAATGCTTAATGTCCTATTTTAATCATGTTTATGTCGCAAGGTGAATTTAGGAGCTTGGATAAAAAAAGTTGCTAAAAACATGGATTTGATGCTCAAAGATCACCAAGGCGAGGGATGAATCTTAGAAGACTAAGATTGAAGAATTCATATGCTAAAGATCTAGGGAAACTAAGTGATGAACGAAGAAAATCGAAGACAAGGAATCCTAAAAATTATCTTAAAAACAGATTTCGGGATCAGAAAATTTTAATTCTGGAAAACTGCCAAAATCACCTTCGATATATATCGAATACCCTTCAATATATATCGAAAATTACAGAATTTTTGAACCAAACTCGCTGGATAGTTCTGAACCTTTTTCAATCATATCAAAAGACCTTCGATGTTATCGAAGATCATATCGAAGGACATATCGAATATCCTTCAATATATATCGAACTGTTGCGTAGATTTTTTCGGACTGCGTAAATTTGAGGCGGTTTCTAGATCCTTCTAAGTCGGTGTGAAAGTTTAAGCCCTAAAACTATAAATAAGGGTCTCTAGGACACCCTTAGGCTTCATCTAGGGTTTGAGGAGTGGAGCAAAAGCGTGGAGAAGGCGTCGCCAAGAGTTTTTCTTCCTTTTCCTTAGTAGTTTTATGTTTTTCTTAAGAGATTTTTAGTTCAATCATGTTTATGGTTGGATAAACCTCTTAGTTAGGGCTAAGAGGTGAAGCTTATAGCGTGATGAGATATTTCTATTGCTTTGATTCATGCTTATATTGAACTCTTTTTTATTCTAGTTTGATTATAAGGAATACTTTCAGTTTTTAATGGTTTGTTGTGACTCAAATTACAATGGATCTGCGATAGCTTTGAGTATGTTCTTTTCATGTTTTAGGATTGTGAATCTAGGAAATCCAGTTGTTCACCATCATCCCTTGGGCACGGTTGGATGATGGAATCCTCCCTAACTTTCACAAGTCTCTCAGATTGATTGTGGGATTAGTAAATCTTGTTATGAGCAATTGCCTCATGGGCATGGTTTTGTGATGGAATCACTTCTAGTTCTCACACCGCTCTTCCATTGAGAATTAACTCAAAGGAAGTTCAGAATTGATTTTACTGAGATATCTTTCTATTGGAGAAGTTGGGACTCTGATTCCAGTTGTATTCGTGAATCAAGCATAGATCTCCCTGATCTCTACAAGTGGATCCTTAGAAACCTTAGTTTTCCACCTTTGAATTTCTTAAGTTTTTCATTAAATCTCTCATAGTTACTCTCTATACTTTCAGATTTAGGTTTTTATCTTTGTCTAGTTCGTCTTCTAGTTGCTTTCAGAATACTCACGAGATTAGTCCTTGTGGATTCGACCTCAGTCTCATCGAGATTATTACTACATCACGACTCTACACTTGGGGTTGTGAACAGGAGTCCCGATTTTCTAGGATTGTGGAGGTCTTCCCTTTTATCCTGGATGTCATGGAAAGGAATGGAAGTCCCTCCTCCTCCTTTTGGATGGCCCAGATCAGTGCCCAGAAGTTTAGTTCGGGTTTCTTATGCAGAAGGATTTGGACTGTATTGGATTTTTGGCACTGTCTATGGAAGGGTTTGCAACTGGGGTTTGTTTGATTGGATGCAGTGTGGAAGGCAAAGGTTTGGTCAAATTCTTCACCCAGACAAGATGGACGGCTCAGATCTTCCTTTATTATCATGATGGAGGGCCATGATGACGATCAGACGGACGATGTCCATTCAAATCGCGAGTGCACATGAGAGTCCAAGGAGGAGTCCTCTTGTCACGCCTTAAACCCAGAAATAGGATTCACAGAAATTCCGATCGCCGAATCTAGTGCCGACAGCCTCCGTAGTACCCCATTCTGGGCTCCTAGCGTCCATATGCCAGATTCCGATCTTGGGATCCTATAAGGAGGATTTTTTTTTCAATGTACATTTAACTCTTAATAGGCATAAACACAAGTATACCCAAATTACAAAGGCAACATCATCATCACATATCCACTAATATAAACATTTGAATACAATGCTAAAAGGGAAATATATATATATATAAATTACAGAAGTCAGCTACATACTCTAAGCTCCACGCTGCTGCAACCTAACATCACCTGCATGCATCTACTGTGCATAAGCTTATAAAAAGCTTAGAGGGTGGTGTAAGTGTGTGCACAAGGTAAGTGTCAAGTATTCAATGCAATTCCATAATCAGACAATGTCGAAATAGGCGTAAGGTCATGAATCATACATTATCAGAGTAAGTAAAAATACTGACAATTCCATGAATCAAACAATATCAGAATACGCAATATAGATCAACTCTACAAATGAGGAACAATATCAGAATACACGATACAGATCAACTATACAAATGAGGAGTCATAAAGAGCCAAATATCAGATGCCGTATCTAAACCATATAAATGCAGAAACACAGGTAACCCAAAATGTCATATGCTGCGGATGTAATACAATATGCGGTGCGAATGGAATGACCATGCTGGAGTATGAAGTCGGGATAATAGTACATAGTATCGCAGGCTATGGGGTCCATCATAAGGGATTTCAATCCAAACCAGTCCCATACCTAAATTTAGATAGTCAGACTCAATGTGGTAAACTCCTGATCTCAGGTTAGTCATGCGCCCTAACCAAAATCTTGGCCATTGCGAAGGTACACGTAACAAATAGTTGCACACCACCAGCCTGAGTGGATAATGAATAAATGAATGAATAAGTATGCAACTCTTGCTTAATAAGTCCACATATCAGTACTGTTCATCTCTGGGATCATCACCGGGGTCTAGTACACTCCAAATGGCACTGCCCCTCTCCCAGCAGCATAGTCCAAGTGAGCGTAAGAAACCTCACTATCCACCTGGCCAATAGTCTGCTAATACCTATCCAGCACGTCGATAGAGGACCGATTTATGAGCTAGTCAAACTCAGCCTAACTATACCCGCTACCCTCGGGCGGGTAAGGCCACACCCCCTCCTAACCGACCAAGCCACAGTGGGAGACGTGGCCTCCTGGTATTCGACACTCGGGCGCTTATGTATCCACTCGGTCTCGACCTTGGGGCATCCTCTAGTACGAAGAGGGTTTAAGGATTTTCACCTAGGGCCATCTATGGTAGCTCGTTGCTAGAATAGATTTCTGGTGTCCTATTTGGCTATCCACGATATGCCTGTGGAGGCTACGGCCCTGATGTCTCTAGGGCGTATAGTAATAACAATACAAGATGCATGAGTCATACAATTCAGTCATGCATTAATCCTGCACATGCAGTGTGCTCATGAGATAACCTCCGCCTATCAAGGAGTCTCATAACAACCTGCCCAGTGACATATGCAATGGTCAACCACAACTCATAACAAACATGCAGATGATGCATATGGGCATGTATCATGATGTTATGCTGTCACATACTCATAATCAGTATCAATAACTGACATCGACAATCGGCCTCGACAATGTGGACATTTAACCAACATTGCCCCCAAGGAATGACCCACATAGAGCCTAACATATAATGGGCCCACGGCCTCACATAAAGGCCTAATATACAACACAATGGGCCTTACTCAAGGGCCACATATAAACAACAAGTGGACCCTGCTCATGGGCCTCAAATACATGACATGTGGGCCCTACACATGAGTCTCGAATACATCAAATAGGCCATGCATATCATAATAGGCCTTGCCCATAGGCCACAAATACATCACAATGGGCCTTGCCCATGGGCCATGAATACATCACTATAGGCCTTGCCCATGGGCCATGAATACATCACAATGGCCCTTGCTCATAGGCCTCGAATACACCACCATGGGCCTCATCACATAGACCTTCTATTCATCACATTAGGCCTTAAACACGGGCTGCATATACATCACACAAGCCGAATACACATCAAAATGGGCCTCAACTATCGTAATCAGCCTCGACGATCGGAGTCGGCCTTGATAATCAGAATCGGCCTCAATAATCGGAATCGGTAATCGACAATCAGAATTGGCCTCGACCCCGATAATCGAAATCGGTAATCAGCAATCGGAATCGGCTTCAACCTTTAAAAATCGAAATCGGTAATTGGAAATTGGAATCGGCCCCGATACTCTTCCTCGATAATCAAAATCAGCCTCTACGCAAGGTGGGATCCATAGATGGACGGCCGATGATGGACCAAGCAATATTAATGGGGCCCATTCATTTAGGTTAACCCATTAGAGGATGAGAAAAATGGGCCTAACCAGGCCTAAAGGAAGGTCACAATGTGGACATTTAACCATCACTGCCCATCAATGTGGACATTTAACCAACATTGCTCCCATGGAGTGGCCTACATAAAGCCAAACGTATAGTGGGCCTGTGACCTCACACAAAGGCCTAATATACATCGCAATGGGCCTCGTGCAATGACCACATATATACCGCATCGGGCCTCACCAAATGGGCCACAAATACTTTACAACGGGCCACATACTTAAGCTTATATACATCACAATGGGCCGCATCTTATGGGCTGAAAATACATCTCATTGGGCCTTACCAAATGAGTCTCAAATACATCATATCAGGCCTCATCATATGGGTCATAATTACATCATAATAGGCCTCACATCTGGGCCTCAAATATACATCACAATGGCTACGACCCATGGGCCTCAAAATATATTAAGTGGGCCGCATCAATGGCCACACTAATGGGCCTAACATATATCACAATGGGCCGCTCAATGGGCCACACCAATGCACAATAGGTGGGCCCTGCACATGCAGCAAATGGGCTCCATTAGATGGTCGACATGGATATAGAATGCATACATCAGGTGGGTCACACGTCCCATGGAAAGTGTGGATAAGGCTTACATCATGGTGATCCCCCATCCCTAGACGGCGTAGATGAAATCATATATCAAGGCGGACCACACATCCATTGAAATGGACAGACAGTGAGAATACAACACATCATGGGCCTAATACATATGACAATGGGCCTTGCCCATAGGCCTAAGATTCATGCAGGTGGGCCCATCATATGGACCTTAAATACTAGGCAGGTGGGCCCTATCATATAGGCCTCAAATGCAAGGCAGGTGGGCCTTGTCACATGGGCCATAATACAAATAGGTGGGCCCCATTCATAGGCCAAAAGTACATCATGATGGGCCTCATGGATGGGCCGCACCAATGGGCCTAAAATGGGCTTGGACCACATCAAAAATCTTTTCAATAGTTGTATATGTAACATGTGTATCACTGTACACTATCATTCTATAGGGCACATGGCTACTAATGATGGTCAGTACTGCCAAACATTGCCCAGGTAAATCAGCACCCTCCAAACATTTCCTACATAAATCAACACTGTCTAAACATCATCCAGATCATCAGCACCATCCAAATATTGTCCAGCACTGTCCAAACATTTGGACAGTGTGGATGAAACAAATACATCACAGTGTGGCCACATGGCAAAATAGGTGGACGGCTTGGGGATAGCATACAACAAATGGGACCCACGGAACTTGCTAATGTGGTACAACAACTACATAGCTAGAGTGGGGTACACTAACCAATCTGCCCACAGTAGGTGGACCCCACGTCCCTGGACAGATGGATGGAGTGGATAATAAATACATAAGGTGGGCCACGTTAGATGGCCTGGATGAAATATATATCAGGTGGCTTCACACGTGTGGGACCCACAAGAAATGAATGGATGGTGGGATATAACATATTCCTTGTGATTAGCCCACCGAACTTGGGACGTCAACCCATCAGCTATATTAGCTGGTGTTTACGTACATCAACCCCTCCTCTTCATAGGTGGGTCCCATGTGGGGCCCACCATAACATTTATTTTCCATCCAATCCGCTCATAAGGTCACAAGGACTTGAATAAAGAGGAAAAACAAATTTCATATCCATCAAAAACTTCCGTGACCCCCAAAAAAATGTTTCAATGGTAGACGTTCAATCCACTACTACTTTTGGTGGTGTGGACCACCTGAACCCTATGTACGGCTGATTTTTGGGGAATCCGAGTTCCCAAAGGGGACCCATCAAATGCACGGGGTAGATGTACAACATACATAGTGGTGGGGCCTGTGTTGTGGGGCCACCGTCCCATCCTTAAACAAGCAGCAAGGATGCTGCTTGCTGCAGTGTCCAGAGGACGCTGACAGCAATAGCGTCCCATATACATGTGTTTTTATTTATTTTATTTTTTTGTTGTTTCTGTGAGGTTTTTTGTAGGTGGGGCCCACATGAAGGGGATCCATGTCGGCTATTGGTCTCCTCGGCTCGTAACAGATCTAATGAGTCCAATATGCAATATTTTTCAGCGTATAAAACACCATAGCAGGCCTTAACAGTTTAAATCACCCAAAATTATTGTTTCCTACATTATGGCTCGCCAGAGGTTCAGATTGGCTTCAATTTTTGGCTTAACGCCTAAAATGAGTGGGAAAAAGGGTGGACGGTGTGGATTAGATACATACATTAAGGTAGGGTCTATGTGAGCATGACCAACTGGCTTTAGAATTAAAGTTTAAATTCATTTTTCCCTTTATATAGTCCAGCAGCAGAGGCTACTGGACATTCCAAGGCAGGACGGGTGGACGCCATACATTCATCCAGGTGGGGTCACGTACACGTGGCTGGCCCACTAATGAATGGTGGTGTCTATATAACACATACATCATGGTCAGCACCCACAAATGGATGGTTAGGATAACACATACCTCATGTGGGTCTCATGAGATGGACGGAAGTTGTGGATGAAATCTACATGCAAGTGGGTCCCACGGTAAGTACGGCGTGGATCAAGCATCAAGGTGGGCCACGAAAGGGGGAGAGAGAGAGAGAGAGAGAGAGAGAGAGAGAGAGAGAGAGAGAGAGATGTGAGTAGTGGAGGGACCCCGCCACTATGGGTCCCTCTTTGAACAATGCATACATCAAGATGGGTCCCACCACAAGTGGGCCCTCAAACCGTCAAAATCACATAAATTAAACCTTAGAAGAACACCCACCTTTGATCTCCTCTTCTTTCTTCCGCCAACGTGATCTAGAGCTCCAAAGGATGAACTTCAATAGTTTTGGAGGGTGGGGATGAGAGATAGGAAGGTGGGCCACACCAAGCTTTCTCTCATGGAGGTGGACGTTGGCTCTCATGGGTTGCTTAGAATGGAGTGAAGTGAGAGAGAAAGGAGTGATGTAAGGGAGTGATGGGAGAGAGGGATGGTGAGGTGATGAGAAAGTAGACTTTTTGGGGTTACTTTTTGTACTTGGGAATGGGAAGAGTAATGGGTTGAGTGATGGGTGTACTTTTGACAAGTGAGGTGATTGATGGGATTGATTGATGGGACATTTCGTAGAGATTCTCTCGAAATTGCAATGCGAGGTATTTTCCTTGAACCGAACGTGGGCCCACATCTCCTAGCCCGGGTATCGCCTTAGCACATAATACGCGGCGTCGGAACCGCGGGGACGGTGCGGTCGCAAGAGTACAAGTCTTGAGTCAAGCCGACTCTGTTATACAGGACATGACTCAAGATCGCACGCAAACATCGATACAGAGCGCGGGTCACCAGAATTCTACCGGGAGGACCGCAGAGGCATATGGAACAGTACGGGCTACGATACGGGTCTCACACCTCTTTTCTTGTGGAAAAACACGGGTCAAAGACGTTTGACTGGGGATCTTGGCTTGGTGCACAGGGTGGGGTTCACCGTGATGATTTTGACAGATCTTCCCCGTCCATCAAGTCTTGTGAGTCCTATTATGGCATCCGATCAAAGATGAGGTAGATCCCAAGTTTAGGTGAGACATAAGATCTGACAAATGGCCTTTGAGTGCTAGTTATTGTCAATTTGATGACGATCTCTAATTAAATCCCACAATCAGAACTATCCATATAACTGGTGAGCTAGTCAAGGCTAGTACCTATTTTAAATTGATGTCGTATAACATGGATGAGCCACACAACATTTGCCTTTTTGGCTTTTATTGTGGATTTCTATCTATTGGACAGTCAGATCACCTTTACATATGATATTCAGGCTTCCTATGGATTCCTAGTCACCTCTAAAGGGAACTTAATGGCTGGTTAAGTGTTGATTAGTTAGCTTGTATGGTTTAGCTTGAAATTTTAGTAAAATCGTTAGTACTGAAGTATGAAGTATGACTAAATGTCTTAGAGGGGGATGAATAAGACTTTTTCAAAACTTGTTATCTATTAATAACAAATTATTCCTAAATTTAAAAACAAAGTAAGGCAAGGTAACTTTATGGCTTCCAAGCCAATAGAGGGTCCAATTCACATAGGCTTATATAAGATTTGTAAATAAAAAAAAAGCCTATAAGGATAGTTTATATTGTGTGTGGTATGTGACTTCTATCAACACTTATACATTAACTAAATCATGCATCATTGTGATCATTTGATAAACATAAGCATAACTAGATAAATGTACTCAAAGCAATCCCAAACACAATCATGTATAGTGGTTCGGCTACTTGCCTACTCCAATCTCGACGAGTGCACTCTCTCCTAGAGTGTACCGGATTTCACTATCTAATGGTTTTAAATTAGGTTAACCATGAACCTTCACAACCTACACAAGGTTAATTAAGGGACCTACTCAAGGTTCCCTTAAATGCCTACACATAGTAACCCATCCTACTTAAGGACACAACTTGGGATCATACACAAGGCATCCCATACCTACGTAAGATGAACACATCCTACTCAAGGACACACGTCTTACACAAGGACATAATGTGTTCTACCGTCGGAGGCTTACAACTAGGACCTCACGAGTTAGACACTCAAACTCTAAATCTCAATCCTACACATGAAAAGGGCTTCAGACACAGTAGATTCTGAATACTTACAAATAAGTGGATGAGTGTCGCTCTTTCAAAATGTGAAGATCTTCAATGATGATGAAGAGTCTTCAGCTCCCTTTGAACCACAACCTACTTGTGATGCTTTTTATGAATGCTCGGAGGTTGTAAGGTTTAGGGTTTTACATCTTCTCTATAGATATGATATGATCTTAAATGAACATAGAGAATGTTCCCATAGCTATGCATTCATGAGTTACAAAGATAGGTATACTTAGTTGAAAATTATCTGAATGCTAGAGTTCATAATTCAATCCAAGCATATAACATGATAAGTTTATGCTTAAGCAAGGGATTGAATGTTGAACTATAATGGGAAAGAGAGAATGAGTAAGAGGGTATATAGATCTTGAAATAACAGGCTTAAACTCTCTTGGATTCTAGCTCATTTTACCAAGAGCAATACTAGTATATTTACATAGTAAAATCCTGAAGGTCAAAAAACGGGTAGAAATTTGAAATTGCCGATTCCATCGATGGGTGTTCAATGTTATCGAAATTTGAATTTCGATATCATTGAATCATCTTTGATTGTATTGACTCTCTACTCAATATATTCATTTGATAATAGAATAGATTCTAACTATTTTTTATCGAGCATCTTTCGATAATATTGACGTGCATTTCGATTCATCGAGGGACACTCGATTCCATCGAGATTACTTTTGTTAAAATACACAAAGGTTGCTGGACATTTTTGTCTCCTGTTCGATTATATCGAAGAGTCCTTCGATCCATCGAAGTTTGAATTTCGATGATATCGAATGGTCTTCGATGAACTCGAAAAAAAATAGATTTTCTTTGAAAAGCTTGCTGGACAAAACTGAGTAAGTTTCGATTCTATCGAATAGACTTTGATGATATCGATAACTTACTCTTGATAACATCAAGGAGTCTTCGATGTCATCGAGGAGCACTTAGAGTATTTTCTAATTTCTTTGGAAGATGTACAAGGGTGAAGTAATCGAAGTCAATTCGATGTTATCAAAGCATGGCTTCGATGATATCGAATAACGATCAATGTTATCGAGGTTTCTACCATTTCTTTCATTTTATTGTTGGACAGTATGGGCGATCATTCAATAATATCGAATGATGTTCGATGTATCAAAGATTCTCTTTATTGCAATTCGATGCATAGGACTTGTGATTTTTTAGGTTTTGTTTCTTTCTTCCATTTATACTCTTTGTGCATTATATACCAACTAGACCAAACGATGGTTTAATTCATTTTTTAGGGTAAAATGGGATTATATGGGGTCACATACCTGCTAGGGTTTGTTGTGGGATGATGAGGCTAGGGATTACCAGTAGCTTGATCATGGCCTTCATCTTTTATTGAGGCTTGGTTTTGATGTCTTCTTCTAAGGTCTCACTTGGACTGACAGAATCAACACTCACGTATATTGACAAACAAGGGCACTTTCAATCTCCCCATTTATCAATTACGTGACAAAAAAACTAACAAACCCTAGATTATTACAAACAACACAATACATAACAAGTCTCCAACTAAGCCTATTCTTAAGTTGATTGTAGCTCACCCATCATTCATGCTCTCCTTTATGCTCCCCCTAAGTTCCTGCATTAAGTTTTAAGAAACATAAGACAACATACAAACTTAGGAGCATAATATGTTTCTCCCCCTTTTTATTAGTGATTGGTAAAGGGTAAGTGATAGAAAATGTAGACCAATGCAACTAAAGTATGAATTTTGCAGATAAATCCAATTTAGAAAGAGAATTAGAAAATTCACATAAGTTCATAAGATTGAAGAATGAAGCATAAGAACTAAATGTGAATTAAGCATGCCTTTTAGAAATGTAGCAACATAGACCATAGATGGCATACTTAGCAAAAAGAAATTAATAATAATAACATATCATCGTTCATCCCCAAAAGTTAACCAAAATAACCACCCCAAGCTTAGGTAGTATAATCATCATCCGAAAAGAAAACAAGCCCTTATGGCATAAATATCCAAAAAATCAGAATGTATCATCCAACAATAACACAAACCATTTGGACATCATCTTGAAGGACCACCCTCATAAGGAGGAGTATGTCCTTGTTGATTAAGAAGCAATTTCGTGATATGTTCTCTGGTATGTTGAAGAGCGTTGAGATGTAGTTTTATTCCAGAGAAGCAATTTTCATAGTGCCGGATGCAAGCTTCGACATTTGATTGAACGTCATGAAGATGTCAGATAAGATCATGTTGGCGAAGGAACTGGTGAGTGCTTACTGAGACTGGACTTTGCTGAGGCAAAGGAGTGCGACATGAGTCTTGAGCAGTTGTTAGAGGAGTGTTCTGAGCATCATCTCCACATTTGTCATCATAGTTGGCTTGATAAATTTTTACAAACACTTTTAGATTTATTAGAGTTTCTTGATTGAAACAAATAGTAGGATAAATGACATCATGGGTAGGTGGTAACCCTAAGAGTTTGGAGAGTTTGCAAATAAGACTTGGGAATGGGAGAATTGAATGATGTATTCCTTTGATGACAAGGATCAATTGTTGCAGGATGAGGGTGGGTAGGCAAATCTCAATTCATTGATGGATATCATATAAGATATTTAGAACAAACGAAGAGAGCATATCTCTAGAAACTTCACAAGGATCAATGTTTGTACTCAAAATATTGTGTAGAACTTTGAAGGTTGAGTCTAAATATAGGGAGGATAGGAAGTTTTGTTTGTTTCTCGGAATTGTCGAGCCATCAAATAAGGTTCGAGTTGCTTCTCTCCAGACACCAAGATGATTTAGAGATCGTTCAGTAGGAGGAGTCCTAGTAACTCTAAGGCTCAGGAGGTGACTTAGCATCTCAAGAGTGATTTCCTTGGTTGTATTCATATGATGGATGTTAATTAAGGGAGGATCATCATGAGTATCATGATAAGATTTGAGAATTGATGAACAAGATCATGTTGAACCTCACCCCCAAGGTAGAATATATTATACCACCCAATAGACCTTTGGAATAAGTCAATCCCATAAGGTTCTAGGTACAAACTTTTGATTAGACGATCAAACATAGTTTCAGTTACCAGGGCCATGTTTGAAGGATGAGAGTTAAATGATAGACGTGTTGAGGCACAAAAATATTCATTGCATGGTGATTGCATTGGTCAGAGAATTCCATGGTGCGGATACTTTCCAGGGTAGTTCACTCCTTATTTTGGTAAAAATGAGTGAATGGGGTATTTTGGTAAAAATAAGTGAATGTGGGTATTTTGGTAAAAATGAGTGAATGGGGGTATTTTGGTAAAAAAGCAGTGAATGGGGGTATTTTAGTAAAAATGAGTGAATGGGGGTATTTTGGTAAAAAAAAGTTGTGAATGGGGGTATTTTGGTAAAAAAAAGTTGTGAATGGGGGTATTTTAGTAATAATGAGTGAATAGGGGTATTTTGGTAAAAAGGAGTGGATGGGTATTGCCTTATATGGAGGAACAAGTAGTTGTACACCACTATTTAAGGGGGAGCTTGGTGAACACCATTGTTTAAGGGATAAGGTTGGGTATTGCCTTAAGAGAGAAGTGGTGGTGATCACCACTATTTAAGAGTGAAGGGCCTGGGATGCCTATAAATACCCCTTCTCATGCCTCATTTGGGGGTTGGTCGGTTGGTTGATTAGAAGACATGAAGGAAAGAAAGCAAGAGAGGGAGAGAGGAAAGCTGTTTTGCGACTCGTGCAACTAGAGAAGTTGTTGCGTGACTCGCGTAACTAGACAGGCTCTTGTGTGACCCGCGCAATGAAAATGGGAGAAATCCCATGCGCCACCTTTTGTGGAACACGGACTCGTAGAAAGGCACTTGTGTGACCCACGCAATGGAAATGGGAGAAATCCCATGTGCCACCTTTTGTGGAGCATGGTCTTGAAGGATGGTCTTGCGTGACCGGCACAATGGGAATTAGAGAGATAACCTTTGCCCCACCTTTTCCTCTCCCATGTCCTAATGCCTGTCCCATGCACCAACCATGCAACACACTTTGGAGGAATCCCAATGTGCCACATGTTGTGGAGTTTTTGTCCTAAAGAGGTTTTCTTGCGCGAACCGCACAACATCCTCTTGAGAAGGCCTTTCACGCCACTTTGAATGGAAGCATGTCCAAACCTAAGGCTCTTGCGCCACTTCCAAAGGAACTTTGTCCTAAGGCCTCTTCCATGCGCCACTTCTATCTCTCAATGTCCATGTCTAGATGGAAGCCTTTTGTTGTCTTGAAGCCTATCCCATGCGCCACTTTGTGAGGAGACTGTCTTAAGACAAGCCTTTTGTTGTCCTGAGGCCTCTTCCATGCGCCACTTCTCTCTCCCCTTTGTCTCAAGGAGAGGCTTTTGTTGTCTGAAACCTGTTCCATGTGCCATTTTTAAAGGGACTTTGTCCTAAGGCTCTCTACATGCACCACTTCATGTGGAACAATGTCCAAACATAAGGCTTTTGCTGTCCTAAAGCCTCCTTTGTGTGCCACTTCATGTGGAACTTGTCTTAATGCAAGGACTTTGTCCCAAAGTAAGCCCTATGCACTCCATATTCTCTGTCTAAGCCTGTACACTCCCACCTTCAGATAGATGGCCTCCACACCTTCCGAAGTTGAGTATCAAGGAACTCTTAGAGGAGAGAGAGAGTGAATTATGATGGAAGGTTCGCACAACCTAACTTTGAAGAATTCTCCGTTGTTTCCTCAATTATGCACCCGCATAGCTCAAAGAAAGAAAAGGGAAAGTTAAGCATATAGAGAGAGGAAGAGTTCCAGGAGAAAGAAAATCTATTCGTACGATTAGAAGGATGATCAGAACCTATCGTATGACCAAACCAAGGACTTCAAGTCCATACAACCTTTCCTCCTTAGCGATGAATATCAAAAGCACCGAAATGCTGCCAAAATCGCCATCGGGCTGTTTTCTATTTTACTCATTGTGTTGCATTGATTGTACTCTATTTTCAGAATCAATGGAATCCGAGGATGTAAATGAACTCAGAATAAGATATCTTGTGATCATTGTTCTCTCATCGAATTTTTTGTTATCATTGAATAATTCTCCCAAATCAAATGCATTCGTTTCTTGTCGAAACACCCCAACACCTGCCCTTGCTTCTTTTATTTTTTCTCACTTATATCGGTCTCTCCATATGTTCGCAACATCACTATGGGGGACCCTTATGGCTTCTCCACTGTCTCGTGACCAAGAATCTTCATCACTGTGGAAAATAACTAACACTATTCTGAATAACAGGTATACAGCAACAGCCTTTCTCCCGACTAACGTGGTTGTCTACTTCACCTCTAAAGAATTTCCACCAAAAAGTATTAGAGAGGATCAAATTAGTTGTGGTCAAGGACAGACAATAACAGATAATATTTGGAATAGTTTCTGCTTCACCGGCAACGCAGCACGATGATAAAGAACGGATGATAGTGACATCTAAAAAAAATAAAGGGTTCAATCTTCTCTCACAAAGAATACCGATTTGTCGAGTATGATTAACGGATCGATCATGCACAATACTATGAGGCACCATACTCAGTTCATCCTCCTCGATGACATCAGTACTGCAATTTTCACTTTCTCCTTTGATATTAAAGTATTCGAAGTGTACAAGAAAATAGAAAATTTGCCAATAGATGTTAATTAGCCTTCATCAGATGCACATGCTATTGAAGAAGTTCCTAATCTTCCAAACAGTGATTTTCATGAACAACATTTCTCCCTAAGGAAGGCCTTCAGATAAGAAGTTAGTTCGACTAAATTAGGCGCTACTCACCAACGAGAAGAAGAATCAATTAACGAATTCATCAGGCAATAGAGAACCCTGGGGGCATCGTGTTCACAACTTGCCAGAGTAGAAAAAAATAAGTCAATTTGAAAAGAGTCAAAGTGAAGCTGCTCAACTATAATATGAATCAGCTATTTCAAAGTCTGAAGAGAAAAGCAACAAATATTGGCGAGGAAAGAAAAGCAAAATGAAGGATAGTCAAAATTAAAGAATCAAATTTTTCGATAAAGAGAACACAGATGATTTTATAATTAAGAAAGTAAAGAAAGAATTCAGACAATTCAAAGATTATGGGAAATATACATTTGAAGAAGACGATATACTCCTTATGATGGTTGGCTGCAGAGAAAATCAAACTCGCATTCAAAGGAAATGAAGCAAAGAAGAAAAGGTATTCTACCGAAGATGACCAACAATAATAAAATTGTCATAGAGAGGACATATGAAATAAAAGAAAAAGTAATGGTATATGGTCCCGATTGGAGATATTCACTCTATAAAAGAACAGGCAAGAAGAAAGCAAGACAAGTATATCCATCATATGGGCAAATTTTCATCAATATACTACCAGTTCAGTAAAATATATCATCTCTGAATACCAAGAAGATTCATGGTGTTTTGAATCAGAAAATTCACGGTGTAATTACTCAGGGGGCAGACAAAAGCATACAAAATAAGTTATCCTTGAAGATAATTACAATTTTGATTTCGAAGATTATTAGCATAATACTTCCAAATCAAAAGGGGGCAAGATATGCAGAATACCAAGAAGGCCAAAGTTTCAGATAACCAAAGTCTCAGAATCCAATGTCCTAGGAATCCAAAGTCTTAGGAATGCAAAGTCTCAGGAATGCCAAGTCTCAAAATGCCGATGCTATACATGAAGAAAAGGCAGACTTTCAAGCACATCAAGTTCAAGCATATTATATTCAAGCGCTAACGATTATTACCAAATCAGCAGTAGTTACCATTGTCATCGCCAAATCACTGACGTGAAGATTATTCTATTATTGAAGTTTATCGAAATTGATATTATTACCAAGCTGAAGCTCCATTAGACCAAATTTTATAATGTCATCAACAACAGCAGGGGTGATATATCAATCATTGATCTGTTATCTCCAGTTATCGATTTATTATCTTCAGCAAAGCTTCTACGATCAACTATCACGTCAATGACAACAGTTTATCATTCAAAGTAGCCTAGCCAAGCCCTATATGGCCAATTACACATAATACCTATCATTTTCACCATTTAGGCAGCAGTGAGAAGCCAGTGGCCCTAAAAAGCTCATGAAGGCCATCATATACATACCCATATGGGCAGCGGACGGAGCCAACTACGCATAAGACCTATCATTTTCACCATTTGGGCAACAGTGAGAAGCCAGTGACCCTAAAAAGCCCATGAAGGCCATCATATGCATTCTCATGTGGGCAGCGGATGGAGCCAGTGACTAAAAACCCCAAAAGGCCAAAAAGTCCTCAACGGCTAGTCACACGTAATACCCATACCGTCTGTATAGCTTTTTGACAATGTCACGGGGAATGGATGAAACTGCCCTCCCTTGAATGGGTCCGACCTTACAGGCGAAAAAAACAAGGGCAGCAGTGTGCGCTCTTTAGCCATGTCCATAGATAAGCCAACCATGCATAAGAACCCCCAGATCTCTGGCTTGATTTTAGTAGTAACTCATGAGGAAGGGCCTAAACCTATTCATTGATGGACTAGCAGCCCTAGATTTGGTACTCCAAAGGTCTCCTTGTGCACCCCGTAAACTTTAGAGAGTTACTGCGGCCAACCCTATGTGTAAATCCAACCGAGTTCACGGCCCCGATAGCTTCACTGGGCCCCTCTGATGGATCACTGTTTGTGAACTCACCGGGCTGTGAGAAGTCCAACGAACTCATAAGAGTTACAAAGATCATCATGTGAGACCCGACTCCACTACTCAAGAGTCTAAAAAACTACTGGGCTCCACTATTGAAGATCTTAAACTGTGTGTTACTCCACTACTCAAGAGCATAAACTACGTGTGTAAGTGTCAGTCCAGTCTAGTCCAGTCTAGTTCAATCTAGACTAGTCCAAGTCCAGTCTAGTTTAATATAGACTAGTCAAGTCAAGTCCAGTCAAGTCAAGACAAGTTCAACCTTGTCCGGTCAAGGTATGGTCAATCAAAGTACGTTAACTCCACTGTTCAAAAAGCATAAACTATGTGTAGCATCAAAATGTTGCGGATATATATTTCTCTATAGATATGCTCAAATATGCAATTGCCTAATGAAAATTTTAAATATTGAGTAAACAAAATGCAAAAATGCATATATCTTTAATCAGGTTCAAATTACAGCAATAGCAAATGCCTTCAAAATATTGGCAATTATCTACTCAAAAGTTCAAATCTTCAAATATATTGACAAGAGCCATGAGGTCTTTTTGTCTCTTGCCTTCTTGATGATAGAGAAATATTATTACATAAGATTCTCAAAGGCGGCAAAGTAAACTAGCGAAGAATCATCATTCTCTCTTGGACAATTTAAAGATTCAGATCTATTCTTTTGATTCGTTAAAGGAGAAGCAAAAATTATCCATCCTTCAAGGGTATCAATAGGCTTCACTTCGAAAGTATTATCTTCTAAAGAAATCTTTATGTGGAGTTGACCTGAAAAGGGGGCATGATCTATGTCTTTAAAGTAATCTATGTCTTGGTCTTTTAATAATCTCTTACGCGTGGCGGAGGAATTCATATGCTAAGAATTATGAAGCTTGGTTCAGTGTGAACATTTAAGAGTTGTTTTTATATCAAGGCCTAGTTATATGGTCCAATGTCGTAGCTTCTCGCTATCTTAGTAATGATATTGCAAGTCTCCGAGTACCAGATCTAATAGATACAAAGAACAAACAAAATCATCATCGAATCAGCAAAGATCTAAGGAAAAGTCTATGCCAAGGAGCACAAACTAGAAAAGACTCAGCAGTTGAACCTTTGGAGCTGGAAATGACATCTTCAAAAGCACAATATAATGAGCAACAAATACAATGCGAAGCATGATGACAAGCGCAAATATGAAATGATTAAATCATTATCATATTACAAAAAATACAATGCGAAGCATGATGACAAGTGCAAAGATGAAATGATTAAATTATTATCATATTGCAAATATCACAATCAACCTAAAAAGAGGAAAAGTTTTTAATATATTTTGAACAATTATCAATGCTTCATGAAACCAAAATTCTAATGTCTTGAGATACTAATTTCGATTAATTTGGCAGGAAAGACTATCATTCGAAAGCTTGGGTTATGCAGATCATGAATAAAGGAAATAATCAAAAAAGTTGTTACAGCAAGAGCAGCATTAAAGAACAACTCCCTAGACACGGAATTCAAAGAAAGAATCGCAGGAGTTGATCAAAGAGACCATTGCAGCAGCAGCAGCAGTGTTGAAAGATAGTTCTCTGACTAAGATACTCAGAGACGAAGTAGCCACAATTGTTATAGTGATGGGTTTTGATGAAAAGAGAATTCTTATCCTCTCTAATGAAATATCCGCTCGACACTGTTGGCTGGGGGCATTCAAGTTTTCCAATCGAGTGCGATCATTCAAGTCTTCCAATCGAGCGTGATCATTCAAATCTTTCATTCGAGCGCGATCATTCGAGTCTTTCGTTCGAGCATGATCATTCAAGTCTTCCGTTTGAGCATGAGCATTCCAATCTTCCGATCGAACGCGATCATTTAATCTTCTGGTCAAGTATGATCATTCGGTCTTCCATGCAAGCCTGATCATCCATTCATCCTTTAGTTGCAATTCATTTAGTTCTTCCGTCGAAAGAAGATCAATCCTCCATTTATTTTCATGAATCAATAGAAGAAGGATCGAGGGGGCATCTGTTGAGGCACAAAAATTATTTATTGCATGGCCATTGCATTAGTCAGAGAATTCCATAGTGCGGATCCTTTCCAAGGTAGTTCACTCCTTATTTTGGTAAAAATGAGTGAATGGGGGTATTTTAGTAAAAATGAGTGAATTGAGTTATTTTGGTAAAAATGAGTGAATGGGGGTATTTTGGTAAAAAAGCAGTGAATGGGGATATTTTGGTAAAATAATTTCATAAAAAGCAGTGAATGGGGGTATTTTAGTAAAAAAAAGCATTGAATGGGGGTATTTTGGTAAAAATGAGTGAATAGGGGTATTTTGCTAATAAGGAGTGGAGGGGTGTTGCCTTATATGGAGAAGAAGTAGTTGTACACCACTATTTAAGGGGGAGCTTGGTAAACACCATTATTTAAGGGAGAAGGTTGGGTATTGCCTTAAGAGAGAAGTGGTGGTGATCACCACTATTTAAGAGTGAAGGGCCTGGGATGCCTATAAATACCCCTTCCCATGCCTCATTTAGGGATTGGTCAGTTGGTTGGTTAGAAGACGGGAAGGAAGGAAAGTAAGAGAGGGAGAGAGGAAAGCTATTGTGCGACCCGCGCAATGGAAATGGGAGAAATCCCGTGCGTCACCTTTTGTGGAGCACGGTCTTGTAGAAAGGCTCTTGTGCGACTCGTGCAATGGAAATGGGAGAAATCCCATGTGCCACCATTTGTGGAGCATATTCTTGAAGGATGGTCTTGCACGACCCATGCAATGGGAATTAGAGAGATAGCCTTTGCGCCACCTTTTCCTTTCCCATGTCCTAATGCTTGTCCCATGCACCAACCGCGTAACACACTTTGGAGGAATCCCATTGCGCCACACGTTGTGGAGTTTTTTTTCCCTAAAGAGGTTCTCTTGTGTGAACCGCGCAACATCCTCTTGAGAAGGCCTTTCACGCCACTTTGAATGGAAGCATGTCCAAACCTAAGGCTCTTATGCCACTTCCAAAGGAACTTTATCCTAAGGCCACTTCAATGCGCCACTTTTATCTCTCAATGTCTAGATGGAAGCCTTTTGTTGTCTTGAAGCCTATCCCATGCACCACTTTGTGAGGAGACTGTCTTAAGACAAGCCTTTTGTTGTCCCAAGGCCTCTTCCACGCGCCACTTCTCTCTCCCCTTTGTCTTAAGGAGAGGCTTTTGTTTTCTTGAAACCTATTCCATGCGCCATTTCTAAAGGGACTTTGTCCTAAGGCTGTCTCCATGCACCACTTCATGTGGAACAATGTCCAAGCACAAGGCTTTTTCTATCCTGAAGCCTCCTTGGTGTGCCACTTCATGTTGAACTTGTCTTAATGCATGGACTTTGTACCAAAGTAAGCCCTATGCACTCCATATTCTCTATCTAAGCCTATACACTCCCACCTTCAGACAGATGGCCTCCACACCTTCAGAAGTTGAGTATCAAGGAACTCCTAGAGGAGATAGAAAGTGAAGTATGATGGAAGGTTTGCACAACCTAATTTGAAGAATTCTCCATTCTTTCCTCAATTATGCACCTGCATAGCTCAAGGAAAGAAAAGGGAAATGTGAAGCATAGAGAGAGGAAGAGTTCTAAGAGAAAGAAAATTTGTCCGTACGACTGGAAGGATGATCAGAACCTATCGTATGACTAAACTAAGGACTTCAAGTCCATACAACCTTTCCGCCTTGGCAATGAATATTAAAATCGCCGAAATGTTGCCAAAATCGCCATTGGGTTGTTTTCTATTTTACTCATTGCGTGGAATTGATTGTACTCTGTTTTCAGAATCAAGGGAATCCGTTGATATAAATGAACTCAGAATAAGATATGTTATGATCATTGTTCTCTCATCGAATTCTTTGTTATCATTGAATAATTCTCCCAAATCAAACACATTCATTTCTTGTCGAAACAAGACGACTGGCAATTCTTCTTGTGGAGGTTTCTCCTCTTGCAGGCGCCTTGCTTTTATCCTTAACCATGTTGTGCTAGAATCATTTTTCAGAAAACAGTTGAGAACTAAGAATAATTAACAGGATAAAACAACAACAATTAAGTACATAAGAGAAAAATAAGGACAATAATAGCATGAATAAGATGTACAAAACAAATGAGGCAATAGATCCTCAGTTATAACAATAATCATAAGTGGGCTTGTTTAGACAAGAATTAAACCAGCATCTTCCAACAGATTTTTGAAGATTCCCAAATCTGTTGGTATCCAGTGGTTTTGTTAGAATATCAGCAGGTTGTTGCTTGGTAGGCACATGTTCTAATATGATAACGTTTTCTTCAATAAGTTTACATATGAAGTGATGTCAAATATGTAAGTGCTATAGTTTATAGCCCCTTTTTGTTGTCAAATTTGTGGTGCCAAAGACACTGTTATGAAGCTTGCATATGTAAAGAACAAAGCTCTACTTAAGATCAACTTTGATTGACAAGCACTGTTCACAAGTCAAGACTCGAGAAAGTGAGATTGTTCGACTTAATTCAAGACAAGGATAATGTAAGATCTCAAGAAGCTTTCAAGTTCAACCTCAAGATCTCAAGAAGCTTTCAAGTTTGAGCTACATCAAGACTTCAAGCTTCATTACTTTCAAAGGTCACTCGTCTCTAAGCTTCAATATCCTTACTTCACTATTGAGGTATGACTGACCTTAGGTTGACCTTTAGAGTAGGCCATTTTGGATACATAATTCATATGTTTTATATAAGTGAGTTTAGTCTGTTCTAAGACTAGTCCTGGACTTTGTTCGACTAGTCCTAGTACTACTTTGACCTATCTAAGAATTTCCTGGATCAGTCATAAGTTTGTTGCAAAATTCAAAAATTTTTTGTTAGGCTTCGACGAGTCTTAGGGACTATTTGACTAGTCGTATGAACAGTGTCAACTATTTCTTCGACCAGTCGTAGTCCTACGACTTAAAGTACAGTGTTGAAATTCAGCTAGCTTTGACTAGTCGTGAGCAACCAACGACTAGTCGAAGGAGACCTACGACTAGTCGTAGACCACCTACGACCAGTCGTGAAACCGCGAGATCTTATCGCGCCTGAATTTTTAAATATTTGTTGGTTCTACGACCAGTCGTAGAGATCTTTAGACCAGTCGAAGACGTAATTTGCTCGCTTATAAATAGCGCATGAATCTCAAAATAAAATATGAAATTCAAGCTAATTTAATTTGGCTTTCTCAGAGATAAGTCTGTGCTCCATTTAAGCTAAGTGTGCATGTTTAATATTCTCTTTCTTTAGCTTTTAAAATTGATTTTGTTTCTCGTATTCCAATCTAATTTGAAAAAGAGGAAGTTTCATTTTTCCTTTTTCTGGAATCAAAATCAATTAGAGATAGCCCCATTTAGTTTAATTTAAATTCTATTAGAACCTAGAACCATTATAAAGTGAGTATTAGACATTGAACTTTGACATTCAAATCTCTACTCTGACTTGGTTCTTCTGGGCTGCTACAACGAAGGAGAAATTTTGGTATTTTACGTTTATGTAATTTACTTTTATTTGGTTTTCTTTTGGGATTTGCCAGAAAAATCTCATTGGATTGGTTATCTGAGGAGAGCCAGGAAAACTCAGAAGAGGGGTTTTTTTAATTGTGTAAGCCCACAGAAAAAGACACAATTGTGAAGGTTTTGGGTGAACCTGGAAAACCTATCTTTGATAGTGAGCGCTGATATCCCTTGTGTGAGGATATTAGGAGTGGAGTAGCTGTGTGGCTATTTATTAATAGTTGGTGTACACACCACTATAATCCCTTGTGTTTTGTGGTTATGTGGTTTATATTTCATATCTTTAATTATTCATTTGTGGATGTATATGTGGATGTGAATGTTGTAATCATTTTATTTCAAGATCAGTGGGAAATGTTGTAATAGTTTAGATTTATATTTCTGCAATTTATCTCTTGCTATCTCTTTATTAGTTTGAGCTTCAGTTTCTCTATTTATTATAGTAAGGTTGCCCTGCCATTTTTATAGTGCATGGTTGTCCTTAGAACAATCAATACTTTGAGATTGCATTCAGCATTGTGTATTGATTTATTTATTTGGCTATCTCTCTTTCTTTATTTCCGCTGTATTTATTTTAAATTTGGCATAGTCCTATTCACCACCCCCCCACCCAGGACATATAGCTTGGCCATTTCAAAATATCAATGTGCTTCATTTGAGAGTGTTGAACTAGATTCTTAGAGATGTTAATGGCACTAGTATTATCACAAAATAGTGTCATTGTAGATTGAGTAATATCATAATCTAACAACATTTGCTTCATCCATAGAAGTTGTGCATAACAACTACCGGCTGCAATGTATTCGGCCTCAGCAGTAGAGAAAGATATAGAGTTTTATTTCTTTCTATGCCAAGATATAAGACAATTTCTAATATAGAAACAACCATCACTGGTTAATTTACAATCATCAATATTTCTAGACCAATCAACGTCTGTGTACCCAACAATAATAGTAGATATGTCAAAGGGGTACCATAAGTCGAAATCAATAGTTCCAGCCACAAACTTGATAATTCTTTTAACCACAAATAAATGATACTCTTTAGGATCGGCCTGAAATCTAGCGCATGCACCTATGTTAAATGCAATGTCAGGCCGACTTGTAGTTAGATATAGTAAACTTCCTATCGTGCTTCGGTACAAGTGTTGATCCACACTCTTGCCATGAATATCTTTGGAAAGTTTGAGTGTGGTGCTCATGGGTGTATGATGAGTATGGCTAGATTCAAGTCCAAATCATTTTATCAATTATTTTGCATACTTGGACTGGTATATAAAAATGTCATTAGCCATTTGTTTAAATTGTAGACCGAGAAAGAAGTTTAGCTCACCTACCATGCTAATTTCAAATTTAGATTTCATCAGTTTAGCAAATTCATGAGCAATAGCTTCACATGTCAAACCAAATACAATATCATCTACATGAATTTAGACAATTAGTAAGGCATTCCCAATTTTCTTTGTGAATAACATTTTATCAACACTCCCTCTACAAAACTAGTGATTGAGTAGAAATTGTGTTAGGTGCTCATACTATGCTCGGGGTGCTTGTTTAAGACCGTAGAGAGCTTTGCTTAACCAGTATACATGTTGAGGAAATTTAGAATATAAAAATCATTTAGGTCATTCTATAGACACTTCTTCCTTAAGAATACCAATAAGAAAAACACTCTTCACATCCATTTGAAATAGTTTAAACTTAAGAGCACATTTGATGGACATGAGAATTCATATGGACTCATAACGAGCTATGGGGACAAAATCAATGCCCTCGATTTGAGAATATCCTTGTGCTACAAGTCTTTCCTTATTTCATATTACATTCCCAGATTCATTAAATTTATTTTTGAAGATCCATTTAGTTTCAATAATGTTTGTGTCCAATGGTCTGGGAACTAGTTGTCACACCTCATTTTTTGTAAATTGTTGTAGTTCTTCTTGCATGGCGGCAATCCAAAATTCATCTTCTAGTGCTTCTATAACATTCTTCGGTTCGATCTTTAAGGTGAAGCAGAGATAACTATAAATTCCCTCAACTCGTCGAGTTTTTACACCTTCATTAGGATCCCCAATGATTTGATTTGGAGGATGATCCTTAATGAATGGTATAATACTTGATGACTGAGGTTCAGGAGGGGAGATGGATTTGTCATTAGATTTGTTTGTTATACAAGGTTCCACATCATCCTCTATTTCAATTGAAGGACCATTATCGTCATGAGGTTGGTCATCAACAACCACATTGACAGTTTTTTGAATAGTGAGTGTCCTTAAATTGTATACTCTATTAGCACAACTGTTTAGAGAGTATTCAAGAAAAATACCATCATCACTTTTAGAGTCAAATTTACCTAGGTGTTCTCTATCTCTAAGTATATAACATTTGCTACCAAAGACATGAAAATACTTTACACTAGGTTATTTTTCACACCCTAACTCATATGGAATTTTGTTTAATCCTACTCTAAGATATACTCGATTCATTATGTAGCAGGCAGTGTTGACAGCTTCAACCCAAAATCTTTTAGCCATGTTCTTGCCATTAAGCATTATTGAGCCCATTTCTTGCAACACCCGATTCTTTCTTTCCACTACTTTGTTTTGTTGTGGTGTTTTTGGGGCTAAGAATTCATGTTAGATTCCATTTTGATCACACAATTTTTGGAATCGCTCATTCTCAAATTCCCCACTGTGATCACTCCTTATTCTTTGGATACAATTCCCTTTTCATTCTGGAGTCATTTAGTCATTTTCTAGAATTCATCAAATGCATCAGATTTCTCTCGAAGAAAAGTGACCCAAGTAAATCTGGAGTAATCATCTACCAATACCAGGAAGTATCTCTTTTTAACATGACTCTCAACCTTGGTGGAACCCACTAAATCCATATGTAGCAAGTCAAGTGCTTTTGAGGTTGTTATGGTGGTTGTCTTTTTATGTCTGACTTTAATTTGTTTGCCCTTAAGACAATCACCACATACAACCTTTTCTTTCTTTTTAATCATAGGTAGTCCTCTCACCAAGTTTTTTGAGTATAGCTTCACCAAATTCATGTAGTGTACATGTCAAAGTTTTTGATGTCATAGCTTGGACTCAGTATCTAAGACCATGTGGCATCTCATGGATGGGGTACTGTCTCCTTTACTATCTATCACATAGCAATTATCACTAGTGCGAAGATCTTTCATAATTAATTGTCCTTTGAGATTTGAGATCTTGCATATATCTTTAGAGAATGAGACAGAGTGTTCTTTATCGCAGATTTGGGAAATACTTAGAAGGTTGTGCTTTAATCCTTCTACGCAAAGAACATTCTCAACTGTAGGTAGCTCTGGCCCGTCTATTGTACCCTGTCCAATTATCTTAGCTGAGCTCCCATCTCCAAATGTGACTGACCCACCATCAAATTTTGAATAATCACAAAACTGGGTCCGATCACCAGTCATAGGTCTAGAGCAACTGCTATCGAGATACTATTTTGAACTATTTCCTACTTTTAGTGCGGTATGGTTTACAAGACAATTGTTCTTTGTTTATCTTCTTTGGAGAGGATATTTTCTTTTTCTTTTTTTTTTCCTCCTTGAGGTTGATAAACAAGGGATTCTTTGAATCCTTTAAGTTGAATAAGATTTTCTTTTTTCATTAATTCTTTAGTCTTGTGATTCAGTTGAGCTATCTATTTTAGTAACTCCTCCATCCTTTTAATCATGTTGGGTGGAGTAAGATATTTCCTTTCTTCTTTAGATATGTTCTTTGAAGTTCTCTTTATTACTTTTCTGGTTATTTTGAATTTTTCTACATGTTCCAAGTGGAAAGTGTTTCTTGTGTTGTTACTTAATACAAACATTTAGTCACAGGTGATGCAAGAGAAGGGCTTGATTTATAAGATTCATATCCTAGACCTCTCTTATCTTTAATGTTTCTTCACATCCTTAGAAGTCTTTCTAGTCTTTCATTACTATGGGAAAACTTGTGACTTAGTTCAACTGAATGTTCAGATTTATCTACATCTATTTTCAATTTATGACTTTTAGTATTTAGATGTGAGTTATCTGATTTCAGTTTTCTATTATCAGATTCTAATTGACTTACTTGTTTATTTAATTCTTTAATTTTTGAAATTTTACATGTTGTTGTCCTTTCAAGCTTGTCATTGTTGGCATGATATTGTTAAAGATGATTAATCAAATGAGTATTAATATCCAGTACTTTATCAAGATCTTTTTGTAATTGTTTATTTTTCTTTTCAGTAATGCCAAGCTTTTTAAGAACATTGATGCTATCGGAATAGAGTTGATCATAAGCATCATGTATGTTCTCTTCTTCTACTTCCGAGATGAGTGTTTCATATTCACTTATCTCCTCAATGTTAGTTAACACTTCTCCCTCTCTATTAGTCATAATTCTAACTTCAGTTTCAGGATCTCTCTCTAAGTTGTTAAACTCTTCAAGAGGAACCTGATCTGATACCAATTGAAATTTCAATAGAATCGGTAATACTGAAGTATGAAGTATGACTAAATGTACTAGAGGAGGGGTGAATAAGACTTTCAAAACTTATTTTCTATTAATAACATACTATGCCTAACTTTAAAAATAAAGGAAGTAAGGCAAGGTAACGATATGGCTTCCAAGCCAATAGAGGGTCGAATTCACATAGGCTTATACAAGATTTGTATATAAAATCAAAGCCTATAAGGATAGTTTATATTGTGTGTGGGACGTGACTTTTATCAACACTTATACATTAACTAAATCATGAATTGTTGTAATCATATGATAAACACAAGCATAACTAGATAAATGTACTCAAAGCAATCCCAAACACAATCATGTATAGTGGTTCGGCTACTTTCCTACTCCACTCCCGGTGGTCGCACTGTCTCCTAAAGTGTACCGGATTTCACTATCCAATGGTTTTAAATCAGGTTAACCATGAACCTTCACAACCTACACAAGGTTAAATAAGGGACCTACTCAAGGTTCCCTTAAATGCCTACACATGGCAACTTGTCCTACCTAAGGACACCACTTGCGATCTTATATAAGGCATCCCATGCCTACGTAAGGTGAACACATCCTACACATGGACACAATGTATTCTCCCGTCGGAGGCCTACAACTAGGATTTGGCGAGTTTGATACTCAAACTCTAAATCCCAATCCTACACAAGGAAAGGGCTTCAGACACATTAGACTCTAAATACTTAAAAATAAGTAGATGAGTCTCGTTCTCGCACAATGTGAAGATCTTCAATGATAATGAAGAGTCTTTAGCTGTAACGCCCCGAATTTCCAAGGTACGCGTCTTTGCTCGCCATGGGAATTCCGACGTTAATCCCATTCACACATCGTTTAGATAGTGTGATTAAATTTACATATTTTGAGAATTAAAGTACCAATACATGAAAAGGAAATTCTTTGCATTTATTATTTCATTTAAAAAAGGAAGAAAAGTTCAATGTACCATCAAATGCTCACTCAGATGGGAGCTTATTACAAAAGTCGCAGCATAAACATAAATAAAAACTAAATCATGAAATTATTTTATTGTTTATTTAGTATACTCTTCGTGAGGGAGGTGATTCTCTAGGTCTTCAATCTATTCGTCACCTGCATTATCTGTACGGTTGGAGAGGGTCAATGCCCTACTCATAGTGATGGTCATTCCTTTAAAGTTTACAATAATTAATATAATTCACAAGGATAATGAAAAAGGGCACTGATACTTCTCATATTTCACATATATAAGGGTATCGATATGTGCAACATTCTATATGATATGCATGCCTAGCAAAATATATGTGATCCATCATACTCAGCAGTCATAATCACAATGTGGAAGCAATTTAATGTATCTGACTCAGCCCACTTTCTCACACTACGGAGATTTACCGGCGTGTCCCACATTAGCGTGGATTTACACGAACATCTCAAGGCGACACAACAACGCAGTTGGGGGATTTATGTAACACAATGCGTTCATGGAGCAACTATTTGCGACATGAAATCCTGAGAAGTGATGTAACATGCATAGTGTTTTACTTACATCGATTGTGCACCACGCCAACCAACCCATGGAATTATGTGTCGACCAAGAGGGCTGCTACCCGTAGCGCATTATGTCCACGATATTAAATTGATCACTTAAAGTGGGATGCCCGACACGATACCTGCATGCAAGTAAATAAAATGATGTGAATCACTATGGTGTTGGCTCATAATGAGAATATAAACAATAAAATAAACTTTACAGCAGGAAAAAACGGCATAGCTAGATCAATTGTAAAGTTTAAAGGAAAGATGCTCACCTTTTGAATCATCTTCTACCTAGTTAAATATTCTAGGATGTATTTTAAGGTCAGATTCTACTTTATTCCACCTGGTTTGGGTTATTTAGGTTAGATTCCAAATAAGTTTAACAATTATAAGGAAATTTCATTTGGATTATAGATTCTAATTCGTTGTGTTTAGGCCCATCCTACCATCGAGTTGACTTGGTTTGGTGTGATGGGATCCTATTGAAAAGAGAAAATTTGAATTTGGAAAGAGAAGGGAAGGATGTAAAGAAAAGGTGAAGGTTATGTGTGGCTAGATCTGGACTGTGTTCAGGCGACGACTCAGAGTCACTCTTCAGCAGTGCAATGGGTTCGAGTGGCATTTCCTGACGTGGTTCTTCTTTATCTCCTTCCCGCATATTGTTCTTCTTTCTCTCCTTCCTGCATTTATCTCTCTCGCTTTTTTTCTTTGTCTGTCCCTTCCTGGCGAGTTGGTAAGGGATTTTTATAGCCCATGGGATCTCTAGATCCTTTTGCGTAACATGGTGTGCGTAGACAGCTATGTGGCCCATCGGTTGTGGTGAGTGAACGCTGCTTGTTTGAAATTCTTGAAATCTTGATCTTCTTTGGATTGTTTCTCTTCAGATCGTCTGGGCCCACTAGGAGTCCAAAAGTATGTTAATGAGTGGTTTGGATCTTTGATCGGACAGTGTTGTTGATGGGGGATTGGTACCGATTTTAATGGCGAGTTGGTCCCGATCCATTCTCTTTCAATTCGGGCACCACTAGGTTAGTTGGATCGGCCACTAATTCTTCCTGGCCCATCAGATCCATGGTGAAGATGGGATTCATGGGCCCACTGTGAGGAGAAATCCTTCCACACATTGTGTGGAACATGGAGGAATTGTCATGAAAATTGGTGAGGATTGTGGATAGCTTCCCTCTCTTGTTCGAAGAGGATATAATAGCCTTTCTTGGGTAGTGTGTAACTTGATATGCAAGGAAGGGATATCGCTGTTGCAGTGTCCACATGGCCCGGATATCACTTGTATCAGTGTGAGTGCACGGCCCTCTTGGACGGAATTTAAAGTGGTGGCTGATGGAGGGTCCTAATGTGAGGCCCGTATCTGGCTTCCGTGGTCCTCCCAGTCGAATTCCAATGACCCGCGATGCATAGATAGCATTTGAGCACATCCCTGAGTCGTACCCTGTCAATTTGAGTCAGCTTAACTCGAGACTTACACCCTTGCGACCGCGCCATCGCCGCGTCTCGCACCCTGATGCGATACCCTGGCCAGGAGATGTGGGACCACGTTTAGTTCGAGGAAAAATGCCGCACATTTATAAATCCAAGAGAAAATGTCCCATCAATCACATCAATCATGTCAAGTACATATCCCATCCCCAAGTACAAGTAACCCCTAAAGTCAACTCTCTCTCTCTCTCTCCACCCATCCCTTTTCAAGTACACCCATCACTCACTCACCCATCCCTCTCTCTCTCTCTCTCTCATTTCTCTCTCATTTCCTCTCAAGCAACCATGAGAGACCGTCCAAGCTCCATGAGAGAGCCTAGTATGGCCAACTTCCTACCCAAGATCCCCACCATCTAACCGTCCAATCTCCATCATCCTCCATCAAACTTGTAGCTTTAGAGCTAGGGAGTCCAAGGAGCTAAAGAAGAGGAGCAATAGTGGGTGATTTTATGATTTTTCAACCATTGATTATTGTGTATTTGAGGACCCACATATGGCGGTACCCATCTTGATGTATGCATTGTATAGGGAGGGCCCATAGTAGTGGGGTCCCTCCCCTTCTCACGTCTCTCTCTCTCTCTCTCTCTCTCTCTCTCTCTCTCTCTCTCTCTTGATGCCGTGTGGCCCACCTGATGCGTGTGTTATATCCATGCCATACATCACGGTGGAGCCCACTTTGGTGTATGTGAGAAATCCACACCGTCCAGCTATCTAGACGGTGAGACCGACCCCATGTACGTGTTATATCTAGGACGTCCTTCTTGGACAAACCCTGGATGAAGGGAGAAAGCAAATATCATCTTTGTCTAGAGCTGGTGGTGGGCCCCACGCATGTGGACCCACCTCAAACATGCAGCAGATATGGACCGTCCATCAGTGGGAAAGCCAGCAGCTGACGCTGCTGATGTGTTGACGTCTGTAAGTTCTGTGGGAGCCTACCTTGATGCATCTTATATCCACGCTATCCGTCCAAGGCAAGGCCCACCCCACACGTGTGGGTGGGACCCACCTTGATGCGTTGTGTCTCCCACCGTCCAGAGAAGTCTGAACGGTGCTGTAGGCACAGTGATGTATGGTTTCATCCACACCATCCCTGGCTGGGATGGTGGATCCCCACCATGACATATGTGTATTATTCATACCGTCCATCTGTTTAAGAGGGTGGACCCACCCCACACATGTGAGACGTCTATGCTGGTGGGACCCACCTTGATTTATGTATTATATATCCACACTATCCCTGGTGAGGGACGTGGATACCCACCATGATGTATGTGATTTAAACACGCCTTCCATCTGTTTGTGTTGTGGGCCCACCCCACACGTGTGACACGTGTGGGCAGGTGGGACCCACCTTGATTTATATGTTTTATCCACGTCAACCGTCTAGACGTGTGGCGTGTGGCTGCACCCTATGTATGTGTTTTCAGCCATGCCATCCACCCTGTTTGCTAGACGAGTGTGGCCCACCATGATGTATGCTTTGTATTCTCACCGTCCTAATGGTGGGAACCCGCCTTGATGTACTTCGCAGCCACGCCGTCCACCTGTTTTGGTTGCTAATGTGAGGCCCACCTTAAGTATGTATTATATATCTATGTCGTCCACTTATGTGGCCCACTGCGATGTATGATGAATCCACGCTGCCTGTCCATTTGGGCAAGCCTAGATGACGGAAAAATGAAATTATCAGTTTGATTTAAACTGTGGTGGGCCACTCACGTGGACCCACCTATCATTTGTGCAAGACCCAGTTTAATAAATGCGTTTTAACCATACTATTCATCTATTTTTGTTAAACCATAGGCTACCCCATCAGACCCACTTTGATATATATGAGGCCCACCTGTTGTGTATTTATGGCCCATTTGGCGAGGCCCATTGTTGTATATTTATGGCCCATATGGCAAGGCCTAATGTGATGTATTTGAGGCCCATGTGCAGTGCCCACCTGTTGTGTATTTGAAGCCCATGTGATGAGGCCCATCATGATGCATTTGAGGGCCAAGCACTGGGGCCCATGTGATTATATCAGGCTCGTGTGAGCGACCATTGTGGTGTATATTAAGCCCATTGGTGCGGCCTGTTGATGCGGCCCACTTGATGTTTATGAGGCCCATTGGTGCGGCCCGTTGATGCGGCCCACTTGATGTATATGAGGCCTGATATGATGTAATTATGGCCCATGTGCCGAGGCCCATTGTGATGTATATTCAGCCTATGAGTGAGGTTCATAGTGATGTGTATTAGGTCCTTGTGTGAGGTCATGGGCCCACAATACGTTTAGCTCTATGTGGGCCACTCCTTGGGAGCAATGATGGTTAAATGTCTACATTGATGGGTGATGACGGATAAATAACCACATTGTGACCTTTCCTTAGGCCCTTTGTTAGGCCGATTCTGATTGTTGAGGCCGATTCTGATTGTCAAGGCCGATTCCAATTATCAAGGCCTATTCTGATTGTCAAGGTAGATTCTGATTGTCAAGGCAGATTCTGATTATCGAGGCCGATTCTGATTCTCAAAGTTGATTATCGAGTCTGATTCTGACTGTCGAGGCTAATTGTTGAGGCTGATTTTGATTATCGAGGCCGATTCCGATTATCGAGGCTGATTCCAATTATCGAGGCCAATTGTATAGGATGATTATCGATGCTAATTATCGGTGTCAGTTGTCGATAATGATTATGAGTATGGGACAGCATAGCATCATGATACATGCCCATACGCATATCTATATGTTTGTTATGAGATGTGGTTGACCATTGCATATGTCATTGGGTAGGTTGTTTGAGACTCCCTAATAGGCAGAGATTGTCTCACATGAGCCCACGGTATACGTAGGATTGATGCATGACTGGATTGTATGACTCATGCATCTTACATTGTGTGTTGTGATTACTATATACCCTAGCAACATCAGGGTCATAGCCTCCACAGGTATGTCGTGGATGGCTAGATAGGACACAAAAAATCTGTTACTAGCATCGGGGCACCATAGATGTCCCTGGCTGAAAATCTCTAAACCTCTATGGCCAAGAGATGCCCCAACGTTTAGACCGAGTGGATACATGAACGCCCGAGTGCCAAATACCAGTAAGCCGCGTCTCCCACTATGTCTTGGTAAGTTAGGAAGGGGTTGTGGCCATACCCGCCTGAGGGTAGTAGGCATAGCTAGGCTAAGTTTGACCAGCTTATAATTGGGTTCGTTATTGACGTGCCGGGTGATATTGGCTGACTACTAGCCAGGCGAATAGTAAGGTCTCTTCCACTTGCATGGTTATGTGTCTAATGGATGGTGATTGCATGTAGAGTATATTAAACCCTAGTGATGATCCCAGAGATGTACGGTGTTCATATGTGGACTTATTGAGCGGGAGTCATATACTCAGCATCTTTCTCATTTATTCATCCATTCACTATCCACTCGGGTTGATGGTGTACAACTAATTTGATATGTGTACCTTCATAATGGCTAGGATTTCAGTTAGGCGCGCAACTAACCTGAGATCAGGAGTCTACCACATTGATCTTGGCTATCCAAATTTAGGTATGGGACTAGTTTGGATAGAAGTCCCTTGCGATGGACATCATAGCCTACGATACTATGTACTATCAACCCGACTTCACACTCCAGCTTAGTTATTTCATTCGCACCACATATCGATATTGCATCCGCGACATATGGCATTTTGGGTTGCTATGTTTCTGCATTTATATGGCCTAGATGATCCCAATGGTATTTATGGATTGCGAGTATTTCCACTTACTTTTATATTTATATGCTTGGCACGTGCATCGCACACACTTACACCACCCTCTAAGCTTTCTATAAGCTTATGCATGATAGATGCGTGTAGGTGGCGTTAGGTCGCAACAACGTTGAGCTTGGAGCATGCAGCTGTCTTCTGTAGCTTTAATTTTTGAGATATGTACTTCCCTTTTAGCATTGTATTCAACTATTTATATTAGTGGATATGTGATGATGATGTTACCTTTGTGATTTAGGTATACTTGTGGTTATTCTTCTTACAAGATATATGTACATTGGAAAGTCCTCCTTGTAAGATCCCAGGATCGGAATCTGGTATATGGACACTGGGAGCGGAGAATAGGGTATTATGGAGGCTATCGGCACCGGATTCGGCGATCTGGAATTTTATAAGCCCGATTTTCGAGTTTAGGGTGTGACACCTGAACTCCCATTCCTTTATGAAGGTGGCTCACACCAGAGCCGATTGAGGCTCCTTGTTTGAAATGGTCAAGGCAGGAAGTAAGGAAGAAGAGAAATTCTCTTCATGATCGGGTGGGTCAAACGATGTTTGACCGGCTATGGCTCTTGGCACTCTGTAGTTGTACACTCCCTTGTGTACGTGTAGCCCCCATATGGTACTTGTTCGGGTGATTTTGTTTAATATGCTCCGTCCATCGGGTTCCTTGATATGTGTATGTCTTCTGGGTTCCAAGAGTGAGTCTAGTCTAATGTTTTGGTGGGCCATGCTTTAAGGTATCTGATCTAAAATCTCAGATTCTTCCTAATCTATTAGTCAGATCTCTCTTGGTCGGGTTATCAACGTTCTCATTGTTTGATGATTTTATTTTATAATGGTATTGGCACTTACTCGTGTCCTTATCCAATCGAGTAGGTTGGTCTATAGGTAAGGGAGGCCAGAGTGTTTACGTTTGAGACATTATATCAGCTCCCTTTGAACAGCAACCTAGTTGTGATGCATTTAATGAACGCTCGAAGGTTGTGATGCTTTTTATGAATGCTCGAAGGTTTAGGGTTTTAGTTCTTCTCTATAGATATGATATGATCTTTAATGAACATAGAGAAGGTTCCCATGAGCTATGCATTCAAGAGTTCCAAAGATAGGTATACTAAGTTGGAAATTCTCTGAATGCTAGAGTTCATAATTCAATCCAAGCATATAAGATGATGAGTTGATGCTTGAGCAAGGGATTGAATAATGAACTCTAATGAGAAAGAGAGAGAGTGAGTAAGAGGGTATATAGATATTGGAATAACAGGCTCAAACTCTCTTGGATTCTAGTTCATTTTACCAAGAGCAACACTAGTGTATTTATAGAGTAAAATCCCAATGGTCAAAAAACGGGCAGAATTTTGAAACCGTCGATTCCATTGAAGGGTGTTCGATGTTATTGAAATTTGAACTTCGATATCATCGAACCATCTTTGATTGTATCAACTCTCTACTCAATATATTCATTTAAGAGTGGAATAGATTCTGACTGTTTTTAATCGAGCATCTTTCAATGATATCAACATGCACTTCGATTCCTCGAGGGACACTCGATTCCATCGAGATTTCTTTTACTAAAATATACAAAGGTTGCTAGACAGATTTGTCCCTTGTTCGATTCTATCGAAGATTCCTTTGATCCATCGAAGTTTGAATTTCGATGATATTGAATGGTCTTCGATGAACTCGAAGAAAATAAATTTTCTTTGAAAAGCTTGCTGGACAAAACTGAGTAAGTTTCAATTCTATCGAATAAACTTCAATGATATCGATAACTTACTCTCGATAACATCGAGGAGGCTTCGATGTCATTGAGTAGCACTTAGAGTATTTTCTAATTTCTTTGGAAGATGTCCAAGGGTGAAGTAATTGAAGTCAATTCGATGTAATCGAAGTCAATTCAATGTTATCGAAGCATGGCTTCGATGATATCGAACAATGATCGATGTTATCGAGGTTTCTAGCATTTCTTTCATTTTATTGCTGGACAGAATGGGCGATTGTTCAATAATATCGAATAATGTTCGATGTATTGAAGATCCCTTCGATTGCAGTTCGATGCACTCGATCAGTACTTATGATTTTTCAGGTTTTGTTTCTTTCTTCCATTTATACTCTTTGTGCATTATATCCCAACTAGACCAGAAGATGTTTTAATTCATTTTATAGGGTAAGTTAGGATTATATGGGGTCATATACCTACTAGGGTTTTTTGTGGGATGACGAGACTATGGATTACCAGTTCAGCTTGATCATGGCCTTCATATTTTATTGAGGCTTGGTCATGATGTCTTCTTCTAAAGTCTCACTTGGACTAATAGACTCAACACTCATGTATATTGACAAACAAGGGCACTTTCATAGTTATGGTTTGATCGTTAGGCCATTAAGAACACAATGCATGGTGGATCTTACGATCTGGAGTTCAACATTGACATAAATGTTTTGATTTTCTTATCTAGGAGATTAAAACCCTAAAAATAAACCTCTCTTGTGGTGTGATGGTTCATCTTGAAAGATGATGGAATGGATGGCTTGATCTAAGAATGGGGACTATTCCCAATGGTAGATTCGCGTTGGGGAATAGACGTAAGGTTAGGATAGCTATAGTGGTATCAAACATATGTACATGTTAAGTTAAATTTCATTGTAGCACTTAAGAACTTTTAATACTCAGGTATTGAAAAGTTCGGGGTGTTACAATCTACCCCCCTTAAATAAATTCCCCGAAATTTATTTATTTGTTCCATTTATACTGATCCATTATGTTTATTATTTCACTATATTCCTCATGAGGTAGATGTATATGTCTAGGTGTGTGTGTGTAATTGACTACATGGAAATGTAGACGTTATAATCTACCCCCCTTAAATAAAAATGTCGACCCTGAGATTTGGTAATTGGATTAAACCACTTATGCCTTGCTTGAGTATGGTTTGTAAATCCATGGTCCCAATCACTCTAAATCCTTTGGGGAATACCATGAATTTTATTTTTTTATCGTTTCACCATATGAGCATCCTAGGTTTCATAAAGGATAGGCTCTAATTATCCATTCCCTGTAGAACATAAGCTTTAGTGTTGTCCTTTATATGAACATTGTAAATGCCCAAAATTGTTTTATATTGACAGTCTGTCACTCCAAGAATTTTAATTTCTAATTCATATGTCCAATTTATTTGAAATTTAGAACCTAAGCCCCTAACTTATTCTTGAGACTCCAGGAAATTTCATGAGGTAGGATATCATGGTTTGGGGGATGTTTCACCCTTGTGAGGTGTATAAAAGCTTGTTGTTTAGCAGCAATTTCTACTGATATTTGCTACTGTTGGATATTTTATGTAATTTTACACAGATCCTATTGAGATGAAATTTTAGAGAAAGGTTGATGGAGACTTAAGTGATCAATTGAAAATTTTTCAAAATTTTCTAATATGTCTTCTTTCTGTAACAAGTGGAGATTTCATAGTATATCAGAATTTCATTGAAATAGTCAAAAATTCTAAAATAAATTAGAAGGTCTATATTCCTATAAGGGAAACTTGTTCTTCTTGATTGTGACCCTATTTAAGGATGACTTTTACTTTAAAACATGTTTATTCAAAATTTTGGGGATTTATCATGGGTGTACCTAGATTCATAGTTTCTAAATTTCACGTCTAACTTAATATTTTCAATGGGGAACCTAAATATGGGTTTCTAATTTCTCAACTCCTTAGTTCCTTTATGATCAATTGATTGTATGCATCTAATTCATTTTATGTCCTAATCGCATAAAGTTGATGGTGGTCTACTCCCTCAGGCCTAGTTAATCTCATTCTCATGCTCTGATACCAATTGTAACATCCCGAATTTTCATCTCCAGAGTTTATACTCGTGTCCGAGAAAACCAGGTGTTAATAATGTATAAATTGGATGCTTCAAAAATTACATATTTTTTTAAAAGTCATAATCACATCGTTTTACATTCATGAAGGTGGTTGGTTATTCACGAGAATAAAATCAACTGTATTTATTATTTCATTAGAGTAAAAGAATTCAAAAAATTATCAAATGCCCTCTTATTGGAAGCTTATTACAATAACAAGTTTGTAGCGGAAGTATAAAACTAAATCATAAAACTATCTACTTATTTCTTTAGTATAATCTTTTATAGGGAGATGGTCCTCTTTCAATCTATACATCACCTGCATCATCTGTACTATTGGAGAGGGTCACTGCCTTACTCATAGTGATGGTTATACTTCAAGACTAACATTAATTCATAAGATTCATAAAAGTAATGTAACGGTTTTGATACGTCTCGTACTCCACTACTACAAGGGGTATCAGCATGTGCAACCAATCTACATGAATTCGTGCCTAGTTAAGTGAGTGCAGCTCATCATACATAGTGATCATCACAATGTGGAATACAATTTATAGAAAACCTAACTCAACCCACATCCCATAACTACGGATATTTGCCGGTATGTCCAATGCTACCATATATTTATGTGAACACCTCGAGGCGGCACAACACATATGAGGATGAATTATGTGACATGATCTGTTCATTGAGTGACTATTTACGACATCTAATCTTGGAGTGATGTAACACGCGTTGTGAATTATTTACATCGATTTGTGCACCACTTCCCCAAAACTCATGAAATTATGTGACAACCAAGAGGGTCTCTACCTAGAGCACATTACGTCCATGATATAATAATTGAATCACTAGTTGTGATACCTTCAACACATCACTTGCATAAAATAGAATGTAACTTGAATCATGGGAGTTTTGGAATTCCAAGACACATGCCTAAGCCTTAAAGATAGATAGTGCAAGGCTAACAAAATAAAGAGGAGAGTAGCAATAGCTAACTCAACAAAGTGGAGAGTGGCAATGGCCAACTCAACAAAGAGGAGAGTAGCAATGGCTAATTCAACAAAGAGGAGAGTGGCAATGGCAAACTCAATAAAGAGGAGAGTGGCAATGGCGAACTCAATAAAGAGAAGAGTGGCAAGGGCTAACTCAACAAATTGGTAAAGGCAAGGGTAAGGCTTGTATCCATCACCCCATATAAAAATAATAAAGATCACTCGTAATTAACATCATACTATAATTCGCAAGATTAGATAATTATTGGTAGTAAATTAACGACTACAGAGAGAGAATCATAATATCATAAAAGCATGTAAAAGGCAAGATAATTCATACCAACTTAAATTAATACAAGCTTAAAGGAAAAACCCTCACTTTTAGTTATCTGGTCATCCATTAGCAAGGTTAAAGGTCCAGGGTAACTTTAAAGTCAAACCTTTTCTTTTATCCTAATCCACACGGTTCGCATGGGTAGGATAAGGGTCTAATTTATAATATTAGTAGATTCTAGCTAGGTCTAATGATTCTAAAAAAATACCTCAATTAAAATATGGTTTATGTGTATTATTCCACTGAGTCAACTCTGTTTTTCAGGGTGGAATTCTCCACTTACATTGTTATGAAAAGAAAAGGTGAAAGTTTTGAAAGTAGAAGGAAAAGATCGGGCTCAGACCTGAAGTGAGCTTGGGCAACAACTCAGCAAGTTAGTGCATGTATTTGGTTTCTTTCTCCTTCTCCTTTACTACCGGTGATGGGCCAAGATTTCTTTGGTCGAACTCAAATCTTGCTGGACCTTAGCAGTGTTGACCACAACTCTCCTCTACTTCCTATTGTTCCTCTCTCTCTCTCTCTCTCTCTCTCTCTCTCTCTCTCTCTCTCTCTCGTTTCTCCTCCTCTCTCGATTTGGCTATGTGCATTTTCTATCTTCAGGGAAAGGAGATTTATACACGGTTTGGTGATCCAGATCTCTTATGCATAGGCCTTATGTTGCTCATCTTACACATGTTACTCATTTGCACGGTTACAGAGCTTTGCGAATGTGATCCGTGTTTCCTTTGTTTTCATTTTCTTTGAGTTTTCATTCTTCTTTCGATTCTTCTAGAGATCGAATCATGTGTTGGACCATCATCTGGACGTCTTAGATATCCTGATGGTGTACGTTTTGTGTGTGGGACGGGGTCCCTTTGTTTTAATGGTGTATTAAAGTCTGGTTTCTTTGTTGTTGCAGAAAGAAGGTGGAAAGAGTTTGGAAGGAGGTCGGCTCCGATTCTTGTTGAAACTATTGGGGGCCACTTCTGGTATTCTTTCTAAGAATCCCTCCCATTCACCTGCTTCATGGGGGGGGGGGGGGGGGTGTTTAGTGTTGGGCTCAAGGTGGGTCCTGTCTTGGACGAAGGGAACGTTTCATTTTGAAACTGCTACTGGCAAGAGGGAGTCCCAGTTTTCTGGGATTACAGAGGTCTTCCCTTGCATCCCAGACATCGTGGAGAGGATTGGAAGTCCCTCCTCCTTTTGGAAGACCCAGATCAGAGCTAAGAAGTTCAGTTCGGGTTTCCTATGCGGAAGGATTCAGACCGTATTGGATTTTTGGCGCTGTCCGCAGAAGGGTTTGCAACGGGGGTCTGTTTTATTGGATGTAGTGTGGAAGGCCAGGGTTTGGTTGAATTCTTCACCCGGACAAGATGGACAACTCAGATCTTCCATCATGATGATGATGGAGGGCCACGATGACCATCAGACGTACGGTGTCCATTCAAATTGCGAATGTGCGTGAGAGTCTAAGGAGTGGTCCTCCTTTCTTGCGGAAGAACACGAGTCAAAGACATTTGACCAGGCATCTTGGCTTAATGCATAACGGGTCTACACCTGTTGTGTACATGCACTTTGCAGGGTGGGGTCCACCATGATGATTTTGACAGATCTTCCCCATCCATCAAGTCTTGTAAGTCTTATTATGTCATCCGGTCAAAGATTAGGCAGATCCTAGGTTTAGGTGGGACATTACATCTGACATATGGCCTTTAAGTGCTAGTTATTGTTATCTGACAACGATCTCTTATCAAATCCCATGATCAGAACTGTCCATCTAACTAGTAAGCTAGTCAAGGCCACTACTTATTTTAAATTGACATCGTATAACATGGATGAGCCACACAACATTTGCCTTTTTGGGTTTTATTATGGATTTCTATCTATTAGATGGTCAGATCACCTCTATATCTGATATTCATGCTTCCTATGGATACCTAGTTAGCTCTAAAGGGAACTTAATGGCTGGTTAAGTGTTGATTAGTTAGCTTGTATGGTTTAGCTATGGTTTGATCGTTAGGTCGTCAAGAACACAATGAACAGTGTATCTTACGATCTGGAGTTCAATGTTGAGAATAGATGGTTTGATTTTCTTATCAAAGAGATTAAAATCCTAAAAATAAACCTCTCTTGTGGTGTGATGGTTCATCTTAAAAGATGACGGATGGATGACTTGATCTAAGAATGGGGACTATTCGCAATAGTAGATTCGCGTTGGGGAATAGACGTAAGCTTAAGATAGCTATATTGGTATCGTACATATGTACATATTAAGTTAAATTTCATGGTAACACTCAAGAACTTTCAATAATCAGGTATTGAAAAGTTCGGGGTGTAATACCAAGGGATCTCTCAGGCATAGCGATCACATAAACAATGGTTCTTCTGCCATGTGTGTCCAGATATTAAGATGTCCACTGCTATCTGGGACATATCAATCATTCTTTCTGTGCAAACTTCTTCAACCTAGTTCTATTTTTGGTTGAGGTCGATCCCTCAAGTTGGCTGTGATCATGTTTATCTCCATGCTTGTTGGGAGCAGATCGGTATCAATCCGCATGGCTTCTTTTTTCCTTTTTCAAAAATTTTAGTAATCCACGGTTGATGTGTTCCTGAATAAGATTCCTGAAAATAATGCATATGTTAATGGAATGGGAACGAGATCCCTGCCATTTACAGTAGTTAACCTTCTTGAGTTCCTCGGCTGAAGGTATCTTGTGATTAATAAGAACTTTGATGAACTTTGTTTCTAACATGAAGTCAAAGATTCCATCAGCCCGAGTAATATCAAAGGTGCATATTTTCTAAGTCTTCTAGGCTGTTGGGGCGGCTGACTCTGCCTTCACCAACACTGAGCAGATTAGTGGTTTCTTAGCCAATACTTCGGCGATTACAATTTTGTAATTAGGATCGTTATAATACGTTCAAATTGACATATATTCTTGCCTAGCCCCTTCTAGAAGAAATTCTTCATATCAAGAAACCTTCTTGGTGAGGAGTTTGTATTCTAACTCGTCTTGTGCAAGTTGCACAAATTTGACTTCAGTCATGACCACCTTATAATGGCTCTTTGCTCACTTAAATCGCATGATATAGCTTTCACAAGATTCACCAAGCAACTGTCGGAATCATGTGAGTGAAGGTGCCCTAGTTTGTCAATTAGTGTGAGTGTTGAGTCAGCAAGTCAAGTGAGCCCCATAGGAAGATCTTTCAAGCGTCTGCCTCAACTAGATGTGTAACTCGAACTCGTTAAAAGGTAAACTTAACCTCACATCCCATGTCGTAAAACACCCAGGTATACAAAACCCTTAAAAAATGGATAGAACAACATATGGTTAAAGTATGAAAACTATTTTGCAAAACAAGAAAATCTCTAAGTTTTCAACTTTCATCGATATATCAAGATCACCTCGATGAGATCGGACACCAGTTATCAATGTCCTCGAAATGCAATCGATATCATCGAATTGAGAACCACTTGTGTCCAACAACCAACTTGATCTCTGGACTAAATTATCGCTGAATCGATGAAACATTCGATATCATCAACATTTAAATTCTGAGATCATCGAGACGGCTTGCTAAAATTGAATTCTGGTCTATTTGTGTCCAGCAAGCTTCTAAAGCAAATCATACATTTATCGATGACTTGAAGGAATCCTTGATATCTTTGGAATTCAAACTCCAATGATATCGATGGACCCTCAATGTTATCGATTTTGGACCAAACTATCCAGCAAGCTTTTTAGGAAAATCCTCTGTAAATGATTTAATAAATCGAGACTCCCTTGATAAAATCGATATTCAAATATTAATCATATCAAATCTAGTTCGATATCATCGAATTCGGACAATGGAATGTCTAGCAAGCTTATAGGAAAATCTTCTATAAAAGATCGATGAATCAAACTATGTATCTATATCATCAACATTTGAAATCTGATGACATCATGGAAGGATCAATAATATCGAAGCCAATTGTCTCATAATTAGCCTGTTCTCTTGATTTTCATTATCGAGAAATCAAACCGTGGCTTGATGAAATTGGAGTTCGAAATCTGATGACATCAAAGCATGTTTGATATGATCAAGTTGTGTGTAAGAGATTTAACTGTGATTGTCAGTAGAGTTCATATCATCGATCTGTCCCTCGATGTCTTCGAAAGTATAAGTTTGATGATATCGAAGATGGCTCAATGATATTGAACTCTGTCAAAAATCTAACTATTTTATTAGCGTTGGATCTCTTTGCCTATTTAATGAGAGCTTGTTATTGGTTGCAGTAGTGAGAAAAATAGAGAGGGCCTTGAGAGAGTCCTGCATACTATTTACCCTTAGCACTTTTTCTCATGGGAGTTCATCCTTCAATCCACCCTCATCATTGATATTTAATAGAGTAGATTAGGGAATGAACTTTTACATTCAAGGATCATCCAGCTACCACCTTAATGGCAAATCATTGAGCTAAGATACCTTAAATGCTTGAATGCTTGGAATCCCTCCCTCTCTAAAATAGGAAAACATTTAATAGAGTAGGATTCCAACTTAACCTTGACCTAACCTGTCGCTATACATTGAAGCATCATTGGTGTTGTAGTTCAAGGGAGCTGAAAATTCTTCATCATCAAAGGAGGAGATCTTCATCAACATGCTTAATAGGGCTTATCTACTTATCTATAAGTCAATAGAGTCCACAGACCTTGTTGATCATTCCTTTGTGTAGGATTGGGTCACAGATGATTCTCACCCCTTTCAAGTCCTCATAGGAGTCTTCCGACGGGAGAATACATGTGGGGGCTGTGTGTTGACCCTTACTCTTGGTGAGCATAAACTTAGGTCCTTAGTGTAGGTCCTTGGCCTGTGTGGCCTAAAACCTAGGTGCTGTGTGTTGACCTTTGCTCTTGTGTAGAGCATAAACTCTAGGTTCCTTGTGTGGATCCTTGGCTTATGTGGCCTAAAATCCTACATTCCTTATGTGGATCCTTGACCTGTGTGGCCTAAAACCCTAGGTTCCTTGTGTGGATCCTTTGCTCTTGTGTAGGGCAAAAAACCTGGGTGCTATGTGTTGACCCTTGCTCTTATATGCGGTATAAACTTGTGTCTCGTGGAGACATGTTAGGTACCTTGTGTAGGTCCTAGAGTCAGCCTTGTGTAGGTTGTACTGGTTTGAGGTAAAACTAATTTAAAACCTCCATTAGTGAAATCTGGTACACTCAAGGGTTGAGTGCGTTCACCGGGAGTGGAGTAGGCATGTAGCTGAACCACTAGAAATGACTGTGTTTGGGATTGATATTTTCGCCTTACTATTTGTGTTTACTTTGAATGTTCTCATAAAGCATGCTCACATGATTATTTAGAACTAATAAGAATCACATCCCCCCCACACACACACACAGTCGTATCCTTCATTCCTCATAGACTAAGCCTACATACTGTTTAAATTCTAAATAGTCTTATGATTGGATCCTTTATTTGGCTTGAAAGCCATTGGAGTTAAATTGGGGTTATCTTAATAGGAGTTTGTTAAATCAGGATTATGTCAATAGGATTTTAAATCATCATAAAAATTTTATAAAGTCCTATTCACCCCCCCTCTAGGACACTTTGACCTATTCTCACTTCGACTAAAACGGTCTTTACCGCAATTTCAATTGGTATCAAAGCCTGCCTACTGTTTATAATTTTGGTGTCACAATTTTTTTTGTATAAATTTTGAGGGGTATATAGCTGATAAGAATATATTGTGTGATATGCATGTCTGTCTGACTATCAAAATCTAGAGATAAAATGTCCTATTCTTCTCCTTGATAAATTAGTTGTCAAATCGAATGACCCTTCGATATCATCAAGCACACATCGATATTATCGGCAGCTTCTCAGAATCAGAAACGTCGGACTAAATGATCTGTTATCGAACTCCTATTTCGATAACATTGAATGAGGCATATCCATATCATTGAACCCAAACTCGATGATATCGAAGGTCACCGCCCGATAAAAAGCGGGTGAGTGGGAAAATTCTATTTGCTTCTTCTCTCAACTGTTCATCTTCTCTGCACATTTTTCCCTCTTTTGTCGACCGCAAGTAGTCTAGGGTGGCTTGAATCCGGTAATCTCTTGGCATATCTTTTTTATTCCTCTAATTGTTCTTCATCCTTGGATCTACCTAGATTATTTGAAAAAGTTTCTTTTGGGAAATCCTTAGGTGCTCATAGCTTTCAGTTTCTTTTTAAAATCCTTTCCTTTGTCACTTCTTTTTTATCTAAATGAGTAAAGACAAAGGGAAAGCACTTATTGTTGGAGAATCCTCCAAACCCACCAAGCAGAAAACTCTAGCCCCAAAGAATAGGGCTAAGGCACCGATCCAGAGGTCCTCAACACGTCAATGGAGCACCACGACTTGATAAATGACATGTGGTGAGGCTCCTGTTGCTACACTAGCGTCTCTGCATGCTGTTGTAGGCCCTCCACCTCCCATTCTTGAAAAATACACAGGGAGGCACCTGGTACATGAATGTAGGATTGACAGGGAGTGCATCAAACCCTACAATCTGGAACCTCTGTTGGATGCGATCGACTGGCTACCCCTTCTTGATTTCGGAGGTCCATGTTATGATGAGCAGACCTACCATTTTCTTACATATTGTCATTTTCCAGTCCTAGATCCACCATCCATTACTATCACTGTCGGGGAAGATAGTGTTGACATTACTGCGGAATCCATTGCCAGCATTTTCGGTCTCACCTTGTCTCCAATTGGGTTGTCTAATCTTGACCTCGAGAACCCAATCACTCATTCTACAATCACAAAATTCCTATGTCAGGACAGAGATATTCCATGGTACTAAGGGAATGCATTGAAAGCCAAATATATGCACCCAAAGTATCCAGAACTGCACGAAATATTCTGCTCCAACGATTACCCTCGAGGACCAAATCGAGCAAATCTTACCGGGTTCATGCTCATGGTTATATATTGTGTTGCCACTGGAATCAAGCTGTGTTTGCCTACTTTGATTCTTCACCAATTGGCAAGTATCATCAACATGTCCAAAGAATTCCATCTGCCCTTTCCTCACATCATTCATGTGTTATGCAATATAATGATTCTTCCTACAACAGATGATCCTGTACGACCACTACAGCATTTTAACAGGATCAATATTCAAAAGCTGGGCCTTGAATTTCATCCATATCCAAAAGGCCAACCTGAGGAAGAAATTCATGGAGAAGGGGAGATGGGAGAAGGAGCGGTGCCACTAGGAGGAGTTCCACAAGGGCCTCAACAAGTTCTAACTCCGATCGATTTCGCTCAGTCCTAACAATTCAAATTTCATCAAGATAGGGTTGAGGTGATGCAACATGGATTGGCTCGAATAGAGGACAAGTTAGAAGGCATGATGCGCGGTTCTCGACATTGGAGAAAATGGTGTCTGGAGTGCAGCACATGGTCCAGCAGCTCGTTGATCTACTGACGTGCCGTCGAGATAACATGGCGCCATCCTCATCGGCACCAGCACCATAGAGTCGATAGCTCTCCTGCTACCACATACACCAACTCATCTACACGTACAGGCATAAGTATCTTTTTGAATGCCCTACAATCTTGTGAGTGTATGTGGTGGCTAGCCAACACTGGACAGTCTAACAAGCTTTTTTTGGACCATTAGTGGTTGTGTTCTGAGGATATCCTCTGAAGGAGGAAAATATTTTCTTTTGATGTGCCCATGGTTGGGCTAGATATTTGGATAGTATATTTTGTGTTGAGTGTTTAAATTTTGCCAAGCTTGAGCAGTTTTTATTTTGGATATTCTGATGACTGATCGATAATCTACATATTTTTATGCCTATCCTTAGTATGATGTTTACAACATTTTCTGATAATGATGCATATCCTTCTGCAAATTATTCTCTACCCATAGATGTTGTGGACTAATTTGTGATTGCTCTCCTAATAATTCCATTAGGATTGTGAGCTGGATTGTGATTTCTACCATTTAAAGTTATAGTGCTATCTGTTTATGAGAAATCGCAGCTCTCCTTTGCCTTGTTTCTTCCATGTCTTTATGATTCAACTTCAGTAAACTAATATTGATATATATTGTCCTTTGCCAATGACTGACAAAAAGGGAGAGAACTAATCCCACCATGAAGAAAATTTTGTGTATCTATATATTTATGGTGGTACAGGTGTTAGGGGGAGCTGTTACAAGAAGACAGTGCGAGCAGCTACTACTGAATGCTATAATCTTGTGTGTGAACTCAAATAACATATTTGTAAAATTGTGTAAATTTCTTATACACACAATTTAGGGTGTTGGTCTAGGTGTTGCTCTAGGATTTCAGGTGTTTTGTCACGTAATTGATAAAGGGGGAGATTGAAAGTGCCCTAGTTTGTCAATTAGCGTGAGTGTTGAGTCAGCTAGTTAAGTGAGCCGCATAAGAAGATCTTTCAAGCATCTGCCTCAACTGGATGTGTGCCTCGAACTCACCAAAAGGTAAACTTAACCTCACATCCCATGTCCCAAAACACCCATGTATATAAAACCCTTAAAAAATTGATAGAACAGATAGGGTTAAACTATGAAAACTATTTTGCAAAACAGGAAAATCTTTAAGTTTTTAGCTTTCGTCGATATATCGAGATCACCTTTTTGAGATCAGACACTAGTTATCAATGTCCTCTAAATGCAATCGATATCATCGAATTGAGGACCACTTGTGTCTAGCAACCAACTTGATCTCTGATCTAAATTATTGATGAATCGATGGAACATTCAATATCATTGATATTCAAATTCTGAGATCATTGAGACAGCTTCATAAAATTGAATTCTGGTCTATTTGTGTCTAGCAAGCTTCTTAGGAAAATTATACATTTATCGATGACTCGAAGGAATCCTCAATATCCTCGGAATTCAAACTCCGATGATATTGATAGACCCTCGATGTTATCGGTTTTGGACCAAACTATCCAGCAAGCTTTTTAGGAAAATCCTTTGTAAATGATTCAAGGAATCGAGACTCCCTCTATAAAATCAATATTCAAATATCAATCTTATCGAATCTAGGTCGATATCATCGAATTCAGACAATGGAATGTCTAGTAAGCTTATAGGAAAATCTTCTATAAAAGATCAATGAATCGAACTATGTATCGATATCATCGACATATGAAATCCGATGACATCATGGGAGGATCGATAATATCGAAGCCAGCTGTCTCATAATTAGCCTGCTCTCTTGATTTTCATTATCGAGAAATCGAACCGTGGCTCAATGAAATCGGAGTTCGAAATCTAATGACATCAAAGCATGTTCGATATGATCGAGCTATGTATAAGTGATTCAACTGTGATTGTCTGTAGAGTTCATATCATCGATCTGTCCCTTGATGTCTTCGAAAGTATACATTCGATGATATCGAAGATGGCTCAATGATATTAAACTCTGTAAAAAATCTGACTATTTTATTACCAATTCTTTACCTATTTAAGGAGATCTTGCTATTGGTTGCAGTAGTGAGAAAAATAGAGAGAGCCTTGAGAGAGTCCTACATACTACTTACCCTTAGCTCTTTTTTTTTTATAAGAGTTCATCCTTCAATCCACCCTCAACATTGATATTTAATAGAGTGAATTGGGGAATGAACTTCTGCATTCAAGGATCATCCAGCTACCACCTTAATGGAAAATCATTGAGTTGGGATACCTTAAATGCTTAAATGCTTGGAATCACTCCGTCTCTAAAATAGGAAAACATTTAATATAGTAGGATTCCAACTTAACCTTGACCCAACCTGTTGCCATACATTGAGGCATCATCAATGTTGCGGTTCAAGGGAGCTGAAGATTCTTTATCATTAAAGGAGGAGATCTTCATCAACGTGTTTAATGGGGCTCATCTACTTATCTGTAAGTCAATAGAGTCCAAAGACCCTGCTGATCATTCCTTTGTGTAGGATTGGGTCACAGGTATTTCTCACCCCTTTCAAGTCCTCATAGGAGGCCTCCGACAGGAGAATATGTGTGGGTGTTGTGTGTTGACCCTTGCTCTTGGTGAGCATAAACTTAAGTCCTTAGTATAGGTCATTGGCCTGTGTGGCCCAAAACTTAGGTGTTGTGTGTTGACCTTTGCTCTTTTGTAGGGCATAAACTCTAGGTTCTTGTGTGGATCATTGACCTGTGTGGCCTAAAACCCTAAGTTCCTTATGTGGATCCTTGGCATGTGTGGCTTAAAACCCTAGGTTCCTTATGTGGATCCTTTGCTCTTGTGTAGGGCATAAAACCTGAGTGCTGTGTGTTGACCCTTATCCTATGTGGGGCATAAACTTGTGTCTCGTTGAGACATGTTAGGTACCTTGTGTAGGTCCTAGAGTCAGCCTTGTGTAGGTTGTACTGGTTTAAGGTAAACTTGATTTGAAACCTCCATTAGTGAAATCCGGTACACTCAAGGATTGAGTGCATCTGTCGAGAGTGGAGTAGGCACGTAGCTGAACCACTATAAACAACTATATTTGGGATTGATATTTTTGCCTTACTATTTGTGTTTACTTTGAATGTTCTCATAAAGCATGCTCACATGATTATTTAGAAGTGATAAAAATCACATCCCACACACACACACACAGTCGTATCTTTCATTCCTTATAAACTAAGCTTGCATACTGTTTCTGATTAATCTTATGATTGGATCCTCTATTTGGCTTGGAAGCCATTGGAGTTAAATTGGGGTCATCTTTATAGGAGTTTGTTAAATCATGATTATGTCAATAGGATTTTAAATCATCATAAAAATTTTATAAAGTCCTATTCACCCCCCTCTAGGATACTTTGACCTATTCCCACTTCAAGTAAAGCGGTCTTTACCGTAATTTTGGCGAGATCAGCCATGGTTATGTCCTTATTTTTTGAAAAAGAATTGAGCATGAAACCTTTCTTCCAATTCTTACCAGTTATGTATTGAATCCGACAACAAATTGGAATACCATGTGAAGGCTGCGACGATTAGTGAGTGAGCAAATAATAGTGTTGAGTATCAAATATTGCATATTTCCCCTACTTATATCTTGGTTTATGAACATAATAATGCCTAATTGGTATATATTTTGCATGTTTGTCTTGCGAGGTGAATTTGAGAGCTTGGAATGAAAAAAAGGAAGTATTGAAAGCATGAAAAATGATGCTTGATGATTACTAAAGCAATGGATGGAACTTAGGAGAACTAATATTGAAGATTTCAAGGCCTTAAAATTCAAAGAAACCAAGTGGAGAAGGATGGAAGTCGAAAGTATAAAGTGTAGAAATCAGAAGCTGTTGAACTTCACTATCAATGACATCAAAGTAAGTATTCGATGTCATCGAAATCCATTTGATTGCACTGAGAATTACATGAAAATTAAGTTTGGTTGCTGGACTAATTAGGCACAATTCTTTAATTCATCAAAGACCCATTCGATTCATCAATGACTAGTTCAATTCATCGAAAACCAATTCGATGCGATCGAGAAATTCGAAGATTTCTAGAGCAACTCACTGGAAATTTCTAGATACATTTTTCGATTAATCGAACCCTTCGATGACATTGAACACATATTCGATTGCATCGAAGACTTATGATCCGATTTGAACTAGGATATGCCTTCGATGACATCGAAGGTGATACGCAGAGTACATAAATTTGAGGCGGTTTTCCAAAGTCGGTTCGATCAAGCTTATAAAAAGAGGTCCTTTAAGGAGCTCCGAGGACTAATTAGGGTTCAAGGAGCAGAGCAAAAGGGTGGAGCCATCTCCCAAAGAGTTTTTCTTCTTTCTTAATTTATTTTTAATGTTTTGTTTAAGAGTTTTAGTCTTAATCATGTTTATGGTTAACTAAACCTCTTAGTTAGAGCTAAGAGGTGAAACTTGTAGTTTGTTTGGATGTTTATCTTACTTCAATTTAAGTTTATGTTGAACTTCATTGATTTCTAGTTTGATTAAAGGATTATTTTCAGTTTTCTATGGTTTATTGTAAATCCAATTATAGTAGATGATGTGAGAACTTTGAATATCTTCTTGCTTGTTTAAGTTGTGGGATCTGTAAAATTCGTGATTTACCATTGTCTCCGGGGCATGATGGATGGTTGAATTTCCTTCTGATCATCACAATGGTTCTTCATGTGAGAAATAATTCAAAAAAAAGTTTAAGATTGTTTTAATTATTCCATCTTCCAACTGGATAAGATAGGACTTTAATTCCAGTTGTGTTTATTGAATCAAGTAAGGTAGCATCTTAACGGCTGCAAGTGGATCCTTAGTGGTTTAGTTCCTCTTTTGATTGATAGTTTATTCACAATTATTCTCATTTATTCAAGATTTTAGTTTAGTTCTAATTATAGTTGTAGTTTTAATTATATTTCAGAATATGTACAAGTTTAGTCCATGTGGATTCGACCTCAGTCTCACCGAGTTATTACTACATCGCGACCCTGTACTTGGGGTTGTGAATAAGTTTTTGGCACCATTGCCGGGTACTTCGGCTACATTTTTCTGAGATTGATTAGCATTGGAATTAGTTTAGGATTATGATTAAATTTTTGTTGTATTTTAAGTTAGGACTTTTCTAGAATTATTTTTAGAAACTAACTTTGTTTTCTGTTTTGTAGAATCCTAACATAGCAACTCCAATAAAGTAACTTCTCTCCAACTCTCTCTTATTTTCAGATTTCTTTTTTCTGCTAGAGTTTTTAATTTTTCTTTAGTTTTAATTATTTGGAATTTGAGGGTTGTGAGTGTTTCATGCCCAAGTGGGTCCGTGACAACACTCAACGTCTCTTAAGTGAAGGAGGATTAGTCGAAGTGTTGCCTATTCATCACCGAATTAGACACCACTTAAGATCATATGAGTTAATTGAAGTATTGGCTATAAATCAACCTCAACATTCAGTTGAGGAAGTTCAACATGAAAATGAGTTTCATCACACTTCCCCTGCTCATACTTTACGAGACTACTTACAACCGTCGAGGGTGAGTACACCTTCCTGCATGATATTTTCAATTAATGCAAAAAACGTGGACTTCAAACCGGGAGTAATTCAACTCCTTCCTAAGTTTTATGGACTAAACTTTGAAAGTCCATACTTATACATCAAGGAATTTGATGAGATAGTTGCCACATTACACTTCCCAAATGTGTTTAATGACACAGTTAGACTGAAATTGTTTCCTTTCTCCTTGAAGGAAAAGGCTAAGTTGTGGCTGCATTCCTTAAGGCACGATCCATCGGCATGTAGGTCGAGATGACAAAGGAATTCCTCAAAAAGTTCTTCCCGTCTCACAAAACAAATACCTTAAGGAAGATAATCATGAATTTTGCTCAAAGAGAGGAAGAGACCTTCTTCCAATGTTGGGAGTGATACAAGGATCTCATTAATTTGTGTCCACATCATACTTAGAAATGTGGTAGGTAATTAGCTTTTGACTTCATCCATGCACCAATTAGTAGAGATAATGTGTAATAGGGAATTCATGAACAAGGAAGCCGATGATGCGTGGGATTATTTTGATACACTTGCTGAAAACGCGTAATCATGGGACATCTCCGCAAGATCCACCACTTTTAAGCCTATTCAATCAAGAGAGAGAGGAGGAATGTATGTTCTAAAAGAAGAAGATGACATAAGTGCAAGAGTGGCCAATCTCGCAAGGAAAGTCAAGGCCATGGAACTTAAGAAAGTGGAACCTACTAGACCCAAGGAGGTTGCGGAAGTTATTTATGGTATTTGTGCTTGCAATATACATACAACTGAAAATTGCCTAACAATTATTGCTTTTCAAAAACTGTTGAATGAGCAATCAAATGCCATAAACAACTACCAACACCCATCCAGTGGACCCACCTCAAATACATATAATTCCAGTTGGAGGAACCATCTAAATCTCAGTTGAAGGAATAGTCAAACTGCTACTCCTCAAGGGATCCCTACCCAATTCCTGAATCAAGGGAAACCTTAAGAGAAGCCAGTTTAAAATTCTACACAAACTCAAGAGCTTGTCCAACAAAGCACACTTCGAGTATTACAAGACCTTACAAAGGCTATGCAAAGAATTGAGTCACACCTAGCAATTAGGGAGAAGGGGACTTTCCTAACCCAACCTCAACCAAATCCTAAACTTCAATGTGAATTAAGTGACCCAAGCTCTTTCCAACACATAGAGCAAGCTAAATCCATCACCACTCTGAGAAGTGGAAAAATTATTGATAAGACCATTCCGATGAGGGTTGATGAGCCCAAGGACCTGAAAAAAGTAAAAGAGGATGATGGACCTAGCATTACTCCACAAGAGAAAGAACTGGAGAAAGCATACAAGCCTATTGTGACATTCCCCCAACAGTTGATTACATCAAAACCTCTATCTAACTCTCAAGATATTTTGGAGGTGCTGAAATGGTTGAAAGTGAATATCCCTCTATTGGATGCCATTAAAAAAATTCCTTCATATACCAAGTTCTTAAAAGATCTATGCACTACCAAAAGATGGCAAAACATATAATAAAAAAAAAGATATCTTTTTTACAGAGAAAGTGAGTGTAATCCTCAAGTAAGATGTGCCACAAAAATATAAGGATCCCGGTAACCTAACCATCACTTGTGTAATTGGGACTCACCAAATTAAACATGCACTTCTTAACTTGGGGGCAAGTGTAAATTTGATCCCTTACTCGATCTGCAAACAGTTGGGTCTAGGAGAATTAAAACCCACATGGTTAAAACCCACACGGACCACACTACAACTTGATAATCATTCAGTTCGTGTACCGAGAGAGATGATTGAGGACGTGTTGATCCAAGTCGATAAATTATACTATACAATGGATTTTATCGTTCTAGATACTCAGCCTATCATGGACATGAACACACAAATTCCCATCATTCTTGGTTTCCCATTCCTAGCCACATTAAATGCTATTATTAATTATAGGAATGGAGTGATGAATTTATCTTTTGAGAACATGACATTGGAGCTTAACATTTTTTCAATATGAGCAAATAATCTATTGAGACATGAAAGAGAGAGAGAGAGAGAGAGAGAGAGAGAGAGAGAGAGAAAGGTGGTTGTTGTTGTGCACAAAAAGGGTTTGTGTGCTGAAGTAGACCGATCCGCACAAAGGAGTCCGCACACTGGGGACCACATAATGGAGTCTGCACAAAGGAGGCCGCACATGGGAGTCCGTACAGTGAGGGCTGCATAATGGAGACTGCACACTCGAGTCCGCATAGAAGGGATCAGCGCACAATGAATACGCGTCATAATCACAGGTGTGAGAGGGCTATAAATAACCCATGACCCCTCTAAAGAGGTCATTAGCACCAGATTCAGGAGAAGGAAAAGGAGAGGAACAGACCTTGGAGAGAAAGAGGCAGAGTTCGCACCCATTATGCGGAACAGGTGTTATGCGGCGCACAACACTGTTAACGCACAACAAGCTACAGCGCGCATTAAGCCCCGGCATACAATGATATTTCTCTGCTAAAGTGACATATGTGTGATTTCTCCTGTAGTTAAAGATCAGCAAAAAGCTTCAGATTTGATCAAAGGAGTGCTCAAGATATATGTCATATTTACTTTGTATTATGATTCTATGAATATTTTATTTTGGAATCAAAGGAGAGAAAGGATGTAAAAGAATTCAGAATGAATAAATATTGTGATTATCTTCTTCATCTTCTTTTGTTAATTATTAAGTGAATGAAATCTCCTCAAATCGAATGAATTTGTTTCTTGTTCGAAATAAAATGGTGACTCTACTAGGGACTATTGTATTCACTTGATATTAACTTAAGAATTGTACAGAGGACAATCACTACTGTTTGGCGTCTTTAAGGTGCCAAAATGGCAACTCTCAGTGGGAACATCCTCCCTTTCATCTCCAAAATAAAATATAACTTAATTTAAGTACTAAATTATGCCATTTTGTAATATGAGAGGATTCAAGCAGAGAGAGAGAGAGTGAAGATATTACAACCAATCAATGGCGATTGTTCAGAAGAATACAGTCTTCTACTTCACCGCAACAACGTTCGTCATCAAATATGCCAATAAACAAACTGAGTGTTGCAAAAGAAGAGCAGCATCAGTCAAGCATACAGGATCACAAGCAGCGGTTGCAGTCATAACCGTTTTTCCAGTAGCACAGGGAGAGAGAGATGATTGGATCGTTGTTACTCGCAAAGGGACAAAGACCCGGAACATCACTGCTGTAGGAACAAGTTCACCATTGAGAAGAGCTAGGGAACCAATAACACAAAATATAGCCAAGAAACATCCCAAACTCGCTCCACCAGCAATCTACCCTAGGCAAGATGTCATTCCTTCAGCGATACAAGATTTCCCTGCCCTGCCTACTAAGAACTCCCAGTGGACAAGAGAGCAAAAGGGCAAGGCTTTGCTAATGAGCTCAGTAGGATCCACGTTACCAATCTCCCCATCCCCCTAATCAACTGGCTACTATGGAAATACATGAATATCATACGAGTCTCCTCTTTCGGCAACCCCTATAACGTCAATACACTCTCATTCGGCCTCAACTACCACTTCATTAAGGAATGGAGAAGCTGTTGGTTACATGGCTAGAGCTAATCGAGGTTCTTCCCCCAACTACAGAGGATCACATAAATGAAATGGTAAAGGCACAGAAAGCGCTAAGGGAGGAATGTAGAAACCTCCGGGAGGCCTTAGGGACTCTTGCGCGTAATGTAGCCTGGATGACGGCACCCCCAATGACCGATAACACAAATGAATGAGGACAGGACTAGGTCACACGGATCTAACCCCACGATGAGAATAGTGACATAAGAAGAGGTACGATAAGTTGTCGAAGAAGCAGTCAGGTCAGAAAAAGAACGTGAGGGTACAGGAAGGTTCAGATATTGAACGTCATACCTGAAAGAAGTCAAAGATATTCCGTTGTCGAACAATTTCAAGCATCCTGATTTTCAGAAGTTCAACGGGGATGGATCACCAGAAGAATATCTTATGCATTTTATTACCATGGGAAATTTTTCCACAGTGCTCTAGTATTGCCTTCGGTTATTCGAGTCTTCTCTGACAAATAAAGCGTTCAGGTGGTATTTTACCTTAGCACCTGGGTTGATAAGGACATAGGAACAAATGCAAGGCGCGTTCATGTCAATTTTTTTCTCATTAGAACGAGATGTCAGTATCACAGAACTAGCTTCGGTACAACAGAGAGAGGGAGAACTAGTAGAAAAATTTATAGACAGATGAAAGACCTTGGGGGCTTCTTGCAGGCAATTGCTAGAAGAGAAAGAATAGGTGAAAATGTGCCTGAATTCTATGAAAATGGGAGTGGCATTTAGTCTCACCAGTGCCAACATCAGGACCTTCTGCAATTTGGCTACGAAAGCACACACCCTAAAATTGATGACTCAAAAAATGCCAGCCTTCAATTATGAACTGGTTAGAAGAGGACCCCAGAAGTTGATCATGAACGTGGTTGAGCACGAAAAGAGAAGCCATGATGGTAGAGAATACAGAAGCCAGGACGTGAGAGAAGAAAGGGGTAAAAGGATAAAAAGGAAAGAAGAGTCGAAACGTCCTAGGGAAAGGTTTTATGACAAAAACTTTGATCGTTAAATTCTCATGAGGGTTTTACATTTAAAAAGGAGGACATACTTCCTATGATGAATCAGTTACTAAAAGCAGGAACAATTGAGCTACCCATGTTAAAGCGTCCCTAAGAAGTGTCCAAAACGAAAGAAAGAGACTTCTGTCATTATCACCGCATAGTAGGGCATCTGACAGAGAATTATTATATATTGAAGTGTATTATACAAAGGATGATAAACAGGGGTGAGATAATAATCAGAAAAGAGAAAGAAAGAGACAGAAGTGCGACAGCAAATGCACTCCCCATGCGAGAAGACTATCAGGGAAGGACAAGAGGGAATAATTAAAAAATAATGGGGAAAGTTGCAGTAGCTACCATGCAATCAGGGAAGAAGATGGCCAGCCCATCAAGAAGCAAAAAATCAAAGACAGAAGTAGTCAAGAATCATGCCAATAACAGTGACAGCGGCGGGAAAGAAAAGGGAAAGGAGATAAGGAAAGTGACTTATGATATTATAAGCCATTTGAAAGGTATTCCAGCTTGGTTGAGTGTCTATGATGCCCTAAAATTGTTAGAAGACTCCTAACGAAGCCTGATCAAAGCCTTATCTGATGAAGATATAAGGGAAGTGTTACTAACTGAGATGGAGAATGAGAAATGAGAAGATTGTATGTCAGTTATTTCCTTCTCCGATGACGACCTGGTTTGTGACGGGGAACATAATAGGCCATTGATGATAGAGGGTCACATTCGTAGCAAACAAGTCAAGCGAATAATGCTTGATAATGGGTCTACTGTAAACCTATTTCCATTGATGATGTTGAATGAATTAGGTTATCGAAGCTCGAACATACGCCCTAGTGGAATGATGATATAGGGCATTAATCAAGATGGACAGCGTGCACTTGGTAAGATCACAATAATGCTGGAAATAGGAGAGTTGACTACAAATGTTGTCTACCATGTTATAAATGCAGTGATGACATATAATCTCCTTTTGGGGAGGCCATCAATGCATCAGTATGGTATCATACCTTCCACCTTACACCAGTGCATCAAATACTGTAAAGATGAGGTGCAACACAAAGTGCTAGCTGACGCGAAACCGTATACAGAAGATGAAGCCTTCTTTGCAGATGCCAGTTACTACGATGCATTTTCCAGTAGAGGAGAAAAGGGAAATGATAAGAACAAGGTCCCAGAAAATGTTTGCATGGAAATAGTGAAGGAAGGAGAAACAGAATCGTCTGTAATAGAAAAGGCAAAAAAGAAGTTCGATTTTGTGTCGAAGCACTTGCGACAACCGGGACAACCCCCGTTAATATTACTGTCACCAAAACAGTTAGAACTTATGTAGTCTAATTGTACAGTGCTGCTCCCTTATGCTAAAAAGAGTAAACCATTTCCTCTTATCTCAAAAAGATTTCATGTTAAGCCCAGCGTAAAATACCCAGAACCAATTGAATTCTACGCCCCCTCAGAAGTAAAGATAGAAGAAGCAATCGATAGTGATATGAAGCATGGAAGATTAACACCCAAAGAGCTCATATAGTTCGGGAAGTCAGAAAATCATGAAGAACATGGGCTTTAATTATGAAGAACTAGTTGGTTTAAATCATGGAAAGGGAATTCAGATTCCGATCAGAGTTAATCAGAAAAAGCGAGAAAATTTTCAAGGACTGGGGGCAAAAGCTTTAGTAAACATGATAACAGTCAGCTAGATGGAAGAAACAGATTTTGAAATCATCAGAAAGCCTAAGACAGCCCCGATGCAGATAAAAGATCGGGGGCAGCCAACGATTGACAGTTTGCGACAGATAAATTTGGGAACAAAAGAAGAACCACGGAGTATGTTTATAAGTGTCAGTTTGTCAGAAGAAGAGGTTAATCAGTATATCAGCCTTTTGAAAGAGAACAAAGATGTCTTCGCTTGAACATATGCAGATATGCCAATCCTAGAACCATTAGTGGCGATGCGTCAATTAAATATCTCTAAAGATAAAAGGCCGATCAAGCAAACACAAAGGCGGTTCCATCCAGATCTGGTCCCCAGGATAGAAGAAGAAATAAGCAAACTAATAAAGTTCGGATTCATCAGAGAAGTCAAATACCCCAAATGGATATCAAATGGATATCGAATATAATCCCAGTAAAGAAGAAAAATGGGCAAATCAAGGTTTTTGTCGACTTTAGAGATTTAAACGAAACATGCCCGAAAGATGATTTTCCATTACCAATCACCGGACTTCTAGTGAATAGTACCATGCAATATGTTGTCATGTCCTTCATGGATGACTACGCTGGTTACAATCAAATAAGAATGGTACCTGAAGACGAGGAGGCAAGAATTTTCAGAACTCCCTTGGGAATTTATTGTTATAAAGTTATGTCATTTGGTCTCAAGAATGTGGGTGTTCGTACCAAAAGGCGATGCAAAATATATTTCAAGACATAATGCATAAGCATGTTGAGTGTTATGTGGATAATCTGGTGATCAGGTCAAACCATCACGAGGAACATCGCGAGCATTTGGCTTCAGTCTTCCGCCGAGTCAGAAAGAAATAGTTAAAGATGAAACCAGCTAAATGTGCATTCGGAGTATCATCAAGAAAATTTCTTGGTTTCGTTGTAAGACACAGAGGCATCGAGATCGATTCAGAAAAAGTTAAGGCTATTCGAGATATGACGCCCCCCAAAAAATTGAAGGAACTAAAAAGCCTGCAAGGTAAGTTAGCATATATTCACCGTTTTATCTCAAACCTGGCAAGAAGATGTCAACCGTTTTCTCATTTGATGAAGAAAGGAACAGAATTCATATGGGACAAGCCTTGACAGAAAGCCTTCGATTCGATAAAAGAATTGTTAAAACAGCCTCCAGTGTTAACAGCCCCAGTAAAAGGAAGACCTCTCATCTTTTGCATATTGGTAGCCAAAAATTCATTAGGAGCCTTGTTGGCACAAGTGAACAAAGGCGGGAAGGAAGTAGCACTCTATTATCTAAGCTAAACTTTAATAGGTGTAGAATGCAATTATACACCGATTGAAAAAGTATGTTTGGCATTAATATTCGCAGTCCAGAAGCTAAGACATTATTGTCTATCCCATGACATAACCTTGATATCTCGAGCAGACCCCATCAAGTTTTTAATGACAAGGCCGATGTTGTCAGGAAGACTAGCGAACTAGATGTTACTATTATCAGAATATGTGATTACATATGAGATGGCAAAAGTAGTAAAAGGGCAGGCAGTGGCAAATTTTCTGACAGCCCATCCTGTGACAGATAACGAAGTTGTTATCGATGAGTTTCCCAACGAGCAAGTCATAATGACTGAATCGCCAAATTCCTGACAAATGTTCTTCGACGGTGCAGCGTGAGCAACAGAAGCAGGTGTTGGAGTGATATTTATTACCCCCCAGGTGATTTGTTGCCTTACTCTTTCACGTTGAGCACTACATACATAAATAACGAAGCTAAATATAATGCCCTTATCATTGGAATGGAAATAGCCAGTGAGCTGAAGATAAAGACACTGCGAATTTATGAGGATTCCAAGCTAGTCATAAATCAGTTGACGAGCGAGTTTGAAACCAGGAAATAAGAACTTCTACCCTACTATTAAAAAGTGCAACGTTTGTTAGAATAATTCCCGTATGTTGAAATCAAGCATGTACCACAGTGTGAGAATGCAAAGGCAAATGCTTTGGCTAGTTTACTAGTTGCATTATCTTGCCCAGTTTGAAGCCCCCTATAAGTGACAATTGAAGAAAGAATATTTTTACCTTCAATAGAAATCATCAGTGAAACCATGGAAGCACTCCCTTTATCGTGTTTAGAGGTGACAACAGATGATTGGCATCATCCTTTTGTTGATTACCTCAAGTATGATATCCTAACGAAAGATCCAAAGGTGAAGCCACAGATTAAGCAGAGATCAAAAAGATTCATTAATGAGGCATTATACAAAAGGTCTTATAATGAAATACTGTTGTGATGCCTGAATGAAGAGGAAGCGGGCCAAGTGTTACAAGAGGCACATTCCGGGGAGTGTGGGGCGCATTAGGATGGGCGAAATTTATTCTACTGAGTGCACCGAATGAGATATTATTGGCCAGCAATGTTTAAAGACATCATAGAGTATGCGAATCGATGCCACGAGTGTCAGATCCACGGGGATATTATACATATACCCCCAGAAGATCTTCATTAGTTGGCTACTTCTTGGCCTTTTGTTGCATGGGGACTCAATGTCATTGGCTCCATAAATCCGTCATCGGCCAAAGGGAAATAGTATATATTAACAGTAACGAACTATTTCTCCTAATGGACAGAAGCAATTGTGCTGCGAAATGTTAAAGAGAAAGATGTTGTCAATTTCATTTAGCACACAATAATCTATCGTCACGGCATCCCGAAGGAAATCATCACAGACAATGACACTCCTTTCAAGAATAGGGGCATGGAGAAGTTATGTCTCAAGTTTGGTATTCACCATTCATTTTCAACACCCTACTATCTGTTAGCCAATAGGTTAGCAGAGGTGTTCAATAAAACAATTGTAAAAATATTGAAGAAAACAGTGACCGGGAATAAGTGTGATTAGGATGAAAAGCTACAAGAGGCCTTATGGGCCTACAGGACCACCCATTGGACGGCAATGCAAGCTACCCCGTATTCGTTGGTTTATGGTGTAGAGGCTATTGTGCCAATCGAAATGCAAGTCACCTCACTTAAAATAGCAGTGCACTAGTCGATTACAGATGATGAGAAAATAAGAATACGATTGACAGAATTAGACCTGCTTGATGAAAAAAGACTGGCAGCTCAGCAGCGATTACAGTTATATTAGGCTAGGATTTTCTCCGCCTTTGATAAAAAGGTTAAGCACCGATCCTTCAAGAAAGGGGACATGGTTCTGATGTTGAAAAGGCCGATAGTAGCCACCCGAAGGACAAGGAGCAAGTTTGACCCCAAATGAGATGGGCCGTACATCATAACTGAAGTTTATTCTACTGGGGAATAAGAGTAACAGATCAAGACGGTCGAGGCATCAGTATACCGGTCATTGCTCGCTTCATTAAGAAATATCGTCCCTAACAGTGGAAAAGATTTTGATCTAGAAGATTATCATAATAATGATTCTACATCAAAAGGGGGTAATTACAAATGAAATGATAAAACAGCCTCTAAAGGCAGAGCCTTATATTCTTTCTTTACAAATGATGAATAAACGGTGAATTCTCAAGCATATCAAGAGTAAATATCAATGACTATTGCTAAAGTCGTAGCTATCACTGTCATTATTGGTCACCTATCAAAATTGTTATTATCACCAAATTGACTGAATATAAAGACAGATATCATCATATTATTATGGGCAATAACAAGCAACAACGATTTATCAATTATTGATTCACCATTCATGACAGTAGAACGACATATACGGACAAGCGCATACGGAATCTTATGACAGCAATGGTGGCCCATCATCTAAGGCAGCCTAACCAAGCCCTATACGGCCAACTACACGTAAGACCTATATGTTATCTGGGATAGCAGTGTGGAGCTAGCGGCCCTAAAAGCCTATATAGGCCACATCATGTGCATACCCATGCGGGTAGCGGGCGGAGTCAGTGACTAAAAGCCTCAAAAAGGCCAGAAGTCCTCAACAGCCAGTCACGCATGAGATCAATGCCGTCTGTAAGCTCTCCAATAGCATCATAGACGAGGATGAAAATACCCTCCTGTGAATAGGTCTAAACTTACAGTCGAAGAAAAATGGGGAATAGAATAAGACTCCCCAGATCCTTGGCTTAATTTCAGTATTAACTCATAAGGACAAGGTCTCAATAAAAACACCCCCTCATTGATGGATTGGCGGCTCTGGATTTGATACCAAAGGTAGCCTTGTGTGCCCCGTGAACTCTAAAAAGTTATTGTGGCCAACCCTGTGCGTAAATCCCATTGAGTTCACGGCCCTGGTAGCTTCACTGGGCCCCTCTGATGGACCGCGGTTTGTGAACTCCCCACCCGTGATAAGTCTAGAGAACTCAGAAGAGTTAAAAGAGACCATTTGCGTAAGACCTGACTCCAACTACTTATGAGTCTAAAAAATTGTGATTGCTCCACTATTTAAAAGCTTAAACTGTGTGCAAAACTAACTCTACTGACTTTAAAACAGAAATAGTTCTACCTATTGAAATAAACATCACACATAGGAATGCTTTATGATTTATAAATATGATGAATTGTAGATGTAATGAAGCATGTCTATGAAAGTATTGCATTGACAAGCACCCCAAAACTAATGATTGTATTGCTAAAAAAATGTTGTCTTTGAATAAAGCATTATAATTCATCCGCACACTACAACACAAAAAGAAGCAAAGAAAGTTACATGAAAAATATGATTTTATAGATCCTCAGACATGTCTAAAACTGCTACATAGCACTATAATTCTTCTTTTAAATGAATTTGTGCTGTAGCAGTTGTATTTTCAGCCTCAAGAATAATCTTGGCATGGTTAGGAACGCCGGCCAATTCTAACTCCAAAGAGGTAACAGCTTTCCTATTCTTCACTTGTTCGGCCTTCTCAATGTCGGCAATCTAAGTATTCATCTCAAGCTCCTCCCTGACTTAGAGAATATTCGACTCCTCTTCTTCTCTTCGAACCTTGAGCAACATAATCTCTCTCTCCAAAAGGGTAATTCGGTCATCAATGATTGTCTTATTTTTATCAAAAGCTTTCAACGTCTCGTGAAAAGATTGATTAACGGTGCTGAAATTTGAGAAGTTATCTTCTGTTCAAGAAATTTTCTCCTTGAGCAGCATTATTTCTCTTTGACGATTCAAAATCTCTGGAGCGACAACTACACCCCGTGCTGCCTCTAGATTTTTAGTGGAATCATAGAACTATGGTAAGGAGTCGTGAAGGGATTGAACACTGACATGGGCTAAACGAGCTAAATAGTCAAGAACGGCTAAGGCACTGTCCAGAAAGGGCCACTGGGCTAGATCCTTGAAAGCACTTATAATAACAGAGATTGCATTCTTAAAGAATACCAGCATGAGAGGTGACACCTTCTCCAATGAAAATCTATCAAAGACTGTAGCTACTAAGTTGGAACCTTCAGATCCACTTGGAGTTGGTATAGCTACAGCTAAAAACAAGGGAAGAATTATGAATTAAAAAGAGGATACATATATCTAGCAATATGAAGAAGGGAAGAAAAGAGAGTATATACCCTGTCCAGGGGGGAGATTGCAGAAGTAGCTTGAATGGAACAGATTCCTGGTTCTGTAGATGTGGGTATGTCCGTAGCTATGATGACATTGAAAGAAAGCTCTTGAGCTCCTCCGGTACTTGAATCCAGAGTCGTCAGAGTTGGAACATCAATCAGGGCAGAAAAGAATTCCAAACTCCGAGCTACTAGTTGGGTAGGAGGAGGTCGCATAGTAGGAGATCTATCAGCTTGAACAGGAACGTCAGACATTGTAGTAACTACTAGAGGAACCTCTGTGATGTCTTGACTTACTTCTGCACTTTGGGGAACAAGTAGATTTTTCACTCCTGCTTAAATCTCCGATGGAGGAATTTCTGCTTCTCTCACTCCAGATGCCTTGTGAGTAGTTACATCAACGGTCTCTATGATACATGGAGAGTATGAGGCATCAAAAGAAAGAAAGATATTTATGCCAGGGGAGTAGCCAGACTCTCCATAGTCAAGTTGTTCTTCTTCAAAGGAGGTCGCTTTAATTGGAAGAGGGACATCCAGATGACTGATTAGGGCATTAGGGAGAGGAGATTCGGCCCTAGCCTCACCGTCTTCTTCAATATCTACTTCAACCTCAGTTTCTTGATTCAATAAGACATCTCCTTCATCAGTCCAACTTGTAGAAGAAGATGTATTGGTGTTTGAAGTGTTAGCCGAGTATTCTAATGAATTATCTTCTTCCGACAAGGTTTATTTCCCCTTATAAACAGTCTTCACGAGGAGGAGACGATCACTTCGAACGGGAGAGGGAACCTGTTGTGCCACAATTTTGGAAGACAATGACTTAGTACGTGAGTGAGTCATAGGCGATGTAGTAATAGTGACTCGATTTACGGCAGGAGAAATTACAACCATGGCGCGACTTATAATAGGAGAGACTGTAGTTGTTACATGACTCACGACAGGGACCACTGTGTTGGCTATCTGATCAGTGGTGGGAGAAGGTGCAGTTACAACAGACTCCATGACATGAGCAGGATGTTCAGGCTAGTTTCCTCCTTCAGGAGTAGGGGAAGGCAGAATACCACCTGGAGTTTCAAATTCATCACGAGGAGTAGCTAGCCTTTCTCCCCGTCTTATCAAGTCCAAAGGAGAGCCGAAAGCTATCCATCATTCCAGAGTGTTCGGCGACCTTTATCGCTCTAATTGGATCTTCTACAAAAATTTTACGGCGAAATTGCCCCAGAACATTGGCATGATCTTTCTCAATAAAATATCTAATTCCTTGCTCCGGTCTGTAGTTTCTCAAATGCGGAGGAGGAATCCAAATAGGACGATCCACGGGAAAGCAGTTGTGCACCAAATAGTAGTGATGTGTCCACCATCGCACCCAGGAGTATGAAGCTGTTACTCGATGATTATACCCCGGGAGAAGGAAACGGGAGCCAAAAATTCTTGTCGAAAGCTGCTTCCATATCAAAGCCCAATTATAGGGGCCAACTCTGTAACTTCTCATTATCCGTGTGACTTCCTCGCCTGCTTAAGGCACGACTTGGTCATAGCCAAATTGTCTAGAAAATCTACTTAGATAATATGGCTCCCTCCAATACTCTACCCCTTCTCGCATGGGTAGGCTGTAGGATCTGATACAAAGAAAGAAGGTCCTCTCAATAGGTTCCAAGTTGTTGTTATCTTCAACCTCCCTGTCTTCGGCTTGGTAATCCAAATAGAAAGGAAAGAAATTAATAAATTCTGTGTTTTCGATCTTGTCCACTATCCAGTCATACCCTTTCTTTATCATTTTTCACTTAAGGAAATGCCATAAGGGTAGATGTTCAGGGTGGACGTAGGCCTTCTCCGAGTCTTCATAAGTCCAAGGGAAGTATATGCCGAGCCAGCCCAAGAAATAATGCCATGAGGAGAAAGAGGATGAGGCTCCAATAGCTGGGCTTGAGTAATGCACCGCAACATGTCCAAAAGCTCTATATAACGAACATAACACAGGGGGAGCTAGAGAGTATTTTTTCCTGCCTTCCGCCATAGCGCCTGCCGCTACAAATAAGGTTGGTCGAACAGAGTCCAAGCTTTTCAAACTAGGAAGATGACCAAGCTTAACCAATAAGCTAAGAAAGCAGCTAACTTGGTCTTAGTGGTGAATTTGGCTGGGCCCTTTATCTTTTTTAGAGTGGCTTCCAATTTGATGCAATGACTGCCAGGGAACCTAAGGAACGAAAAAAGTGAAATAAGGATATATACATGTGTGAAAAATTTTATCTGAAAGAGAAAAGGAATGTTGAAATGCTTACAGTGGGTATTGTGAGAAATGTGCGAGTCATTAAAGAGGGGATATCTTGTGAACATTGGGGAAGCAAGACATCTTGTAAAAGAGTTCAATGGTAGATGCTGAAATCTTAGGCACCCTATTGAGGGCAACGTAAGAAAATTCCTTGTTTGTAGGAACATACTCATCCAAAAAGGGTCCAGAGATAGGCAAACATGTCATCTTAAGCAGATCCCACAGAGTGATACTTCACCAACCGAGAGGTGAAAAGAATTTATAGTAGAAGACCAGTACTTTAGAAAGCTCTTGTAAATCATGGTGTCCTTGTGGAAGAACTCTAAGGTGGCTTCTATAGAATAATATATCTTCACCACAATGAGAACATCTTTATATTTCTTTAAGACTACTTTAGTTCGTGCGCTATAGTATGAACGATTGACCCAAAGCCCCGTGTCCTAAATTCATCCTTTCCCCACAAGGATGCTGAAATCTTAGGCACCCTATTGGGGGCAACGTAAGAAAATTCATCGTTTGTAGGAACATACTCGTCCAGAAAGGATCCGGAGATAAGCAAACCTGCCATCCTATGCAGATCCCACAGAGTGATACTTACTTCACCAACCAAGAGGTGAAAAAAATTTGTAGTAAAAGACCAGTACTTTAGAAAGCACTTGTAAATCATGGTGTCCTTGTGGAAGAACTCTGGGGTGGCTTTTATAGCATAATATATCTTCACCGCAATGAGAACATCTTTATATTTCTTTAAGATTGCTTTAGTCCATGCGCTATAGTATGAACGATCGGCCCAAAGACCCTGTGTCTTAAATTCATCCTTTCCCCACAAGGAGTCGTGGTCAAGAAAGCATTGTTGAATTGTCTCAAAGTAATGGGTAGGGTATGGGGCATGAGGATTGTAACATGGTGTGAGGAAGCACATGTATGATATCTGCCCGGTCTTCTGGATTAGGCATTTTTCCATGAGATAGCCCTTAAGGATTTTCGGCTCTTTGATGACCTAGTTTGACACATACAAGAGTCGGTTTTGTGTCATATAGTCGGTCGGTTCACATTAGAGTATTGACAGATGACGTTGGAGATGTAAGGGGATGATGATAGTCTCATCTTTGTAGGGATTGCAGAATTTGATGGTGCCAGCATTAGACTTAATCGTATTCCAGGCATTCTGGAAGCGTCTCTTATTGTGCTCTCAAATTTTCTCTTGGAAGGCTTCATCTTTATTCTTTTCCCTTGCTTTCTTCAAAATTGCTAGAGAGGAGGAAGATTAGACAGGGACCAGATGAGTGTCGTCTGTTCGGAGATTGGCAGTGGATTTTAGCCAATCTTCCCAATCTGACTCTTGGCCTTTAGTGGGAGGTCCCTCTATCTCTCTCATCAGGACGGCTGTGCAAATGTGGTCGGACAAACATTGGATACGGTCAGCAAAATTGATGATTGAAGGAACGGGTTCCTTAAAGAAGGAAGAATAGCCTTCGATAGATCTAGGTTTTTTTCGATTATGAGTCTCAAATGGTTGAGAGTCTGAGGGTCTAGCAATATTTGGGAAAGCATGAGGTCTTTTAGAGCTAGTCATCGGAGATCTGCGAAAGTTGCAAATGCACAAAAGTCAGTGAACAACTTAAAATCAGGGAAAGAAGTTTGAAATATGCATAAGAGTCTAAGTCCCAGAAGTTGAAAGAGTAGAACAAATCTTACTGTGCACAAAATTTCGTTGTGCGCAAGAAGTTATTGTGCGCAAGAGGGCATTGTGCGCAAGAAGGTGTTGTGCGCTGCTTGTTGTTGTGTGCAAAATTCTGTTATGCGCAAGATGTTGTTGTGCAAAGGGAGGTTCAGCGTGCAAAGGACTTGGGCGAGTGTTCACTCCCCAAGTATAGGGTTGTGATGTAGTAATAAACTCGATGAGACCGAGGTCGAATCCCAACGGACTGATACCTGTACGTTATCTGAAACTAAGTAGAACGAGAACTAGATTAAGATGAAATCTAAATCGAATGGTTTTTGAGGAATAATAGTAAAATATTACTCTAAAACTTAAGGAATTCAGAAGAAGGAAACTAAGGATTCAGAGGATCCACTTGTAGAGATCATGGCAGTCTACGCTTGATTCACGAACTCAACTGGATTTTGAATCCCATCTTCATCCAGTTGGAAGATATATCACTAGAATCGAATCTGAACTGTTGTTGATCTAGTTTTCAAGAGACAAAACGGATGTAAATTAGAATGGATTCCATCACAAAACCATGCCTATGAGACAAAGTAAACAACAGAATTAAACCAATCCACAGCCAATCTGAGTGAGGTATGAATGTTAGGAAGGGTTCCGTCATCCAACCATGTCCAAGGGGCGATGGTGAACAACATGGTTTCCTAACTACATAATCACAATAATGAAAAGGAAATACTCAAAGCTATTGCAGATCTATTGTAATTTCAGTCACAACAAACCATTAAAAACTAAAGGTATTCCTTAAAATCAAACCAATATCAGCATCAGTTTAGTAATGAATCAAAGCCATAGAGTCTTCCCATCATGCCACAAGCTTCACCTCTTAGCCCTAGCTAAGAGGTTTAGCTAGCCATGAATGGGCTAGAACTTGAACAAAAACAAAACAAAAAATAAGAAATAAACTCTAACCCCTCTACTCTCTCTCCTCCTTGTGATGCACATCTAACCGAGAGCCGTCGAAAAATATCTATCCCCTTGGCTCTTTTTTCTCTTTCTTTTATAACAAGGATGCTCCTGGAGTCAGCCAGTTTCCGCAGCAAAGAAGGATCGGGAACTCCTTATGTAGGTCCCTGTTTACGCAGTTCAGTTCACAGCGAAACCGAACGCAAGAATCTGCTGCACGTTGATGGTGGGCCCTGTATTGTCTGGAGTTGGAGGAATCTGTTCCTTCCACTGAATTTGTGGTGAAATTTCGGTGGAATGGATAGATTTCAGATCGAAATCGTGACCCACAGAGGTGAACTGCAGCTCTTTGTTTGCACCGTCCATCTTGCATTTTAAACACATGGACATCGTTCTTGCTGTGTAGGTCCGATTTCCTCATCTAGGTCTAGATAAGAACCTCCATTGGAGTCTAATGGACGGTCCGGATTGGGCTGATGATGCAAAATGGTGGCCCACAAGGATCGTCCGCAAGTCACTTTCACAAAACAAAGCATGCACGTCCTGCGCTGTGAAAGTCGGTGGGCCCATTGTCGGTGTCTTCATGGAAATCCACTCGGACCATTTGATTCACGTCGAAAAACCAGTCGGACTTGGTCCGTTTTGGATCAGATTCGATGTGGCCCACAGAGTTTTTCATACTACCGTCCGTCCCCCGTTTGGATGGCTGAAATTCAATACGAGCTATCTCTTAAAATTTCGTCAGCTAGGATTTGGTTAGAGGGCCCGTGGAACTCCAATAGACGGTCCAGATCATCCGAATGGATGATAGGTGGGGCCCACAATCATCGTCCGGCGGTCCAGCGGTGAAGACGCCGTCTCCTTGCATGAGACGGATCGAGTCAAGGCAGTCAAAGCTGCCTTGATGTTTTGGTGCGGCGTGGGAGTGAACAGCACCGTGCACTTGCAAAGTACAGATGGGGTCCACTATGATGTATATGTAAGATCCGATCCATCCATTTATTTTGTCAGCTCATTTAATGAGTTGAGCCCAAGATTGAGGCATATCCAGATATCAGGTGGGCCCTAAATCAGAGTTTTATGGGCTGATCTATCCGTTGGGCCACTTCCACAAGGATCCAATGACTGAAATTCGACGTGTACGGTTAATTTGGGTTCCTCAGGTTAGATATAAAGTTTCGAACTAAATGGATGGTGGGAACCCTGTGATCTTGCATTCTGGACCAATTTCGAACCACTTGAGCTTCAGTTTCTCGATTTTCTCGGATCTTTGGCTTGTAAATCCATTGATCTTGCTCCCCTGGGGTCCGTCCCTTGCCTTTAGTGCTATCAGAGCATTAAATCTATGCTTTAAGCTTCCTTTTCAGTCCATGCTCGTAAATACACTCTGCATCACAAACATGATTAAAGTGGGCCATTAAACGGTATCATGTTCATAAATCCAAGCATAACTGGGGTCTAATATGCAATATTTGACCCTCAACACAACCCCCAACTGGCATTTTGCTAGTCCCGAGCAAAATATGCGAAAAGTAAGTTGAGAATTACAGAACAATTTCTATAAACTCGAGTGATTTTTGCAGAATAATCCAGATATGAGAATTCTAAGATTCATGAATGTTAGGTATTACTTTCTCCTAGGCTCAGGCGCACAGTAAACTTCATAATCAAGTTCAAAGTATTATTTCGTCAATTAGAACAATTCTAACATTGAATTCCATGGATGTATAGTCTAATCTCGACTTATCAACATTAAGATTCACCTCTCTATTTAAGGATATCATTGGTAACCAATAAGAGAATTCACGATAACCAAAACTTGCCTCACACATTATCTTTTTATTCTTTTAATTTTTGATTTTTTCATTAAAAGTAACGCCAAGAAGGGGAATCAAATCCTTACCTATAAGGAGCAAACCTAAGGTAAAGACTGTACACCCAACTCTTTTTCAAATATCATCCATGGGGAATCGAATCCTCACCTATAGGGAGCAAACCTATGGTAAAGACTGTTTGCCCAATCCATTCAATTTTCTCAAGTTGGTTCCTTTCATGTTTAGTGATTACCAAGTTAATCCTTCAATATCGAACTAAACCCTTAATGTGCAAGCGAGATGTGTTTTGTGAAATCATGATTCAATCAGTATTTTAAACTACTAATCATGGATTGACAATTCAAACTTAATTTTGAAATCTAAATGATACTGAGTCCAAGAGTCACAAATTACCAACATTACGCATCTTGAAATTCACAAGAAATTTCAAAAAGTTTAAAAATTTTCACAATTTTTGCTCAAGACCAAGAAAACAATGATTAGGAAACCTAATCTCCCACCCCCAACCTAAAATCTACATTGTCCTCAATGTAAAAGAAATAAGCATGCAATGCACATGGGACAACGAAAATATAAGAGGAGTGATGGAAAGATAGTACCTGGACGAAAGAATCAAGAGGCTTTCCAAAAATATCTACGTAAGAGCGGGTCAGCACAAGAGAGAAACCAACAAAAATAAAATCCTACCTACACCACTTTCGCAGGTGCTCTCGATTGCATTTAGCATATGCAACAAGCCTTTAAACCCCTAGGTTGCCCCTAGTGGATGAGTTGTAGTCTCGTGAGGGTTTGCAGCAATGTTACCCACAAACATTGAACTAACTAACTAAGAAAATGTAACAAAATGAAAAGCTGGGATGGCTCCCAGGAGCGCTAAGTTTACCATCTATCCTAAAACAGCATAAAGGAAACTTCCCTAATCCCATGAAAACAGGAGACCTACCTATACCTCCATCAGACTAGGAGATCAATCCTGGTAAATAGGATCAGTCAGAGGTATGGACATGTCCTCTGAATCAAATTTCTCGACAAATGACTTTAAGCGATGTCCATTTACTTTAAACTTTTTGCTATTGTCGGGATCTCTTATCTCAAGGGCTCCATGAGGGTACGCAGTGACCATAATGTAAGGGCCAGTCCAACGAGATCGAAGCTACCTGGAAAGAGATGTAATCGAGAATTATACAAAAGGACTTTTTGACCAGGTGTGAATGATTTCCGTAGAATACGTTGGTCATGAAACGCCTTCATTCTGTCTTTGTAAATTCTCGAGTTCTTGTACGCATCGTTCCGGATTTCTTCAAGTTCATTTAATTGAAGTTTACGTAACGAGTCAGCGTTGTCTAGATTGAAATTCAGATTTTTGATCACCCAGTATGCTTTATGTTCCAACTCCACAGGCAAGTGACAAGCTTTCCCATAGACAAGTCTAAAGGGAGACATTCCAATAAGGGTTTTAAAAGCAGTACGGTATGCCCATAAGGCATCGGTCAATTGGATTGACCAATCCTTACGATCAGGGTTAACCGTTTTCTCTAGCATATGTTTGATCTCCCTATTTGAAATCTCAGCTTGTCCACTTGTTTGTGGATGGTATGGGGTTCTCACCTTATGAGAGATACCGTATTTCTTCATTAAGCTCTCGAATGGTCTATTACAAAAGTGTAAGCCCCTATCACTAATGATGGCTCGAGGCATCCCGAACCGCGAAAGGATGTTCTCTTTTAAGAATTTAATGACCGTACGATGGTCATTATTTTGGCACGGAATTGCTTCGACCCATTTAGTGACATAATCTGCGGTGAGCAAAATATACAAATTTCTAAATGATTGGGGGAATGGTCCTATGAAATCGATGCCCCAGCAGTCAAATGCTTCTATGATAAGGATGGGATTCAAAGGCATCATATTTCGACGGGATAAAGCTCTTAATTTTTTACAACGCTCACAAGCCTTGCAAAACTCATGAATGTCCCTGAACATAGTGGGCCAATAAAAGCCACACTGTAAAATCTTGGCTGTGGTCTTTTTAGCAGAAAAGTGACCACCATAGGCCTGTGAGTAACAAAAGGAGATGACACTCTGGTGCTCATCGTCTGGTACACATCTCCTTAAGATTTGGTCTGGGCAATATTTAAATACATATTAATCGTTCCAAAAAAAGTTGCGTACCTTGGTAAAGAATTTCTTCTTATCTTATGCAGTCCAATGCGTCGGTATGGAACCTGTGGCAAGATAATTGGCAATATCAGCGAACCAAGGCGAATGGGAGACTCTGAACAGTTGTTCATCAGGGAACATGTCATTGATATGGGTCGCCTCAGGGGAATCAGAGGTATTAAGGCGAGACAGATGATCGGCCACTATGTTCTCTACTCCCTTTTTATCTTTAATTTCCAAATCAAATTCTTGAAGTAGAAGGATCCATCGTATCAGGCAGGGCTTAGAATCATTCTTAGAAAGAAGATACTTAAGTGCCGCATGATCTGTGTAGATAATGATCTTGGATCTGATCAAGTAGGACCTAAATTTATCCAAAGCAAACACTACAGTTAGGAGTTCTTTTTCCGTAGTCGAGTAGTTCACTTGGGCAGAATTTAAAGTTCTACTTGCGTAATGAATGACGTAGGGCCTCTTATCTTTTCTCTGGCTTAGAACCGCTCCAAGAGCATAATTAGAAGCGTCGCACATAAGCTCAAAAGGAAGGCTCCAATCGGGTGGTTGCATGATAGGTGCAGTGGTTAACATGCCCTTAAGCTTGGTGAAAGCTTCCTGGCATTGCTCAGTCCACTCGTGGTGCATCCTTTTGCAGAAGATTACATAAGGGACGAGAGAGGAAACTAAAGTCCTTTATGAATCGTCTATAAAACCCTGCGTGTCCCAAGAAAGATCGCACATCTCTGATATTCTTGGGTGGAGGTAGGTTAGAGATAAGATCGATTTTTGCCTTATCCACCTCGATTCCTTTGAACGAGATAATATGTCCAAGGACAATTCCCTTATGAACCATGAAATGACACTTCTCCCAATTAAGTACCAAGTTCTTGTCTTCACATCTTTTCAGTACACATTTAAGACTCTCTAAGCACTCGCTGAAAGATGAACCGAAAATAGAGAAATCATCCATGAAGACCTCTAGATATTTCCCCACCATATCAGAAAAGATACTCATCATACATCGCTGAAAGGTGGCAGGGGCATTACATAATCCGAATGGCATCCTTCTGTAGGCAAAGGTGCCGTAGGGACATGTAAATGTAGTCTTTTCCTGGTCCTCAGGGGCGATTTCAATCTGATTGTAACCCGAATACCCGTCAAGGAAATAGTAATAGGAATGACCAGCTAGCCTTTTCAATATTTAATCAATGAAGGGCAAAGGAAAATGGTCCTTCCTCGTGACGGTATTCAGCTTCCTATAGTCAATGCACATTCTCCAACCAGTAGTAACTCTAGTTGGCACGAATTCATTATTAGCATTGGCTACGATGGTGATCCCAGACTTCTTACGAACCACCTGAGTTGGACTCACCCATTGACTATCGGATATGGGTTATATGATACTCACATCTAATAGTTTAAGAACCTTGGCCTTAACCACTTCCCTCATATTTGGATTTAGTCTACGTTGTGATTGCCGAGCGGTCTTAGCATTATCCTCAAGATAAATGCAGTGAGTACAAATCGAGGAGTTGATTCCCTTGAGGTCCGCTATCATCCATCCAAGGGCTCCCTTATGCTCAATGAGAGTAGATATGAGCATACTCTCCTGTTCTTTCTCCAGGTGGGCAGAGATCACCATCAGGTATGTCTCATCTTGACCTAAATAGACATATTTCAAATCAGAGTGCAAAGATTTTAGGTCAAGCTTTGGTGGCTTGAGGTTAGACGGTAGAGGCACTACATCAGTTTGGGGCAACTCTTCAAATTGTGGCCTCCACCGGTTAGCTTCAAGTACTGGTGCAGTATCAAGCAAGGCATACGTCTCCCTAATCATATCATCATCAAAATCATGGGAGTGGGCTAGGCACGTCTCTAGAAGGTCAGAGGATAAGGTCAAAGGTGTCGTAATTCCACTAAAGAGTCAATCATGTTAATGTCGTGAAAATCGTCATCATCCTCTAAGTTTCTGTTGTTATTGAAAAAGATGTTTAACTCCAATGTCATATTCCCAAAAGACATAGTCATTACGCCATTCCTGCAATTGATAATTGCGTTTGAAGTAGCAAGGAATAGGTGACCAAAGATGACGGGGATCTGAGTGCTCATATTATTGATGGGTTTGATGTCCAGGATGATAAAATCTACAGGGTAGTAAAATCTATCAACTTAGACCAACACATCCTCAACTATCCCTCTTGGTACACGAACAGAGTGATCAGTAAGTTGTAGTGTGGTTAGGGTGGGTTTTAATTCACCCAAACCTAACTGTTTATATACCGAGTAGGGAATCAGATTGACGCTCGCTCCTTAGTCAAGAACTGCATGATCAATTGATGGTCCTCGATTACACATGATATGGTTAGGCTACCGGGATCTTTGAATTTCTGTGGCACGTCTTGCTTTAGGATGGCACTCACTTTCTCGATCAAGAAGATTTTCTTTTGAATACTCTGGTGCCATTTGGTCGTGCATAAGTCTTTCAGGAATTTGGCATATGAAGGTATCTGTTTTACGATATTAAGTAGAGGAATGTTGACTTTCACTTGTTTCAACACCTCTAGGATATCTTGAGAGTTAGAGAGAGGTTTTGGTGCAACCAACCGTTAGGGAAATGAGCAACTGGCTTTTCTAGAAGCTCCGATTCTAATTTTTGTGGGGCCTCACTAGATCTATTATTGTTGTCCTCTTCTGGTTCTTGAGGCTTTTCGGGCCTAACCGGAAGGGTTTTATCAATGATCTTCCCACTCCTAAGAGTGGTGATGGATTTAGCGTGCCCCATTTGATTTGAAGAGCTGGGATCACTTATCTCGTATTACCTGGGTCAGCTCTTACATGGAATTTTGAACCGGTTCTTCTTGAGGTTTCCCTTGATTTGGATTTTGATTGAAGAAACCTTGAGGGGTAGCAGTTTGTCCATTTCTCCAACTAAAGTTTGGATAATTTTTCTAACGAGGATTGTACGTATTAGAGGTTGGTCCATTGAAAGGTCTTTGATAATTATTTACGGCATTGGATTGTTCATTCAACACTTCTTAAAAGGCGAGTATCGTAGAGCAATTTTCAGTTGTATGAATGTTGCAATCATAGATGCCACAAACACTTTCATTAACCTTATCCTTCTTTCCTTCCATGGCCTCAACTTTTCTTATGAGCGTAGTCACTTTATACTTGAGATCATCCTCTTCTTTCAAGAGATACAATCCACCTTTCTCCTTAGATTGAGTCGGCCTAGACATGGTGTTCAATTTTGGGTAATAGTCCTAGGATTGTGTTTTTTCAGCAAGACTATCGAGGTAATCCCATACCTTGTTGACATTTTTATTAATGAATTCTCCATTACACATTGTCTCGACCATTTGGCGCATTGAAGATGTTAGTCCATCATAGAAAAAATTTGTAATGCGCCACGTTTCAAAATCGTGTTGTGGGCATGAACTAACCAAATCCTTGAACCTTTCCCAACATTGGTAAAATGTTTCATCTTCCTTTTGGGTGAAGTTCATGATTGCTTTTCTGAAGGTAATCATTTTATGATGTGGGAAAAATTTCTTTATGAATTCCCTCTGCTTGTCATTCCATGTGCCAATGGATCTAGGACGCAGTGAATGTAACCACGTCTTAGCCTTCTCTTTTAAGGAAAAAGGAAAGAGTCTCAGCCTGACTGTGTCCTCAGACACATTTTGAAAATATAAAGTGACTCTGATCTCATCAAACTCTTTCAAATATAAATATGGTTCTTCAGATTCAAGCCCATGGAACTTAGGAAGGAGTTGGATAACCCCTGGCTTGATGTCCATATATTCTGTATTTTCAGAAAAAATCATGCATGAGGGCGTACTCACCCCCGCTGGTTGTAAATAATCTCATAAAGTACATGGCGGGGGTGCTTAATACACCTCATTCTCATCCTGAATGTCCTCTACCCTAGGTTGGGGTAGAAGAGGTTGGTTTTCAGCCATCACTTCAATTAACTCAGGGAATTTCGAGTGGTGTCTAGTCCTATGATAGATAGTTAACCCCTCAACCAATCCTCCTTCAGTCAAGAGACGTCGAGTGTTGTCACGGGCCCACTTGGGCATGAAACACTCGCAGCCCTCAATCAAATTTGAAGCATAATCCTAAGAAGGGAAAAGAAAATCTAAAAAGAAAGAGAGGGTTGGAAAGAAGTTACCAAATTGGAGTCCCTAAGTTAAAAAAACCTGCAAAATAAAACAAAATAAGTTAGATTCTAAAAAGAGAAGAAAAATCCTTAAAAAGAAAGATAGCGGTAAATTGATTTCTAAAAGAAGGAATTCTTAAAAGAAAGTGGAAATTTCTAAAATAAATTTGGAAAGTTCTAAACTAGAAAGTAAATTACTAAAAGAGAACTGAAAATTAGAAAGTAGAGAGAAAGCTTACCGAATTAGAAATTTCTATCTTAAAAGCCTACAAAATAGGAAAGTTAGTTTCTAAAAAGGAAAGTTCCAGAATTAGAAAGTTTCTAAAAATAAAGGAAAGATGAGTTAGTTTCTAAAATTAGAAAGAATCTCTAAAAAGGGAAATAATTAACCAAGTTTCTAAAAACAAAAGAGGAAAGTTTCTAAAAATAAACTATTTCCTAAAAAACAATAGGGAAATACTCGAAATAGAAAATTTCTAAAATTCAAACCCTAATTTTAAAAATAGAAAAAAGTAGAGGAATTAGAAAAGGATTACCAATTTAGAAGTTTATGTCAGGATCCTACAAAATAGGAAACAAGTTAGTTCTAAAAATCAAATAGAAATAAAATCTAAAACTAAAGTTAGTAAAATCCTAATCTCAAACTAATTCTAAAACTAATTAATTTCAAAGAATCGTAATTGTCAATCCCCGGCAACGGCGCCAAAAACTTGTTCACTCCCCAAGTATAGGGTTGTGATGTAGTAATAAACTCGGTGAGACCGAGGTCGAATCCCAACGGACTGATACCTGTACGTTATCTGAAACTAAGTAGAACGAGAACTATATTAAGATGAAATCTAAATCGAATGGTTTTTGAGGAATAATAGTGAAATATTACTCTAAAACTTAAGGAATTCAAAAGAAGGAAACTAGGGATTAAGAGGATCCACTTGTAGAGATCAGGGCAGTCTACGCTTGATTCACGAACTCAAATGGATTTTGAATCCCATCTTCATCCAGTTGGAAGATATATCACTAGAATCGAATCTGAACTGTTGTTGATCTAGTTTTCAAGAGACAAAATGGATGTAAATTAGAATGGATTCCATCACAAAACCATGCCTATGAGACAAAGCAAACAATAGAATTAAACCAATCCACAGCCAATCTAAGTGACGTATGAATGTTAGGAAGGGTTCCGTCATCCAACCATGTCCAAGGGGCGATGGTGAACAACAAGGTTTCCTAACTACATAATCACAATAATGAAAAGGAAATACTCAAAGCCATTGCAGATCTATTGTAATTTCAGTCACAACAAACCATTAAAAACTAAAGGTATTCCTTAAAATCAAACCAATATCAGCATCAGTTTAGTAATGAATCAAAGCCATAGAGTCTTCCCATCATGCCACAAGCTTCACCTCTTAGCCCTAGCTAAGAGGTTTAGCCAGCCATGAATGGGCTAGAACTTGAACAAAAACAAAACAAAAAATAAGAAATAAACTCTAACCCCTCTACTCTCTCTCCTCCTTGTGATGCATGTCTAACCGAGAGCCGTCGAAAAATATCTATCCCCCTGGCTCTTTTTTCTCTTTCTTTTATAACAAGGATGATCTTGGAGTCGGCCGGTTTCCGCAGCAAAGAAGGATCGGGAACTCCTTACGTAGGTCCCTGTTTATGCAGTTCAGTTCGCAGCGGAACCGAACGCAAGAATCTGCCGCACATTGATGGTGGGCCCTGTATTGTTTAGAGTTGGAGGAATCCGTTCCTTCCACCGAATTTGTGGTGAAATTTCGGTGGAATGAACAGATTTCAGATCAAAATCGTGACCTACAGAGGTGAACTGCAGCTCTCTGTTTACACCGTCCATCTTGCATTTTAAACACATGGACATCGTTCTTGCTGTGTAGGTCTGATTTTCTCATCTAGGTCTAGATAAGAACCTCCATTGGAGTCTAATGGACGGTCCGGATTGGGCTGATGATGCAAAATGGTGGCCCATAAGGATTGTCCGCAAGTCACTTTCACAAAACAAAGCATACACGTCCTGCGCTGTGAAAGTCGGTGGGCCCATTGTCGGTGTCTTCATGGAAATCCACTCGGACCATTTGATTCACGTCGAAAAACCAGTCAGACTTGGTCCGTTTTGGATCGGATTCGATGTGGCCCATAGAGTTTTTCATACTACCGTCCGTCCCCCATTTGGATGGCTGAAATCCGATACGAGCTGTCTCTTAAAATTCCGTCAGCTAGGATTTGGTTAGAGGGCCCGTGGAACTCCAATAGACGGTCCAGATCATCCGAATGGATGATAGGTGGGGCCCACAATCATCGTCCGGCGGTCCAGCGGTGAAGACGCCGTCTCCTTGCATGAGACGGATCGAGTCAAGGCAGTCAAAGCTGCCTTGATGTTTTGGTGCGGCGCGGGAGTGCACAGCACCGTGCACTTGCAAAGTACAGATGGGGTCCACTATGATGTATATGTAAGATCCGATCCATCCATTTGTTTTGTCAGCTCATTTAATGAGTTGAGCCCAAGATTGAGGCATATCCAGATATCAGGTGGGCCCTAAATCAGAGTTTTATGGGCTGATCTATCCGTTGGGCCACTTCCACAAGGATTCAATGACTAAAATTCGACGTGTACGGTTAATTTGGGTTCCTCGGTTCAGATATAAAGTTTCGAGCTAAATGGATGGTGGGAACCCTGTGATCTTGCATTCTGGACCAATTTCGAGCCACTTGAGCTTCAGTTTCTCGATTTTCTCGGATATCTGGCATGTAAATCCATTGATCTTGCTCCCCTGGGGTCCGTCCCTTGCCTTTAGTGCCATCAGAGCGTTAAATCCATGCTTTAAGCTTCCTTTTCAGTCCATGCTCGTAAATACAATCTGCATCACAAACATGATTAAAGCGGGCCATCAAATGGTATCATGTTCGTAAATCCAAGCATAACTGGGGTCTAATATGCAATATTTGACCCTCAACAGTGAGTGGGAAGTGAAGCAGAGTGAGGAATGAAGGAAATAAGCATTAACCCTATATTTATAGACTCGCGCGATCCAGTGTGCGCAAGTCATTGTGCGCATAATTGTAGAAAGCATACAATGAAAAGAAAGGAGTGAAATTTAGTTAGAGTATTGAAGTATTGATCCCACATTTTTATTTTGTAGATAAAAAATCAAAAAATACAAGATCAAGGGGGTATCTATTGAGACTTGAAAAAAAAAAGAGGGAGAAAGGTGACTGCTGTTGTGCACAAAAGGGATTGTGCGCTGAAGCAGACCAGTCCACACAAAGGAGGCCGTACAAAGGAGTCTGCACACTGGGGACCGCATAATGGAGTCCGCGCAAAGGAGGCCGCACACAGAAGTCTGCACATTGAGGGCCGCACAATGGAGACTGCACACTCAAGTCTGCACAGAAGGGATCGATGTACAATGAATACGTGGCATGATCACATGTGTGAGAGGGCTATAAATATCCCATGACCCCTCTAAAGAGGTCATTAGCACCAGATTCAGGAGAAGGAAAAGAAGAGGAGAAGACCTTGGAGAGAAAGAAGTAGAGTTCGCACCCATTGTGCAGAATAGGTGTTGTGCGGCGCACAACACTGTTAGTGCATAACAAGCTGCTGCGAGCATTGAGCCCCAGCACATAGTGTTCCAGCACACTGATATTTCTCCGTTAAAGTTTTAGATTTGATCAAAGGAGTGATCAAGATATATGTCATATTTACTTTGTATTATGATTCTATGAATATTCTATTTTGGAATCAAAGGAGAGAAGATGTAAAAGAATTCAGAATGAATAAATATTATGATTATCTTCTTCATCTTCTTTTGTTAATTATTAAGTGAATGAAATTTTCTCAAATCGAATGCATTTGTTTCTTGTTCGAAACATAATCAGAGCTGTTGACGATACCCATGACATTAACATGATCGATTCTTTCGTGAAAGATAGAACACTTTTGACTCTATACTCTGACCCATTAGAGACATGCTTGGCCCACTCCCCTGATTTAGATGATGACATGATTAAGGAGATGGATGCCTTTCTTAATGCGACACCTTGTCAAGCATGCCCTGTATCTTTCTCATAATAGTTGACCTTGTTGACACCTCTATGATTCCTACTTGGAGGAGCTGGACCTGGTGGTTAGTCCCGTTATAGGGAGTTTGTTGAACTAGGACTAGAAAAGGATGCTTCAAAGAAATCCTGGTTGTAGGAGATTGTTAAAATTAACTAAAATTCCATAAGGGAGAGAATTTTGAAATTGACTGGGAGTTCAGGGTGTGGAATGATGGAACCGACTCTCGTTCATGAGAGGATATCGGAAGAAATACCCTGAGGTAGATGGTTGTGTTGGCTGGATGTCTCCATTGGGATGGTATTGAAAGTCCTGTGTGAACCTTGATTTTTGCGGTTGTTGTGCTGGGCCAACTTGGGTGTTAGATATTGGAACTTACACTGGTGTGAGTTGGTGAAGCATTTCTTGTATGATCTTTGTATTCTAAAGCACCTCCTAGATGTAAGTGACTAGCACAGATCATGTTGGATGCGGTTGTGGAGGAATGTCTTCCTGTATATCGAGAGCAGAGAAAGGGAGAGCTTCTTCTTCATGTTTGGACATGTCTGTTCTAAATCTAGTTCGGATTATGTTGTGATAAGGGAAATTTTTTAAGGATATCTGACTCAAAGAGGCGCAAATTTTCTGTGTTTTTTTTAGTATGAATGCTGATGCAAATGCAAAATGCCAATGTGTGAGAATTGGTATTCATCATAAATTTGTAAGATCTTGCTTTTCGAGTCGCGACTAGTGTGACTTGTTTTTCTCATCGGAGTCGTCATTCTATGGACAATGGAGGGAAAATTTCCTGAGGAGATGGGAGATCAACTCTCATTTTTTCATTGGTTGCCTCGCTCGAGGGCTTTCATTTGATGTAAAATGATATAATATTTGACCAAAGTCGCCACTAATCAATTATTACGATTCTACAGTTAGTTATACCTTGTAGAAATGCTTAAGATTGAGAACCCAAATATCCTTAACCCTAAGATGACTCATGAGTTTACGTTCTAGAGATTCTGAGTAAGGAACCGTAGTTACAAAGAGGGAAGGTGTTAGGCACCCACTTTGCCCGTACGGATGTATAATCTTTACTTCATAAGATATGACTAATTTTTTAGGAACGATAGTAGTTCTCACGTGCAGAAAATACAATATGATGCAATGGCAATGGTGATTGATCGATCTAAATTTCTGATAGACAAGATCCGATTATATCGGCAAGCTGTAGAGAATACATTCAAAATGATCGAGTACAGGGTGTAAAGTATGTACGTATGGGATGTTTGATGATGTATTGATGCTTATGATAAAATGACGGCCAACCAGCTAAGGTTTCCAGTGGACCTACTCTAATTATATTGGCAGGTGTCAGAGCATACACTCGCCAGTCAGACACGAAAAAATGATGAGATGCAATGTATATGTTAAAATGATGGTTAACTAGCTAAAGTTTTTGGTGGGAAGGACCCGATTATATCAGTAAGTCTCAGAGCATACACTTATTAGTTAGGTGCAAGAAAACGATGAAATGTAATATAATGTTGATGTATATGAGGAGCAAGGGGGTTAAGAAGGAAATGAATGTTGCACGATGCTAATGCTCTAGTTTAATGAAACTAATTGAAGCTTGAAGGGTTGGATGAGCAGTAGTGTCGCAAGGCTAGATTGGATGGCTCAGATTTGAACTTAAGTGGCTCAGAAGGCTTGAACTCTAGCTAGGCTAGGGTAAACTAGGGCCTGGCTCTCTCTCTCTCTCTCTCTCTCTCTCTCTCTCTCTCTCTCTCTCTCCTTGGTGGAGGAATGGACCAAGATCTATTGGATGTAGTGGGGGCTTCCTTCTGAATTCCTCGATGCCTCTGGATGGGAATGAGTGAGTGCTTTAAATGGGAAGGGGAGGGGGCTATTTATAGCCTCCAACTCGGTTTTCTTGTAATACCTGGTAATTCTAAGGGCAAAAAGCAATTGAAGGGCTGGGATTGAAGATGACCACATGGCATCATCTCATGGGTTGGATAAGGGCAAAAGAGTAATTTTGGATAAGGAGATGGGCATCGGAGTAAATACACCTTAACTGCAGAATTGGGGCTTGAAAAATTAGAGTTCCACATACTTGAGGGGCGCCACTCCAAAGTGGGTAGTGCCACGGGGCCAATGGTAACCTAGCTACAGTCGATCCCCGCTTGGACTCCCTGCTTTTGCAGGGAGCATCCTCTAAGTGTATAGAGGCTCTATTGTGAAATTGTTGCTTTAGGGTTTAACATATTTCTCCGATTGGGCTTGCCTTTGGGCTTGGGTTCAAGCTTAGTTTTGGGCTTAACTAGGTGAGTTGACTTAATTGTTGGATTGGGTAGGTTGACTAGGTGAGTTGACTAAGCGAGTTAACTGGGTGATTTAACTTTCTAAGCTGATTAAAGGCTCTAGGGTTTTAGGTTCCTAGGGTTTAGGGTTAGGCTGAATGGGTTGGGCTGAGTTTAGGGTTTCTAAAAAGGATTCCTAGAGTTTAGGATTCTATGATTGGAGTTTAGGATTGGGGTTTCGTTAACTATCCATCCATTTAAACTCAATCAACTTATTAGCTTGGGGTGAGTGTCTACAATGTACATCAGGTTTTTCTAAAAGCTTTAAAGTCCAGTGAATCTTTCATAAAACTAGTTGTGTCAATATGCGCCAAGTTAAAGAATTTTAGATGTCTCTCGCTCAAGGGAGATCGATTTGGTCTATATTGTAACTTTAGTCCACGCCATACGGTTATGCTGCCGTGTCAACTCATTACATTCCGTTACGTCCATTTGTTTGTTAGTATTTAAAACTAGTGGGCTTTTAAAAAACTAAAATAAAATGTAAACGGTTCCCTTTAGGATTTTTGTTAGTTTAGAAGTAGATAATTTTAGGAGATAACTAACCAATCATGATTTCCATACATTTACCACTTTTCTTGATGGGATAAAAGATATAAAGGGAGAAATTTAGTAAGGTCCCTAGTCTAGCAAGCAAGTTAATTTGAGTAGCTAGTGATACACCATCAATCTTGACGTATAGTACTTCTATAATTATTTTTTAAGTGAAAGAAATCCAAAACAAAATAATGTACGTGCAACACAGCTTAGTTCATGGGTGGATGTACATCATTTGATCGCGAATGCAGGAATGAACTTCAAAGCTGATTACAATGGTTGGACGTAAGATCTTATGCCTCCGCTTTATTTTGCTAACATAGATTATTGGGATCTTAAAATGTCGGAGGTTTTGTGTGTGTAGTCCTTCCAAATTGGAACCCATCAAGATTAATGGTTCATTCACCCAACCACAGTGCCCCATGGCGCAAGTAATATTACATATATCCCTGGTTTGAGAGTCTTTTTCTTTTTAAAAAAAAAAACCTTTTCTTTTCTCTGTGGTTTTGCCTTCACGAAATACCTAACATCAGCCCCATCAAACGGCTGACATTGCTCCTTTTGGAGTTTATGGTGCTAAATGTGGAGTATAAAGAACTAAATCTAGGGCCATCAATGGGTTGGGCTTGGTAGACCAAGCAAAATCAAAATCTTGAATAGGCTCTGCCCCAACACTTCAAAATCTGGGCGAAGCCAAACCCAGGCCCGGACTGTTGACAACCCCAATTAAATCCGTTCTTCTATGTCAGTACATTGTAATGCAAATGGCCAGCAGGATATCCCTACAATAGCCCTCCCCCCAAAGAATCTCGATGGAACATCATACCAACGTTGACAGTCTTCTTTAATTTTTTTTCAAACAATCTCAATGGAATTCAGCATCATGCCAAAGTTGAAAGTCTCTCTCTCTCTCTTTCTTTCTTTCCTTCTTTCTTCTTCTTCTTCTTTTTTTTTTTTTAAGAGATTTAAATTTCAGAAACCACTGCATCATTTTCATCATCATCATTATATAAGCCTTGTCCCAACTAATTAGAATGGGCTATATGAAATAGGTCAGAACTTCAAACACCACAGCAATATGTTTATACAATATTTTGAACCTTTGATGCATGTTATCAGTCAGGGATAATTCCTATTGCCTCAAGTCTATACCCTATACTCTTTCATTCAATATTTTGTTAGAGTTCTTTGGTTTTTAAGTGCTGTCTTTATGCCCAACGAATAGAGGATATAATTAGGTATTAGACTCGTTATATGATATGAATTTTCAGATTATTGTCATGGATACGTGCATTAAGCTAATCTTTTCAGGTTTTGGACATTTGCATTGGCGTATGATACCTTGTGAGGACAAATTCAATGTTGTCATTAAGAAGTGAGGCCTTTTACTCCTATATCTATTGCTATAGCAACTGATTTTTAGTTATTTCTTGATTAATTCCTCCATTTTGACTTAAGGGTAATTCCAAATTAAGCAATTGGTCAAATTGCTATAGCAACTGATTTTTAGTTATTTCTTGATTAATTCCTCCATTTTGACCTAAGGGTAATTCCAAATTAAGCAATTGGTCAAATAAATATTATTGGAGTGTGATCTTCAATTCGTAGGTATCTTTCAGCAAATTTTATTTTTTTTAAAAAAATCTAATTTGATAGTAAAGTGGTGCAATAACTCTTGATGTGTCCCAAAAGTTATGACTTTAAAGAAATGAATGATAGGAGCGAGGTCGAGATGCCAACAAATGATGACGGACTTGAAAAAGACTGGCCAGAAAAGCAGTTCTGAGAATATGTTAATAAGAATGGATACAAGATCGATATTTCTTTATTATATGATGACTTCCAAATAATAATATAGGGAATGTATTGTATTGTATTAAATGGTGTGGATACAACATCAACATATTTTTTTTGCAGACTATAACTTCATTGTCCCTATATAGAAGAAAAATTGGGAATGCATTGTATCGAATGGAGAAAACAGATTCACAAAGCCACACAATGTATTTAAAACATATTTTGAAGCTACACATCATCTGCTCTTTACGCTTTGAAAAATTGCATACCATTCTCCCAACTGTACAAATCACAACCTATTGGGTCCACCATATAAAGAACCAGATTCCCTTGAAAGCCCTAAATTATTTATATATTCCCTAATAAATAACTACAGAGACAACTCACACTTTTTAATGTATAGACGCATGAAACAACATACCCCTCTCTTCACAAAGGGGCCCTGTTTTTCGTAAATGGATATTTGATATGGCCATTTCTTAATTAGACAAAAATAAAGTGGTCACCCAAAGTCACCATCATCACCAGCACAAAAACTAGGCCAGTCTCTGACATGGGCACCCATTCAAAATCTAAAATCTATGGTGGCCCACCTACTCAGCGGATCAGCAAGCTTCTCACTAAGGATGATGGTCATCTTGATGAGACCTATTGTTTAGTAATCCAGTAAAACTGCTACTTGGACCTTCCAATCGGCTACTTCAACTTCCCAACTAAAAATGCTTGCAATGCTCCTAATGATATACTCCGTTCATTAAATAAATAATAATAATAAAAATAATAATTATATATTTTTTTATGGGTAAGATGCTGCCAATAACATCCAGAATAAGCACATATTTCTTGATGAGACCTATTGATTAGTAATCTGGTAAAACTGCTACTTAGACCTTCCAACAGCTACTTCGACTTCCCAACTAAAAATGCTTGCACTGCTCCCAACTCCATTCATCGAATAAATAATAATAATATATGTTTAATTTTTCGGGTAAAATGCGGCCAATAATATCCAGAATGAGCACCTATTTCCTGGAATATATTAAAAAACTGGAACCTCCAACGGCTAGGACTACTCAACTAAAAATGCTTGCAATGCTCCCAAAGATATACTCCATTCGTTAAATAAATAATAATAATAATATATGTTTTTTCATGGGTAAGATGCTGCCAATAACTTCCAAAAAAAAGCACTTATTTCTTAAATATATATATATATATATTTTTAATGGGTAAGATGCTGCCAATAACATCCAGCCAGAATGAGCACCTATTTCTTGATGAGACCTCGCAAAACTGCTACTTGGACCCTCCAACGGCTTCCCAACTAAAAATGCTTGCACTGCTCCCAATGATATACTCCAAAAAAAAAAAAGAAGCACTTATTTCTTAAATAATTTATGTTATTATTATTATTATTATTATTATTATTATTATGGGTAAGATGCTGCCAATAACATCCAGCCAGAATGAGCACCTATTTCTTGATGAGACCTGGTAAAACTGCTACTTGGACCCTCCCAACGGCTTCCCAACTAAAAATGCTTGCACTGCTCCCAATGATATACTCCATTCATCAAATAAATAATAATATTGATACATGTTTGATGTTTTGGGTAAAATGCTGCCAATAATATCCAGATTGACCACCTATTTCTTGAAATATATTAAATAACATTTATTTTATTTTTTATGAAAAACTCTCCCAATAAATAATATTAATTTTTGGGATTTTCATTGCAAAAATTCATCCGGGATTTGGATTTCACCAAATAGTGCCTTATTCCTGGGCAATGCTTCTTTCTTTCTTTCTTTACAACAAAGTAGGGAATCAATAATTGTAAGTCCCACGTGGTGGGATGCGTCTTAATTCAAGGTGAGCCAATCCATAAGAAATATTATACCAAAATATCCAAATTCAAGTTGGCCCATCTGATGATTTGATCAGCCAGATGTTTTGTTCGAGTTATAACCATGATGGGGTGCATAGGTTGGACGGGTTGATGTTATACGCATACCACATGGACCCCCTATCCTTAAAAAACACCTCCATGTTACTCCTAATCCTCGAGAATTTTGTTGTAAACTCCCTTAAACACCCATTCTACTATTCAAAATGCTCTAATGCACACAATAACAAACACCCCTTCTTTGTACCTGCGGTATTCAAATTGCACTTTGCTGCTACTCTAAAAACAAAAGGTGTATGGACGAAGGAAAAGGGTGTGTATGCATCATTTTCCCTGAAAAAAAATCTCCACTTGTTTCTCATAAAGTTAGTTAGGTAGGTGCCTCATGTATCATTTCAAGAAAAGGCATAAAAGCGGCCTACAATGCAAAACATACATTCACACACAACAAAGAGCCCTCCAAAGACAAGGAACCAAATTCTCGTGCATATAAATAAGAATTACTGAATTACAGCCTCCTACATATACAAAATATGAGAAGGGAAGTCCATAAAAAGACAGATTATGCATCCACTAGAATAAGTAAAATTACACCTGCCACATCACTCACCCAAAACCCAAAGGAATCCAAAACTCCTTTTCCCCCATGGGAGAAAAAGACAATCTCTAGTGGGGAATGTCTTTCTAGATGATTCCAAATAACCCCACTGTAGAATCACATGCCCACCCACCTGCTGTGGCAAAACCTCAGCCATCCATCACAAGCAAACCACTTCCAAGGCTCTGACCCCCCACCGACATCCTTTCTCCTCTTTTTTTTCAACCTCTCAACAGAACCAGGCATGAAATCCAGAATACCACATGGAGAGAACCCATCTCTGCCTTTGTATGGAGAGCACCACCACTTCCGTCAGGGTTCACTCCAATGGGGCCGAGACTGGAGCCAGATCCTCCTATTATTCCAGTTGGGGGAGTGAGGCCAGTGGAGGGTGTTGTCGTGCCGGGTGGTGTTGTACCGGGTGGTGTTGTGCTGGGTGTTGTTGGTGTGCCTGGAGGAGTAGTTCCTGCAGAGCTGAAGGGCAGAAGAATAAAAAAGATAAATAAATGGTATTATTAAATAAAAATATATGTTAAAAAATGACACTGCAAATAACCTCATCCTAGAAAGAGATTGATATCAACGACTATAGAAGATTGAAGATCTAGCAAATTCATCTCACAAAAGGCCATTTTTCAATCAGAAAGAAAGTTGAAATGCTCACTCTCCAAAAATTAAATAAATAGATAAATATATGAGACAGTAAATCTTTTAAAAGTAGGCAGCAAACATATTGTGACATCACCCATGGACCCAAAAGGGGAAATAATAATAAAGCATCTACTTTTAGACCGTAGAGAGGGTGGATAATTGGTAGGTAGCAGATGCTCTCTAAGACCATCAAAACCATCAAGAGAGGGAAACTGGTAAATCAGATCATACCAATTAATATGTGGGAAATGATCTTTACACCCCTTTTTTATTTGTTTAAAAATAAATTTTTTTATTGGTTTTAAGGTTTTTTTTTTTGGTCAATTGGTGACACTTCAACCCGACCCTTTCTTGTAATACCATAAGAAAAAAGAGGGTGTGTTCATAAAAAAATAGTAGTGTAAATATTATTCTCAACAATAATTAAAATACAAAAATCTAAAAAAAAATTAAAAAAAAAGGAAGAAGAAATGGAACACCTAACTCACCAAAGAAAAGGAGACTAACAAACATACCTGCCACTTGATGGAAAGACACAAGAGGTGCCTGCAGGGCCTGTAGATAACCCAAGAAGAAAAAGGGGAAAATATGTTAATTCTCTAATTTTCTTTACATCTAAGAAAGGTTAGGTGGGTATTCTCTTCTGGGCTTACTTGGGTCTGTTGTAACAATAGTAGCACTGCCTGCAAAGTCACAAGTCCCTTGTGCTTGCCCTTTCCTTTGGAAATAGCTATTGGCAGCATAGCTGCAATGAGCTTTCACAGTATTGGGGTTAAAACAGGGTCCATTTTGAAGTAGAGGACTGCAATCAGCCCCAGCTCCACAAGCATAATCAATTGTCTTCTGGAGAACTGAGTCACTCAACTCAGATCTACAAACACACCAGGTAGCACCTTCCACCAGAAAAAAATAAATAAATAAATAAATCAGCCCCTTTAAATACCATATAAAAGGAAATGCAGTAAAACCCATATCAAAATCTGAAATAGATCAAAAATTTTAAAAAAAAATAAGCAAAACCATATCATAAAACATGAAAAGAAGAAAAACCCATTTCTAGAAAGATGAAATATGATGGTACAAATCATTATAGATGGAAAATGGAATCAAGAGAAGGAGAACCATGCATCCAAAGGCATGAATCTTGCAATGGAAAAAGAAAAAAGAAAAGAAAGAGAAGGTAAAAACCCATGTATAAAGAGATCTAATACCAAAAGTACCAAACCTGAACTAGTAGCCATGGCCAAGATGATAAATAAAAGAGCTAGAACCGCCATGAAAGGTGAAGAGGAAGAAGACTGATGAAAAGAAATCAATGAATTATTATTATTATTTTATTTTATTTTTGAGAGAAGATTGGAAATTGTTGAATCAAAGGAGAAGAGAAAAGCAGAGGTTTTCTTTTGAGCTGAAAGAGGAAGTGTTCTGGGATATGAGATTTCCAGAGCAGACAATAATAATGATAATAGGTGGTGATGCAGTGGCTGTCTTATTCTGAGGAATAGAGTCCTATATTAGTTTAGCACCATTTAATAAAAGATGGTAACTTCTAAATAGTGTACAAGACATAGTTATAAAGTAATCTAAACCGTCCAAATCACTGATCCAACCGTTAATATAGCAAAATTTTAAAATTATTCTGATAGGAAGAGAATTGACCAGCGGATTATTTTTAAACATACTTTTAAATCCTTTCAATAGCTATTGATTGATTGTATATTTATAATTGGTTGATCAATGAGATTGTGGAGATGTGTCCCATACACAATGAGGTTGGATGGTATCGATAGATGTACGTACATTAGTGACATATGTGAGGATGATGAGTCACCGCTATTTATAAAATGGCAGCCAACTAACATAGGAGCCGCTCCCCATGTTACTATTAAACCCGATGCTCTGGCGGATCTTGGTTCTTGATAGACATGCATGCACTTTTATATTGTACACATGAAATAAAAATAATTAAAATTATACCAGTCAGATTGTGTTCCCACCGTTTAAATGCTCTAGAACTCAAAATTATATGTAATAATAATGAAATTAGCCGATTCTTGGAACTTAATTAACGGTTCGAATGAAAAGTTGGACAATGGTTGTTATTAACTGAACATTTGTCTAATGATCGAACAATAAAATTGATAAAATAATATTAAATTTTTATATAAATGATTTTTTCTATGGTTCCGCTAATATGGACGGTTTAAATTATTTTAATTTCAGTAAAATGTTTAATTTTTTAGTGCTTGTGTATCAAGCATCACGATATAACAGACTATCAAATAACTCATTTTCTTACTGTATTTGGAGAGAGAGAGAGAATCGGGAAATGAGCACGCTGGTGTGCGTGGCGCTTAAAACGGTCCTAAACTCATGAAGAGGTTCTAACTTAACCATGGTCAGGGCCCTTACTAGAGGGAGAGTGGATTTGGTGCGACCCCGGCTTCACCCAAGAGGGTGCGGCCCTTACCGTGGGCCCACCTGGATGTATGTATTATGTATCCACGCCGTCCATACATTTCTCTAGATCATTTAAAGATATTATACCAAAAATAAAGCAGATCCAATTATCAGGTGAACCATGCCATAAGAAACAGTTGTGATTAGCCTTACCACCGTTAAAACCTTCTTAGAGCGCACCTTAATATTTCCGTAGTTTTTATTTACCATCCAATCTGTTGATAAAGTCACGTAAGCTTGGATGAAGGAAAAACAAATATTAGCTTAATTGAAAGTTTTATGGGTCATCAACAATCAATTACCATTATTTCTTAAGATATGGTTCACATGATAATTGGATTTACTTCATTTTTAGTATAATATTCTAAAATAATCCGAAAAAAATGGATAAACAGCATTTATACATAATACACACATCAAAGTGGGCCCTACGGTAATCTCATGGTAAGAACGGGCACTACGGTAATACCATGGCAAGAGCCGCACCGTCTTGGGTGAGGACGGGGTCTCACCTAATCCGCTTTCTCACGGAGGGGAGCCGATTAGGTGCCGCCCGGGTCACACCCAACACAGTGCGGCCCTAACCGTGGGTCCACCTAGATTTATATATATTGTATATCCAATTCGTCCATTCATTTTGAAACATCAATTTATGAAATAAATTGAAGAATGAAGCATATGCAAATCTCATAAAACTATATCATCATAAATAGATTTGATTGAACATCCACCATTAAAAGCTTCCTATCTCATCTTAATGGTCACCGTAATGTTTTATTTCCATCCAACGTGTTGATAAGGTCATACATACAGTAAAGGAAAAAAAATATCAGCTTGATCCAAAACTTTTTTAGCCCGTGAGAAGTTTTTAATAATCAATTATATCTATTTCATATGGTGTGGTCCACCAGAGGTTTGGATCTATTCAAAATTTTGGACAATACTCTAAAATGAAATGTAAAAACATATGGACGGCGTGGATATATGATGAATATATCAAGGTTAGCTCCACGATCAGAGACGCAATGTACTGATAGGGGCGGGGCTGCACATATGAGGATTAAGTACCCTACCGACATCGGTGCTGCAAAACTCGGTGGGCCCAAACATGACGTATGTGGTTTTTCCACGCCGTCCATCCATTTTTTAAGATCATTTTATATTTTTTGGCGAAAAATGAGGCATATCAAAATCTTAAATTGGCTACGCAGTGATGATTGAACGACAACCACTAAAACTTTCTTAAGGGCTACAGAAGCTTTAGACCCAGCTGATATTTTGATATTTAATGTTTTTCTTTTCATCCACGTTCGTGTGCCTTCATGAAAAGATTGGATGGTTACTGTCGGCCTTGGGAAGATTTCAACATCATCCCTGCTTCTTCATGTGGTGTGGTTCACTTGAAAAGTTGGATCTATCATTGTTGGGATCTTGCTCTAAAAAGATCTGAAAAAATGAATGGACGGCGTGGATGATCATGTTAGGCCCGCGAACCTCTGCCTGCAGCAACGTCGGTGCTGGCAGGGCAGTACGTAATCCCCTGCCAGCTCTCGCAAGGGAAAGTGTCCTGGTGCGCTCTTGGTAGGCGCAGAGACTGTCACTGGACATCCGTGCAGCGGATCTGAAGATTTCGGTGATGAACGCCGAAAATGGTAAACGGATCGGCTACTTACCCTACCACTACCCAATGGCTAGTAGTCAGTTCTCTGTGGGCCCACTATAATGTATTTATTTCATCCATGCCATCTACCCATTCTTCCAGATCATTCTATGGCATCAGCCCAAAAATTAGTTTGATCAAAATCTAAAGTGGACCACACAGTGTTGATTGAGTGCCCACCATTAAAAACATCTTAGGAGCCACAAAAGTTTCCTGTCTGATATATATATATATATATATATATATATATATATATATATATATATATATATATCACCTAATCAACAGGTTAGATGTCAAATAACCAATACAGTGGGCCCTAGGAGGTTCGTAACGGTGGACATTTAATCGCTACTGTTTTCACATGGTGTGGTACACCTTATATTTATATCTGCCTTATTTTTGGCATAGAGGCTTTAAAGTATCTTTCAAAATATATGGATAGCATATACATACATCATGGAAGGGTCCACGTGGCACCGACCAATAGCCACTGGCTGGTGCGCGTCCGAAAACAGGAGGAACGGATTGGCTACTCCCCATGACACCAGCCAATGCTGGTGGTCGGTGCTATGTGGGCCTCACCATAATATATGTGTTTTATCTATGCTGTTCATCTATTTTTAAATATCATATCAAGGAATGAGACTGAAAACGAGGTTATCCCAATCTGAAATGAACCACATTATAAGAAGCAGTGTTGAATGAGCGTCAACTATTAAAAATATTTTGGGGGCCATAAAAGTTTTGGATCGGGATGATTTTTGTTTTTCCCCTTCATCTAGGACTGTATGACCTAATAAACAGATTGGATGTCAAATAAACAGTACAGTGGGCCTTAGGAGAATTTTAATGATGGATATCCAATCACTGTTGTTTTCATGTTGTGTGGTCCACCTAAGATTTATATACCCCTCTTTTTTGGAATATATACTTAACATGATTTTTTAAAATGAATGAACTTAACGGATGAAATACATACATCATTGTGGGACCCACAGAACACCGACCACCAGCCACTGGGCTAGTGTCAGGGGTAGTAGCCAATCCATTTCCGAAAACGGGGACTCGATGGACAGGGATTCTCTGAGAGAGCCTTTTGCTGGAAGTTCCTGCGCTGGGAAGTTAGGTGGCGCCAACCTTGATGTTTATCCTAAATCCACCCGTTCATCCGTTTTTTGAGATCATTTTAAGACATGCTACAGAAAATCAGAAGGATACAAAACTCAGGTGCGCGGCATGAGAGGAAGCATTTGTGATTCAGTCACAACCGTTGAAATATTTTTAAGGCCACAAAAGTTTCTTATGATACTAATTTTTTCTTGTTTTCACTTCATCCCAGTGGGAATGATCTTATAAATGGTTTGGATGGCATATAAAAAATCAAGGTGGAGCCTAGGAAGGTTTCAACAGTAGAAAACTATTTCTCTAGTTTTCCCTCTGGAATGGCCCACTTGAGTTTTGAATCCATATCATTTTTGGTATCATGTCCTAAAATGATCTCAGAAAACGGATGGACAGGATGGATTTATCACAAACATCACGGTGGACCCCACCTACATCCCAGCGCAGGAACTTCCTGTGAAACGCTTTTGCAGGAAATCCATGTCTGACGCCGATTACGTCCTACCCCGTCCGTCTCCATCTGGGAACGGGCAGCAGATTTGAGTGGCCACTGTGAAGTATGGGTTTTATTCACACCTCATATATATATTTTTTCTTCCGTATCATTTTAGAGGATAAAATAAAAAATGAGGCAGATCCAAGGCTCAAGTGGACCACACCACATAAAGCAGCAGTGATATTAATTCTCACCATTGAAACTTTTCTATGGCTCACCGTGATTTTTATTTTCCATCCAACATATTCATAAAGTTAAGTAGACTTGGATGAAGAGAAAACATAAATATCAGCTCCGTTGAAAACTTCTGTGGCCCTATGAAGTTTTTAACGGTAAAAGTTTAATCCCCATTGTGAAGTCCATTCAAAACTTTTGATCTAACTCATTTTTAGGTTTATCCCCTAAAATGATACGAAAAAAAAAAAAGGATAGATGGTGTGGATAAGAACCATACATCACGATGGGCCACTCATATTTGTTGCCAGCCGGAAACGGACGGCGGTAAGACGCAAATGGGGGGAGCGGATTAGTACGGCCCCGTCCTCAACCTGCACGGTGCGGCCCTGACCGCGGGCCCAACCTTGATGTGTCTATTGTGCATCTATACCGTTAATCCCTTTTGGCCAGCTTATTTCAAGGCATTAAATAAAAAATGAAGCAGATCCAAATATCAGGTTGACTATAATACATAAACAGTGATTATTGACCATGGAAAATTTCTTTTGAGCCATATAAGCCTTGGATAAGCTGATATTTGTTTTTTCCATTCATCCAGATCTTATGCTTTATCAACGGGTTAGATGCAAAATAAACATTGGGCCTTAAGGTGGGCCCTAGTCAAATGACTTTGGATAACCAATGTTTCCTGTGGTATGGTCCACCGAAATTTCAATCAGCTTCTTTTTTGGGATGCGGCTGGTAAAACGGATGAATGGGGAGCGCGAATTAGGTGTTGCCCGGGTAACAACTCACGTGGGTGTTACCCCTGCCATAGGGCGTACCTTGATGATGTGTTGTATATCAACCCTGTTCATCTGTTTTTCAAACAATGGGTAGACCACACCACAAGAAAGAGTAATAATTGGAAATCGGATTGTGTACTGAGTTACTCAGTATGCTCTTATCGTACTGAGTAAACTCTGTTGGGCCCACTGTGAATGCATGTGGTTTATCAATGCCGTCCATCCGTTTTTAGAGATCATTTTAGCCGTTGATATCAAAATGAAAGTATATCCACAGCTCAACTGGACCATACCACATGAAACAGTGGAGGTTTTGGTTTCCACCGTTGAAACCTTTCTGAGGCACGCAGTAATGTTTATTTTCCATCCAACCTGTTAATAAGATCAAATAGAAATGGATGAAGGGAAAAAACAAACATCAGCTTGATCTAAAACTTCTGTAACCCCTAAGAACTTTTCAACGGTAGAAGTTCAATTCACACTGTTTACGTTGGTGTGGTCCACTCGATCTTTTTATAGGTTTTATTTTTGGGCTAAAGCCCTAAAATTATCTGGTAAAATGGATGAACGGGTTGAATAAAATGCATGAATTAAGGTGGGCCCCACAGAGTTTACTCAGTACGCTAAGGGTACTGAGTTACTCAGTACGCAATCCGCTTCCTAATAATTGAGGGACTCACCATTATAAAAATTCAAAGAGTTTATCGCAACTGTTTATTTGAAATCCAACCTCTTCTTCTTGATAATGTCAAAAGATCTGGATGAAAATAGAAAGATCAGATTGACCGAAAACTTTTGTAGCTCATAAAAAGTTTTTAACAGTTAATCATCACTATTTCTATTAATATGGTCCACCTGAGATCGGGATCTTCTCATGATTTGAGATTGCATTCTAAATGAGATGTAAAAAGAGATGAATGGCATAGATATACAACAAATGCATCAAGATGGGCCCCACATGGTTAGGCTAACACCCACTAAGCTATTACCCTGGTAACAGCCAATCCACTCACATGGACGGCGTGGATATTCAGTACAAACATTAAATTGGGTCCCATGTTCAGAGCCGCACCCTGTTGGGTAGGAAGCCGCGCCCCTAACGTGGATGGAGTACCACCCGGCCCGTACTTAGCTAGTAACGTGATATTGGATCGCATTAGGTGAGAACCCATCATCACCCAAGACCGGGCAGCTCTTACCGTGGGGACCACATTGACCTATGTGTTCTCTATCCACTCGGTCCATCCATTTTAGGTCATTGGCCAAAAAAATGAAACACAAGTATCGGCATAATTCAAAACTTTTGTAGCCTGTTAATGGCCAATCACCACTGTTTCCTATGGTATGGTCCACCTTATAATCGGATCTGCTTCATTTTCTAAATAACGCCCTAAAATTATCTAGAAATATGGATGGACGGCATGTATACATAATAAAGAAATTAAGGTAACTCCCAGTAAGGGCTGCACTGTCATGGGCGAGTCCGGGGTATCACCTAATCCTCTCCCCGTGATATATGGGTTTCATCAACATCATCCATCCAGTTTGTGGTACCATTTTAGGGATCGAGCCCAAAAAAAAAAGAGAGAGGCACATAGAAGGCTCAAGCCTACCACACTACATGAAGCAGTGGTGATAAACACCCATGATCACGTTGGCCCTTAATAGTCCCTGTCCGTTCCTAGTTAGGGATGGGCAGTTAGTAACCAATCTGCGTACCTAAAGTCGATACCAGATCAGACTACTTTGACTACTGGTTCAGGATGCAACATTTGAAGAAAGCATAAACCGTGGTCAAAAATCACTGCTGTGTATTAGATTCATGTATCATCCACTAAGAAAATTTATTTGCGTCAGTGTCCACTTTTGCGCAGCCCCTCCTATGGATGTTGTTGACCATTTCAAAAATATCATTTGGTATTCTACTTACGTCGGTTCGTACGAGAACCGAACCAATCAAATCGGAATACTTATGATTTTATGAAACTTACCAGATGTATTTGATATGGTCAAATATATTTGAAGAGTATTATGCGGTAATACAGCTAGTGTCTATCAAGCGATGTCACATCATCTATAAGGTAAGGGTAGTCAAGTGAAATGTGGTCGAATCAATAAAGAAACTTTGAGTGATTATATGATAGACATCAAAGAATAGCTTCAGGAGATCACTAATGTTGAAATAGTTATAGCAATCATCAGAACGTGGTAAGCATTCGGATTATCAATTTAGAGCTATAAATAACAACGAAATTTAGAAGAAGAATACGTCTCATACTAACTAAACCAAATCAATGCTATCTTTCAATTACTTTATGGTCCTTAGCATTATTTGTCATTTACATTCCTTAGTATAATCCATATAGTATTATTTGTCATTTACATTCCTTAGTGTAATCCATAGCAGTAATCAAGTAATTATTAACCTTAGCATTATCTGCTGTTATATTTTGTAGTGTAGTCCATAGTAGCAATCAAGTAGCTGTATTTTTGAGTCTACTCTCATACGCTGGATTTAGTTTAAGTATCAAGCAAGGTTCTCCGTTCAAAAAGGTGCTCTGCAGTTGTTCTATACAATTGACTGTAAGAATTTTCTTTTTTGTTTTATCTATATTAAAAAAATTCATTTCATACAAAAGGCAGAAGTGTAACACATTTTCGAAGGACGAACCCCACTCTCTAATAATCGCCTGATCATCTTAAGCAACACTGAGCAAGTAACTGAATCGGTGACCAATCGTATTTGATCTCGGTCATATACAATCGATTTTCAACATATCTGCCTATCTTGGCACTTAGGGTTGTACTTGTTCGATTCAAATTGAGTCACACATTCAATTCTGGTAAGCCTACACAAATCACATGACCGAAATTGAAACAAAAAAAAAGGGACAACATATTTTTGGCACGCTCGGTAGGACACTTTCTCTAGTTTATTTATGGTGCAACATTGTCAATCGACCAATTAGAGATATAAATAGAAGAAGCAATCAAATTTTTTGGGGCTGAACCCTTGACACCAACCGCACCACTTTTGACTTGCTCATCTCCATTATTGTCACTCCTCGTGAAAACCAATTGAAATAGGTTATGTGTGATCAATATGGATTTTCATGGTGTATTTGAAGATTTGCAGAAGATTTTTTGCTAATGTTAGTGCATTGATTTTTTGTAATGTCTTGGATTTTTTAAAAAACAAAAAATCCTTGAATTTTTTTTATATATAAATAACCTACGTTGTCACTTACTGACCCTTGACGCTCAAGGTGAGACGAACTGCACAAATTCGATTAATCAACTGTAGGAAGCCAATGAATCCGCCAATCACTTAAACCTCAAGTCTAGCCTTGTGATTTGTTCATATAGGGCCTAAATTTAGCCAACCTATCACTGACTAATCGAGACAACCATAACCAAATAAAGATTTACCTAAAACCGAGACAACTATGGGTCAAATCTTAATTAATAAACCAAATCAACCCAGTTACTCATTTGGCCTAAGTGTAATACCTAGTCTAGCTTATAAGTATGACCGATTGGTTAGTAAATGAGACTCACCTTCTGAAATAAAACCTGGTAATGCCTGCTTGTACAATTCAAATGCTCGAAAGAACCCCTTATAGTACACCCCTCATAATGCGACCGTAAATAACCGAAACCGATACCATAATGATCACCCCATCCATTCCATACTATTTTCTATGCTTATGTGCACGATGATCGATGCCCTTGGCCAGACCTGGACTAGCCATGCATAGTGCACACCCAACTGACCGGAACCCCAAGACTTCGAAACTTATTTCATATCGACCACTCCATCTCCGCGATCGCGAAGGTACCACCCGTGCATCTATAAGAGGCTTCGTTAGCGAGATACGCCACGAAGAATCGTTAGTGTATCATGTGCGCATGATGCCATATATCCTATTCCACACATGTGCATAACACATGCTCCCACACATGGGTGAGAGAATCTCTACCCGTGTGTGTGATGTCACACACCCATACCCCTCCCTCTCTTATGTACACCCTAAAGTCAACTCTTCTCCATATCATATCCTATGCATAACATCATCACACTATGCCATCCCACACCCCTTTAATCCACTATTAATTCTTAATCATGTATAAATTACCATAATCCTAACCTAAGCTAACCATAATCACATTAACCTAACCTAACCACATATTTATCCATTTCTCTACGTATACTCCTCCATCCATTAGCATTTTCATCATTTTTCCTACAATAAGGAGAGAAAGAGAGTGAGAGATGTGATCTTAGTGGGCCACTATCAACTCTATCAATCCCATCTCTTCCATTAATCTCAACCATCAATTATATCCCTTCCATCCATCTAATCCATCAAGGTGAGTACACCCATCCACTCTTATGGTTTATTTTCTTTCTTAATTATTTGGATGATTAATAATGGTGATGATATGATGATAATGATGTGATTAATGGTGTGGATGCATAGGAGAATATATATATAAACCACACAGGTCAAGGACCCTAGTTTAAGCCACATAGGCCAAGGATCCACACAAGGAACTTAGTTTAAGCCACATAGGCCAAAGACCTACATAAAGGACCTAAGTTTATGCGCTACACAAGAGCAAAGGTCCTACATTAAGAACCTAAACGTACTCTCCTGTCGGAGGCCTCCTATGAGGGCTTGTAGGGGGTGAGATGCACCTGTGATCCAATCCTACACAAGGAATGATCAACAGTGTCTCTGGACTCTAATGACTTATAGATAAGTACATGAGCCCCATTCTCTACGTTGATGAAGATGCTCTCATTTGATGATGGAGATTCTTTAGCTCCCTTGATCCGCAACACTGATGATGCTCCAATGTAAGGCTGCAGGTTGGATCAAGGTTATGTTGGAATCTACTCTAATGAATACCACTTATTTAAGGGACAGAGTAATTTCAAGCTCTTAAGCATTCAAGGGATCTCAACTCAATGATTTGTCATTAAGATGGTAGCTGGATGATCCTTCAATGGGAAAATTCATTCACTAATCCACTCTATTGAATATCAATGATGAGGGTGGATTGAAGGATGAACTCCTATGAGAAAAAAGGCTTAGGATGATGATATGCAATTATACCCTCAAAGCTCTCTATCTTTTTCTCACTATAACAACCAAGAGTAAGCTCTCCTTATAAAGACAAAAAGCTCCAACGAAACTAAAACTGTCAGAGTCTAACTGAGTTCGATGACATCGAATCCTTTCGATGCCATCGGATATCAGTTCGATGATACGAACTCAACTGAAAAACATTCTGGGAACTTTTTAATCAAAGATCGATGTTATCGAACCTGATTTGATGTCATCGATATTTGAACTTCGATGTCATCGAATAACAGTTCTATTCTTTGACATTATACACATAAGAGCTTGTTGGACATTTTAAAGGTTGTCTACGATGTCATTAAATTTCAAATTTCGATGTCATCGAATCCCAGTTCGATTCATCGATCTTTTCAGAAAATATTCCTTGAAAGTTTGCTAGACACTTCTTTGTCCTTTTTCGATATCATCGAAGTTTGAATTTCGATGATATCGAGTATATCTCGATTCCTCGAACATTTCCATTTGATTTTCCTTTCAAGCTTGTTGGACACAGACGTGTCCGGATTTGATGTTATCGAACCTTGCTTGATGTCATTGAAATTTGAATTTCAATGACATTGAATCTTGTTCGATTCCTCCAGCAAAGTCATAATATTTTTCAAGAAGATTTGCTAGATAATGCTTTAAGTTTTTCGATGTCATCGATTCACCTTCGATGTCATCGAATACTGATGTTCGATGTTATCGAAGGTATGTCGATTCATCGAATATTTTGTCAAAATATTATGAGGTTGCTGGACATAAAAGATCTTATTTCGACGTTATCAAAGTCTGTTCGATGTCATCAAACATGAGTGTTCGATGTTATTGATGTAAACTCAAGGTCATCGAACAAGGCAGAAAACTTAGAAAATTTTCTTGTTTAAAAATAAGTTTTCAAACTTTTAACTCCTATGTTGTTCTAAGGCTTTTAAGGATTTATTTACTTGGGTGTTTTGGGACATGTGATGTGAGGTTTAATTTATCTGTGATGAGCTCAGGACACATATCCAGTTAAGGCAATGGCTTGAACAATCTTCATATGGGGCTCACTTGATTTATCGACTCAACCCTCACGCTAATTGACAAAACCAGGGCACTTTCAAGTAATAACCCTGTCGTATCTCTTTATAAGCTAAGAATCGTCCTCCAGAGTGGTTTCCATAGATGCGGTCATGAATCTCTCTTAGGACATAGTCAGCCTTATCGGGTCGCAGGCATCTCAAGAGAGGCAGAAAAAATCTTTTCTTGTATAGTATCTCGTTGAGCATAGTGTAGCGAGCGGCTTGGATCATCAATCACCACACGTCCGATCGATCTTCGGGTAGCTCGCTCGTCTCGATGTAACAGATGATCGGGTCGGTTCAGGTGGGTCTCGAGTCAATCGGGAGCACTTTCTGGACATCGGTTTCGTCGATGCTCCACTTAACTACGAACTCGATCGGGATAGACCTAGGAATTTCATCTTCATTGGCTGTGGCGAGCCTCGTTAATAGATCGGCTTTGGAGTTCTCAACTCGTGGAATCTGGATGACAGAGAAATGTTGAAAACTACTGATCAACTCTTTAACTTTTTGTAGATAGGCTTTCAGTTGCTCTTTTCTAGCCTGGTAGACGTCAGCTATCTGGTTGACAACCAGCTGTGAATCACTGTATACGTTAAGATGAGTGACTTCCAAACTAGTTGTTAAGCGAAGTCCAAGGAGCAAAGCTTCATATTCCACCATGTTGTTGGACGCTGGAAATCCAAATCTTAAGGCATGCTGCATGTATGTATGATCTGGAGTTTTCAGGACGACCCCTGCCCTGCTTGTCTTAGAATTGGATGAGCCATCAACATATAATCGCTAATGGGGATAGGCGGGAATTGAAGTGGGATTAGACTTTTGTCGCGTAGCCGACCCTTTAGGAGAGTCAGCTTAAACAAGGTTGGCTGAAGGTGGCTCGGGTTGCTGGGTGACTTCAACGATGAAATCGGCCACTGCTTGGCCTTTGATCGCGACCCTAGGTCTATATTGGATGTCAAACTCGCTCAGCTCGATTGCCCATTTCGTGAGTCACCTCGAGGCTTCCGGTTTTTGAAGTATTTGCCGCAATGGTTGATCGGTAAGAACGATGATTGAATGAGCTTGGAAGTATGGTCGCAAGTATCCAGAAGAGGTGACCAGCTCTAAGGCCACTTTCTTCCAAGGTCAGATATCTCATTTTTGTCGGGACAAGAGCTTTGCTGATGTAATAAACTGAAAACTACTTTCCTTCGTGTTTGTGAATCAGGGCCGAGCTTACGGCCACGTCAGATACTGATAAGTAGATCAGTAGTGTCTCACCTTACTCAGGCTTGGAGAGTAAGGGCGGTGATCCTAAGTATTTTTTCAATTGTTGGAAGGTTGTTTCGCATTCCTCTGTCTAATTTATCATCTGTCAACCCTTCAACTGCTAGAAGAAGGGGAGGCATTTATCTGTGGCTCGGGACACGAAACGGTTGAGCGTAGCAATTCTTCCAGTTAGCCTCTGAATGTCTTTGATCGTCTTCGGTGAGTCCATGTCGATCAAAGCCTGGATCTTCTCAGGAAACTGAGAAACTTGCCCGAGCTTACGCCGAATGCGCATTTGCTCAAGTTTAGTCTCATCTGGTATTCCCGAAGGACGAGAAACATCTACTCAAGGTTGGCAATATGATCTGTCGCTTTGATGCTCTTGACGAGAATATCGTCAATGTATACTTCCATCGTTCGCCCTATTTGGCTGGCGAACATCGTATTAACTAACCTTTGGTAGGTCGCTCCTGCATTCTTTAACCCAAATGGCATCACTCGGTAATAATAAAGACGGTGACAAAGGTGATTTTTGATTTATCAGATGGGTGCATTACAATTTGGTTGTAACCTGAATAAGCATCTATAAAACTAAGTAACTCGTGCCCCGCAGTACTGTCAACTAATTGGTCAATCCTGAGAAGAGAAAACCTGTCCTTTGGGCAAGCTTTATTTAGGTTGGTATAGTCTACACAGACCCACCACTTTCTGTTGGCCTTTTTTACTAGTACAACATTGGCTACCTACTTGGGATAGTACACTTCCTCGACAAACTTGGCCTTGAGGAGTTTATTAACCTCTTCCTTGATCATGGCATACCTCTCCGGGCTGAGGGTGTGCCACTTCTGTTGGACTGGTTTGTAAATCGGGTCAATGTTGAGTCAATGAGTGATGACTAAAGGGTTGATGCTTGACATGTCTTCGTGAGACCATGCAAAGACGTCGGCATATCGCCATAGCAGTGCTATCATCTTGTCCTTCAACGGTAGTGTCAAGGACGAGCCAATTTGAATGCTTTTGCAGACGTCAGACTCGTCCAGTGGTACCTGGACGAGGTCTTTTACTGGCTGGCCCCGTTCGGGAGATTCATCTCGAGGGTCCAGAGACTCGATTGTCGCTACCTCAGATGAAGCTTTCAGAACTGTAGCATAACATCGTCGAGCGTCGTGCTGATCCCCTTTGACAATTCCGACTCCAGACTCGGTTGGGAACTTCATAGAGAGATGGTACATCAAAACTATGGCTTGGAGAAGGCATAACGAGGGTCAGCTAATGATAGCGTTGTAGACTAAAGATTGGTCAACTATGAGAAAGTCGACCATGACCGTTGCTTGGTTCGGTGCGTCTCCGGCAGTGAAGGGGAGTTGGATGGTTCCCTCAAGGAGGACTTATCCACCTGAGAACCCGATCAAGGGAGTTTGTACTGGTCATAACATGGACCGTTCGATACTCATCTTGTTGAATGCCTGAGTGAACAGTAATCGACGGATGATCCGGTGTCCACGAGGACCCTGAACACCTTATGGCTTGCAATGGTGACAGAGATGACCAGGGCATCATCAGGCGGGTGATAGATGCTCCGTGTGTCTTCCTCTGTGAATGTCACACTGTACTTCTACAATTTTCTTTCCTTTGAAGGTCGGGCCAAGACCATGACCTCGGACTCAGGCCGACTAATGCTCCTTTCATGAGTTTTGCGAGCATTGTTTGAGTCACCTCCACCTTCGTGACCATCGACAATGGCTCAGATTTCTTCAGTCGGTCGGTTGTCACTCAGGCGTTCTTCTGCGGTCACGGTTCTATCAGTCCTTGAGTCCATGTGATCACTGAGATGACCTTCACGGATAAGCCTTTTGATCTCCTGCTTCAGATTGTAGCAGTCACTCGTATTATGTCCATGATCTCGATGAAAATGGCAATCCTGCTTCGTCGGTCAGGATTGCCTCGCAGCTTGTTCGGCCAGTTTACGAAGTGTTCACCCTTTATTTCGATCAGGACTTTCTCCGGAGGTTTATTGAGCAGAGTGTACGTCGTGAACTTGTTGTAGGGTCGTTTGCCTGACCTGCATTCGTCTCGAGGCTGATTGTCTTTCCGTTATTGCTGACATTAGCTGAGTCGGTCTCTTTCTTCGTTGATCCATTTGCCGAGGCAATCCTATTTTGGGCTGCCTCTCGAAGAATCCTAGATTCCTCACCGTCGGCGTATTTTTGCGACCGATTCATGAACTTGGCCAACGTAGACGGGGGGTTCTTGTCTAAGGAGAAGAGAATGGGCTTATCCCTTAGCCCTTGCATGATGGCGTTCAGGGCCATTTCATCCGAGTGTTTTTGAACCTGTAGGGCTTCGAGATTGAAGCATCTGATGTAGTCCTTGAGGAGTTCCCCTTCTTTCTGGACTATATTGTTCAGATGTGTTAATGCTTTAAGCTTCTTCTTTCCTTCGATGAAGTTTGTGATGAATGCCTCACTGAGTTCGGCGAACAAACTGATGGACCTTGGCTTTAGTTGTTTGAACCAGAGCTGGGCAGCGTCGGACAGGGTAAGTAAAAAGGCTCGGCACATAACCACGTCCAAGGCATCGTGCAACTCCATATAGGCTCGAAAAGACTCGACATGTTCAGTTGAGTCAGCCTTCCTAGTGTAGAGCGCGATTTACGGCAAGTGAAACCTGTCTAGTAGTCAAGCCCGCTTCATGTCGGCTATGAATGAGGATTTCGTCGTCTCCCTTCCAGAAGAGTTGGCTGAATGATTCTTCTTCGTATCTGCAATCTATTTCTACAGATTTTAGATTTCAATCTTCCACGACTCTTCGTTATCCGTAGTTCCTTCGGCCATGGGTCGGTTGTGCCTCTTCCGATCTATTTCATGTCGAAGGTCGGAAGTGGGCAAACGGATGGTTCCCGAAACATGAGTTGGAACTGACTCAGCCGGATCCTGATGTTGGCTCAGTTGAGGAGCTGCTCGTGGGGCAGAAGGCCATGGGTTGGTGAACCGACAGACGTCACTCGACCGTCCTTCCCTCTGATTGGGCTTCTGCGCTTGCTGGGACTGCATTTGATCTAACATCCGCCTCATGTAATCCAGGTCTGAAATGACCGAGCTATATGTCCTAAAGGGGGGGGGGGTGTTGAATAGGATTATGCCAAATTAAAACGATAACAACGGAATTTAAACAATTAAAGGAAAGATAACACTATAAACGATCCACAATACGGAAATGGAAAGCAACCTTAAAATTCTAGTATTGAGAGGTTGATACAAATGTTGTTCTAAGGACAACCTTACACCATAAAAACCAAGGGTTTATGGCAGGAAAAACTTACTAGAGCGATTTGTGTATCAAAAATTCAAACTAAAGAGGAATAAAAAGGAAATAACAAGAAAGAAAATCTAAGCTATTACAACATTCCCCACAATGCTGAAATGTAAAGATTACAATATTCACACCCACAAATACATCCCACAATCTTGAATGATAAAAGATATAGAAAAGAAACTACACATCCACAAGACACAAATAATTATAGTAGTTCGCCTGTGTATACACCAACTGTTAAACAACAGCCACACAGCTACTCCACTCCTAATATCCTCACACAGTGGATATTAGCGTTTACTATGAAAATAGGTTTTTCCAAGTTCACCTAAAACCCTCACAATTGTGTCTTTCAAGTGGGCTTACACAATTCAAAAAACCCTACAGTCTGAGTTTTCTGGATCTCCTCAAATTACCAAAAGAATGAGATTTTTCTGGCTCAATCTCAAAAGAAACCAAAATAAAGGAAATTACAATAATGTAAAATACTTGGATATTCTCCTTTTGTTGTAGCCCAGAAGAACTAATTCGGAGTAGAAGTTCGAATATAAAAGTTCAATGTCCACACTTACTTATGAAATGGTTCTAAGTTCTAAATTGATTTTAAATTAAATCAAGTTGGGCTAGCTGTAAGTGCCATAATTTATAGCCCTTTGTGTTGTCATATTTATGGTGCCAAAGGCACTATTATAAAGCTTGCATCTGTGAAGAACAATGCTCTACTCAAGATCAACTTACGTTGAGAAGCACTGTTCACAAGTCAAGAATCTCAAAGATGCTTTCAAGTTCTACCTCAAGATCTCAAGAAGCTTTCAAGTTTGAGCTCCATCAAGACTTTAAGCTTCACTACTTTCAAAGGTCACTTGTCTCCTATGTTCAATGTCCTTACTTCACTCCTGAGGTATGACTGACCTTAGGTTGACCTTTAGAGTAGGTCATTTTGGATACATAATTCATATGTTTTCTATAAGTGAGTTTGGTCTGTTCTAAGACTAGTCTTGGACTTTGTTCGACTAGTCCTAGCACTGCTTCGACCTGTCTAAGAAATTCATGGATCAGTCGTAAGTTTGTTACAAAAATTGAAAATTTTCTGTTAGGCTTCGACTAGTCCTGGGGAATGTTCAACCAGTCGTAGGTATAGTGTCGACTGCATCTTCGACCTGTCATAGAGCTACGACTCAATGTACAGCGCTAAAATTCGACTTGCTTCGACTAGTCGTGTGAAACCTACGACCAATCGTAGGAGACCCACGACCAGTCATAGACCACCTATGATCAGTCGTAAAACTGTCAAATCTTATCACGCCCGAATTTTTCAAATATCTGTTGGTTCTACGATCAGTCGTAGAGGTCCTTAGACCAGTCGAAGGTGTGATTTGCTCACCTATAAATATAGCACGAATCTCAGAATAAAACAAGCAATTCAAGTTAATTTAATTCGGTCTTCTGAGAGATAAGTTGGTGCTCCATTTAGGCTAAGTGTGCATATTTAATATTCTCTTTCCTTAGCTTTGTTAATTGATTTTTTTTCTTGCATTCCAATCTAATCTGAAAAGAGGAATTGTTGTTTTTCTTTTTCTGGAATCAAAATCAATTAGAGCTAGCCCTTTTGTTTTAATTTAAAATCTATTAAAACCTAGAACCATTATAAAGTGAGTATTGGACATTGAACTTTGACATTCAAATCTCTACTCCGACTTGGTTCTTCTAGGCTGCTACAACGAAGGAGAAAATCAGGTATTTTACAATTTGTGTAATTTACATTGTTTTGGTTTTATTTGAGGTTAAGCTAGAAAAATCTTAAAGTTGTTGGTTATCTGAGGAGAGCTAGAAAACTCAGAAGTGATGGTTTTTGAATTGTGTAAGCCCTTTGAAAAAGACATAATTGTGAAGGTTTTAGGTGAACCTGTGAAAACCTATTTGATAGTGAACGCTAATATCCCCTGTGTGAGGATATTAGGAGTGGAGTAGCATTTTGTGTGGCTGTTGTTTAACAGTTGGTGAACATACAGGTGAACCACTATAATTCTTTGTGTTGTGGATGTGTGATTTTTATTTCCTATCTTTTATCATTCAGAATTGTGGAATGTATGTGTGGATGTGAATATTGTAAATTTTACATTTCAAGCACAGTGGGGAATGTTGCAATAATTTAGATTTACATTTCAGCATTATATTTTTGCTATCTCTTTATTATGTTGTGCTTCTGTTTCTCTATTTGTTCTAGAAATAAGGTTTTCCAACCATAAACTTTGGTTTTTGGTGTAAGGTTGTCCTTAGAACAATTTGTGTTTCTATTTTCTCTATTTTAGGTTGCTTTCCATTCCTATTCTGTGGTTGTTGTATAGTGCTATCTATTCTTTGTTTCATATCCCGCTGTATTTATCTTAAAATTTGGCATAGTCCTATTCACCCCCCCTCTAGGACATATAGCTTGGCCATTTCAAGTGGTATCAAAGCCTAATAGCTCGCTCTTATTGCTTTTTGTTTGGATTTAATTCTCGAGCTAACGATCTCAGCTATATAAAAGATGTCAAATTTTGATAGCTTATCAGTCACTAGGCCTCCACCCTTTGATGGCTCCAAGCATGCCTATTGGAAAGCAAGGGTGAGGATCTTCCTCAAATCCATGGATGAAAGTATGTGACTATCCACATTGAATGAATGGACCCCTCCTACCACTGAAGTAACTGGGATTGATGGTTCAAAATATATGAAAATTACACCGTATTTCTCTTGGACCACACTTCAGAAAACTGAGAGTAGTGCAAATGCTAAAGCACTAAATGCAATTACTTGTGCACTATCATCGGATGAATTTAAAAGAATTATATCTTGTGATTCTGTAAAACATGCTTGGGATATATTGAAAATGACACACGAGGGTACTTCAATTGTCAGGAAATCGAAGATACAAATCCTCACAACTAAAATTGAGGAAATACGTATGGAAGAAAATGAAATGTTCATGGACTTCTATACCAGATTAAATGACATTGTAAACTCTATGTGGGGTCTAGGCAATAAAATTCCTGAAAGCAAGATATGTACTAAAATACTATGCTCACTTCCTGAACGGTTCAATTCTAAAGTAACCGCAATTCAGGAACTTCATGATACAGACAATATAAAGGTTGAGGAATTAGTTGGCTCATTACAAACTTATGAGTTAACCTTTAAAGCTCCAAAAGGTAAATCTATTGCTTTAAAAACTTCTGAAAATGATTTAAACTATGATTTTGAAAACTCTGAGGATGATAGAGCTCTTTTGGCAAAGAGATTTTATAAAATCTTTAAAAGTAAAAAGAGGATTGATTTTCAAAAAGCATTTGATAAAAAGAAACCTAAATATAAAACTAGAAAATCTTTAAAAGACAGTCAATGTTACAACTGCCATGAGTATGGGCATTTAACTAACAAATGTCCTAATAAGGGCAAGTCAAAAAAGAAAAGTATGATGGCTACTTGGAATGAGTCCTCTGATTTTGAAGTCTCTTCTGAATCAGAAGATTTTGAAACTGAGTTAGGGTGTGATGTTAAGGCCCTTATGACTCTAGCTAAATTCACTTTTTCAGATAATGATGACTCGACTAATGAAGAAAATCTGAATAGTGAATATGAAAATAAAGATGATCTTCAAGATGCTTACAATGCCCTATACAAGAAAAGTTGTAAAATTGCTGTGAAATTAAAACTTCAAAAAGAGAAATTTTCTAAACTCAAAGAAATTTATGAATCTCTTGTTTTAGAAAAGTCCCATATTTCAGACTGTTTTGAAAAGACAAAATGCGATTTAGAGTTTAAAACCTCCCAGTTTGAAAATCTTAAATCTGAAAACGAACAACTAAAACATGAAGTCTCTTCTCTCTTGAGTTTAAAGGAAACCTGGAAATATGCCCAAGGTGATCCTAAATTAGAAAAACTCTTATCTGGATCAAGAAAATGTAGCGATCGATCCGGTCTGGGCTATGACAAGAGTGTTCCTCCTAAACCAAAGAATACTTCTCCCACGTTTGTAAAGGAAGAGATCTTAAACTCAAAAGGGAAAGATCAAGTGTTTTCTAAAAACTTTAAGTCTTGTCAAAAACCTAAAAGACATATCAACTATAAAAAGCAAAACCAAAGTCCTTTGGCAGAAAAGATAGTTGATCTACTTAAGGAGCTTCTAAAGTCTAACTCACTAGGTCATACTTATAACTCTTACAATCGAAAGAAGACCTGCTATCCTCCTAAACCCAAAATGGTTATGAAATGGGCTCCAAAGGTCACTTGCTTGGTTGCCCACACTGCTTTTAAAGCAACAAGCCATTCTAAGTGGTACCTAGATAGTGGATGCTCCAGGCATATGACAGGCGACAAGGCTTTATTCACCGATCTCAAAGACATGACTGACGGTTCAGTCACTTTTGGAGATGGTAGCAACTGCAAGATTATGGGCCAAGGTACTGTTCAACTCTATAACCTTCCTTTGTTTAAAAATGTTTTATATGTTAAAGGTCTAAAACATAACTTGCCTAGCATATCTCAAATATACGACAATAACCATAATGTACGGTTTTCTAATCAAAGCTGCGAGATTCTAAACAACAAGGGTTCAGTAATACTAACTGGATGTAGAACGTCTGAAAACTGCTATATTGTTAGCGAATCCAGCTCATCTAATTAATCATGTTACACGGTCCAAACAGACGAGACTAACTTATAGCACAAACGTCTTGGACATGTACACTGTCGAAATCTATATAGATTGAGCAAACGGGAACTTATAAGAGGTTTACCCAAACTACAAAAATTAGATAAAATATGTGGTGAATGCTAGATTGGCAAACAAATAAGGAACTCACACAAAAAGGTGAATTCCAATACCACATCAAGACCACTCGAGCTTCTCCATATGGACCTAGTAGGACCTTCCAGGACAGAAAGTCGAGGTGGCAAAAGATATATCTTAGTAATTGTAGATGACTTTACCAGATATACATAGGTAGTCTTCTTAAGGGACAAATCAAAAACCTTTGAAGAAGTAAAAAAGGTTCTTAAAAGGATTCAAACTGAAAAAGGTTCTCAAGTCAGTAAGATTCGTAGTGATCATAGATCTGAATTTGAGAATAGCAGTTTTGAGAAGTTCTGTAGCGACCAGGGAATATTACATGAATTCTCAGCGCCCAAAACTCCACAACAAAATGGTATAGTTGAAAGAAAAAATAGAGTGCTTCAAGAAATGGCTAATGTCATGTTGAATAGTATGAAGCTCTCTAAGAATCTTTGAGCTGAAGCAGTCAATACAGCTTGCTATATTATTAGCCGGGTTTACACTAGTAAAAGTAATAATAAAACGTCTTACGAAATGTGGCTCGATAAAAAGCCTACTGTCAAATACTTTTGAGTTTTTGGCAGCAAGTGCTATATTTTACGAGAACGTGAAAATCTGGAAAAGTTTGATACGAAAAGTGATAAAGGGATCTTTCTAAGATATTCTTTAAACAGTCGAGCTTATAGGGTTCTGAACAAAAGGACTGGTGTGATTCAAGATCCATCAATGTGGTCATTGATGATCACTTAAGCACACCTGTCTCAAGTTCAGATAATGATGAAGTTCTTGTAATTGATAAGCCTGATACTTCATCTAATCAGACTGATTCTGAACAAAGGATTGTTAAAGATCATCCAACCACACAGATTCTTGGAAACCCTCTCATTGGTGTTCTTAGCCGTAGACAACTTGAGGATATATGTAATTATGTATGTTTTACATCCCAGATAGAACCATCTAATGTAAAAGAAGCTCTTGCTGATGAAAACTGGATCGTTGCGATGCAATAAGAACTTAACCAATTTATGAGAAATGATGTTTGGTATCTCGAACCTAAACCTAAAGATAAACACATCATTGGAACCAAATGGAATTTCAAAAATAAGTCTGACGAACTTAGCAAGATAATTAGAAATAAGGCTAGGCTAGTGGTACAAGGTTACACTCAAATTGAAGGTATTGACTATGATGAAACCTTTGCACCAGTAGCACGTCTTGAATCAATCAGACTCTTTATATCTATTGTGTGTTTTAGAAAGTTTAAGATTTACCAAATGGATGTGAAAAGTGCATTTTTAAATGGCGATCTAAATAAGGAAGTTTATGTTGAACAACCAATGGGTTTTGAAGACCCAAAAAGTGTTGATCATGTGTATCATCTTAAAAAGGCACTTTACGGTTTAAAACAAGCTCCTAGGGCATGGTACGAGAAGCTAACAAAGTTTCTATTAAACCATAATTTTCAAATGAGATGTGTTGATAAAACTCTGTTTATTAAAAAAAATATAAGGATCACATCTTATTAATACAAATCTATATTGATGATATCATTTATGGATCTACCTATACTAACATGACTATTGAGTTTGTAGATTTGATGAAATCTCAGTTCGAAATGAGCTTAGTTGGGAAATTGAATTATTTCCTCGAGTTGCAAGTAAAACAAAAACCTGATGGAATGTTCATTTCTCAATCTAAATATGCTATGAACTTGATTAAGAGATTTGGATTTGAGAATGGTAAGAACTTTGATACTCCTATGAGTACAACCTTGAAACTCTCAAAAGATTCTGCAGGTAAAAATGTGGATTCGAAATTATATCAGAGTATGATTAGTAGTTTATTGTATTTAATTGTTAGTAGACCAAATATCGCTCTAAGTGTTGGTATTTGCGCTAGATATCAGTCTGAACCTAAAGAATCGTACTTGACTGCTATCAAGCGGATTATACGATATGTCGCAAGTACTGTGAATCTCGGTCTCTGGTATCCACATGAGACTAGTGTTCAATTAGCTGGGTACTCGGATGCTGACTGGGCTGGTAATCTTGATGATCGAAAATCAACCAATGGTGGTTGTTTTTATATCAGAAACTGTTTAGTTTCTTGGTTTAATAAGAAACAAAGTTCTATATCACTTTCAACAGCTGAAGCTGAATATATCGCAGCTGGTAATGCATGTACACCGCTTGTTTGGATAAAACGTATGCTAAGTAATTATGGAATTAAACAGGATTGTATGTTACTATATTGTGATAATTCCAGTGGTATAAATATTTTAAAAAATCCAATTCAGCATTCTCGTACTAAGCACATTAACATTAGATTTCATTATATTCGGAATTTAGTAGAAGAAAAGTTATATCTTTGGAATATATCCCTACCGAGAATCAACGTGCTGATATTTTCACTAAACAGCTTGACAAAAGCAGGTTTAACAAAATAAAATTTGATCTCGGCATGTGCATTTTAAAATGATTAATTATGCTTATTTGTATCTTATTGTATATATTTGCTAGTTTAGTTTTGAAATCTTGAAAAATATGCAAAAATCAGATTTTTTTTAGCCTGTACTCGACCAGTCGTGAGTATCCATGACCAGTCGTGTTATGACCAGTTGTGTATATCCACGACCAGTCGTGAATCGCGTGGATTCACTTAAAATTTGAGGAAATCATCTTCTTCTTCATTTCAACTTCACTCTACAACAAGCCGACACACGACTAGTCGAACCAATCTTCCAAAATCTTCAAGGTTAGTGCTCTATTTGCATTTTTCTTGTAGATTTGTGTCTAAATTGCTTTTATTTTTCTCTTGGAGTTGTATATTTCGAATTTAGTTGAGATTTAGAGATTTTCTTTTGAAAAATCTGATTTGAGAAAACCGATTTTTCAATCCATTGCAACTCTTTATATTCTTGAAACCATTGTTGCATATGACTTCTAGAGGAAGAAAATCAACGTTCCATGGTCCGTCTTCTTCTTCCAGATTAGCCCCTATCACTAAGCGTCATCTTAGGGCTCCTGAGGACGATCCATCTTTGGTTCGGGACATCCGATTGCGTAATGTTATTGTTGAGCATCCAGTTGATATTAATTATGTTGCTCCTTTTGATATTTTTCCTATACTTCAATCTTTAGGTTGGAATAACTTATTGCTTTGGGGTGGGCCAGCATACCGGTCTATTGCCCAATCCATGTTTGCATGCATATGTGCTTTCTCTTTGGAAAATTTAACTTTTTCTATCTCCACAAGAGAAGGGTCATTTAAAGTTGATCGACATTTGATTTCAGCCCTTATGGATATTCCAGTGAATGATGAGGGTATCCCTATCCATACTTTATATGATAAACCCTCTGTCACTAAAAAATGTATGTTGACTAATGACTTATGCAATTTGGATGTACAATGTTTGCATAAAGGGAATGCGCTTCCCTTAAGGTATTTGTTACCCAAATACAGAATTCTTCACAAAATCTTTGTACCTAATTTGTATCCTCGGTCGAGTAACAAATCTGAATTGACGTCCTTCATGGTTCGTATTCTTCATTCTGTTGTTAGAGGTATTAACATTTGTTTACCATCCTTGATTTGTCACTTCATCATTCAGTTTCGTCTCCATTCTGGTCATAGTGACATTCCTTTTGGATGTTTGATGACTGTGTTGGCTACGCATATGTCAGTCGACATGCCAGTTGGAGAGTTCCCTATCCATCATATGATATTTAACAATTCCAATATCAATAAGATGAAACTGGAATACCTTCCTGGCCAAGGTGATGGTGTTGGCGATGCGGAATCTGAACATGAGGAAGAAGCTGGTGATCTTCCTCCTGATGATATTAACATGGATGATATTTTTGAAGAGCTTGAGTCCGATTTTACAAATGATCTAGATTATGAGCTTTCTTCATTTGATGCACGTCCGAGTGCATTGGAAGATAAAGTTGAGGGTCTAAATGTTAAAATGGAAAATATGTCTGTTGCCTATGATTTACAGTTCAAATATATGCGCAAATATATTAGGCGCTTGAACAAAGGCATGCATAAACTTGATCCTTCCATTCCTGCTCCTTCATCTGGGTCAGATTAGTATTTTTAAGTTTAGTGGTTTGTAAAAATTTTATTACTCCTAACTTGTTTTGAGTTTGTCACTCTCTTTAACTTAGCTTAGTCTATGCATTATGTGTGTTGCTTATGCTATGTTCTCATATCTTGTCTAGTTACCTCTCATATTTCTCATTGATTATTTCTTCTCTGTCATCTATTTTGTGCTTCCTTTGTCATATTGTGACAGAAAGGGGGAGTATGGATATGTTATAGATATGTATATGGATATGGATGTTGTCATGAGGAGGGAGTAGCATTGTATTGTATATTTTTTTATGAGTATGCTACTCAGGGGGAGTATGTGCAGAGGTGTATTGAATATTGATTTACAAGTATGCAGGATGGTGGACTGAATATTGATTTACAAGTCTGCAGGATGGTGGATTGAAATTGATTTACAAGTCTGCAAGATGCTGGTTGATAATAACTGGCGCATGATTCTTTAATCAGATATTCTGTGTTATGTAACATATCTTGAAAGTGTGTTTTGTCACTAATTTGACAAAGGGGGAGATTGTAAGTGCCATAATTTATAGCCCTTTGTGTTGTTAAATTTGTGGTGCCAAAGACACTGTTATGAAGCTTGCATCTATGAAGAACAATGCTTTATTCAAGATCAACTTAGGTTGATAAGCACTGTTCACAAGTCAAGAATCTCAAAGATGCTTTCAAGTTCTACCTCAATATCTCAAGAAGCTTTTAAGTTTGAGCTCCATCAAGGCTTCAAGGTTCACTACTTTCAAAGGTCACTTGTCTCCTATGTTCAATGTCCTTACTTCACTCCTGAGGTATGACTGACCTTAAGTTGACCTTTAGAGTAGGTCATTTTGGATACATAATTCATATGTTTTCTATAAGTGAGTTTGGTTTGTTCTAAGACTAGTCTTGGACCTTGTTCGACTAGTCCTAACACTGCTTCGACCTGTCTAAGAAATTCATGGATCAGTCGTAAGTTTGTTATAAAAATTAAAAATTTTCTGTTAGGCTTCGACTAGTCCTGGGGACTATTCGACCAGTCGTAGGTACAGTGTCGACTGCATCTTCGACCTGTCGTAGAGATACGACTCAATGTACAACGCTAAAATTTGACTTGCTTTGACCAGTCGTAGGAGACCCACGACTAGTCGTAGGAGACCCATGACCAGTTTTAGGAGACCCACGACTAGTCGTAGACCACCTACGACCAGCCATAAAACTGTCAAATCTTATTGCGCCCGAATTTTTCAAATATCTGTTGGTTCTACGATCAGTCGTAAAGGTCCTTAGACCAATTGAAGGTGTGATTTTCTCACCTATAAATAGAGCACGAATCTGAGAATAAAACAAGCAATTTAAGTTAATTTAATTCGGTCTTTTGAGAGATAAGTTGGTGCTCCATTTAAGCTAAGTGTGCATATTTAATATTCTCTTTCTTTAGCTTTGTTAATTGATTTTTTTTTCTTGCATTCCATTCTAATATGAAAAGAGGAATTGTTGTTTTCCTTTTTCTGGAATCAAAATCAATTAGAGCTAGCCCTTTTGTTTTAATTTAAAATCTATTAGAACCTAGAACCATTATAAAGTGAGTATTGGATATTGAACTTTAACATTCAAATCTCTACTCCGACTTGGTTCTTTTGGGCTACTACAACGAAGGAGAAAATTAGGTATTTTACAATTTGTGTAATTTACATTGTTTTGGTTTTATTTGAGGTTAAACCAGAAAAATCTCAAAGTTGTTGGTTATCTGAGGAGAGCCAGAAAACTCAGAAGTGATGGTTTTTGAATTGTGTAAGCCCTTTGAAAAAGACACAATTGTGAAGGTTTTGGGTGAACCTGTGAAAACCTATTTGATAGTGAACGCTAATATCCCCTGTGTGAGGATATTAGGAGTGGAGTAGCATTCTGTGTGGCTATTGTTTAACAGTTAGTGAACACATAGGCGAACCACTATAATTCTTTGTGTTGTGGATGTGTGATTTATATTTTCTATCTTTTATCATTCAGAATTGTGGAAAATTTTACATTTCAAGCATAGTGGGGAATGTTGTAATAATTTAGATTTACATTTCAACATTATATTTTTGCTATCTCTTTATTACGTTGTGCTTCTGTTTCTCTATTTGTTCTAGAAATAAGGTTGTCCTACCTTAAACTTTGGTTTTTGGTGTAAGGTTGTCCTTAAAACAATTTGTGTTTCCATTTTCTCTATTTTAGGTTGCTTTCCATTCCTATTCTGTGATTGGTGTATAGTGTTATCTATTCTTTGTTTCATATTCCACTGTATTTATCTTAAAATTTAGCATAGTCCTATTCACCCCCTCTCTAGGACATATAGCTTGGCCATTTCACTAGCTTTATTTGATTTTGATTCCAAGAAGTGGGAATACTTCAATCCCTCTTTCAAATCAGATTGGAATGCAGAATATAAAATCAAATATAAAAAGCTAATAAAAGAGAATATTAAATATGCACAATATAGCTTAAGAAGTTTACAAACTTATCTCTTAGAGTGATGCCTTGAATATACTTGAATTGAATAAAATACTTTAAAAATCGTGCTCTATTTATAGGTGAAGAAATTATGTTCACGACTGGTCCTGTGGACACTACGACTGGTCGTAAGACCAACTGATTTTTGAAATTTTGAGCGCGCTCGGATAAAGCCGTTCCACGACTGGTCGTAGGACCTTCACAACTGGTCGTGGGACCTCCACGACTAGTCGTGACCTGTCCACGTCTGGAACCAGAAACAATTGCTGGACTTTGAGTCGTAGCTGTAGGACTGGTCGTAAACGAGTTGTGCACTGTTCACACGACCGGTCGAGCAGTCTATAGGACTGGTCATGGCGTAACAAAAAAATTTGAAAATCTGCAACAAACTTAGGACTGGTTGTGGAATTTCTTGGACCGGTCGAGCTAGTGTTAGGACTAGTCGAATAGAATCCAGGACTAGTCGAAGAACAGTCCATTCACTTATAAATGAATCAATTGAATTATATATTCAAAATAACCTACCCTAAGGTCAATCTAAGGTCTTTCATACCTTAACCATGACATATGAACATTAAACATTCTTTTCTTCAGATGATAGATGATCTTTGAAGTTCAGAAACTTGAGATCTCGACACATGATGAAGCTTGAATTTGTAGTACATGAGTTGTACTTCACCTTGAGTCTTGATTATGAACAGTTGACTTGTCTTTCGATGTCGCTTTAAAACATTGAACTTTGAAGCTTAAAGGAGTGAAAAATGTACTTGATCTTGCATTTCTTGAAGTAGATCTTTATTCTTGACTTGAAGCACTGTCCTTGTACATGTGATGCATTGCCTTAAACAGATATATCAATGTACTACATAAGACACAGATTGTGGTTTTGGCACTATAAAATTTGATAATCAAAGGTGCAAGAAACCATAGCACTAACAATCTCCCCCTTTGTCAAATTTGTGACAAAACACACTCCATTAAAAATAAGAGAAACATTACATACTCAATAAAGAATCATGCACCATATATTCACAAGATAGTATAATCCTTTTTACTTACTCCCCCTGAGTAGCACACATCAAAAATAAATGCTACTACCCACAATCCATATCCATATCCATAAGTAGGCATAATAAAATATTCTCCCCCTTTTTGTTACAATATGACAAAGGAAGTAACTAAGATATGGTAGAGGAAAATAAACAAAAGAGGAATAGAGGAGCAAACTAGGTAAGATATAAGCAAATAATGTTCACATATAAGTAACCAACATGAACCAAGTTCATCCAAAGTTAGTCTCACAAACTAAAAGAAAGCAAAGTATTATTAGAGTTATTACAGGCCATATGAGAAAACACTTAATCAAATCCAAAAGAGGGAGCAGGAATAGTTGGATCAATTTGGTGTAAAACTTTGTTAATGCGCCTCATATATTTACACATATAAGCAAATTGAGAATCCTAGGTTACACGAATCTGAGCCACTTGTTCCTCAAGAGAATGCAACCTCTCAGCAAAATCAGAAGGCTGATAATCAGGGTCAGCCTCAGAATCTGATTTAATCTCATTAAAGATATCATCCATGTGTATATCATCTGGAGGTAAATCGCCTTCTTCTTCATTCACTACTTTAGCTCCACCACCCACATCTACTTGCACATCAGCTAACCTCAAATTCATCTTGTTAATATTGGTGTTGTTGAAAATAAGGTGATAAATAGGAGCCTCTCCAACAGGCATAGCTACTAACATATGAGTAGCTAACACAGTCATAAGATATGCAAAGGGGATATCACTATGTCCAAGATGGATACGGAATTGTATAATGGAATGACAGATTAAAGAAGGAAGACAGACATTTCTACCAGAGATGATGGAATGCAAAATCTGAACCATAAAAGAGGTGAGTTCGGTTTTGTTACCAGAACAAGGATAAAGATTTGAAATAAATATCCTGTGAAGAACCCTGTATCTGGGTAACAAGTACTTTGAAGTGAGCACATTCCCATTTTGACTCCATTGTGTATTTATGTTATATAATGCTCTAGTAAGTACATGTTTTTCTGATTCAGATGGTTTATCAACTAGAGAGCTAATTGGAATACCTTCATCATTGACATGTATGTCCATTAAGCTAGAAATCAAATGTCGGTCAACTTCAAATGGACCTTCTCTAGTAGTAATAACAAAAGTTAAATTCTCAGTTAAAAAATCAGAAATACATGCAAACATAACCTACGCAATAGACCGGTATGCCGGCCCACCCCAATGTAGAATGTTAGCCCATCCTACAGATTGGAGAAGAGGAAGGAGATCAAAAGGAGTAATATGTTCAACATACACAAGTCACTCAACTATTACATTGCGCAACCTCAAATCCTGCACATAGGGAGGATCATCTTCAGGTGACCGAAGGTGGCGCCTTATGATAGGTGATGATTTGGATGTTGAAGGACCACGAGTGTTTTTCTTTCTACCTCTAGCATCCATTTGCAACTAGGAATATAATAAATCAAGAAGTTGCAAAAGAAATAGAGTGGGGTTTCTCTAGAACAGATTTTGGAGAAGAAGACTCTAAAAATTTCAAGCAAATAAGAAATAAACCTCTTCAAGTAAGAAAATGGAGTGATATGCACTTGAATCTACAAGAAAAATGGAAATAACGAACTAACTTTGAAGAATTAAGAAGTTGCGTATGACCGGTTGAGCTTAGACTCATTGGAGAGGAAGAGTAAATGAGGAAGAAAAGGGTTTTTTCCCCAAATTAAAAACGCCAGATGCGCTATACGACTGGTGAGTACGTCCTCGACTGGTTGTGCACAGCTAAATATATGCATTTTTCATATAAATTTGAAATTTAAACAAGTAAATTAACAAAATACATACTACAATACAGAAATGCATGAATAATCAATTTAAATTACACATACCAAGATCAAATTTCAATTCCATTTCAGCCCAAAGATTTCTAGGGAGCTTCATACTATTCAATATTACATTTGACATTTCTTGAAGCACTCTATTTTTTTTTTCAACAATTCCATTTTGTTGTAGTGTTTTGGGCGTAGAGAATTCATGTGATATTCCCAGATCGCTACAGAATTTCTCAAAACTGCTATTCTCAAATTCTGATCCATGATCACCATGGATCTTACTGACTTGAAAATTTTTTTCCATTTAGATTCGCTTGAAAACTCTTTTTATTTCATCAAGGTTTTTGATTTATCCCTTAAGAAGGCTACCTAAGTGAATCTGGTAAAATCATCCATGATTACCAGTATGTATTTTTTGCCACATCAACTCTCCATTCTAGTTGGTCCTATAAGATCCATGTGGAGAAGTTTGAGTGGTTTGGATGTAGCATTGGAGTCCACCTTTTTGTGAGCACTCCTAGCTTGTTTTCCAATCTGGCATTCACCACATATTATGTCTACTTTCTGTAATTTAGGTAGACTTCTTATTAGTTCTCTTTTGCTCAATCTTTACAAATTGCGGTAGTGTACATGTCCAAGTCATTTATGCCATAATTTGGTCTCATCAGTATGGACCATGTAACACGATAAATTAGATGAGCTAGAGTCACTTACAATATAGTAGTTTTCAAGAGTTCTACGACCAGTTAATATTACATAACCTTTTTTATTTAAAATTTCATACCCTAGGTTAGAAAATTTTATGCTATGACTTTTATCGCATATTTGAGAAATGCTCAATAATTTATATTTTAAACCTTCTACATATAAGACATTCTCAAATAAAGGGAGGTTAGAAAGTTGAACCGTACCTTTGCCAATAATCCTACAGTTGCTACCATCACCAAATGTGACTGAACCATCAATCATGTCTTTAAGAGTGGTGAATAGACCTTTGTCACCAGTCATGTGCCTGGAGCATCCACTATTAAGGTACTACTTTGAATGACTTGATGCTTTGAAAGCCATGTGGGTAACCAAACAAGTAACCTTATGAACCCATTTCATTACAGTTTTGAGTTTAGAAGTATAGTTGGTCTTCTTATGTTTGTAGTTGTTGTGAGAATGACCTACTGAGTTTGATTTTAAGAGTTCCTTAAGTAAATCAACTATTTTCTCAGCTAAAGAATTTCGGTTCTGATTTTTGTAGTTGATATGGTTGTATTTAGGTTGAAAAGTTTTAGCATTTTTAGAAAAATTTTGATTTGAACTATTCCTTTTTGAGTTTCAAGACTCTCCTTTTACAAACTTAGGAGGAGTATTCTTCTGTTTAGGAGGAATATTTCTATTGTAGCCCAAACCAGATCAGTCACTACATTTTCTTGATCCAAACAAAAGCTTTTCTAACTTTGGATCACCTTGGGCATAACTCCATGTATCCTTTAAACTCAAAAGTGAAGAGACTTCAAGTTTAAGTTTTTCATTTTTAGATTTAAGATTTTCAATAAGGGAAGTTTTCAAATCTAAGTCGCATTTAGATTTTTTAAAATAATCTGAAATGTGGGATTTTTCTAAAACTAGAGCATCAAAATTTTCTAAAACTAGAGCATCAAAATTTTCTTTAAGTTTCAAAAACTTTTCTTTCTGAAGTTTTAATTTAACAATAATTTTACAACTTTCCTTGTAAAGGGCATTATAAGCATCTTGAGGATCATCTTCATTTTCCTGATCACTATTCTGATTTTCTTCACTAGTTGAGTAATCATTATCTAAAAAGATGAACTTGGCTAGAGTCATAACGGCTTTAACTTCACTATCCGACTCGGTTTCGGAATCGTCTAATTCAGAAGAGGCTTCAGAATTAGAGGATTCATCCCAAGTACCCAACATTCCTTTCTTTTTATGTTTGTCCTTTTTAGGATACTTGTTTGCTAAATGCCCAAATTCATGGTAGGTGTAACACTGACTGTCTTTTAAAGATCTTCAAGTTTTAGATTTAGATCTTTTCTTATCATTAGAATTTTGAAAATCAACTCTCTTTTTACTTTTGAAAATTTTGTAAAACTTTTTAACTAAAAGGGCCATATCATCTTCGGATTTTTCTAAATTAGAATTACTACAATTTTCTTGAAAAACACTTTTAGAAGATTTAAGGGCGATAAATTTACCTTTAAGAGCTTTAAAAGTTAACTCATAAGTCTGTAAAGAGCCAACTAATTCTTCTACCCTCATATTATCCGTATCACGAAGTTCCTGGATCGCAGTTACCTTAGAATTGAACCATTCAGAAAGTGAGCGTAGTATCTTCGCATAGACTTTACTTTCTGGGATTTTATCACCAAGACCCCATATAGAGTTCACAATGTCATTTAATCTTGTATAAAAGTCCATGAACATTTTATTTTCTTCCATATGTATTTCCTCAAATTTGGTTGTGAGGATTTGGAATTTAAATTTCTTGACAATTGTTGTTCCCTCGTATGTCATTTTTAAAATATCCCAGGCTTGCTTTGCAATATCACAGGATATAATTCTTTTGAATTCATCCGGTGACAGTGCGCAAGTTATGGCGTTTAAAGCCTTCGCATTGGCACTACTCTTATTTTTCTAAAGAGTGGTCTAAGAGAAATAAGGTGTAATTCTCATAGGTTTGGATCCATCGATACTAGTTACTTCAGTGGCAGGAGGGGTCCATTCAGTCACTGTGGCTTGCTACACGCTTTCATCCATGAATTTTAGAAAAATCCTCATTCTGGCTTTCCAATAGGCATAATTGGAGCCATCAAATGGTGGAGGCCTAGTGACTGAAAGACAAAATTTAACATCTTAAATAGCTCAGATCGATTAGCTCAGGAAATAAATCCAAATAGAATAATTAAAAATGAGCTATTAGGCTCTAATACCATTTGAAAAGGCCGAGCTATATGTCCTTGGGGGGGGGGGGGGGGGGGGTGAATAGGACTATGCCAAATTAAAATGATAACAGCGGAATTTAAACAATTAAAGGAAAGATAACACTATAAACAATCCACAATACGAAAATGAAAAGCAACCTCAAAATTCTAGTATTGAGAGGTTGATACAAATGTTGTTCTAAGGACAACCTTACACACAACCTTACACCATAAAAACCAAGGGTTTATGGTAGGACAATCTTACTAGAACGATTTGTGTATCAAAAATTCAAACTGAAGAGGAATAAAAAGGAAATAGCAAGAAAGGAAATCTAAGCTATTACAACATTCCCCACAATGCTGAAATGTAAAGATTACAACATTCACATCCACAAATACATCCCACAATCTTAAATGATAAAAGATATAGAAAATAAACTACACATCCACAAAACACAAAGAATTATAGTGGTTCACCTGTGTGTACACCAACTGTTAAACAACAGCCACACAGCTACTCCACTCCTAATATCCTCACACAGTGGATATTAGCGTTCACTATGAAAATAGGTTTTTCCAGGTTCACCTAAAACCCTCACAATTGTGTCTTTCAAGTGGGCTTACACAATTCAAAAAACCCTACATTGAGTTTTCTGGATCTCCTCAGATAACCAAAAGAATGAGATTTTTCTGGCTCAATCTCAAAAGAAACCAAAACAAAGGAAATTACAATAATGTAAAATACCTAGATATTCTCCTTTTGTTGCAGCCCGGAATAACCAATTTGAAGTAGAAGTTTAAATATAGAAGTCCAATGTCTACACTAACTTATGAAATGGTTCTAGGTTCTAAATTTATTTTAAATTAAATCAAGTTGGTCTAGCTCTATTTGATTTTGATTCCAAGAAGTGGGAATACTTCAATCCCTTTTTCAAATTAGATTGGAATGTAGAACACAAAATCAAATATAAAAAGCTAATAAAAAAGAATATTAAATATGTACATTATAGCTTAAGAAGTTTACAAACTTATCTCTCAGAGTGATGCCTTGATTATACTTGAATTGAATAAAATACTCTGAAAATCGTGCTCTATTTATAGGTGAAGAAATCACGTTCATGACTGGTCCTGTGGACACTACGACTAGTCGTAGGACCAACTGATTTTTAAAAATTTGAGCACGATCGGATAAAGCAGTTCCACAACTAGTCGTGATCTATCCACGACTGGTCGTGTGGAACCAGAAATAGTTGCTGGATTTTGAGTCGTAGCTGTAGGACTGGTCATAAACGAGTTGTGCACTATTCACACGACCAGTCGAGCAGTCTATAGGGCTGGTCGTGGCTTAGTAAAAAATTTAAAAAATCTACAACAAACTTAGGACTGGTCATGAAATTTCTTGGACTGGTCGAGCCAGTGTCAGGACTAGTCGAAGAACATTCCATTCACTTATAAATGAATCAATTGAATTATGTATTCAAAATGACCTACCTTAAGGTCAATCTAAGGTCTTTCATACCTTAACCATGACATATGAACATTGAACCTTCTTTTCTTCAGATGATAGATGATCTTTGAAGTTCAGAAACTTGAGATCTCGACACATGATGAAGCTTGAATTTGTAGTACATGAGTTGTACTTCACCTTGAGTCTTGATTATGAATAGTTGACTTGTCTTTCGATGTTGCTTTAAAACATTGAACTTTGAAGCTTAAAGGAGTGAACAATGTACTTGATCTTGAATTTCTTGAAGTAGATCTTTGTTCTTGACTTGAAGCATTGTCCTTGTACATGTGATGCATTACCTTGAGTAGATATATCAATGTGCTACACAAGACACAAATTGTGGTTTTGGTACTACAAAATTTGACAATCAAAGGTGCAAGAAACCATAGCACTAATAAGGTTGGACCTGATGTCTCTTTCCCAAGCATCACGTTGGCCATTTCCCCGATTTGCCAAGTACGCCTAGTCGAACCGGAGGTTGCTTGGTGGACTCGAGAGCCTTAGCAAGTCTCTTATTGTACTGGCTAATCCACGGGTCGTGGGGCATGACCGGCTGCTGGCAGGGTCGTGATCAAGGTCACCTCAGGTTCTGCATGACAGGTTCTGCAGTGCTTTTGGTAGAGCGAAAATGACTTACAATGTCGTTCCCACAAATGGCGCCAAACTGTTGATGCAGTTTCTGGCTCACCCCCTCTGCCAGTCGAACACCTGCATAGGAAGAGAACAAAGGAGACCTTGACTAGTACAGGGTACCCTCCTATGCCAAAGTCAGGCCTGGGCTCTAGGTCTAATATTTGATGAGAGGTTAGGGGTGAGAATGTGTGTGTACCTTTCGCCTTTCAGCGTCTCTATTTATAGAGGAGGTGTAACTCGATAGCTTTGGGATCTTCCCTAAAAAGGATTGATCATTATCTTGGATGATCCCAAGATCTTCGATCCCTAGATTCTCGAGATCGGGGATATCTTCCGAGGATCTCGGAAGGAGATTTTTAATATTGAGCCGACTTCCTGGTTCAGCTTAGGGCGAGATGCAAATGAGAACTAAGTGACGAAGCTCGGCTGGCCATCGACTGACCTCGGAGCATTGGTGTTCTCAAATGGCTTACGCTGGCCGAGCCTCTTAGTATATGGGCCCATGTTAATGTTGGTAAATGGCTAACCCTTGATCAGCTATTAGATAGGGTACAGTCGATCCATAATCAACCTATAACTGGATGATGAACGTCCTATTGGCCGACCTAGAAGATAGGTCGGATTGAAGTTGGGCCAAGGCCAGGTCAGTTTATGCCGGATTGATACCCGACCTATGAAATGGGTAAGTATGGAGTGGCCTCTGTGAGGCCCTTTGGGGGTCCCAAAGGTGCCTCGACCTCCTTGGAGGTCTCGCCTTAAGGCTTTAGACATGTAGGCCTCAGTCAGGCTCATCGCCTAGGGGGTCTAGGCCATGTCTCTCCTTTCGGCGATTTGGACATGTGGGCCTCGGTCAGGCTCGGCGCCTAGTGAGTCCGGGCCATGTCAGTAGAGTTGGTCTATTCCATAAGCTGACTTGTCAACTTATCATATTTTTCCCGCAACAATGATCATGAGTATACGGTTCAGTTTTTCAAAGAGTCGATCTCAATGACTGTCCAAGTTAATGATAGAAAGGCAATGGTATTTTTCAAACGTAGGTATGTTGACCTGCTCCACCCACCTGACCCGCTTGATTCCAATACGGACAATGAGCCCTTTCAACTGAATGTCTCGACTCTTTAGAAGTTTTCTTAGCACACCTTGAGGATTCTAATGATAACATGATAAAAAATATAGTGAATGCCTTATGAGACAATACCTCGGTAGATGTTACTGACTGAGGGAATCACTATTCTAAAGCACCTGCTTCCACAGATCCAAAATGTTTACCATTAAAGGAGGAGGAGCTAAAAATTAAATCGAAGTTCGAAACTTTGAAAAATGTTGAGACCACACTGACTAATGAGAATTTTTCTGAATTTCACCTACTTGAAGTCTCTGATTCACAATGGTGTACTAACATTAAAAAATTTTCTATCATATGTGAATATTATCCACTTTGGACACCTCAGGGGATTAAAAAAAAATTACTAAGGTTCATAAATTTCTCTAAACATTCATGCTCCATGGCATCCAAGCCTAATGCAAAAATGGCTTTTATATGATCTTGTTGAGAAACCTACTGAGAAATTTATCAAGATACTGGCCGAAGGAGGAGTCTTGTTACATGATTGAATAGTTTTCCCTTGCTTTCCTAGTTTAGAATTAGAATTTATTGCATTCTTAGGATTATTTTTCTTTCCATAGTTTAGTTTCTCTACTAGAACCACATTTTATTGGAAGATTGTTTTTGCTTCACAGGTACTCTTCATCTACTTCTCTTTATTTTTATTGCTTTCAATTTTACTTTTATTACATATGTTTATACATTGAGGATAATACAGATTTTAGGTTGGGGGTAGGTTTTCCTTGAGTTATAAAAATTTTTCAAAAATTTTGAAAAATTCTGAGAAATTAATTGATTTTAAAGATAATTCATATATTAGAATGATAAGATACTTATTGTTAAGGATTTTTGAATTCTGAATTTTAGTTGTTTGATAGATTTCAAGGTTAAGTTTGAGTTATTAATTTATAATTAGAAGTTTTAAACATTGATTGAGTCATGTTTTCACATGTCACATCTAGTTTACACATTAAAGTTTAAGTTTGATATTGAATTGTTAACTTGATGATTATGGAAAATGATAGGAACTAAACTTAGGGAATTTGTCCATTATGTTCAATGAAAAGAATTAAAGAAAAGAAATAAAAGAAAGAACGAAGTAATACCCTGCTTAAAAAATAGATGTCGTCGAAAAGGGCTACTTATTAAAGTTCATTAAGGACTATTTAAAAGAAGAAAAGATAAAAATAATATGAAAGCCGTCGATGGAAAGATCAAAAGCTGGAAGAGTAGAATGTTGAACTGTAAGGCAAGTTTTAGTTTAGGTTTTAGCTATCTTAACTGTAACATCCTAAATTTTCACGGCCAGAGTTTATACTCGTGCTCAAGGAAATCGGGTATTAATAATGTATAAACTTGGATGCTTTAAAAATCGCACCTTTTTTTTTTCCATTAGATTACATTCAGATACATTCATGAAGGTAACATTCACGAGAATAAAATCGACTATATTGATTATTTCATTAGAGTAAAAGAATTCAATAAATAATCAAATGTCTTATCAAGGGAAGCTTATTACATTAATCGAGTTTGCAGCAAAAGTATAAAACTAAATCATAAAACTATCTTCTTATTCTTTTAACATAATCTTCTATAAGGAGATGGTCCTCTAAGTCTTTAATTTATACATCACCTGCATCATATGTATAGTTGGAGAGGGTCAACGTCCTACTCAAAGTGATGGTTATCCTTTAAAATTATCAATAATTCAAGAGATTCATAAAAGTAATGTAAGGGTTTTGATACGTCACGTATTCCACTACTACGAGAAGTATCAATATGCGTAAACAACATACATGAGATGCATGCCTAGTAAAGTGTGTGTGGCCCATCATACGTAGTGATCATCACAATGTGAAATATGATTCATAGAAAACTTGACTCGACCCACATCCCATAACTATAGATATTCGCTGGCATTGCCAACACTAATGTGGATTTATGTGAACATCTCAAGGCGACACAACAACGTGGTTAGGGGATTTACGTAACATGATGTGTTCATGGAGTGACTATTCGCGACATCTAATCCCGAGAAGGTGATGTAACACGCATGACAATTTCCTAACATCGATTTTGCACTACGTCAACCAACCCACGAAATTATGCACCGACCAAGAGGGCCGCTATTCGTAGCGCATTACGTTTATGATAAATATTAAGTCACTAGTTGTTATACCTCTTAACACATCACTTGCACTTATAGAGAATGTAAACTGAATCATGGGGTTCTGGAATATCAAGACATATGCCCAAGCCTTAAAGGTAAATAGCACAAGGCTAACAAGTAATGAGGAGAGGGGCAATGGCCAACTCAGCAAATATAAAAGTGGCAATGGCCAACTTAATAAAGAGGAGAGTAGCAATGGCTAACTCAACAAATAGGAGAGTGGCAATGGCCAACTCAATAAAGAGAAGAGTAGCAAGGGCTAACTTAATAAATTAATAAAGGTAAGGACAAGGCTTGTATCCATCGCCTTACATGAATTCATGAAGATCACGCGTAATAACATAGTTTTCCAAAGGATAAGTAAATGATGGTAGTAAATCAATCAATTGAAAGGATAATAGATAGTAATATAGAAACATGAAAAAGGTTGGATAATTTATATAAACTTAAATCTAAGTAAGCTTAAAGGAATAAAACCCTCACCTCGATAGTGATGTCGTTCCTTACTCAAGTTAGATGATCAGAGGCGTATGATCATGTTCCATTATATTTGCCTGCTTTAAATTGGTTACGTTAAATATCAGATTAGAATATGGGAAAGGCATAATTTAAACCGTTCCTCAGACGGGTCTACAGGTTGCCTAAGTTGATAGACTTTCAACTTATGTGTTTTAAGCCTTTCCTGTCATTGACTTAACTTGGCCTATACATGGATTCTCATTATTGAAGGATAAAAGATTTCTGGAAAGGGATGGAAGGACAGAAATTAAGAGGAGTTAGGAGTCGAAGCCGACTTCGTCGATCGTATGGTGGGAGGCAACCCTCGTCTTCACAGTTTCTTCTTTTCTTCCTCCCTCCCTCTCTCTCTCTCTCTCTCTCTCTCTCTTTTCTTTTCTTTCTTTCTCTTTCTTTCTCTTTCCTTTCTTTCTTTCTTTCTTTCTTTGTTTCTTTCTTTCTTCTTCTTTTCCTTTCTCTTCTCTCCGTGCTAGACGGCTGCAAGTCTAGATGAACCAGGCCTTTATCTCCCGCTTTCTCTCTCTCATTTCTTAACTGTGTTTCTTCTGCTCGTTGGATGGGAGTGTATTATACGTAGGGGATTTTTTGGAATTGTCCACGTATTCCCTTATGCAAATCTTCTTGTGCAGCAGAAAAACCGGAAGTGTTCCCTTACGCAAATCTGGTTTCGCAGAGGCGTGTGCGTAATTAACCTCACGACTCTTTCGGTTGTGGTGTGCGTGTGTAGTCAGCCTTGATCTTCTTGGGATCGCTTCTCCTCGGATCGTCAGGGCCCATTGGGAGTCCGATGATTCTCTAATGGGTGGCTTCTGATCGGACAACCCTTCTGGTTTAATGGTGGGTCTTTTTCTCAGGTTGAGGTCTGATCTGTCCAACACCTTGCATGGCTCTAAAATGTCCACACATATGGATTTTTGGCATAGAGGCCCACCTGATGGATGATCCAGATCAACAAATGGGGCCCACTGAAGCGTGGTGGGTTTTTTAAATATCGGAGAAGATGCCATCCTCTTTAATGGCAAATCCGGATCTGTTGCATGATCTTGCAATATGGGATGCAAGGATGGTTTGGATTTGATGGTTGAGTGTTGTGGGACCCACCAGATGAACGGTGATCCGTATTTTTGCTTGATGGCTCAAATTCAACTCGTGGTGGCGGTAGAAGGAAGTTTCAAGCCAATAATATCGCGAAAGCCCTAGGATGGATCTACGTGGAGGGCGGGGATGGTTAAGAGGAGCCTTCACATGGATTTCCAGCATGGAAGGGCAAGAAAAGCGGACCTTCCCATTTTAGAAAGATCAGCCACACACAAGCGTTTTGTGCTCAAGGTCGTGTGCACACCTATGTTCATCTACATGTGGGATCTATGTAGTTTTGGTTCGATTCTTCCCATGAATATATTGAACGGTTCAGATTGTTGTGGGCCACAGCAATGGTGGCCCACTACCGTCCTTAAACAGACATTGTATGTTAACACTGGAGTGCTCTGAGTGTGCATGGACACACATGGCAAGGTTTTGGTCTAATCCATTCTTTAGACGTGATGGACGGTTCAAATCATTCGTTCGGGATGATGGTGGCCCACGATCATCACAGTGGACCAATGTTTTGAAAAAGGTGAGCTTAACAGTCCTATAGGGGGGTGAATGGACTATGCCAAATAAAAACTTAAAGTACTGAAATAATAAATAAATCAAAATAAATCATAAATCTCAATAGCACCAGTATTGAAAAATTGATTCAAACTTAGTTCGTAGGACAACCTTACACCAAAAAGAAAGTTTTAGGTAGGACAACCTGATTTCACGAACGTTTGTAAGGATCAAGACTTCAAACCAAGCAAGAGATAATAAACGTATCTATTACAATCATTCACAAGTGCAGAAATAAAGTTACAACCATTCACCACAACACCTAGAGTTATAGTGGTTCGGTGTGTACACCAATTGTTCTCAAATAGCCACACTTCACTCCCAATAATCACAACCCAAATGATATTGGCGTTCACTAAAGACAAAGTTTTCACAAGTTCACCTTAAAACCTTATACAGTTGTGATTTTAGAAGGGCTATCACAAACAAAAACCCCACACTGAGATTTTCTGGCTATCTCAGTCAAAACCAACACATGAGATTTTCTGGCTATCTCAAAGAAACCAAAAATATAAAGAATAGAATTATACTTATCTTCTCTTTGAAGACGTTTTTGATGTAGCCTATACAACCGCTTCGCTTGAAGTAGAATGTTCAATGTCCGGTAACACAAATAAGGGTTCTAGGTTCTAGATTGATTTTAAATTAATTCAAACCAAAGGCTACTTGCTTGAATTCCTCAAGATCTCAAAAAAGAGTAATTACTCTCTTTAAAGAATAAGATTCATGAAAACAGATCAAGGAATTAAAACAAAAATCTATATAAACAAAATATTAAAATACCATGCAATAGCTTGAAGATAGTGGGGACTTCTGTCACTCTTAGTGAAGGCTTTTCTTAACTTGAATGAGTAATTTCGAAATGAGAGAAGGCCTCTATTTATAGTTAAAAATGTTGTTGCTTCGACTCATCTAATGTCTCCTTCGACTCGTCCAAGATTCAACAAAATTTTAAATTTTGGGCGCGATCAGATAAAACTGTTCTTCAACTGGTCGAAGGCCTTACTCGACTAGTCGAGGGCCCTGCTCGACTAGTCGAGCATGGGCTTCGATTGGTCGAGGAAGCTAAAATATGGTTGCTGGACTTCAAGTCAAGCGACCCTTGACTGGTTGAAGGTCCCTCTTCAACTGGTCGAGCAGTCTACTAGACTAATTGAGAAAGCCCAAAAATATCCATTTTTTTATTTTAAACTTAGACTGGTCGAAGATTATCTTAGACTGCTCAAGCCATAGCTTAGACTAGTCAAACCAAGGCCTAGACTAGTTGAACTTAAGCCTAACCAAAGTATAAAAACCCATATAAGTTTGTCTTTTGAAAGCACATAAGTCTAAGGTCTTTCTAGGGTCTATTATACCTGAGAAGACTAGATATTGAAGTGTAAATCTTGAATCTTCTTCTTGAATTTTTAATAAAGCTTAGTTGATCTTATACTTGAAGTGTAGTCGAAGGTAGAGCTTGATCTTCTACTATAAGTGTAGTAGAACTTGAACTCATTTCAACTTGAACTTTCCAACTTCATGACTTGTACTTGAAGGTGAACTTTCCATAAGTTGTTTTGTCTCATCGAAATTTGACAAACAAGAGTGTGCTTTATACATTATATATAACACCTGCAATCTCTCCCTTTTGTCAAATTCAAGACAAAACACTTATGATTACAACATCTATACTGTCAGCTTGATTTCCATGTTTGGCGAAAATGTAGCTCTATCGAATCAGCAAAATTTACTCCCTCTCAATGTGAGATTATCCTGTGTTATGACAAATAATACATTTCCAACACAAAACTCCTAACAACCATCCACATATCAACTTATCAACATTCAGTATCAACTTATTAACATTCAATATAATGCATAACTCATTAAATCTACTTATCAATTTAGTAATCTCTCCCCCCTTTTGTCACAAAATGACAAAGGGAAGAATACTCATATGAGTAAAATCCATAAATCACAGCCAAAATAATAGACCAATAAGAGAAAAATGCATAGAGAATGGTAATTAAGAGTTAACGTTAAGTCATTAATAAGGATATAAGAAAGGAGTATGAGAGAGTTATCATCCAACACACAATACAAAGTTATATAATTCAAAAATAAAATGACAGCCATCTAATCAGATTCAGAAGAGGATGGAGGAGTTATAGATGGGTCGATCTGGTGAAGTCCTCTAGTAATGCAATAAAAATATTTACGCATATACTTCATTGAAAATTTATGACTTTCAGCCAGATTGTCATGTGATACCTTCAACTCAACAACCTTTTCTTCTAAAGACTTAAGCCGATCATTAACTTGAGATGATTGATACTCAGGATCAGCTTCATCATCTGATTCCAATTTTGTAAAAATATCATCTATAGATGTGTCATCTGGTAATGGTGCATCTACATCTTCTTCTTCATCCTCATCTCTTTGGCCAGGAAGGTGTGCGAGGTTCATCTTGTGAATATTCGTATTATCAAAAGGTAAGACTACCTCAGGTGCCTCAGTCGATGGAATGACAATGTTGCAATGGATAGCAAGAGTTGTCATGAGATATAAAAATGGTATAGAACCATGACCCGGATGAAAATGAAATTGGATAATCAAGTAACAAATTAGTGAGGAAAGACAAATAGGAATGCCAGATGCAACAACATGAAGAATACGAGCCATAAAGGGAGTAAGTTCAGACTTATTCCCAAAACGAGGATACACATTCGATGTAAAAATATGATGGACCCTGAATCTTGGAATCATCTAGGTTGCATGGAGAGCATTACCAGAACTCCATTCGACATTAAATCGACATAGTTTACGGGTAATATCCCCACGCTCAGATTCAAACATTCTATCAACAAGTGGAGGAATGGGTATGCCTTCATCATTCACATTCACATCAAACAATCTTAAGATTAGGTGCCTATCAACTGAAAATGTGAGGCCCATATCCTAGCCCGTACTGTTCCATAGGCTTTCGCGATCCTCCCTATCGAATTTTGATGACCTATGATCTATATCAGCAGTTGGTGCAACCTTGAGTCGTGTCCCATATTCCAGAGTCGGATCAACCCGAGACTTGTACCCTAGCGACTGCGTCGTCGCTACCATTCAGATGCCGCGTATTACCAGCCGAGGTGATACCTAGGCCAAGAGATGTGGGACCACGTTCAATTCAAGGATAAATGCCATGCATTGGAATCCCTAAAAAATATCACATCAATCCCATCAATCACATCAATCAAGTACACATCACTCCCATCACTCACACCCATCCCCAAGTACAACCACCCCCCTTAAAGTCAACTCTCTCTCTTACACAAGTACTCCCATCACTCACTCACCCATCACTCACATCTCTCACCTATCACCTCTCTCTCTCATTTCCCTTTCAGCATTGTATTCAATGATTATATTAGTGGATATATGGTGATGATGTTGTTTTTATGATTTGGGTATACTTTTGGTTATGCTTCTTATGAAATAAATTCATATTAAAAATCCTCCTTGAACGATCTCAGGATCGGAATCTGGCGTATGAGTACTGGGAGCCGAGAATGGGGTACTATAGAGGCTGTTTGCACTGGATTCAGCAATCGAAAATTTTGTGAGACTGGTTTTCGAGTTTAGGGCGTGACAGAAGATGGTATCAGAGCATAACTTGGGAATACCTAAAGATAACATCACATATCTGCTGATAGCTACCCCACACTCTATGATTGTTGAGAACTTAGAATGGTTAGATCCTCGAGTTCGAATAACTTAAAGATTTTCTGACATAGCTCCCTACCGTTGAGATTGTGAGGCTGCTTAGTATTCGAGCTTCAATCATTTTTTATTCGAGATCCAAGATTAGTGGGGTCATCATAGCGTTGATGAGGCATCCTGAGAGCGCAAGGTTCAGATTAGAGAGCATTATTTATTTATAAATTTATTATAAGTCGATGCTTCCTCTTCCCTTGCTTTATCCTGCGTGATAGTAAATTTTGAGGACGGAATTTTATTTATGAGGGGAGAGCTGTGAGGCCCGTATCCTAGCCCGTACTGTTCTGTAGGCTTCCATGGTCCTCCCTGTCAAATTTCGATGACCTGCGATCTGTTATCGATAGTTACGTGCAACCATGAGTTGTGCCCCATATTCTAGAGTTGGATCAACCAGAGACTTGTAACCTAGCGACCGCACTATTGCTGCAGTTCCGATGCCGCGTATTACATGCCAAGGCGATACCCAGGCCAAGAGATGTGGGCCCACGTATAGTTCGAGGATAAACGCCGCGCGTTGCAATCCCTAGAAAACATCACATCAATCCCATCACATCAATCAAGTACACATCACTCACACCCATCCCCAAGAACAACCACCCCCTTTAAAGTCAACTCTCTCTCTTACACAAGTACTCCTATCACTCACTCACCCATCACTCACCCATCACTCACATCTCTCACCTATCACCTCTCTCTCTCATTTCCCTTTCAACATTGTATTAAATGATTATATTAGTGGATATGTGGTGATGATGTTGTTTTTATGATTTGGGTATACTTGTGGTTATACTTCTTATGAAACAAATTCATTTTGAAAATCCTCCTTGAAGGATCCCAGGATCGAAATCTGGCGTATGAGCACTAGGAGCCGAGAATGGGGTACTACGGAGGCTGTCGGCACCAGATTTGGCGATCGGGAATTTTGTAAGCCCGATTTTCGAGTTTGGGGCATGACAGGAAATGTCCCTTCTCTAAAATTAATAGAGAATGTAAGGTTTTCAAGAGACAACTCTCCTATTGATGCATACATCCTTTGAGCTATGGAGCGGTATGCCATTCCACCCCAACCCAGAATATTTTCCCAACAGACGACAAATAGAATAGGCATGAGTTTGAATGGAGCAATGTGATCAATATTCACAGTTCTTTCTATAATGATATCTCTAGTGCGGAGATCCCTTACATGCTCTGAATCTTCTTTGGGAGGTCTCAGGGTTCTCACCCTAACTGGAGTCGTCTGAGAGGAAGAGCTGCTAGGGCCCTTGCGTGAAGCCTTCCTCTTAGACCGATGCTCCATTTAGAGGTCTCAGGGTTCTCACCCTAACTGGAGTCGTCTGAGAGGAAGAGCTGCTAGGGCCCTTGCGTGAAGCCTTCCTCTTAGACCGATGCTCCATTTAGAGTTTGCAAAAGAAGATATTAAAGATGAGTTTGGCTTAAATCAGATTCTTGCACAAAAACCCTCTATGGAAAGGATGTAAATCTCAAATCAATCACAAAATGAAGACTAACTACAAACAAGGAACCCATATCTAGAAAGAAATCGAAAATAAACCACTTACAATGACTCTATGGAGATGGGTTCAGCGAGTCGAGCAAAGGCTGGTCGAGGAAGATGAGCAAATTAAAGAAGAAAAAGTGATTTCCCCTCTTTTAAGAAGGCCCACCTATGCACTTCGACCGGTCGAGTAGGTGTTCGACTCGTCGAAGCTTGACTGGTCGTGCAACAAGAAATTTTCAAATATATATATTTTTAAAATTTTAAATTTTTATGTTTTACATATATTAACTGATAAACATACAAATACTCAAAATGCATAAATAACATGATTTAATTAATTGAAAGTGCACAAACCAATATCATGTTTTAATTTAGGAAATTTATTTCTGTCAAGTGGTTTGGTCATAATGTCGGCAAGCTGCTTTTCCGTTTGAATGTATTCTAAATAAATGCTCTTGTCCTCAACTAATTCTCGAATGTAATGATATCGAATGTCGATATGTTTCGTACAAGACCGTTGAATGGGATTTTTTGAAATATTTATAGCACTAGAGTTATCATAGTATAATATCATAGTATCTTGCATAATCCTATAATCAGCTAACATTCTTTTCATCTAGACCAGCTGGGTGTTAGCATTACCAGCTATGATGTATTCAGCTTTAGCTGTAGATAATGATACAAAATTTTATTTCTTGCTGGGCCAGGAAACTAAATAATTTCCTACATAGAAATATCCACCACTGGTAGATTTTCTATCGTCGATGTTTCCTGCCCCGTCAGCATCGGTATACCCGGTAAGTTGTACATTTGTATCATGCGGATACCATAGACCGAAACAAGTAGAACTTGCGACATATCTGATTATGTGTTTAACAACAATTAGATGAGATTCCTTAGGATGAGATTGATATCTAGCATAAATTCCAACGCTAAAAATAATATCTGGTCTACTAGCAGTTAAGTATAAAAGACTACCAATCATGCTTCAATATAAGCGAGAGTCTATACTTTTACCAGTTTCATCTTTAGAGAGTTTAAGAGTTGTACTCATAAGAGTATCAAACTTTTTACCGTTCTCGAATCCAAATTTCTTTACCAAATTTAAAGCATATTTTGTGTGAGAAATGAAAATACTGTCTTCTTGTTGTTTTACTTGTAAACCAAGAAAGTAATTCAATTCTACAACCATAGTCATTTCGAACTTGGATTTCATCAGTCTACAGACTCAATGGATAAGTTAGTACTTGTAGTACATAAATAATATCATCAACGTAGATTTGTACAATCAATATATGTTCATTATATTTTTTGACAAATAAAGTTTTATCAACGCTTCCCATGATAAAGTTGTGACTAAGCTAAATTTTTGTCAACTTTTCGTACCATGCCCTGGGAGCTTGTTTTAATTCATAAAGTTCCTTTTTAAAACAATATACATGATCTAAGAGTTTAGGGTACTCAAAACCCTTAGGTTATTTAACATATGCCTCTTCATGTAAATCACCGTTTAGAAACACACTTTTAACATCCATTTGATATATCTTGAATTTTTTTATAGCAAGCAATTAATATAAATAATCTAATGGATTCAAGGTATGCAACTGGTGCAAAGGTTTTATCATAGTCAATTCCTTCTATCTGAGTGTAGCCTTGTACAACCAGTCTAGCCTTATTTCTAATGATATTTCCCATTTCATCAGATTTGTTCTTAAAAATTCATTTGGTTCCAATTATATGTTTATCAGAAGGTCTGGGAACCAAATACCAAACATCATTTCTAACAAATTGATTTAACTCTTCTTGCATCGCCAAAATCCAACTTTCATTGGCAAGTGCTTCATTTACATTTGCCGGTTCAATTTGGGAAGTGAAGTAGACATAGTTACAGATATTCTCTAACTGTCTTCTTGTCTGAACACTAGTACGAGGGTTACCTAATATCAGATCAGTCGGATGGTCTTTGACTGACCTTAATTCAAAATTATCTGATTTAGATGAAGAGTCAGGTTTGTCGATAATTTTGACTTCATCATCATCTTGACTTGGTGTGGGTGTGATCAGGCGATCGTCAATTACAACGTTAATCAATTCCTGAATCACTCCTGTTCTTTTATTAAGAACACGATATGCTCAACTATTCAGAACATAACCCAAGAATATTCCCTCATCACTCTTTGTTTCAAACTTACCCAAAAAATTTTGGTCACGTAAAATGTAACATTTACTTCCAAAAGTTTGAAAGTATTTAACAGGTGGCTTCTTATTAGACTATAGCTCATAAGCTGTTTTATCTTTGGCTTTTCTAACATACACACGATTTATAATGTAGCAAGTAGTACTAATAGCTTTAACCCATAAGTTTTTTAGTAAATTCATGCTATTTAACATTACATTGGTCATTTTCTATAATACTCTATTCTTTCTTTCAACAACCCCATTCTGTTGAGGTGTTTTAGGAGCTGAGAACTCATGTGATATACCATGGTCTATACAGTACTTCTCAGAACTGTTATTTTCAAACTCAATATGATGATCACTTCTGATCTTGATCACATGTACTTCTTTTCAGTCTGAATTCGTTTTAGAATTTCTCTAACTTCATCAAGAGTTTCAGATTTTTCTCTCAAGAAAGCTACCCCAATATATCTGGTAAATTCATCTACAATAACCAGAATATACTTCTTTCCACCTCTACTCTCCATTGTCATTAGTCCTACTAAGTCCATATGGAGTAGTTCAAGGGGTTTGGATGTGGCTAAGAAGTTCACTTTTTTGTGACTACTCCTAATTTGCTTGCCAATCTGACATGCGCCACAAACCTTTTCTATATTTTTTAATTTGGGTAGGCCATGAATCTGATCTCTTTTACTCAAGGTATAAAGATCTCTAAAGTTGACATGTCGAAGATATTTTTGTCATAGTTCTATTTTGTCTGTTTGGACCATGTAACATAAGAAATTAGAAGAGCATGAGTCATTAACAATATAAAAATTCTCAGAAGTTCTACGACCATTTAATATCACACTTCCCTTCTCATTTGATATCTCACATCCGTGATTTGTAAATTTCACGCCATGTTTGTTATCGCAGATTTGAGATATACTTAGGAGGTTATGTTTTAGACCTTTAACATACAATACATTCTCAAAGGGATGGAGATTAGAGAGTTGAACAGTACCTTGGCCTATAATTCTATAGTTACTTCTATCACCAAAAGTAATGGATTTATCATTTACTTCTCTGAAGTTGGTGAATATTTCTTTATCACCTGTCATATGTCTTGAACATCCATTGTCCAGGTACCATTTTGAATGGCTAGTGGCCATGAAGGCTGTGTGGGCAACAAGACATGTAACCTTTGAAACCCATTTCAATATGGTTATAAGTTTAGGAATTTCATTAGATTTTCTTCATTTTTGGGAGTTAGAATTATTCCAGTGTCTATTAATTCCGATTTCATTTGAGTTAAATTTAAGAAGCTCTTTGAGTAAGTCCACTATTTTTTTAGCCAAAGGGGGTTTATTAAATCTTTAATTTCTGTAGCTGATAATATTATAATTAAACTTAGAAACTTGAAAAGATTTTGAATTTTTAAAATCATTTTGACCAAAATTTCTTAAGTTCTTACCTTTAGAGTTTGAGGATTCTCCTTTTGCAAATATAGGAGATGCATTTTTGTTTTTCGGTGAACTATCTTTGATATATCCCAGACCCAATTTATCGCCACATTTTTTGGATGCGGTTAATAGCTTTTCTAGCTTAGGGTCTCAATGGGCATATCTCCAAGTATCCTTAGAACTCAAAAGAGAAGAAACTTCGAGTATTAGATTCTCATTTTCGATTATGAGTTTCTCTAACTTTGAGGTTTTGAAATTTAAATCAAGTTTTGTTTTTTCAAAACAATCAGAAAGATGAGATTTTTTCAAAATATTATTTTTCAAGTTCTTCTTTTAGTTTAAGATATTTTTCCCTTTGAATTTTCAGTTTGATAGCAATTTTGCAACTTTCCCTGTGTAAGGCATTATCGGCGTCTTGAAGATCATCTTCGTTCTTATTTTTAGGGTCACTTTTAAGATTATCATAATCAGATAAATGACAACTATCTGAGGAGGTGACTCTGGATATTCTCATCAGGGCTTTTACTTCATTTGAATTTTCTTGTTCTGATTCATCTGACTCAGAAGAACTTTCAGAGCCGGATGATTCATCTCAAGTAGCTATCATGCCCTTTCTTTTTGATCTATCCCTTTTAGGACATTTATTCGCCAAATGCCCGTATTCATGGCAGTTGAAACATTGACTGTCTTTTACAGATTTTTGAGATTTAGATTTTCCTTTTCTTTCGTCAAATGGTTTTTGAAATTCAGATCTTTTCTTATTTTTAAAAATTCTATAAAATTTCTTAGCAAGTAAAGCCATATCATCTTTTGTATCTTCAATATCAGAATTAAAACAGTTATCTTTTGATACAGAATTAAATGATTTAAGTGCAATGGACTTACCTTTAGGAGCTTTAAAATTTAATTCATATGTTTGCAGAGAACTAACTAACTCCTCAACCTTTATTAGATCAGTGTCTCTTAATCCCTGAATGACAGTTACTTTGGAATTGAATCTCTCAGGAAGATATCGCAATATTTTAGCACATACCTTCCTTTCTGGGATTCCATCTCCTAAACCCCATATGGAATTTACTATATCATTTAATTTTGTATAGAAGTCCACGAAAGTTTCATTTTCTTTTATACAAATTTCCTCAAATTTTGTAATGAGGATTTGAACTTTAGATTTCTTGACTATAGTAGTTCCTTCATGTGTCATTTCAAGAATATCCCAGTCTTGTTTAGCTGTATCACATGAAATGACTCTTTCAAATTCATCAGGTGATAGAGTACAAGTTATGACATTTAAAGCCTTAACATTTACACTACTTTCACTTTTCTGAAGTGTAGTCCATAAATAGAATGCAGTTTCTTTCATAGATTTAGTTCAATCACTGCCTAGAACTTCAGACATACGTGGTTTCCATTTGGTTACAGTGGCTTGCCACATGCTTTCATCTAAGGATTTTAGAAAAATCCTCATTCTAGCTTTCCAGTATGCATAGTTGGAGCCATCAAAAGGTGGCGGCCTGGTAATAGACAAGCTATCAGAATTTAACATAACGAAAGCTCTAAATCTTTAAACTCCAGAAACTTAATCCAAAAATATGAGCAACTCAGCTCCGATACCACTTGAAAAAGGCGAGCTTAACAATCCTAGAAGGGGGGGGGGGGGGTTGAATAGGACTATGCCAAATAAAAACTTAGAGTGTTGAAATAATAAATAAATCAGAATAAATCACAAATCTCAATAGCACTAGTATTGAAAAATTGATTCAAACTTAGTTCGTAGGACAACCTTACACTAAAAATAAAATTTTAGATAAGATAACCTGATTTCACGAACATTTGTAAGGATTAAGACTTCAAACCAAGCAAGAGATAATAAACCTATCTATTATAATCATTCACCAATGCAGAAATAAAGTTACAACCATTCACTGCAAATATAAAAATTAAACATTCACTACAACACCTGGAGTTATAGTGGTTCGATGTGTACACCAACTGTTCTCAAATAGCCACACCTACTTCACTCCCAATAATCACAACCCACATGATATTGGAGTCACTAAAAATAAGGTTTTCACAGATTCACCTTAAAACCTTATACAGTTGTGATTTTAGAAGGGCTATCATAAACAAAAACCTCACACTGAGATTTTCTGACAGTCAAAACCAACACATGAGATTTTTTTGTTATCTCAAAGAAACCAAAAATACAAAGAATAGAATTATACTTATCTTCTCTTTGAAGACATTTTTTATGTAGCCTGTAGAATTGCTTCACTTGAAGTAGAATGTTCAATGTCTAGTAACACAAACAAGGGTTCTAGATTCTAGATTGATTTTAAATTAATTCAAACCAAAGGCTACTTGTTTGAATTCCTCAAGATCTCAAAAAAGAGCAATTACTCTCTTTAAAGAATAAGATTCATGAAAAGAGATCAAGGAATTAAAAAAAAAAATCTATATAAACAAAATATTAAAATACTATGCAATAACTTGAAGATAGTGAGGACTTTTCTCTCTCTTGGTGAAGGCTTTTCTTAGCTTGAATGAGTAATTTCAGAATGAGAGAAGGCCTCTATTTATATTAGAAATGTTATTGCTTCGACTCGTCTAAGGTCTCCTTCGACTTGTCCAAGATCCAACAAAATTTTAAATTTTAGGCGCGATTAGATAAAACTATTTCTTCGATTGGTTGAAGGCCCTGCTCGACTAGTTGAGGGCCCTACTCGATTGGTCGAGCATGGGCTTCGACTGGTTTAGGGAGCCAAAATATGGTTGTTGGACTTTGAGTCAAGCGACCCTCGACTGGTTGAGCAATCTATTCGACTGGTTAAGAAAGCACCAGAAATATCCATTTTTTTATTTTAAACTTGGACTGGTCGAAGACTATCTTAGACTAGTTGAACCAAGACCTAGACTAGTCGAACTTAAACCTAACCAAAGTATAAAAACCCATATGAGTTTGTCTTTTGAAAGAACATAAGTCTAAGGTCTTTCTAGGGTTTATTATACCTGAGAAGACTGGACATTGAAGTGTAAAGCTTGAATCTTCTTCTTGAATCTTCAATAAAACTTAGTTGATCTTATACTTGAAGTGTAGTCGAAGGTAGAGCTTGATCTTCTACTAATAGAATTTGAACTCATTTCAGCTTGAACTTTCCAACTTCATGACTTGTACTTAAGCTTGCACTTTCCAACTTTATTACTTGTACTTGAAGGTGAACTTTTCATAAGTTGTTTTGTCTCATCGAAATTTGACAAACAAGAGCGTGCTTTATACATTATAGCACTTACATGTCCATAAAAGGAAATTTGTTTCCTTCTCTTCCGCGAATTTCGTCAGGTCATCCTACTTTGACCGGGAATTCTAGTCCAGTGCACTGCGATTGTACACAACCTGTGCACATGCACCCTAAGTATGGGGCCCACAGAAGTGCTCCTGAGAAATCTACTCCATTCACCCATTTTGTCAGTCCCGGATATGGCCTGTCTTATAGTATCAGGTAATCACAATCCACGGGTGGTCCATATTAGATGAGTGTTTGTTCTCGCTATGGTTCGTGTTGATCTAAGGGTTAAAACTTGATAGGTATAATTAATTTATGATATATAGGCATGGCATAAGCTTTCTCACTAAATGAATCTTGAGAACCTTATGATCTAGAATTCAGGGGTCTAGGTTAATGGCATTTTCATAATTATTGCTGATCTAAGAGTTTTGTGAAATCTAAGGGTTCTACATGGTTGTAGGCACGTTTCAAAGTTATTCTTATAAAAGGACTTATGTTTAAATCATTATGGATGAAGGGTCATTCGTTGATTTAGTTAAGGAAAGGTACATATATCAAACCACATGATCAACGGTCAGATGACTTGATCTATGAATGGAGCCTGTTCTAAATAGTCAAATTCGTGTTAGGGATTGGGTGTCAGGTGAGGATAGTTAGACTGGTATTGTACACCTGTACGTATTAAGTCGAATTTCTTAGTAACACTCGAGAACTTTCAATACTCGAATATTGAAATGTTCGAGGTGTTACAATAACTCTTTTAATTATCAATGTTATCATGAAAGTATTTAACTAAACCTTTGGTTGTGATAAGTCTAGACTTCACTATGCACCCATGGAACTCATTGTTTAGAATTTCTAATTATAGGATTAATGCTTTGAACTTGATTATGATATTTACCAAGTGTTAGAATTTAGGAGAAAGTATTACTCAACATTAATGTATTTTAGATTTATATAATATGTATTATTTTTAGAACCGCTTGAGCTTATGGAAATTATACATTGGTTTTCAAAATATCTTTCGCATGTTTTGCTTAGGACTAGCAAAATGTTGGTTGAGGTGTGTGTTGAGACTCAAATATTGCATATTTAACCCTTTAATTATATTAGTTTTCCTTACATTTAATTGATAATTTGATTTAATTATATACATTTTTGTCATGCGAGGTTATTCAGAAGCTTATGATGAATATGCACTTAAAAGAATGAATTTAGAGCTCAAAAGAAGATAATGAAGAATATGAGATTTGAAAGTCATTAATGAAGAATTCACATGCCAAAGATCTAAAAAAAAACTAAGTGAGGAATGAAGAGAATCGAAGATTTAAACTGAAGAAAAGGAATCCTAAAAATTGGCCAGAAAATGTTAATCTGAAACTCCGAGTTAAAAGAGAAATTCCTGAAATAATTCCCAAAATAGACTTCAATGGCATTGAAGGCATAGAAAATTTATGAATTTCAGGCTCAACTTGGTGGACAATTCTGGACAATTTTTGATAACATCGAAGCCAGTTCACTGACATCGAAGTTTTCCATCGAAGATGCGCATGGTGCGTAAATTTGAGGCGGTTTGGAAACTTTTTCGAGGTGATGCAAAAGTTTGAGTTGCAAAACTATTTAAAACAATCCCTAGGCTATTCCAAATCATCTTATAGGATTTGAAAAGGGAGAGAAGGCCTAGTTGGAGCGCCGACAACGTTCTTCCTCTTCAATTTCTTCACGGGTTCTAGTTGATCTTTTTGTTTTTCTTTTAGGATGTTAGTCTTCTTAGGTTAATCTCTTATCTAAGGCTAATGGATGACACCTGTAGTTTATTTTAATATTTAGTTTACTTTGATTCAAGTATATGTTGAACTTCCATTAAGTTTTAGTTTAAATAAAGATATATTTCCAGTTTTCTATGGTCTAGGTTTTAGTTATCGTGAATGTTCTTTGAATTATCAATGGTATCACAAAAATAGAAAGCTAAAACCTTTGGTTGTGTTAAGTTTAAATTTCACTATGCATATGAAACTTAATGTTTAGAAATTTTCTAATTATAGATTAATGCTTTGAATTTTATTAGGATGTTTACTAAGTACTAGAGTTTAGTTAGAAACTATTTTTTAGATTGACATACCTAGGATTTCTAAAATCTAGACTATTTTGAGGATTGCTTAAGCTTATGGAAGTTATTATTTGTTCTCGAAATATCTTTCACATATTTTGCTTGCGACTAGCAAAATGTTGGTTGAGGGGTACATTGAGACTCAAATATTACATATTTAACCTTTTAATCACATTAACTTTTCTTGCATTTAAGTGTTAATTTAATTTAATTATATATATTTTTGTCATGTATTGTGGTTTTAAATCTAATGATGAATATGCACTTAAAATGATGGATTTATAGCTCAAAAGAAGATAACGAAGATTTGAATATTTAAAGGTTATTAATGAAGAATTCATATGTCAAAGATCTAATAAAATCAAGTCCAAAGGATGAAGAAAAGACTAGCAAAATTATAAGTTCTACAAGAAAAAATACAAATTGTTCGGTCGCACTTAAGGTCAGTTCAGTCAGCCTGAAATCGCACAAAACAGCCGAGCAAGAATCGTATTTTTAGACATTAATTTGGTCCGACCTAAGACAACTTTGATCTGACCTAAATTTGACAGATTCTACACAGAATTTTAATATGCGACTTTGGTGTGACTGAAGGCAACTTTTGTGCGACCGAAGCATAACAGAAGTGTGTAAATCTAAGGTCGGTTTGTGAATTCTCCAAGTTAGTGCGAAAGTTAGAATTCCACAACTATAAATAGGAGCCCATAAGACATTCCAAAGTATTTTCTAAGACTTGAAAAGAGAGAAAAGGCCTAGGTGGAGTGTCGACAATGTTCTTCTACTTCGATTTCTTCATGGATTCTGGTTGATCTTTTTAGTTTTCTTCTAAGATGTTAGTCTTGTTAGGATAATCTCTTAGCTAAGGCTAAGGGATAAATCTTGTAGTTTATTTAGACATTTATCTTACTTTGATTCAAGTTTATAGTTGAACTTCCATTGATTTCTAGTTCGAATAAAGGAATACTTTCAGTTTTCTGTGGTTTATTATGACTCCAATTACAGTAGATGGTTAAAAAGCTTTTAATATCTTCTTACCTATTTTGCAATTATGTGATTTATAAACTTCATGATTTACCATTGTCTCCTGGGCATGGTATATGGTTGAATTCCCTGCAATCATCACATTGGTGCTTCATGAAGGAACTAATCCAATGAAAGTTCAGCATTCCATTATGATTTAACCGCTCCATTATCCGATTAGGTATGATAAGACTTCGATTCCAATTGAGTTATCCATTGAATCAGTAAATTGAATATCAAGATTACTATGAGTGGATTCTTAGATCGTTAGTCTTTTATTTATTTGTTTAAAAACCTTTTTATGTCATTGGATTAAAAACCCAAACAACCAAGTTAAACTTAGATTAGTTTTAAGTTGTGTTCCCCATTCCTTGTGGATTCGACCTTAGTCTCACCAAGTTATTACTACAACGCAACCATGCACTTGGGGTTGTGAACACCTAAACCATTGGGTTCTTGTGTAGGACCTTGACTCGGGAGTAGAGTCTAAATTTCAGGTTCTTCTGTAGGACCTTGGCTCTTACGTAGGGCATAAATCTCCAAGTTCTTGTGTAGGATATTGGTTCGGGAGTAGAGCTTACATTTAGAGTCCTTGTGTAGGGCCGTACAAGTTAGAGGTGAACGTGATTTAAAACATCTGATAGTGAAATCTGGTACACTCATGGTTGAATGCGTCCGCCGAGAGTGGAGTTGGCAAGTAGTCGAACCACTATATATGATTGTATTTGGGATTACTAGTTGAGCACTTGTTTAATTATACTTATGTGTTTGAATACTTAATTATGTATGCATGATTAGATGAATGCTTAGTGTTAATAGGTAACACATCCCACACACACATACACTATCTTTATATAGACTAGAAGTTGCTTCTTCGCACATCATTTGTAGTCTATGTGATTGGACTCTTTATTGACTTGGAAGCCTTAAAGTTATATTGCCTCACTTAGTTTAATTGTTAATTAGTTTAAGTTAGGCAATTATTGTTTTAAATTGGCATAATTTTTACATAGGTCCTAATCGCCCCCCCTCTAGGACAGCCTTCATTCATTAGCTTCGCCAAGCTTCCGCAAAGTGCAGCCGTGGTAATCCCATTATGCCACTTGCACATTTTCATACATTAGAAGTTGCAGTTTTGGCACAATCCGAGGTGGATTGTGCAATGCATGCGGCCCAACTTGCACAAATCTCAAGGTTATCCAATCAATCAATCAATCTATCCATCAATCAACCCATCACTTCTCTCTCCCCATTAGTCAAAGCAACCCATGCCTCCCATCATGCAACACATGCCTTGCCCATGCCTAACCATCCCTCTCTCCTTTTTCTCCCCATTCTTCCTCTCATCTTCTTTTAATTCCCTCCATATCCTAAAGTTTCTACCACAGAATCTCCTAACTTCCTCTCATTTCTACCATTTGATAGCCAGAGAGTAGAAAGAGATTAAGAGAAAGAAGATATTAGAGAGAATTAGGGAGAGATTAAGAGAGAAAAATTAGGGAGATGGTTTAAGAGAAAAGAGAGAGGTTGAGAGAGAATTAGGAGAGACCAAGAGGGTAAGAGAAAGAGAGGAGAAATGAGAGATTAAAGGAGACTAGGGGTGGAGAGGAGCTTGTAGACTGTCTGATAGCCGATATGAGTTGATCCAACCATTCATTCATCATTATGAGTGCATTGGAGGATTTTGATCCTCCATTTCTTTGTGATTTATCCATTTTTAGTAGGTCCACAAGGGTGGGACCTACCTTAATCATGTATGGAGTGTATGGTGGACCCCGATGGCCGCATCTCACTTCTTTCCATTTCATTTCCCTTTCTTTTCTTACTTTGATATTGTTGTGGGGCCCACAAGCGGGCCACGATGTTGGAAAGAGTGTCCTGCACAGGCTTTCACAGCGTGGACCACCTTGTGTGGCCCACCATGATGTTTAATTTCTATTTAATATGTCAATAGGTTTATGTAGATTTGGATGGTGGAAAACCTCCCAAATGTTGGGTGTTCCTTGGCCCATCATTAGTTGGTTGATCCAATGGACGGAGTGGATTTCGTAAGTGAGCCCCACCACCCTTTAAAAACACAAGAGAGCGGGGGGGCGGCAATTGTCGTTTGACACAACAACGTCCAGCATCCACCTTCCCAACGTGGGGCTCCACTCGTGGGCCCCACCATGATGTGTATGTTGCATCCATGCCATCCGTTCTCTTTGTCAAACCATTGTGGCCAGTGAGCCTAAAAAAGAAACTGATCCACATATAAGGTACTTCACACGCTACTTGAATGGGCAGTTAGGGGGTGGTTCCCACTCATGAGACCCACCCTAACGTATATCTTAGATCCACACCATCCATCTGTTTTCCAATCTCATTTAAGGTATTGAGCACAAAAATCAGGCTGAACCAACCATCAAGTGGACCACATTACAGGGAACAGTGGGGCTGGGAGCCACCCACGTCAGTGTATGCACATGCATGTGTGAGGAGTGGCGTCCCACTTGTGGACCCCACCATGATATATATGTTAAATCCATGCCATCCACCTATTTCTCTAAATCATTTTAGGACATGGGTCGGAAAATGAGGTAGATCTAATTTTTGAGTGGGCCACAAGAAGGGAAACAAATCCCTGTTGTTGAAATCTTCCAAGGCCCTTTGTGGGGTCCATGTTCATCCAAGTAAGGGCCCATTGGACCTCACTCGAGCTGACCTATGTGGTGAGAGGGTCAGATCATCCAAGTGGGGCCCACCTTATAAGTGTGACAAAAAAAAAATAAAATAAAAGATAAAGCAGCCAGCAGCGCTACGTTGTCAGCGTCTAGGCAGGTGGATGCCCACCGTGGGGCGTAGAAGTGGGGCCCATGTGTCGGAACCTCCATGATGTATGTGTCTTATCCAATTTGTTCATCCGTCTTGTCAGATCATGTTAGGCCATGGTGCCAAATATCAGGTCAATCCAAATTTCAGGCAGACTGCACCGAGGGGAATAATGGGTTGTTTTGTGCTGCCCATTTTAGTAACAAATGGGGCCCACTCATGGGACCCACCTTGATGTTTCTGAGTCATCCATGCCATTAATTCTCTTCTTCAAGCCTTATTAAACTATGAGCTCAAGTTTCAGGTTGATCCAGATCTTAGGTGGGTCGCACCACACGGAAGTGTAGGGGTGGAAACCCCTTGGACTTGGAATCCCATGGATATGGAATTCCTTGGATTTGGGGATCCCTTGCATTTTAGAATCCCTGAATGTAAGATCCGTTGGATTTGGGGCTCTCTTAGACTTGGAATTCCTAGATTTCTTGAATCCATTGGCTATGTTTGGCTATGTTTGGCCCCTTAGATTCAAAATCCCTATAATCCTAAGGTAATATGCATAATATATTTGCAAGGGTTTGAATTTAATTATTAATATTTCTAATTAATGTGTATATGTAATGTTGACACTATGGTTGTATTAATTTCGTTAAGGCATATACTTTGTCTGAAATGATGAAATTCCAAGACTCAGATGGGCCACAAACAGAGGATCACATCCTAGTGACTAACTAACGATTTATAACTATCGATTACATCGACAATGTTTAAATGGTGAATATCATCCTTTTGATGTCGATGATAATCTAATCATTTTGGGATATCATCAGTGGGCCACGTGCCCAATAAATTGAGAGCCTAGTAGAACACATGTTACACATGTGGGAATCTATCTATGTCATTTCCAGTGGACCCTACCACAGCATATGTATCTTATCCATGCCTTACATCCAGCTACTAGATTTGTCTGTGCAGGCTACATGAGGAGCCGATGTTAGTCTAACATGGGCCACACCACATAGACCTCTATATTTCTAGTGAGGCCCATCATTCTGTTCCAACTCTCTATATATGATGTGCCAATTAAGGCTGATTATCACCTAATATGTCTAATAGCATGCAAGTGTATTTGGCCTGATAAGACACACTCATAAAATGCTTAGTGTAATGATATCATGCCCAGTTATATGCCCATACACATTGTTGCGGACAAAATAGACTGACCTATGAAGAAGAGTCAGGTCGGAGATCAACATATAAAACTTTGGAGCCACAAGCCCGAAGCCTAGTCGCCGACTAAGTAGGTCAGCACCCTAGGTCGGTACAATTCAAGTCCCTTACTTTTCTCCAAATTGGAAAACTAGATCAAACCCATGTATAAGCAGTACGAAGAGGCTATTAAGACTCATGATGAAGATAAAGGCTACAGAAATTGGACATCACAAAGACCTTTATGAGTGAAAGGACTTGACTTTGTTCAGTATACATGGACGAGCTTCTTGATGTGAGCCGCCATTCCCTTGGTCCGACCTTAAAGGGAGCTCAGTTTTCAGCAACATCTCTAGGTCGATTCCGGATAGCCCGACCTTATCTGAGAAAGAAATGCTCGAAATCTTCTCTAGAGATTGTGGAAGTCATCTGCGACAAAGGCGCGATCCTGAGATCCTCTCCGAAGATCTCAATGGATCCTCCTACTTAACAGGGAGATCTTCCCTACGTTCTCACCCCTCGTCAATAATAAAAAAAGGGACATAGCTAATGATGAAAGGTCCACACAATTTCTCCACTTAGAAACTCCACTTTTATTAGGCCCAAATTCCTAGCCTGACTTTGGCATCGGAGGGTCCCTTGCTTTAGCCAGGGTCTCCTTTGTCTTCTTCTTGTGCAGGTACTCGAAGGTCTAAAAAGGGTGGACCAGATTTTTGCATTAATAGTTTGGCACTGTCGGTGAAAAACAACGTAAAAAGTCGTTTCCATCACACCAAGGTTCAACAATGGCAAAAGGGAAGAAGAAACTCCTGGCCTCCTCGACTACACTAGATCTTGCGCCACCAGAACAATCCAGTCACCGGGACTCCTCGTCCCAATTGCACGCTGATTCCACATCTACGGGGCCGATCCAACAGTCCCATAGTCGAGGAGGGCGAATTACCTCTCTTGAACAACAAGTTGAAATGATGAACAACAATATCAACTCTATGAAGCAGTTACTGGAACAATTGCAATCCCACCCTGTGCAAGGGGTCGAACAAGTAACAACTCCAACTACTCAGGAGTTCCCTTAATTGTCTGAGGTGCCTACGACCTCTCGTAGGAGCAAACAGCTTGGAGCATCTAGAATGCCGCCATCCCATGTCTCTGGTACAGCTGCTCTGGCGGCTTTCGACATATGTCACAAACTGGATGGGAAAAAGCAAGGCAAAGCACCTAAAACAACTGATGAAGTTGTAGATGAGAGTGGCGATCCCTGGGAAGCTGAGCTTAAGGACCTGCGAGGATAGGTTGGCGATATACGACAGGCCTATCGTTCAAATGCCCCAACCTCAGTGGAGGAAATTTTGGAGGAGACCAAGTGCCTCCGTTCACAGCTAATATCATGTGCATGCAGATTCCGCTGAGGTTTTGTCTACCTCAAATCGCCCCGTATATAGGAATTGCTGACCCGGCCGAGCATCTAGAATCCTATAAGGCCTGGATGGAATTGTAGTGCACATCAACTGCTACCATGTGTCACGCATTTTCATTAATTCTAGCAGGAGCAGCCCGTAATTGCTTCCATTAGCCAAAGCCACATTCGATCGATTCTTTCACGCAGCTCAGTAAGGCCTTCATCACCAACTTTATTGGGGAGAAAGAAAGACTCAAACCGGCCTTCCACCTTCTCAATATCATCCAGAAAGAAGGCAAGCTATCGAAGAAATACATCAAGTGCTTCAATCTAAAAACGATGCACGTGCAGAAACATTCCGAAGATATGGCCCTGACTGCCCTGATAGGAGGACTCGGGGAAGGAAGATTCCCCTTCTCACTCGATAAAAACCCTCCAAGCACAATGGTCGATTTCCTCAATAAAGCTCAGAAATATTCCAATGTTGAGAAAGTTGCAACCTTGTGAAGGGCCAATCAGAGCAAAGGAAGCTCGGCTAAGGAAAAAAGGGGCAAAAGAGGAACCTCCCCTGGCTGATGGTAACAAGAAGCGAAAAGGCGATGAGTCGCCAAGGGGCCAGTTCTCAAACAAATGACCTGATAGCTGGTTCAGCTCGTATATTTCTCTTAACATGGCGCCTGAGAAAGTTCTCATGGAAGTCAAAGAAAAATGAATTCTCAAATGGCCGAACAAAATGAAATCAGAACCTAGCAGTTAGGATAAGTGAAAGTACTGCCACTTCCACCGAGACCATGGCCACTCAACTAGTGACTATTTTAGCCTGAAAGAAGAGATTGAAACCCTCATTTTTAATGGGCACTTGCGCGAGTATGTTAGAAGGGAAGAACGAGCCGATCCGAAGAATGATCGACCCGCTGATAATATACTGACTGGGGAAATTTGCACTATCTTTGGTGGACCTACGGGGGAAGAGACTCAAACCGAGCTCGGAAAGCTCATGCCAAGAACCTTGGATTGTTAGCTCTTCATTATCGACAAGCCTACAAAAGAACAGAGGATGGCTTCGTTTGACCTGACCTTCACCGAGAGGACTCTCGGGGAGTCCACCCGCATAATGACGCGCTTCTAATCACTATGACTATGTCTAACTGCAAAGTATTCAGGATTCTGACGAACACTGGAAGCTCGGTCAACATTCTATTCGCTGAAGCGTTCAACAAAATGGGGATTAGACGATCTCGACTCCGGGCCATTAAAATGCCCTTGTTCGGATTTGCAAGGGACAGTTACGTCTGAAGGGTCGATCAAGCTCCCAATGATGGTCACATGCAGAACCAAACGACGACCATGATCAACTTCCTAGTAGTGGACTGCCCCTCTGTCTACAACGCCATTTTAGGACGACATTCGCTCAATGCTCTTCGATTTGTCGTTTCAACGTACCACCTGGCGATGAAGTTTCCCACCGAGCATGTCATTAGTCTAGTCAGGGGAGAGCAGCAAGAAGCTCGGCAATGCTACTCTATAGCATTGAGAGGCCAACATCAAGCAATGGCCATCACCTCTCTTGATCTACATGAAGATTCAATTGAAAGAGGGTGCCCTATGGAGGACCTCATACTTGTCCTACTAAATGACTCCGACCCGACTCGAATTGTGCAAGTCGGGTCATCGTTAACACCACAATTACGGAACGAGGTTGTGAACCTCATTTGACGTTATGCCGATGTATTTACGTGGTCTCATCAAGATATGTCTGGCATCGATAGTAGGATTATGGTTCATAGATTGAACGTGGACCCCAACTACTGACCAATCCGACAGAAGTAAAGAGCATTCGAGCCCAAGCAGTATGTCATAATCGCAAAGGAAGTTGAAAAACTCCTCAAAGCCGGCTTCATCAAAGAAATCTACTATCTGAACTGGATAGCCAATATTGTATTGGTTAAAAAATCTCATGGGAAGTAGCGGGTCTGTGTCAATTATATCGACCTGAACAAAGCCTGCCCTAAGTACAACTTTCCTCTTCCTAGGATTGACCAGCTCGTCGATAGCACTGTTGGGCACGAACTCCTAAGCTTCATGGATGCCTATTCGAGCTACAATCAAATTGTCGTACACCCACATAATAAGTAGAAAATGACCTTTGTCACGGACAAAGGGCTTTACTATTATAAGGTCATGCCCTTCGGGATGAAAAATATAGGGGCTACATATCAGAGGCTCATAAACAAGATGTTCGCCCGACAGATTGGCCGCTCCATGGAAGTTTACGTCGACGATGTTTTCGTCAAAAGCATCAGATCTCGAGATCACATTTCAGACCTAGAGGAAACATTGGCGATCCTACGTAAGTACCAGATGAAGTTGAATCTGACCTTTGGCGTCAGCTCGAAAAAAATTCATCAGATTCCTGGTCATCCAAAGAGAAATCAAAGCCAATCTTGATAAAATTCAAGCTCTACTTGACATGAGCTCCCCCAAGGGGACAAAAGAAATTCAATGTCTTAAAGGAAGAATAACCGCCCTCAATCACTTCGTGTCCCGAGCTACGGACAAGTGTCTCTCCTTCTTCAAGCAATTGAAAGGAAGGCAGAAGACAGAGTGGATAGAGGAATGCAAGCTCACCTTTCAGCAGCTCAAACAGTACTTAGGATCGCAGTGGTTGCTCTCTAAACCAGAGCAAGGGGAACCATTGTTGCTATACTTGGTAGTTTTAGCAGCTGTAGTTAGCTCGGCCCTCATCAGAGAACACGGAGGAAAACAACTTCCAGTTTATTATGTCAGCAAAGCTCTGGTCTCTATCAAGATCAAATATCTAGACATAGAAAAACTGCTCTTGGCCCTTGTCATCTCATCACGACGCTTACGGCCATACTTCCAAGGCCATACCATCATCATCCCGACTAATCAACCCCTTCGCCAAGTAATTAAAAATTTGAGACATTTGGAAGACTTGTGAAATGGGTGATTGAACTCAAGTACCAACTCGAACAGCGATCAAATGCCAAGTGGTGGCTGATTTCATTTCCGAGTTGTCTCCTTCTGAGTTAGCTCCGGCCGAGCTGTCCCCTTCCGAGCTGGGTCATGCCGAGCTATCTCCTTCTGAGCTGGCTCTTGCTAAGCTGGCTTCTCCCGAGCTGGGTCATGCCGTGCTGGAGCTCGGCATCGACATGAGGTCCACCTATCTAAAGCATCAAGCGGCCGACCCAGATCAGTTGAAGTGGATGGTGTATGTTGATGGCTCATCCAATTTTAAAGGCATCGGGGCGGTATTATCCTAGAAGCCCCAAATCATACATGTGTACCTTAAGATTTAGATTTCAGGCATCAAACAATGTAGTAGAGTATAAAGCGTTACTGGCCGGGCTCAGGTTGGTAGCTGCCATGGGAGCCCCACATCTAAAAGTCCATAATGACTCACAGCTCATCGTCAACCAAATAACGAATGAATACTAGGCCAAAAAGGAACAAATGAAGGCCTACCTGCAAAAAGCTCAAGAGTTGATCGACAAATTTTTGAAGTGCAGAATTAGTCTGATCCCCAGAGCGAAAAAGTCTAAAGCATGCATGTTAGCAAAATTGGCTAATGCCGATGAGGATGATATTCCAAGATCTATCCAGATCGAGTTCCTTACTGAACCAAGCGTCAACGAGTTTGACCCAGCCACAGTTTTCCTGATAAACTCAGAGCCAACCTAAATGGACTTGATAACTGATTACATCAAGGAGGGAAAGTTGCCGGAGGATCGATAAGAGGCGTGCAAACTCTGGCCCAGAGCCACTCGTTACACCATGGTTGGGGACATCATATACAAAAAGGGATTCTTCCTCCCCTATCTCAGGTGCCTCTGACCCCAGGAAGCCAAGTACGTTCTGAAAGAAATCCACGAAGGCATTTGTGAAAATCACTCTGGTGCCCAAGTCCTCTCCCATAAAGTCATTCGACAGGGGTACTTTTGGCCGACTATTTAAGCAGACGCCTGATAGCATGTTCAGAAATGCAACAAATGCCAATGTTTTGTGACAATACCCTGATAGGCTCCCAAGAAATTGACTCCTATGACTAGATCATAGCTATTTGCCCAATGGGGGATCAACAACATCGGCTCCCTACCAACAGGCAAAGGGCAGATCAGGTTCGCAGTTATCGCGGTCGACTATTTCACTAAATGGGCCGGGACCGAGCCACTAGCCAAGATTACTGGGCAAAATATCTGAAATGGCCAAGCTATATGTCCTAGAGGTGGGGTGAATAGAACTATGCCAAATTTAAAATAAATACAGCAAAAATAAAGAAAAAGAGATAGCCAAATAAATAAATCAATACACAATGCTGAATGCAATCTCAAAATATTGATTGTTCTAGGAACAACCATGCACCATAAAAATGGCAAGGCAACCTTACTAGAACAAATAGAGAAACTGAAGCTCAAACTAATAAAGAGATAGCAAGGAATAAATTGCAGAAATATAAATCTAAACAATTACAACATTCCCCACTGAGCTTCAAATAAAATGATTACAACATTCACATCCACATATACATCCCACAAATGAATAATTAAAGATATGAAATATAAACCACAACCACAAAACATAAGGGATTATAGTGGTTCGCCTATATGTACACCAACTGTTAATAAACAGCCATATAGCTACTCCACTTCTAATATCCTCGCACAGTGGATATCAACATTCACTATCAAAGATAGGTTTTTCAGGTTCACCCAAAACCTTCACAATTGTGTCTTTCTATGTGGGCCTACACAATTAAAAAAAAAAACCCTTCTTCTGAGTTTTCCTGGCTCTCCTAAGATAACCAATACAATGAGATTTTTCTAGCAAATCCCAAAAGAAAACCAAATGAAAGTAAATTACATAAACGTAAAATACCTGAATTTCTCCTTCGTTGTAACAGCCCAGAAGAACCAAGTCAGAGTAGAGATTTGAATGTTAAAGTTCAATGTCCAATACTCACTTTATAATGGTTCTAGGTTCTAATAGATTTTAAATTAAACCAAATGGGTCTAGCTCTAATTGATTTTAATTCCAGAAAAAGGAAAAATGAAACTTCCTCTTTTTCAGATCAGATTGGAATACAAGAAACAAAATCAATTTGAAAAGCTAAAGAAAGAGAATATTAAAGAGGCACACTTAGCTTAAATGGAGCACAGACTTATCTCTCAGAAGGCTGAATTAATTTAGCTTGAATTTCATATGTTATTCTGAGATTCATGCTCTATTTATAGGTGAGAAAATCACGTCTTCGACTGGTCTAAAGATCTCTACGACTGGTCGTAGAACCAACAGATATTTAAAAATTTAGGCGCGATAGGATCTGGCGGTTTCACGACTGGCTGTAGGTTACTCACGATTAGTTGAAGCTAGCCGAATTTCAACACTGTACTTTAAGTCGTAGGACTACAACTGGTCGAAGAAATAGTCGACACTGTTCATACGACTAGTTGAACAGACCCTAAGACTAGTCGAAGCCTAACAGAAAATTTCTGAATTTTGCAACAAACTTACGACTGATCTAGGAAATTCTTAGAAAGGTTAAAGCAGTGCTAGGACTAGTCGAACAAAGTCCAGGACTAGTCTTAGAACAAACTAAACTCACTTATATAAAACATATGAATTATGTATCCAAAATGGCCTACTCTGAAGGTCAACCAAAAGTCAGTCATACCTCAATAGTGAAGTAAGGATATTGAAACTTAGAGATGAGTGACCTTTGAAAGTAATGAAGCTTGAAGTCTTGATATAGCTCAAACTTGAAAGCTTCTTGAGATCTTGAGGTTGAACTTGAAAGCTTCTTGAGATCTTGCATTATCCTTGTCTTAAACTAAGTCGAACAATCTCACTTTCTCGAGTCTTGACTTATGAACAGTGCTTGTAAATCAAAGCTGATCTTGAGTAGAGCTTTGTTCTTCACATATGCAAGCTTCATAACAGTGTCTTTCGTACCACAAATTTGACAACAAAAAGGGGCTATAAACTATAGCATTTACAGAATCCCCCACATAATTTTTTTGGACAATGGAAAATGGTTCGACAATTAGCAATTCCAAGGTACATGTGAAAACCTTGGGATCCGGAATGCCTACTTGTCACCACGGTATCCATAAGAAAATGGGTAGGTCGAGGCAGCCAACAAAATTATCAAGAACCATCTCTGAACAAAACTCGAGAAAGCTAAGGGATCCTGGGCAGAAGAGCTTCCCCATGTCCTCTAGGCATACCGAACCACGACCCGAACAACTACGAGAGAAGCTCCTTTCTCCATGGCCTTCAGTGTTAAGGTCGTCATCTATTCACAATCTCAAGTGTAGGGTCGCAATGTAGTAATAACTCAGTAAGACCGATGTCGAATCCACAGGGACTAAACTTGTACATATTCTGAAAATAACTAGAACTAGAACTAGAACTAGAAAAAGATCTAAATTGAAATTTGAATAATTGAGAGTAATAGTGAATAATGTTGATTAAAACTTATGAATTTAAATGTGGGAACTAGGGTGCCAAGGATCCACTTGTAGCTATCAAGATGCTACCTTACTTGATTCAAGGAATGCAATTGGAATTGGAGTCTTATCCTATTTAATTGGAAGATAAAGCAATTTAAATCAAATATGAACTTTTCATTGACCTAATTCTCAATGGAGGAGAATTTTGATGATTGAAAGGGATTCCATCACCCTACCATGCCCAGGAGACGATGGTGAATAATGAGATTTACTAATCTCATAATCTCAAAACAGGAAAAGAAGATATCCATAGCTATCATAGCATCTATTGTAATTTGAGTCACAATAAATCATAGAAAACTTAAAATATTCCCTTAATACCAAACTAGAAATCAATGAAGTTCAATAAGAACAAAAATTAAAGCAAAATAAACAACCAAACATGCTACAAGCTTCACCTCTTAGCCCTAGCTAAGATGTTTAGCCAACCATAGACATAATTGAAACCAAATCTCTTAAACAAAGCATGAAAAATAAACTAGGGAAGAAGAACAACTCTTTAGTGGCTATGCCACCATTGTGAATGCTCCTTGAGACCTTTCCAAACCCTAGAAGATGCTTTGAAGTATCATAGGGAGTCCTATTTATAGTTATGGAACTCCAACTTTCACACCAAGTTGGAAAGATCTAGAAATCGCCTTAAATTTATGCATTCTGTACAGTTTTCCAAAATAGACTCGGAGTTTAAACCACGTTAAATTTAAGTATTTTGCGCAGTTTTTCAAAATAGACTAGGAGTTTGAGAATATGCTTTTTCAGGACAATTTCAGGAATATGTTTATTTTCAGGACAATTTCAGGATTCTTTATCTTCACTTCAAATCTTTAATTCTCTTCATTCCTCACTTGGTTTTCTTGGATCTTTGGCATATGAATTCTTCATTAATGACTTCTAAATTTTCAAATCTTCATTTAGTAATCTTTTGAGCTTAAATCCTCGCACATGAAAACATGCATAATTAAATCGATTTAGCACTATCATGTTTATAAAACCGAGGTATAAATAGGAAAAAATATATAATATTTCACACTCCACACACACCCCTAACCAGCATTTTGCTAGTCTCAAGCAAAACATGCATGAAGTGATCTTCAATCTTCAATGTTCAAATCACTTTCAGAAAATAATCTTTTGTGCAATCAAGTATGAATGAGTACAATCTAAAGAAGCGAGAGTGCAATTTTGAAAACCTATTGCCGAATCACATGAGCAATTAATTAAAAAGTTTTTTTATCAATCATTTAAGAGCATAAGTTCATATATCAAAATTTTCCAATGTGCTTAGTGAAGTCTATTTACTTTCTATAACATTTTACTATTTCATAATGTTAGCCACGCTCATCACCTTAAGTTTTATTGAATAATTAAGTACTGATTCCGAACTTATCACCTTTTCCTTCTTTTTTCAGTTTTTAATTTTATATTAATGGTCCCTTTTATTTATTCATTCTTTTCAGACTTTTCATTCCTTTCCAGTGTTTTCATAGTAGATGACCTTTTTGTCGATCTCTCTATTTTTTTAACTGGTTCTTTTCATCTTTTTAAGGTGGATAAAATTCTTCAAACTTAATTCTCAATATCTATCATTGATACACATACTAATAATGAAAAATTCTAGTACAATTCACAGAAAGCAATTTGAATGTGGCTTGTGACTTATATTAACATAATATTCAAACATCCTCTTAATCAATTAAATACAAGAATTTAGACGATAGTCTACTCGGTTGATCAAACTCCAACAATTCAAAGTTCAATCTCCATCTTATCATCATACTCAAAGCATTCTTAATTCCATAAATTATCATTTTCTAAACATGTTTTTAACTTGAAAATTTTAAAAATTTCACAATTTTTTGCTCAAAACTAAGAAAACACTGATTAGTTTACCTAATCCACACCCCCAACCTAAAACCTACATTATCTTCAATGTAAAAGATATGAGCATGCAATGCACATGAGACAATGAAAAGAAATGTGAAGTGATGGGAAGATAATACCTGAAGAATGAGAATTGAAGCTTTTTCAAAGTTCTTAACATGTAAATGAGTTAGCATGAAGACTAAACAAACTGAAACCAACCTATGCTAATCCCGAATCTTATAAAAGCAATAAACCTAACTACACATCCATCAGATTAGGAGGTCAATCATAGTACACAGGTTTAATTAGAGGCATGGACATGTCCTCTGAATCAAACTTCTTAACAAATGGTTTGAGAAGATGTCCATTCACTTTTAAAACATTGTCATTTGTCAAATTCTTTATCTCGATGGCCCTATGAGGATAGACATTAATAACAGTGAAAGGGTCGGTCCAACGAAATCGAAGTTTTTCCAGAAAAAGATGTAACTGAGAATTGTATAGAAGGACTTTTTGACCTGTTGTGAATGATTTTCCAAGGATGTTCCTATCATGGAACACCTTCCTTCTGTCCTTGTAAATTCTTAAGTTTCATAAGCATCGTTTGGGATTTCCTCAAGTTCATTTAGTTGGATCTTGCGCAGCAAGCCAGTGTTGTCCAAGTTAAAGTTCAGATTTTTGATAGCCCAGTAGGTTCTATGCTCCAGCACCACAAGCAAGTGACAAGCCTTCCCATAAATGAGTCTCAAGGAAGATATTTTAATGGGGGTCTTAAAAGCTATACGGTAAGCCCATAAAGCATCAGTCAAATGGATTGACCAATCCTTACAGTTAGGGTTAACCATTTTTTTCAAAATTTGTTTAATTTCCCTGTTGGAAATCTCAACTTGCCCGCTTTTCTATGGGTGGTATAGAGTGCTTACTTTATGAGAGATGTCATATTTCTTCATTAAGTTCTTAAATAGTATATTACAAAAGTGTAAACCTCCATCATTAATGATGACCCGAGGCATTCCGAACCAGGAAAGGATATTTTTTTAAAAGATTTAAATGACCATTTTATAATCATTATTTTGGCATGGGATTGCTTCAACCCACTTAGTGACATAGTCTATTGCTAACACGATGTAAATATTCCCAAAGGATTGGGGGAATGGTCTCATGAAATCGATGCCCCAACAATCAAATGCTTCAATGATAAGAATGGGGTTCAGAGGCATCATATTTTGATGTGACAACCCTCCCAATTTCTGACAATGCTCACAAGCTTTCCAAAACCCATGAGTATCTCTGAACATTGTGGGCCAATAAAAGTTGCTCTGTAAAATTTTGATCGTGGTCTTTTTAATAGAAAAGTGAGCACCACCACAAGCCTGAGAATGACAAAAGGATATGACACTCTGATGTTCATTGTTTGACACACATCTCCTTAAAATTTGGTCTAGGTAATATTTAAACAAATAAGGATCATCCCAGAAAAAGTTACGTACCTTAGCAAAGAATTTTTTCTTATCTTGCATAATCCAATATGTTGGCATGAAACCTATAGTAAGGTAATTTGCAATGTAAGCAAACCAAGGTAGTTGAGAGAGTTTAAATAATTATCATTTATCAATGTCGACTTAAGGAAATCAGGGAGGTCAAGTTGAGAAAGGTGGTCGGCTACTACGTTTTCTACTCCCTTTTTGTCTCACATTTCAATATCAAATTCTTGGAGTAAGAGGATCCATCTTATCAAGCGAGGCTTGGCATCCGTCTTAGAAAGAAGATACTTTAGTGTCCATGGTCCATATAGATGATGATCTTAGATCCGATCAGGTAGGACCTAAATTTGTCTAAAGCGAACACCACGGCTAAGAGTTCCTTCTCCGTAGTAGAGTAGTTCACTTGGGCAGAATTTAGAGTTCTACTTGCATAGTGAATAATGTAGGGCTTCTTTTCTTTTCTCTGGCCTAACATCGCCCCAATAGTATAGTTAGATGCATTGCAGATAATCTCAAAAGGGATGCTCTAATCGGGTGGCTGCATGATAGGTGCGGTAGTAAACATGCCCTTGAGCTTAGTGAAACTTCTTGGCATTGTTCAGTCCACTCGTATGGTACATCTTTTTAAAGTAGATTGCATAAAGGATGAGAGAGATTACTAAAGTCCTTTATGAATCATCTATAGAATTCGGCATGTCCTAAGAAGGATCACACGTCACATACGCTCTTGGGTGGAGGTAGGTTAGAGATAAGATCAATTTTTTTCTTGTCCACCTCAATTCCCTTGGACGAAATTATGTGTCCAAGCACAATTCCCTTGGGAACCATGAAATGACATTTCTCCCAACTTAGAACCAAATTCTTTTCCTCACATCGCTTCAGCACACATTTAAGATTTTCCAAACACTTGCTGAAGGATGGACCAATGACAGAGAAGTCATCCATGAAGACCTCTAAATATTGCCCCACCATGCATTGCTAAAAAGTGTCAAGGGCATTACATAGTTCGAATGACATCCTTTGGTATGCAAAGGTGCCAAATGGACATATGAACGTTGTCTTCTCTTGATCGTCAAGGGCTATCTCTATTTAGTTGTAGCCCAAATATCCATCAAGGAAGCAATATTAGGAGTGAATAGCTAGCCTTTCCAAATTTGATCAATGAAAGGAAAGGAAAGTGGTCCTTCCTTGTGACAGTATTCAACTTCCTGTAGTCAATGCACATTCTTCAACCAGTAGTAACTCTAGTTAGCACAAGTTCATTATCGGTAGTGGCTACGATGGTGATTCCAGACTTCTTAGGAACCACCTTGAAAGTGCCCTGGTTTGTCAATTAGCATGAGTGTTGAGTCAACTAGACAACAAAACCTCATAGGAAGATCAATTCAAAGCATCTGCCTCAACCAGATGTGTGCAAGCTCGCCACAGGTAAATCTAAGCCTCACATCCCATATCCCAAAACACCAGGTAAATAAAACCCTTGAAATAAATTAAAATATCATAGGGTTTTTAAGTTAAGAAAATTTTTTCAAAATTAGAAAATCTCTAAGTTTTCTTGCTTTATCGATTTATCGATTATAGGTTCAATAAAATCGAGATGTACTGTCGATGTCCTTGAAAGCTCAATCGATAAAATCGAATGGGGACATAAAGTGTCCAACAACTGCATATACATCTAGATGGAATTATCGATGTATCGATACCCCTATCGATATCATCGATATCTGAATCTCGAGTTTATCGAAGTAGACTCAATATAATCGATAGCAGAGTATTTATGTCCCTATTTTTTATAGGAAAATCATGAAGACCTTTGATATATCGAAGTACCCTCAATATCCTCGGAATTCAAAAATCGATGATATCGGAAGTCCTTCGTTGATATTGGTTTTGGACACGGTCTTTCCAACAATATTTTTCAGGTGGTTTTTATTTCTGATCGAGGGTCACTCGATAGAATCGATATTCAAATATCGATGATATCGAGGCAAGATCAATGACATCGAGAATGAACATAAACTTGTCCAAGAAGCTTACTGGAAAATCCTTTGGATTTATCGATGCATCGACACTGCCCTCAATATCATCGGTATTCAAATTCCGATGATATTGAGTGTACCTCGATCATATATTTTGGCTTAAAAAATTTCAAAGCAACTCTCTCTCATTTTTCAAATATCGAGGAATCAATCCTCGTTTCGATAATATCGGAGTTTGAAATCTGATGACATTGACACGTGTTTCGATGCCCTCGACTAATTAGCAAAAAGTTTCAAAAGTATATGATATTTGAGTTTGTGTCATCAAGCGGACAGTCGATGCTATCGAGAATATACGCTTGATGATATCGACCCTGCTCGATGATATCGAACTCTATCATAAATGCGACCGTTTTATATCCATTGAAACTTTTTGCCTATATATAGAGAGATTGTCTTTAGTTGCTATGAGAGAAAGAAGAGAGAGCTTTTGAGTGTTTAAACTTAGATCATTTACCTAAAACCCTTTCTCTCAATGGAGTTCATCCTCCAATCCACCCTTATCATTGATATTCAGTAGAGTGGATTGGGGAATGAACTTCCACATTCAAGGATCCTCCAGCTACCACCTTAATGGCAAATCATTAAGCTGGGATGCCTTAAATGCATAGATGATTGGAATCACTCTATCTCCTTTATAGGAAAATATGTGAGAGTAGGATTACATCATAACCTTGACCTAACCCATCGCCATGCATCGGTATATCTTCTGAGTTGCGGTTCAAGGAAGCAGAAAACTCTTCATCAACAAAGGAGGAGACCTTCATCAACGAGTTAAAATGGGACTCATCCACTTATCTGTAAGTAACTAGAGTTCGGAGGACCCTTGTGATTATTCCTTTATAGGATTAAGTCTAAGGTGTTTCTCACCCTTGTAATTCCTCTAGGAGGCCTCCGGTGGGAGTGTACGTGGTGGGTACATAGTGTTGACCCTTGCTCTATGGAAAACATAAACTTTCAGTTAAAGGTGAACCTGTTTAAAACCTCGGGTTCGAGGTGAACCATGTGAAAACTCCGTTAGGGTCTTGTGGAAGATCCTTGGCCAGTGTGCCTAAAAGTGGGTGCGATGTACCCTTGCTCGTGAGAGCATAAACAGTCAGCCTAGGTGTTGGTTGTCAAGGTTAAAGGTGAACCTGATTTAAAACCTTGGATTTGGGGTGAACCATGGAAAACCTCCTTAGTGAAATCCGGTATACTCAAGGGTTGAGTACGGTTACCGAGAGTGGAGTAGACAAGTAGTCGAACCATTATAAAAATGACTGTGTTTGAGATTGTTATTTATTTTCTTATGTGATTTCCTTTAATTCCTGAGTATCTGAGATCATACTTCACACACACACATAGTCATATCCATCATGAACTAGTTTGCATATTGTTCATCTCTCAAATAGTTTGTGATTAGATCCTCTACCGGGCTTGGAAGCCAGTAGAGTTACTCTTGAGTAATCCTGATATGTGCTTGTTGATTAGGATTAGTGCAATAGGATTTTAAATAAACTATAAAAATTTTAAAAAGTCCTATTCACCCCCCTCTAGGATATATTGGCATATTCCTACTCCTACTAAGGCGGTCTTTACCACAATGTCAATTGGTATTAGAGCGGGTCTCTCTTAAGGGCTTCATCGCCTAGAGAGTGATCTTGACTGAAGTGGGAATCATGATCAAAAGTGTCCAAGAGGGTTTGACAGACCAGAATAATTGCCTTGTAATTCATACTACTCTGAAAGTCGGCAATAGTTCAAAATAGTACCTTGGTAGTGGATGCTCCAGACACATGACTGGTGATCAAACTCACTTTTGTGAGTACTCAAACTTTGATGGAGGATCAGTCACATTTGGAGATGGTAGCTCAGCCAAAATTGTTGGACAGGGAACAATAGCTGTACCAGGCCTTCCAAAAATCAAACATGTCCTCTATGTAGAAGGTCTGAAACATAATCTCCTTAGTATCTCCCAAATCTGTGACAAAGAACATCTGGTCACTTTCTCAAAGGATGTGTGTAGAATTTTAGATCATACAAGAAAATCTCTCATAAAAGGTTTATGCACTAGTGATAATTGCTATATTGTTGAAAGTACAAATGAGAGTGTGCTATCCACAAAGTGTAATATGGTTGTAAAGAATGAATCCAAATTATGACACCAAAGGTTGGGACATGTTCACTACCGAAATTTAGCAAAGTTCAGTTCAAAAAAATTTGGTTAGAGGACTTCCCAAGATTAGAAAAGAAGAAAAAGTTGTCTGTGGAGAATGTTTAAAAGGAAAACAGATAAAAGTCGAACACAAAAAGACAACCAGCATAGCAACAACAAAACCTTTGGATCTGCTACATATGGATCTGGTTGGTCTAACCAAAGTGGAAGCCATGGCAAGAAAAGATACTTCCTGGTGGTAGTAGATGACTACACCAGATTTACTTGGGTCCAATTTCTTCGAGAGAAATCAGATGCCTTCGAGGAATTTGTGATCATGGCAAAGCGACTCCAAAATGAAAAAGGATACGGCATCAATCGCATCAGAAGTGATCATGGTGGGGAATTTAAAAATGAAAGATTTGAACAATATTGCAATGAATTCGTCATGAATTCTCAGCACCAACAACCCCATGGAAAAATGGAGTCGTTGAAAGGAAAAATCGAGTATTGCAGGAAATGGGGTCAGTTATGCTAAATGGAAAAAATATGGCAAAAAGTTTTTGGGCAGAAGCTGTCAATACTGCCTGTTACATCATAAATAGAGTATATCTTAGAGAAGGTCTGAATAAAACTCCATATGAACTATGGTATGGGAAACTGCCTTGTGTGAAATATTTTCGAGTCTTTAGTAGTAAATGTTATATCTTGAGAGACAGATCCCCTAGGGAAATTTGAGTCTAAAAGTGATGAAGGTATCTTTCTGGGGTATGCCATGAATAGTCGTGCGTATAGAGTATACAATCTAAGAACCCTCACTATTCAGGAGTCAGTCAATGTGGTAATCGATGATCAACCTCATGAAGAAGATACCCCTGTGAATGAATTAGAAGATGATGGAGATTTATGCATACTAGATAAATTGAATGACAAATCTCCGTTGTCTAATGAACCCCAACCCTCATCTAACATACCCATCATTAAGGATCACCCTCGAGAACAAATCATTGGAGATCCTAATGTCGGTGTACGAACTCGACGGCAGATAAAAAATATCTACAGTCATTTCTATTTTACATCAAAGATTGAACCCAAAAATATTGTAGAAGCTCTTCAAGATGAACACTGGATTAATGCTATGCAAGAAGAACTTCAACAATTTCAGTGAATTGAGGTATGGCAATTGGTTTCCAGGCCACTTGATACTAATATCATTGGAACCAAATGGGTCTTCAAGAATAAATCTGATGAATCAGGAAACATGATTAGGAACAAAGCAAGACTTGTAGCTCAAGGGTACTCACAGATAGAATGTATTGATTTTGATGAGACATTTGCCCCTGTAGCCCGCCTTGAGTCCATTAGAATTCTTATGTCTGTGGCGTGTGCATTAAAGTTTAAATTATATCAAATGTAAATAAAAAGCGCTTTTCTTAATGGGGATCTTGCTGAAGAAGTTTACGTAGAACAACCAAAGGGATTCTCAGATCCTAAGTATCCTCATTATGTTTATCGTCTGAACAAAGCTCTTTATGGTCTCAAATAAGCACCTCGTGCCTGGTATGAATGATTGACAAAATTTCTTTTGGACCATAAGTGTAGATAAAACATTGTTTACTCAAACAACCAAGGACTCACTTCTTATTGCACAGATTTATGTGGATGATATAGTCTTTGGTTCAACATGTGAAGATGCCACTCTCAAATTTACCAACCTCATGAAATCAGAATTTGAAATGAGTATGGTCGGTGAATTAAACTTCTTCCTAGGATTACAGGTCAAGCAGCTACATGATGGAATCTTCATCTGTCAAACCAAGTATGCAAATGATTTGGTGAAAGGTTTGGTCTTGAATCTGGTCGCTCTTATCACACTCCCATGAGCACCACACTCAAACTTTCCAAAGATGTAAATGGCAAGAGTCTGGATCAACATCTTTACCTGAGTATGATAGGTAGCCTACTATATCTGACAGCTAGTCTGTTCTAAGATGAGTCCTGGTGTAACGCACTGGAATTCGGGGGTCGAGCATAACTCGGCTCCCGAGTTCCAAAACATCACTTATGCAACATATTTAATGATAGATGTATGTTGACTGTATTAGTGCATAAAACATGGAATAGATTAAGCCAAAACACAGATATGATTCAAGGATAAGTGAATAAAGCAAGCGGAAGACTTATAGTAAAATATGTGTACAAGTGTAAACCCTGAATTACATATACAAGCCAGTCACGTGAAAGTGTCATTTAACAAAATTATAAGTATCAATTACATCATTTCAGTTCCCAAAAATAATCCCGAAATCCCACGCATCGACCGAGGCTCGCTAGAACCCGTGCATATAGGAGAAGGCGGCCTCGTCGTCATCTAGCTCCTGCTCTGCCTCAGAAGTCGCACCCACATCATCTGCAACTAAGACAGTCCGGTGGGTGTGTAACACCGCCCGAAACGTGGGAGTGAGTGATCAACTCGGTGGAACAATAAGCAAACACTGGTTAACATGTTATCATTCAATCAAACAGTAATGATAAAGCAGGACAATTTAATAAATCCTAAGTACTCTTGTTAATGCAAGGATGTATGCGAAATGATGCGTGCCCTCACGCGTACACCCTCGCGTCTTCATCTTACGTTACGCATGACATCGCCTCAAAGTGCGCCACATCTACAAAGCACATGCAAATACGGTGCATGGATATGATTACCAAGTTATTAGTCCATTTCACACAACCGGATTGGGAAGCTAAGATATCTTCCTCATGTCACCATCCAAACAGTGATCCATTCTAGGGTCGTCAATCCTAGACATCTCATACGATCATATAGTTGAGGTCGTAGCAAAGGACTTGTCACCAATCAATGCATGCCTTTCATGCCCTTACTACCACAATTCGGCTCCAATGCGGTATCCGGTATGCTCGAGGTCACTACAAAGGGCTCGTCACCAATCAATGTAGGCCGACAAAGCCACGAATATAGTGTCCTATACCACCATAATTGGCTCATGAGTTAAGTTGCTCACTTTGGTCACTACGGGAGGCTCGTCACCCCGGCGTAGGCCGAACCACGGTGTCCCATACCACCATGTCATGAGTCTTAGCGGATCAAGGTACCATGGTTATTAGAATTTCATGGTAAGTTCGGTACCCTAGATTCAAGCAGTAGCGTCCATACATGGTTAACATACAACGGACAATCGGGTTACTTGACGAACTCGACTAGCACGAGCGCACGTTAAGTTGAACGACATAGAGTGCGCAAACACTCCGCGTGGTCAAACCACTGCCGACAACTCTAATACGACTCGGGTTCGTCTAATACGTCCTACGTGACGAAAGCAATCTCAACCACGATTCATAGGGTCAATTACTGATTTCCTGGACTAAGGCATAGTCCCAAACACACTACACTACTACAGGTATTCTTATGGAATGTAAAACAGTAATGGAACAACCACTCAAATCATGGTACATACTCATCTGAAGAATATCAACTTAACATAAATGTAAGCATAGGAGATGCTTGAATTTAAATAACTTGGAATGTAACTGCATAAAGGAAATCATGCGCATCAATAGGAGTATTGAGAATCACTTCTCAATGCCCGCAATAAGTGTAATAAGTTACACTTAGGTCATTCATGCATTTCTACAAACACTTAGCATACATGGAACAACATACATGACGCATATTGAAATACATGCACTTAGACAATTCCTTTTATCAAGGAGTTGTCATACATGCATCTAGCATACATACATGACAATTAATCATGGCAAACATAAGTGCATATTTTATACGTATACGGTACTTTATAAATACACATAGAATACACAAATCTCAATATAGCACATGCATATCAGGAAAGTAATGTAAACATGACATTTGACATGTGAAATCTCATCCATAGCAAGAATAAATCACTAACTGGGATTGAAAGCCTTGAAAACCATAACCTATACACTTAAAGTCCACACCGACTGATTTAGACGAGTTGTCTTCGTCAACGGCGCTAGAATACCCTAAAACAAAGATAGAAATGAGATACAACAACACCAAAACTAATCTAAGCTCTAACACAGGTTAGGGTTAGGTTAACTTACCCCAAAGGAACTCAGAACCGTCAGAAGAACGATTCAAAGTGAAGGTTCAAAGATGAAGAAGAACAAGGAAGAAATCAAGATGATTCACCAACTTATCTCTCTCACTTTCTCTCTCTTTTCCACTCCCTTTCCAAGCTAGGGTTAGAGAAAATTCGTATGGAAATGAGAGCTAGGGTTTAAGCACTATATATAGGCCTTAAAATGATGGAAATAACCCCAGGGTCAAGGTATACTTAGGTTATAACCAAAGCACGCCTTTCTCGAAGGTGGGACTATAACCACGAAAGGTCGAACTTAAGCTCATTGACCATGGATGTTGACTGAGTTTTCATACCGATCCGATTACAATCAATTCAACGGTCACGGAAACTCGATTCCACAAGCACTAGGATATGACTGGCCTAATTCGAGGGTGAAATTGGGTCATCCAATGGTCGATAGCTTAAAATCGTCGCATAATTTCATAAAAGCTTATTAAATTCCAACCGTTCTCACACTCTTCACTCCGAGCTCAAGCAAATCGACCAAGAAGATCGACTTGATTTTCAAGGGGATGACCAAGCCTAACTCGGTGACCGCAATAGCCTAGGCCCAGAACACCGGGATTTAGCGATGGATCCCAGATTCTGAGTAACGTAGCGCTCACTAGTCTACACGCTTAGAGCCATGCAGATACAATTTAAAGTGATTGATGCGAATTTCACAAGCAATCGAGTAAAGCGCTAATTACCCCAAAACAACTACTTAAGGAAAGATTAGCACAAAAATTCCAAGGTCGCTACAATCTACCCCCCTTAAAGAAAATTTCATCCTCGAAGAGGATCATTAAATATATAGCAAGAACTACCTCCTACGGACTGTGGTATCCATTTGAAACATCCACCATCATCGCTGGATACTCTAATGCCGACTGGTAGAAAATTTGGATGATCAAAAATCAAGAAGCGGAGGATGCTTTTATGTTGGAAACTGTTTAGTCTCCTGGTAGAGTAAGAAGCAAAACTCAATATCTTTATCCACTGTCAAGGCTAAATACATTGCCGCTGGAAGTTTCTATGCACAACTCCTTTAGATGAAACAAATGTTGTTGGACTATGGGATTGAACAACTAATGAGCCTTTTCTTTGATAACATAAGCGCAATCAACATTTCAAAGAATCCTGTCCAACATTCTCAGACAAGCACATTGACATCCGTCATCATTTTATCCGAGAACTTGTTGAAGACAAGATTATTACATTGGATTATGTTTCCACAAAAAAGTAATTCGTAGACATCCTTACTAAACCTCTTGATACAAATAGGTTTAATGATCTTCAAAAATCCATTGGAGTATGCACTCATTAATAATATCCCAATGACCATGATCCATATAGGTAAATCTTCACACTGAGACATTCATGGTTAAGTATCAGCCACTCATAAATTAACCATGTTAGTTTTCGGATGCCAAATAATAACATTCTCGATGATATCTGAACCTTGTCGATGTCATCAATAAATACAGTTCGATGAGATCGATATTCAACACCGATGAAATCGAAGAATCTCGGGAATGCAAAGTAATAACCAGCGGTCCTTCCCAACGGTTAGACTAACCTAATTTCCACTTGATATTGGCACTTTCCCTATGGTCATTAGCACAATCGTTAATGTCATTATAGCGTGTGCTCGATTCCATCGATGAGGGATCGATATGATCGTAAGTGCTACTATAAGAACAAGGGTGTTTTTAATTTCAAAATCTCATATTTCCTCCCTTCTCTGATTGCTTCTTCTTACCTCTACCTGTCCCTCACACTAAAAAAATCATGCACAAAGGGAAAGGTAAGTCTCTTCACTCTTTACAATCAAAGAACATGCAATTAGAATCCAGTAGGCATCAACCTATTCCAGTGGAAGGATGTCCATTCACCATTGTTGAACGTCTAGTGCTCAATAGTGCCATTGAGCCTTTTAGAGTGGACCTACTTTTGGAAGTAATAAGTTGGCAGAACATCCTCATTCTTAGAGGATCGTATCAACTGGGGGTGATCTAAGAATTCTTCAATCACTGTCATGTCATTAGTGATGATCCCCCTAGCATTCGAGTTGAACTAGCACATTACTCAAAACTTATCACTCTAATCACCTTGGCTCATCTTCTAGATCTTGATGTCACTCGAATCCCAGTGACTAAAAGGAATCTCAACGGTTTGGGTGTGTGGGTAGAAATAACTCGTGCATTATATCAAGGCACTACTGTTCCACGAAATGATGAGAATTTGCTTCACATCAACTGTCTTGGCCCCACTTTCAAAATTCTTCATAGTATTTTTTGGGCCTAATGTATATCCCTGTGATGTCAAAGGTAATCATCTCCCTCCATTTGTGATCAATGTGCGTTATGATGTATATTAAGAAAATCAAGTGTGCCTACCGACTCTTCTCCTCAACCAAGTCATTCATGTAATCCAAGGCAATCATAGGGAGACACTGCCCTTTCCGGTGCTCATATGCAAACTAGCACATCATGCATGGATTTCTGTCATATCTGACGCTGTGTATCCTGAAGCATGGTTTGACAGTAATGCAGCTCAGGAGGCCCAATAGTTGTGTCCCTCTTTGTCTCTCCCCAGGCATAGCCTTCCCATGCCGTAGGCAGTCCAACATACTCAACCATCAATTCAGCCTACACATGGAGGGTCCAATCGCATGCCGATGGTCAGCCCAGAGTCTATCATAAATCGCCAGTCTCATCATCTAGAACAACACCTACTGAACGGGATGGCAGGGATGGAGGAACGTCTGTACAACTGTGAAAGGTGCCTCACCACAATTGAAGAGAAAGTCAACGTCCTCCAGCAAACCACATAGCAAGTAGTGGACTTACTTACACATAGCAATCCTCGAGGACATTGAGCTCATGTTAAGATGTACAACTGTGGTCGAATTATGAAGCATATCTATTTTGTGTAATTTGAACTGACTCAATGCTATACTGCCAATCTAGGGCAGTATGTGTTTTGGATATTTTTGAATATGGCTGGATATAACTCCCATTTTTACTGCCATGATTATGAGTTAAGATCCCCTAGTTTATCTAGTTTCTGATATAGAATGCATGTGATGTTTTTGATGATTATTTTATCTGCTTTTATCACTGCTTTATTTGATATGATATGCATCCATAATTTCTAAAAATGATGTTCACTCAAACTGAATTAATCATTATACATCTATATATATGCTCTCTGAATGCTGGTTCTCTCAAATACTGCAAACTTCAGTCAGTATCAACTGCTATACCTTTACCAATGACTGACAAAAAGGGGGAGAACATTTCAAAGACCCCACAAGGAAAATTACATATCTACTTGAATGGTGATGCAGGTGTTAGGGGGAGCAGTTGCACCAAGCGAGGGGGAGTTTGAAGTCAGGGGGAGCAGCTTCTGAATCCTTCTGACTGATTATGTGTGTGCCCACTAGATTAAATTGTAAAATTGTGTAAAGTGTATGTACACACAATTTAGGATGTCAGTATAGAAGTTGTTCTAGGGTGTTTTGGTATTTTTTCACGTAATTGACAAAGGGGGAGATTGAAAGTGCCCTGGTTTATCAATTAGCGTGAGTGTTGAGTCAGCTAGACAGCAGAACCTCATAGGAAGATCAATTCAAAGCGTCTGCCTCAACCGGATGTGTACAAGCTCGCCACAGGTAAATCTAAGCCTCACATCTCATGTCCCAAATACCAGGTAAATAAAACTCTTAAAACAAATTAGAACATCATAGGGTTTTTAAGTTAAGAAAACTTTTTCAAAATTAGAAAATCTCTAAGTTTTCTTGCTTTGTCGATTTATCGATAACAGGTTCGATAAAGTTGAGATGTGCTATCGATGTCCTCGAAAGCTCAATCGATAAAATCAAATAAGGACATAAAGTGTCTAGCAACTGCATATACATCTGGATGGAATTATCGATATATCGATACCCCTATCGATATCATCGATATTTGAATCTCGAGTTTATCGAAGTAGACTTGATATAATTGATAGCAGAGTATTTGCGTCCCTGTTTTTTATAGGAAAATCATGAAGACCTTCGATATATCGAAATACCCTCGATATCCTCGGAATTCAAAAATTGATAATATCGGAAGTCCTTTGATGATATCAGTCTTAGACATAGTCTTTCCAGCAACATTTTTCAGGTGGTTTTTATTTCTGATCGAGGGTCACTCGATAGAATCGATATTCAAATATCGATGATATCGAGGCAGGATCGTGGCATTAAGAATGGACATAAACTTGCCTAGCAAGGTTACTGGAAAATCCTTTGAATTTATCGATGTATCGACACTGCCTTCAATATCATCGGTATTCAAATTCCGATGATATCGAGTGTACCTCGATCATATCTTTTGGCCTGAAAAATTTTGAAGCAAGTCTCTCTCATTTTTTAAATATCGAGGAATCGATCCTCGTTTCGATAATATCGGAGTTCGAAATCTGATGACATCGACACATGTTTCAATGCCCTCGACTAGTTGGTAAAAAGTTTCAAAAGCGTATGACATTTGAGTTTGTGTCATCGAGTGAATAGTGGATGATATCTAGAGTATACGCTCGATGATATCGACCCTACTCGATGATATCAAACACTGTCATAAATGCGACCGTTTTATATCCGTTGGAACTTTTTGCCTATATATAAAGATCTTGTCTTTAGTTGTTGAGAGAGAAAGAAGAGAGCTTTTGAGTGTTTAAACTTAGATCATTTACCTAAAGCCTTTTCTCTCAAGGGATTTCATCCCCCAATCTACCCTTATCATTGATATTCAGTAGAGTGGATTGGGGAATGAACTTCCATATTCAAGGATCCTCCAGCTACGACCTTAATGGCAAATCATTAAGCTAGGATGCCTTGAATGCATAGATGATTGGAATCACTCTCTCCTTTATAGGAAAATATTTGAGAGTATGATTCCATCATAACCTTGACCCAACCCGTCGTCATGCATTGGTATATCTTTTAAGCTGCGGTTCAAGGAAGCAGAAGACTCTTCATCAACAAAGGATGAGATCTTCATCAACGAGCTAAAATGGGACTCATCCACTTATCTGTAAGTAACTAGAGTCCAGAGGACCCTTGTGATCATTCCTTTGTAGGAGTAGATTTAAGGTGTTTCTCACCCTTGCAAGTCCTCTAGGAGGCCTCCGGCGGGAGTGTACGTGATGGGTACGTAGTGTTGACCCTTGCTCTGTGGAGAGCATAAACTTCCGGTTAAAGGTGAACCTGTCTAAAACCTTGGGTTCGAGGTGAACCGTGTGAAACCTCCGTTAGGGTCTTGTGGAAGATCCTTGGCCAGTGTGCCTAAAAGTGGGTGCGATGTGTTGACCCTTGCTCGTGAGAGCATAAACAGTCAGCCTAGATGTAGGTTGTAAAGGTTAAGGGTGAACCTGATTTAAAACCTTAGGTTTGGGGTGAACCGTGGAAAACCTCCTTAGTGAAATCCGGTACACTCAAGGGTTGAGTGCGGTTACCGAGAGTGGAGTAGACAAGTAGTCGAACCACTATAAAAATGACTGTGTTTGAGATTGCTATTTATTTTCTTATGTGATTTCCTTTAATTCCTGAGTATCTGAGATCATACCTCACACACATACATAGTCATATCCATCATGAACTAGTTTGCATATTGTTCATCTCTCAAATAGTTTGTGATTAGATCCTCTACCGGGCTTAGAAGCCAGTAGAGTTACTCTTGAGTAATATTGATATATGCTTATTGGTTAGGATTAATGCAATAGGATTTTTAATAAACCATAAAAACTTTAAAAAGTCCTATTCACACCCCTCTTGGACATATTGGCATATTCCTACTCCTACTAAGGTGGTCTTTACCGTAATTTCGCACCTGAGTTTGACTCACCCATTGTGTAACATCCCAAATTTTCACAGCCAGAGTTTATACTCATTTCCGAGAAAATCAGGTGTTAATAATGTATAAATTGGATACTTTAAAAATCACACCTTTTTTTCATTTAGATCACATCCAGATATACTCATGAAGGTAACATTCACAAAAATAAAACTAATTGTATTGATTATTTCATCGAAGTAAAAGAATTCAGTAAATAATCAAATGCCCTCTCAATGGGAGCTTATTACATTTATCGAGTTTGTAGCAGAAGTATAAAACTAAATTATAAAACTATCTTCTTATTCTTTCAATATATCTTCCATAGGGAGATGGTCCTCTAGGTATTCAATTTGTACATCACTTACATCATCTATACGGATAGAGAGGGTCAATGCCCTACTCATAATGATGGTTATCTTTGAAGATTAGCAATAATTCAAGAGATTCATACAAGTTTTGTAAGTGTTCTGATACGTCTCAGACTCGACCACTACGAGAGGTATCAGCTTGCGCAACCAACCTATATGAATGCATGCTTAGCAAAGTGTGTGCAGCTCATTATACATAGTGATAATCACAATGTGGAATATAATTCATAGAAAACCCGACTCACCCCGCATCCCATAACTGCGGAGATTCGCCGATGTGTCAACGTTAATGTGGATTTATACACACATCACAAGGCAATACAACAACGCAGTTGGGGGATTTGCATAATACGATGTGTTCATGGAGCAACTATTTGTGATATCCAATCCCGAGAAGTGATATAACACGCATGGTGATTTACTTACATTGATTGTGCACCACGCTAACCAACCCATGAAATTGTGTGCCAGCCAAGAGGGCTGCTACCTGTTATGCATTATATCCATGATAAATATTTGAATCGCTAGTTGTGATACCTTTAACACATCACTTGCATTGATAGATAATGTAAACTAAATCATGGGGGTTTTGAAATTTCAAGACACAAGCCCAAGTCTTAAAGATAGATAGCACAAGGCTAATAATACAAAGAGGATAGTAACAATGGCTAACTCGACAAGAGGAGAGTGGCAATGGCCAACTTAACAAAGAGGAGAGTAGCAATGGCTAACTTGATAAGAGGAGAGTGGCAATGGCTAACTCGACAAGAGGAGAGTGGCAATGGCCAACTCAATAAAGAGGAGAGTGGCAATAACCAACTCAATAAAGAGGAGAGTGGCAATAACCAACTCAATAAACTGAGAGTAGCAAGGGCTAACTCAACAAAATTGGTAAAGGCAAGGGCAAGGCTTGTATCCATCACCCCACATAAATTCATAAAGATTACATGTAATTAAAGTCATATAATTCCCAAAGGATAGACAATTGATGGTGGTAAAATTATACGATCATAGGGAGAGAATCATAATAACATAAAAACATGTAAAAAGGTAATTAAATCATACCAACTTAAATTAAGGTAAGCTTAAAGGATAAAACCCTCAACTATTTCTTTTAAATTGTTTTTAACATTGTTAAATGTTTGTAGACATACTTTAGACTTGATTTCTATAATATATCACAAAAATCTGTATAGTTAGGGTTTATTTTAGGATGTATTTGTGACTTAGGGTTAGGTTTGATCTTAATTATAAATCAATAACAAGGATTTAAATCAATCAATACTTAGATAAGTAACTTACCTTGCTTACCAATTATATTCTACAATGAAACCCGCAGTTTAGCGAATACTTCCACTGAGTCGAATCAGTTTACATTCTACCAATGTATCACAAGAGAGATCAAATAGACTGACTAACCTCGAAATTTTGTAGGCCTAATCTCAGATTTGGACTAGGCGGCTCCACCGAGTTGACTCGGTTAGTATCCTCTCTTGTTCTTCTTCTTCTTCTTTCATTCCTCTTTCTTTTCTTTTCTTTTCTTTTCTTCCTCTTTCTTTTTATTTTTTGTCGTGTATCTCCTAAAGGGAGGGATGTATTTATAAAGTTCTAAAAATCCAAAACTTTCTGCGTATGCAGAACGTATCTGTGCGATTGGTCTTACATGTTTTATACGCGGAGGAATCCTTGCACGAATGGGATGCACAATTTTTGCTCGGTTACTTGTGAAAACTGCTCACACCTAGTTTTCTTTCTTCCTTCGTGTTAGATGTTGATCGGTTTTGGAAGAGTCCATAGATGCACGGTCGTGATCGTGTTCTTGGTTGTAAGAATGTTCAGTGATTGCTCAATAGGTGGCCTTGCTTCAGTGGTGAATCCGTCCCTTGGTCATTTCATCGTAATTTGGTCACTCTAGACGATCTGAGGTGGTCGTCCGATGCCCTCTGGCCCAAAGATCTGTGGCCTGGATGATTCTATAGGGTAGTTTGTGTGAACTTAGCAGCGTGCATTGCGACACTTTCGTGAAAATCGACGGAATGTTGTAACCTCTCTTTTCCTTTTCTTCTTTCGGACGACATGGAGGTGATCGAAGCTCCATCATCTTTAATTTAGACGATTCGGATTAAAGCTAAAAAATCAACTTAGGTTCTCCTACGCATGAGGAAAACGCATCCAGTTTCTCCACACTTATCACATTTTGCGAAGGGAGGAAATCCGAATCACAGCTAGGAATACTCTAGTTTGGAGGGTAGAGATGGATTATAATGGGTGGCTTGGATGGCTAGAATGCTACACACACGGATTGCTAGCATAGAAAGAGTGAGAAAAAGGGATCTTTCTGTTTTCAAGAACGAACCGTGCACATAGCTCCTCCTTTGCTGGGAATCGTGTGCACACGTGTACAGTTTCACGTGAGAACACCTAGGGTTGGGACAGAGGTGGCTCCTAAACGCGATGGATGGTTTGGATTGTCCAAACAGGTGATCATGGTGGGCCACAACCCATCCCAAATGGACATCGTCCATCCGTTCGTTGTGAGCGGGAGAAAAGAAGAGAGAAATCTCTCTTTTTGAATGGAAGTCGAGTCAAACCCGCATGACCAAGTTTCCCAATCCTGTGCAGCGCAGGTGGATGCACCGGCTGTGCACATGCAACACGTAGAGTGGGGTTCACAGCAGCGTGTGACCCAATCAACTTCGTCTATTAGCTTGCTCGGGTCCAAATGGGGTTCCCAGCCAAAATCAGGTAGATCCAATGTTCATGTGGTCCATACTTCATGACTTTTGAGTTTTATTATGGATTCATGTCAATTAGACGGTCATATTGATTTCTAATCTAGTCATTAGTGATACTAGGGGTTCTTAAGAGGATCTTAGGTGGATTTATGTAGTTACCTAGGTATTTATCAGTCAGATCGTGTGGTTTTAGGTATGAATGGATTTAGGACTCAAGGTTAACGGTGTATATTCAACTTCAAAATGACATGATGGCCTATGTAAGCCCCGTATCATAGTCCGTACTATTCCGTAGGCTTCCTCGGTCCTCCCGGTTGAGCTTCGGAAACCCTCGACTTGTAACAGATATTTGCGCATGAACCTAAGTCGCATCCCGAAGATTTATATCAGCTCGACTCGAAGTTTATATCTTAGCAAACGCGCCGTCGCCGCTGTTCCAATACCGTGACTCGCGCACCGATACGATACCCAGGTCAGAAGATGTGGACCCACATTCATTTTGAGGAAAACACCTCACATGCGAACTCCGAGAGAATCTCTATAACATATCTTATCAATCAAGTCAAGTACATATCCACACCCCATGCCACCTCACCCTATCACAAGTACAAGCTCTCATTCCCTCTTTTCCCCAACCCAACTCTCTATCTCCCCACCCATTCCTCTTTTACCCAAATTTCTCTCTCTCGCATTCTTTAACAATTCTCCGACTCCCAAGAGAAAACACCCAACGTCCAAGCTTTCCCAAAGCCAAGTGTGTCCCACTTTCCTACCCTCTCATCTCCCATCTTAACCCTCCATTCTTCATCAACCTCCATCAAGATCAAAGACAAGGAGCACAGGAGTCTAAGGAGAAAAAGAAGGAGGCCACATGTGGGTGATCCACCGTTGATTTTAATTTTTAAGGGCTCACTTGTTGTGGGACCCTCTTGATATATGCATCGTATAGGGAGGGCCCAATTGTGGTGGGGTCCCTCCCCTTTACGTCTCTCTCTCTCTCTCTCTCTCTCTCTCTCTCTCTCTCTCTCTCTCCCCTCTTTCTCATATTTTGTGGTCCACCTGATGAATGAATTTTACCCACGCTACCATGGTGGGCCCACCTTGCTGTACGTAATTCACCATCACTGTCCATCTAGACGGTGCTGTTTTGAAGACCCCTATGAAGGATGGTTATATCCTAGCCGTCCATTTAATGAACATGGACCCCACCACGGTAGCATGTCGGCCAACCATGATGTATGTGTACATCCAGCCGTTCGTCCAGGTCTGGATGTGGACACTGGATGTTGGTTTTTCTTTATAATAATAATAATAATAATAATAATAATAATAATAATAAAAGTAATATATATATATTATACATACATGTGGTGGGCCCCATGTGGGACCCACCAGATGTATATCTTTATATATATATATATATATATATATATGTATATCATGGTGGGGCCACACCCACGGGGAAGCCCACCTTGCTGCATTTATTCCTAACCGTCCATCTAGACGAGATGGGGACCTTAATGTATCGGTCCCTCATCCAAGCCATCCATCCATCTAACGTGTTCGTGGGTCCCACTCTAATGGATGTGTTTAATCCAAACCGTCCATCCATCTGACGTGTTCGTGGGCCCCACTCTGATGTATGTGTTACCTTTAAACAGTCCAACCATTTGGAGAGCCTATCCAAGGTGGGCCACATACGTGGACCCCACTCTGATGTATATGATTCATCCAAACTGTCCATCCATTTGGTGAGCCAGTCCTAAGGCTTGGGAAGAAAAATAAGACAGATCCAGTATCAAGGGGACCACACTGCAGAAATAGTGGGTTTGAACGCCCACCATTGGAAATGTCACACCCTAAACACGGAAACCAGGCTCACAAAATTCTCGATTGCCGAATCTGGCGCCGATAACCTCCGCAGTACCCCATTCTTGGCTCTCAGTACCCATATGCTAGGTTCCGATCCTGGGATCTTACAAGGAGAATTTTTTTTTTACATCAATCTAATTCGTAATGAGCATAACTACAAGCATAACCCACGAACAATAACCACAAGAACACCATCACAAAATCCACTATGATTAAAAACTTTAAGTACAATGCGTATGAAAGAGAAATACAATATAACGAAAGTAATAAAAACTCCAGAAGCTCGAGTGCACATTCCTACTGCAGTGAGGCTACGGCTGCGTCTTGGCGTTACCTGCATGCATCAATCATGCATAAGCTTATAGAAAGCTTAGAGGGTGGTGTAAGTGTGCGCGCAATATAAGCGTGCTCAGAATACAAGGTCAGAGTAATGCGGAATCATGCTAATGAGTACATGAATGCAAGCAGCCGTACCAAGGCTATGCGCTGCAAGGTATGAATGCCATCGGCCATAACAAGACCATGCAATGCGAGATGCAACTCAAGCATACCAATCCTCATCCAAATCCACATACAACTCATCAAATATCAGTTTAGTTCTCATTTTGGATAATCACCGGGGTCTAATACACTCTACGCCAGCTTGCCGCCCCTATCCAGATGCACAACTAGGAGAGTGGAAGAGACCTCACTATCTGCCTGCCAATATCGAGCCCGGCTCATCGATAGCTGACCGATTCCTCAAGTTGGTCAAACTCAACTTAGAAATTGCCTCCTCACTTAGGCGGGTAAGGTCACACCACTTTCCAACCGACCATGCCACAGTGGCAGACGCGGCCTACTGGTATGCGGCCCTTGCGCGCTAGTGTATTCACTTGGTCTCGACGTTGGAGTCATCCTCTAGAACCATCGGGTTTAGGAATTTTCACCCAGGGACATCTATGGCGCCCCGATGCTAGAAATAATATTTCTGGTATCCAATCTGGCCACCCACGATGTGTCTGTGGAGGCAATGGCCCTGATGTCGCTAGGGCATATAGTAACCACAATCACACAAATGCAAGTGCATGAATCAAACTACCAGTCATGCAACAGTCCTGCGTGTACCATGCGCTCGTGTAGGGTAACTGTGCCTATCAGGGAGCCCATAAACAATCTGCTCGAGGGCATATGCTATGATCAGTCACTCCTCATATCAAGCATAGATATAATGCATATGATCATGAATTATGGATCTATACTAGCCATGTTATATAGTGATGGACTCCATTCATAATGAAGATGGGCCTAGACAGCCTGCATGCTACAAGTATGGGCTTATCATTGGGCCTTAGGGAGATTGACAATGCGGACATTTAACCAGCATCATCCATACAATGTGGACGTCAAACCATCATTACTCCCAAGGCACTGCCCATTGTAAACATCATTATATACACCACAAAGGAATCACACATCGCAATGAACCTAATTGCATCCCATTGGGCCTTAAGTACATCAAATGGGCCATATCACATGGGCCTTATGTTCATCAAGTGGGCCGTATCAATGAGTCGCACCAATGGGCCTTATGTACATCGCAATGGGCCATAACCCATGGGCCTTGCATACATCACAATGGCCCTTATACAATTCAAGGTGGGCCTCAACAATGGGCCTCGTGTATATCAAATGGGTCACACCCAAATATAAGTGGTGATAAGGATTTTCACCATTAAAATTTCTAAGGATTTAATGTGGACGTTCAAACCCACTATTTTCTATAATGTGGTCCACCTGATCCTAGATCTGTCTTATTTTTAGTCTCAAGCCTTAAGATGATCTTTTAAAAATGGTTGGATGGCTTGGATGCAACCTATGCATCATGGTGGATCCCATAGGGATGGAAAGGAGGGACAACATAGATGAGGTGTATACCCCATGGTGGGGCCCACACTAATGGAAGGTGTGGATTGCAATACATACATCAGTGGGTCCCACATGGGGCCCACCATAATGTTTATTTTACACCCAGCCTGTTGGTAAGGTCCCACGAACCAGGGGCTACCGTAATGTTTATTTATCATCCAATCTGTTGATGAGGCCACATAGGCATGGGGCCCACCGTAATGTTTATATGCAATCCAAATTGTTGATAAGGTCACAGGACCTGAATGAATAAAAAAACAAATTTCATATTTGATCAGAAATTTCTGTGACCCAAAAAAGTTTCAATGGTAGGCATCAATCGTCACTATTCCCTGTGATGTGGGCCACCTAAGCCGCGTATATGGCTGATTTTTGGGGCAACCCGCTGCCCTAAGGGGGCCCACCAAATGCACCGTGTTGATGTTCAACACACATCACAGTGGGGCCCACAGCTGGGGCCGTGGGTCCCAGCCCGCCCATGCACGCCAACGTCCATGCAGATGCTACTGCGTCCTCGTGTCAGTGGCAGCAGCAGGTGCTACTACCTCATGTCTTAATTTTTTTTAAAAATTAAAAATCTTACAGTTTTTCCCATGTGGGGCCCGGATCAGATGAATCCACTCCAGCCATTGGATTCCACGGTCCAAGACCGACCAAATGAGTCCAATATACGGCATGTTTTGGTGTGTAGAAACGTCAGAGTATATGTTGACGGTAAGGCCACAGTTTTCTACGCTATGGCCCGCCCGATGGTCAGATTGGCCTCATTTTTCGACTCAATGTCTAAAATGGGTTGATCAATGGAATGGATGGCACGGATTCAATTTATATATCAAGGTGGGCCCTACATGAGTGGTCCCCCCAAGGCTTGGCTAATAGTACACCCCAACGTCAGTTTATGCTTTCACTGTTAGCCACACCCACGGCTGCACATCCAGCGTCCAAAGACACTGGACGGTGTGAAATAACACAAGCACCATGGTGGGTCCCACATGCACGTGGCCCACCATGCATATATATATAAATATAATATTAATATAATATTATCATAATATGAATATAATATATTATATATACTATATAGACAGTGGATCTCTCTTAAAATGCGGTGGGCCACACTGTCTAATGGATGGATTAGATTTAACACAATTCGGTGGGGCCCACTACATTCTAGGGAGAGGAAAAGGAGAGAGAGAGAGAGAGAGAGAGAGATAGAGGGACCCCGCCATTATGGGCCCTTCTTGGTTAAATCACATAGATCAAAATGAATCCCACGAACAAGTGGGCCCTAAAATAAGAATCAACGGTGGATCACCCACTTATCGGCCTTCTCCTTAATCCCTTGGACTCCTTAGCTCCTTACCTTCACTTTTAATAGTGGATAATGGAGTTTTGATGGTGGGGATGAGAGATGAGAGGATGGGCCACACTTGGCTTAGGAGAGTGCTTGGGGAGGCTTGGATGTGTGAATTTTTGGGTTGCTTGAGAGTGAGGAGATGGAATGAAAGAGAGAGAGGGAAGTAATGGGTTAAAGGGATGGGGTGATGTGGTGGTTGTAAGGAAAGATATGGGTTTGTTTGAAAATGTGTAAAAGAGGAGTGGTGAGGGGAGAGAGAGGGTTGACTTGTGGAAAAAGAGAGAGGGCCACTTGTACTTGTTGTTGGGTGAGGTGGCATGGAGGTAAGGTGGTGTACTTGACTTGATTTGATGTGACATGTTGTAAAGATTCCCTCGAAGTTCGCAACACGCAGTATTTCTTCGAAATGAACACAAGCCCTCATCTCCTGGCCTGGGTATCAGATCGGTGTGCGAGTCGTGACGTTAGAACCGCGGTGACGGCGCGGTCGCTATGATACAAGTTTTGGATCGAGCTGACTTCGGTATACAGGACCCGGCTTAGGATCATGTACAAACGTCAAATATGGGTCGAGGGTTGCCAGAATTCGACCGGAGGACTGCGAAAGTCCACAGAACGGTATGGACTATGATTCAGGTCTTACAGGAAACCCTTTGGGTTACAGAAGTTCTGAACCAATATGATATTTGTTTATCCTCTTAATTCAGGTCTTTATGACCTTATGAACAGTCTGGATGGAAATAAATACTATGGTGGCCCACTGGAATCTTAATAGTGGAACTCTTTATCACCACATTCATTTGTAGTATGGTCCAGATGATCCTTTGGGTATGATTCATTTTTTTTATAATGCTCTAAAATGATATTTAAAATAGATGAATGGTGTAATTGGTGTGGCCCATTTGATGTATATGGGCCCATTGGTGCGTCCCATATGATGTGGCGCATTTAATGCATGTTGGCCCATTGGAGCGACCCATATGATGCAGCCCACTTGATGTATATGAGGCCCATTGAGACGTATTTGAGGCCCATGAATTGAGGCCCAATGTAATGTATATGAGGACCATGAGTGAGGCCCAATGAGATGTATGTGAGGCCTTTGTGTGGGCCGAATGTGATGTATATAAGGCCCATTGTAATGTGAGGTTCCACCATGATGTATGTACTGATGTTTTTGGTAGCCATGCCTTGGGAGCAATGATGGTTAAATGTCCGCATTGTAACTCTCCCTAAGGCCCATTGTTAGGCCCATACTTGTAGTGTGTAGGCTGTCTAGGCCCATCTTCGTTATGAACTGAATCCATCACCATATAAGATGTTTAATATAGTTCTATGATTCATGCTCATATGCATAATATGTATGCTTGATATAAGGAGTGACTGATCATAACATATGCCTTTGGGCAGATTGTTTATTGGCTCCCTGATAGGCGGAGTTGCCCTACATGAGCGCGCGGTACGCGCAAGATTACTGCATGACTAGTAGTGTGATTCATGCACTTCGCATTTGTTTGACATAATTACTATATGCCCTAGCGACATCAGGGCTGTGGCCTCCACAGGTACATCATGGATGGCAGGATCGGACACTAGAAATACTGTTACTAGCATTGGGGAGCCATAGATGTCCCTGGGTGAAAATCCCTGAACCCGATGATACCAGAGGATGACTCCAACGTCGAGACCAAGTGGATACATGAGCACACAAGGGCTGAATACCAGGAGGCCGCATCTCCCACTATGTCGTGGTTGGTTGGAAATGGGTGTGGCCTTACCTGCCCAAGGGTAGGGGGTATTGTTAGGCTAAGTATGACCAGCTCGTGAATGGGTCCACTATCGACGTGCCGGATAGGTAATGGTAGACTATTGGTCAGGTAGATAGTGAGGTTTCTTATGCTCACTTGGACTATGGGCCTAAGAAAGGGGCAGTGTCATTTGGAGTGTACTAAACTCCGGTGATTATCCAGAGTGGGAACTATACTGATATTTGATGCTCTAGTGATGAGCGGCATTGATATGTGGATTTGGATGAGGATTGGCATACTTGAGTTACATCTCACATCGCATGGTCTTAATATGGTCGATAACATTCATATCTTGTACCGCATAGCCTTGGCACGGCTGATTGCATTCATGTACTCATCAATATGATTCCTCATTACTCTGATATAGCATTCTGAGCACGCTCATATTGTGCACACACTCTCACCATCCTCTAAGCTTTCTATACGCTTATGCACGATTGATGTATGCAGGTGACACCAGGACGCAGCCGTAGCTTAGTCATAGTAGGAGTGTGCAATCGAGCTTCAGGAGTTTCATTATTATTATCTTGTATTTCCCTTCATACACATTGTACCTTAAAGTTTTTTTATCATAGTGAATTTTGTGATGGTGTTCTTGTAGTTATTGTTCGTGGGTTATGCTTATGCTTATGCTTATTACGAATGAAAATCATGTTTGAAATACTCCTTGTAGAATTCCAGGATCGGAACCTGGTGTATGGGTGCCGAGAGCCGAGAATGGGTACTACGAAGGCTGTCGGCACCGGATTCGACCATCGGGAATTTTATGAACGCGGTTTCTGAGTTTAGGGCGTGACAAAAGTTGGTATCAGAGCATAACTTGAGAATAACCAAGAACAACATCACATGTTTGCTGATGAGGGTCAAATATTGCATCTTAGACCCCAATTATCTCATGCTTTTGCATACATGATAATGCTTAACGTCATACTTTAATCGTGTTTTTATTGCAAGGTGTAATTAGGAGCTTGGACTGAAAAAGATACCACAAGCATGAAACTAATGCTCCGAAGTCACCAAAGCAAGGGACGGACTCTAGAGGACCAAGAGTGATGGATTTACATGACAAAGATCTGAGGAAATCAAGCCGTTCACATCAAAGAGGCCCAAAAGTTGTTCAGAATTCAAGATCATAAGGTTTCCACCTTTCATTCAGCTTGAAACTTCATGAATGACCTAAGGGCCATTGGATCCCTGCGTAAGTAGCCCAACGGACAAATCAGCCTATAAACTGATGATTTCAGGCCCACCTAATAACTAGATATATTTTAATTATGGTCTCAACCGTTTAAATAGGGAGAAAAAATGAATGGATGGATTGGATTTCTCATAAACGTCACGGAGGACCCCACCTTGCATGATGTGTGCACCGTGTACAAGTGCTCTCATATGCACTGCATCTCAAGTCCGGTCAAATTGACCTTTGACCTGTATCCTCTTCAAAAATGGCAACTGTCGTTCTCTGTTGCTCCGAACAGACAAGTATGTGATCTTTGTGGGTCCACACCGTTCATCAAACCAACAATCCGGACCGTCCATCAGAGTCCCTGGGTCCCTCTCATCCACGACTAGGTGACAGAATTGAAAAAGACAATGAAGATTGGTTTTTCAACCGTTCAAAAGCGGAATGGATGGCAAGAAGCGAAATCAAGTGGGCCGCATCAACGGACGACCAAAACCGACCATCTCCGGTCAAAATTTCAAGGAGAAGCTGGTAAACGAAGTGGATCTCCTGTCTGAATTCAATAATGGGCCCCACCGGAAAATCAGCGTAAGAAATCTATTCGTACTGCAATTTGGACTGCGAAACAGAGTTGGTCCGTCTGATACAGCTCTCCACCGACCTCCCTACCTATAAAAGAACGAGAACAGAGAGAGAGTGGGGTATTCAATCGGGAGCTAGGAACGTGGAGCAGCTTTCTTAATAGAGTTTTTTTTCTTCCTTTTTTCTTATGTTTTTTTTAGCTTAATCATGTTTAGGTCAGGCTAAACTTCTTAGCTAGGGTTGAGATGAAGCTCCTAATTTGAATGAATCTTGTATGTGTTGAATTCATCTAATTTGATTGATTTGTTTCTTTCTCTAGTGTGCTTAACTGAAATTTCTATACTTCTCCATTCTATGAGCTTAACCAAAGTCTAGATATGGATATTGTTTGGAATCTTATTTTAGTTGCTTGTGTCTGACCTTGAACAGGTTTCCTATAGAGCAAGAAATAGGAATTACATCTCTTCATGCCTGACCATGGATGGAAAGATGTGATTCTTGTGCTTTAAGAGATTATACATTCTATGTGCCCGACCAAGGACATAGAGTGTGCTTTATTTATAAATATATATCAATCTAAATCAGGGTGAATCAACAAGTAAACCAAGGGTCAGGATAATTAGGGGTGGATTCGAAAGTCCTAGTCTTCTCCTTGATTAAATTTTCCTTATTGCTCTTGGATTTGTGATAGTTTACTTAATAGTTCGCTAAACCCTTTGTTGGATTAGTTAAGAAGAGTTGTAAATTTTGAATTGTAACAACTAGTCCTCGTGGGAACGATCTCGTAATATGTACCATATCTATATCTAATTCGTATACTTGTGAGTTTAAAATCATTTAAATTAGATTAATTTAAATAAAACATCATTTGCTATGAGTTAAGGATAATTAGGTCTCGAATGCGTAAGCTTCCGATTTAGTCCCTTAACAAGCGTGCCTTCAAGAGTTCTCAAGGATTGATAGGCGCATTTGTTCTTCCCTATAGGACATGCCACTCAGGAGAGTGACCCGAGTGACTCCCGCTTCACCACCTGAGGCTCCCACTTTACCACCTATGACTCCCACTCTACCACCAGAGATCCCTACTCCCCAGCCTAAGGATGTCGTTCCTCCACCTGAGACTGGTGAAGATCTGATCGTACTCATGAGTGCTTCCCAGTTACAGCAGATGTTGTAGGCTGTGGTAGCTGCCCTTCAGAGTAGGGCAGGCACCCTGTTGTTCTGTCAGCCCAGGAAAAGCAGAAGCGTGCGAACGCCCTTCTTTGAGAATTTCGACAGCTCGATCCCCCGTGTTTCCAGGGTGAGCCAAATCCAATTGAAGCTGAGAGATGACGCTCTGATGTAGAGAAGATTTTTGAAACGATGGCATTTACGACACAACAGCGGGTTTGGTTGGCAGTATTTCTTCACCAGGGTGAGGCCAAGCACCCATGGACCTCTGTTACACATGTTGTAGTTCCTGATTTCATCTGGACATGGGAGGATTTTGTAGACCGATTCGAGTAGTAGTACTTTCCCGACCACATTCGTCGGCAGCGAGTGCTAGAGTTCGAGACCTTAGTGCAAGAAGGCATGTCTGTGGTATAGTACGTGGCTTGTTTTGTGGCGCAATCAAGGTTCGTGCCATATTTAGTTGATGATGAGGGGCAGAAGGCCCGTCGTTTTAAGAACGGCTTGCGTTACAGTCTTCGAGGCCATATTACTGGGCATGAGCTCTCAACTTTTTAGGCGGTAGTGTGGAGGGCTCAGATTTATGAGATAGAGTGGGTTAGCATGTAGAGCAATCATGATCAGAGAAGAAACCGGAAGAGTCAGGCCCCCTAACGTAGCTCTCACCAGTAGTAACATCGACATCGACGGCCGTAGAGGTACAAGAGCCACCATCCGCCAGAGCACCAACAGCACCATCAACACCTCCAGCACCACCCCAGTATCCATTTGTAGGGACCTGTTATGGATGTGGTGGGACAGGGCACCACATGTATGAGTGCCCCCACCCACAACAGCAGTAATCGAGGGGGCCATATTAGCCTCCACCAAAGTAGCGACTGCAGCAGCAGCAACCGAGAGGGCCATAGTAGCCTCCATCGCAGTAGTGACCGCAGCAGCAGTGACCCCATTAGTAGCTACCGCAACCACCTTAGTCATCGAGGCCCCAGTAGCAGCAGAGACAACAGTACAGGCTGCTGCAGAGGCAGAAGCAGTAGCAGCAGGGACCTTAGAGGGGACATGCACCTCCCCAGCCAGCTCAGGCTAGGTTCTACTTAGCTCAGAAGGACCTGCAGTCCTATGGAGGAGTCATTGAGGGAATACTCCCAGTCTCTGCCTGCATCGCTCGAGTATTATTTGATTCCAGTGCTTTGCACTCATTCATGTTTAAAGATTTTTGTCGATCATCTAGATTACCGAAAGAGTCTGCTAATGAGGGGTTGGTCGTATCGACACCCTTGGGGAAGACTACTGTGCTATGCCACTTCTGTTCATCTTACCTCGTGTTGGTGAGAGAGAATTTCTTACCCATCGACTTATATGTGCTATCGATGTCAGATTTCAACGTTATCCTGGGCATCGATTGGCTTACCGATTACCACGCTATCTTGGACTATTTCATGAGGACAGTCACGTTCTGTATACCAGGCTTGCCACAGTTCCAGTTCGTTGCCGAGCCCTGAGGAGAGTCGTTATCTTGTCTCATATCCTGCGCAGTTGAGGAGCCCGTTACCTTGTGTATTGATCAGTTACCAGTGGTCTGCAATTTTCTTGATGTATTTCAGGAGATTTCGAGATTACCACCGCGCTGGCATATTGAGTTCCAGATTGATCTCGTGCTCGGTATCACGCCTATTTCGAAGGCCCCGTATCGTATGGCACCGATAGAGTTGAGGGAGCTGCAGCGACATTTGGACGAGTTACATGAGTTGGGATTCATCCGTCCAACCAGTTCACCTTGGGGAGCGCTGGTACTCTTTGTCAGGAAGAAGGATGGCTCGTTGAGGCTCTACGTCGATAACCACGAGCTCAACCGAGTCACGATCAAGAATAAGTATCGGCTTTTGAAGATCGATAACTTATTTGATCAGCTGCAGGTGCATAGTTCTTTTCAAAGATTGACCTCCGTTCCATTTATAATCAGATTCAGGTCCGAGAGGAGGACATCCCAAAGACAGCTTTCATGATACATTATGGTCATTTTGAGTTTCAGGTCATGTCCTTCGGACTGACCAATGTGCCCGCAGTATTCATGTAGTTGATGAATGAGGTTTTTCGTCCGTATCTCGATTAATTTGTTGTGGTATTCATCAACGACATTTTGATCTATTCGAGGACTTGTGAGGAGCATGAGCAACATTTGGAGATTGCATTGTAGACCCTCCGTGCCCACCAGCTGTATGCAAAGAGGGAGAAGTGTGAGTTTTGGCAGGAGGAGGTGAGGTTCCTCGGTCACGTGGTGACGAGGGAGGGTGTCGCAATGGACCCTCGAAGGTTGAGGCAGTGCATCAATGGGACCAGCCCATGACTGCATCTGAGATCCATAATTTTCTTGGCTTAGTGGGCTACTACTAGTGTTTCATTAAGGGCTTCTCTCGTATTGCAGCCTCGTTGACCATGTTAACTCGGAAGGGCATAAAGTTTGTTTGGAGCGACGCCTGTAAGTGAGCATTTATGGAGCTGAAGGACCGCCTCACGTTCGCTCCTGTCCTCACTTTTTCCTTTGGGAGTGATGGATTTGTTGTATTTACCGATGCTTCGCGTATTGGCTTGGGTGCTGTCCTGATGAAGCATGGAAGACCAGTGGCTTATGCATCTCACTAGCTCGAGGTCCATGAGCTGAACTACCACACACACGATTTGGAGCTAGTAGTAGTCGTCTTCGCACTAAAGGTGTGGAAGTACTATCTCTATAGGGTCAGGTTTGAGCTCTTCTCCGACTACAAGAACTTGAAGTACTTATTCTCTCAATCTGAGCTAAACATGAGGCAGAGGCGTTGGATGGAGCTCATGAAGGACTATGATTTTGATCTCCAGTACCACTCAGGTAAGGCAAACGTGATAGCAAATACCCTTAGCCATTATCCACGGGGCCTGGTGATGCATATGATGATTTAGGAATGAAGGATGCTTGAGGATGTGGCAGCATATGATTTTGAGTTTGGTCTATAGTCTTCTATTGTGCAGTTATTGAGCCTATTGATTTAACCCTCTCTTGTCACAAGGGTGATCGAGGCTCAGCAAGCTGATGAGTCATTATAGAGTTATAGGGCTGAGGTGGCATCTGAGAGTCAGTCAGATTAGCAGATTGGTTCTGATGGTAGACTTCGCTTCAGAGGCCTATTATGTGTCCCGGATATTCCTGAGTTGCGCAGAGATCTTATGACCGAGGCACATCGATCACGATTTTCTATCCACCGTAACATAAGGTGACAGTATTTTTGGGTAGAGATGAAGCCCCAGATCGCCAGTTTTGTGGCCAAGTGTGACACATGCCAGTGTGTCAAGGCTGATCATTAGAGACCCCTAGTCCATTGCAGTCGTTGAGCATCTCGACATGGAAGTGGGAGCATGTGTCGATAGATTTTATTATAGGCTTGTCGAGGACTCAGCACGGTCATGACGCCATATGAGTTGTTATGGATCGTCTAACGAAGTCGGCATATTTTCTTATGATTCGTGCGATTTGGCTTATGGACCGGCTTGTGAAGTTATTCATCGAGGAGATTGTGAGACTGCATGGCATTCCAGTCTTGATCATTTTTTATTGAGACCTGAGGTTCACGTCTCAGTTTTGGGTGATCTTTAAGAGAGCGATGGAGACTGTTTTACTGCTCAGCACCGCGTACCATTCGCAGACCGATGGCCAGATCGAGAGGGTCAACCAGACCCTTGAGGATATGCTTCGAGGGTAGCTGGGATGAGCATCTGCGATTGGCTAAGTTTGCATACAATAATAGCTATCAGGCGACCATTGGCATGACTCTTTTTTAGGCATATAAGGCAAACCGTGCAGATCTTCGAGTTGTTGGATCGAGGTCGGAGAGCGGCGTCTCCTAAGTCCCAAGCTTGTGCAGCAGACGTCAGAGGCTATAGATATCATCAGGCAAAGGATGCGCGCAGGTCAGAGCCAACAGAAGAGTTTTACTGATTGTCGACGTCATCCCTTAGAGTTCCCTGTTGGGATAAAGTGTATCTTAAGGTCTCACCCATGAAGGGTGTAGTTCGATTTAGAGCGAAGGGCAAGCTTGCCTCGAGATTCATTGGACCTTTCGAGATCACTAAATGCGTTGGTGTTGTGGCCCATCGGCTTGCCTTACCATCTCAGTTGTCTGACGTCCATAACGTTTTGCATGTCTCTATGCTGAGGAAGTGTGGGTCAGACATAGTTCCTGTTATTGATAGGCAGCCACTGCAAGTTCGTGAGGAAGCTTCTTACATTGAGTAACCAATTCGTATCCTAGATCGGTAGTAGCAGGTCCTCCAGACCAAGATCATTGCATTGGTGAAGGTTCAGTGGGGTCACCATTCTGTTGATGAAATATCTTGGGAGCGCGATGCTGAGATTCGAGAGTGCTGTCCCCATCTCTTTGATGATTGATTATATGTTATATCTTGTATGCTGTCTCCGATTTTATATGACGATCCTTTGTTTCCTCTTCTTTATGAGTTATGTCTAGTTGCGATGATTGTGTAAATTTTTAGGATGAAATTTTTATTAGGAGGAGAGAGTTGTAAGGCCTGTATCATATTTTTGTATTGTTCCATAGGCTTCCGCGGTCCTCTCGGTCGAATTCCGACAATCCTCGACCTGTAACCGGCATTTGCCCACGAACCTAAGTCGCATCCTGAAGGTTTATATCGGCTCGACTCGAAACTTGTACCCTAGCAACCACACTGTCGCCCCGGTTCCAACGCCGCGACTCGCGCACTGATCAGATACCTAGGTCAGAAGATGTGGGCCCGCATTCATTTCGAGGAAAATGTTGCACGTGCGAATTCTGAGAGAATCTCTACAACATATCCCATTAATCAAGTCAAGTACATCATCCATACTCCCATGCCACCTCACCCTATCACAAGTACAAGTACCCATTCCCTCTTTTCCCCAAGTCAACTCTCTATCTCCCCACCCATTCCTCTTTTACCCAAATTTCAACCAAACCCATACCTTCCCATCCCCATTCCTTACAACACCCATTCTACCATTCCTTATCAATCCATCATTCCTCTCTCTCTCTCTCTCTCATTCTCTAACAATTCTCCAACTCCCAAGAGAAAGCACCCAACGTCCAAGCTTTCCCAAAGCCAAGTGTGGCCCACTTTCCTACCCTCTCATCTCCCATCTCAACCCTCCATTCTTCATCAACCTCCATCAAGATCAAAGACAAGGAGCATAGGAGTCCAAGGAGCCGAGAATGGGGTACTACGAAGGCTGTTAGCACCGGATTCGGCGATCAAAAATTTTGTGAGCCCAGTTTTTGAGTTTGGGGCATGACAATCTTTCTCTTTTAGAACACAAATTCCTCCTCTTTCCTTTGATTGAGTAGGCTTAGAAGTAGTAAATCTTGAAGAGGTATCCCATGGTTGTGTGTTTTCAGCAAGTTTATTAAGATAATCCCATTACACATTATCTCCACAAATTGGCGCATGGATGAGGTCAATCCCTCATTAAAAAGCTTGTTATACGCCATATTTCGTAGCCATGTTGTGGACATGAATTTATGAGATCCTTAAATCGCTCCCAACATTGGAAGGTCTTATCCTCTTTTTGCACAAAATTCATGAATGTTTTCCTTAAGGTATTCGTTTTATGATATAGGAAGAACTTTTTAAGGAACTCTCTTGTCATCTCAGCTTATATGTCAATGGACCTTGGTCTTAAGGAATGTAACCATGACTTAACCTTTTCTTTCAAATAGAAAGGAAACAATTTCAGCCTAACCATGTCCTCGGACACATTTGGGAAGTGTAATGTAAATATTATTTTATCAAACTCTTTCATATGCAAGTATGGACTTTCAAATTCTAGTCCATGAAACTTAGGGAGGAGTTGAATTACCCCTAGTTTAATATCCACGGTTCCTACATTCAATGGAAATATCATGTAAGAAGGTGTGCTCACCCCCTCCAGTTGTAAATAATCTGATAGAGTACAAGGCCGATGTGCATTATGCACCTCATTTTCATCTTGGGCTTTCTTAACTGGGTGTTGAGGTTGATATGCGACAACTTCTTCTGACTTAAAGGATCTCAAGTGATGTCTAATTCAGTGATAGATAAGCAACCCTTCGACTAATCCTCCTTCACTTAAGAGACATCGAGTGTCGTCATGAACCCACTTAGGCATGAAACACTCTTAGCCCTCAAGTAACTAAACAATTACACATAAAAATAAAACTAGAAAAACTAAAACAAATAACAGATCTAGAGAAGATAAGAGAGGGTTGGAATGAAATTATCGAATAAAAGCTTCTATGTTAGGATCCTATAGAATAGAAAACGATGTTAGTTTCTAAAAATAATTTCAGAAAAAATCCTAACCTAAAAGCATAGCAGAAAAATAAACCCTAATCTCAACCTAATTCTAATACCAATTAATTCAAGAAAAATATTTCTGTAGTCCCCAGCAACGGCACCAAAAACTTGTTCCCAATCCCGAGTGTAGGGTTGCGATGTAGTAATAACTCGATAAGACCAAGGTCAAATCCACAGGGACTAAACTTTTACGTATTCTGAAAATAACTAGAACTAGAATTAGAAAAAGATCTAAATTGAAATATGAATAATTGAGAGTAATGGTGAATAATGTTGATTAAGACTTATGAATTTAAAGGTGGGAACTAGGGTGCCAAGGATCCACTTGTAGCTATCAAGATGCTACCTTATTTGATTTAATGAACACAATTTGAATTCGAGTCATATCCTATCCAATTGGAAGATAAAGCAATTTAAATCAAATCTAAACTTTTCATTGACCTAATTCTCAATGGAGGAGAATTGGGATGATTGGAAGGGATTCCATCACCCTACCATGCCTAGGAGATGATGGTGAACAACGGGATTTACCAATATCACCATCTCAAAACAGAAAAGAAGATATCCAAAGCTATCATAACATCTATTGTAATTTGAGTCACAATAAATCATAGAAAACTTAAAATATTCTCTTAATATCTAATTAGAAATTAATGAAGTTCAATAAGAACAAAAATTAAAGAAAAATAAACATCCAAACACGCTACAAGCTTCACCTCTTAGCCCTAGCTAAAAGGTTTAACCAACCATAGATATGATTGAAACCAAAACTCTTAAACAAAGCATGAAAAATAAACTAGGGAAGAAGAAAAACTCTTTAGCAGATGCTCCACCCTTGTGTATGCTCCTTGAGACCTTTCCAAACCCTATAAGATGTTTTGGAGCATCCTAGGGAGTCCTATTTATAGTTGTGGACCTCCAACTTTCGCACTGAGTTGGAAAAATCTAGAAACCGCCTCAAATTTATGTACTCTGCATAGTTTCCTAAAATAAACTCAAAGTTTAAACCGCCTCAAATTTACTCACTCTGCACAGTTTTCCAAAATAAATTCAGAGTTTCAAAATATGCTTTTTCAAGACAATTTCAAGAATATGTTTGTTTTCAGGACAGTTTCAGGATTCCTTTTCTTTAAATCTTTAATTCTCTTCATTCCTCACTTGGTTTTCTTGGATGTTTAGCATATGAATTCTTTATTAATGACTTCTAAATCTTCAAATCTTCATTTAGTAATCTTTCGAGCATAAATCTTCTTTTTGGCATCAATTTCACCTTAAGCTCTTGAAATAATCTCGCACATGAAAACATGCCTAATTAAATCGATTAAGCACTATTATGTTTATAAAACTAATGTATAAATAAAGGGAAATGTGCAATATTTCAGACTCAACATCATCCCAGTTGAGGTCGGGCTCCCAACTGCTTGAACCCAATCCTATGATGAGCTACAAAATGATGAGTTATTGGCGCTAGACCTTGACCTCATTGAAGAGAGAAGAGAGCAAGCTCGGATCAAGGTTACCGCTCGGTAGCAACAGGTCACGCATTTCTATAATTCTAGAGTGAAAATGAGAAGGTTCTGAATTGGAGACCTTATCCTTCACAGGACCATCCAGAACACAAAGGAGCCCGGTGCAGAAACTGTTCACAATCCCAAGTGTAAGATCACGATATAGTAATAATCTTAGTAGGACCAAGGTCAAATCCACAGGGACTAATCTCGTGTGTATTTTGAAAGTAACTAGAATCAAAACTAGAAGAAGATCTAAATCCAAATTAGGAAATAAAGGAAATAATTGTGAGGTAGTTAATTAGAAACTTAAGAATTCAAAAGTGGGAACTAGGGTTTCCAGGGAACCACTTGCAGCCATTAGGATGTCTCCTTATTTGATTCAAGGGACGCAATTGGAATTGGACTCTTATCCTATCTAATTGGAAGATATATTAATAAGATCAGATCAAAACTTCCCTTGACCTAATTCTCAATAGATAAGAGTCATGAGGATTGGAAGTGATTCCATCATCCAACCATGTCCTAGTGACAATGGCAAACAATAGGTATACTAATCCCACAACCAACAAAGGAGAATTGTGAAGGTTAGAAGAGATTCCATCACCCAACCATGCCCAAGGGACGATGGTAAACAATAGGATTTACTAACTTCACAATCTCTAATCAGAATATGAAGATACTCAAAGCTATTATAGATCTATTGTAATTTGAGTACAACAAACCATTAAAAACTAAAAGTATTCTTTAAATATCAAATTAGAATCAAAGAAGTTTCATAAGAACAAGAATCAAACAAGAAAAATATCTCAAACATGCTACAAGCTTCACCCCTTAGCCCTAGCTAAGGGATTTAGCTAACCATAAACATGATTGGATTCAAAACCCTAGAAGAAAGCATTAAAAACTAAGAAGAAGAGAAGACGAAACTCTTGGGTGACGACTGCACGCCTTTGCTCTGCTCCTTTGAACCCTAGATATCCTCAAAAGTGTCTAAAAAACCTATATTTATAGCCTAAGTTCCCTAAAATCGTAAAATCGCAACAATTTACGTAGCCCGCGAAAGCTCTGCGTAACGCTTCGATGTCATCAAACCTCCTTTGATGTCATCGAAGGGGTTTGAATCCAGAAGTCGCACCTTTTCTCCTTTTGCAATGCGTAAGTCTTTGTGTCATTAAACCTTCCTTCGATGTCATCGAGCAAAGCTTTGAGTCATTGAACGGGTCCTCGATCCATTGATAAAGTGTCCAAAACAGTCCAGCGAGTTGCTTCAATTTTCACAAGAAGAAGACTTCGATGTCATCAAGCATCTTCTTCGAGTCATCGAACATGTCTTCAATTCATCGAGAATTGCATCTAATATGTCCAGCATCCAACTTAATTTTCTTGTGAAAATTCGATGTCATCAAGCTGTAGTCAATGTCATCAAACCCTGGCTTCGATGTCATTGACAGGTGGTCGATGATACGGACTTTGAAGCGAATTTCAGCACTTTGCTTTTCCGACTTCCTTCCTTCTCCACTTGGTTTTCTTAGATCTTGGGGCCTTGAAATCTTCAATCTTGCTTTCAAAAGATCCATTCTTTGCTTTGGCAATTCTTGAGCCTTAAATCCATGGTTTTAGCATGCTTTCCAATCCAAACTCTTAAACTCACCTTTAAACACAAACATGTATAAAATATACCGTTAAGCATTATCATGTTCATAAAACCAGAATTTTGCTAGTCCTGAGCAAAAAACATGCGTAAAATAATCTTCCATCTTTAAAGTCAAAACATTTTTTAGAAGATAATCTTTTGTGCAATCAAGTATGAATGAGTAGAGTTAAGACAATGAAGTGAGATTTTAAAAACCTAGAGCTGAATCACATAAGCAAGCAATCAAATAGGTTCTTTATCAATTTTAAAATTATACATTCATATATCAAGTTTTAACAATGTGCTTGGTGAATATCAACTTACTTCGCATGAACCCTGTAAGACCGAAGGCCCCAAAATCTGGTTCGTACACTGGATAGCCGTTGACTGTAGGTCCATTAGCTCCGAGAATGTTTTGACTTGATCATATTGTTGTTCTGTTATCGAGCCGCAAGCCGTATTTCAACCCGATGTTTAAATTTTAATATACGGAATTAAAATTAAACAATCTGAGAAATAATAATTATGTCCTTATTTTATCTAGTGGAGCCCCATCATCGAGTTTTCAGAATCCATTAGGCCTGAGAGCCTAACCGTTGTAACTGTAGTCAAGTTATTGAGTTACTGGTGAAAATGGCATGTCAATAGGATACCCGGATTGTAAGTTATGAATAGATAGGAACATGTATATTTTGATAAAATAACTCAAATGACCTCGATGTTTTTAAAATCCTTAGAATACTTTAGTTCAAATTACTTAAATAACATTGTTATATTGTTACCATAGGCTTACACTTTATAAAAACATCACAAACACCTCCCAAACCTTCTTTTTAGACAAAAAACTAATTTTAAAACCAGTTTCAAGTCCATAAACATAAAAACCCTCTTTCAACAACCCATTTCCAGCACTCTCTTTCTTGTAGAGTTTGAATTTGAGAAGAAGAAGAAAAAAAAAGGAAATAGAAGCCGAGTTTGAGAGTCAATCCTCTGATAGTTGCAGGTGAGTGCATAGATTAGGAGCACACATAATTGTGCATCGGGTTTTCTTTAAAAATCCTATTGCTGAGTTTTATGGTTTCGTTGGAAAAGCCTTGAAAACCCTATTACTGAATTTTCTGAGTTAGTTGGATTTTCCTTGAAATCCCTATTACTGAATTTTATGACTTAGTTAGAAATCCCCTTGAAAACCCTATTGCTGGATGTTTTTATGGTTAGTTGGAAATCCCCTTGAAAACCCTATTGCTGAATTTTATGGTTTAGTTGGAAATTCCCTTGAAAACCATATTGCTAAATTTTATGGTTTAGTTGGAAATCCCCTTGAGAACCTTATTGCTGTATTTTATGATTTAGTTGGATTTTCCTTGAAAACCCTATTGCTGGATTTTCTGATTTAGTTGGATTAAGTTATAACTGATTTAGTTAGAGTAAGTTATTGCTGGAAAACCCTATCCATGTGGCCCAAACTTCCCCCCCCCGCTACCTGTTTGACAAAATGTTTGAAAGAGTTATCCTTCCTCCTTTTGATGTAGTTAACTCTTAAGAAAAAAGCATACTTGTGGCATAAGTCTTATAGCGAAAATGAATCTCGGATTGGATCTAGATTGGTTAAGTCATGTGCATATCATATGCATGGTTCATAGTTCTTGTATCATTGTATGTTTGAGAGTGACAGATTCATATCAGCTATGGTGATCATAATGGGTTCTGTTGCGACACACGATGTGTCTACCCTATGAGAAACTTAAATTCATGAGGAGACTACATGAGGTAGGTCATCCTATGCTTCCCTTGAAAAATGTGATATATTGTGATTGTGTGTGGACTCATGCATATGGTGATTGTAAATGCAATGAAACATACATTATTAGGACTTATGTTGGACACCACACCAGAAAAATCTGTAACTCAACAGGACATGATTAGATGGTACGTGGGTGAAAGTCCCTAAACTCCGATTGGTACCATTGGGAGTAACCAATGCCTAGACTAGGTGGAAGAACAGAGCGCTGGAATGCCAAAATACTAAAGTAGGTAGTGACTCTCACCGATGCATGTTGATTGGTTAAGAGGTTTGACCTGACCTTCTTATGGGCAAGCAAAGATAGGTTGTGTGTGACGAGCTCGTAAATTGTCTGCTATAGTCTCGCCAGGCGCCTTATGACTTCTTGCCGTTAGGTAAATAGTGAGGTTCAGCACAAGTGGATTAGACTAGTTCGGCTCGTGAACTATGTAGTCCCACCTCTGTAGTTGACAACAGTGGAAAAAGTCTATATAAGTGGGTAGTAATCATATGCGAGTCCCATCTCTGTTTTAGACCTTAGTGATCCAATTGGGAAATGTGGAAAGTTATGGAAACATTGAAAGAGTGTGTATGTTACAAGTGGGTAATAGTCCCACCTTTATATATATAAATGATTTGAAACATAAAAAGTGGCATAATGCATTGTATCTTTATTTTATTGTTATCGGTCCAGCAAGCCTGTGCATTATATGAGCATGACATGAAACATGCATTTTCACTGCACACGCACTCACTGAGCTTAGTAGCTCAAGCTTTCCTTTCTATTTTTTTTACAGGTGAGAGTAGGGAGAGTGGGGAGCTACAGGAGTAGAGGCTACAGACTCCAGTTGTCTTTTTTGTTTTGTACATATCAGTGTATATATTTTTGGTAATACCCTTAATATGTACATCAGGTATAGTAAATATGACATAGTTTATGTTTTGATTTTGCCTTGATGTGCTTAGTTGTATACAGTAACACATGGTGAATATGATGAAATTTTGAGAAATGATATGTGTTTGTCGTCTTTACTTTCAGAAATCCTCCTTGTGGAGCGCCGCTTAAGGGACTTAGTATGTGATAGTTGGAAGTCCTAAAATCTGAGTTCTATGGAGGCTGTCAACCAAAATTTGGTGTATAGTAATCATGGATTACCAACACTAGATTTAGGGACGTGACAGAAAATGGTATCAGAGCATGATCTGAGAAATATCTGCATAAATCAAATATTGTATTTACTATATGTTATTATGTTAGAGTTGTTAGGTTCATGCTTTGCAAAGTAGAGGAGTTGTATGGTTATTTAGTATTGTGTATATTGTATAGGTTTACTTGTTCTTTTTAGGCTAATTCGGTGTTTTATTTGTAGGATGCCACCTAAAAAGAATTCTGTTTAGACTCCTCCAATGCAACCCAAGTCTAAGTCAAAATCTACGTCAAAATCTATTCTAGATCCAGTTATACCTGTTCATGCAACACAACTTCAACAACTGTTGTGGACTATGTCAACTATAACGGCTAATCGAAAGCAGTGATCTAGTTATATTCCTGAGACATCAGTGTAGGAGCGGGCTAGTGCTCTTTTTATGAATTTTAGATGTCTAGATTCACTTTGTTTTTCTAGCAAGCCAGACCCTATGGCAGCCAAATTATGGAAGTCAGAAGTAAAGAAACTTTTTTAAGTTATGGGTTGTACTTCCAAGCAATGTGTAACCTTAGCGACTTATTAGTTGCAAGAAGAGGAAGAACGATGGTGGAAGTTAGTTGTTCGTTCAGTAGATCCAAACTTTGTGTGGACATGGGAAGCATTTAAAAACCAGTTCGATCCTAAGTTTTTTCCTGTAACTGTTCGTCGTCAGAAAGCACATGAATTTGATTCTTTGGTTAGGTGAGATGTTTGTTGCTGACTATGAGGCTCGTTTTATAGAATTATCCTCCACATTTAGTAGCCAATGATGATTTGAAGGTGAGGAAATTTGAGGATGGTTTACGTCCTAGTTTGCGATCTTGAATTAGAGGGTTTAAGTTGTTGACTCTTGAGGAAGTAGTAGCGAAGGCACAGATTTTTGAGTCTGATTAGAACCAACAATAAAGTATGCTTCCATCTACTTCTAATCAGTAAAGGAAGAGGAGATTTATTTCAGAGAGCGGTGGTAGTTTTCAACCCTTTTCATCCCCAAAGAGGCCTATAGTTAGATATGATAAAGCAGCCAGACCTGATGTAAGATCCCCAGTATCACTGTCTGTTCCTCAACGACAGTTTTTAGCCAGACCTGATGTCGGATCCCCAGTATCTTGTCTATTCCTCAGCGACAGTTTTTCAGAGCCTATTATAATTGTGGTGGTGTAGGGCACCATAAAAAGGATTGTCCCAATCTAAAGAAACAACAACCATATCAACCACTTAGACATCAGCAGCCCCAGCAGCAAAGACCACCATATAGGACACAGTATAGGCCCCAACAACAACAGTCTCAATAGCAGTCACAACGGTAGCAAGGTAGACAACCCTTATCCCTTCAGACACAACCTCGTGTTTATGCAATCAAGAAGAGAGATTCTCAAACTAAGGGAGGAGTCATAGAAGGTATACTTGTAGTATCATCCCTTTTTGCACATGTCCTTTTTATTCTGGCGCATCACATTCATTTATAGTAAATAGTTTTTTTTAGTCATTGGAATTGTCGAGAACATCGATGACCAAGGGATTAGAGCTCTTGACTCCTTTAGGGAAAAGAATGGTGTTGAGTTCTATATGTTAGGACGTCCTGTTTACATAGAAGAGTATGCCCTTCCAATCGATTGTTATGTTTAGGTGTTGCTAGATTATGATGTGATTTTGGGAATGGACTGGTTATCCAAGTACCATACAATGTTGGACTATATAGCTAAGATAGTCACCTTTTCTATACCTGACCAGTCTCGATTTCAGTTTGGGGCTAATTCTAAAGATAAGTTTATAGAGACTTTGATGTCCTATATTCATAAAGAGTCCAAAGGTGTATGTATTGAACAGTTGTTGGTAATACGTGATTTTTCAGATGTTTTTTTTAGGAAATTCCAGGTTTGCCACCCGTTAGACGTACAGAGTTTCGAATAGATCTTATCCTTGACATTACCCCTATATCCAATGCCCCTTATCGTATGACATCGTTAGAGTTACATGAGTTGCAAAGACAGATAGATGAATTACGTCATTTGGAGTTTATTCGTCCGAGTATTTCATCTTGGGGACTGCCTGTGCTTTTTATAAAAAAGAAGGATAGTTCTTTACAATTGTGTGTCAATTATAGAGGACTTAATAAGTTTATGATTAGAAACAAGTAGCCGCTCCCAAGAATAGATGATTTATTCGATCAGTTGAGTGGTGCAGTATTTCTTGAAGATAGATTTATGGTCTGGGTATCATCAGATTTGGGTTCGGGAGGAGAACATGTCATTTGGTCTGATTAATGCACCTGCAGTATTTATGCAGTTGATGAATGAGGTATTCCATCCTTATTTGGACCAGTTTACTGTTATTTTTATTGATAATATTTTAATATATTCAAAGACAAGGAAAGATCATGAGTGTCACTTAGAGATGACATTGCAAACCCTTCGTGCCCACCAGTTATATGCTAAACTGGAAAAATGTGAGTTTTGGCAAGAAGAAGTAAAATTTTTGGGGCACATAGTTTCGAAGAATGGAGTTTCAGTTGATCCAGCTAAGGTTGAAGCAGTTTTGCAATAGAAACAGCTGAAGAATGCATCTGAGATTCGGAGTTTCTTAGGTCTAGCAGGGTATTACAGACATTTTGTTAAAGGATTTTCTCATATAGCTGCCCCCATTGACTCGATTGACTTGAAAGGATGCAATGTTTTTTGTTAACCAGATTCTCGAGGACATGCTCAAATCATTAGCATTAGATTTCTCTGGTAGTTGGGACGACCACTTGCCATTAGCAGAGTTTGCGTATAATAATAATTTTCAGGCAACTATTGGCATGGCTCCCTATGAGGTGTTATATGGTAGACCTTGTAGGTCCCCAAGTTATTGGACTAAAATTGGTGAGTGATGTCTTTTAGGTCCTGAGGTTGTCTGAAAAATATCTGAAAAGATTGATCTTATTCGACAACGTATGCTTACAGCTCAAAGTCGACAAAAGAGTTTTGCAGATCGCCAGCATAGACCCTTAGAGTTTGTCATGGAAAACCGTGTATATCTCCGAGTTTCACCAGTGAAAGGTGTAGTATGATTTAGTGTTAAGGGAAAGTTAGCCCCGAGGTTTACAGAGCCCTTTGATATTGTTGAACGAGTTGACACCGTAGCTTATCGTCTCACTTTACCACCCTAATTATTTGGAGTTCATAATGTTTTTCACGTCTCGATGCTTCGTAAATGTGATCCAAAGATAATAGCACCTATCATTGACTGGCAATCCTTAGCAGTTCGGGAAGATTCATCATATATCGAGCAGCCAATCTGTATCGTGGATAGAAAAGAACAAGTTCTTCATACTAAAGTCATCCCCTCAGTTAAAGTCTAATGGGGTTATCATTCTGTAGAAGAAGAAACCTGGGAACGGGAAGCAGAGATACGTAGTCGTTACCCTCATCTATTTGATTCCTAGGTACGTATAAGTATTATATAGTTATTATTGTATTGTATTGCTATAATCGGATATGTTTTGAAATTTCGAGGACGAATTTTTTTAGGAGGGAAGAGTTGTAAGACCCGAGGCCCCGAAATCTTGTTCGTACACTGGATAGCCATTGACTATAGGTCTATTGGCCTCGAGAATGTTTTGACTTGGTCATAATGTTGTTCTGTTATCGAGCCGCAAGCTGTATTTCAACCCGAAGTCTGAATTTTAATATACAGACTTAAAATTAAACAATCTGAGAAATGATAATTATGTCCTTATTTTATCTAGTGGAGCCCTATCATCGAGTTTTCAAAATCCACTAAGCCTAAGAGCCTAACCATTGTGACCGTAGTCAAGTTACGGAGTTACTAGCGAAAACGGCATGTCAATAGGACACCCGGATTGTAAGTTATGAATAGATATGCACATGTATATTTTGATAAAATAACTTAAATGACCTCGATGTTTTTAAAATCCTTAGAATACTTTAGTTCAAATTACTTAAATAACATTGTTATATTGTTACCATAAGCTTACACTTTACAAAAATATCACAAAACACCTCCCAAACCTTCTCTTTAAACAAAAAACTAATTTTAAAACCAGTTTCAAGTCCATAAACATAAAAACCCTCTTTCAACAACTCATTTCTAGCACTCTCTTTCTTATTAAGTTTGATGTTGAGAAGAAGAAGAAGAAGAAAAGGAAATAGAAGTAGAGTTTAAGAGTCAATCCACTGATAGTTACAGGTGAGTGCATATATTAGGAGCATGCATATATGTGCGTTGGGTTTTCTTTGAAAACCCTATTGTTGAATTTTATGGTTTAGTTGGAAAACCCTTGAAAACCCTATTGCTAGATTTTATGATTTAGTTGGATTTTCCTTGAAAACTCTATTGCTGGATTCTCTGATTTAATTGGATTAAGTTATAACTGATTTAGTTGGAGTAAGTTATTGCTGGAAAAACCTATCTGTGTGACCCAGACTTTTCCCCCTGCTACATGTTTAACAAAAATGTTTGAAAGAGCTATCCTTCCTCCTTTTGATGTAGTTAACTCTTAAGAAAAAGCATACTTTTGGCATGAAGTCTTATATCGGAAATGAATCTCGGATTAGATTTAGATTGGTTAAGTCATGTGCATATCATATGCATGGTTCATAGTTGTTCTATCATTGTATGTTTGAGAGTGACTGATTCATATCATGGTATGGTGATCATAGTGGGTTGTGTTGCGACACATAATGTGTCTACCCTATGCGAAACTTAAATTCATGAGGAGACCACATGAGGAAGGTCATCTTATGCTTCCCTTGAAAAACATGATATATTGTGATTATGTGTGGACTCATGCATATGGTGATTGTAAATGCGATGAAACATACATTATTATCACTTGAGTTGGACACCACATTGGTAAAATCTGTAATTCAACTGGACATGATTAGAGGGTCAAGGGGTGAAAGTCCCTAAACCCCAATTGGTACCATTGGGAGTAACCAATGCCTACACCGGGTGGAAGAACAGAGTACTGGAATGCCAAAATACCAAAGTAGGCAGTGACTCCCACCGACGTGTGTCGATTGGTTAAGAGGTTTGACCTGACCTGCTTATGGGTAAGCAAAGATAGGTTGTGTGTGACGAGCTTGTAAATTGTCCGCTATCATTTTGCCAGGCAACTTATGACTTCTCGCTGTTAGGCAGATAGTAAGGTTTAACACAAGCAAGTTAGACTAGTTCGGCCCGTGAACTATGTAATCCCACCTCTGTAATTGACCACGGTAGAAAAAGTCTATACAAGTGGGTAGCAATCATATGTGAGTCCCACCTCTGTTTCAGACCTTGGTGATCTAATTGGAAAATGTGGAAAGTTGTGGAAACATTGAAAGAGTATGTATGTTACAAGTGGGTAGAAGTCCCACCTTTGTATATAAAAATGATTTAGAACATAAAAAGTGGCATAATGCATTATATCTTTATTTTATTGTTATCAGTCTAGCAGGCCTGTGCATTATATGAGCATGACATGAAACATGCATTTTCACTACACACACGCACTCACTGGGCTTAGTAGCTTAAGCTTTCCTTTCTTCTTCTTTTTTTTTACAGGTGAGAGTACGGAGAGTAGGGAGCTACAAGAGTAGAGGTTATAGACTCTAGTTGTCCTTTTTATTTTGTACATACCAGTGTAAATATTTTTTTGTAATACCCTGAATATGTACATCAGGTATAGTAAATATGACATGGTTTATGTTTTGGTTTTGCCTTGATGTGCTCAGTTGTACATAGTAACACATGGTGAATGTGATGAAATTTTGAGAAATGATACGTGTTTGTCATCTTTACTTTCAGAAATCCTCCTTGTAGAGCCCCGCTTATAGGACTTAGTATGTAATAGTTGGAAGTCCCAAAATCAGAGTTCTACGGAGGCTGTTAACCAAACTTTGGTATATTGTAATCATGGATTACCAACACTAGATTTAGGGACGTGACAAACCCACTATCATTTCATAATGTTAGCCATGTTCATCATATCAAGAGTAGTTTAAGCATTAAAGTACTGATTCCGAACATATCCCCCTTTTCCTTCTTTTCAATTTTTTGATTTTATATCAGTCACCCTTATTCATTCTTTTTCAGACATTACATTCTTTTTAGAGACCTTTTTCATATTCCTTAGAGATGTTGTCATTCTTCATTCTTTTCATCATTTATAGCCTTTTTGTCAATCTCCTATTTTTTTAACTGGTTTTTCATCTTTTAGGGTGCATAAAATTCTCCAGACTTAATTTTCAACATCTATCAACGATTCACATACTACCAATCAAAAATCCTAGCATATCCCAAGGAAGCAAATTGAACATATTTTTGTGATTTAGATTAATATAATATACAAATTTCCTCTTAGTCATTCGATAGTTTACTCGAGTGATCAAACTCCAACAATTCAAGATTCAATCTTCATCTTATTATCCTACTCAATGCATTCTTATTTACACAAACCATCGCTTCCAAACAAGTTTTAGTTTGAAAAATTCAAAAATTTCACAATTTCTAATCAGAACTAAACAAAATACTGATTAGTTTACCTAATCCACACCCCCTAACCTAAAATCTACATTGTTCTCAATTTAAAAGAAATAAACATGTAATGCACATGAGACAACGAAAAGAAATGGAGTAGTGATGGAAAGATAGTACCTGGAGAAGATATTCTGAGGTTTTTTCCATGAATCTTAGCATAACATGGGTTAGCACAAAATAAAAATAAAACAAGTTGAAAGCAAAACTACCCCAGTCCTAAATCCTATGAAAGCAAATAAATTGAACTATACCTCCATTAGACTAGGAGATCAATCCTGATAGACAGGATCAGTCAGAGGCATGGACATGTCCTCTGAATCAAATTTCTCAAAAAATGGCTTTAATCGATGTCCATTTACTTTAAAAGTATTGTCATTGTTTGGATTCTTTAACTCAATGGCCCCATGACGATAAGCATTAGTAATAGTAAAAGGGTTGGTCCAACGAGATTGGAGTTTACCCGAAAAAAGATATAACTAAGAATTGTACAAAAGGACTTTGACCAGTCAAGAATGATTTCCGAAGGGTGTTCCTATCATGGAACACCTTCGTCCAGTCCTTGTAAATTCTCAAGTTCTCGTATGTATTGTTCCAGATCTCCTCAAGTTCATTTAGTTGTAATTTGCGCAGCGAGCCAGCATTGTCCATGTCAAAGTTCAAATTCTTAACAACCCAGTAGGCTTTATGTTCCAATTCCACAGGTAAGTGGCAAGCTTTCCCATAGATGAGTCTAAAGGGAGACATTCTAATGGGAGTTTTAAAGGCTGTACGGTGAGCCCATAAAGCATCAGTCAATCAGATTGACCAATCCTTTCGGTCAGGGTTAACCATTTTTTACAAGATATGTTTAATTTTCTTATTGGAAATCTCAGCTTGCCCACTTGTTTGTGGGTGGTATGGAGTGCTCACCTTATGAGAGATATCATATTTCTTCATTACATTTGTAAATGGCCTATTACAAAAATATGAACCTCCATCACTCATGATGGCATGAGGTGTTCCAAACTGAAAAAGGATGTTCTCTTTTAAAAATTTAATGACCATTTGATGGTCATTATTCCAGCATGGGATTGCTTCGACCCATTTATTGATAGTCTACTTCTAGCAAAATATACAAATTCCTAAAGGATTGGGGGAATGGTCCTATGAAATCAATGCCCTGGCAATTAAATGCTTCAATGATCAGAATGGGGTTCAAATGCATCATATTTTGATGGGACAATGCTCCCAACTTTAAACAACGCTCATAAGCTTTGCAAAAATTAAAAGTATCTTTGAACATAGTGGGCCAATAGAAACCGCATTGCAGAATTTTGGCCATGGTTTTTTACCAGAAAAGTGACCACCATAGGCCTGAGAGTAATAGAAGGAGATAACACTTTGGTGTTCATTTTCTGGCACACATCTCCATAGAATCTGTTTTGGGTAATATTTAAATAAATATGAATCATCCTAAAAGAATTTACGTACCTCGGAGACGAATTTCTTCTTATCTTGCATAGTCTAATGTGTTGGCGTGAAACTTGTGGTAAGATAATTAGCAATATCAGCAAACCAAGGTGAGTGGGAGACTTTAAACAATTGTTCGTCAAGGAACATGTCATTTATAGATGTCATCTCATGGGAATCAGGGAGGTCAAGTCTCGAAAGTTGGTCAGCCACTACATTTTCTACTCCCTTTTCATCTTTTATTTCCAAATCAAATTCTTGGAGTAGGAGGATCCATCGTATCAGACGGGGTTAGCGTCATTCTTGGAAAGAAGATACTTGAGTACCATATGATTGGTGTATATGATGATCTTGGATCCAAACAAATAGGACTTAAATTTGTCCAGAGCGCTAAAAGTTCTTTTTCTGTAGTAGAATAATTCACTTGGGAAGGATTTAGAGTCCTACTTGCATAATGAATAACATATGGCTTCTTTTCTTTTCTCTAGCCTAACATCGCCTCGATAGCATAGTCAAACGCATCACACATAAGTTCAAAAGGAACGTGCTAGTCGGGTGGTTGCATGATAGGTGCAGTGGTTAACATGCCCTTGAGCTTAAAAAAAGCTTCTTGACATTACTCAGTTCACTTGTATGGTATGTCCTTTTGAAGTAGATTACATAAAGGATGAGAGAGGTGACTAAAGTCCTTTATGAATCATCTATAAAATCCAGCGTGTCCTAGGAAGGATCTCATGTCTCGTATGTTCTTGGGTCGAGGTAAGTTAGAGATAAGATCAATCTTAGCCTTATCTACCTTAATTCTCTTGGACGAGATGATGTGTCTAAGGACAATTCCCTTATGAACCATGAAGTGACACTCTTCCCAATTTAGTACTAAGTTCTTTTCCTCACATCGCTTCAGCACACATTTAAGATTCTCCAAACAATCGTTGAAGGATGGACCAAAAATAGAGAAGTCATCCATAAAGACCTCTAAATATTAGTCCACCATGTCAGAAAAATACTCATCATGCATTGTTAAAAAGTGGCGGGGGTAATACAAAGTCTGAATGACATCGTTCGGTAAGCAAATGTGCCAAAGGGATATGTAAATGTAGTCTTCTCCTGATCTTCAAGGCTTATCTCTATCTGGTTGTGGCCCGAATACCAGTCGAGGAAGCAGTAGTACGAGTGACCAGCTAGCCTTTCCAAATTTTGATCAATGAAGGGCAAAGAAAAGTGATCCTTCCTCATAACGGTATTCAATTTCCTATAGTCAATGCACATTCTCCAACCAGTAGTAACTCTAGTTAGCATGAGTTCATTATTGGCATTGGCTACGATGGTGATTCCGGACTTCTTAGGAACCACCTAAGTTGGACTTACCCATTAAATATCAAATATAGGTTATATGATACTCACATCTAATAGTTTAAGTACTCAGCCTTAACCACTTCCTTCATGTTTGAATTTAGTCTACGTTGTGGTTGCTGGGAGGACTTCGCATTATCCTCTAAGTAAATGCGATGAGTACAAATCAAAGGGTCAATTCCCTTAAGGTCTATAATCGACCATCCAAGGGCTCTTTTGTGCTCAATAAGAGTAGAGATAAGCATACTCTCCTGTTCTTACTTAAGGTGGGAAGAAATCACTAGCGGGTATATCTCATCTTGACCTAAATAGACATATTTCAAATCAAAGGGTAAAGTTTTTAAGTCAAGCTTCGATGCCTTGAGGTTAGAAGGTAGAGGCACTACATCAGTTTGGGGTAATTCTTCAAATTGTGGCCTCCACCGGTTAACTTCAAGTACTGGCATAGTATCAAGCATGGTTCCCATCTCCCTAATCATATCATCATTTAAATCATGGGAGTGGGCCACGCACATCTCTAGAGGATCAAAAGATAAAGTCAGAAGTGTTCTATCTTCCACAAAAGAATCAATCAAGTTAATATCGTGGGCATCGTCATCATCATCTTCCTGTTTGCTCATATGGAAAAAGATATTGAGTTCCAATGTCATATTCCCAAAAGATAAATTCATGACTCTATTCCTACAATTAATGATTGCATTTGATGTGGCAAGGAACGGGCAACCAAGAATGATGGGAATTTGAGTACTCATATTCACGATGGGTTGAGTGTCCAGGACGATAAAATCTACTGGGTAGTAAAATTTGTCAACCTGGACCAACACATCCTCAATTATCCCTCTTGGTATATGAACTGAGCGATCGGCAAGTTTTAATGTGGTCCGGGTGGGTTTTAATTCACCTAATCCCAATTGTTCATAAACTGAGTATGAGATCAGATTTACGCTCGAACCTAAGTCAAGAAGTGCGTGTTCATAACCCCAAGTGTAGGGTCGCGATGTAGTAATAATCTCGGTAAGACCAAGGTCAAATCCACAGGGACTGAACTTGTGTGTCTTTCGAAAGAAACTAGAACTAGAACTAGAGAAAGATGAAAACCTAAAACTGGAATATTTGAGAGAATAATGGTGAATTATTTAACTAAAACTTGTAAATTCAAAGGTGGGAAAACTAGGGTTTCCAAGGATCCACTTGTAGGTTCTCAAGATGCTACCTTGCTTGATTCAAGGACGAAGAGATTTGTCAGATCTCTGAACTTCTCATGGATCTAATCATCAATGGATGAGAGTTGTGAGGATTTGGAAGTGATTCCATCACCTAACCATGCCCAGGAGACAAAGCAAACAACAAAAATTTACCAAACCCACAACCAATCATAAAAGAACGGTGAAAATTAAGGAGGATTCCATCACCCAACCATGCCCATGGGACGATGGTGAACAACGGGATTGCCTAATTTCACAATCTCCAAACATGAAAAGAACATACTGAAAGCTATCGCAGATCTATTGTAATTTAAGTCACAACAAACCATTAAAAACTGAAAGCATTCCGTCATAATCAAACTAGAATCTAAGAGAGTTCATTAAAACATGAATGAAAACAAAGTAAACATCCCAATCATGCAACAAGCTTCACCTCTTAGCCTTAGCTAAGAGGTTTATCCAACCATAGAAATGATTGAACTAGAAACTCTTAAGAAAAACATAAAAATAACTAAGGAAAGGGAAGAAAAACTCTTGGCGACTACTTCTCTACCGATTTTGCTCCACTCCTCAAACCCTAGATGATGCTTATGGATGCCCTAGGGACTAGTTTTAGGGTTAACACTTTCGCACAGAGTGGAAATTTCTGGAAACCGCCTTAAATTTATGCAGTACGCATAAGTTCTGTGTAATGCTCAACTGGTCGAGGGCTATCCTTGACCGGTCGTGGAATGTCCTCGACTGGTGTGGGACACCCTCAACTGGTCGAGCAAGAATTGTTTTACTCGCTAGAGTTCGAGTCAAGGCACCTCGACCAGTCGAGCGTGACCTAAGACTGGTCGAGCGTACACAGGACTGGTTAAGCAGGTGCCTGGACTAGTCAAGGATTATGCAAATTCACTTCAAAACTCCATTTTTCTTCATTCTAGACTTGGTTTTCTTAGACCTTTGGAGTGTGCATTCTTCATTCTTGATTTCATCAGATCCACTCTTGACTTTAGTGATTCTTGAGCGTTAATTCCATGCTTTTAACATCTTTTTCAATCCAAGCTCTTGAATTCACCTTGCAATAGAAACATGATTAAAATAGAACATTAAACATTATCATGTTAATAAAACTAAGTAATAGATGGGGTCCAAAATGCAATATTTGACCCTCAACAGTGCCCAATCTGGTAATTCCCAATTATATAAGCGATGGTTGGGCTACAGGGATCTTTGCACTTTTATGACACATGTTGCTTTAGGATGACACTCACCTTTTCTATTTAAAAATTTTTCTTTTGAATATTTTGTTGTCTTTTAGTCGTACATAAGTCTTTTAAAAATTTGGCATATTAAGGTATTTGTTTAATGGCATCCAGTAGAGGAATGTTGACCTTCACTTGTTTCAGCACCTCCAGAATGTCCTGAGAGTTAGAGAGAGGTTTTGGTGCAATCAACCGTTTGGGAAATGGAGCAATCGGCTTGCCTTGAGGTTCCGGTTCTAAATCTTGTGCAGTGTTGCTAGGTCTATCAGTTTCCTTTATTTTTGGGTCCTTAGACTTTTCAACCCTTACCGAAATAGTTTTGTCAATTGTTTTCCCACTCCTAAGAGTGGTGATAGACTTAACTTGCTCCATTTAATTTGAAGAGCTCGAGTTGCTAACTTCATATTGTTGTTTTGGATTGGGAAGAGGTTGAGTTGGAAGGCTTCCTTTTTCCCCAATCGCATTTTTTGTCTCAAGTCGTTGTATGGCCGTTATAAGGTCTTGAAAGACTTATAGCATACCCTGATTGAAACGCTCTCGATTTTGAAGATGCTTTAGAATCGGATCCTCTTGAGGTTTCCCTTGATTTAGAATTTGATGAGGGAATCCTTAAGGAGTAGCAGTTTGTCCATTCCTCCAACTAAAGTTTGGATGATTTCTCCAACTAGGATTGTACGTATTTGAAGTGGATCCACTAAAGGTCTTTGGTAATTATTCACAGCATTAGATTGCTCATTCAGTACCTCTTGAAAAGTAGGTATTGTTTGACAGTTTTCAGTTGTGTGAATGTTGCAAGCACAAATACTGCAAACAGTTTCCGTAGCCTTATCCTTCTTTAGTTCCATGGCCTTGATTTTTCTTATGAGATTAGCTACTTTAGCATTTATATCATCATCTTCTTTTAGAAGATATATTCCGCCCCTCTCAGTTGTGTGAATGTTGCAAGCACAAATACTGCAAACAGTTTCCATAGCCTGATCCTTCTTTAGTTCCATGGCCTTGATTTTTCTTATAAGATTAGCTACTTTAGCATTTATATCATCATCTTCTTTCAGAAAATATATTCCGCCCCTCTCCTTTGATTAAGTAGGCCTATAAGTGGAGTTAGACTTTGGGGAGATGTCCCATGTGTGTTTTCAGTAAGCTTATCAAAATAATCTCACACATCATCAACCTCTTTGTTCATGAATTCCCCATTGCACATTGTCTCGACCATTTGTCACATGGAAGAAATCAGCCCATCGTAAAAAAAATAACAAAATAAAAATAAAATAAAAAAATTATTATTCGCCAAGTTTTAAAACCATGTTGTGGGCATGAATTAACAAGATCCTTGAACCGCTTTCAACATTGGAAGAATGTTTCATCTTCCTTATGGGCGAAGTTCATGATTGATTTTCTAAGGGTGTTCGTTTTATGATATGGAAAAATTTTCTTAATGAACTCCCTTGTCATATCGTTCCATCTGCCAATAGATCGTGGACGTAGTAAATGCAACCATGTCTTATCTTTCTCTTTCAAGGAGAAGGGAAGAGTTTTAGCCTGACCGTGTCCTCAGACACGTTCGAAAAATATAAAGTGGCTATAATCTCATCAAACTCTTTCATGTGTAAACATAGATTTTCATATTCATGTACATGGAATTTTAGAAGGAGTTGGATCACCCCTGGCTTGTTAACCATATCCTGTATTTTTTGAAAAAAAAACCATATAGGAAGGTGTGCTCACCCCCGCTGATTATAAATAGTCTCATAAAGTACGAGGTAAGGGTGCTTGATGCACCTCGTTTTCATCCTGGATTTTCTCAACCCTAAGTTGAGGTGGATTTAGAGGTTGAATGGTCTGTTGATTAGTACCCATAACTTCAGTTAACTCTGTGGATCTCGACTGGTGTCTAATCCTATGATGGATAGAAAACCCCTTAGCCAATCCTCCTTCACTTAAGAGACGTCGAGTGTTATCACGGACTGACTTGGGCATGAAACACTCTCAGTCCTCAATTTCAGAATCTAACTTAAACCTAAAAAGAAAGAAGGAAATAGAAATCTAGATATAGAAAGAGAGAGAATTAGAAAGAAGTTACCAAATTAGAAGTTTCTATATTGGGATCCTGCAGAAGAAAAAAGAAAGCAAATTAGTTTTTAAAAATGAAAAAGGAAAGCAAACTAGTTTCTAAAAACAGATTAGGAAAGTTTCTAAACCTAGAAATAAAAGCCTAAGTTAGTTTCTAAAATAATTCAGAAAAAACCCTAACCTAAAAATAAAAAGTAGAAAAACCCTAATCTTACACTAATTCCAAAACTAGTTAATCTCAGAAAAACGCAACCGTTAATCCCCGACAATGATGCCAAAAACTTGTTCACAACCCCAAGTGTAGGGTCGCGATATAGTAATAATCTCGGTAAGACCGAGTTCGAATCCACGGGGACTAATCTCGTGTGTATTCTGAAAGTAACTAGAATCAAAACTAGAAGAAGATCTAAATCTAAATTAGGAAATAAATGAAATAATTGTGAGGTATTTAATTAAAAAGTTAAGAATTCAAAAGTGGGAACTAGGATTTTCAGGAATCAACTTACAGCTATTAAGATGTCTCCTTATTTGATTCAAGGGACACAATTGGAATTGGACTCTTATCCTATCCAATTGGTAGATATATTAATAAGATCAGATTAGAACTTCCCTTGACCTAATTCTCAATGGATGAGAGTCGTGAGGATTGGAAGTGATTTCATCATCCAAAAATGTCCTAGAGACAATGGCAAACAACAAGTATACCAATCCCACAACCAACAAAGGAGAATTGTGAAGGTTAGAAGAGATTCCATCACCCAACCATGCCCAAAGAACAATGGTGAACAACAGGATTTACTAACTTCACAATCTCTAATCAGAATAAGAAGATACTCAAAGCTATTGTAGATCTATTATAATTTGAGTCACAACAAACCATTAAAAACTAAAAGTATTCTTTAAATATCAAATTAGAATCAAAGAAGTTCAACAAGAACAAGAATCAAACAAGAAAAACATCTCAAACATGCTACAAGCTTCACCCCTTAGCCCTAGCTAAGGGATTTAGCCAACCATAGTCATGATTGGATTTAAAACCTTAGAAGAAAACATTAAAAACTAAGAAGAAGAGAAAAAGAAACTCTTAGATGATGACTCCACCCCTTTACTCTGCTCCTCCAAACCCTAGATAGCCTAAAAAAGTGTCTAGGAAACCTATATTTATAGGCCAAGTTCCACTAGTTCACAAAATCGCAACAATTTACATAGTCTGCATAAGCTCTGTATAACGCTTCGATGTCATCGAACCTCCTTCGATGTCATCAAAGGGGTTTGAATCTGGAAGTCACACCTTTTCTCCTTTCGCACTGCGTAAGTCTTTATGTCATCGAACCTTCCTCTAACATCATCGAGCAAAGTTTTGAGTCATCGAACAAGTCCTGGATCCATCGATAAAGTGTCCAAAACAATCTAGCGAGTTGCTTCAATTTCTTCAATAAAGTCGATGTCATCGAACAGACTTCGATGTCATTGAGTATCTTCTTCGAGTCATCGAACATGTCTTCGATTCATCAAGAATTGCATCCAATATATCCAACAACCAACTTGATTTTCTTATGAAAATTCGATGTCATCGAACCGTGGTCGATGTCATCGAACCATGGCTTCGATGTCATCGATAGGTGGTCGATGACAAAGACTTTTGAAGTGAATTTCAACACTTTGTTTTTCCAACTTCCTTCCTTCTCCACTTAGTTTTCTTAGATCTTGGGGCTTTGAAATCTTCAATCTTGGTCTCCAAAGATCCATTCTTTGCTTTGGCAATTCTTGAGCCTTAAATCTAAGTTTTTAGCATGCTTTCCAATCCAAGCTCTTAAAGTCACCTTGAAACACAAACATGTATAAAATATACGATTAAGCATTATCATGTTCATAAAACCAAGATATAAATGGGAGAAAATATGCAATATTTGACACTCAACTGGAACTTTGGTACCGAACTGGGAAGGACCCTATGTAGTAACAGGCACCAACCGACTGGGATCGTATCATCTCGAGGATTTGGAAGGACGATTCCTGCCACACCCATGGCATGTTGAGCATCTAAAAATCTACTACACCTAGCGGATGACCTAACTTAAAGCGCAAAATCTACCACCCTACGGTGTTTCGATCTATATTGGAACTATTACAATAAAAGTCCTAGGAGTGGGAGAAACTTCACTACCTAATTCCATCTCTACAATTGGTCTACTAAAAATTCTACCAAAGGCTTCCTCCAGTACGGGAGAAGAGCAGCCCTTGCTCATGGACCGACCCTTCGTGAAAAGGTCGGGTCATGAGTTATCGCCATGCAGAAAAGGCAATACTCTGAAAAATTTAGAAGTATCCGACCCACAGAAGTGTTCAACTTAGAATCATAGATTCATAAAAACAACTAAGGGTTTAAACTCAGCACAAAATGCTACCCATCAAAACTCAAAACAAACAAGGACATAGATCAAACAAAAATGTCTATGAGATAATGTTCGGGATACATTTTCAGAAAGTAAAAAATTTTATAGAGGTAAAGGAAAGGAACATCAAGGCGTTGAGGGGGGCTGTTCGGAAGCTCAGCCATCCGAAAGCTCTTCAGACTCGGAATCGGCCTCCTCGAAAGAGGAGAGGTCAAGCTCAGGATGCACCTCCTTTATGTCCCTAAGGCACCGCTCGTATCCAGCCCCATAGAGGGCCTCCCTATCATCCGTATATTCCACAAAAGATTTGAACTCCTCCACGGTGGCTACTCGAGCCGAAGTAATCGCCTCCTGTGCCTCCTTGATCTTCAAGTTGAAGGAGCAAGTTAGCCCGGCCATATCCGCCTTCCACAGAGTGGCTCTTCCCGAAGCCTCAGTAAGCAACTTCTTCGTCGCTTCCAACTCTGCCACCGATTCAATCACCAGAGCCTTTAGTGGGGAGCGGAGTTTCTCGATCTTAGTCTGAGACTACTCGGCCTCATTACGGGCTTGTTCGGCCTCGGCCCGAGCCCGTTCAGACTCTTCGCGGGCTTATTTAACCTCACTTAAGGATTGCTCAGCCTCGGTCCCTTTCCACAGTAGCCCTGCCTCCACTTCCCTCACCTCCTCCTGGAAGCGTAACAACTCACGGTTCGCGTTAAGCAACGAAGGGCCGAACTGTAAAGAACAAGAAAAATATTAGATCAGGATGAAGAATAAAGCGAATAAAGCGATCATAGCTTCAAGTTAACTTACTTTGAGACAGGCCTTCGACATTTGGCCAATGATAAAGTCCATCAGTGCATCCATCATATGGGTAAACTCGGCATCCAGAATATGCCGATCTACCTAAGGTAGGAGAATCACCAACATCTCCCAAGCTGACTTAAGAGACCTCTGACTCCCACCTCCAGACGGACCTCCTACCCTGGACATAAGGAGCTTGGCAGACGTCTTTGCAGTCTCCCAAGCCTCCACGGAATGAGCTTCGCTGAATGAAGTCGTCCTGTCCACCTCCTCCTCGGATGCTTCAACAATAGCAAGCGCCAAGGTCGGCACCTTACCCATGGCCTCCACAACCACGGGAGAAGAAGGCCTAACCTTTCCTTTATTCTTGGAGGTCAGCATCGGCTTCTTCTTCCTCTTTGGCATTATCTCCGTGGGAGGAGGTGCCTTGCACTTGGAAGGCTTTGAAAGCTGTGCTTTAGGCATCACTACGCAGCGAAAAGAGTTAGTACAAAACAAGGCCCATTAAGTGCAGGAAATCATAAATAAACTACGGAGAAAGTTATACTTGTCAGAGGTAGATCAAAACCTGATTTAAGGAGAAGTTCGGGCATAATCAGTACTTTCTAAGACCACAGCTCAGGTTCCAATGACCTGGCTCCCTTGTTCTGAGCAAGAGCTTCTTCACCAACACGACAAGGGTACTTAGGGAGAACTATGAAGAAGCATGGATAGAGGCGTCTGAAAAAAGGTGAGCTAACAGTCCTAAAGGGGGGGTGAATAGGACTATGTGAAATAAAAATCTCAATGTATTGAAATAATAAATAAATTAAAACAAATCACTAATCTCAATAGCAGTAGTATTGAGAAATTGATTCAAACTTAGTTCGTAGGACAACCTAACACCAAAAATAAAGTTTTAAGTAGGATAACCTGATTTCACGAACGCTTGTAAGGATCAAGATCACAAACTAAGTAAGAGACAATAGAGCTATCTATTACAAGCATTCACTACATATGCATAAACAAATTTAAATCATTCACCACAAACACCAGGAGTTATAATGGTTCGGTGTGTACATCAACTATTCTCAAACAACCACACCTACTCCACTCCCAATAATCACAACCCACGTGATATTGGCATTCACTAATAAATAAAGTTTTCACAGGTTCACCTTAAAACCTATACAGTTGTGATTTTAGAAAGGATATCACAAACAAAACCCCACGCTGAGATTTTCTGGCTATCTCAGTCAAAACCAATACAAGAGATTTTCTGGATATCTCAAAAAAACCAAAAAATATATAGAATGATACTTATCTTCTCTTTAAAGATGTTCTTGATGTAGCCAGTAAAACTGCTTCGCTTGATGTAGAATGTTCAATGTCCAGTAATATAATCAAGGGTTCTAAGTTCTAAATTAATTTTAAATTAATTCAAACCTCAGGCTACTTGTTTGAATCCCTTAGATCTCAAAGAAGAGTGATTACTCTCTTTAAAATATATGATTTATGAAAAGAGATCAAGGAATTAAAAATAAAAGCTATATAAACAAAATATAAAATACCGTGCAATAGCTTGATGATAGTGGGGACTTCTCTCTTTTTAAATGAAGGTTTTTCTTAGCTTAGATGAGTAATTTCGAATTGAGAGAATGCCGCTATTTATAGGCTGAAATGTTATCACTTTGACTCATCTAAGATCTAACTAAATTTCAAATTTTGGGCACGATCAGATAAAACCGTTCTTCGACTAGTCGAAGGCCATACTCGACTGGTCGAGGGTACCAAAAATTAGTTGCTGGACTTCGAGTCAAGCACCCCTCGACTGGTTGAAGGTGCCTCTTTGACTGGTCGAACAGTGTAATCGACTGGTCAAAAAACCACTAGAAATATCCATTTTTTGAGTTTAAAACTTGGATTGGTCGAAGATAATCTTAGACTGGTCAAGCCACAACTTAAACTAGTTGAACTAAGGCTTAGACTAGTCGAATAAAAGTCTAACTAAAGTATAAAAACCCATATAAGTTTATCATTTGAAAGCACCTAAGTCTAAGGTCTTTCTAGGGTCAATTATACCAGAGAAAACTGGACATTGAAGTATAAAGCTTAAATCTTCTACTTGAATATTCAATAGTGCTCAATTGATCTTCTACTTAAAGTGCACATTGAAGTATAAAGCTTGAATCTTTTAGTTGAATCTTCAGTAGTGCTCAGTTGATCTTCTACTTGAAGTTCACTCAAAGGTAGAGCTTGATCTTCTACTAAAAATGTAGTAGAACTTGAATACACTTTAACTTGAACTATCCATCTTCATGTCTTGTGCTTTTTCTTACACTATCCAACTTCATGGTTTGTTTCTTGAAGGTGAACTTTCTATCTTGATTCACTTGAAGGTAGACTTTATCATAAGTTGTTTTGACCCATCGAAATTTGACAGTAAAGAGTGCTTTATACATTACAACACTTACAATCTTCCCCTTTGTCAAATTCATGACAAAACACTTAGCACAACAATTACAAAATTATTAAAATTTCTGTTCTGCAAAATCTGCAATATTTGCCTACTCCCCCTCAACTTGACCTTCTCTTTGGCCTTGAATAACACCTGTATTGTAACATATATTTCCACAACTCTAGCGACATTTTTAGCATTTTTAGCAATCATATCAATCAATCATATCAATCATATTCAAATCTCTCCCCCTTTTGTCATAAATTGACAAAGTAAAGAGCAATTGAAGAAGAACTAGAAAATGCATAGCTGAACTAAAAGATTGTCATTATAATGAAGTTCAAAATAGGAGTAATGAAACCATTAATAGAGCAAAATGAGAGAGTATTATCCAAAAGGCAACAAGTCAACCAACCATATTATGATAATTAATACAAACCCAAATAAGATAGAAAATGCATAGCAATAAAACTAATCAAACCCAGAGGAAGATGGAGGTATGGAAGGATCAATTTGGTGAAGTCCTTTGGTAATGCGGTGAAAATATTTCTGCATGTATTTCAATGATGCTTTGTGACTTTCAACCAAAGTATCCTGAGATACCTTCAACTCAACAACTTTCTCCTCTAAAAGATCTAAGCCAATCATCAACCTGAGAAGGCTGAAAATCAGGATCAGCCTTATCGTCTGAATCTAGCTCAACAAAATCTCATCCATGGACGTGTCTTCCAACAAAGGGGGTTCCTCTTCTTCTACTTCATCCTCATCTCGCTGGCCAGGCAGGAAGTCCAAATTCATCTTGTGAATGTTGGAGTTATCAAATGGAAGGACTGTTACAGGTGCCTCAGTAGGAGGAATGACAACATTACAATGAATTGCAAGGCTAGCCATAAGATAAGCAAAAGGAATAGACTCATGGTTAGGATGGATACGAAATTGAATCATTATGTAACAAATCAGTGAAGGAAGATAGATAGGAATGCCAGACACAACAGCATGAAAAACACGACACATAAAGGGAGTAATCTCATATTTATTCCCAAACCTAGGATAAACATTAGAAATAAAAATATGATGAAGAACTTTATATTTGGGCAACATTTGATTGGCACAGAGGGCATTACCCGAAATTCATTCAGCATTAAACTGACACAATATTCGGGTAATATCCTGACATTCTGTTTCAGTCATTCTTTCAGCAAAGGTAGGTATGAGAATACATTCATCATTGATATTAATGTCCATCAAGCCTGAAATAAGGTGCCTATAAACAGGGAATGTCCCTTCTCTAAAATTAATAGAGAATGTTAGATCATCTAGGGATGCTTCACTTATAGACGCAAACATTCCTTGTGTAATAGAGGGGTATGTCGTTCTGCCCCAATTTAAAATGTTTTCCCAATAAGCAGAGGTAAGGATGAGAAGAAGCTAGAATGGAGCAATATGATCAGCATTGATTGTTCTCTCTATAATAATTTATCGATTGTAAAGATCCCTAACATGCTTCGAATCTTCTTCGAGAACCCTTAGGGTTCTAACCCTAACTGGAGTCGACCTAAAGGATTAGCCACGAGTTACTTTCCTCTTAGTTCGATGTTCCATTTAGTGATTGCAATAGAAAAAATCATAAATAAAAGATGGGTTTGGCAAGGATCAAATTTTGAACAAAACCCACTATAGAGAAGGAGAGAAACTCAAAATAAATTCCAAAGGAATGATTAATGAGCAACATTAAATCTAAATCTAAAAGAAAATGTGAAATGAACCACTTACATGGAAGAAATGGAAATGGTTTTGACGAGTGTAGCCACCACTAGTCGAGGAAAATGAGAGAAATGGGGTGAAAAAGGTGTTTTCAACTAGTCGAGGACATACTCAACCCGTCGAGCATCTGAAAAAAATCACTTTCTGCAAAATTTTTTAAAAAAATGAAATTAAAACATACAAATAATAAACAACATGATTTAATCAATTAGAAGTACACATACCAATATCATGTTTTAATTTGAAATATCTATTCCTATCAAGCGATTTAGTCATAATGTCATCAAGTTGATTTTCAGTCTGGATATATTCTAATGAAATGCTTTTATCCTCAACCAATTCTTGAATATAATGATATCTAATGTCTATATGTTTCATACGAGAATGTTGAATAGGATTCTCTAAAATATTGATTACGTTAGAATTATCACAGTATAGAATCATTGTATCTTGCGCAATTCTGTAATTAGCTAACATTCTTTTCATCCAAACTAACTGAGTACTAGCATTACTAGCTGCAATGTATTCAGCTTCAGCTATAGATAAAGATACAGAACTTTGTTTCTTATTATGCCAGGAAACTAAGCAATTTCCTGCATATAAACATCCGCCACTAGTAGATTTTCTATCGTCAATGTTTCCAACCCAGTCAGCATCAGTATATCCAGCTAGTTGAACAATTGTATCATGAGGATACCATAGACCAAAATTAGCAGTACTTGTGACATATCTAATTATATGCTTAACAATAATAAGATGAGATTCTTTTAGATCAGACTGATATCTAGCACAAATTTCAATACTAAAAGCAATATCTGGTCTACTAGCAGTTAAGTATAAGAGACTACTAATCATGCTTCGATACAAACAAGAGTCTATACTTTTACCTGTTTCATCCTTTGAAAGTTTGAGAGTTGTATCAAACTTTTTTCCATTCTCAAATCCAAACTTCTTTACCAAATTTAAAGCATATTTGGTTTGAGAAATGAAATACCATCTTCCTGTTGCTTTACTTGTAAACCAAGAAAGTAATTCAATTCTCCAATACTCATTTCAAACTTGGATTTTATAAGCTCTGCAAACTCCATGGACAAGTTAGTGTTCGTAGACCCATAAATAATATCATCGACATAGATTTGTACAATCAATATGTGTTCATTATATTTTCTGACAATTAATGTTTTCTCAACGCTTCCCATAATAAAGTTGTGACTGAGTAAGAACTTAGTCAATTTCTCATACCATGCCCTGGGAGCTTGTTTTAGACCATAAAGTGCCTTTTTGAGACGATATACATGATTTGAAATTTTAGGATCTTTAAAACCCATAGGTTGTTCAATATAAACTTATTCATGTAGATCGTCATTTAAAAATGCACTTTTGACATCTATTTGATATGTTTTAAATTTTTTATAACAAGAAATAGAAATAAATAATCTAATGGATTCAATGCACGAAACTGGTGCGAAGGTTTCATTATAGTCAATTCCTTCTACAACCAGTTGTGCCTTATTTTTAAGGCGCACAACTGGTGTGAAGGTTTCATCATAAATAATCTAATGAATTCAAGGTTTCAACTAGTGAGTGTACCCTTGTACAACCAGTCATGCCTTATTTCTAATAATATTTTCCATTTCATCATATTTATTCTTAAATATCCATTTGGTTCCAATTATATGTTTATCAGATGATCTTGGAACCAAATACCCAACATCGTTTCTTACAAATTGATTTAACTCTTCTTGCATGGCTACTATCCAATTTTCATCGGCAAGTGCTTCTTTTACATTAGCCGGTTCAATTTGAAAAGTGAAGCAAACGTAGTTACAGATATTCTCTAATTGTTCTCTTGTTCGTACACCAGTAAGAGGATTACCTAATATCATATCAGTAGGATGGTCTTTGACTAATCTTAGTTCAACAGTAACTGGATTAGATGAAGAGTCAGGTTTCTTAATAAAGTTGACTTCATCATCATCTAGACTTGATGTGGGTGTGATCAGGAGAACGTCAATTACAACATTAATAGATTCCTGGATCACTCCTGTTCTTTTATTAAGAACACGATATGCTCGACTATTCAGAGCATAACCCAAGAATATACCTTCGTCAATCTTAGCTTCAAACTTTGCCAAATTTTTCCAGTCACGAAATATAAAACACTTACTTCTAAAATTTTGAAAGTATTTGACAGTTGGTTTCTTATTGAACCAAAACTCATAGGCTGTTTTATCTTTTGATTTTCTAATATACACACGATTTATTATGTAGCATACAGTATTAACAGCTTCAGCCCACAAGTTTTTTAGTAGATTCATGTTATTTAACATAACATTGGCCATTTCTTGTAACACTCTATTCTTCTTTTCAACAAGCCCATTCTGTTGAGGTGTTTTAGGAGTGGAAAACTCTTGTGATATGCCATGATCTGTACAAAATTTCTCAAAATTGCTATTTTCGAATTCAGTACCATGTTCACTTCTTATCTTGATTACATTTCTTCCTTTTCAGTCTGAATTCGTTTCAATATTCTCTTAACTTCATCAAGAGTAACTATAGCACTTACAAAAGCTACCCAAGTAAATCTGGTAAAATCATCAATGATAACCAGAAAGTACTTCTTTCCACCTCTACTCTTCGTTCTTGTTGGTCCAACCAAATCCATATGGAGAAGTTCAAGAGGCTTGGTTGTGGCTAAGGAGTTCACTTTCTTGTGACTACTCTTCATTTGTTTGTCAATTTGGCATGCACCACATATCTTTTCAACCCTTTTTAATTTGGGTAGACCTCAAATTAGATTTATTTTGCTCAATGTATAAAGATTTCGGTAGTTAACATGTCCAAGATGTTTATGTTATAGTTCCGTTTGATCTATTTGGACCATGTAACATGAAAAGTTAGAAGAGATTGACTCATTGATAATATAACAATTTTCAGAAGTCCTACGAACATTTAATATCACACAACCTTTCTTATTGGTAATCTCGCATCGGTGATTAGTAAATTTTACGCTGTGTTTGTTATTGTAGATTTGAGATATACTTAGAAGATTGTGTTTAAGTCCTTCAACATATAAAACATTTTCAAAAGGAGGAAGGTTAGAGAGTTGAACAGTACCTTGGCCTATAATTCTGCAATTGCTTCCGCAACCAAAGGTAACCGAACCATTATTCAATTCTTTGAAGTTGGTGAATATCTCTTTGTCACCTGTCATATGTGTTGAACATCCACTGTCCAGGTACCATTTTGAATGACTAGAAGCTTTGAAGGCAGTGTGGCCAACAAGACAAGTAACTTTTGGAACCCATTTAATTATGGCTTTGGGTTTAGGAGTTCCATTGGTTTTTCTCTGTTTATGGGAGTTGGAATTTCTTTATCTATTAACTCCGATTTCATTTAAGTAAGATTTAAGAAGCTCTTTGAGTAAGTCCACTATTTTTTCAACTAAAGGATTATAACTTTGATTTCTATAGTTGATAGCTTTAGAATTAATCTTAGAAGCTTGAAAAGATTTTGGATTTTTGAAATCATTTTGGTTATAGTTTATCAAATTCTTACCTTTTGAGTTTGAGGATTCTCCTTTTACAAATATAGGAGATGCATTTTTATTTTTCAGTGAACTATCTTTAATATAGCCTAGATCCGGTTAATAGTTTTTCCAGCTTAGGGTCTCCATGGGCATATCTCCAAGTATCCTTAGAACTCAAAAGAGAAAAAACTTCGAGTTTTAGATTCTCATTTTCAATTTTGAGTTTTTCTAACTCTGAGGTTTTGAAATTTAAATCAAGTTTTACTTTTTCAAAATAATCAGAAAGATGAGATTTTTCCAAAATATTATTTTCAAGTTCTTCTTTTAGTTTCAGATATTTTTCCTTTTGAATTTTTAGTTTGACAACTTTCCCTGTTTAGGGCATTGTAGGCATCTTGAAGATCATATTCATTCTCATTTTCAGGGTCACTCCTGAGATTATCATAATCAGATAAGTTATAGCTATCTGAGGAGGTGACTCTGGCTATAATCATCAGCGATTTCACTTCATTTGAAATTTCTTGCTCTAATTCATCTGACTCAAAAGAACTTTCAGAACCGGATGATTCATCCCAAGTAGCTATCATGACATTTCTTTTTTATTTATCTCTTTTGGGACATTTATTCGTCAAATGCCCGTATTCATGGCAGTTGAAACATTGACCAACTTTTACAGATTTTCAGGTTTTAAATTTTCCCTTCCTTTTATCAGACAATTTTTAAAAATCAGATCTTTTCTTATTTTTGAAAATTCTGTAAAATTTCTTAGCAAGTAAAGCCATATCATCCTCTGTATCTTCAATATCAGAATTAACATTGTTATCTTTTGAAATAGATTTGGATGATTTAAGAGCAATGGACTTACCTTTAGGAGCTTTAGAATTTAACTCATATGTTTTGAGAGAACCAACTAACTCCTCAACTTTCATTAAATCAATGTCTCTTAATTCCTAAATGACAGTTACTTTGGAATTAAATCTCTCAGGAAGAGATCGCAGTATTTTAGCATAGACCTTACTTTCTGGGATTCCATCTCCTAGACTTACTCTATCATTTAATTTTTATGGAAGTCCATGAAGGTTTCATTTTCTTCCATACAAATTTCCTCAAATTTTGTAGTGAGGATTTAAAATTTAGATTTTTTTTACTATAGTAGTTCCTTCATGTGTCATTTCAAGAATATCCCAGGCTTGTTTAGCTGTATCACATGAAATGATTGTCTCGAATTCATCAGGTGATAGAGCATAAGTAATGACATTTAAGGCCTTAGCATTTGCACTGCTTTCATTTTTCTGAGGTGTAGTCCATAAATAAAATGGAGTTTCTTTCATGGACTTGGTTCCATCACTGCTTAGAACTTCAAACAAGGGTGGTTTCCATTTGTTTACAGTGGCTTGCCACACGCTTTCATCTAAGGATTTTAAGAAAATCCTCACTCTAGCTTTCCAATATGCATAGTTAGAGCCATCAAAAGGTGGTAGCCTGGTAGTAGACAAGCTATCGAAATTTGACATAATGAAAGCTCTAGATCTGTAAACTCAAGGAAATTAATCTAAAAATTTGAGCAACTTAGCTCTGATACCACTTGAAAAAGGCAAGCTAATAGTCCTAGGGGGGTGAATAGGACTATGCCAAATAAAAATTTCAAGGTATTGAAATAATAAATAAATCAGAACAAATCAATGATCTCAATAGCAGTAGTATTGAGAAATTGATTCAAACTTAGTTTATATGACAACCTTACATCAAAAACAAAGTTTTAGGTAGGACAACCTGATTTCACGAACGTTTGTAAGGATCAAGATCACAAACTAAGCAAGAGACAAGAGAGTTATCTATTACAAGCATTCACCACATATGCATAAACAAATTACAATCATTCACCATAAATACAAAACTTAAACCATTCACCACAAACATCATGAGTTATAGTGGCTCGGTGTGTACATCAACTGTTCCCAAACAGCCACACCTACTCCACTCTCAATAATCACAACCCACATGATATTAGCGTTCACTAATAAACAAGTTTTCATAGGTTCACCTTAAAACCTATATAGTTGTGATTTTAGAAGGATTATCACGAACAAAACCCCACGCTGAGATTTTCTGGCTATCTCAATCAAAACCAATACAAGAGATTTTTTGGATATCTTAAAGAAACCAAAAAATATATAGAATGATACTTATCTTCTCTTTGAAGACGTTCCTGATGTAGCCAGTAAAACCATTTCGCTTGATGTAGAATGTTCAATGTCCAGTAATACAATCAAGGGTTCTAGGTTCAAAATTGATTTTAAATTAATTCAAACCTCAGGCTACTTGTTTGAATCCCTTAGATCTCAAAAGAAGAGTGATTACTCTCTTTAAAATATATGATTCATGAAAAGAGATCAAGGACTTAAAAACAAAAGCTATATAAACAAAATATAAAATACCGTGCAATAACTTGATGATTGTGGGGACTTCTCTCTTTTTAAATGAAGGCTTTTCTTAGCTTGGATGAGTAACTTCAGATTGAGAGATGGCCACTATTTATAGGCTAAAATGTTGTTGCTTTGACTTGCGTAAGGTCTCCTGTGACTCGTCTAAGATCTAACCAAATTTCAAACTTTGGGCGAGATCGGATAAAATCGTTCTTCGACTGGTCGAGGGCCCTCTTCAACTGGTCGAGCACAGGCTTTGACTGGTTGAGCACAGGCTTCGACTGGTCGAGGGTGCCAAAAATTAGTTATTAGACTTCGAGTCAAGCATCCCTCAACAGGTCGAAGGTGCCTCTTTGACCGGTCGAGCAGTTTGCTCGACTGGTCGAAAAACCACCAAAAATATCTGTTTTTTGAGTTTAAAACTTGAACTAGTAGAAGATAATCTTAGAATGGTCGAGGCACAGCTTAGACTAGTCGAACCAAGGCTTAGACTAGTCGAACAAAAGCCTAACCAAAGTATAAAAACTCATATAAGTTTATCATTTGAAAGCACCTAAGTCTAAGTTCTTTCTAGGGTCAATTATACCTAAGAAAACTGGACATTGAAGCATAAAGTTTGAATCTTCAATAGTGCTCAGTTGATCTTCTACTTGAAGTGCACATTGAAGTATAAAGATTGAATCTTCAATAGTGCTCAGTTGACCTTCTAATTGAAGTTCGCTTGAAGGTGGAGCTTGATCTTCTACTAAAAATGTAGTAGAACTTGAATACTCTTTTGCATGAACTATCCATCTTCATATCTTGTGCTTTTACTTACACTATCCAACTTCATAGTTTGTTTCTTGAAGGTGAACTTTCCATCTTGATTCACTTGAAGGTAGACTTCATCATAAGTTGTTTTGCTCCATCAAAATTTAACAATCAAGAGTGCTTTATACATTACAGCACTTACAGTGTCAGTCAATCCTAATGTAACGAGGCCAAGCTATGAAACTACAAAAAAAAAGAAGGTTAAGTCAGAGTACGACCTGGCGTGGAGAAGGAGCTCAGGACCCACGAGCGTAGTCTAGAAATTCTTGACCTTTCCCACTCCCTCGACGCCTAGAACCACTTGTCCTTCCAATTTTTGTTGGGGGTCGGGGAGGACGTAATCAGGGCCTTGCCAGTACCCCGCCTTGAAGAGAAATAATACCAACCCTCATGCAAAGGATTGGATTTTACTTGGTAGAGGTGAAGAAATTCTTCCACAGTCGGCTCGGGTTGGACAAGCTCGGACCAAAGGATGAATGACCCCACCAGCGCTCTTCACGCGTTAAGGATCAACTGACCGAGAACCAGTCCCAGGTATGCAAGTACCCTTCTCACTATCCCCTGAAGGGGGAGCCTAAGGCTGCATTGTAGGGCCTTTGTGAAAATGACCACCTCACCCTCAAGGGGCTAGTTGAGGAGCTTGTCTAACAAGGGAGCTCGGAGTACCACTGAGTTTGGAATACGGTATCCCGACCTAATCCTTGTCAGGTTCGCTTACATAAGCATGAAGCTGACTGGCCCTTTCTCCTCTCCAGCTGGCGAATACTCATCAGTCTCCTCTGCCACTGGGATAGTCCCCTCCATCTCCTTAGGCCTCTTAGCCGAAGATAGCTCAAGTACTCGCGATGAGTGGGACACATGCAGCTCTCGATTGCTCATTACCATCAACGGTAATGGTGGGTTTGACATGGGGCAGATGCTATCTGCCCCATCATCACCGTTATGGGTCCCCCCCCCCTCCTCCGAAGTGGGCTACAACTTTCTGGCATGGCTGTGGGCTTAAATGATGCCGGAAGCTTTTAAAAATGGAAGAAAAAGGGGAATGAGGGATGAAGGCTCATCGAGAATAGAGAAGATCACCAAAAAATGACTTGGGTGTGCTCGATTATAGAAGACCCCGGTCTTGAAATTAGGGTTTTGCAAGAAGAAGAAAGAGGGCAGCAAAGGTGAGGGGAACCCTTCACATGGGTAGGGTCCTCCCCCTTTTATAGACGCTCAGTCGTACGAGCATTAATTACTCGTCATCAATGCCCAGCTGACGCGATGCCTCAGGTCTCCTGCCTCGACATGTGGTGTGCCCCCACTCGTCGCATGGCTCCACTACCAAGGATGGGTCATATGTCACCACCTTACATGCCTGATGCCGAAAAGGCTGCTAACAACTCATGTGGCCTTGAGCCACGGGACGCCACCTCAAGGGAACCATACTTGATCAATGGTGTGCCCTAGTATTCGTGCTTGTCATCTTATTTAGCATTAATAACAAGACAACAAAGTACCCTGACCCATAACAGTCTGACCTGACTAAGTACGACCTACTTCCTAAGCCCTCTTCGCAAACTTGAAAGTAGGGACCAAGTACGACCTCCTTCCTAAGCCCTCTTCGCAAACTTGAAAGTAGGGGGCATATTGTTATGGATAAAATAGACCAACCTATAAAGAAGACTCAAGTCGAAGATCAACGTATCAAACTTCGGAGGCACAAGCGCGAAGCCCGGTCGCCGACTAAGTAAGCAGTCAGCACCATCATAGTCAGCACCCTATGTCGGTATGATTTGAATCCCTTACTTTTTCTGAATTCGAAAATTGGATAAAACCCATGTATAATCAGTCCGAAGAGGTTATTAGGACTCATGATGAAGTTAAAGGCTACAGAAATTGGACATAACAAAGACCTTTATGAGTGAAAGGACTTCACTTTGTTCGGTATACATGGACAAGCTTTGTGATGTGCACTACCATTCCCTTAGTCCAACCTCAAGGGGAGCTCGGTTCGTCTAAGCTCAGTTTTCAGCAATATCTCTAGGTCGATTCCTGATAGCTGGACCTTATTCAAGGAAGATACGCTCAAAATCTTCTCTAGAGATTGTGGAAGTCACCTGCGACACGAGCGCATTCCTAAGATCCTCTCTGAAGATCTCAAGGGATCCTCTTACTTAACAGGGAGATCTTCCCTACGTTCTCGCCCCTCTTTAACTATAAAAAGGGACATTGCTAATGGTGAAAGGTACAAACAATTTCTCCAATCAGAAACTCCACTTTTACTAGACCCAGATTCTTAGCTTGACTTTGGCATCGGAAGGTCCCCTACTCTACCTAGGGTCTCCTTTGTCTTCTTCCTGTGCAAGTACTCGAAGGTCTAAAAAGGGTGGACCAAATTTTTGCATCAACACAGATCATTTGTATGCTTGTTGTGGATGGCGATTGTTCATAACATATGTCCGTTGGCTTGAGACACTTAGAGGACTCTATTTGAGATAGGATCGCCCAACATGATCGCGCAGTATGCGCAAGTTTGGTGCATGACTTGGATAGTATGATTGATGCATTTTGAATCATGTATGTCACGAGCACTTTTACACCCTAGCAACATCGAGGTTATGGCCTTCACAAGCATATTGTGGGCGGTTGAATTGGATATCGAAAATATCTAATTTAGCATTAGGGCGCTTTAGATATCTTTAGATGAAAGTCCATAAACCTTTGTGGTACTAGTAGGATGCTTCAATGTCGATACTGAGTGGATAACATGAGTGCCCAAGCGCTAAATACCAATAGGTCACGTCTCCCACTATGTCATGGTCAGTTGCAAAAGGGGCGTGATCTTATCTGTCCAAAGGTAGGGGGCTGTAAGCTAGGTTGAGTCTGACCAGCTTGTAAATGGGTCCACTATAGACGAACTGGGTGGGCATTGGTATACCATTGGCAAGGTGGATAGTGATGTCTTTTTCAGTCACTTAGTCATGAGCGTGATGGGGCGGCAGCGAGTGTTGGAGTGTACTAGACCCCGGTGATGTTTCAATTGATAAATTATTCTAATATGTGGACTAATTGAGGATCAGCATGTTTGTGTTACATCTCTAGCATATGACATTCAGCCACGTAGGCCTTGCATTGCATAACCTTGGTATGGCTAACAACATTCATGGACTTGGCAGCTTAGCCCTCCATCATCTTCCGCATACTCTGATATATGTATTATTGTCATATCCATTTTGCACACACACTCGCACTTTACCAAGCTTCGTAGAAAGCTTATGCATGTTTGTTTACGCTGCAGTTGATGCTAGGGCATACCAGCAACATTGAGCCCAAAGCATGAGCTTGATCTTTTAAGTTTTGGTTATATCTTATATTTCCTTTCCAACACTGTACTCAAAGATTATATTGGTGGATATGTGGTGATGACGTCGTTTTATGACTTAGGTACACTTGTGGTTATGCTCCTTTACAAAAAAAAAATTACCCTAAAATCCTCATTATAGGATCCCAGGATCGGAACCTGGTGTATGGGAACTGAGTGTCGAGAATGGGGTACTACGGAGACTGTCGGCACTAGATTCGGCAGCAAGGAATTTTGTAAGCCCAGTTCCAGAGTTTGGGGCATGACAGATGTTTTACTTAGGACTAACAAAATGCTAGTTGGGATGTGTGTTAAGTGTGAAATATTATATATTTCTCCCTTATTATCGGTTTTATAAGCAAAGAGGCGCATAATTGATTTAATTACATATGTTTTACTATGTGAGGTGATCTAAAGAGCTAATGTGAAAATAATAAGTAAAAAGAAGAATTAATGCTCAAAAAATGACCTAGAGGAGATTTGGAGGTTTTGGAGGTGATTAATAAAGATTTCAATTGCCAAATATCTAAGGAAACCAAGTGCAAAAGAGAGAGAAAAGATTGGCTAAATCACAAAGTCAATAATAGAAATAACAAACTATTTGGTCTCACCTGAGGTTAGTTTAGTCCAATCAAAGATGCATAGAATAATACAACAAGAAAGCGTAATTTTTAGAGATAATTCAGGTCAACATTCAATTCAACCGAAGCCATGTTCGGTGCCACCAAAGGGAGGTTCGATGTGACCTAAGGGAGAAAGAGGCTTTAGATGAAAATTGAAGAAATTCAGCTCCAACCGATAAGCTAATTTGGTGCGACCAAAGCATATAGTCAATGTGACCGAAGCGTAACAAAAGTGTATAAATTCCAAGTCGGTGCAGGTTTTTTTTAATATAAATGGGTGATTCTAGCTTTCCTAAATATGAATTAGGGAAGAAAGGATAGAGCAAGGAGTTGTGGAGCTTCTTAAGAGTCCTTCTCCAAGACTTCAGTTTTATTTCGATTTTATGTTTTTCTTTTTGAGTTTTAGTTCAATCATGTCATTGATTGGCTAACCTTTTGAAAAGGCCGAGCTCTAAGTCCTAGAGAGGGGGTGAATGGGATTATGCCAAATTAAAAAATAAATGCGGAATACAAAGATATATAAAGATAGATAGCACAAATAAAAGCAACCTCAAATGCACAAGTCTTGAGAGGTTGATACAAACTGAGTTCTAAGGACAACCTTACACCAAAAACCAAGGTTTATGGTAGAACAACCTTACTAGAACGTTTGTAAGTATTAAAAACTCAAACTTAGAAAGAGGTAAAGGAAATAAACTAAATTATTACAACATTCACCACAAGTGCATAAAAGGAAATTATAACATTCATCACCACACATACATCACATCCATCATCCAAACTCCAAGAATTATAATGGTTCGTGTGTGTACACCAACTATTTGTAAACAGCCACACAACTACTCCACTCCCAATATCCACACCCATGAGATATTAGCTTTCACTATGAAATAAGGTTTTCTAAGGTTCACCTTAAAACCTTCATAAATGTGTCTTTCAAATGGGCTTACACAATTACAAAAACCCCCCACAATGAGTTTTTCCTAGCTGAATCTCACAAACTAAAAATGCAGAAAATTGAAATACTTATCTAAAGATTCCGATGTAGCCCGGTAGAACCAATTCGATGTAGATGTAGATATTTAATGTCCAATCTCACAAATGAAAGGGTTCTTAGTCCAAATGATTTTTAAATTAAATCAACCTGGGGCTAACTTGATTTGATTTTGATCTCAAAAGGGTAAATCACAATTCCCCTTTTTAATGCAATAGAGTTGACTAGAGATCACAAAATCAAATACAAAATGTTATAAATAGAATCTAAAATGAATAAGTAATAGCTTCATAATTTGCAGGAACTTATCTCTCAGAGTAATGGCTTGATTAGGCTTGGATTAAATTAAAAACTCTGAGATTCATCGTCTATTTATAGGTAAAAATTCTATTCCCTCAACTGGTCTAAGGGTCGGTTCGACTAGTCGAAGCACCAACTAATTTTCAAAATTTCTGGCGTAATAAGAAAAACTCGTTACTCAACTGGTTGAGTTGCTAGCTCGACTGGTCGAGTAGTGTCCATGACTGGTTGAGGCATAATAAAAAATTTCTGAAAATTCTCAACAAATCTTGGACTGGTCGAGCCAGTGCTTGGACTAGTCGAACAAAGGTTAGGACTAGTCGAAGAAAAGCTTATAAACTTATACGTTGACCCAAATTCAATATGCAACGAATATGACCTAACCTATGGTCACTTTAGGGTCTTTCATACCTTGATTGTGAGTTTGAAACATCGAAACATCGATCACTTTTGATTACTTGAAGTACATGAAGCTTGTCCTTGAAGCTTGAACTTGAGCTAGACTTAAGGTAGTGATCTTAAACTTTAACTTGAGCTTCGAACTTCTGTTCATATACTTGAGCTTGTAGTATTGAACTTCGTCAACGTTCTTCAACTTAAATATGTAGAAAAGTTCAACAATGATGTGGACAACTCAAAATGCATGAATATGGTCTTTCTAACTTGTCAAAACACGCTACAGATTCTAAATGGTTTGGCACAACAAATTTTGACAAATCTGGGAGCTGGATTTCCAATATAGCACTTACAATCTCCCCCTTTGTCAAATTTGTGACAAAACTAACTAAAGAATCATGCACCAGTTCAATAAAGAATCATGCACCAATAATGCTACTACAACTCACGACAACTCCCCCATAATCCAATACTCCCCCTTAATCCAGGCGATTTGTAGAGTACTTGTATTAAACAAATACATATCCAAAAAAAAAAAATCTCTATCTCCATATATCTCTAATCACACATCCTTAACGATCATCATATACATATATACCACATTTCTCCCCCTTTTTGTCACAATATGACAAAGGAAAGAAAATGAAAGAGAGGATTGAAGAGAAAAAAAAATATAAGAGAAGAGTAGGATTTAAGAGAGTGAATAACATAAGCATGTTTATAGATTAGTATCAAAATATCATCATGAAGCATAATTACATGATCAAATTATCATCATGAAGCATAAACTAAACATGTGCAAGTACTATTCAAGCACAAGTTAAGAGTTATTACAAACCCAACATGAATAACAACTAGTCAGAACCAGAAGATGGAGTAGGAATAGATGGATCAATTTGATGTAATCCCTTGTTAATACACCGAAGGTATTTGCGTATATATTTGAATTGAGTCTCTTGGGATACATGCAAACCTTTCACCTTTTCCTCTAAGGTTCTCAACTGCTCATTACAATCAAATGGCTGATAATCAGGATCAGCCTCAGAATCATATTCTAATTCATTAAAGATATTATCCATGGTCACATCATCAGGGGGTAGTGCTTCTTCCTCTCCAACTTCTTCATTAGCTCCTCCATCATCCCTATCAACTTGGCCAGGAGCCAACATCAGATTCATCTTGTTAATGTGGAATTGTTGAAGGGAAGATGGGAAATATGAGCTTCTCCAGTTAGCATGACCACAAGACAATGAGTAGCAAGGGTGGTCATCAAGTAAGCGAAAGGTATATCGCTATGGCCTAGATGGAGACGAAATTGAATTATCATATAGCAAATTAGAGATGGAAGACACACTTGAGTACCAGAAATAACAGAGTGAAGGATGCGCACCATGAAAGAAGTTAATTCAGTCTTGTTACTAGATCTCGAGTAAACATTCGAGATAAAGATACGATGAAGAACTCTGTATCTGGGTAACATATGATTGGATCGGAGTGTAATCCTAAAATTCCAATATGAGTTCATGTTACATAAATCCCTGTTTAACATTCATTTTTTAGATTCATTCTATCTCTCAGATAATGTAGATATTGGTATTCCTTTATCATTAACAGGAATATCCATTAAACTTGAGATCAAGTGATGATCTACTGGAAATGTACCTTCTCTAAATGTAATAGTGAAGGTTAAATCTTCAATAGACACATCACTAATGCAAGCATATATGGCGTGGACAATGGACCAATATGCGGGCCCGCCCCAATTCAATATGTTAGCCCATCCTACAGCCACAAGGAGGGGAATGATATTGAAAGGAATCAGATGGTTGGAATTAACAGTTCGTTCAACAATGAAATTGCAGAAACGGATGTCCCGCACATATTCCGAGTCCTCTTCGGGTGGTCGAAGAGTATGCACCGAAATCAGTGTGAAACAGGAAGAAGAAGGACCACGAGTGGTTCTCTTCTTATATCTACCTTTGATTGCAAGATAAAATAGAAGAATGCAAGAAGGATTTATGGATTTCACCAAAGTCAGTTTTTTTGCTAGAATGCAAAGAAACCACTAGAAATCTTGAAATAAACCTTAGAATCAAGTAAATAGAAGTGAAAAGAACCAAAATTCGAAAGGAAAATGGAAAAGATGCACTAACCAAGTTGCAATCGAAGGTGAGTTCGACTAGTCGTGAAAGGGGCTGTTGGAGAAGATGAAGAGAGTGAAGAAAAAGTGGTTTTACTCATCTTAAAAGCACCCTACACATGCTACTCGACTGGTCGTGTACATACTCGACCCGTCGTGCCATGAGTGGTCGAGTGTGTACTCAACTAGTCGTGTAGACCCAAAATTGTACAATTTTTATTAATTTTTTAAATCCAATAAATTTGCAAAAATAACAATGTACAATATGATACAAGAAGACACAATAATCTCAAATCACATTACACATACCAATATCCATTTTTAATTTAGCAAACCTGTTTCTGTCAAGTGGCTTTGTGAAAATATCTGTAAGTTGATTTTTAGTTTGAACATAATCCAATAAAATAATTTTAGCTTCCACTAATTCATGAATACAATGATATCTAATGTCAATATGCTTAGTTCGTGAATACTAGATGGAATTTTTAGAAATGTTGATAGCGCTAGAGTTATCGCAATAAAGAATCATAGTATCTTGCACAAATCTATAGTCATTTAGCATCCTTTTCATCCACACAAGCTGACTGCAAGCACTTCTGGCTGTAATATATTCAGCCTCAACTGTGGATAGCGAAACAGAATTTTATTTCTTGCTATGCCATGAAACTAAACAGTTCCCAACATAAAAACATCCGTATCTGGTAGACTTTCGATCATCTATATTCTCAGCCCAGTCAGCATCCATATAACTAGCTAACTGAACATTAGTATCATATGGATACCAAAGGCCTAGATTGGCCGAACTTGTGACATATCTCATTATTCGCTTGACAGCAATCAGGTGAGATTCTTTAGGATCTAATTGATATTTAGCACAGATACCTATGTTGAATGCTATATCAAGTCGACTCGCAGTTAAATATAATAAGCTACCAATCATACTGCGATACAACCTAGGATCTACACTTTTACTTGTTACATCCTTAGAGAGCTTAAGAGTCATACTCATAGGAGAATCAAAGTTTTTACCTCTCTCAAAACCAAGTTTAGAGTATACTTGGTTTGAGAAATAAAAATCTTGTCTTCAAATTGTTTCACTTGTAGACCTAAAAAGTAGTTCAGTTCTCCAACCATGCTCATTTCAAACTTGGACTTTATCAATTTTGCAAACTCGGTAGACAAGTTAAAACATGTAGAACCATAAATAATATCATCAATATATATCTGTACTATGAGTATACGATCATTGTATTTCTTTACAAACAGAGTCTTATCAACACTCCCAATTATAAAGTTATGACTTAGTAAAAACTTAGTCAGCTTCTCATACCATGCCCTGGGAGCTTGTTTTAAACCATAAAGTGCCTTTTTCGGGCGATAAACATGATCAGTGTGTTTAGGATCTTCAAAACCCTTAGGTTGTTCTACATATACTTCCTCATGTAAATCACCATTCAAGAAAGTACTCTTGACATCCATTTGATAGATTTTGAACTTTTTGAAACAAGCAATGGATATAAATAATCTGATAGATTCAAGATGAGCTACTGGGGCAAAGGTTTCATCATAATCGATACTTTTTATCTGAGTGTACCCTTGTATAACCAGTCTTGCCTTGTTTCTTATAATATTTCCTAATTCATTAGATTTATTTTTAAAGATCTACTTAGTTCCAATTATATGTTTATCATTAGGTCTAGGAACCAAATATCATACATTATTCCTTAAAAATTAATTCAGTTCATCTTGCATGGCTATTATCCAGTTTTCATCAGTAATTGCTTCTTTTACATTGGTCGGCTCAATTTGGGAAGTGAAGCATACATAATTACATATGTTTTCTAATTATCTTCAAGTACGCACACCAATGAGAGGGTTCCCAAGAATTTGATCAGTTGGATGATCTTTAATTGACCGTAGTTCAGTGTCGTCTTGACTGGATGAAGAGTCTAGTTTATCAAAAATAGAGACTTCATCATCTTCCGAACTAGAGATAGGTGTATTCAGGTGATCATCTATAACCACATTAATGGATTCTTAAATAACACTGGTTCTCTTGTTGAGAACACGATATGCTTGACTATTTAGAGCATACCATAGAAAAATCCCTTCATCACTTTTAGTGTCGAACTTCCCTTAATTTTCGCGGTCACGCGAAATATAGCACTTGCTACCAAAAACTCGAAAGTACTTGACTATGGGCTTCTTATTGAACCATAGTTCATAAGTAGTCTTATCATTTAATTTTCTAGTATAAACATGGTTTATTATATAACATGCAGTGTTCATAACTTCAGCCCATAGATTTTTAGGTAATTTCATGCTATTTAACATAACATTGGCCATTTCTTGAAGGACATGATTTTCCCTTTCAACAACCCCATTTTGTTGATGTGTCTTAGGTGCAGAAAATTCATGTGATATCCCGTGATCACTACAGAACTTCTCAAAATTGCTATTATCAAATTTCGATCCATGGTCACTTCGAATTTTTGAAACATTTGATTCCTTTTCAGTTTGGATACGCTTGAGTATCATTTTCACTTCATAGAGTTTCAGACTTCTCTCTCATAAAAGCTACCCATGTATTGTGAGGCCCGTATCCTAAATCGTACCATTCCGTAGGCTTTCGCGGTCCTCCTGGTCGAATTCCAGCGACCCACGATGCGTAAATAGCATTTACACATAACCCTGAGTTGTATCCCATATTCCAGAGTCGGCTCGACCCATGACTTATACCTTAGCGACCGCGCCGTCGCCGCTGTTCCGAGACCGTGTCTCGTGCGCCGAGGCCATACCCAGGCCAGAAGATGTGGGCCTGCGTTTAATTCGAGGAAAATACCGCACATTTACAAAACCCATCAGAACATCACATCAATCATATCACTAGTCAAAGTACAACACCCATCCTCAAGTACAACCACCCTCCCCAAAGTCAACTCTCTTTTACAACCAAGTACACCCATCACTCACACCCATCACTCACCCATCTTTCTCTCTCTTATAACCTCTCTCTCATCTTTCTCTCATTCTCCCAAGCAACCCAACATCCATGGTTTTCTAAGGAGATGAGAAACTAGTGTGGCCCACTCTCTAACACCCAATCCCACCATCCAAAGATCATCTTAACCGTTGAAATCGTTCCCTTGGAGCTCTAAAGGCTATAGGCGGAAGGAGGAAGAGGAGATCAAAGGTGAGTGTTCATTATCTCGATTTTAATGATTTGAGGGGCCACATATGGTGGGACCCATCTTGATGTATGCATTGTATAGAGGGGCCCATAGTGGTGGAGTCCCTCCACCATTTGACTTCTCTCTCTCTCTCTCTCTCTCTCTCTCTTTGATTGATTGATGTGGCCCACCTATTAAATGCCTGCATGGCTGATTCAGACCGTCCAGCCATTAGGCCAGCCCCGCTGCCTAATCTGGATGAAGGGAAATCACAAATATCAGCTTGGTCCCAAGCTGTGGGCCACGTGTATGTGAGAACCACCTGTCGTATGCATTTTATCCAAGTCATTCGTCCGTTGGACGTTTGGTGTGCCTAGATGAAGGATGACACAAATACCAGCTTGATCTAATGTGGGGCCCACCATCTTGATGTGATGTATCAGCATGTGGGACCCACCAGTCTGGAAGTGGATTGGCTAGAGCACCACACGTAGCTATTGTTACTGATGTTGTGACGTCAGCAAGTGTTGGGTCTGATCACCAACTATCCATATGTCAGGATGGTGGGACCCCTGTGATGTATGTGTTTTATTAACACCATCCAATTTGGCCCCCATTCATTGCACATGAGCAGCATCCACACCGTCCATCTGCACATCCCACGCAGCAACACCTGCAACTGGATCCACGTCAGTAGTGGATCTGACCGTGAGGCATGTGTTATATCTTAACCGTCCATCAAGTGAACGTGCTGGATTACCATCCAGCAGCCCTGGGACCACCGTGATTTATAAATTTTATCCAAACCGTCCATCTGTAGCATACAGCTACTGTGTAGACCTCACCAAGCTCGGACGGTCCCACCATGTCTGGTGTTTCATCCAGACCGTCTATATCGCTCGAAAAATCCGTACAAAGACCCGAGTATCACCTCAGGCAGAAATTACTAAGGACCAAATCAAGACGAGAATTAACTAAGTGCTAAACTAGATTACCTATGAAATTAGCACTAATCACTTTAAATACGATCTGTAAGACCCAAAAAAGGTAGAACCATTAATGCTACATTACCTAAGAACTTAAGATCCGTCTCAAAACCCAATTGCTCGCGAGAGCATCATGAAACTCCGTATCGAACTGGGACAGCACGTCGAAAGTCCGATTATCGCGAAACTATATGGTTATGACCACTTTACTAGACTTGACAAGCATCTCAGAAACCAAGTCCTAATAGTAACCAGAAACGCACAATTTGAGCCCGGAGCGAAGTGTGTGAGAAACGTGAATATCTTTAGGAAACGAACTGAAATTTAAGTGAATTGAGTCACTCGCTTGCAGGCCAAATTTAAGGATTCAGACCGTCAGATTCTGACCCAATTACACCCTCGAATCAGAAAAAAATTTCAACACATGTCAGTGTACTTATGGCCTTGATCGAGTACCGGTGACCGTTGAACTGAAACAGGTCCGCCACGGTCGATCTATAAATTTGATTGGACTGAAAACTTAACTTGACCTAGATCCAATGTCAGGAGACTTACTCCGACCCGTACATAGAAAAGGGGCCTCCAGATGCGCTCCGTTAGACCGAAACGGCCACCATTTGGTTATAACCTAAGTATACCATGGCCCTGGGGCCATTGAGTTCAGTTTTGGGCCCATATAAGGGCCTTAAACCCTCTCTCTCCCTTCACATATGAATTTGCAAACCCTAGAGAGAGAAGAGAGAAGAAAGAGAAGGAAAGAGAGAGAAAGTGAGAGAGAGAGAGAGTGGCGGATTGTTCCTGGGATTCTTCCCTGCCGTTCCACGTGCTTAACCACAGTTACTGTATCGCTATTCCGGCGATTCTGACTCCTTACTTGGGTAAGAAATCCTAACCCTAATCTATTTTAGGGATTTAAATAGAGTGAATGGTGGAATAGCTAACCTATTTCATGCTATAGGTTGTCGTTGTGCCGTAGACAAAGACTTAATGTTTAAACTGAGTTCGTTACGAGGCTACCGGCGAAAGGTGCGGACTATAAATGTTTAGGTTATGGTTTTCAAGGCTTTCAATGTCAGTAATGATTTATTACTGACTTGATTGCTGTCACATGTGCTTAGACGTAATGATTTTCGTATATTACATAAATATGTGAACTATGTTAAATAAAAGGCATTCCATGTGTTTGTTGAAATGCCTGAATGAATATGGAATTATGATTTGTGCTTACTATGATTATATGATTGAGATTACATGATCGTTGTACGTATGGAAACTCCTTGTGAAAGGATTTGCTATAATAGATGTTATAACCAATTTATTACATGTATGTGCTATGTGTAGTCTAAGTGTCTGATAAAATGCCTGAATGAGAAAATGTTTGTTTAAATGTATGTCATGAGGGTGTTGAGATAAGATTCTCAATTCCCTTATCTATGGTTACGGATTCCTCTATGTAACCTATCTTATTGCTTTGTGAGTTAGGGATGAAATGCCTAGGTATGGTAACATGTGTAGTATGTGTTTTGTTAAATTGCTCAAGTAAGATTTATATCTGATTTTAGTTGTCACATGCTGTCTTGGATTACCATATGTGAATGCCATTGGTTGGAGTGTGATTGGGACTATGACATAGTCCAGGCAATCGGTAATGGTTCCCGGTTAAGTGGTGGAACTACTCCCGCCACATCCGATGCGTTTGGGGAATCCGAGTCGTACGGAGTTTTGCCGACAGTGGTTAGGCCACGCGGAGTGCTTACGCACTCTATGTCGACCAAGTCAACGTACGCTCGTACTAACCAAGCCTGTCAAGTAACCCGATTGACCCATTATTGTTCACCATGTATGGACGCTATTGTTTGAATCTAAGGTACCAACTTACAAGTGTAAAGCATGTTAAACCTTAGTACCTCGATCTGCTAAGACTCATGAGTCGGGCATGGTGGTATGGGACACCGTAGTCATACTGTCAACCTATGCTAGGGCGATGAGCCTCCCCGTAGTGTCCAGTGAGTAACCCAGACTCGTGAGCCAAATGCGGTGGCATGGGACACTGTATTCGAGCTGTCGGCCTACGATCAGGTGACGAGCCCGTAATGACCTCGAGTATACACTAGGACTACGTTGAGGTGACGAGCCTTTCCGTAGTAAACTAGATATAAACCCGACCTACGCTGAGGTGACGAGCCTCTCCGTAGCGACCTGGAACTGCCTGTCGTACGTGACTACTAGGATTGACGACCCAAGATGGATCAATGTTTGGGTCAATGATATAAAGGGAGGTACCTTAGCTTCCCAACCTGTTGTATGAATATGCTTAATTAAGAACTTGGCTAATCATGCACATGCAGCACATTGCATGTGCCTTTGGCATTGGAGTTGAGCACAGCGGGAGTGTTGCATACCGCGATCGTGAGATGATGTCGTAGAGGAAGTGCAGGTAAGGGCATACATTATTATCACATTTCATACTTGCATTAACAAGTGTACTTAGGACATGATTGTTGTACTGCTTTATCATTACTGCTTGACTGAATTGATAACATGTTAACCTTTGCCTTATAGCTCCACTAAGTTGATCACTCACTCCACTCTGCGACAGTGCTTTAAAACACCAACCAGACTCTGGTTTAGTTGTAGATGATGGCGACGCTTGCGAGGCAGAGCCTGATTTTATGATGATGAGGAGGAGTTCTCCTATATGTAGCTATCAGGCAGGTCTATGTAGACCATGTTCTGATCGACGGGGATTACTGGGATTGCAGAAATACAACTAGTTGAACATTATACTGTATCATTTTGTGAATTTTGAAACTATACATGTAAACATTTAACCTGGTAATCTGATCATACTCTAAGGACTTACCACCATTTATATGCTTTATATATGTATCAAAGTCTTCTGCTTGCGTAAGTTAACTGTCTCTGGAGTATGATATATATTATTTTGGTATAATCCCACTCATGTTTAACGCACTTATATGGACAACATTTAATCATCATTATCTATGTTGCATAAGTGATGAGTTGGAACTCGGGAGTTGAGTTTATGCTCAACTGCCGATTTTTAGGGCATTACAAGTTGGTATCAGAGTATGATTGGGATTAAACTGGACCTGGGTTATGGTCACACGATGCACACTGATGTACTTTGACTTATGAGAGAGCGACAAAACATAGGGATAGTCATAGGATCCCCAATTTCGCCAATCGACAAAATTGACCCTTGAAATCGGGGCATGTACGCATCTAAGATCATGCGTGGTGACCCCAGACCTTTTCTAAACCTGCAATCGATGGGTCTAGATGATAAATTGACAAGTTCCACACTCAAACAACCTGAAACACGTGAATATACGCGAGATGGGACTCGAAATGACTCAAACGGACTAGGGGACCCAAACGGTACAAAACAGGAGGATCCAAAGCAGACTCCACACACATACGGCACCCTGAGGGGATGGCATCTCCCCTGGGGTGAGCCCTCACCGAGGAGTCCAGGGACCGGCGATGGCATCGCTAGATTGGCGAGGCCTCACCGATCGCCCGGTCCGGGCCTGTCGTGCCGCAGCAGACCTGGCGGGCCGGCACTTGTGGGACGCTGTGAGGCCTATGAAATCATGTGGGGACCCCTATATCCCTCCAGTTTGCTCCCCTCTCCCCTCTTACATACCTCCACGCTGTCTTTTTCCTCTACAAATCCCTTTTTCCCCTCTCAAATCACCCCTTCAATCTCATCTTCTTCCCTTTTCTTGCACCACCTCCACTACTCTCTCAAATTCATCTTCCACAACTACCTATCTCCCTTAATCCTCCTCATTTGAGCACATAAGCACTCCTTTGTGTCTCAAAAATCTCAAAGTCTAACAACTCATCCTATCCCTCCACCTTATTTCACTCCAATGGCTCTTTTCGAGCTTGTAACAGCTATTTTCTCCATTTCCACGCTTTTTTCTCTCATGGGGAAGAAGAGAGCTTCCATGGAGGAAGCCAGGCCTAGCCCTACTCATTCGAGAAGGCTGAAAAGTGTCACCGCAGGTACGATCATCGATCGAGAGATAAGGACAAAGCGGGACCTCGATCCCCAGGCTCCTCGAGAGAGAGCTCTACTGGCGGATCTGTTCCATGGAAGATTTCGAGGCCGTAGGGTCCTTTTTAAAGCACACATGGATGAGAGGCTCTTTAGGCAATATTTGGTGATGGACCGCCTGGTGGATGCCGGGTGGGGTCCCATATTTGAGGGCAAGTTCCACGCGAATGTGAGCACTGTCCGACTCTTCTATGCCCATATAGGGGAGCCAACGCTGGAGCCTTTGTAGTTCAAAATTCCCGTGGGAAAGGGAAAAGCCACGATTGATGTTGGCTTGATAGTCCGACTCATGGGAATGCTGCTTGGTGAGGTCCATACTAGTGAGAAGAATCTTAGGAGTGCGCGTGAAAAGGATCACCCCACGGGATTCCTTTGTGGCCGACTGACCTACTAGAATCCAAACAATAGCCTCCTAACGACCAATATGACCGACGACTTTCGCCTTCTCTACCACATCTTCACGTACAACATGTACCCCAGGTGGAGCAATCACAGCGAGTGCATGCGTTTAATGGTAGACTTTCTGTACCGAGCAGGGCAAGGAGATAAGCTGTGCCTGCCACGTGTGTACTACTACAGATAGTTCAGACCGCACGCTCCACTAGGACGGCCATTTCACTTCCATTCGGCCAACTCATATGCAAGCTCGCAATGAATTCGGCTACAGACTTGGTGCAAAAATTCTTGTGCCGATCCATTTCATCAACTCTCAATGATATGGAGATTGGGCCACAACAGCGTCAAGCCCGACACGACGAGAGTGAGGATGAAATAGAAAGTGAAGAGGAAGTGAGCAATGAAGAAGGTGGAGAGGAGATAGAAGAAGAGCAGGAAGAGGAAGAAGAGGAGGCCCAAGACACTAATGAGGGATCTCCTCTTGCCACTCATGAGCATGACAGTGATCGGGCTATTTTAGAAGCCCGTTGGGCTCAAATCGAAGAGGGCTAAGCCGCACTGCAACAAGAGGTCGGACAGGTTCGGACCGAACTTGGAGAGACCTGAGCCAAGCTTGAAGAGAATGAGGCCTTCATGAAACAAAAATTCAAGAAGGTGTCTCGCACCTTGAGGGCCATCTTATGTTCTCTACAGGACAAGGGGGCACCTCCCCCATCGCCAGAGTCAAACGACTAGCCCTACATAGCCTTTTAGCTTGCTTAGTTGCTTGTTTTCTTGTTTCTATGTATAGCCTTGGTAGGCTTAGTACTTTAATAGGACGGATAGTATGTTTAGTGGTTTAAGCTTGCTTAGATTAGCTTACATGCATCTTCTATCATGATCCATGTAATACTGTATCTCATGTATTGTGACAATTTGGTTAAATGAAATGCATGAAGTTCCTTTGAGCTGTAATGTGAATGTTGTATAGTTGAGTTTGTGATATGCTGAATCTGACCTAGGTTGCACCCTATGTTGTATATAGGGAATGCCACCTAAGGTCACACGGAGTACGTCATGTCTCACCTTGGGCGCCTCGTTTAATGGGGCACCTCCCCTAAATGATAGCCGGACGGACCCCAGTTTGGGTCTAACTCACAACACTATGCCGGATTCTCAGCCGGCCACTAGCCCCACTAATGGCCCAACACCTGTTGCACCACTTGTGGCACCACCGATTCCTAAGTAGAACCGCGTGTCTACCTCGATGCTACACGTGCCACAATCAGCTCCCCCTCCTGATAGGTTTGAGTAGATGATGCTCTTGATGCAGCAGCAGCACCAGCAGTAGCAGGAACAGCTTTTGGTCACCATCGCAGGGGTCTTTGCCCAGAGTATGGGTGTGGTTCCACCAGCACCTCTTGTGCACCCTGCTGGGAACGTGGGTGCTAGCGGCCTTTTTGAGCTATTCCAACACTTCCGACCTCCTACTTTTGTGAGTACTCACAGACCCAAGGAAGCCGAGTATTGGCTAGACCGCATCTCTAAGATGCTAAAGCCGTTGTACTAAACTGAGGCAGAACAGGTGGAGCTGGTCACCTATATGTTCGAGAAGGAGGCCAGCTTATGGTGGAACAATATCCTACGGACAGTTCCAGTAGGGTATGTGTGGACATGGGAAACCTTTGAGACCCGCTTCCATGAGAAGTACTTTCCCCTTACTATCATGAGAAGGAGAGTTTCTTCGCCTCTGTCAGGGAGGGATAACAGTGGCAGAGTATGAGAAGTGGTTCATAGAGCTGGCCAGATGTGCTCCCCTGATATTGGTAGATCAGCTGATGCTGATGCGGATGCGGTAATTTTTTAAGAGTCTGCGACCCGATATATGCTCGAAGATGTGCTACGCTAGCATATCCAACAATGCTGAGCTAGTGGGCATGTCTTTGTGAGCGGAGCAAGACGGGGATAGATTATCCTGCACTCGTGTGCCTATGGTTCCTAGGCCACGACCAGATCTGCCGAGCAGGCCGTTCCTCGGCAAGAGGCCCCGTACTGACTCGCCTCCTAGGCTTACGGCTCCACCAACACAGCCGAGGTGACCTAATATATGGTGCACCTACTGCCAAAGGTCGACCCATGCTGACACGTACTGTTTCACCAGCATGAGGGACAACGACTTCTCGCCACCTCAGAGGATCAACCGCTAGCCTCCTCAGGCCATTACAGCCCCACCTATACAGTCAGCAGTAGCACATCCATTTTTCGGCCGCCTACACCTCGTTTTGGGCCACCTCACCGGCCTATGATACCGCAACCGAACTGTTCTCAGCAGGCACGAGTACATGCTCTTACAGGTGAAGCGTCCGATTCAACAGCTACGGTGCCTTTAGCTTTTGAGGTCACTGCCCACATCCAAGGTACACTAGTATTTTTATTGGTGGACATGTTCTGCATTTGATATCATGTTCTGCAGTCAGGCGCTTAGGGCTGAATATGACCTCGATGGTTGGGATGAGAGTTATCGCAGCACCAAGAACTTTTACAGATACCACCAAGTTGTGTGAAGGTTGCCTGATAGATTTAAGGAGCAGGATGATATGCATTGACCTGATTGTCACCATGATATATCATTTCGACGTCATCCTTGGATGGATTAGTTTACTGAAATGAGGGCCGAGATCGACTGTGAGGCCTGACTGGTTACGGCACATGGGCCTGAAAACACAACCTTCACTTTCCCCATTTAGGTCAGTTGTCCCTTTCGGGTTCTTTATTATGTTGCCCTATTGAAGGATCATAGCAGTTCGACACTTGAAAACACGCTAATCGTTCGAGATTTTGAAGACGTGTTAAGGAAGATACCTGGATTACCTCCTCAACGCGAGATTGATTTTACTATTGATCTAGTGTCGGGTGCGACGTCCATTTCACTACCGACCTATCACATTCCTCCATGTGAGATGGAGGAACAGAGGAAACAGATCGATGATCTGTTAGATGCAGGCTTTATATGGCCTAGTGTGTCTCCATGGGGAGCACCTATGCTATTTGTGAAGAAGAAGGATGGATCTCTATGATTGTGTATTGATTATCGCAGGTTGAACCAAGTGACGGTGAAGAACAAGTATCTTTTGCCTAGGATAGATGACTTGTTTGATCAGTTGAAGGGGGCGAGTATTTCACGAACATCGACTTACAGTCAGGGTATCACCAGTTGCGCGTCAGGGATAAGGACATGTAGAAGACAGCTTTTAGGACTAGTTTTGGTCATTATGAGTTCCTTGTGATGTCGTTTGGACTCACAAATGCACCGGCCATATTCATGGACCTGATGCACAGGGTCTTTCGGCCTTATCTATTCTGATTCATCATCATGTTTATATATGACATCCTAATATACTCCAAGAGTTGGAAAGATCACGAGGAACACTTGCGAGCAGTCTTTGATACTCTCAGGAAGAACCAGTTGTTTGCACAGTACAAGAAGTGCGACTTGTGGAAGAAAGAAGTCAAGTCCTGGGACACATGGTGTCCAAGGAAGGGATAGTTGTGGACCTTGCTAAGGTAACCGCAGTTCAGGACTGGGAGCAGCCCGATTCGGTTACCGAGATGAGGAGTTTTCTTAGCCTGACAGGTTACTATCGACGATTCATTCAGGATTTTTCAAGATAGCCAGACCATTATCACAGCTGACTCGAAAAGATCTCAAGTTCGCCTGGAACGAGAAGGCCGAAGTAGCTTTTCAGGAGCTGAAGGACAAGTTGACGTCCGCCCCTGTGCTAGTATTGTCAGAGCAAGGGGTCAAGTATACAATATAAACCGACGCGTCTCGTGTTGGTTTGGGTTGTATTCTGATGCAGAAGGACAGGGTCATCACCTATGCATCACAACAATTGAGGAAACACGAGGAAAATTATCCTACGCATGACTTAGAGTTAACAGCCGTCATCTTTGCATTAAAGCTCTAGAGACATTACCTCTACGAAGAGGAGTTCGAGCTCTTTTGCGACCACAAGAGCCTCAAATATATATTCACACAAAGGGACCTGAATATGAGATAGCGATGATGGATGGAAACGTTGAAGGACTTCAAGTTCGAGGTCTCCTACCATCCTGGCAAGACCTCAAGAAGGCAAGGCCTCAAGTTCGAGGTCTCCTACCACAAGAAGCAAGACGCGTTGAGCCGCAAGAAGGCGATAGCATTCGCGGCTTTGCTGATGATGGCAGAGTGGGATATGGTAGAGTCTGTGAGAGACTTTGAGCAGAGACTAACGGTACAGGAGCTATTCGAGAGCATCACATATATTCGGGTTCAGCCACTTATCGATGACCGAATCATTGTGGCTCAGAAGGAAGATGAAGGGTTGGCAGAGTTGAGAAGGCGGGTTAGTGACGGTGGAGAGTTGGCACGGATGGGAGTTTACTTTATCATAGCCGCCTATGCATCCCAAATCTTCATGACTTGAGGAAGGAAGTTCTCGAAGCTGCTCACAATTCGAGGATGGCACTGCATCCTAGCAGTGTGAAGATGTACCGAGACATGAAGCGCCCGTACTAGTGGGACAACACGAAGGCCCACATAGGAGATTATGTGTCTCGTTGTCTCACATGCCAGCAGGTCAAGGCAGAGCATCGCCGACCTCCTAGTTTACTTCAGCCCATGCCCATAGCTGAATGGAAATGAGATTTCATTTCTATGGATTTTATCTCAATGCTACCGAATACGAGGAAGGGACATGATTCCATATGGGTGATTGTGGACCAATTGACGAAATTGGCTCATTTTCTCCCTATTAGAGTTTTGAACTCCGCAGATGAGTTGGCCAAGTTATACATCAAGAAAATTGTGCATCTGCATGGAGTTCCTATGGAGATCGTGTCAGACCGAAACACACGATTCACATCTATCTTCTGGACTCGTCCAGGAAGCAATGGGTGTGAAACTGAAGTTCAGTACCGCGTTCCACCCACAGACTGATGGGCAGACAGAATGGGTAAATCAGGTGTTGGAAGATATGTTGCGAGCTTGTGTACTGGATTTCAAGGACAGTTGGGATGACTGTCTTCCTTATGCAGAGTTCGCTTATAACAACAGTTTTCAAGCGAGTATTGGCATGGCTCCCTATGAGGCCTTGTATGAGTGCCCCTGTCGAGCACCGCATTGCTAGGCAGAGGTTGGCGAGAAGAGTTTGATTGGCCCGGAGTTAGTTCAGGTGACCTCAGAGAAGATCGACATTATCAGGCGTCGACTCCTGGCAGCGCAGAGTAGACAGAAGAGCTACTCCGATATGAGGCAACGACAGTTAGAGTTCGAGGTTGGGGACCATGTGTTCCTAAAAGTTTTCCCCATGAAAGGAGTCCTTTGGTTTAGAAAGAAGGGGAAGCTCACGCCAAGATTCATTGGCCCATTCCAGATACTTGATCGAGTGGGGGTGGTAGCTTACCGCCTTGCTTTGCCCACACCACTCGTCGACGTGCACAATGTATTTCACGTATCTATATTAAAGAAATACGCTCCCGATCCTTCCCACATTATTAGATGAGAGCAGGTACAGTTAAGTGAAGATACTATTTATGTACTGCGACCAACGCGAATTCTAGATAGGAAGGAGCAGGTGTTGCGCAGTAAAGTGATTCCACTTGTGAAGGTTCTGTGGACGCACCACACTAAAAAAGAGGCTACTTGGGAGATAAAAGATGAGGTTCGCAAGAACTACCCTCAGATTCTCGAGGAGTACGAAAAGGTACTAATTTTGAGGATGAAAATTTTTCTTTAAGGGGGTAGATTGTAACGTCTCGAAAAATTCGTACAAAGACCCGAGTACCACCTCAGGCAGAAATCACTAAGGACCAAATCTAGACGAGAATTAACTAAGTGTTAAACTAGATTACCTGTGAAATTAGCACTAATCACTTTAAATACGATCTGTGAGACTTAAAACGGGTAAAACCATTAACGCTACATTACATAAGAACTTAGGATCCATCTCAAAACCCAGTTGCTCGCAAGAGCATCATGAAACTCCTATCAGACCTAGACTGCACATCAAAAGTCCGATTACTACGAAACTATATGGTTATCACCGCTTTACTAGACTTGACAACCATCTCGGAAACCAAGTCCTAATAGTAATCAGAAACGCACAACTTGAGCCCGGAGCGAAGTGTGTGAGAAACGCGAATATCTTTAGGAAACAAACTGAATTGAGTCGCTTGCTTATAAGCCAAATTTAATGTTTTAGACCGTTAAATTCTGACCTAATTACACCCTCAAATCAAAGAAAATTTCCAACACATGTTAGTGTACTTGTGGCCCTAATTAAGTATCGGTGATCGTTGAACTGAAACAGGTCCGCCACGGTCGATCTATAAATCTGATTGGACCAAAAACTTAACTTGACCTAGATCCAATGTCAGGAGACTTACTCCGGACCGTATGCAGAAAAGGGGCCTCCAGATGCGCTCTGTTGGACCGAAATGGCTACTATTTGGTTATAACCTAAGTATACCATGGCCCTGCGGCCATTGAGTTCAGTTTTGGGCCCATATAAGGGCCTTAAACCCTCTCTCTCCCTTCACATACGAATTTACAAACCTTAGAGAGAGAAGAGAGAAAAAAAAGAAGTAAAGAGAGAGAAACTAAGAGAGAGAGTGTGGTGGATTGTTCCTTAGATTCTTCCCTGTCATTCCACGTGCTTAACCACTATTACCCTATCGCTATTTTGGAGATTCTGACTCCGTACTTGGGTAAGAAATCCTAACCCTAATCTGTTTTAGGGATTCAAATAGAGTGAATGGTGGAATAGCTAACCTATTTCATGCTATAGGTTGTCATTGTGTCGTAGACAAAGACTTAGTGTTTAAACTGAGTTCGTTACGAGTCTACCGGTGAAAGGTGCGGACTATAAATGTTTAGGTTATGATTTTCAAGGCTTTCAATGTCAGTAATGATTTATGACTGACTTGATTGTTGTCACATGTGCTTAGACGTAATGGTTTCCGTATATTACATAAATATGTGAACTATGTTAAATAAAAGGCATTCCATCTGTTTGTTGAAATGCCTGAATGAATATGGAATTATGATTTCTGTTTACTATGATTATATGATTGAGATTACATGATCGTTGTACGTATGAAAACTCTTTGTGAATGGATTTGCTATAATAGATGTTATAACCAATTTATTACATGTATGTGTTATGTGTAGTCTAAGTGTCTGATAAAATGCCTGAATGAGAAAATGTTTGTTTAAATGTATGCCATGAGGGTGTTGAGATAAGATTCTCAATTCCCTTATCTATGGTTACAGATTCCTCTATGTAACCTATCTTACTACTTTATGAGTTGGGGATGAAATGCCTAGGTATGGTAACAAGTGTAGTATGTGTTTTGTTAAATTGCTCAAGTAAGATTTATATCTGATTTTAGTTGTCACATGCTGTCTTGGATTACCATATCTGAATGCTATTGGTTGGAGTGTGACTAGGACTATGACATAGTCCAGACAATCGGTAATAGTTCCCGGTTATGTGGTGGAACTACTCCCGTCACATCCGATGCGTTCGGGGAATCCGAGTCGTACGGAGATTTGCCGACAATGGTTAGGCCACGCGGAGTGCTTACGCACTCTATGTCGACCAAGTCAACGTACGCTCATACTAACCGAGCTGTTAAGTAACCCGATTGACTCATTATATGTTCACCATGTATGGACGCTACTGTTTGAATCTAAGGTACCAACTTACCAGTGTAAAGCCTGTTAAACCTTGGTACCTCGATCCGCTAAGACTCATTAGCCGGGCATGGTGGTATGGGACACTGTGGTCGTGCTGTCCGCTTACGCTGGGGTGACAGCCTCCCCGTAGTATCTAGTGAGCAACCAAGACTCATGAGCCAAATACGGTGGTATGAAAAACTGTATTCGAGCTGTCAGCCTATGATCAGGTGACGAGCCCATAGTGACCTCGAGTATACACTAGGACTATGTTAAGATGACAAGCCTTTCCGTAGTAAACTAGAGTATAAACCCGGTCTGCGCTGAGGTGATGAGCCTCTCCGTAGCGACCTAGAACTGCCTATCGTACGTGACTACTAGGATTGATGACCCTAAATAGATCAATGTTTGGGTCAATGATATAAAGGGAGGTACCTTAGCTTCCCAACCTGCTATATGAATATGCTTAATTAAGAACTTGGCTAATCACACACATGCACCGCATGCGGTGCATGTGCCTTTGGCGTTAGAGTTAAGCATAGCGGGAGTGTTACATGCCGCGATCGTGAGATGATGTCGCAGAGGGAGTACAAGCGAGGGCATACATCATTATCATATTTCATACTTGCATTAACAAGAGTACTTAGGACATGATTGTTGTATTGCTTTATCATTACTGCTTGACTGAATTAATAACATGTTAACCTTTGCCTTCTTGCTCCATGAGTTGATCACTCATTCCCACTCTGGGATGGTGTTTTAAAACACCAACCAGACTCTGGTTTAGTTGCAGATGATGGCGATGCTTGCGAGGTGGAGCCTGATTTTTATGATGACGAGGAGGAGTTCTCCTATATGCAGCTATCAGGCGGGTCTATGTAGACCATGTTTTGATCGACAGGGATTACCAGGATTGCAGAAATACTAGTTGAACATTATTCTGTATCATTTTGTGAATTTTGGAACTATACACGTAAACATTTAACCCGGTAATCTGATCTTACTCTGGGGACTTACCACCATTTATATGCTTTATATTGTATCACAGTCTTCCGTTTGTGTAAGTTAATTGTCTATGGAGTATGATATATATTGTTTTGGTATAATCTCACTCATGTTTAACGCACTAATATGGACAACATTTAATCATCATTATCTATGTTGCATAAGTGATGCGTTGGAACTCGGGAGTTGAGTTTATGCTCGACCCCCGATTTTCAGGGCGTTACACCGTCCATCTAGCCAATGGGCCACTCGATGTATGTATTTCATCCAGCCGTCCATCACTGGACGCTGGACGCTGTTGATCTGTAAAAAAAAAAAAAAAAAAGAATAATAATAATAATATAATAAATAATATTATATTATATTATATACATATGATATGTATATGGTGAGCCCCATATGGGACCCACCTATTGGACGCTTGGACTGGTGTACGTCTCCAACCAGCAATATAGCTGATAATGTCAGCAAATTGCATGGGACCCACCTTGGTGCTTTTGTTTTGCATCAACACCGTTCATCTATTGGGCTATTGGGCAGCATCCCAACAACATGTAGCTGCTACCACGTCAGCAAGTTCGGTGGTTCCATCATGAGGTGTGGGTTATATGCCAATCGTCCGTCCGTTGAGGACGTGGACCCCACCACCATGATGCATGTGGTTTACATCCTAACTGTCCATCCACCAGCCTTACAAGCTATTGGATTGATGTCAGCTAAATTTAGTGGGCCTGATCAATGTTATATCTAGACCATCCATCTATCACGAAGTCGGCAAGCTCCGTGGGTCTGACCTGAGGTGTGTTATATCCAAACCGTCCACCCACTTGTAAGCTCGCTTTGAGGCTTGTGATGAAAATAAGATAGATTCGCATATCAAGTGGACCACACTGCAGAAAATAGTGGAGGATTGAACGCCTACCATTGAAACTCTTTTGGGAGAATGGAAGTCCAGTGTCAATATGAAATTTGTTTTTTTTCTTTCCCTTAATTCAGCCCTTTGAGACCTTATAAACAGATTGGATGGAACATGAATGTTATGGTGGGCCCTAGAAATTTTAAATGGTGGAAAACATTATCACCACTACTATTTGTGGTATGGTCCAGATGATTTTCCAATCATTATCTCCATCGCTATTTAGGGTGTGGTTCAGATGATCCTTCGATATGATTCATTTTGGTATGTATGAGGCCCATTAGTACGGCTCGTGGATGCAGCCCACTTGATGTATATGAAGCCCATTGATGCGGCCCATTGCGCTGTGTATTAGGCCCATTAGATGGGGCCCATTGAGATGTGTATATAGGCACATGTCATGTGGTCCATTGTGATGTGTATTATGCCCATGTCATGTGGCCCATTGTGATATATATTAGGCCCGTGTGAGCGGCCTATTGCGATACTTATGAGACCCATGTGATGTGGCCCATTATAATGTATTTGAGGCCCATGGGTTGTGGCCCATCGTGACATGTCTGAGGTCCATGGGTCTTGGCCCATTGAGATGTATTAATGACCCATGTGTAGGGCCCACCTGTTATGTATTTGAGGCCCGTGCGATGAGGCTCATGTGATGTACTTAAGCCCCATTGATGCGGCCCACCTAGATGTATATTGAGGCACCTGGGTTGCGGCCCATTATGATATATATTCAGGCCCATGGTTGTGGCTGCTATGATTTGTTTGAGGCCCATGGTTGTGGCTCATTATGATATATTTGAGGCCCATGGTTGTGGCCCGCTATGATATGTTGGAGGCCCATGGTTGTGGCCCATTATGATGTATTTATGGCCCATTTAGCAAGGCCCATTATGATGTGTTTGTGGCCCATTTGGTAAGGCCCATTAAGATGTATTTTCGTCTCATATATTGTGGCCCATTGTGATATATTTCTGGCCCATATATCGTGGCCCATTGTGATATATTTCTGGCCCATATGATGAGGCCCATTGTGATGTATTTTCGGCCCATATGATGAGGCCCATTGTGATGTATTTCTGGCCCATTTGGTAAGGCCCACTGAGATGTATTTTCGACCCATATATCGTGGCCCATAGTGATATATTTACGGCTCATTATGATGTATTTCCGGCCCATTTGGTAATTCCCATTGAGATGTATTTCTAGCCCATATGTCGTGGCCCATTGTGATATATTTTCGGCCCATTGTGATGTATCTCCGACCCATGGATGCGGCACATTGTGATATGTATTAAGCCCATGACATGCGGCTCATTGTGATGTACATGTGGCCAATGAGTGAGGCCCGATGTGTTGTATATGAGGCCCATATGATGAGGCCTGATATGGTGTATGTGTGGCCCTTGAACGAGGCCCATTGCGATGTATATTAGCCCTTTTGTGTGAGGCCATTGGCCCACTTTATGTTTTGCTCTATGTGGGCCACTCCTTGGGAGCAATGTTGGTTAAATGTCCACATTGATGGGCAATGACGGTTAAATGTCCAGATTATGACCTTCCCTTAGGCCATTTGTTAGGCCGATTACAGATTCTGATTGTCGAGGCCAATTCCAATTGTCGAGGCCGATTCTGATGGTCGAGGCCGATTCCGATTCCGATTGTCGAGGTCGATTGTCGAGGCCGATTCCAATGGTCGATACCGATTGTGAGTGTGTGACAGTATAGCATCATGATACATGCCTATATGCATCATCTGCATACTTGTTATGAGATGTGGTTGACCATTGCATATGTCATTGGGAACGTTGTTATAAGACTCCCTAATAGGTGAAGATTGTCTCACAAGAGCGCATGATATGCGCATGATTGATGCTTGACTGGATTGTATGACTTATGCGTCTTGCATTGTATGTTGTGATTACTGTACGCCCTAGCGACATCAGGGTCGTAGCCTCCATAGGCATGTCGTGGATGGCGAGATGGGACACCGAAAATCTGTTACCAGCATCGGGGCATCATAGATGTCCCTGGGTGAAAATCACTAAACCTCCGTGGCCAGGAGACGCCCCAACATCTAGACCGAGTGGATACATGAGCGCCTGAGTGCCGAATACCAGTAGGCCGCAACTCACAGTGTCATAGTCGGTTGGGAAGGAGTGGTGGCCTTACCCGCCCGAGGTTAGTGGGCATAGTTGTCACACCCCGGACTCGGTAATTGGACTTACAAGGAACCCATAGCCGGTTCTAGCTGCAATAGCCTCCGTAGTACCCCATTCTCAGCTCCTGAAGCAGGTTTTGATCCTGAGATCCTACAAGGAGGATTTTCATAATCATATGTCCATTCTAATACGAGCATACCCAAAATCACGGAAAGTATATCTGAGAAATAACAAAGGCACACATCACAAAATCCACTATATATTTGAGCTTTAATACAATACTAAAAGGAAATACATCTGATAAAAAAAAAAGAAGGAAGAAGATCTACAACACTCGGGTCCACGGCTCAACTCCTATCTAAGCTCCGCTACTAAGATGCCGACCTAGGATCTCCTGCACACATTAATCGTGCATAAGATTATAGAAAGCTTAGAGGGTGATGAAAGTGTGTGACAATGGTGCGCAAAAGAATGATAGGAGATACAGAAGGAAAATATGAATTGGGAAAAGTGCTATTTTATGGTTCAAAAAGAGATTATACTCGGGCATGTTATTTCAAGTAAAGGCATTGAAGTCGATAAAGCCAAGATTGATTTAATTTATAGTCTTCCTCCACCCAGAACGGTGAAGGAGATTAGATCATTCTTAGGGCATGCGGAATTCTATAGGAGATTCATTAAAGATTTTAGCAAAATTTCTCGACCCTTATGCAATTTATTAGCTAAAGATGTTGCATTTGTCCTTAATGATGATTGTCAGAAAGCTTTTGATAAGTTAAAGCATTTATTAACTTCTGCTCCAATCATCCAACCACCTAATTGGAGTTTACTTTTTTAGCTTATGTGTGATGCTTCTGATTATGCTGTTGGAGCTGTCTTAGGACAACGATTAAACAAAATGCCTCATGTCATTTATTATGCTAGTAGGGCTCTAAATGATGCTCAACTTAACTACTCTACTACTGAAAAAGAATTGTTAGCAGTGGTATTTACTCTAGACAAATTTAGATCGTATCTCATAGGATCAAAGGTTATAGTGTTCTCAGATCATACAGCATTGAAATATCTTCTTTCTAAAAAAGATGCTAAACCTCGATTAATTCGTTGGATTCTCTTGCTACAAGAATTTGACATTGAAATTCGGGATAAAAAGGGTTCCGAAAATGTGGTAGCCGACCACTTGTCTAGACTTGTCTTAGAGTCCACAGTGGATCCTTTACCAATGAACGAGTCTTTCCCTGATGAACAACTTTTAGCTATTTCTCAAGTACCTTGGTATGCGGATATTGTAAATTATCTTTTTACAAGTCAATTTCATTCTCATTGGACTAAACAGGATAAATCTAAATTTCTTGCTGAGGTTAAACATTTCTTTTGGGATGACCTATACTTATTCGAACTTTGTCGTGACCAAGTTATTAAGAGATGTGTGCCTGAGAGTGAGTTTCATAGTATATTCTCCTTTTGTCATGACCATGCATGTGGTGGTCATTTTGGTTTAAAGAAAACAGCTGCAAAAGTTTTACAAAGTGGATGGCCTACACTTTTTCGAGACACCCATACCTTTTGTTCTACATGTGATAAATGCCAACGTACGGGTAATATTTTTCGCAGGAACATGATGCCACTTACCAATATTCTCATTGTTGGGATATTTGATGTTTGGGGTATTGACTTCATGGGTCCATTTCCCTCATCATTCGGTTATATGTATATCCTTGTGGCCGTCGACTATGTCTCTAAGTGGATTGAAGTAGTGCCATGTAAAACGAATGATTACAAAGTTGTGGTCCGTTTCTTGAAAGAAAATATCTTTTCTCATTTTGGTACTCCTCGAGCAATTATAAGTGATGGGGGTACTCATTTTTGCAATAAACCGTTTGAATCGTTAATGAAGAAATATTCCATCACCCATAAAGTTACAACGCTATACCATCCACAAACAAATGGTCAAGTAGAGGTTTCGAATCAGGAGATTAAACAAATTTTAGAGAAAGCAGGTCGCCCTGATCGTAAGGATTGGTCGCAACATTTGAATGATGCTCTTTGGGCATATCGTACGACTTTCAAAACCCCGATTAGAATGTCCCCCTATAGGCTTGTCTTTGGGAAAGCATGTCACTTGCCTGTGGAATTAGAACATCATGCTTATTGGGCCATCAAAACCTTTAATTTTGACTTAAACAAGGTTGGATTGCACCATAAACTTCAACTCAATGAGTTAGAAGAAATTCGAAATAAGACATATGAGAAATGCAAAAATTTGTAAAGAACAGACAAAATTTTTTCATGACAAATCAATTCTTCGCAAGACATTTGAACCGGACCAGAAAGTATTATTGTATAATTCCAAGTTACGCTTCTTTCCTAGAAAACTACGTTCGCGATGGTATTGTCCTTATCAGGTAGTAAAAGTATTTCCTCATGGAGCAGTTGAGATTCAAAATCTAAAGGACGAGAATATTTTCAAAGTAAATGGTCAATGGCTAAAACCATATTTAGAGGATTTGGTTACTTAAGATGTTGAGGAAATTTATTTGGAGGACCCAGGTTATCATGATTGATTAATTCATGGTCCATGGTTGCTTTCATTGCTTGTCTGGCTGAAGATGTTAAACTTAGTGCTCCTGGGAGGCAACCCAACCTTTCATTTCATTTCTTTTTCCTAGTTAGTTAGTTCAATGTTTGTGAGTAACATTGCTACAAACCCTCACGAGACTACAACTCGTCCACTAGGGGCAACCTAAGGGTTTAAAGGCTTGTTGCATAAGCTAAATGCAATCGAGAGTACTTGTGAAAGTGGTGTAGGTTGGATTTTATTTTTGTTATTTTTGTTTTGCTTGAGGACTAGCAAAACTTCTCTTTCAATTTCATTATCTCATGTGCATTGCATGCTCATATCTTTTACATTGAGGACAATGTAGATTTTATGTTGGGGGTGGGAGATTAGGTTACCTAATCAGTATTTTCTTGGTCTTGAGAGCAAATATTGTAAAAATTTTATAAAAAAAATTTCTGAAATTTCTTGTGAATTCGAAGTGATTTTGAAGGATAGTCTTGATTTTAGAATTACAAGATACAGAATGTTGGTAATTTATGACTCTTGGATTCAGTCATCTGTTAGATTTCACAGTTAAGTTTGAATTGTTAACCCATGATTAGAAGTTTTAAACATTGATTGAATCATGATCTCACATGACACATCTCGCTTACACATTAAGGTTTCAGTTCGATATTGAATTGTAACTTGGTGATCATTAAGCATGGAAGGAACCAACCTGGGAAATTTGTCTATCATGTTCAATAATAAGAATGAAAGACAAAGAAAATACCCAGCTACAAGATAGCTGCCTGCGGAAAGGGTTGAGCGATCGAACTTCACCATAGGTTTGCTCCCTATAGGTGTAGATTCGATTCCCTATGGTTGACATTTGGAAAGAGTTGGGCGACTAGTTTTCACCATAGGTTTGCTCCCTATAAGTGAGGATTTGATTCCCCTCCTTGGCGTTACTGTTTATGGAAAAATCAAAGGCTGGCAGAATGAAAATTTAATCTGTAAAGCAAGTGTTGGTTTAGGTTTTGGTTGTCATGAATTCCTTTGTTAGTTACCAATGATATCATGAAATTGACAATTGGATCTCTTAATAGTGATAAGCCGAGATTACACTATACACTCATAGAACTCAATATTTAGAATTGTTCTAATTAATGGATTAATTTTTTGAACTTGATTATGAAGTTTACCGTCAGCTTAATTCCAGGAGAAAATACTGCTCACCATTCATGAATCTTAGAATTCTCGCATCTTGACTATTTTTTCACAAGTCACTCGGGTTTATAGGAATGTCTTGTATTTCTGAAATTATTTTTCACATACTTTACTCGAGACTAACAAAATGCTGGTTGGGGGTTATGTTGAGGGTCGAATATTGCATATTAGACCCTAGTAATTGCTTGCTTTTACGAACATGATTCTTTTTAATGCCCCATTTTAATCTTGTTTGTGATGCAAGGTGAATCTAGGAGCGTGGACGGGAAAGGATGCAAAAAGCATGGATTTAATGCTCAAGCATCACCAAGGCAAGGGACAGACTCCATGGGATCAAGATTGAAGAAAGTACATGCCAGAAATCTGAGGAAATCAAGTCATTCACAATACACGGGCCTGAAAAGCATCCAGAATGCAAGATCACAAAGTTTCCGCCATCTGCTCGGCGCGAAACTTCATATCTAGCCTAAGAACCATAAATTAACCGTACACATCGAAAATCAGCCATTGGATCTTTGTGAAAATGGACCAACAGTCAGATCAGCCCACAAATTGTCAAACTGGGGCCCACTTGATACCCGGATATGCTTCAATTTAAGGCTCAACCCCTTAAATTAGCTGGAAGAATGAACGGATGGATTAGATTTCTCATAAACGTCACAGTGGACCCCACCTGGCTGATGTGTACACCGTGCACAAGTGCACTAGAGTTGCACTATAATGCAAGACGAGTCAAACCGACTTTGACCCGTTTCCTTTTCAAAAACGGCAACAGCTGTGCTCTGTTGTTGCGAACGGACAAACAGAGGATCGTTGCTTGATCCCTGTGGGTCATCATATGGACCCATCAGCTCAATCTTAGCCGTCCATTTGAAGCCCAAGGACCATTTGACCCAGACCTAGAAGAGGTAATTAGAAGAAGACAGCTTGATCGGTTTTCAACCGTTCAAACTCGGGATGGATGGCAGCAAGAACATTCCATGGGCCACACCGAAACAGATCCAAAATCATCCATATCCGACTGGTTTTGCAAGGGGAATCTAGTGGACGGATTGGATTTTCCATATGACACTGATCAGGGGCCCACCAACTTGAACAGCATAAGGATTATGCATTACGCGCGTCCGAAGACCTGGCCGATCTGGGCCGTTTTACAGTCATGGTTAGGATCGGTCCGACCAGCTGGACCGTCCAAAATGCTTCCAAGGTGGGACCGACCATAGCCAAGATGACTGAACATCTCAGATCTTGCATGTGCGGCCGCGATTTTGATTCCAAAATGCAAGTCGGTGTTGCGTTACCTGTAGCTGCGTATCACTCTATGAAAGCCTCCACCGACTCCAGCATGGTCGGTTCTCCACCGAAAGCTCTCCACCGCCCTCTCCTGCTATAAAAGAAAGAGAAGAAAGAGAATTAGGGGGCCCGGTTGTGGACATGGGTGAAAAGAGAGAGAGAGAGAGAGAGAGAGGAAGAAAGAAAAGGGGAGATTGCTCGAGAACAGATTGCTCTTCTTTTGATGGTGTTGGGGTTGACAGATTCATATCAGATTGAAAGAAATCAGAGGGTTGTGTAAGGGATGTGCTTCTTATCAATTATGTTTTTCTTCTTTCCAATTGAATCTTTGTTACATCCCATGAATTTTTAATTTCTTAGCTAGGGCTTAGATGAAGCCCCGAATTTGAATAATTTTTTTTTGTTTATTGATTTCATCTGGAATTAATTGATTTATTTCTTTCTCTATTATGATTAAATGAAAACTCCATACCTCTCCAATTTATGAGCTTGCCCAAAGTCTAGAAGTGGATGTTGTTTGGAATCTTATTCTAGGTGTGCTTCTGTCTGACCATGAACAGGTTTTCCTACAGAGAAAGAAATAGGAATTTACATCTATTCATGCTTAAACATGGATGGAAAGATGTGATCCTTAAGATTTTTTTTCCAATTTCATCTTTTGTGATTCATAATCAAGATATTAGATGGTGGATGTGGATTTAAGTGGTTTGGTTGATTCTTAATGTCTATATATACATGATAATTGATGTGCATGCATTAGGGACAATTGATGTTAAGGAAAAAATCACTTGTGCTTAAAGGGAATTATACATCCTGTGTGCTTGAACAAGAACACATATTGTGCTTTATTTATTGAATGTATATCAATCTGAATTAGGATGAATCAACAAGTAAAACAAGAGTTAGGATAATTAGGGGTGGATTCAAAAGTCCTAGTGTTCTCCTTGAGTGAATTTTCCTTCTTGTTCTCAGTTATTTTTCATTGATTTTTGTTAGTTTACTTAATAACTAGCTAAACTATTTGTTAGATTAGTTAAGAAAAATCATAAAATTCGAATTGTGACAACCAGTCCTCGTGGGAACGATCTCGTAATACGTACCGTGTCTACACCTGATTCGTATACTTGCAAGTTTAAAATCAATTTAAATCAAGTTAGTTTAAATAAAACATCATAGAGCGATTCTAATCATCTATGCATTCAAGGCATCCCAGCTTAATGATTTTATATTAAGGTACTAGCTGCAGGATCCTTGAATGAGGAAGTTCATTCCCCAATCCACTCTATTGAATGTCAATAATGAGGGTGGATTGGAGGATGAACTTCCATGAGTGAAAAGGCATAGGATATATGATATAGGATTAAACACACAAAAGCACTCTTTATTTTCTCTACCAACAACTAAGGGCAATCTCTCATTAAATAGGCAAAAGGTTCCAACGAATATAAAACGGTCACATTTTTTACAGAGTTCGATATCATCGAGCAGGGTCAATATCATCGAGCGTATACTCTCGATAGCATCGACTGGCCGCTCGATGACACGAACTCAATTGTCAAATGCTTTTGAGATCTTTTGCCAACTGGTCAAGGAAATCGAATGAGTGTCGATGTCATCGATTTCGAACTCCGATTTCATCGACATGAGGTTCGATTCCTCAACATTTGAAAGTGTGAGAGCACTTGCCTTTGAAATATTTCAGGTATATGATATGATCGAGCATCACTCGATATCATCGGAATTTGAATATCGATGATATCGAGGGCAGTGTCGATTCATCGATAATTTTAAGAAATTTTCCTATAAGCTTGCTGGACAGTTTTTATCCACTTTCGATGACATCGACCATGCCTTGATATAATCGACATTTGAATATCGATTTTATCGAGTGACCCTCGATCCAAGAAAAACAACCTGAAAAACTTGCTGAATAGATATGTGTCACAATCTGATATCATCGAGATTTGAATTCCGAGAATATCGAGGAGCTCTTCGATATATCAAGGACTACATGATTTGCCTTAGTAGTATTTTGGACACAATAGACCTGATGTCGATTTTATCGAGTCTACTCGATGGACTCGAGTTTCAAATTTCGATGATATCGAACCATCTCTCGATATATCGATAATTCCATCTGGAGATCTTTGTGGTTGTTGGACATCTTATGTCTTCATTTCGATAATATCGAGTGAGCTTCGATGACAACGATAACAAGATTCGATTTCATCGATCCATGTATCGATAAATTGACAAAGAGTAGAAAACTTGAAGATTTTTCCTGAAGTTTGCGAAAGTTTTCTAACCACAAAACCTTAGGGTGTTCTATTCAATTTTAAGGGATTTACGTACCTGGTGTTTTGGAACATGGGATGTAAGGCTAAGATTTACCTGTGACGAGTTCGAGCACACATCCTGTTGAGGCAGATGCTTGATCAATCTTCCTATTAGGGCTCCTTTGTCTAGCTGACTCAACGATCATGCTAATTTATAAACCAGGGCACTTTTAATATAAACATCAAAGTGGAGCCCAGGAAAGTTTCAATGGTAAGAAAGTCTTTTTCTCGTTTTTCATCTTGTATGGCCCACTCAAGTTTTGAATACGTCTCATATTTTGTTATATGCCCTGAAATGATATCGCAAAACAGATGTAAGAGTGAATTTCTCACAAGCATCCCCGTGGACCCCAAATAGCATCCCAATAGCCATTTGCTACATGCGTTGGTAGCACGCAATCCCCTCTGTTTCTCCGGATGAAAGCCGATTGCATCCTACCCTGCCCATGAGCTTTGAGTGGGTACCATGATATATAGGTTATATCCACACCATTCGTACATTTTTCCATATCATGTCAGGATATGATCCAGAAAATTAGTCAAATACCAGAAACAGGTAGACCACACAATGGGAATTAAACTCTTACCATTGAAAACTTCCATCTAGAAATAAAAGTTTTGGATAAGTTGATATTTGTCCATGTAACTTTATGGATGGGTTGAATGGAAAATAAACATCACAGTGGGACCTAAAAAAGTTTCAACAGTGAGTATCATTATCACAGCTTCTTCATGTGGTGTGGTCCACTTGAGCTTTGGATCTGCCTCAAGTTTGTGATAATACCCTCAATTGATAAGGAAAAATGGATGGACAGTGTGGATAAAACCCATCAATCACTCTGGCCACTCAAAGCTCCTGCCCGTTCCGAGCGGGGGGGAATCGGATTGCGTTCTGAGTTATTCAGCTCTTATTGTACTGAGTAAACTTAGTTAGGCCCACCGTGAATGTATTTAATTTATCCACGCCATCTATCAGTTTTTCCAAATTATTTTAGTGGTTGAGCACAAAATTTAAGCATATCTAAAGCTCAAGCGAACTGGACCACAGGAAACAAAGGGAATGATGATTTCCACCGTTGAAACCTTCCTATGGCCCACAGTGATGTTTATTTGTCATCCAACCTGTTCATAAGACAAAAAAGACATGGATGAAGGAAAAAACCAAATATCAGCTTGATCCAAAACTTATTTAGCGTCTAAGAATTTTTATATGGTAAACATTCAATTCATACTGTTTTCTATGGTGTGGTCCACTTTAACTTTTTAAATGCTTTAATTTTTAGCTCATGCAATAAAATTATCTGTTAAGATGAATGAATCGGATTGAATAAAATACATAAATCACAGTGGGCCTCAAAGGTTTTACTCCCTACGCTCAAGGTACTGAGTTACCTAGTACGCAATTCGCTTCCAGCTGGGGGCAGGGGACGTGGATTTCCTTGGAAAGCCTTCGGCAGGAAGTTCATGCGCAAGGATGCTGGATGGGGCCACCATCATGTTTGTGGGAAATGTAATCACGTTCATCCATCTTCCGAGCTCATTGTAGTACAAAAGAAAAAAAAATAAAAAAATGAGGCGGATCCAAAACTCAAGTGGGCCACACGAGAGGGAAAAATGGGGAAAGAAATACTTACCGTTGAAACCTTTCTAGCTTCACCTTGATGTTTTTATGTCATCCAAACCGTTTATAATGTCTTTACCACTGGAATCAACTGAAAATACAAAAACTTTAGCTTCAAAGAGAGGTTTTATGGCCACAAGAATTTTTCAACGGTTCTCACTGAATTCTCACTGCTTCCTCTAGCGTGGCCCACTTGAATTTTGTATCCACCTCATTTTTTATCTAACATCCTAAAATGAGCGAGCTCGAAAAACTGATGATCGGAGTAGATTTCTCACAAACATGACTGTGGCCCCAACCAGCATCCTTGCGTAGGAACTTCCGCGTCCGGAGGTAGGACGTAATCTTCATCGTCTCTGGACGGACGCGGATTGCGTCCTACCCTCTTCCCGTCTCCAGTTGGTAACGGGTAAGAGATTTGAGTGGCCACCGTCATGTATGGGTCTTATCCACACCATCATTTTAGAGAAAAAATTAAAACTTAAGTAGATTCAAGGCTCAAGTGGACCACACCACAGGAAGCAGCGGTGGTAGTAATGATTCTCACCGTTGAAACTTTTCCAGGGCACATTGTTATTTTTATGTGCGATCCAATCTATTCATAAAGTTACATAAAACCTGGATGAGGAAAAAACACAAATATCTGCTCCATCCAAAACTTCTGGCGCCCCCATGAAGTTTTCAACGGTGAGAATTTAATCCCCATTGTGTAGTCTTCGTATGTCTTTGATCTGCCTCATTTTTTGCCTTATATCCTAAAATGATACGGAAAAATGGACGGACGGTGTGGATAACATCCATACATCACGGTGGCCACTCAAAGCTCCTGACCATTCCAAGCAGGAGACGGGCAGGGGTAGGACGCAATCCGCTCCCTGTCTTTCGCAGCAAGTTGCGGCCTTGTAAACATAGGCTGCCCACCATGATGTTTGTAAAAACTTTACCTGTTCATCCGTTTTTTGAGCTCATTTTTAGACTTTGAGACCAAAAAAGCAATATACAGTACTCAAGTGAGCCTCACTAAAGGAAAATACACCGTTCATAACATCCATGACATCATTCCTACTGGGATCCATGCTCTTTAACATTATTATAATAGTTATCACATCCGAAGTATCTACAGGTCAAGTTTGCACAACATCCAAGTTGTTCCAAATGTTGGCCCCACCGTGATGTTTACTTGACGTCCAACCAGTAGATTAGGTTATACAGACCAAGAATAGCAAAAAACAAATATCAGCTATATCCAAAAATTTGATAGCTCCAATAAGTTTTTAATGGCTAGAGTTCAATCAACAATGTATGGCCCACTTGAGATTTTGATGTACCTTAGTTTTGGATTCATACTATAAAATTATTTTTAAAAATGTATAAACAGTGTGAATTTATTACTAACATCTTAGTGGGACCCATTTAACATCCCAGCGAAACAACTTAATGTGAAAGGCTTTTATATATATATATATATATATATATATATATAATGTATGTTGAACATCAACACCGTGCATTTGAGGAGTCTCCTTTATATTATAGGGATATCCCAAAAATCAGCGGTGTACGGAACTCAAGTGGACCATACCATCTAAAATCATGTGAAGACATGCCTAAAACATATAAAAGCACTTGGTGGGGCCCAACTGAAATTTGGATGTGTCTTAAACTCCAAGTGGGACACACATAATGGATGGGCTGGCTTTGTGAACGACACTCGGTGGGCCTTAATGGAGGGTAACCCCTCTCAACTTTTGTATGTGGTGTGGCCCACACAAGTCACAGATTGACTTTATTTTTAAGCCCTAGGCCTACCATGGAATGGTGCATGTGACTGATGGGGTAGATGTTCGACACGGTGGCTACACACAGCTCGACCTCATGGGAAGTTCCCATGAGCTCGAATGCATAAAACTTTTCCCATATATATATATATATATATATATATATATATATATATATATATATATATATATATATATATATATAAATTTGCCGGGTCTAATCCATAGATTTGGCAAAAGCCATTGTATATTAGGGTACAATTGCCCTGTACCACAATACTGTACAGTGGATGGTTTTCACCCACCATATGGAGGATATAATTTTATAATCATGCTTCGTTGATGATCCTGATATTCAAATCTTGGATTTGAATTTGAATCATACATACACAATAACCCCTCAGCAAATGATCGAATAAGCTTGGCCTATGACACACGGCCGAAACAGTTCAAAATGAGGGCCACAATGAACCCAGGCCCCGCCCACTAATCCGATGGTTCTGAATGTTTTACAAGAGCCTGGCCCATCTCAAGCTGGCCAGCCCAGCATGTAAAGCAAATTTCCCTTAGGCAACAAACTTACACCAAAGTATCTTATTCTTCTAACGAAATGTAAAATGCGGTTCAGGTGAATATATCAACATGTAAAACACCCCGCACACGTACACACTAATAGAGCAGGTGATAAACATCACTGAAAAATAGCTACGTGCATTCAAGAGCACTGAGTCGCACCGTACACGTGCGGTTCTAGCCTTGGCAGAGGGCGTAAGGTCAAGGGCACAGCCCTCTGCAAGGTGAGCCCGTAAGCCTCATCCATGTTTAGTTTCTCGGCCACTTGGCCCTCTGGTAAGGCCCAGTTGAATGCATGGACCAAGGTTGCTGTCATGAAGTAGACCATGCGAAGGCCCAAGCTCATCCCGGCGCATATCCTCCGGCCCGCTCCGAACGGTATCACCTCGAAGTCATTGCCTCGAATGTCAATGTGGGCTTGAGGCGAACCAGGGAGGAACCGCTCGGGACAGAACTTGAGTGGCTCAGGCCACACGGCTGGGTCACGAGCGATGGCCCAAACATTGACCAAGAGTGTAGAGTTCTTGGGGATCAAGTAGCCATTGATTTCACAGTCCTCGGCGGCGATGCGAGGTAGGGAGAGAGGTGTTGAGGGGTGGAGCCGGAAGGTTTCCTTGATGACGGCGTTTAGGAAGGGCAGGTTGGCCAGGTCAGCTTCTGATACAAGTCGGGCCGAGCCCACTACTGAGTCCAGCTCGGCTTGGGCCTGGGCTAGGATCTTAGGATGACGAATGAGTTCCGCTAGGGCCCACTCCACTGTGCTTGACGACGTGTCCGTGCCAGCAGTGAACAAGTCCTGAAATTTACACCTGTCAGGATTTTACTAGGAAAGATGGATTTAGAAGGGGAGAAATTAGGGAAACGGATTGGCTACTCCAAGTGCCACCAGCCAATGGCTGGTGGTTGGTGCTCTGTGGGCCCCATTGAGACCGGCACCGAGAAGTTCGGTGTATCTTGTTATCTTGAGTCATCCGAAATGACTTGGACCAATGAGACCGGCACTGGAATTTCATGTGCCTTCAAAACAGACAATCCATACTCAATTATAATTTATAAGTAACTTATATATCGATCAGGTTCGAATTGGGTTGGACAACCCAAGACCTCAACTCGAGGTCAACCTAAGTTTTATCAGGTTGGTGTTTGTATAGCCCAAACCCAAAACTAAACTCAATACATCCTGCCCAAGCCCAACCCAACGTCGAGTTGAACCTGCCAGACTTTCAGGCCTAAGCCTCAAACGGCATGCATCCAAACAGGCCCAACTCGAGCACTTCCCCGCGCTCAGTCACCTGTTTCATTTCTCCCGCAAATGGTGAATGTGACGTTCGGATTTGGTAGTCCACTGCACCACCGTAAGTTTCGCCACCCATGGAAGAATGGAAGAAGGGATGAGGCCTACGTATATACGCATGAAAATGGCCCACCATGTACAAGGTCAGGCCATATTTAAGGGTAGGTCCCACCGCTTCCGCCAAATTATAAGCCCAAGGGAACAAATTTCTTTGGTAGTTCTCTGAAATGCTGGTGGTTTCACCCAATAGTCAACCATTGAGCACGTGCTTCCAGAGCCAACCTTGCTCTAACGAACCCGGAAGCGGATTGGCCGGTGTACCACACACCAGCTATATAGCTGGTGTAGGTACGTGTCCTTTGAAGACGAGCGCCGACGACTGGTGTACCACACACCAGCTATATAGCTGATGTAGGTACGTGTCCTGCGAAGACGAGCGCTGACGCTCCGCAAACTCTTTGTTTTACGAACGGTTCAAAGGAGATCAAAGTTACAAGGCCTCACAGTGATGTATTTGTTATATTCCACACCGTTTATCCATTTTTACATATCATTTTAGAGTACTAATCATATCCAAATATCAACTGGACCACACCACAAATAGTGGCGGAGATAATAATTTTTACTGTTAAAATTTTTGTAGGGCCCACCATAACGTTTATATTTTCCATCCAATCGGTTCACAAGGTTATGAGGACCTGGATTAAGAGGAAAAACAAATTTCATATTGATCCAAAAGTTTTGCGAACCCAAAAGGGTTTCAATGGCAGACGTTCAATCCCCCACTACCTTTTCATTGTGGTTCACTTGATCATTAGATCTGTCTTATTTTTCGTCTCAAGACTCACAACGAGTTCAGAAAATGGATGGACGGTTTGGATATAACACATACCTTATGATGATTGGACCCACAACTTTCTGACGTCAATACACCAGCTATATAGCTTGTGTGCAGTACACCAGCCAATCCGCTTCCAACGAACCTAAGGGACGTAAAAGTCGTGGATGCTCTGCCGTCCGCTTGATTGGGCTATTTCCTACCATGCATTTTGCAATCAATGAAATAACTCGGTATGAGAGGCAGGAAAGACGGGGTGTGGGCATAAGAACGGTCTGAAGGTTGTGCATGACAAAGGACGATTGTCAAGCTTAACAAGTGGAGACCGTGCTGAAAAGCTGTTCTGATGGTTTGGAAATTCCAACCTCCGGCTCAGGCATTTTTCATAACGGGCGTGGCCCACCTTTTTCACCGATGAGATGTTGTGAAAGTCCTACAATTTTCATGCCAAATCTCACTCTTCAACAAGGGTGACTTATCTTCCTTGCATGTGGTGCTGATATAAAGCAATCGAGACCATTCAAATTCTGGGTTTCATTGTGTAATCAATCAATCCTAACCATAGTGACTAGCAAATGAATCGTACAAAGTAGAATAATAAGTGGCTCAAACTTGAAAGGAAAATCATATAGATATTGCCTTCTTAGGTGAAATATCTCTGATATGAACGCATTCCTGCTGGGTCGGTGATTGGAGGGTCTAGATTGCAGGATTTGAAGATACCAATTTTAAAAGGTGGAAAACTAATGATGAAGAAGGGCATAAGATGGGCTTTTTTTGTGGGACGAATGTTGCTTTCAGAGACTCTTGTACCTTTCTGACCATGGTTGGAAAACCTAATTGAAAAGGACACATGGTATACCAAGGGAACAATACAACATCCTAAAGATCTTTCATGATATTTGGAGTTCGAGCAGCTGAGATGTATTTAAAAGTAAACTTAGTAGAGGCATCTAGGACATGGCGCAAAGATGTCTAAAAGATGACTGAACGGTTGAGAGATATTCGGAAATAAAACAAGCAGCCGATAGACGTACAAATGGAAAACAAGCAGTCGAGAGGCGTACAGAAGTAGAATGAATGGTCGAGAATCAGAACAAAGCTAATCAACATAAGAGAATTATAATAAAAAGAAGGATCTAGAGAATGACTTTTCAACAATCATAACCATTGTAGTAATAGAAAATGAATCTGAAAAAATAAGTTATAACATAACTCTATACATAGTAGAAGAAATCAACGGAGAATAATCAAACCAATCAATCAATCTCAAAATCAACTACAACAAATAAAAAAATAATCTATCAATTTATCTTTTATCTCAATTTATCTTAGGAGTAGCTGTAATTTTGAGCTATAATCTTTACTTGTAATTCAAATCTATGCTCATGCTGGATTTGTTCTCTATCCAATACCACGCGGTTCTTTCAAAAGACACGTTTTTATAATTTCTCCTACTAACCAATTGTGAGTTTTTCCTTTTTATTTGATTGCACTAATATTTTGAAAGTCCTTTCTCATGGAAAGCACAAAGCAACCCCTCTTCGGAGGAAGAGCCCATCCTCCGATTATTGCCTGATCATTAATAAATTCTTCAAGTGGTTGCATAACCAATCTTTTCAGAATCTAGTCATATATGTTCATTTGGACGTATTTGTTTATTTCGACGCTTAGGGTCGAAGTTGATCAATTTAGATCGAGCCGCATTATCGATTTTAGCACGCCCGCAACACTACACGTGACAGAAAGTAAATTGATCATTCAACATTTTTGACACGCTAGGTGGAATGATAAACTACTTCATTGCCATTAAAAAATCATTGTGCACCGTCTGTCTAACAATTTTGGCAAGTACCAATATTTTTGGCACGCCCTGTGGGATTGGAAAAGCTACTTGGCTGTCATCAATATTACTTTTATATCAATTGTGTAAAAAGAATACTTTTGACACAAGTACACTTATCGATGCAATGATTTCTCGGAATCATGAGCCAAAGACAAGTTCATCAAGTACCTTAGCAATTAGGTTTGCTACTAAATCTAGTAATCTTTCCATTAAACTGGAATATGACATCCTTATCTAAGGTTGAGCCTCTTGAGATTTTATCAGCTGCAATTCTCAATATGCAAAAGGATTTCAAAATATCGTTGAACAGTTATGAGTTCAAGTTGAAACTTTAGGCAAATGGATCTCTAGTAATACCGAAAACATGAATCGGATGATGGCTTTTTTTGTCGAAAAAAACACCTGTGATGCCTCAACAACAAGTCAATATTTTTTTTGTCAGAAATCTAGCACCAACATCATCAGTACAACATGTGGCGCCAACATCATATTCAACAGTACGGGTATCTCTTTCGCAACGGAATACGTCTCTTGCTATATAGGAAGTGTGGAATCTTTCGCCATGTGCTAAATTCAGGTGACCAAAATAGGAGGTCAAAAATGTTGTTCCTAAAGAAGGAAACCAGTGTATACATGAGGGGCAACCCTTGAGAATCTATTGTATCATGGAAGACAAAACCAGGTAGGTCTTGAACTACCTCCGACGGTCAAATCTTGCTATTTGAATCGTAACCAAATTATTTAAATGTTCTACAAAGTTGGAGGCCAAGTTCTCACTTGTATTACTACCTCGGTTAACCATAAGCCCTAATCAAAATGGGTTGATTAACAGTCTCCATTATTATGACCGACTTTACCGTTTTTTGATCAAGATGACCAAATTCAACCAAAGTAGTTAAATTTTCTATTTTTTTACCAAGATAGCCGAGTTCAATTAAGACAATTAAATTTACTATCTCTCGATTAAGACAACGGAGTTCAACTAAGATGACCAAATTTGTTATTTTTCGACCAAGATGACCGATTTCGACCAAATTAGTTGAATTTACTGTTTTTCAAGCAAGATAGCCGAATTTGCCATTTGTCGACTAAGACGGCCAAGTTCGACCAAACTGACCGAATTTGCCATTTTTTGACCAAGATATCCAAATTTATTATTTTTCAGCCAAAATGCCCAAGTTGACGAACTTTAATGTTTTTTTATCAAGATGGCCGAGTTCGACAAAGATTGTCGAAATTGATGTTTTTACACGGCTGAGCAGTCACATTTATTGCGCTAAATAACAAATCAACATCACATTCACCTTTTACCAAGGGCAAAGCGATGTGGAGGTAATGTTGTACCCTAATTCTGACCATTCTTTGGAAACCCAGTTGAAAAATGATGCAGGTTATAGTATAGGAAAGATATAGTATGCTAAAGATCTTCAAAGATACTTGAAGTGCTTTTTATAGAATTACAACTGTCAAAATGATAAGATAGAATAGCTGAGAGTTATTCAAAAGCAAACTAAAGAGACATCCAGGAGGCGACCGAGAGGTGTCCAAAAGTAAACCGAGCAGTCAAGAGGTGTCTAAAAGTAGACCAAGCTGTCAAGAAGCGTCTAGAAATGGAATGAGCGGCCAATAGGAGTACAAAATCAGAACAAGTGGCTAAGAAGTGTATGAAAGCAGAAAAGGTGGTCGAGAGGTGTTCAAAAATGGAACGAGCGGTCGAGATGTGTGCCGAATCAAAACACGCAGCCAATAAAAAAAAAATAATAATAATAAAAAAAAAAAAAAAGCTTGACTGACAGAAGATGAATAGTCACAAAATGGAAATATAACAAAAGAAGAATTTATGGAAAAAAATTTCAACTATCATAACCATAATAAAAGAAAGATTTGAAAAAACAAGCTGCAACGGAACTATATAACAAACAGAATAAATGAACAAAGAATAATCAAACCAACCAATAAACCAAACAATCAATATCAAAATCAACAACAATAAAAAACAATCTATTAATTTATCTTTTATCTTAATTTATTTTAAAAGTAGTAATAATTCTTAACTATAGTTTTTAATTATAATTTAAATCTACATTCATATGTTGAGTTTGTTTTCCATTCAATATCACATTATTCTTTCAAAATATGCATTTTTACTATTACTCTGAGTGATCCACTCACCCGTGTTATGAAAGATCTTTATTGACACCTTATTTAGGTGGAAGTGGAAGTTTGGATCGGCTGTATTATCGATCCTAGCACGGCCGTGTTCCATAGGGAAGCGGATTGCCTGGTGTACCACACAGCAGTTATATAGCTAGTGTATTAACGTCAGTGGGTCCCATCATGAGGTATGTGAGGTATGTGTTATATCTAAACCATTCTTCCATTTGGTGAGCACGTCTTAAGGCTTGAGCCGGAAAATAAGACAGATCTAAATATCAAGTGGACCACACTGCAAAAAGCAGTAGGGGATTGAACTATCTACCATTGAAACCCTTTTGGGGGTCAAAGAAGTTTTAGATTAATATGAAATTTGTTTTTCCTCTTCATGCATGTATCTGTGGCCTTATTAACAGATTGGATGGAAAATAAAAGTTATGGTGGGCCTTATGAATTTTTTAATGGTGAAAATCATTATCCTCGCTGCTATTTTTGGTGTGGTCCATTTAAGCTTTCCTATATGATTTTTTTTTTTCCTAATGCTTTAAAATAACCTCTAAAAATAGATAAACGGTGTGGATATAATAAATACATAGTTGTGGGGCCACGTAACTTTGATTTCCTTTGAACCGCTCGTACAACTCGGAGCTAGAGGAGTTTCCGAGCTCGTCTTCCAACACACCTATCTACACCATCATCTGTTTGTCAAAAGCACGACTTTCCTGCTTTTTTTTCGTAGTTTGCGGAACAGTGATTGGTCCATCTCAACCACCGAGCAAATACACAATCACATGGTCCAATCAAACTGCAACAACCACAATTTAATTTTGCTGCTTGACGCAAACAGAGAATCCGGTATTCCCATCAGTATAGCCGGTGCGTGGTACACCAGCCAATCAGCTTCCGTCGGATAGAGACAACTGACAGAAAGCGAACGCAACGTCCGATAGGGACACGTGACAGAAAGCAAACCGAGCGTCCCCGAACTGAGTTCAAAAATCATGCCGGTCCGAAACTCAGATATGCCCCACCACGTGAAAAGTGGGGATGGGGACGCCTGCCATAGTGAGGACGCGGATTCCTCCAAAGCCTTTCACGGGAACTTCGTACTACTTGAAAGTGAGGCAGAAATTTTTTTTTTTAAAAAAAAAAAAAAAAAAAAAAAAACCTTAAACCGTGAAACAATGAAGATTAAATGTCCACCGTTGACATATGTGTGGGGCCACGGAAGTTTTAGAAGAAGCTAATATTTTTTGTGTTTTCAATTCGTCCCAGCAAGAGTGACTTATCAACTACGTCGATGGCATATAAACACCGCAGGAGGTTTCAATGGTAGCCATTTCACTTGACACTTTTTCATGCCATTCAACACACTTGAGTTTTGAATCAACTTTATTTTTGGCCCATGTCCTAACATACTCTGGCAAAGCGGATTGTTCGGATAGCTTTCTCACAAACATCACAGTGGACCCCACCTAACTTGCGGTCGCATGAAGCTCCTGTCAAAAGCTTTCAGAGGTAATACTCAATCCACGTGGTACCCTTCCTGATGCGGCAGTGTTGTTAAGATGGCAGTCGCAAAGTAATTAGGCCGTGCCACCCAACAAGAAAAAAATACGGCCTGGTACATAGCACTAACACTGAGCCAATTTAAGAGTTTTCGGGTGTGATTTTACGTGGCTGCCATGATAGGGCCACCTGAATATTGAATTGAGTTGCTTTATCTCATGCACGGTTAATGTGGGGGTGATGTAAAAGATGGATGGTCCACCATTCACGAAACACAAATTGAATTCTTCTAGACCATACAATAAGTGGATCCCAAATGGAATTTTCCTTTTTTTTTTTTAAAAGGCAAAAATTGCTTCGCTATGGAAATAGTTGGCCAAAAAGGGTTGCCTGTTGATTTTCCGTATCTTTTCTAGAAGGGTAATTATTAGTAGCTCGTTTGAAAACCCGGATAAGTATTTCTGCCTCCAAAACTGGTTCAAAAACACTGACTTAAATTTGTAGGGCCCACTGTAATATATGTGACTTATCCGTGCCGTCCAACCATCTTACCAAAACATTTCGGGGCATGAGCCAAAAAACAAGGTGGATCCAAAACTCAAGTGGCCCACACCAAAGGAAATGACAACCTTAAAATGTTCACTGTTGACAATTGTTTCTTTACAAGATCCATATTAATGTTTACTAGTCACCGAACATGTTCACACACAGACACGGATAACAGGAAAACATAAATAAATTAGGTTAAGCAAAAATTTATGAGAGACTTAAAATTTATGAAGGACTTAAAAAGTTTTGAACAATAAGTGTTCAGTTTCGGCTAATCTACTTAACTTTGGATCTACTTCATTTTTTAAGTACCTGCTTCAATTTTGGACTCATGGAGATGGTGTGAATAAGCCGCATGCATAACAGTGGACCCCATATTTATTTCGCAACTGTCCTAGGCAGGATTAGGAAGTATTTGCATATTATTTGAAAAGTCAAACAGGCCCAAAGAAAAGTGAACTGCCACCGCGATGTCACTAGACCACGTCAAGGGCCACGATGGTTTCCTTACGTCATGATGCAGGCGGATTCAATGGCGGAGTAATTAGCTCTTTCTAGCGAGACGTTGAATTTATTAAATGCACAAGCGATTCAATGGATCCATGACTTGGGAAAATGATGTATTGTGGTTTGGAAACCGACTTGTCGGTGTGTCGACGTCACTAACGCAAACCTACCACGGATTAGCTTCCTGTTTTGTTTCACTTTTTTGAGCTCATTATAACGCATGAGACAAAATAAACAGGACATTAGACAAAATAAATAAATAAAATAAAATGAAATAGTGATTCGAAACGGGCTATAACTAAAATTTTCTCAAGGTCTATAGTAACGTATTCTGTCATGTTTTTTCTCTCTCCTGTGTTAGGCAGACTTATGAAGAGAAAACACAAAGATCGGCTTATTCCAAAACTTTTTTGGCCTTCAAAAAGATTTTTGGGTACGGTTTACCTCAGATCTGATGCCATAAATGAATAAAATAAATAAATAAAATAAAATGAAATAGAATAAAATTTTCTATTTTATTGAATGAACTACCAAACTGGGGAATCGGATTGGCTGGTGTACCACACACCACCAATCTGGCTGGGGTGTTAACGTCATCAAATTTTGTGAGTTACATTAGGGGAGGCATGTGTTTTATCTAAACCGTTTGTCCATTTGGCAAGCTGGTCATAAGGATTGAGCCCAAGATATGTGGAGAACACTGTACAAGCAGCTGGAGATTGAACTTCCACCATTGAAATTCTTCTGGGGTAATAAAGGTTTTGGATCAATATGATGTTTGTTTTTCTCTCATCATCTAGGTACGTGTGATCTTATGAAGATACTAGATAGAAAATAAACATAATGTATGCCCCATGAATGTTTCAAGGGTGAGAATTATTGTTCTCACTTTTATTGGTAGTGCCGTCCACTTGATATTTGGATATGACTCATTTTTGAAATCATGGTTTAAACTGAAATGGATGAACAGCATGGATATAATAAATAGGGATGCTACTTTGATCTCCTTTTGGACCGTTTGTACAACTTGGAGCCGAGGAGGGTGAGCGTCTTCGCACGTACCCATAGCCAATCCACGTCCACCAAACTGTGATGGACCAATCCGCGCCCCTTAAATGCGTCCGGTAGAGTTTCGCTTGATTGCAGAGTTTGTTTGACCATAAACACCCTTGTCGGCCCACATATAGCCTGTGTTTGGCATGAGCATGGGGAGGTGGATTGGCTGGTGTACCAAACACCAGCGATACAGCTAGTGTAGGTACGCGTCGTGTAAGACGAGCGCTGATGTTCCTCGAGCTCTGAGTTGTACGAACGGTTCAAAGGAGATCAAAATTGCGTGACCCCAAAACATAGTTATTATATCCACACCGTTCATCCATTTTTTGAGATCATTTTAGTGGGAAGCGGATTGGCTAGTGTACACACACCATATAGCTGCTGTAGGTATGTGTCGTGCGAAGACGAGCGACTGACTCTCCTTGAGCTCCGAGTTGTACCAGTGGTTCAAAGGAGATTAAAGCTACATGGCCCTCCAAGTGATGTATTTATTATATGTTCATTTATTTTCAGAGATCATTTTAGAGCATTGTCCAAGAACTGAATCATATTCAAAGATGAGATGGATCACACCACAAATAGCAGGGCCCACCATAACTTTTATTTTCCATCCAATCTGTCTGTAAGGTCACAAAGACCTAGATGAAGAGGAAAAATAAATTTCATACTGATACAAAACTTCTGTGGCACCAGAAAGGGTTTCATTGGTAGACGTTCAATCCCGACCACTTTTTGCAGTGTGGTCCACTTGATAATCATGTCTTATTTTTCATCTCAAGCGTTATGATACCACATAACTTGCTGAGGTCAATACACCAGTGATAGCTGGTGTGAGGTACACCACCCAATCCACTTCCATTTTAGTGCATGAATTAAAAAATGAATCGCATGGAAAGGTCAACTAGGCCCCGCCACAAATAGCAGCGGCGGTAATGATTTTCATCACTAAAACTTTCATAGGGCCCACCGTAAAGTTTATTTTCCATCCAAGCCTTTCATAAAATCACAAAGACATGGACGAAGAGTAAAAACAAATATCATACTCATCCAAAAATTCAGTGACCCCGAAAGGGTTTCAATGATAGACGTTCAATCCCCACTGCTTTTTGCAGTGTGGTCCACTTGATCTTTAGATCTGTCTTATTTTTGATATCAAGCCTTAAAGACGATCTCGCCAAATGGATGGACGGTTTGGATATAACACATACCTCATGATGGGACCCACGGAACTTACTGACGTCATTACACAGCTATATCGCTGGTGCGTGGTACACCAGCTAATCCGCTTCCATCTCATGCCTACCGTTCTGTGTGGCGTGGGCCACTTGAGTTGTTGATCCAGCGAACTCTTAGGCCCCACTGTGTAGATGGAGGATACTAAGCTCAGCTCAGATGATGCGCGCATCTGAGATTTTGATCGAACCCATGCCCTGCAGCACAGCAACCATGCTAGGGAAGCAGACTGACCGTGACCCCGGGCTAAGAAATAGGGGAGCGGAATAGGTGAGACCCCCACTCATCCAAGACGGTGCAGCCCTTAACGTGGGGTCCAGCTTGATGTATGTATTCTGTATCCATGCCGTCAATTCGTTTTTTCAGATCATTTTAGGGAATTATCCCAAAAATGAAACAAAATACAATTATCTGGAACATATCATAGGAAACTGTGGTGATTGACCATTAATAGGCCACACAAGTTTCTGAAGAGATCAGCAGGAAATCAGCGAGAAATCTAGAAAGAGAGTGAGAGAATAGACATACCAAAAGCAGCGCTTTGATCTCGGTGTCTGTCAACTTGCCGCTTCCCTCCGCCTCGTCCAGCTTCAAGTTCAAGCTCATCAAGACGCTCAACAGATCAGTGTGGGTCCCACCACTCTTACGGTGCTCGTCCATGATCCCGGACAGGAAGTCATCAAAGCGCTTGTGGAGCTTTTTCATCTTCCTCGCCACGCCCTGGAGGTCCAGCCAATCAAGGGCCGGGATGAAATCCCCCAGGTTGAAGACCCCCGCCAGCACCATCAGCTCTACCACCATCTCCTTAAACTCCCCTGCCTCCTTGTGGGCCCCACCACTCACCAGTTCCCCGAACACCCTCTTCCCTATCATAACCCTCCCCAGTGCGTTCGTCGTGCACACGTTCAACAGCTGCCCCACGTTCGCCAACGGCTCACCCGCCAGCGCACGTGTCAGCTTCCCCACCTCCTCCTCCCGCACGTGCCGGAAATCCTCTAGCGCCTTGGCGGAGAAGAGGTGCACTGCACAAACCTTCCTCAGCGCGCGCCACCTCGGCCCATACGGCGCGAAAACCAGGTCGTTGTAGTTGTAGGCGATGTGCTTCGCGCCCGAGTTCGGCGGTCGGCTCGAGAAATTGGCGTCGTGGTGCTTGAGGAACTGGGCCGCCACCGAGGATGACGCAGCAACGACCACGTGGACCGATCCCATCCGTAGATGGAAGAGCGGGCCGTACTTTCGGGCAAGGGCGGCGAGGGAGTGGTGGGGAACGAGGCCCAGCTGGGGGAGGTTGCCTAGGATCGGCCACCCTTTGGGACCCGGCGGGAAAGGGAGGCGGTGACGTTTAAGGAAGACAGTGCGCAGGTTAACGAGGAGGTAGACGAGGGTGGGTAAGAGAAGTGCGAAAAGCGTGAACTCGACAAGGGCCATCTTTTTACTTGTGGTGTGGATGGTGTGAGGGAGGGTCGTGGTGGTGTGAGTTATATAGGAAGCGGATTAGCTTCCTTACCACACACCACACACCTGGCTGGTGTGTGTACATTTCGTCCGAAGACGAGCGCTGAAAACTCCTCCAGCTCCGAGCTGTACTAATGGTTCAAATCTAAGGAGATCAAAGTTATATGGGCTCCACAACGAAGTATTTATTATATCTACACCGTTCATCCATTTTGGGAGATTATTTTAAATCATGATCCTAAAAATGATTCATATCCAAATCTCAAGTGGACTACACTACAAATAGAATTGGGGAGAATGATTCTCACCGTTAAAATATTCCTAGGACCAATGTAATGTTTATTTTCCTTCGAATCCGTTCATAGGGTCACAAAGACCCGGATGAAGAGGAAAAACAAATATCATATTGATCCAAAACTTATGTGACACTCAAAAACTTTCAATGGTAGACGTTCAATCCCCCCTGCATTTTACAGTGTGGTCCACTTGATCTTTTGATCTGACTTATTTTTCTGCTCAAGATTTACAACGATATATACAAATAGACGGACGGTTTGGATATAACACATAGATCATGGTGGGATCCACAGAACTTGGTGACATCAACACACCAGCCAGTTCGGTGGTGTGTGGTACACCAGCCAATCCGCTACCAGTTATATACGCGAGTGGCGATTGATACCTAACACCGCTTCCTAACATGCGCTGGGTGCGTCCGGGAGTTGGAACGTAGCTGCTGGTCTAGAAGTTGACTCGTGGAATGCGGAATCGTCAATACGTGGTTGTTCTGCTCGTGGTAGTTGGGGTCCTGGGAGAGGGTTTAGGTGGGAAACGGATTCGCTACTCCCCCTGTAGCCAGCCCAGTGGCTGATGGTCAGTACTCCGTGGGACCCACCGTGATGCATGTGTTTCGTCCATGCTGTTCATTTATTTTTAAAGATTATTTTAGGGCATGATTCCAAAAAGTAGAGGGTTATAAATCTCAGGTGGACCACACCACAAGAAAACAATAGTGATTGGATATCCATCATTAAAATCCTCCTAAGGCCCACTGTACTGTGCATTTGACATCCAATACATTGATTAGGTCATACAGACCTAGATGAAGGTTAAAAAACATAAGCTTGATTCAAAACTTTTATGGCCCAGAAAGTTTTTAATGATCAACATTCATCTAACACTGTTTCTTATAATGTGGTCCACTTGAGATTGGGACATACCTCATTTTTTGTCTCATACCTTAAAATCTTTAAATGATCTAGAAAAATATATAGGCAACGTGGATGATACACATACATCATGATGGGGCTCATAGAGCACCGACCACTAGCTAGGGGGAGTAGCCAATCCGTTTCCCTTGAGGTGGGTGGAGCTCGCCTTTGGTATAAACGGATTGGCTGCTCTGCTTGCCACTAGCCAGGTGGGTGGAGCTCTCCTTTGGTCGAAATGGATTGGCTACTCCGCTTGCCACTAACCTGGTGGTTAGTGGTCTGTGCTCTGTGGGTCCCACCATAATGTATGTCTTTTATCCATGCCGTTTATCCATTTTTTAGGTCATTTTAGGGCTTGAACCCAAAAATGAGAAGGATATAAATCTGGCGTGAACCACACCAATCGAAAACAATAGTGATTGGATATCCACCATTAAGATCATCCTGAGGCCCATTGTACTGTATATTTGACATCCAATCTGTTGATTAGGTCATATAGTCCTAGATGAAGGGGAAAAAAAAACAAAGATCAGCTTGATACAAGCTTTTATGGCCCCCAAACAAATTCTAATGGTTGACGTTCAATCAACATTGTTTCCTGTAATGTGGTCAACTTGAGATTGAGATATACTCATTTTTGGGCTAATACCATAAAATTATTTAGAAAAATAGATAAATGGCATGGATGAAACACATACATCATGGTGGGGCCCAAACAACATGACCACTAGCCATTGGCTAGTCGCAAGGGGAGTAGCCAATCCTCGTTCCCTTTGGTCCAACCATGTGATGACCCTGAAAATTTTGTGCCAAGACCCGAGTACTACCTCTATTTTCCTTAGAAGCTTTTTAGGGTAATTAGCGCTTAACTCGATTGCTTGTGAAATTTGCATCAATCACTTTAAATTTGATCTGCATGACTCAAAACCTGTAGAATAGTTAGCGCTATGTTACTCTGAAATCTGGGATTCATCGCTAAATCCAGTTGCTCTTGAGAATTTTTAGAAGTTTTAGATCGGACCTAGACCGCGCGTCGAAAGTCCGATAGCGATGATCTTAAGCTGTTGCGGTCACCATGTTGGACTTGGTCATCACCTCAAAAATTAAGTCCAGATGATGTTCTGGGTCGATTTGATTGAGTTCGGGTGAAGAGTGTGAGAACGGTTGAAATTTTAATAAGATTTTATGAAATCTGAGTCGTGTCGCTTGTGCGATGATTTTAAGCAATCTGACCGTTGGATTCTGACCCAATTTCACCCTCTGATCAGGGAAGGTGGCTCAGGCATATCCTTGTGCTTGTGGACCTGATCGAGATTCGGTGACCGTTGAATTGAGTGTGGTCCACCACGGCTGATCTGAAGATCCGATCGGTACAAAAACTCAGCTTGACCTAGATCCATGGTCAGTGAGCTTAAGTCCGACCTTTCGTGGTAATAGGCCCACTGGAAGTGCTTCGTTGGATCGAGAAAGGCTTGTTTTCGTTATACCCTAAGTATACCTTGGCCCTGGGGTTATTTTCATCAATGTTAGGCCTATTTATAGACCTTAAAACCCTAGCTCTCTTTTCCATACAAATTTCCTAACCCTAGCTAAGAAAGAGAGAGGAAAAGAGAGAGAAAGTGAGAGAGAAGTTAGTGAATCATCTTAGATTCTTTCCTGTTCTTCTTCATCCTTAAACCTTCACTTTTGAATCGTTATTCCGGCGATTCTGAGTTCATCTTTGGGTAAGTTAACCTAACCCTAATCTGTGTTAGAGCTTAGAATAGTCTTTGTGTTGTTGTAGATCATTTCTATTCTTGCCTTAGGTTATCCTGTCGCCGTTGACGAAGACATATCGTCTGAAATTAGTTCAGTGTTCTTTTCTGGTTTAAGGTGCGGACTTTAATCGTATAGGTTATGGTTTTCAAGGCTTTCAATGCCAGTGAATGATTTATTTTTGTTATAAATGAGATTTCACATGCCAAATACTATATTTATTTTGTGTTCCTGATATGCATGTGTTATATTGAGATTTGTGTATTCTATGTATATGTATAAAGTACCATATACGTATAAAATATGAATCTGTGTTTGCCATAATTATTTATCGTATACTTGTGCTCATTGTATGTGTGACAACTCCTTGGCAAAAGGAATTGTCCAAATGTGTGTATTTCAACATACGTCATGTATGTTGTATTTTGTATTCTAAGTGTTTGTAGAAATGTCTGAATGATCTAAAGTGTGATATATCAACCTAGTATGGGCGTTGAGAAGCGATTCTCAACTCTCCCACTAGTATGTATGATTTCCTTCATGCAAGTTACATTCCTTGTTGTTTAATTTCAAGTCTTACTTATGCTTACATCCATGTTAAGTTGATATTCTTCAAATACTCATATGCTACATGGTTGAAGTTGTTGTTACATTATTGTTTTACATTCAATACGAATATCTGTTGTAGTGTAATGTGTTTGGGACTATGAATAGTCCAGGAAATCGGTAATCGGCCTTAAGTTCGTGGCTGAGGTTGCTTTCGCCACGTAGGACGTGATTAGACGAACCCGAGTCGTATTAGAGTTCTCGGCAGTGGTTTGGCCACGTGGAGTGTTTGCGCACTCTATGTCGTTCAACCCAACGTGCGCTTGTGCTAGTTGAGTTCGTCAAGTAACCCGATTGTCCGATGTATGTTCACCATATATGGACGCTACTATTTGAATCTAGGGTACCAAACTTACCGATGAAATCCTATTAACCATGGTACCTTGATCCACTAAGACTCATGAGCCAGACATGGTGGTATGGGACACCGTGGTCGAGCTATTGGCCTACACTGGGGTGACGAGCCTCCCCGTAGTGACCAGTGAGCAACCAAACTCGTGAGCCGATTATGGTGGTATGAGACACTATATTCGTGCTGTCGGCCTACATTGATTGGTGACGAGCCCTTTGTAGTGACCTCGAGCATGCCTGAATACCGCATTGAGGTGACGAGCCTTATTGTGGTAACGAAGGTATGATAGGCGTGCATTGATTGGTGACGAACCCTTTGCAACGACTTGAAACCATATGATCGTATGAGATGTCTAGGACTGACGACCCTTGAATGGATCACTGTTTGGATGGTGATATGAGGAAGGTACCTTAGCTTCCCAATCCTGCTGTATGAAAAGGACTAATAACAACTTGGTAATCATGTTCATGCACAGCATTTGCATGTGCTTTGTAGACGTGGCGCACTTTGAGGCGATGTCATGCGTAACGTAAGATGAAGACGCTGAGGGTGTACGCGTGAGGGCACGCATCATTCTTCATACATTCTTGCATTAACAAGAGCACTTAGGATATGTTTGATTATTCTGCTTTATCATTACTGCTTGATTGAACTGATAACATGTTAACCTTTGCTATATTGTTCCACTGAGTTGATCACTCACTCCTAAGTTCTGGGGCGGTGTTAAACACCCACCAGACTCTGTCTTAGTTGCTGATGTTGTAGATGTTGATGCATCTTTTGAGGCAGAGCCGCAGATTGAGGATGATGAGGCTGCATTTTCCTTCATGCAGTTTTCAGACGGGTTCTAATGAGCCTTGTTTTGATGCGAGGGATGCTGAGATTTCTTTTGGAAATTAAATGATGTAATTTGATACTTATAATTTTGATAGCAACACTTGTATTACGACCTGGTATGCGTATGTATTTCAGAGATTTGCACATGTACACATATATTTCATTAAGTCTTCCGCTTGCGTTCTTCACTCATCCCTGAATTATATTTGCAGTTTGGCTTAATCTATTCCATGTTTTATGCACTAATATAGACAACATACATCCATCATTCAATATGTTGCATAAGTGATGTTTTGGAACTTGGGAGCTGAGTTATGCTCGACCCCCGAATTTCAGGGCGTTACAAACCACCTGCCCCCCCATCCAATAATGTGTGAAAGCAGATTGCGTGCTGAGAACACTCTCTGGGGTCCACCATGATGCGTGTATCTTATCTACACCGTCCATTCATTTTAGCATATCATCTTAAGGCTCGGAGCCAAAATTGAAGCATACTCAAAGCTTAAGTGGACCACACCACAGGAAATAGTGTGAATTGAACACCTACTATTGAAGACTTCATAGGAGCCACGGAAGTTTTGATGAAGCTGATATTTGAGTTTTCCCTTCACCCAATGTCTGTGCGACGTTATGAACAGGTTGAATGAGAAATAAACATCACCGTGGGCCTTAGGAAGGTTTCAACTTGGATGCCATTATATCTTTGTTTCCTGTGGTGTGGCCCACTTGAGCTTTGGATATGCTTCAATTTTAGGATCACGCCTTGAGATGATCTCACTACAAGAAAAGGGGGTTTTAGCCTCGGTTCAAAATTGAGGCTAAAAAGATTAAAAACTGAGGCTAAAGCCTTTAACCTCAGTTTTGCTTCAGTTATCCAAACCGAGGTTGAAACCCTTATGGCTAAAGGCTTTAGCTTTAGTTTTAGCAACCGAGGCTAAAATGACTATTATAGCCTCGGTTCTTCAAGTGAGGCTAAAACCTTTTTAACTTTAATTTTCTCGAAATGAGGCTAAATCAAAATTTTAGCCTCCATTGTTTTCAACTGAGACTAAATCCAAATTTTAGCCTCAATTGCCTCTAACTGAAGCTAAATCTATTTTTAACCTCGGTTCTCAACAACCGAGGCTAAACTCTTTAGCCACGGGAATTTCAGCCTTGGTTATCAACAATCGAGGCTAAATTCAAGCCTCAGTTACAAATTGAGGCTAAATTTTTTTATTTTTTTTTAAAAATATTTATTTAAACTACTAATCCATTCATTCAATTCACTCATGAAACAATCAATCATGAAAGCCACAATACCAACAAAACAGTTAACAACAGTCTATTTAAAGTTTAACTCAATCAAACTGTTACACAACATTAGATTCCACAGATAATACAAAGTCATGGTCGCGCACGTCATCACCGGTGCCGTCATGCTTGGCGTACCCTGAGATAACACTGCCCGTCCATCTTCTGCTGCTTTTGCTGTTATCCGCTGCATTACAAAATAACAAACAACAAATAACTCATCACAACACAAAAAAGAAACCAAAGTGCAGAACAATGAGTCAACACATTTTTCCTCCAATATTGTGTTATCCGCTACATTACAAAATAACAAACAACAAATAACTTATCACGTAGCTTGTTATACCTGAAAAAAACAGGTCAGTGGTTACTCCAAACATAAGCTACATCTGCGCAACTGAAAATTGCCAACAAGGCAAACCAGAAAGCCTGACCAGCATCACCCATAGCTAGAAGCCTGGGAAAACAGTGGCGAGAATAAGAACACAACTAAATATCTAGTATGCCTCTTAATGAATTTGAATGAATATCAGAAACAGGGAGAACAAGTACTTACTGCTGCTTTACAAAGTGGACCTTGATCCCAGGCAATTCAACAAACTCTGGCCATATCTTTGCGCTTGGTGTGCCCAGAGTTCGGAATATCTGAAATGAAGTAAAACCACAATAACTGATTAAAACAGTGCAGCTAATAATAGGCATGAGAAGAAGTTGTGCAGAGTAGAAACCTTGTCAAGCTGATCAAATTCAGTTTTCCCATTGAATAACAGTTCCTTCGCTAAAAGTTCTACCATTATACAACCTAGCGACCACATGTCAATAGCTGTTGAATATTGCTTTGCTCCCAATAGAAGTTCAGGTGCCCTGTGAGGTACGAAGCAATGAAAACTACAATGAGGTTGCCTAGAAATTGCAATATGTTATTGAAAGGAATTGACTGACATAGGCAAGACTACCATGATCAGCAAGATGAACTAGGTCCTCAATGGAAGAACTTAGAGATAGAAGAAAGAACAAAAAACATGTTTTTGACCCATATCATGTGAAAATCTTGGAAAAGAAAATATGTATTGAAATAGAAGAAAGCACGGGTACAACATCTAAGAGCAGATCAAAATTGATTTTGTCCGAACCAATCACACGTATAAGAAAAGTGCAGCTTGAATGGGTCAACCACAAGCAGAAAACAACAGCAGTGTGAATCAACCAAAAAAGTAAAATAAAATATTAATCTTTAAGGAACTGTTCACCCCTCCAATAAGGATAGTTGTGTGGATTAAGCAAACCAATGTCATTACAGGCACATCCTAAGGAGGAAGGATGAGAACAAAAAACAGACAAGAAACCATTCAAGACGCATTCCACATGCAACTGTCAGAGTCGACAAAAACCATATAACATCATCCATGAGGATAATAAGCATTTCATGACAAGATAGCAACGGACACAGCCCATGGGCATGAACCAGGAAAGCAAGAAAAACTTGCCAACACTTGTGAGAATGGAAAATGAATGACGGTGATGAAAAATATTGCAAGGTTCTGGTTTTTTAGAAAGGATTGACCAACGGATCATGTATTGCCAGAGGATCATTTGTCTTTTCACCTGCAAACAACATTGCCCATTGGGCATGAAGTAACCATGAAAGTAGCCTCAATAATTCATAATATATGCTGCTGGAAGTGGCATACCTATCTTATAAGCCACTGATGGTGCAGCAGGTGAAATGAGGATGTCATTTTCATCCAATGCTGCCTTGAAGCTTTTCTGAACCAAGGTCCTCACCTAAAACACTATTACAACAAAAAGTTTCCAAATAAATGGCGCAAGATATCTAAAAATTAACTTCTAGGTTTCTACAACACCACAACTGCTATCAAAACATCGGTACACTACGTAAAATTCACAGAACAGCCTATAATGAAAAGCCTTTGCAAAAATAACTGTGGTACCTGCTGGCCACGTTTGTAATATGCATCATAATATCCACCAGAAAGAGCATAAGTTCCCATTAAAATTCTCATCTTGACCTGAACAAAATGTGCATGGTTGTTAGTCTGCCTGTAAAACTACTGGGCAACTGCCAATCTATTTTAGAATCCTTGTTCAAGCACTAAAACCATAATTCTGCAACAGCGGTGTAAATGAAATACACTAGTGTGACCTTCGGTGTTGCAGAACTTCTTGTGGAAAGTGGATGTTGTGCTATAAAGGGAAGCCGAATGAGCCACAAGAATAGTTTGCAAAACAGGATGGATTGGACTCCACCAAAAACTCAGAATGCTTTTCCACAACTTAGATTCTTGACACTAGAAACAAGGTGAGTATTGTAAGAAGAAAATGAGATTTCCAATGAGCAGATGGTATGATTTTTGTCTTATGACATCCAAGAATAAAAAGTCTGAGGAACTTACTAGTTTATTCTCTATGTGATCACCATTGGGTTCTTGTGACAATTTTGACATCTCTATTTCCTATAATATACACGTTATCATTATTCATGTAAACTATGTCATCATCATAAAATTGATATGTATAAAAGTAATCTTGGTGTAGTGTCATATAAAATGAAATGTTGAAATTTAAAATCTATTAATGGTTTAAGTTCTTTGTTTAATTACATTAATAAGATTTTTCCATCCTTGAATGAATTACCTTTCTCAACTAGGTGTTCCTGAGAACTCTTTAAACCTTAACGATATAAATTAGGTTTGAAACTTTTCAATTTATCATTTTAAATTAACAATTTAAATAGTTATTCTATTAATAATTCTAATACTTTCTTATTTTGTGACATTTCAACTTGGATCTTGTTTGATTTCCCACATTGGTGCCTTTTATCAATAGATCTTCCTCTGACCATTATGCTATCACCAGAAAATCCTTCAAGTGTTTTTGGATGAAACTATTCAATAAGCAACGTGGACATGGCTAATTCTATATTAAGATTTAAATTATTGCTTTTAAATATTCTTGTCAAGGGGAATCTTCATTCAATTTTCAAGTTTTATAGTTGTTATGTAAGAAAAATCTTGTTTGACGTTAATTTTTCTTTGCATATATTATATTATTTGTCTTTAAAAAAAACTTTGATAGTAGCTAAATTATATATTTTGAGTAAAACCAAATCATCTAATACATAAAGAAGATTAACCACACCTATCATGTTTTTCTTCTAAAAAAGCTCATATTTCATCCTTATGGTTTTTTTTTTTTTTTCTTTTTTCATTCAATTACAATTGTAGAACCTTCCTTTATTAATACCACATTTATCTTCAATTTATGTAATTTGTAATCAAATCCATCTAACTTTGACACCTCAAATTTAGTTGAACCAGATCCAACCGTTTAAAAAACAATTGCAACATACACCAACAATCTTCGGCTAAAAGGATTTTTAACATTTGGCTCTAGTTCTAATTATTATATAAAACAATTGCACACACGTTGGATGAAGGCAAAATAAAAGAGTAAAAGCCAAACCATAAAAACCATAGAGATAAAAAAGTAAACCACGGAAGAAAAGAGTTAAGCCAAAACCTAAAAATCTTAGAGACAGAGAAAAAGAAATAAGAGGTACAAAAATTTACCCGTATGTCTATGGAACAAAAACTTAAAGCTTTATTCTTCACAAAATTAAAATAAAATCATAACTGCGAGGCTTATCTTTCTCTTCCATTCTTTCACTATACTCGGAATGACTCGCCGAGGAAGATCTAAAAAGACCACCATTTCTTTACATTTTTTTCCTCCTGTTTACAAATAATACACTAGTGTATTTGAATAAGGAAACTCAACAAAAGCAATTTCACCCATTGTCAACAATAGATTAATGAGAAAACATTTTCCCATGATGCTAAAGCAGCTAAGAATTGTTGCTATTTTAATGAGAAGAGAGAACTAACTCACAATGTCGAGAGACCAGTTAGTTGTCCACCAAATTGGCCACCCAATTCGCCCTGAAGTTGATTGCAACTCACGTTTCTACACTCACCACCAATACCACCGCTTAATTCTCAGGTTTCCAATATAAATTCATAATATAATTAAACAAAAAGGTGCCAAACTTACAATCAGTGTTCGAAGTATTAAAAAATTTTCCAAGACAATTGGTTAGTCATGCTAAAATGATGTTGAAGAGAAAATATTAACAAATCTTCCTTCCTAACGTAGCAATTTTCTAAACTGCCCGATCATATCTGCAGTAGTGCCAGTCCCTGCCCTTCTGGTACAAGAAAGATCATGAATTAATCTTTTCTAGGCCATTGCTACCTATAATTAGTAACATACAGATCAAGCATAGAAATATGTAGCCATCATACCAATCGACTAACTGCATTTTGCACAAACATAGAAATATCATAGAAAGTAACATTTAGGTGAATGCCAACAGAACACCCAACTGCAATTAAATTGTGTCGTATGACATCGAACCTACCAATTTAGGTAAGAAAATATCCATTAGGCAAAATGCATTCAAATTACATTTCGGCAGCCATTATGACAAGAAAATCCAATGAAACATTCAATCTGCCATTTGTCAATTGATAGTCACTGAGACTTTACCCTGATTTGAGTTTAACAGCTATATTTAAGTACTGATACATTCTGGTTTACTAAAATAATAGGAATGGAAAATGAAAGAAATTGATAAAAACAAAGCCGAAATGTGGGAGTTACAACAATAATTGGATAATAAAATCACCACCTCAGTGCCATCAAAATTACAATGACCAAGAAATGGGAAAAATTGGATTCCTGTTGCAACTAATCTTTATTTGTGAATTTACAGGAAAGAGTACACTGACATTGCCAAGGTTTGGAAGATTAGACTGTCAATAAAGGGAGGGACAGAAGGAGAGACCGTCTAAATTGTAGACAGAGATAGAGGCCTGTCGGTGGTGACATTCACCCAAATCATAAAGAAAAAAATAGCCATGTTGAAGGTGACATTCAACCTAACTGTAGAGAGAGAGAGAGAGAGAGAGAGAGAGAGAGAGAGAGAGAGAGAGAGAGAGAGAGAGAGAGAGAGAGAGAAGAGACAAGGTTTGTACCAAAGATAATTAGTTATCGGTAATTACCCACAACTACAAACAGTAATGACAAATATAGATGAATTCCTGTACTATTTGTGATATTTATATAGTCACCATTCGATGTAACGGCAACTTCATAGGACTCAGTTGCATATCAGCCAATTTTTTAGATTCTCATAGAATATTGTTAAGAAAACGTGATTCGAGAGTCCCTCACCTCGATTATCCAGTTCACCATCAGCAGCTGCTGCTGGAGCACGACATCTCCGTACTCTGTTGTCGGGCCGTATTCCTCGGCATAGTCGTGCCGATACTCGTGTCTCCTCTCCCTGTTCCTGAGCTTTTTGTAGCTCTCTTCATGCTCTTCATTTTCGAACCTCAAAAGCTAAAAATTACAATATCAATTTAGACAATATAAATACAAAACAACTAAAAAAATTAAGAAATTTTATGGAAATTGAAGATCTGACTGTAAATTCGTCAGAGTATTCGTCTTCAATTCCATCAGATGCTCCAAATTCCAGATGCGAGCTCGACCTCGACAACCGCTTCGTGTATTGTAAAAACAGCGAAAAATTGACCGACAGAGTGGAATTACAGCCGGATGTTTCTGAATCAACCGACGACTCTCCTAGGATCGACGAAAACGACGCTGAGAAAACTCGACATACTCTCCGTCTAAATTTTTACAGCGACTAAACGTCTCTGACCATCCAATTGTTGCGAGTTTTGCAGCTGAATGGAGACTGCTGCTCATTATTTGAGCTAACCATCTCCCTTTTAGGCAACTAATCAGATGACTATGAGTCTGATCGACTTACATTCTGAGGTCCAGCCATCCATGATCCATGTGGTAGCCACCAAGCTGATAGTCTCGGTTGCCATACACAAGTGCTCTCATTTTTTAGGCCACTAAAAGGATGACCATGACAGGCAATCAACTTGCTTTCTGAGCTCTGGCCATCTACAATCCATGTGGTAGCCCATCAAATTGGCAATTTACACTAACACACTTAAATGCCAGGCAACCTGCAAAAGTAAAAGAACATAAGAAGAAATCACATAATCAATATGTAAGGACTATCTCATTTTAATTACTTCACCCCATGTATGTATGAACTAGAAAATCCAAATCAAGAAGATGTATGTATAAGAAAGGGGTTTTCTAACATCCACCATGCAGGTGAACTACATTAATGTTCATGAGACAACATGCTCATTCATCCGGACCATCCAATATCAGTTTGCTTCTTGGATAAGGCTTGCAATTCATGCAATTTAGATGCCTCTTAACTATCCGATCAGTGGTCTTTTGTGGATCGTTATTGAACAGCCAGGAGTTGGGTGAATGATAAATATGATAATCCAGCAATTGCCACATTTAGGCTATGATCCATCAAGAGGTGACCTATGAATTGGACAATCAAAGCTTGAAATACATTCGCCCATGTCAACCCAATTTTGACGCATCAACAAATCACAAAAATAATAATAATAATAATAATAATTAATTTTTTTTTTTAAAGAACAAACAAATAAACAAACAAAAGAAAAGTTCCATTGGAAAACTTCAATCAAAAAAATACTACATGGCTAGTGATGACTAGTCTAGGTCAGGATAGTTAGCATTTTTTTAAAACGAAGGATTAGTATATGTTTTGGTTTTACAAACAAACCATAAACAAATGGAATACCATTCCTGTGACATTTCTATCATCCCCATAACCGTTTATGGTGTTTCACTTAGCCAGTGCAAAATCTATATGATAAAGATATAAGAGCCAGCCTGTCCTTTACATCCTCAATTTAACTGAATGGTAACACAATGATAATCCCATAAGACTTACCTGACATTTCCTGGCAATGCAATAGAAATTTATCAGGTATCATGCTCTGGAAGACAAACCGAAACCCACTCCAAGCTCATGAAAACCCACACCAATCTACACTGGAAAAAAAAAAAAAACAATAGACGCAACCAAACAAATGTTCAAATGTTAATATTATAATAATAATAATAATAAAATCAACACAGCTGTTGAATGACTAAAAAAACCAAAGAAAAAGAAAAAGAAAATAAAGAAACGAAGAAGAAGATAACAAAAACAAAAAAATAAAATAAAATGCCAAAATCCACATGTCTTTTTGTACCCTTTAACAAGAGTAGGTCATCTAGAAGAAACATCACACTTCTTTTCTTTCATCAGTTCTTTTCTTCTGAAAATTGTGTTTTTATTTTCCATCAAACCAGGGGTTCCAAGAAAATTTTAAAAAGAAAAGAAAACAAAAAAAAAAAATTTGTTTTCCACAGATCGAAACCTACATCTTCCAATCTAGCAAAAGATTCAAACAATAGCCAAAGGAATCAAACATACCTCGTCAAAAATTTCATGATCCAGCAAATATTGTGAACGTCCAACCCCGAACCTGCATTTCTCAAATGATTACTCAGATCAGCTCACCATTAAATAACCATAAACAGAAGGCATTGTAGTTGTTAACTCTCACTAACTCTTATAAGATTGGATGATTCTTAGCAGTGAATGCATAAAAATGGTTCAGCTGTGCGTTTCCTTTTTTAATCAATGTGTCCTTATGCAAAAACATTATCTCAAAAAAAGTAGAAAAAGAAAGAGCATATCCATTGGGTGAATTCAAAGCCAAATTTCAAGCAGAAGTAAACAAGTATCATGACATCAACAAGCATCCCAAAAGGCTAATTCCTGCAACCAGATGTTGGAGCTAAACCTACAATATAGCAGTAGTAAATCATTCAAATGCAGTGAAAATTTAAAACATTACTCAAATCCTCGCCACATTTTCTTAAACTTGGAAATCACATTATAAATTTTGCTAATTCTATGATCTTTTTTTTTTGTTCGTCAAAACAAATAAAACAGTAAAGATTCATATATCCCACCTAAAACAAGATCGAAAAATGAAAAATATTCCATCAAAGAAGATCTGAAGCTAAATTCCAAGCAGAAACAGAGAAAAAAAATACCTTAATTCAACTGTGGAAATCAGCAATTTCCAAACACAAAATCCTCCAAACCCACGCTTTCTTAAACCATTACTAGACATTATCTTTCCAGAAACAGGAACTGCATTAAAATTTCCCAAACTCCCGCAAAATCCATTGAAATCTCGGCATTTGAATCCTCTCAAAACCGAGAAGGAAAAAAAAGAAAAAAAGCAAGTGCAGATCCTCATTTAAGTTCTCAAATCAAAAGAATCTCCTTTAAAAACGAGCAAACCAAAAGAAACGTTTCAAAAAACCCGAACTGGAGAGCAGAAACCCCGATTCAGGAGCTGAAACCCACAAATTAGATCTCAAAAGTTAGAGAATCTCCATAGATAAGGGATTCTGGGCTAAAATTCGATCAGAAAAGACAATTATTTGAAAGAAACCTCTCAAAAACAAAATTCTGAGAGCGGAATCAACTTCAAACCTTTTAAAGGAGCGGCGAAGAAGGATTCCAGCTCTTTTCCAGAGATTGAAGCTGGGAAAACGAGAAAAAAAGGAGTAAAATCTACGAATCGGGAGCAGAAACCCTAGGCGAAAAAGCGAAGAAAGAGATCGAGGTCATGACAGGTTCTTCGAAGATCGAAGAAATCAAAGAGATTTGTGGAAAATTAAATGAAAAAAAAGGAAGGACGATTGAGGTGTGAAAATCCCAGGAGAAAACCCTAGAAAGAGAACGAAGATCTCTCTCGCTCGTTCGCACAGCGAGTGAGAAAAGAATCAGGAAAAAGCATCCATGCGCACTCGCGCCCGTCGAATTTATATATCAGAATTAGACTTTTAGCCTCGGTTCCTATGCAACCGAGGCTAACAAAAGTAGACATTTGCCCTTTCTCTGAACTCTTTCTGCCGTCCATCCGATTTCATTTGAAATTTCTTAAATTTTTTTCAGAATTTTCAATTATTTGAAATTTCTTAATTTTTTAAAAAATTATAATTTTTTTTAAGATTTTCAAATTCAAAATTCTTTTTTTTTCAAAATTTTCAAAAAATTTCAAAATTCTTAATTTTTTAAAAATTCTCAATTTAAAAAAAAATTCATACTTTTTTATAATTATCATTTTTTATTCTTAATTTTTCAAAAAAAAATTTCTTAATTTTTTTAAAGTTCTCAAAATTTTTTAAAATTCTTAGTTCTTAAAAAATTCAAAATTCAAATCTTTTTTAAAACTCTCAATTTTTTTTTCAAAATTCTCAATTTTTTCCCAATTGTCTCAATTTTTTTTCAAAATTCTTAATTTTTTCACAATTGTTAAAAATTTTAAAAATTATTAATTCTTTCAATATTCTCAATTTTTTTTCAATATTCCTAAATATAGACTTTTGGCCTCGGTTCTTATACAATGGAGGCTAAAAAGTAGACTTTTGGCCTCGGTTCCTATGTAACTGAGGCTAAAAAGTAGATTTTTCGCCTCGGTTTGTATGCAACTGAGGCTAAAAAGTAGACCTTTCGCCTCGGTTCCTATGCAACTGAGACTAAAAAGTAGACCTTTCGCCTCGGTTCCTATGCAACTGAGACTAAAAGGTAGACCTTTCGCCTCGGTTCCTATGCAATTGAGGCTAAAAGGTAGACCTTTCGCCTTGGTTCCTATGCAACTGAGGCTAAAAGGTAGACTTTTTGCCTCGGTTCTTATGCAACTGAGGCTAAAAGGTAGACTTTCCGCCTCGGTTCCTATGCAACTGAGGCTAAAAGATAGACTTTTCGCCTCGGTTCCTATGCAACTGAAGCTAAAAAAATAAACTTTTCGCCTCGGTTCTTATGCAACTAAGGCTAAAAGGTAGACTTTTCGCCTCGGTTCCAATGTAACTGAGGCTAAAAACTAGACTTTTCGCCTCGGTTCCTATGCAACTGAGGCTAAAAGATAGACCTTTCGCCTCGGTTCCTATGCAACTGAGGCTAAAAGGTAGACTTTCCGCCTCAGTTCCTATGCAACTGAGGCTAAAAGGTAGACTTTTCGCCTCAGTTCCTATGCAACTGAGGCTTAAAAACTAAACTTTTCGCCTCGGTTCCTATGCAACTGAGCTTAAAAGGTAGACTTTTCGCCTCGGTTCCTATGCAACTGAGGGTAAAAGGTAGACTTTTCGCCTCGGTTCCTATGCAACTGAGGGTAAAAACTAGACTTTTCACCTTAGTTCCTATGCAATTGAAGCTAAAAGGTAGACTTTTCGCCTCAGTTCCTATGCAACTGAGGGTAAAAGGTGACTTTTCGCCTCGGTTCCTATGCAACTGAGGCTAAAAACTAGACTTTTCACCTCGGTTCCTGTGCAACTGAGGCTAAAAGGTAGACTTTTTACCTTAGTTCCTATGCAACTGAGGCTAAAAGGTAGACTTTTCGCCTCGGTACCTATACAAGTGAGGCGAAAGATGAACTTTTAGCCTCAGTTCTTTAACAACCGAGGTTAAAAGACACATTTAGCCTCCATTTTTTTAACTGAGGCTAAAAAATTGTGGCTAAAGGCCTATTTTCTTTTCTTGTAGTGTCTGGTAAAAAGTATTTACAGCTTGGATGAGACACATACACCGTGGTGCTGGACCAGATAGTTTAATCACCTCAGTACTGAATCCACTTGGATAGGAACGCAATGTGTACCAGCTCATCTTAGGGCATGATTTCTAAATTGAAGCGTATTAAGAGCTAAAGTAGACCACGCCACAGGAAACGGTAAGAACTGAACGCCTGCATTGAATGTTTCCAGGGCGGGTGAGTGGGTGGCGAGCGTTCTTACGTGCGTTTGGAAAATACGTGCGTTCGAACTAGGTGGAATCTGCACCGTGCATGTGGTGAGCCAGCCTTCTTATGTTCACGGTGCATACCAAGTGGGACCCACCACTAGAATCAACGTAAAACAAGGCTGTGGTGCGTCCACCTTGGGTTTTGAATGGTTTGAGCTTTTTTGGGTTCTTCCGTACTGGTGGATCACACGCGATGACTGGGTTAGATTAAGTATGCACAAGGTGGAGCCAGCATTTCATCTAAAAGTTGCCACTGCGGATATCACCTTCCCATTTCTCCCCGTTGTTCCTTTTGGTGTGGCCTGGCTAACTAACGGACAAGGCTGGATTTTGGGTCGGAGGCGTAGTGTGAAGTACATCTAGTGACTGGATTGGATACCACTCACACATCTCGAAAATGTGGTAATTACCAAATGACCAAAGAGAATTTTACCATATATAGACAATTTTACCTTATATATATAGAGAGAGAGAGAGTCATGCTCACCTGCGTACCTACACACGTGCGCACCTTTGTAGATGTGTCATGGGCATCTAAAATAAATTGTCCATGTGATGCGGAATCTCATGAAACTCCAAGAGACAAATTTTCACCCTGATCTAAAATTATGGTGGGCCGTAGAAAAGAGAAATGCAAAATCAAGGGAGGAAACTACTTTCATTTTTCATGGCTCACCAAAGTGTTTCAAGTAAAAATTAAGTTGGAGGTGTTTCATGTGGTGCTGCTTTACGTGGACTGTTCAGATTTTGGAGTCAAATCACGTATGATGGATTCTCAAAATAATTCGCACTAGTTCTGTGCAAACTGGTGGGTAGGTGAGCATTTGACTATATATATATACAGAGAGAGAGAGAGAGAGAGGCCTGCTCACTTGCGGGAGCCTTTGTACACTTGTCATGGGCCTAAATCCACCGACCCCATAACCAATTTTCACCTTGATCCAAAATTTGGTCGACCATAGAAAAGAGAAATGCAAATCAAGAGAATAAGCTTTTTTTTTTTTTGCCATGGCCTACCAAAGTTTTGGATTACGATAAAGGTTGGGCCCAAAGGGTTTCATTAGGTGCTGCATCACGTGGATTATTCAGATTTTAGAATCACATTATGTGTGATGAGTTTTCAAAAAGTTCTCATGAGAATTCTTGAGAATTGGTTCGAAGTTGAGCATTTATATATACATATGTGTGTGTGTAGAGAGAGAGAGAGAGAGAGAGAGAGAGAGAGAGAGAGAGAGGAATGCTCACCTGCACACCAGTTCTCACGAGAGCTTGTGAGAACTTTTTCGGAACTCATCACTAGTGATGTGGGACCAAAATTTGAACCGTCCATGTGATGTAGCATCTCATGAAACCCTCGGGGCCCAACTTTTACGCTTATCCAAAACTTTATTGGGCCATGGTAAAAGAGAGACAAATTAAGGGAGGAAATTGTTTCCTTTTTCCAACGCCCACCAAAGTTTTGAATTTGAGTGAAATTAGGGCCCCAAGGATTTCATGGGGTGCTACATCACATGGACGGTTCAGATTTTGGGCCCACCTCATGTGTGATGAGTTCCGAAAAAGTTCTCTTGAGAACTGGTGCGTTCCTCTATATATGTGTGTGAGTACACACACACACATAAGAATTCTCACTTGCGCACTTTCTTATGTGAGCACCAATGAGCACCTTTGCACACATGTCTTAGGCGCATAATCTGAATGGTCCACGTGATGCCACACCCCTTGAAACCTCACATGCCCAACTTTCAAACCGATATAAAACTATGGGGGACCATGGCAAAGGAAACAGTTTACTCTCTTAATTTGCATTTCTCTTTGCTATGGCCCATTAGAGTTTTGGATTAGGCTGGAAATTAGGCACATAGAGTTTTAAGGGGTGTCGCATCACGTGGATCGTTCAGTGTCACATCCCAAAAATCGGCACCCGAGTACAGAGACCCCACATCACGTGAACCAAATGAAAATGCACATGTGACCTTGTTCAAATTCACATTCATTCCACATACGAATAATCAAAGTAAAAAAATTTAACTTAGCAAATCCAACAAAAGATAGAGATAACAAAAAATCCAAAAATATAGGACTAACAGTTAAAAATACCATTCCAATAGTGGTTATCGCTCAAAATGGGGATTATACAAGCGACAATGAACATACAACAAAATTAACTTACAGAGCACACCTAGTTGGGGACTCCAACATATACGAGTACAAAATTAAATAAATGCAACGTCTTCCAGTATTGCTCGACGCACCCAAGGCATCATGATGAAAGTGTAAGTTGACCCAATTTCACCTATCGAAGGCCTCGATAGCACATGCAACAACCACAACGTATGGTTTGTGTTTTAAAACTCTGTGCCATGTGGGAGTGAGTAGTTAACTCAATGGTTCTATTAGTTCTAAGTTACACATGTTATTGACTCAATTAGTGCAGGTAATGATAAACAACACAAAACAAACAATTCTTAAGTTGGTTATTTAATGCATGATGTGATATTATGTGCAATGGTTGGCCCACAACACAACCCACCAATAATTTCCATGATGATATGCACAATGGTTGGCCCAAAGTATGATCCACCAATATTGTCATGATTAGCCAAATTGTTATTATTTCAAGTTTAAACAACATATTAGTGAAGCTAGGATACTGACATTATATCACGAGTCCTTATCCGGATCACATGGCTCATTGCGGCACGTAGTGGCTTCTCACCAGTATCCCTTGATTCAAATTTAGGTATTACCCATTATATCTCAAAAATCAACAATTCCAAATGTACGACATGATACCCAAAGGTATGAGAATCAACTCAGGATGGGTTGTCACCTAAATACCGAGTATGATTACTCAGTTCATAGGTGCGGGCTTGTCATATAAAACTAAATTACTACAAAAGAAATGTCTTGTCACCCAATCTCATTCATGTCAAGGTCGTTCAAATAGTACTCTAGCACGAAACCATCGGTTAAATATTTGACGGGGGCCATTCGAACAATAATTTATCACCTCCATCAGTGCTCACTGGTCATTACGGAGAGGCTCGTCATCTAAATTTTACCAATATGACGGGCTTATCACCCAATATTTTGCCTATGTGGTAGGCATGTCACCATAGTGTAGGCCGATAACTCAGATACGGTGTCCCATACCACCATGTCCCACTTATGAGTCTTTTTGAGATCATATCACACTAACAGTTATGAATGAATTTATTTATTGGGAATGGGGTATCCTAGATTCAATTGGGTCGTATCATACATTATGAACATACATGATCAATCAGTTATTAGACTAATTTGATTGTGACCTGGGAGAACCTCGATGCAACCAGCATTGGGTGCAAACATCCCGTATAGTCCGGCTGCTATCGGTCATATGTGTTCAATCCATGTTAATCGAATAAGCCTAGGGTGGCCAGCCTATCTCGAGTCACCCCTTAGTTCAGGCGATTTATTGACTAACCCAACATCATAAGCAATCCTAAACATCGTTAAGGAGTAACAATTCATCAAGCACTTATAACTAGATTTCATATGAAACATAAATTCAATGACACTACTACTTAGGCATTTCATCAAACATATGATCATTAATAGAAACAACACACTCTCTTAAGCATTTCATTAAACATGTGATAATCAATAAAACTACATAATCACCTATACATTTCATCAACATGTAAGCATCAATAGAACAATACATTTAATCACTTAGGTTTTTATCAAACATGTGAGCATTTATAAATAAGCAATAACACCTATTTTGATCAAATCAAAATGTGAATATGTTAGCACACACCAAGTTATATACAAATAATAAATTATTAACTAAGACCCCTAAAGGTTGATAAATGATAACCAAGGAATAATGATCCGCACCTTTAAGAAGGAATCTCCAATTTTAAGCTCCCATGGTTAGGAATTTGGGGAAAAATGATTCTTACACAAATTTCAAAGCAACTAGGTGAGATTCATGCAATTCCACCTAGAAAAACCTAGGTTTGGAAGTAAAGTTTATTTCTTACCTCTCGATCGCGAGTGGGAAGGATTCAGCGGAGGAGAACGGTCAAGGCTAGGGCTTGATCGAAGGGAATCAATCAAGAACATTGCAAGATCTTCCTCATAAGATCTCCCTCATTCTCTAATTTCTCTCTTTCTCTTTAAAAAAAAATCGTATGGGGTGAGGGAGTGCCCAAATGAGGGCCTTATATAGTGTCAGAAGTAGTGTAAATGACCCTAAAGGCTATGTTTTCATTATACTAGCCATATGGGGGGTTTTTCTAACCTTAGGGGCCCACTATGAGGTATAGGGGTCGATATACACTATAGGATAGTTGGGCCTAATGATGATTTATGTATGGATATGGTCGACCTGCCATTTGGATGTATCGATATACGGGTATGTTCGGAAATCAATTCAACGGTCACCGATGGTCGATCGGGGCCGCGTCTATATGTGTAACACCCTGTACGTTTCAGTACTCGGGTGTTACCATGAGAATTTAGCTTAATGTAATCACAAAGCCAATTTGTCTAAACACTCACCTCCGTTCAAACTTAAATCCAACCATCAGGAGGATCTTCATCCGTAGATCGAGCCATCTGGCCCTCTAAGCATAGGGCTAGTGGTTAGATCTCCACTTATACTGACTTTAGGACGCCTAGAACTAGTGAGGAGTAAGCCTCAGACACGTGCATTGCTAGATCTGACCGTGGGAGTGCTAATAATGGGCACGTAGGACCCTATTAAGGATGAATCAAGTCGTCCATTTATTAGTAATATCGGACCCCTAGATCCACCATCCATTCAATCTACAACTAGCATGGAATGGTCTAACACTTGAACACAACAATTGAATTGTCTAATTGATATGGATGACATGGGGGTTCACCTAAGTTGGATTAGGAACCCTTATAGCCGTTAAGATCAACTAGGAAGCTATCTGACCGTTGGATGGATGGAAAACATAGTATGAACCCAAAGATAAACGCTGTGTGACCCATCTAGTTAAAATAACATCAGTTTAAGACAAATAGTGACCCGTGGGAGTGATTTAGGACCACATATCAATGCATTCATCCGTCGATTTTCAAGATGGACCAACACACCCATCCATTAACCTCCCAAGAAGGAGTATCACACCACAAGAGAAGTCTATCGTAGTATTTCAATCACCTTGATAGATAGATCTAACAGTCCATTGTCATTATCAAACTGTGGATCATTGAATTCGTAGTCCATTAGGCCATAGGGCCAAGGATTTACAATATGTGTTAATTATAACCTAAACACATGAGTAAACCATCGCGTCTCCTCTAAATTAGGTAGGGAAGGTTTAAGGACGTTGAAAAACCAAGTATGGACATGATTTGACCGTTAGATCGTCAAGTATCACTAAATGGAATGCAAAACCATCAGATAAGGCCCACTTGGGCTATGAATCTACCTCAAAGTCAAATTAGTGGCCCATCTAAAGCTATTTGGACTGATGGACGGGTTAGATTTCATGCAAACATCTTGGTGGACCACTAATGATCTGTATTGAGGCAATCCGGCCATTTAAACTCATAATCATGCATTCAGTTGAAATATAGGATCAACGAACCATAGAATTAATCGAACTTTCCATCTAAAGTGAACTGCAAACCTTTGTAACCACTGATGGCCACATTTAGATGCAATCTAACCATCGGATTGGTGAAAACCTACAACCGAGGACCCCAAATCACAAAGTATGTCCCACTTAAGTCTTGGATCTGCCCCACCTTTGACCAGATGCCCTAATAGGACCCACACGACTGGATGAACGGTGTCGATCCATCAAAATCATCATGCTAGACCCCACTTTATGGGGTGAGTGTGCACAGTTAGTGTACACTCGTTGTGCACCGAGCCGAGAACCCCAGTCAAACGTCTTTAACCCAAAGAAGAAAGGGTTCTTTCTCCTTTTGTCTTCCCGCCAACGAAAGTGTTTAAAAAACATTGTCGGTTGTGTCAATCATGGCCCACTAATGGTTGATCCAAACTGTCCATCTGGTAGGCATGTTGAATCAGTCCATGACGCTAGGGTTTCACACGATGACTCATATGTACAGCCGCACAAACATGGGTGCAATTAGGCTGTGTGCAACCACTATTCCAAACATGAAAAGTTTCATCCTTTCTCTCCTTTCCACACTAGCAATCCGCGTGAAGCCTGCCTTGAGATCTCAGCCATCCGGTTGAGCAAATCTCAGTGCTCCATGTAAGGGCTTCTTAAAAGCCAAACCAATTTGCACTCGCCGCCGCTGTTGAAGCCAGATACTTAAGAGACGTTAATCACCATCTGTTCTATGGCTCCCATGGTGATTGTGGGAGCAATCCACACCGTCCAAACACACCAGATCACTAGATCACCTGTCCATTGAAATTTCACCATGATCATCCGAGCCTTCTTCCCGGATTCACTAAGAAACCCATCATCCTTTAACGGGCCCCACTTTCCAATCTAAAATGTCTATCGGGTGGCCCCTATCACTAGATGACCCTCTATATCGATAGATCCCATCCATGTACTCAAAATAGCCCCTGATTATCCGATCTTTTCCAACTAAGTTCGCTCGGGGTAGAGGGTTGGAGCTGTTAAAACCGCAGCTTACCTATGTCTAAACACATACGAACCATCCATAATAGGAGCCTAAGGAACTATAAACGCTCCCCTTAGGGTGCTCCTCTCGAGAGAAAAAAATAAGAGAGAGTTGAGCATCGTCGTTTCTCCCTTGTCGCACCAGCTCAAGTTGGGTCAACTCATTCCAGGCATTGCTGGAAGTAGCAGAGGGAGAGAGTAAGAAAGAAAAGAGAGAGAGAAGTCGAGAGAGAAGAAGAAATAAAGTGAGAGGGAGAGAGGGATCATGTGGGATCTGCTGCAGTCGAGTCAGGCGGACTCGACATGCTGGGCTCGGGTTGGACTATCCAGACCCACTGTTGGACGTCCCAGTTAGAAGAAAAAAAAGTGGAAGAAAAGAGAGAAGAGTGTAGGAGTGGGTGGGCCATTCCAACTCTGTCGAGTTGCTACCGAGCCAATGACTCACCGTGTGACTCGGGTTGGTTTTTCCCAAACTCCACGTGGGTTCAGACTCTATGGGAGTATAGGGAAGAGAAGGGAAAGGAGAAAAGAGGAAGGTAGAGGAAGAAGGGAGAGAGGAGAGAGAATATGGGCGGTTGTTGCTGTCGCACCAATCCAACTCGGCTGAGTCGTGCACAACTTAGTTGTTGGGTTGGTCCTTGTTTTGCTGGATGTTCCAGAAATGTGGGTTGCAGAAAGAAGAAGGAAAATGAAAGAAGAGAAGAAGGAGAAATAGAGAGAGAGAGAGAGAGAGAGAGAGAGAAGAAAGAGTAAGGAAGAGGAAGATAGAGAGGGAGTTAGGTTTGTTGGCTGCCGAGTCAACTCGGTTGAAACCGAGTTTGACTGGGTCGAGCTGGTTTAGGTTTGGACCAGGTTCTTGCTGGACATTCCAGCATTAAAAAAAAAGAGAGAGAAAAAAAGAGAAAGGGAGAAGGAGAGAAAGATAGAGAGTGAGTCGAGTTGGTATGTTAGTACTGCGCCAACCAGACTCGGTTGAGTTGCTGATCAAATTGCTTATGGATCCTGGTCCAGCAACCTTGCTGGACAAATCAAAAGAAAAGAGGAGTCGCTGAGTTGACTCGGTTTAAAACCAAGTCGAGTGTGAACTAAGCTTGCAAGGTAAGATCCCCTCTTAAGCCTTTTGAGGGTTTAAGTAGAATCTAAGTTTGCGTATTTATGCTTCTAAATTAGATGTAGGGATATTGTTCTCCCAACCTTTCCGTTTGGATCCATGCTCCATTGAGTTGCATCCAACCTTGGTCGACCTAGGTCGAATCATGCAACTCCAAGCTGGGAGGTTAGTAAGTTATATGCCTCTTTCGTAGAATTCATACTCAGTTGTGTAGCTAGAGGTACGTCATGAAACTTAAATTTCCCAACCTTAACCCTAGGATCAGGGTTGTGGAGTTAACTACATTAGTGTTCACAATTAGAACTCTAAGGACAATTCTAACTATTCATTGGTGATGGTTTGGGTTAGGACTTGTGCCTAGAGTACAAAAAAATTCAGTTATAAGGATTTGAGAAGCGAACCAAGTTTAGAAGGTGAGGACTCACCCTCTGAGCTTCCCACTTAAAGTCATTAATCTAGACAAATATGATACCTTGATTTCTCTCATTGAATTATTTATCTTACTATATGAATATGCTAATTTGTTGCGCACTTGATTCCTGTGTTAGATAATGAACATATCCCTTTAATTTTAGTAAGCATAAATGATTGATGATAATATGCTATCTTTAATTGTACACATGTTAATTAATTGTATGATTGTCATTTGCGACCATTCGATGGATTGAATGGAACTTATCGTGGCCTTACTATCTTGCGGTTCATATTTGACTTACATGGCTTGGATTGCACATTGCCTTACATGGCTTGGAACACATATTTTGTCACCCCCAAACTCAGAAACCGGGCTCACAAAATTCCTGATCACTGAATCCAGCGCTGATAGCCTCCGTAGTACCTCGCTTTTGGCTCCCAGCGCCCATACGCCAGGTTCCATTCTTGGGATCCTACGAGGAGGATTTTCAACATCAGTTTGATTCGTAATGAGCATAATCAAAGGCATAACCTACAAACAATAACCAAAAACTCCATCACATTTTCACCATGATAAAAAACTTATAGGTATAATGTGCATAAAGGGAAATATAATGATGATAGATAAAAAGCTCCAAGATGATCTGTTACGCGCTCCTGTCTTAGCATTGCTGCGATCCAACGTCACCTGCACGCAACGGTCGTGCATAAGCTTACGGAAAGCTTAGAGGGTGGTGAATGTGTGCGCAATGTAGCAATATAATTATGCAATATCAAAATAATGCAAAATATGCTGATGAATCCATGAATATTATTGGCCGTACCAAGGCTATGCAATGTAAGGCATGAATGGTATCGGTCATAACAAGGCCATGCAATGCAAGATGCAACTTAAGCATACCAATCCTCATCTGAGTCCATACATCGATACAGCTCAACTCTGGAATATCACCGGGGTCTAGTGCACTCCAAACCAGATTGCCACCCCATCGTACGCAACAAGGTGAGTGGAAGAGACCTCACTATCCGCCTGCCAATATCGGGCTCGGCTCATCGATAGCGGACCCATTCCTTGAGCTAGTCAAACTCAGCCTAGCTTTGCCCCCTCCTCTAGGGCGGGTAAGGCTGCACCCCCTTCCAGCCAACCACGATACAATGAAAAGTGCGGTCTTCTGGTAATCGGCACTCGGCACTCATGCACCCACTCGGTCTAGACATTGAAGCAACCTCCTGGTACCATAAGGGTTTAGAAAATTTCACCCAGGGACATCTATAGCACCTCATGTAGAACAAGATTTTCGGTGTCCAATTCTACCAACCACGATATGCCTATAGAGGCTATGACCCAGATATCGCTAGGGCGTACAGTATATATGTCTCACAATGTGAGATGCATGAATCAAGCAATCCAGTCATACAACAATGATGCGCGTATCATGCACTCATGTGAGCAACTCCCTCTACCAGGGAGCCCATAACGATCTGCCCAATGGCATGTGCTATGATCAATCACTCATCTCATCACAAGCATGCAGATGATGTGCATGAGCATGTAACATAATGCTATATTGTCATATACTCATAATCAGTATCGACCTCGATAATCAGCACCGATAATCGACATCGACAATCAGCATATAAATAAGGCGGGGTCCATAGATGAACAGCCGATCAACCATAATATAAAGATCAGCCCTCAGCCATGGTTATATCAAATCTGATAGTACGAAGCCATCCGTCTATGGCGAATGGGGCCCACTTATTTGGGTTAACCCTACTAAGAGAATGATGAGAATAGGCCTAATAAGGCCTAAGGGAAGGTCACAATGAGGACTTTTAACCATCATTGCCCATCAATGTGGTCATTTAACCAGCATTGCTCCCAAGGAGTGGCCCACACAGGGGATTCATATACAACGTAATGGCCACACATACATTACATTGGGCCTCCCTCATAGGCCTCACATACATCGCATTGGGCTTCATTTAAGGGCCTCAAATGTATCACAATGGGCCATGCCAATGGGCCTCGAATACATCACAATGGGCCTCGCCCATGGGCCTCAAATACATCACAATGGGCCTCGCCCATGGGCCTCATCACTAGGCCTCTTATGTCAAGTGGGCCACATCACATGGGCCGCGTTATATGGGTCGCACCAATGGGCCTAGATATATATAGCAAATGGGCCGAACCAGTGGGGTTAATACACATCACAAAGGGGCCTAACATACATCAAGTGGGTCGCACCATCCACAGCATTCGTCTATTCTTAGGGATTATTTTAGAGCATTTAAAAAAAAAAATTAAATCATATTGAAAGATTACCTGGACTGCACTCCAAATAACAGTGGTGATAATGATTTCCACCATAAAACCCCACAGGGCCACCATAATATTTATGCTCCATCCAATCTGTTCATAAGGTCACAAGGACCTAATAAGAGGAAAAACAAATTTCATATTGGTCCAAAACTTCCATGACCCCAAAAAGGGTTTCAATGGTGGACGTTCACTCAACACTGTTTCTGCGGTGTGGTCCACCTGATCATCAGGTCTGCCTCATTTTCAGTCCCAAGCCTTAAAGCGAGCTCATCAAATGAATGGATGGTCTGGGTGGAATACATCCATCAGGGGTGGGGTCCACGTACGTGGCCCACCAGATATTTGAATTTGCTCCATTTTTGTCTCAAGCCTTAGGACGTGATCACCAAATGAATGATGGTTTGGATGGAAAACATCCATCATGGTGAGGCCGCTGACCATCCAGCAGATGGACGGCCAGATGCTATCAAGTGGATAGACGGTTTGGATGGAAAACACCCATCATGGTGAGGCCAAACATGGTACCGTCCAAACATTGTCCAGGTGCATCAGCACCATCCAAACATTGTCCAGGTGCATCAGCACCATCCAAACATTGTCTAGCAGTGGGTCCCACCATCAGGATGGCTGGGACGTACATATACATCACGTGGGTCCCACAGAACTTGCTGATGTTAACCAGCAGGTGGGTCCCACCATCAGAATAGCTTGGATGTACATATACATCACATGGGACCTGCAGAACTTGCTGACGGTAATTGCAGTGGGACCCACGTCCCTGGCAGATGGACGGTTTGGATCTAAAACCGATGGATGGTGTGTATATAACACACACTTCACGATCAGACCCACCGTCGCAGTCCATGGACGGTAGGGATATACAACATATACTAAGGTGGGTCCCACGTTGCTGGGCAACGTCAATAGAGCAGCTATATAGCTGTTGTACACGTACACCAGCCAATCCCCTTTCCCCAAATAGGTGGGTCCCACATGGGCCCACACGTATAAATATACATCTGTATGTATATGTATATATACCTTATATGTATAATATAAAATTATATCATATTATATAATTATAATATAATATAATATTATAACATATACATACCACACACACACACACACACACACAAACACACACACACATATATATGATATATATATCCAGCATCCAGCCACTGTCCAGATGATGCACCTACATCAAGGTGGTCCCACGTAGTGGGCCACTATATTTGGATCAAACTGCCCACTAGTTGGATGGCATGGATAAAATATACACATCATAGGTGGGCCATGATCATAGAGAGAGAGAGAGAGAAAGAGAGAAGAAGAGAGGGGTATCGATGGTGATGGAGGGCCCCCGCCATATGGCCCCCTCTTTGATCCAAAATATACATCAAGGTGGGTCCCACCACATGTGGGCCCTTAAATCACAAAATAAATAAAGAAAAAAGGAAAACGTGGGTCCAAGATCACCCACCGTCCACTTCTTCTTGGTCCGATGGAACGCCAAACTCCTTGGTTTCGATCTTAATGGAAGGTGATGAAGAATGAAGGGTTGAGATGGGAGGTGAGAGGGTTAGGGAGTGGGCCACACACAAAACTTTCTCATGGAGGTTGGGAGAGCTTGGACGTGGGATTTTTTTAGTTGCTTTGAAATAGGTTTGAGAAATAAGAGAGGATTGTAAGGAGAGAGAGAGATGGGTAATGGAGTGATGGATGGGAGAGAGGGATGGGTTGTGTAAGAAATTGTTGACTTTTAGGGTAGCTTGCTTAAGAGAGGTATGAGTTGTGATGGGTTGAGTGATAGGTTAAGTGATGTGTGTACTTGACATGTACTTGACCCTTAATGGGATTGATTGATTGATTGAGGTGACATTTTGGGTAGAGATTCTCTCAGAATTGTAAATGCACGGCATTTTTCTCGAACTGAACGCGGGCCCACATCTCCTGGCCTAGGTATCGCATTGCCGCGTGAGACGTGGCATTGGAACCATGGCGACAACGCAGTCACTAGAGTACAAGTCTCGGGTTGATTCGACTCAGGTTTGCAGGACTCGTCTTAAGATCGCGCGCCAATTTCGGATAAAAGTCGAGGGTTGCCGGAATTCAATCAGGAGGATTGCGATGATCTTCGGAATGGTACAAATTAAGATATGGGTCTTACATATTTACCCTACATGGCTTGGATAATTTATTTGCCCTTTTATGGCCTTGATGGAACATTGATGCCCTTTTGTGCTAGTTGATTCTCTCTTCATCTTGTGGTGTTCAATCGTATGGTGATTTTTAGGTAGAGCGGGTGTTCGCTTAGCGATTTTTTAGCCATCTTGCGGTGTTCATGTACAATATGATTTTCGGGTAGAGTAGAGTTTTGTATGTTGGTTTTCTAGTCATCTCGCAGTGTTCAGTCATATTGTGATTTCTGGGTGGAGCAGGTGTTCGCTTAGCGATTTCCTAGCCATCCTATGATGTTCACGTACGATATAATTTTCGAGTGGTCTAGAGTTTGTATGTTACTTGTCTCTTCATCTTGCAGTGTTCATTTATATTGTGATTTCTGGGTGGAGCCGGTGTTCATTTAGCAATTTCCTAGCCATCTTGGTGTTCACGTGCGATATGATTTTCGGGTGAAGTAGACATTTGTGTGTTGTTCTCTCTTCATCTTGCGGTGTTTAGTCGTATTATGATTTCTAGTGGAGCGGGTGTTCACTTAGTAATTTCCTAGCCATCTTGCGGTGTTCACGTGCGATATGATTTTCAGGTGAAGTAGAGGTTTAAAGCTTGATTTTCTAATCATTTTATGGAGTTTGTAAGATTGATTATTTGACTATCTAGATACGTCCCTTTTCATTGCGATTTCTATTACATTTCCTTGATGTTGAGATTATGTTGACTAGCTTATTTCTGAATATATGATTATGATTTTGAATTGCATTGTTTAATATGTCTCTTCTTATATATTGCGATTTATGTTGGATTATGAATGATGAGTGCATAATCTTAGAGGGTGCTCTTCACTGCGATAGCCATTGATGCTATCAAACCATATCAGTTGATGCAGGTGTAAAGCGAGCCAATGCTGTTCACTGGGTTGCTAGAGCAGATCGGGTAGCTGAGGAGCTAGATGGGGTCCCTGCGGCCCATATTGAGCTCCACCATTAGATGATAGATTTTTGTTTTTAATTAATGAACTTTACTATTTGAGGATTGTATAAGTCTTGTATGGGCGCTACATTTGGATTTTTAATATGGTTGGAATATTTTTATATACAATGCATAGTTTACTCTAACTACATTGCTGCTATCTCTGATTAATGATAAGCGGTTAAATTTATGTTGAATTTTATAGGCTAACACTTGGGTTTTTTGGAGAACGAGTCATATATTCAGGTTCCAAAAACTGGGGCATTACAATACAGATATATGTAAGGTATTAACTTAGATTGGAGGCTTAAATTCAGTCATGATCTAATGGTTGGAAAGCTACAACTTTAGAAAAGACCGGATACACACAACAAACTTAAGTTCTTGGTTAATTCTGAAAATATTTACACATCTTATGCACTAACCTTGAGAGTTTGAGCGATTTAAGATGTGATCTCGGCTCGATGTCCCACGATGGACATCGAGCTCGTTAAGATGAACATCTTTTTATAGCTTCGGGTCTAGTGGCACCTTAACGAGTGACCTATAGCTTGTTCGGATAATCAGGGCATTTTTGGAATAAATCGAGTAGCGAGATTTCTTGTACATGATAATTAAGTTTTGGATTAGGTAAGTTCATAGTGTGGCCTATTCGTAATTAGCGGAAATGGCAATCCAATCATAATCACTCTAAAACATTGGTTCTTAGGCTAAAGGTGTAACTAGATTAGTTTGGTTTGTTAATTAGGATTTGACTCCTAGTTGTCTCGGCTTTTGGTAGGTCTCTATTTCGTTTTAGTCATCTTGATTAGTCAATGATAGGTCACTGTGTTTGGGCCCTGGATGAAGAAAACACAAGCCTAGACTCGAGGTTTAAGTAATTGAGCAAATTCATTGGCTTCTTACGGTTAATTAATCAGATCTGTGCAATTCTTTACTGGTACCACTAGTGTATAGGCTCATATCAAGCATTAATGGTCAGTAAGTGACAACATAAGATAATTATAAAAAAAAATTCAAGGGTTTTGTAGAAATCAAAAGTAGTGAAAATCTGGGACATTACAATCTACCCCCCTTTAAAACAATTTCGTCTACGAAATTGCCTAATGTTAATAGGTGAAGATATTCTAATTTCGTATGCCTAAGTTTCACTGATTTCATGTTATGTATACTAAATACACTTGCTTGGCTTATTGTAGTCCACCCCCTTTAAAAGTTTTCGCCCTCGAGATTTGGGAACAGATATCAAAATCATTACTGTTGCACTAAGTGCTTGATGATAAAGTTTACCTAATGGTAGTATACTTTTCTCTTCATGATTGGGATAATATGGAAAAACAGTTGTAGTAGGTTTTAATTCAATATGTCGATCCTCTACCCGACTAGGGCAGAAAGCTCATTATATCCTTTCCTAGTCATAGTGGATGCCGGTCTTCTGCTCAATCAAAGTAATGAGTTTATTGGTAGTTGCTTAGGATTGAGAATTGGGTCAAGTCGTGAATGTCTCGCAGGTGTATGATTTTGTAATTCCATAATTTAGTCATCATAAGTATTTAGGGAATATTCTAATTCATTGGGAAGTTCAAGGCCCATATTTATAAGGTCGTCCTTTAGGTCTTGGTCAAAGAGAGTTCTTGTTTTAATTCATGTTAAACTTAGTGATTAATAAATCTCCCACTATGCCAATGGTCAAATGATTATTCTAAAAAGGTTTCCAATGACCTAAAATTTTATATGTATATTGTTGTTTAATTCTTATGGCTGGTAGGTTATGAACAAACTACACTTCTGTTTCGTTAATTTTGAGAGGGAATGAAGAATTGAAAGTTCCAAGTTATTTCGGAGGTTTAGAGGGCTGGTGACACAAGAAAGGGGGCGGAAAAGGAAAGATGAAGAACATCATCTCCTCAACGTGGTATGAATCTTGAATCCACAAGAGAATAAGAACTCAAAATATTTTAGTGAAGTCCACTTTGAATACGAACTTATAGAGTCTTAAACAATGAAACTCAACCTTACTCAAGAGGCCTAATTCAATTATACTAGAAACTACTTGAAATAGAAAAATATACAAAAATATATATATATAATCTAATCAAATAGAATGATCCCTAGCATGATTAAAAGAAATACTTAAAAAGACACTAAATACTAAACTCCAAGATGAAAAAGATACGTTCGGTCCATAGGTAATTTTGTAGAAATTTTTGGTTTTAATACATCGTTTGTTCATAATGTATTTATCACTTTTAGTTATTATTTTAATTTTATAATTTTTTTTAATAATTCATCATTAATTTTAATTTTATCCTATAAAATTTCATTCTGAAAAGGAGAGCTAGCAATGTAAAGGATAATGCCAAATAATCGAAATAAATACGGAATATGTAAAGAATACATAAATCTTAATTGCTTGAGTATTAAAACCTTGATTCTAAATGATCTGTAAGACAACCTTTACCTAAAATATTAGGCAGGACAACCTTATTTCACGAATGTCTTTAAAATCAATCTTTCAAACCAGCGAGATAAGATAAAAGAATTACAGCATTCACCACAAGAATGAAATAATAAATAATATCTACTACCAAAAGATTAAAGCATTCATCGCAAGGCACAATGAGTTATACTGGTTTGGTGTTTAAAACAACCACACCTACTTCACTCCCAAAATTACTACCCTCATAATTTTGGCTTTCACTATAATAAGGTTTTCATAGGTTCATCTTAACAACGTAATACAGTTCCTTGTGATTTTCACAAGTTATCACAATAAAATTCTCTTTTGTGATTTTGACGAGCTATCACAAATAAAAACCCCTTTTGTGATTTTAATGGGATACCACAAATAAAAACCCCACTGAGATTTTCGCAAGCTATCTCAGACAAACCTAAAATGAAATACAGTAAAATAATGTACTTATCTTCAAATGGAGATTCGAAGACGTGGTAAAATCTTGTAGCAGATGAATTTCTTTCTTAAACGTAGATGACGCAGTGTTTAATCACACATAAAGAATATAGGGTTCTATAGATTTTATAAATGAAAAACCCAAATGCTACTTGATTCAATTATCTTAGATCTCAAAGAAGAGTATATATTACTCTCTTAGAATAATATTAAAATGATATTGAGAAAAGGGAATTGAATAAGTCATAAAATAAATTATAAATACCACATAGATAGCTTGTCGAGGACTTAAGCTTCTCTCTCTCTTTGTAACGACCTTGGAATTTTGTGCTAATCTTTCCTTAAGTAGTTGTTTTTGGGGTAATTAGCGCTTACTCGATTGCTTGTGAAATTCGCATCAATCACTTTAAATTGTATCTGCATGGCTCTAAACTTGTAGATTAGTTAGCGCTACGTTACTCTGAAATCTGAGATCCATCGCTAAATCTAGTTGTTCTGGGGAATTTTTGGAAGATCTGGATCGGACCTGGACCGCGCATCAAAAGTCCGATGGCGATGATCTTAGGCTGTTGCGGTCACCGAGTTGGGCTTGACCATCACCTCGAAAATCAAGTCCATGTGATGTTCTGGGTCGATTTGTTTGAGTTCGGAGTGAAGAGTGTGAGAACGGTTGGAATTTATTAAGTTTTTTATGAAATCTGAGTCGTGTCGGTTACGCGACGATTTTAAGCTATCTGACCGTTGGATTCTGACCCAATTTCACCCTCTGATCAGGATAGTTGGCCCAGGCATATCCTAGTGCTTGTGGACCTGATCGAGATTCCGTGACCGTTAAATTGAGTGTGGTCCGCCACGGCTGATCTGAAGAGCCGGTTGGTATGAAAACTTAGCTTGACCTAGATCCATGGTCAAGGAGCTTAAGTCCGACCTTTCGTGGTTATAGGCCCACCAGAAGTGCTTCATTGGATCGAGAAAGGCATGCTTTGGTTATAACATAAGTATACCTTGTCCCTGGGGTTATTTTCATCAAATATAGGCCTATTTATAGTCCTTAAACCCTAGCCCTCTTTTCCATACGAATATTCTCTAACCCTAGCTTGGAAAGAGAGTGGAAAAGAGAGAGAAAGTGAGAGAGATAAGTTGGTGAATCATCTTGGATTCTTCCTTGTTCTTCTTCATCTTTGAACTTTCACTTTGAATTGTTCTTCTGACGATTTTGAGTTCATTTTGGAGTAAGTTAATCTAACCCTAACCTGTGTTAGAGCTTAGATTAGTCTTGGTGTTGTTGTATCTCATTTCTATCCTTGTTTTAGGGTATCCTATCGCCGTTGACGAAGACAACTCGTCTAAATCAGTTCTGTGTTTCTTTCTTTGCTTAAGGTGCGGACTTTAAGTGTATAGGTTATGGTTTTCAAGGCTTTCAATGCCAGTGAATGATTTATTCTTGTTATGGATGAGATTCTGCATGCCAAATGTTGTGTTTACGTTGCTTTCCTGATATGCATGTGCTATATTGAGATTTGTGTATTCTATGTGTATTTATAAAGTACCGTATACGTATAAAATATGCACTTATGTTTGCCATGATTATTTGTCATGTATGTATGCTAGATGCATGTATGACAACTCCTTGGTAAAAGGAATTGTCAAAATGCATGTATTTCAACATACGTCATGTATGTTGTTCCATGTATGCTAAGTGTTTGTAGAAATGCATGAATGATCTAAAGTGTAATTTGTTACACTAATTGCGGGCATTGAGAAGTGATTCTCAACACTCCTATTGATGTGCATGATTTCCTTTATGCAAGTTACATTCCATGTTATTTAAATTCAAGCATTACATATGCTTACATTTATGTTAAGTTGAGATTCTTCAGATGCGTATGTACCATGATTTAAGTTGTTGTTCCATTACTATTTTTCATTCCTTATGAATATCTGTCATAGTGTAATGTGTTTGGGACTATGCCTTAGTTCAGGAAATCGGTAATTGACCCTATGTTCGTGGCTGAGATTGCTTTCGCCACGTAGGATGTATTAGACGAACCCGAGTCGTAATAGAGTTGTCGGCAGTGGTTTGGCCACGCGGAGTGTTTGCGCACTCTATGTCGCTCAACTCAACGTGCGCTCGTGCTAGTCGAGTTCGTCAAGTAACCCGATTGTCCGATGTATGTTCACCATGTATGGACGCTATGTTTGAATCTAGGGTACCGAACTTACCAGTGAAATCCTATTAACCATGGTACCTCGATCCGCTAAGACTCATGAGCCGGACATGGTGGTATGGGACATCGTGGTCGATCTGTTGGCCTATGCTGGGGCGACGAGCCTCCTCGTAGTGTCCAGTGAGCAACACAACCTCGTGAGCCGAATACGGTGGATGAGACACTGTATTCGAGCTGTCGGCCTACATTGATTGGTGACGAGCTCTTTGTAGTGACCTCGAGCATACCTGGATACCGCAAGGAGGTGACGAGCCGAACTGTGGTAGTAAGGGCATGAAAGGCGTGCATTGATTGGTGACGAGCCCTTTGCTACGACCTCAAACATATGATCGTATGAGATGTCTAGGATTGACGACCCTAGTATGGATTACTGTTTGGATGGTGATATGAGGAAGGTATCTTAGCTTCCCAATCCTGCTGTGTGAAATGGACTAATAACAACTTGGTAATCATATCCATGCACCACATTTGCATGTGCTTTGTAGATGTGCGCACTTTGAGGCAATGTCATGCGTAACGTAAGATGAAGACGCTGAGGGTGTACGCGTGAGGGCACACATCATATTGCATACATCCTTGCATTAACAAGAGTACATAGGATTTATTTAATTGTCCTGCTTTATCATGACTATTTGATTGAACTGATAACATGTTAACCAGTGCCTTATTATTCCACTGAGTTGATCACTCACTCCCACGTTTTGGGGCGGTGTTAAACACCCACCAGACTTTGTCTTAGGCTCTGATGTTGCAGATGTGGATGCGACTTCTGAGGCAGAGCGGGAGCTGGATGATGATGAGGCTGCGTTCTCTTATATGCAGTTTTCAGACGGGTTCTAGCGAGCCTCGGTCTGATGCGCGGGATCTCTGGGATTATTTTTGGGAATTTAAATGATGTAACTTGATACTTATAATTTTGTTAAATAACACTTTCATACGACCTGGCTTGTATATGTATTTCAGGGATTTACACTTGTACACATACTTTTCTATAAGTCTTCCGCTTGCTTTATTCACTTATCCCTGAATCATATCTATGTTTTGGCTTAATCTATTCCATGTTTTATGCACTAATACAGTTAACATACATTCATCATTAAATATGTTGCATAAGTGATGTTTTGGAACTCGGGAGCTGAGTTGTGCTCGACCCCCGAATTTCAGGGCGTTACACTCTTGTAGAAGGATTATAGTAAATTTTCATTGTTATTTAGAATGAGATAAACTCTCTATTTATAGCCAAAGAGGTTGGAAATTCGGCTAGCCTAAGACTCACTTCGGCTAGTCGGATTCCATCGGATTCGTTTCAATAGCTATTGGATTGCACGGGATAAAATCTATCCAAAATTTAGCTGGCCAGAAGTCAAATTCGACTGGCCAAATTCTCATAAAAATTAAAAGTTTGCATTGCTAGAATTTGACTTGAACTTTCTTGGGCTATCCGAATTTCAAGCTTAGGCTAGCCGAGCTAAAACTTAAACTGGCCGAATTTTCAACAGAATTTGTTATTTTGCTCGGGCTTGAAGTTAGGTTCACCAAACCAAAAGTTAGGCTGGCCGAATTCCAGACTAAAAACATAATTAAAATCCAAGTTAATGAATTTTTGAAAGTACCTAAACCTAAGGTCTTTCTAGGGTTATACCACCCGTGTTTTAGCAAATATATGTGACAACTTGTCTTGAACTTTAACTTGGGCATCGACTTGTTAAGAAGATGTGCCAATATTGAGTTGATCATAAATCAATCTTGAGATGATCTTTAGGCATTTAGAGTAGTTGTGATTCCATACTTGTGATCTGACCTTAAAGAACTTTTGTCTTAAAAAATTTGACAATCCATATGTGCTAAACATAAAAGCACTTACAATCTCCCCCATTGTCAATTTCATGACAAAACACACAACATAGACAATACATCCATTAACATATTAACATTTATGATTACACTTATTCACAAGATCAACAAGCTTGAAGCTGCCCTATGTAGGTTGTAATGATCATCCTTGTAATCCTCATAACTAACTGTGCACAACACAATTGATGATGCTCCCCCTGAGGAGTACAACATGTATTGTGCGCAAAAATATAAACATATACTATGCAAAAAATATAAATATGTAGCTAGAAGAGTACAACATGTATTGTGCGCAAAAATATAAACATATACTATGCAAAAAATATAAATATGTAGCTAGAAAATATGTAGTACAACACACGCACTCATTCCAATAGTCATAATTCATCACACATTACTAGCACCAATTTCTCCCCCTTTTAGTCACATGTTGACAAAGGAAGAACAAATGGCATGATATATCATGAAGCATATCAAAGCTAGAGAAAATAACAAAAATATGAATATTAATAAGTAGGAATATTAGGGAGAATATATCATCAAGATAAATAACACTATTTAAGATAGTGTATGAAATATCCAAACTTCCAAAATATCTAGACAAAATAATAAAAGTATCTATGCAGACCAATGAAATATAGTTTAGTACAGATCCAACATAATCAAAGAAAATAAGCAAATCAAGCTCAATTTGACCCAGAGGAAAATGGTGCAGGCATTAAAGGATCATTAAGTCGCAAACTCTGATTGAGGCGATGGAAGTACTTTTTCATGTACTTCATTGTAGACTTTTGGGTTTGGGCTAATAATGCCTAAGATACATGCAATGCATCAACCTTCTCCTTTAACGTAAATAATCTCTCATCAAATTGAGAGGAATGATAGTCAGAATCAGCTGGATCATCATAATCTTCTAATTCATTGAAGATATCTTCCATGGTGGGTGTCTGCCTCTTGCGGTTCTTCTGGACCTTCTCTTTGTTTAGGAAGTGGAGTGATGTTCATCATATTCATATTTGAGTTATTGAAAGGGAGTTCAAATTCCGGTGCCTCAAACGTAGTAACTTGGACATTGTAATGAAAAGTAAGACTAGACATAAGATGTCCAAATGGAATCGACCCATGCTTTGAGTGTAAGCAAAATTGAATCATGATGTAACAGATTAAAGAAGGTAAGCAAATATGAACACCCGTAATAATGACATAAAAGACTCGAAGCATAAAGGGAGTAACATCGGTCTTATTCCTATCTTTAAGATATACATTAGATGTAAAGATGCGATGTAAGACGTGGTATTTAAGAAATAGCTTGTTGAAGGGTAAAACGTTACTGGACCACCATTAAGCATTGAAACCACACAATGCCCTTATAATCGACTGCTTTTTAGAGTTGGACATTTTCTTTGAAAGTGTTGTGATTGGAATTCCATCATCTGCAATGTCCATGTCCATTAAAACAGAGATAATGGAAGGTGTAATAATGATTGTCTCTTCTAAAAATTTAATTGAGAATGATAAATCCTCAAGAGAGACATCATAAATAGAGGCAAACATGACTTGCACAATAGATCAGTAAGCCGTCCCTCCCCAGTGCAAAATCCTTTACCATCCAACCTCTGAAAGGATTTCAACAAGACCAAAATGAGTGACATGATCTTGATTTACAAATTTTTTGATAATAATATTCCTTGTGCAGAAATCTCGGTCATTTTTCGAATCATCCTCCAATGAGCGCAACGATCGTACACCAAGAGGGATATTGGATCGGGAAGATGAACCAGCTCTTGACTTACGTATAGTTCATTTTACTCTTAGTTCCATCTTAAAAGCACAAGAAAAATTACAATAAAAATGCAAGAAAAAATATAGATAAGATTTTGAGAAAAACCCAATAAGAAAAGGGTTTCAAAATGAAGAAAAACTACACAAACTTGCAAATCTAGGAACGGACAACCTAAATCTTGAAGGAAATTGAAATAAAAATCACTTACAAGAGAGTTAGGTTGGTGGGTTGGTAGAATGAGGCATCGGCTAGCTAAAGAAGAAGAAGTGGAGAATGAAAAAATTTGGGAGTTTTTTTACTCAGTGCGAATTTCGGTCAATAATGAGCTGGCCGAAAATTCCAAAAATTTTAATTTTTAATTTTTCTAACATTTATTTTTATTTTTCATTTTTCTTTTCATGCATTTCTTAATTATAAATAAGCATAAACATAAATACAAAGAAAAGAATAATCATTTAACAATACATAGTCTAATATCATGTTTCAGATTTGAAAATTTAACACTGTTAAGCAGCTTAGTTAGTATATCTGATTATCCGTTTAAGAACAAATAAGTGAGATTCTTTAGGATCCGATTAATATCTAACACATATGCCAACATTGAATGCAATATCAGGTCCATTAGAAGTTAAATAAAGAAGACTATCAATCATATTGTGATATAGTCGAGAGCTTACACGTTTACCTAATTCATCTTTTGAGAGTTTAAGAATCGTACTGTAATGCCGTAGATTCTTGTTAGCTAAGAGTTAGACGTCCATGGGCATTATCTTTGATTTATCGACTTGAGTACATGTTCGTGTGTATATTCGCACATGTTTGGGACCAAAAGGAGTGATTTTGGATCCACCAAAACTAGCGGACCAAGTGAAATTTAAGAATATTGAAGAACATACACAGCAAGGTTCTGTTGAACCGAGTGGAACTCAATTGCACCAAGCAAACTAGGGCAGATATACTTGGTTGCACCGAGTAAACATCAAGCAACTGAGAAAATCTAGATAGTAAGGTTCGGTTGCACCGAGTGGGACTGGGTGCAACTGAGTAACTCCGTTCAGCAATATTTTGCACATTCGGATTTTGATAGTTTCAGTGCACTAACTTCAAAAATTTATTTCTATTTTTCTACAACTCTGATTGAGGTAATTAAAAAGCCAAATTGAAGCTTGATGAGTCTAGTTTTATAAAAAAAATGAATTAAAAAAACTTAAAGTAGGTTATTTTTAGGATATTTTGGAAACTATACCAAAATCATTAGTTTTAAGCAGCTGGTACTTCCATAATTTTTAGAATTTTTATCTAACTCAGAATTAGATGAAATTAGGTGAAGATAAAGAAAACTTGATGATGAATTATTAGAAAAAGAATAAAAATAATATAGTTACTAAAATTTCTAAAAATATTATATGAAATAGATCTATTGAAACTTAAAATTTCTGCAACTACACGTTATTGATGGACCGCACATATCTTTTTCATCTTAGAGTTTTTATGTTTGATGTCTTCTTAGGAATTTCTTATAATCATACTAAGAATCATCCCATATGATTATATTAATATTTTATATTTTTAGTACATTTTAGAAATTTGGGTAGTTTCTAATATAGTTGAATTAGGGTTCTCGATTAGGATGATTAGAGTTGAATCACCATTTCCACTAATTGAAAATAGGCCACACTATGAATTTAGTTAATCCAAACCCCAATCATAATGCATGAGAAATTTCACTACCCAATTCATCCTGAAAATGCCTAGATTCACCAGATTAGATATGAATCGTATGTTAGTGGCTCGCTAGACTTGAAACTATAGAATAACGACCGTCTTACCGGGCTTGACGTCCATCGCAGATGTTGAGTTGGGATAGTCTCTAAAATTGATCAACTTGGGCTGAAGGCCAGGTGCATGGGTTGTGCAAATGTCTTACGTAGAAACCCAAAATTTAAGTGAATTGGGCTCTCTGCTCTTTCACAAAGTTAAGACTTTCCGACCGTTGGATTTTAACAAAACTCGAGGTGTGAGTTAAGGATATTTCCATGCACATATCTGTATAGTCATGGCCCTGATCGATCACTGATGACTACCCATCACAAGTGGGGCCCCATGGCTAATGGGAGCATCTAATTGCCACCCGGTTATGTCTAAACATAGATCCTATAGTGGGGCACCTTTCCCCTGACACGGATGAGCCAATGGGCCCATGAAAGGACCCTGTAAATCGAAAACAACCTTCCCCAGGGCAAGTTTATTGGAGAAAGGGTCACCGGGGCTATTTGTGCATATTCTGGCATTATAAATAGCCCCCATTTTCACTCTCTCACTCCCATACAAATTTTGTGTTGCAAAAAGGGGAAATGGAGAAGAGAAGAGAAGGGAAGAGGTGTGAGAGAGGAGTGGGTCTGGAGGATTCTCCCTGCTGCCACTAGCCAGCGACATCGCCGCATCACGTCGCATTGTTGAAATCTTCCCGGCGGCAATTATAGCTAATCAGCAAATCCTTCGTAGAAATTGGTCATTGAGAACCAAATGCATAAGCTCTTACAATCCAACCGTCTTTGTCACACCCCAAACTCGGAAATCGGGCTCATAGAATTTTCGATCGTCGAATCCAGTGCCGACAGCCTCCATAGTACCCCGTTCTCGGCTCCCAGTGCACATACGCAAGATTCTCATCCTGGGATCCTACAAGGACGATTTTCCAACGTACATTTATCTCATAAGAAGCATAACCACAAGTATACCTAAATCACAAAGGCAACATCATTATCATATATCCACTAATATAAACAGTTGAATATAGTGCTGAAAGGGAAATATATATATCGAAATTAAAGCTCCAGAAGACCGCTGCACGCTCCAAGCTCAACGCTACTGCAACCTAACGCCACCTGCATACATCTATCGTGCATAAGCTTATATAAAGCTTAGAGGGTGGTATAAGTGTGTACGATGCACGTGCTAAGCATATAGATATCAGAGTAAACAGAAATACTGACATGTCTATAAATCATTCAATATGAGAATATACAATGTGGATCGACTATGCAAATGCAGAATCATAGAGAGCTAAATATTAGATGCCGATGATACAATGCAATATGCAAATCCTGAAGAGCCACGAATACCATCAACCTCATCTAGGCCAAACATCAAACTTGCGCGTATCGTGCGATCATGTAGGGATAACTCCGTCTCACAAGGAGTCCCATAAACATCTCAGCCCAATGGCATATACTTTAATTAATCATCTATCACAACATACATACGATTGATGAGGGTCCACAGAAGGATGGCGGATCTAGTCCAAATATCAAGATAAGTTCATTGATTTAAAACACGTCATGATAGTTAAGGAAAGAATCCAACTTATAGCCACCACAACATCAGACGATGCTTTCGATGTGGGACAAAGTCTGCCTTCACTGTGTGCACAGTAGCCTTCCAATCACTTGTAGCTCGCTCAAGTCCTCATGCCCCGCCCATTCAGTGTTCGCCCACGTGCGCCTGCCCACATGTGATCACAGTGATGGAGCGTCACGATATCCCCCACCGAGGGCAGATCCGAGTCTAAGTACAATAAGTGGGCTTCCTTACCCTCTCTATCATGCAATAAACTGGACTTCCTTATGGGGCCTAATATATACACAAGGTGGGTTCCAAGGTGTAGGTATCATGATGCAATGCTGTCACATACTCATAATCGGTATCGATAATCGGCCTCGGCAATCGGCCTCGACAAATGGCCTTGGTAATCGGCCTCGATAACCGGCCTTGACAATCGGCCTCAGCAATTGGCCTCTGTAATCGGCCTCGATGATCAGCCTTAACAATCGGCCTCAGCAATCGGAATTGGCGTCAACAATTGGAATCGGCCTCAACAATCAGAATCGATAATCAGCCTATCAATGTGCTTAAGGGAAGGTCACAATGTGGACATTTAACCATCATTGCTTATCAATGTGGACATTTAACCAATATTGCTCCCAAGGAGTGGTCCACATAGAGCCAAACATATAGTGGGCCCATGGCCTCACACAAAGGCCTAATATACATCGCGATGGGCCTCATCACATCACAATGGGCCTAATCATATGGGCTGAAAATATAACACAATGGGCCACGGCATATGGGTCGAAAGTATATCACAATGGGCCACAACATATGGGCTGAAACTATATCACAATGGGCCACAACATATGGGCCGAAAGTACATCTTATTGGGCATTACCAAATGGGCCAAAAATACATAAAAATGGGCCTCATCATATGGGCCAGAAATACATCATAATGGGCCATGACCCATGGGCTTCAAATACGCAATAGGTGGGCCCCATCACATGGGCCTAATATACATCACAGGTGGGTCCCGCATACGCAGCAAATGGGCCTCATTACAACAAATGGGCTGCATCCATGGGCTGCATTACATGGCCCTATATACACATCAAGTAGGCCACAAATATATATCACAGGTGGGTCTATGAAACATATACATCAGTAGGGTCCACGTCCAGGGATGGATGGCCTAGATATACAATACCTACATACAAAGTGGGCCACATGTGCCATCAAGGTAGGGCCCACCATAACGCTATTTTCCATCCAGTCTATTCATAAGGTCACAAAGACCTGGATTAAGAGGAAAAGAAAATTTCATATTGATCCAAAACTTCTGTGAACTCAAATGGTTTCAATGATAGGCGTTCCTCTCTCCATTGTTTTCTACAGTGTGGTCCACTTGATAGATCTGCCTTGTTTTTGTCTCAAGCCTTAGGATGAGCTCACCAAATGAGATGGACGGTTTATATATAATAGATGCATCATGTATATGCCCCACAGATGGGCGGACTAGATGCAAAATAGATGGACGGCGGTGATGAAACACTTACATTAGATGGGACACAAAGAACTTGTTGACATCCTCAACGTCATTGATGGACGGTTTGGATGTAATACATTCATCAGGGGAGGGCCCATGTGATGGACAGCTGAGATTAAATACATGTCCAAAGGTGGCACGGTGCTAATAGGGCCCATACATCAAGGCAGGTCCCACAAAGCACTGTCCATGGGTGGACGGTGCGGATATAGATATATACATCAAGGTGGCTCCCACCTACGTGGCCCACCAAAGATTTGTATCTACCTCAGTTGGGATGGTGTGGATGCACCACACGTGCCCAACAGGTGGGGCCCATGATCTGGATGCATAGATAAATCACATACCTCATGACAGGGCCCACAAGCCCTTCTAACATCAATACAGCCAGCTATATAGCTGGTGTGAGGTTCCCCAGCCAAACCATCCAGCAGGTGGGTCCCACATGGGGCCACCACGTACATATATATAGGGTGTATATATATATATATATCTACATAATATTATATTATTTCTTTATTATACTTTCTTCTTTCCTTTTTTTAAGAGGACAGTAACGTCCAGGCCCTTGGGGTTGGATATTGCATCATGGTGGGGTCCACGATCACGTCCAGAAGGATGGACAGCGTGGAATACAAAACATACATCTAAGGTGGGTCCACACGTGTGGACCCACAAGCTTTGGAGAAAGCTGATGTTTGTGTTTTACCTACGTCCAGCAGCGTCTGCTGCTAGATGGTGTGCATACAACACATGTAAACGGTGGGGTCCACATCAATGGACGGTGTGGCTACAAATACATCACGGCATGGCCTGCATAACAGATGAATGGTGTGGATGCTGCACACGTGCAGCGAGTGGGGCCACAAATGGACGGATGGTATGGATCAAAGGGACCCACAAAACTTGCTGCTCATTAACACAACAGCTAATAGCTGGTGTGTACCTTCCAGCTAATCTGATCCTCATCAAGTGGGTCCCACATCCAAAATGGATTGACAGGGTGGATTAAAACTCATACATCATGGTGTGGTGGATCACCACTGTCCAGCATCATGGTGGGCCACACATATCAAAAGAGAGAGAGAAGAGAGAAGGAGAGAGAGGGAGTCAGTAGCGGAGGGACCCCGCCACTCTGGGCCCCTCAATATAATGCATACATCAAGATGGGTTCCACCATAGGTGAGCCCTACATCAAAAATTACAATCAACAACTACGAACACCCACCTTTGTTCATGGACTTCTCCTTCCATCAACACATTCTAGAGCTCCAATAGATGAGATTCAATGGTCGAGATGATCTTTGGATGGTGAAGATGGGAGGTAGGAAGATGGGCCACACTAGCTTCTCTCATGGAAGCTTGGATGTGGGTTGCTTGGAGAATGAGGGAGAGAGAGAGTTGTAAGAGAGAGAGAGAGATGGGTGAGTGATGGGTGTACTTGGTTGTAAGAGAAAGTTGACTTTGGGGAGGGTGGTTGTACTTGACATTGACGTGTGATGTGTACTTGATTAATGGGATTGATGTGATGTTCTCTTGGGTTTTACAAATGCACGAGGTTTTCTCGAACTGAATGCGGGCCCACATCTCCTAGCCTGTGTATCACCTCAGCACACGAGACACGGCATCGGAATCTCGATGACGGCGCGGTCGCTAGGGTACAAGTTTTGAGTCGAGCCGACTCTAAAATACGGTATACGACTCACGATCATGTGTAAACATCGGTAATAGATCACGGGTCATCGAAATTCGATCGGGAGGACCGCGGAAGCCCATGGAATGGTACGGGCTAGGATATGGGTCTTACAGTCTTGGTACAGGATGTTGGTGAGCCATTAGGATTGGAAACCCTCTTTCATTTCTGTCATTTCTCAAAAATCCTAATACTAGGGTTTGATCATGCTAAGACTTGGGGTCTCAAAAATGGGTTGGGAGCAGCTTATGCTATTGTGAGGGCCGTACTTGGGCATGGCCCGGTGTGGATAGCGGAGTACTCCAATCTCGGGCCCTGTGTAATGACCTTGGAAATTTTGTGCTAATCTTTCCTTAAGTAGTTGTTTTTAGGGTTATTAACGCTATACTCGATTGCTTGTGAAATTCACATCAATCACTTTAAATTTGATCTGCATGACTCAAAACTTGTAGATTAGTTAGCGCTATGTTACTCTGAAATCTGGGACCCATCGCTAAATTCAGTTGTTCTGGAGAATTTTTAGAAGTTCTGGATCGGACCTGGACCGCGTTCGGAAGTCTGATAGCGATGATCTTAGGCTGTTGTGGTCACCATATTGGGCTTGACCATTACCTCGAAAATCAAGTCCATGTGATGTTCTAGGTCGATTTGATTGAGTTCGGAGTGAAGAGTGTGAGAATGGTTGGAAATTTATTAAGCTTTTATGAAATCTGAGTCGTGTCGCTTGCGCGACGATTTTAAGCTATCCGACCGTTGAATTCTGACCCAATTTCACCCTCTGATCAGGGAAGGTGGCCCAGGTATATCCTTGTGCTTGTGGACCTGATCGAGATTCTGTGACCGTTGAATTGAGTGTGGTCCGCCACGGCTGATCTGAAGAGCCGGTCGGTACGAAAACTCAGCCTGACCTAGATCCATGGTCAGTGAGCTTAAGTCTGACCTTTCATGGTATTTGGCCCACCAGAAGTGCTTCGTTGGATCGTAAGAGGCTGGTTTTGGTTATACCCTAAGTATACCTTGGCCCTGGGGTTATTTTCATCAATATGAGGCCTATTTATAGTCCTTAAACCCTAGCTCTCTTTTTCATACGAATTTTCTCTAACCCTAGCTAAGAAAGAGAGTGGAAAAGAGAGAGAAAGTGAGAGAGAAGTTGGTGAATCATCTTGGATTCTTTCCTATTCTTCTTCATCCTTGAACCTTCACTTTGAATCGTTATTCAGGCGATTCTGAGTTCATCTTTGGGTATGTTAACCTAACCCTAATCTATGTTAGAGCTTAGAATAGTCTTGGTGTTGTTGTATCTCATTTCTATTCTTGCCTTAGGTTATTCTGTCGCCGTTGACGAAGACATCTCGTCTGAAATCAGTTTGGTGTTCTTTTCTGGCTTAAGGTGCAGACTTTAAGCATATAGGTTATGGTTTTCAAGGCTTTCAATGCCAGTTAATGGTTTATCCTTGCTATGGATGAGATTTCACATGCCAAATGTTGTGTTTACTTTGCATTCCTGATATGCATGTGTTATATTGAGATTTGCGTATTCTATGTGTATGTATAAAGTACCGTATATGTATAAAATATGCACTTGTGTTTTCCATGATTATTTGTCATGCATGTATGCTAGATGTATGTGTGACAACTCCTTGATAAAATGAATTGTCCAAATGTGTGTATTTCAACATACGTCATATATGTTGTGTTATGTATTCTAAGTGTTTGTAGAAATGTCGGAATGATCTAAAGTGTGTTGTTTCAACCTAGTATGGGAGTTGAGAAGCGATTCTCAACTCTCCCACTAGTGTGTATGATTTCCTTCTTGCAAGTTACATTCCTTGTTATTTAATTTCAAGTCTTACTTATGCTTACATTTATGTTAAGTTGATATTCTTTAAATGCTTGAGTACCACATGATTTGAGTTATCGTTCCATTACGGTTCTACATTCAATACGATTATCTGTTGTAGTGTAATATGTGTGGGACTAAGCATTAGTCCAGGAAATCGGTAATCTGCCTTAAGGTTGTGGCTGAGATTGCTTTCACCACAAAGGACGTATTAGACGAACCCGAGCCGTATTAGAGTTGTCGGCAGTGGTTTGGCCACGCGGAGTGTTTACGCACTCTATGTCGTTCAACCCAACGTGCGCTCGTGCTAGTCGAGTTCGTCAAGTAACCCGATTATCCGATGTATGTTCACCATGTATGGACGCTACTGTTAGAATCTACTGTACCGAACTTACCAGTGAAATCCTATTAACCATGGTACCTCGATCCGCTAAGACTCATGAGCCGGACATGGTGGTACGGGACACCGTGGTCGAGCTGTCGACCTACGCTGGGGTGACGAGCCTCCCCGTAGTGACCAGTGATCAATTAAACTCGTGAGCCGATTATGGTGGTATGGGACACTATATTCGTGCTGTCGGCCTACATTGATTGGTGACGAGCCCTTTGTAGTGACCTCGAGCATACTTGGATACCGCATTGAGGCGACGAGCCGAACTGTGGTAATAAAGGTGTGATAGGCGTGCATTGATTGTTGACGAGCCCTTTGCTACGACCTGAAACCATATGATCGTATGAGATGCCTAGGATTGACGACCCTAAAATAGGTCACTGTTTGGATGGTGATATGGGGACGGTATCTTAGCTTCCCAATCCTACTGTATGAAAAGAACTAATAACAACTTGGTAATCATATCCATGCACCGCATTTGTATGTGCTTTGTAGATGTGGCGCACTTTGAGGTGGTGTCATGCGTAACGTAAGATGAAGACGCTGAGGGTGTACGCGTGAGGGCACGCATTATTTTGCATACATCCTTGCATTAACAAGAGTACTTAGGACTCGTTTAATTGTTTTGCTTTATCAGCTTGATTGAACTGATAACATGTTAACCAGTGCCTTATTGTTGCACTGAGTTGATCACTCACTCCCACGTTCTGGGGCGGTGTTAAACACCCACCAGACTCTGTCTTAGGTTCTGATGTTGCAGATGTTGATGCGACTTCTGAGGCAGAGCGGGAGATGGATGATGATGAGGCTGCTTTCTCTTATATGCAGTTTTCAGACGGGTTCTAGCGAGCCTTGTTCTGATGCGCGGGATTCTGGGATTATTTTTGGGAAATTAAATGATGTAATCTTGATACTTGTAATTTTGATAGTAACACTTTCATTACGACCTGGTTTGTTTGTACTTCAGGGATTTACACTTGTACACATATATTTCTATAAGTCTTCCGCTTGCTTTCTTCACTTATCCCTGAATTATATCTGTGTTTTGGCTTAATCTATTCCATGTTTTATGCACTAATATAGACAACATATATCCATCATTAAATATGTTGCATAAGTGATGTTTTGGAACTTGGGAGCTGAGTTATGCTTGACCCCCGAATTTCAGGGCGTTACAAGTTGGTATCAGAGCATGATCTGGATTAAACCGGAACTGGGTTATGGTCACACACCGCACGTTGTCGCCACTTTAGTGTATTTGGGTGTGGGTCTATTGTAGATTGTGTGTTTGTGCTCTGTAGCTTCTATCGGCGAAAGTTTCTTGAAAATGTTCGCCAAGATCGAGTCTGTACTCTTACCTGATCACACACAGTGACCCGAAACCTTTCCTAGACCATCTATTAATGAGTTTAGATGGTTTATCATCCTGTTTTAACCCTTAAACCTTCAAGAAATCTCTATTTGAATCAGATTTCTGCCAGAATGGTCCGATAGGCGTCAAATCATGCAAGGGGCCGATCGGGGCATTTCCTGTGGGGCCCAGGGGGGAAACACATCTTTTTGAGCATGGGGGACCAGGAGGACCTCGCCCAAACGGCGAGGTATCGTCGGTCAGTCCAGAGACCGGCGATGCCATCGCCGGTTCGGTGAGGGCTCGCCGATCAGCGGGCCAGGCGGGCCGGGCCGGTGCGGGGCGACGAGTTCTTAGCCTAAGGTGGCCCACCCCTCCACGGTTTTCTGTTTAAAACCTTTCCTTTACCCTACTTCCTTCACAAACTCCCCTTCCAAGCTCTCCTTTTCTTGAAACCCCTCTCCAATCTTCTTCAAATCCCTTCCAAATCTTCTTTTTCTTCCATTTTCGTGCAAACCCCATCACCCCATCTTAAAACCCTCACCCCCATTGCTGATTTCACTCATTTTCCTTCTCATTGGAGCTCTCACATTCCTTTTTGGGCTCTCAAGTGTGTGAAAGCTTCACCATCTTCCTATTTCTCTCTTTCTCTCATTTCTCGTGGCCCTCTTTGAGTTCATCACGGCCATATTTTCCATTTCCTCCCTTCTTTCTTTGATGGGGAAGAAGAGAGCGCCCATGGATGAAGCTGGGCCTAGCTGTCCAACCCGTGCACGGAGGCCGAGAGGTGCCGCCGCGAGCACGTCCGCCACTCGTGAATTCCAGACCAAGCAGGACCTCGATCCTGGAGCTCCCATTGGTAGAACTTTGTTGGCGGAGCTGTCGCATGGAGTCTATGAAGGCCGTAGAGTCCTTTTTGAGGTTCATGTTGATCCGTGGCTGTATGGTGAGTTTTTGTTGTTGGAGCGCCTAGAAGGGGCTGGTTGGTGTCCCTTGTTTGAAGGCGAGTATCGTGCGAATGCTAGTACTGTTCGAGCTTTTTATGCCAATATTCGTGATCCTTCGCTGGAGCCTCTGCAGTTCAAGATTCCTTGTGGTAGCGGTCAAGTGGGTATTGTCAATGTTGCTCTGATATCCCGACTCCTGAATGTGCCACTTGGTGAAGTGCATGCCAGCGAGAAGAATTTGAACAGTATGCGTGAGAGGGATCGTCGCACCCGATCCTTATGTGGTCGTTTGGTCGAATGGCAGCCTAATAGGAGTCTTCTGGCTACCAACATAACGGACGACTTCCGTTTGCTTCATCACATGTGTACATTCAACGTATACCCAAGGTGGAGTAATCGCAGCGACTGTACGCGCCTGATGGTGGATTTCCTATATCAGGTGGGGCAAGAAGCGAAGTTGTGTGTGCCGACGTACATCCTGCACCAGATTATTCTCATCGCTCGTTCGTCTAGGAGGATCGAGTCGCTTCCATTTGGCCACCTCATTTGCAAGCTTGCACATGAGCTTGGCTATAGGCTTGGAGCTGAGAAGCCGGTTCCTGTTCATCATATCAATCTGAGGACTCTTAAGCAGATGGAGATCGGTTCTGGTCGGCATGCCCCAGAGAGTGAGGCTGAGTCAGAGAGCGATGATGAAGAGAGTTATGCTGAAGGTGGTGCTGAGATTGAGGAAGAAGCAGAGCAGGACGAGGAAGAGGATGACGCACAGGATACGAGTGATAGCTCTCCTCCAGTGGTGCCAGAGCAGAGCGCAGAGCTGACTGCCAGAGATGCCCGTCTCGCATAGCTTGAAGAAGGGCAGGCTATTTTACACCAGGATATTATTAATCTTCGAGGCCTTGTTAAGCATAAGTTTAAGAAGGTGACTCAAACTCTGAAGTCTATCCTGTGTTGCTTACAGGATAAGGGTGCCCCGCCTCCATCTCCTGATTCCGACGAGTAGCTATTGTCGTGGCCGTCCTTTGCTTTGTTTGTTGTTTTCTTTCTGTGTGTAGCCGTTGTTGGCTTTGTAGTTGGAGTTGTTGTAGTTGTTTGTAGTTGTTTGTTGTTGTTTACATGCTTTCCTAGTCGTGATTCATGTATTGCTACACTACTTGTATTGCGACAATTTTGATTAATGGAATGCATGTTGTTTATTTTTAGAGTTGTGCTGTGTTGTTGTGTGGATAGATTATGTGACGTAGAATCTGATAGGTTGCATCCTCTGTTGAATGTAGGGATGGCTCCTAAGGGTTCGAAGTCTTCGGCCCGTTTCTCCTTAATTGAGTCGCTTGCTGGGGTTCCTCCCTTGAGCGATAGCCAATCAGATCCACAGGCGGGTCTGTCTCATGCCGGTGTTAGGCTGACACCTATGGCTCCTCCAGTCACGCCCTCGGTTCCTGAGCAGAGCCGTGCACCTTCATCTACTCCGCCTACTGATAGGTTTGAGTAGATGATGCTGTTGATGCAGCAGCAGCAGATTCAGCAGTAGCAGCACTAGCAACAGCAGGAGTTCCTCTCTTCCATGGCTGGCATCTTTGCTCAGTCAGTGGAGTCAACTCCACCTGCTTCACCTATGCCTCCATCTAGGAGCGCCAGTGCCAGCGGCACTTTTGAGCGATTCCAGCGCTTGCGACCTCCTACTTTTGCCGGTTCTCATAGACCCGAGGAGGCTGAGTATTGGATTGACCGCATCTCTAAGATGCTGAGACCGCTGCATTGTTCAGAGGCTAAGCAGGTTGAGTTTACCTCCTTTATGTTTGAGAAGGAGGCCAGTTTGTGGTGGGACAGTGTTCTTCGCACTGTCGAGGAAGGTTTTGTTTGGTCGTGGCAGGCGTTTGAGGCGCGCTTCCACGAGAAGTATTTCCCGGTTACGTACCGACATGAGAAGGAGAGTGAGTTCCTTCGCCTCCTCCAGGGAGGGTTGTCGGTGACGGAGTATGAGAACCGGTTTACTGAGTTGGGTCGGTATGTTCCTTTGATCCTGGGTGATCAACCGATGAGGATGCGGCGTTTCTCTGAGGGATTGAGACCTGAGATCCGATCGAAGATTTGCTGTGCTAGCATTTCTTCTTATGCGGAGTTGGTGAGCATGTCCTTGCGAGCAGAGCAGGACGGGGATAGGTCGTCCCACATGCAAGCACCGATAGTTCCTAGGCCGCGACCAGACTTTCAGGGTGCCCCTTTTCTCGGCAAGAGGCCGTGAGCAGATTCTCCTCCTAGGCGTTCAGCGCCGCTCGCTCAGTAGATGAGAGCTGATCTTTGTTGTTCATATTGTGGGAAGACAGGGCATTTGGACCGTTTTTGCTTCTCCCGTATGCGAGCCAGTGGTTTTACTCCACTGCAGAGGATTAGCCGTCCGATGCCTCAGGTTATTTCTCCTCCACCTCTTCGATCAGCGCCAGCTCATCCATCCTTCAGACCTGCAGTTCCTAGCTTCAGGCCACCTCAGTGGCCCATGGTTCCTCCGTCGAATCGTCAGCAGCAGGCTCGAGTTCATGCGCTTTCAGCTGAAGCGCCTATGTCTGACTTGGGCCCGAGATCCTTCGACGTGACAGCGCACATTGAAGGTATTCCCGTTTCTATGTTGGTGGATACAGGGTCCACTACTTCTCTTATATCTTATGCGACAGTTAGGCATTTGGGTTTGAGATCTGTTCCTATGCAAGGAGTGACGCTTACTACCGCTACAGGGATTTCCTCTGCTTTGGGCAAGCGTTGTATGGATTGTTTGGTCAATCTTGGAAGTGGATCGATCCGTGTTGATTTCTTAGTCGCACCGCTTTATCATTACGATGTTATTATGGGTATGGATTGGCTCATGAGGATGCGAGCTGAGATTGATTGTGAAGCTAGATCAGTGACGATCCATGGACCTGAGGGCGAGACTGTTACTTTCCCAGTTCAAGTCAGTTACCCTCTTCGTATTGATTATTATTCTTCTCTGTTGGAGAGTATGGCTGAATCGGCATTAGTTAGTATGCTGGTAATTCGGGAGTTTGAAGATGTGTTTGAGTCGATTCCTAGATTACCTCCTTAGCGTGAGATTGATTTTGCTATCGACCGCATGCCTGGTGCGGCGCCCATTTCTTTACCCACCTATCGTATGCCTCCAAGTGAAATGGAGGAGTTAAGGAAGCAGATAGATGGTTTGCTGGATTTGGGTTTTATTCGGCCTAGTGTGTCTCCTTGGGGAGCACCTGTTCTGTTTGTGAAGAAGAAGGATGGTTCCTTGCGATTATATATTGATTATCACAGGCTGAATTTGGTTACTGTGAAGAATAAGTACCCTTTGCCCAGGATTGATGATCTGTTTGATCAGTTGAAGGGGGCACGGTACTTTTCGAAGGTTGATCTGCAGTCAGGGTATCATAAGTTGCGCGTCAAGGATGGGGATGTGCAGAAGACCGCTTTCAGGACTAGCTTTGGTCATTATGAGTTCCTTATGATGTCGTTCGGTCTGACGAACGCACCGGCCGTGTTCATGGATCTGATGAACAGGGTGTTTCGGCCATTCTTGTTCCGATTCGTCATTGTCTTTATCGAAGACATCTTGATTTATTCGGCGAGTCGGGCGGAACACGAGGAGCACTTAAGAGCGGTTTTGGGTACTCTCAAGAAGAATTAGCTTTTCGCGCAGTTCAAGAAGTGTGATTTCTGGAAAGAGGAAGTCAAGTTCCTGGGACATGTGGTGTCCAAGGAAGGGATAGTTGTCGATCTTGCCAAGGTAGCTGCAGTGCAGGACTGGAAGCAGCCTAATTCAGTTACTGAGGTAAGGAGTTTTTTGGGTCTTGCAGGCTATTATCGACGCTTCATTCAGGACTTCTCGAAGATTGCCAGACCGTTGTCGCAGCTGACACGGAAGGATTTGAAGTTTGCTTGGAATGAGCAGGCGGAGTTAGCTTTTCAGGAGTTGAAGGACAAGTTGACGTCCGCCCCTGTGCTAGTATTGCTAGAGCAAGGGGTTAAGTATATTATATATACTGACGCCTCTCGCGTTGGTCTGGGTTGTGTCCTTATGCAGAAAGACAGGGTGATTGCTTATGGTTCGCGTCAGTTGAGGAAACACGAAGAGAATTACCCTACGCACGACCTGGAGTTAGCAGCTGTCATATTCGCATTAATGCTTTGGAGTCATTACCTCTATGGTGAGGAGTTTGAGCTCTTTTACGACCACAAGTGCCTTAAGTATATTTTCACGCAGTGTGACTTGAATATGGGGCAACGCTGATGGATGAAAACATTGAAGGACTTCAAGTTCGATGTTTCTTGCCATCTGGGCAAGGCGAACCTTGTGGCAGATGCGTTGAGTTGCAAGAAGGCTATTGAGTTTGCGCCTCCATTGATGATAGCAGAGTGGGATATGTTGGAGTTCGTGCGAGATTTTGAGCAGAAGCCTACGGTGGTTGAGCCATTTGAGGTTATCGCACACATTCGTGTACAGCCCCTTATCGACGAGAGGATCGTTGCAGCTCAGGCAGATGATGAGCTTTTGGTGAAGATGAAGAAGCGGGTTGGTACAGATGAGAACTCCGACTGGAGTGTTAGTTCTGATGGGGGCCTACGATTTCGTGGCCGGTTATGTGTTCCTGACATCCCTAACTTGATACGGGAGGTTCTCGAGTTAGCCCATAGTTCTAAGCTTGCGATGCATCCAGGTAGCGCGAAGATGTATCAGGATATGAGGAGATCTTATTAGTGGGACAATATGAAGGTCCAGATTGTTGAATTTGTTTCTCGTTGTCTCACGTGCCAGCAGGTCAAGGCAGAGCATCGCCGACCTCCTGGGTTGCTGCAGCCCATGCCCACAGCTGAATGGAAGTGGGACTTCATCTTTATGGATTTTATTTCTGGGTTGCCGAGAACGAGAAAGGGATATGACTCTATTTGGGTGATCGTCAACTGATTAACGAAGTCGGCGCATTTCTTACCGATTAGAGTCACTAACTCTGCAGACGAGTTGGCTAGGTTGTATATCAAGGAGATAACACGTCTGCATGGAGTTCCCCTGGAGATTGTGTCTAATAGAGACACGCGTTTCACATCTATCTTCTGGACTAGTATTCAGGAAGCGATGGGTGTGAAATTGAAGTTCAGCACCGCGTTTTATCCGCAAACAGATGGGCAGACGGAGTGCGTGAATCAGGTCCTGGAAGATATGTTGCGAGCTTGTGTTTTAGATTTCAAGGACAGTTGGGATGATTGTCTTCAGTATGCAGAGTTCGCGTATAATAATAGTTTTCAGGCGAGTATCGGCATGGCTCCCTATGAGGCGTTGTATGGTCGCCCGTGCAGAGTACCACATTGCTGGGCAGAAATTGGCGAGCGTAGTTTGCTTGGCCCAGAATTGGTGCAGGTGACTTCAGAGAAGGTTGACATCATTCGACGTCGACTTCTGACAGCCCAGAGTAGGCAGAAGAGTTATGCTGATACGAGGCGTCGATCGCTTGAGTTTGAGGTTGGAGACCGTGTATTTCTGAAGGTCTCTCCTATGAAGGGAGTTCTGCGGTTCGGTAAGAAGGGGAAGCTGACGCCAAGATTTATTGGTCCATTTCAAGTTCTGGATCGAGTGGGAGTGGTAGCATACCGCCTTGCTTTGCCCACACCTCTTGCGGGCGTGCATAACGTATTTCATGTTTCTATGCTGAAGAAGAATGTTCCGGATCCTTCGCATATTATCAGTTGGGAGCAAGTGCAGTTGAGTGAGGATGCCACTTATGTACTGCGACCGACGCGTATTCTCGACAGGAAGGAGCAGGTATTGTATAGCAAGGTTATCCCTCTTGTGAAGGTGTTATGGACGCATCATAGTGAGGAAGAGGCTACTTGGGAATCTGAAGCTGAGGTCAGGAAGACCTACCCTCTGATCCTTGAAGATTATATGAAGGTATGAATTTTGAGGATGAAATTTTCTTTAAGGGGGGTAGATTGTAATGACCTTGGAAAATTTCTGCTAATCTTTCCTTAAGTAGTTGTTTTTGGGGTTATTAGCGCTATACTCGATTGCTTGTGAAATTCGCATCAATCACTTTAAATTCGATCTGCATGACTCAAAACTTGTAGATTAGTTAGCGCTATGTCACTCTGAAATCTGGGATCCATCGCTAAATCCAGTTGTTCTGGGAAATTTTTGGAAGTTCTGGATCGGACCTGGACCGCGCGTCGGAAGTCTGATAGCGATGATCTTAGGCTGTTGCGGTCACCATGTTGGGCTTGACCATCACCTCAAAAATCAAGTCCATGTGATGTTCTGGTTCGATTTGATTGAGTTCGGAGTGAAGAGTGTGAGAACGATTGGAAATTTATTAAGCTTTTATGAAATCTGAGTCGTGTTGCTTGCGCGACGATTTTAAGCTATCTGACCGTTGAATTTTGACCCAATTTCACCCTCTGATCAGGGAAGGTGGCCCAGGTATATCCTTGTGCTTGTGGACCTGATCGAGATTCTGTGACCGTTGAATTGAGTGTAGTCTGCCACGGCTGATCTGAATAGCCGGTCGATACGAAAACTCAGCCTGACCTAGATCCAAGGTCAGTGAGCTTAAGTCCGACCTTTTGTGGTATTTGGCCCACCAGAAGTGCTTCGTTGGATCGTAAGAGGCTGGTTTTGGTTATACCCTAAGTATACCTTGGCCCTGGGGTTATTTTCATCAATATGAGGCCTATTTATAGTCCTTAAACCCTAGCTCTCTTTTCCATACGAATTTTCTCTAACCCTAGCTAAGAAAGAGAGTGGAAAAGAGAGAGAAAGTGAGAGAGAAGTTGGTGAATCATCTTGGATTCTTTCCTATTCTTCTTCATCCTTGAACCTTCACTTTGAATCGTTATTCAGACGATTCTGAGTTCATCTTTGGGTAAGTTAACCTAACCCTAATCTGTGTTAGAGCTTAGAATAGTCTTGGTGTTGTTGTATCTCATTTCTATTCTTGCCTTAGGTTATTCTGTCGCCGTTGACGAAGACATCTCGTCTGAAATCAGTTTGGTGTTCTTTTCTGGCTTAAGGTGCGGACTTTAAGCGTATAGGTTATGGTTTTCAAGGCTTTCAATGCCAGTTAATGGTTTATCCTTGCTATGGATGAGATTTCACATGCCAAATGTTGTGTTTACTTTGCATTCCTGATATGCATGTGTTATATTGAGATTTGCATATTCTATGTGTATGTATAAAGTACCGTATACGTATAAAATATGCACTTGTGTTTGCCATGATTATTTGTCATGCATGTATGCTAGATGTATGTGTGACAACTCCTTGATAAAAGGAATTATCCAAATATGTGTATTTCAACATACGTCATATATGTTGTGTTATGTATTCTAAGTGTTTGTAGAAATGTCGGAATGATCTAAAGTGTGTTGTTTCAACCTAGTATGGGCGTTGAGAAGCGATTCTCAACTCTCCCACTAGTGTGTATGATTTCCTTCTTGCAAGTTACATTCCTTGTTATTTAATTTCAAGTCTTACTTATGCTTACATTTATGTTAAGTTGATATTCTTCAAATGCCTGAGTACCACATGATTTGAGTTGTCATTCCATTACTGTTCTACATTCAATACGATTATCTGTTGTAGTGTAATATGTGTGGGACTAAGCATTAGTCCAGGAAATCGGTAATCTACCTTAAGGTTGTGGCTGAGATTGCTTTCGCCACAAAGGACATATTAGATGAACCCAAGCCGTATTAGAGTTGTCGGCAGTGGTTTAGCCACGCGGGGTGTTTGCGCACTCTATGTCGTTCAACCCAACGTGCGCTCGTGCTAATCGAGTTCGTCAAGTAACCCGATTGTTTGATGTATGTTCACCATGTATGGACGCTACTGTTAGAATCTAGGGTACCGAACTTACCAGTGATATCCTATTAACCATGGTACCTTGATCCGCTAAGACTCTTGAGCCGGACATGGTGGTATGGGATACCGTGGTCGAGCTGTCGGCCTACGTTGGGGTGACGAGCCTCCCCGTAGTGACCAGTGAGCAACTAAACTCATGAGCCGATTATGGTGGTATGGGACACTATATTCGTGCTGTCGGCCTACATTGATTGGTGACGAGCCCTTTGTAGTGACCTCGAGCATACCTGGATACCGCATTGAGGCGACGAGCCAAACTGTGGTAATAAAGGTTAACAGGCGTGTATTGATTGGTGACGAGCCCTTTGCTACGACCTGAAACCATATGATCGTATGAGATGCCTAGGATTGACAACCCTAGAATGGATCACTGTTTGGATGGTGATATGAGGAAGGTATCTTAGCTTCCCAATCCTGCTGTATGAAAAGGACTAATAACAACTTGGTAATCATATCCATGCACCGCATTTGCATGTGCTTTGTAGATGTGCGCACTTTGAGGTGGTGTCATGCGTAACGTAAGATGAAGACGGTGAGGGTGTACGCGTGAGGGCACGCATCATTTTGCATACATCCTTGCATTAACAAGAGTACTTAGGACTTGTTTAATTGTTTTGCTTCATCATTACTGCTTGATTGAACTGATAACATGTTAACCAGTGCCTTATTGTTCCACTGAGTTGATCACTCACTCCCACGTTCTGGGGCGGTGTTAAACACCCACCAGACTCTGTCTTAGGTTCTGATGTTACAGATGTTAATGCGACTTCGGAGGCAAAGCGGGAGATGGATGATGATGAGGCTGCTTTCTCTTATATGCAGTTTTCAGACGGGTTCTAGCGAGCCTAGTTCTGATGTGCGGGATTCTGGGATTATTTTTGGAAAATTAAATGATGTAATCTTGATACTTATAATTTTGATAGTAACACTTTCATTACGACCTGGTTTGTATGTACTTTAGGGATTTACACTTGTACACGTATATTTCTATAAGTCTTCCGCTTGCTTTCTTCACTTATCCCTGAATTATATCTGTGTTTTGGCTTAATTTATTCCATGTTTTATGCACTAATACAGACAACATACATCCATCATTAATATATGTTGCATAAGTGATGTTTTGGAACTCGGGAGCTGAGTTATGCTCAACCCCCGAATTTCAGGGCGTTACACCCTGACTTGTCAAATCAAGTTAGGATTTGCTTGAACTAAGTTAGGTAAAACCCTTAACCCTTATTTAAAAACCTAATTATATTAAAATTCACATTACTAATGATGAAATTATCAATGAATTAGGGTTTGAAGTGTTTTTCCCAAATTCCCGACGCTAGGGCCTCATCCGAGTTAAGGATTTTGTTTCTAAGGTAAAGATCTTCCCCCAAGCTTAAGGATTTTATTTCTAAGGTAAAGATCTTCCCCCAAGCTTCTACTTAACATTTTAGAATAATTAAATACATTTATTTGCTATTTGATTGATAATATGCTTGATGAAATGCTTGAATAACATGAAACTCTTAATATTAGAAAATTCTTGGATGTTAAATGCTTGGAAATATTAGGATGATTGAATTGTGTTGCAGCGGTGGATCGAGCTCCACAAATTATCAAAATATGCGGATAGCCCACTTTAGGGAGGCTATCCTACGGCTGAACGGAGTTAAAAACGGATGATCGACAGTAGTTAGAACTATACGGGATGTTTTGCATCTAATGTCGGTTTGCCCAAGGTCTTCCGTAATTGATCACATCAGTCTAATGCAAGCTCGATCATTCTTGTACTTGGTGATTGTATAACATTCAATAGAATACGAGATACCCCTGTTACCATTGATCTAGTATACTCATAAATATTAGCGTGTTACGATCGTCAAAGACGCATGAGCCAAGCATGGTGGTATGGGACATTGTGTTCTAGGTGTCAGCCTATGCTGGGGTAACGAGCCTCCCCATAGTGACCATTGAATACTGATAAAGGTGATAAAATGTTGTTCGAACAGCCCTTGTTAAATTACTCTGCCAATGGTTCTGTGTCAGAGTACCATTTGAACGATAGGGCATGAGTGGAATTGGGTGACAAACCCCTTTCGTTTTTATTTATTTATTTTGAGTACAAGCCAGCACCTCTGAATTGATGGTTTATACTCGGCATTGGGTGATGACCCGTACCTTGTTGATGCTTTAATTTGGATTAAGGGACACTGGTGAGGAGCCGTCACATATCGCAACGAACCTCGTGATTCGGATAATGACTCGTGATATAATGGCGGTATCCTAGCTTCACCAACTTGCTTTATGAACTGTGACTAATAATCACTTGGCTAATCATGCATATCCTAGGATAGGTTACGATTTGACATTGGAGTTGCTTGTGAGAGAGTGTTGACATTTGCAAAATATGTATGGAAGTCGCTTGTGAGGGAGTGTTGGATTGTGAGGAGCATGCACCATTTCATCATAACATTAATATACTTAAAAAATAGATTAGAAAACCATTAGTTTATTATGCCATCATTACTTGCACTTTGTTGTGTTGGTAACATGTGTAACTTGTTTAGTAGTTGTGCATTAAAGATAACATTCTTGAGTGTATTACATATATTCATATGTATTTGTTGTAAACCTGTTAATCACTAAAATGTCCCAAGTAACAATCTTGGGGATATTTCTTTACTATGTTGGCATTTGACGCCCCTTATTTGACATATGCAGATAACTCAGGAATAAGACCAGTCGGTGGTGTGCTAGGGGCGAGTAGATCCCTAGCTTCTTCCCTCCTAGTAGTTGTTGTTCTATTCCTATTGAAATTGTTGTGATTTGTATAATTCTCACATGGGTGGTGGCCACCTTTGGAACTATAACTTCTAAGTGTTAGCCTTATATTATTGGATCTTGCTATTTCTACATCACTTTAGTTCTACTAAATTGAAATGCGTCACTCTGATTATTCATGTGTAAAATAAATGTGAATTTGAATCAGGATACATGTGAATTTTATTAAGTCAACACACAAAAACTCGGGATCAGAGTCAATGTACTCAGGTGCCAATTTTCGGCGTGTTACACATACTCATTGGAGTATTGAAATTCTTACCATTTTCAAAACCAAACCTCTTTACAAGGTTTAATGCATATTTGGTCTGAGAAATGAATATGCATTCTTTAAGTTGTTTGACTTGTTATCCAAGGAAATAGTTTAGTTCGCCGATCATACTCATTTCAAACTTAGATTTTATAAGATCTGCAAACTAAATAGATAGATTAGCGCATGTAGATCCATATATAATATCGTCAACATAGATTTGAACAATCAAGATATCATAATTATATTTGTTGACAAAGGGTTTTGTCAACACTACCTATATTAAAATTATGACTAAGTAAGAATTTAGTTAACTTTTCATACTATGATCTGAGAGCTTGTTTTAAACCATAAAGAGCATTTTTAAGATAGTAAACATGATCAGAAAGTTTGGGATCTTCAAAACCCTTTGGTTCTTTAATGTAAACTTCCTTATTTAGATCATCATTTAGAAAAGTACTTTTTACATCCATTTGATATATTTTGAATTTCTTATGACATGCAATAGAAATAAATAATATGATTGATTTGAGACACGCCACTGGTGCAAAGGTGTAAGTGCTTTTATATTAAGCACACATAGATTGTCAAATTTCGTAAGACAAAAGCGCTTCAAGGTCAGATCACAAGTATGGAATCACAACTAATCTACATGCCTGAAGATCAAACTTAAGATCGGCTTATGATTAGCTCGAGATCAACACACCTTCTCAAGAAGTCAATGCCCTAATTCAAGACAAGATCGAGTCAAAATTCAAGACATGGTGACCCATATATCTGCTAAAACACGGGTGATATAACCCTAGAAAGACCTTAGGTTAGGATCTTTCAAAAATTCATTATCTTGGGTTTTAATAAGTGTTTTTGCTTTGGAATTCAGCCACCCTAACTTTTGGTTCGGCCAGCGTAACTTTAAGCGCGAACAAAATAACAAATTTTGTTAAAAATTTAGCTAGCCTGAGTTTTGGTTCGGTTAGCCTAAGCTTGAAATTCTGCTAGCCTGAGAAAGTTTGGGTGAGATTCCAGCAATGCAAATGTTCACAACCCCAAGTGTAGGGTCGTAATGTAGTAATAATCTCGGTAAGACCAAGGTCAAATCCACAAGGACTAATCTCGTGTGTATTATAAAAGTAACTAGAATCAAAACTAGAAGAAGATCTAAATCTAAAATGGGAATAACATGAAGTAATTGTAAAGTATTTAATTAGAAACTTAAGAATTCAAAGGTGGGAACTAGGGTGCCCAGGGATCCACTTACAACTATTAGGATGTTTCCTTATTTGATTCAAGGAACCCAATTGGAATTGGAGTCCTATCCTATCCAATTGGAAGATATATCAATAAGATTAGATCTGAACTTCTATTGACCTAATTCTCAATGGATGAGAGTTATGAGGATTGGAAGTGATTCCATCACCAGGAGGCAATAACAAACAATAGGATATACCAATCCCACAACTAAACATAGGAGAATTGTGAAGGTTAGAAGAGATTCCATCACCCAGTCATGCCCAAGGGACGATGGTAAACAATAGGATTTATTAACTTTACAATCTCAAATCAAAAAAAGAAGATACTCAAAGCTATCGCAGATTATTGTAATTTGAGTCACAACAAACCATTAAAAACTAAAAGTATTCCTTAAATATCAAATTATAATCAAAGAAGTTCAACAAGAACAAGAATCAAACAAGAAAAACATCCCAATCATGCTACAAGCTTCACCCCTTAGCCCTAGCTAAGGGATTTAACCAACCATAAACATGATTGGATCTAAAATCCTTAAAGAAAGAATTAAAAACTAAGAAGAAGAGAAGAAGAAACTCTTGAGAGACGGCTTAACCCCTTTGCTCTGCTCCTCAAAACCCTAGAATCCTAAAAAGTGCTTAGGGAACCCATGTTTATATACCAAGTTCCGTAAATTCACAAAATCATAAAAATTTATGCAGTCTACGTAACTCTGAGTAACGCCTTCGATGTTATCGAAGGTGTTTGAATCCTAAAGTCGTGTCTTTTCTTCTTTCACATTTCGTAAGTCTCTTTGTCATCGAACCTTCCTTCGATGTCATCGAGTGAAGCTTTAAGTCATCGAACAAGTTCTCGAGTAATCGAAAAAGTGTCCAAAACAGTCCAACGAGTTGCTTCAATTTCTTCGATAAATTCGATGCCATCGAACAGTCTTCGATGTCATCGAGTATCTTCTTCGTGTCATCGAATTATTTCTTCAATTCGTTGAGAATTGCATCTAATATGTGAAATGACCTAGCTATACGTCCTAGAGGGGGGGTGGAGGGGGGGGGGTGAATAGGACGATGCCAAAATAAAACTTTAACAGCGGAATAAATGAATATGATAACTAAATAAAATAAATCAATTCACAATGCTGAAATAAAAGCAACCTTAATAAACAAGAATTGAGAGGTTGATACGAATTCAGTTCTAAGGATAACCTTACATCATAAAAACCAAGGGTTTATGGCAGGACAACCTTATTTCGAGAACGTCCTTTGTATCAAAAACTCAAACCGAAGAGGAAAATAAATAGTAAGGAATTGAAATAAATTGCAAGAATTTGAATCTAAATTATTACAACATTCCCACTGTACTTGAAATGTAATTTTTACAACATTCACATCCACACATACATTCCACAAATCTGAATGATAAAAGATATAAAACTTAAGCAAGCATTCAAATCAGAAGACAAAGAATTATAGTGGTTCGCCTATGTGTACACCAATTGTTCAACAACAGCCACACAGAATGCTACTCCACTCCTAATATCCTCACACAGGGGATATTAGCGTTCACTAATAAAATAGGTTTCACAGGTTCACCTAAAACCTTCACAATTGTGTCTTTTTAACTTGGGCTTACACAATCCAAAAACCCACACTTTTTGAGTTTTCTGGCTCTCTTCAGATAACCACACAATGAGATTTTTCTGGCGAATCTCAAACAAAAACCAAATGAATAGAATTTTTACATAAACATAAAATACCTGGATTTCTCCTTTTTGTAGTAGCCCGGTAGAACCAATCAGAGTAGATGTTTGAATCAACGTTCAATGTCCAATACTCACTTTACAATTGTTCTAAGTTCTAATTGATTTTAAATTAAATCAAATGGGCTTAGCTCTATTTGATTTTGATTCCAAGAAGAAAGAATACAACAATTCCTCTTTTCATATAAGATTGGAATATAGGAATAAAATCAAATAAGAAAAGCTAACAAAAAGAATATTAAATATGCATAGCGTAGTTTAAAATGAACAAACTTATCTCAGAGTGGAGGCTTGAATTTTCTTGAAATTAATTGATGAAAAAACTCTGAAATTCGTGTTCAATTTATAGATGAAAAGATCACGTCTACGACTGGTCTTAGGAACCCTTCGACTGGTCGTAGCTTCAACAACATTTTTAATTATTAAGCGTGATCTTTGAAAACTATTCTACGACTAGTCTTAGGGAGTCTACGACTGGTCGTGGACCACCTACGACCGGTTGTAGCTGACCCAGGACTGGTCGTAGACAACCAGGCTTGGTTGCTGGAGTTTGAGTCGTAGTTCTAGGACTGGTCGAAGGTCGAGTCGTGACCTCCTTATGACGGGTCGAACAGTCTCCGGGACTGGTCGTAGAGTAACCAAAAAATTCTGAAAATCTTTAACAACTTAGGACTGGTCGTGGAATTTCTTGGACTGGTTGAACCAGTGCTAGGATTAGTCGAACAAGGTTCAGGATTGGTCTTAGAACAGACCAATTCATATAAATAGATTCATTTTGAATTATGTATACAAAATGACCTACCCTAAGGTCAATCTAAGGTTTATCATACCTGGATCATTAAGTATGAACATTGAACTTCATTCTTTTCAGATAATGGTTGACCTTTGAACCTTATGAAGCTTGAGATCTCTACTAGATGTAGCTTGATCTTGAGATCTTCTAAAGCTTGAAATTAAACTTCATCTTGAGTTGTACTTGAGTCTTGAAATGTACTCTTCTTATCGATGTAGCTCTGAACATAGATGCTTAAAGTACATGACTTTTCATTTCTTGAAGCAGAGCACCGTACAAGTGTTGAACCATTGTGATGTAGTGTCTTGATCATATACATATCAACATACAAACACAAGACACAGATAGAGGTTTTGGCACAACAAAATTTGACAATTAAAGGAGCATGAGACTATAACACTTACAATCTCCCCCTTTATCAAATTTGTGACAAAACACACTCATATAAAAATAAGAGAAGCACCACATGCATAATAAAGAATCATGCACCAGTTGTCATAAACTAGCAAGCACACGACATTCACTTATACTTACTCCCCCTGAGTAGCAGCACACATATGAAAAATATAATGATTGCTACACATATTATAGTACTACTCATATCCATAAGCAATCAAACCAAAAGCTTCCAAAAGAGCTTCCAAAAGCCTTCTCCCCCTTTTTGTCACTAAATGATAAAAGAAGAAACAATGTAAAGGATTAAAAGATGGAGTAATAGATGGATTTAATCGACAATATATAAGCAAGTAAAAGTTCACAATCCATTTACTAGTTTAATTAAAAAGTCAGCAAACCAACTAAAGTGCACAATCCAACATAAGTATGAAATCTAATACAGACAAGAATTAAAATCACTCAATCAGATCCTGAAGATGGAGCAGGAATGGTAGGATCAAGTTTATGCATCCCCTTATTCAAGCGCCTAAGATACTTGCGCATATACTTAAACTGAAGATCATGGGCAACATTCATATTCTCTACTTTCTCCTCTAGAGCACGAAGACGAGCATCAAACTCAGATGGCTCATAGTCAGGATCATTTCCAGAATCTGAATCAAGTTCATCGAAAATATCATTCATATCAACATCATCAGGAAGATTGCCAGTATCTTCTGCTTCATTCCCAGCTTCAGTACCACTACCACCAACATCCACTTGGCTAGGAGCCAATCCTAATTTCATCTTATTAATATTTGTATTGTTAAAAATAAGATGATGAATAGGGGCCTCTCCAACAGGCATAACCATGAGCATGTGAGTAGCTAAAACAGTCATAAGATAAGTAAATGGAAGATCACTATGACCAGGATGGATTCGAAACTGAATGATGGAATGACAAATTAAAGAAGGTAGACAGGTCTTTACACCAGTAATGACACAATGCAAAACACGAACCATAAAGGCAGTTAGTTCTGTTTTGTTGCCAGACCGCGGATACGGATTTGAGATAAAGATTCTATGAAGAACCCTATATCTGGGTAACAGATACCTTAAGGGGAGTGCATTTCCTTTATCGGTCCATTGCACTTCCATATTGCATAAATCTCTAGTGAGCATCTATTTTTTTGATTCAGAGTGTTTTTCAGATAATGTATGAATGATAATACCCTCATCATTAATAGGGATTTCCATAAGACCAGCTATTAAATGTCGATCTACTTCAAATAGACCTTCTCTAGTATCAATTTTAAATGTTAAATTCTCATATGAAAAATCAGAGATGCATACTAACATGGATTGAGTAATAGACTGGTATGCAGGCCCACCCCCAATGTAAGATGTTATCCCAACCTACAGATTGGAGTAGAGGTAGGATACCAAATTGAGCAATGTGGTTAAGATCAACTGGACGTTCAACGATGACATTGCACATACGCAAATCCCGTACATCGGATGGATCATTTTCAGGAGACTGAAGATGGCGTTGTGTGATAGGAGTTGATCTAGAAGAAGATAGACCACGGGAGGATTTCTTTTTCCCTTTGGCATCCATTTGCAATACTAGATACAAGAAAACAACTAGATTAAAAAATTATGGAATGGGTTTTCATAGATCAGATTTTTGAAAAGAAGAACCCCAATCTTGCACTGAAAGACCAAATAAAGTGCACAAGAGTGAAAAATGAGATACAATAAGCAAGATTGTATAAGAAAAATGCAAAAGAACCACTAACCTTGAAGGAAAATGATGGTGGGTTCGACCGGTCGGGCTTAGGCTCGTTGGAGAGTGAAATAGAAATGAAGAAGAATAAGCATTTCCCCAATTTAAAGTGATTTCACGAGTTCCACGACTGGTCGTGGATATACACGACCAGTCGTACCAAGACTAGTCATGTATACTCATGACTGGTCAAGTACTGGCCAAAAATTGTATTTTACAACTAATTTTAAAATTTAACTAAAAAGATAAATAAACATATATATAATATGATACAATAATGTAAGAATATTCAATTTAAATTGCACATACCAAGATCAAACTTTAATTTATTAAACCTACTTTTGTCAAGAGGTTTAGTGAAAATATCTGCAATTTGAGTCTCGGTAGGAATATATTCTAAAGATATTATTTTTTCTTCCACTAATTCATGAATGTAATGATACCTAATGTCAATGTGCTTGGTACATGAATGCTGGATTGGGTTTTTAGAAATATTTATTACACTGGAATTATCACAATATAAAACCATTGAGTCTTGTGTAATTCCATAATCTCTTAACATATGTTTCATCCAAACAAGCTGAGTACATGCATTTCCAGCTGCAATGTATTCAGCCTCAGCAGTTGAGACCGATATAAAACTTTGCTTCTTGCTAAATCAAGAAACCAAGCAATTTTCAATATAAAAACAACCACCACTGGTTGATTTTCTATCATCAATATTACCAGCCCAATCAGCATCTGAGTACCCAGCCAACTGGACACTAGTATCATATGGATACTAAAGACCCAAATGCACAGAACTTGCAACATATCTAATAATCCTCTTAACAACAGTTAAATGAGACTCTTTAATATTAGACTGATATCTAGCACAAATACCAATATTGAAAGCTATATCAGGTCTACTAGCAATTAAATAAAGTAAATTGCCAATCATGCTACAATACAATTTAGGATCTACATCTTTACCTGTAAAGTCTTTTAAGAGTCTTAAAGATGTACTCATGGGAGTATTAAAATTCTTACCATTCTCAAATTCGCACTTTTTAATCAAGTTCAAAGCAAACTTGGTTTGAGAAATAAAAATTTCATCAGGTTGTTGTTTTACTTGCAACCCTAGGAAATAATGTAATTCCCCAACCTTCATCTCAAACTTAGATTTCATTAAATCTGTAAACTCAATTGTCATGTTAGTATAAGTTGATCCATAAATAATATCATCAACATAGATCTGAACTATTAAAACATCATTATTATTTTTCTTAACAAAAATCATCTTATCGACATTGCCAATTTAAAAATTATGACTGAGTAAAAACTTAGTCAATTTCTCATACCATACTCTGGGAGCTTGTTTTAGACCATAGAGAGCCTTTTTAAGATGGTATACATGATCAGTAAACTTAGGGTCTTTAAGCCCTATAGGTTGTTCAACATATAACTCTTCATGTAAATCGTCATTCAAAAAAGCACTCTTTACATCCATTTGATAAATACTAAATTTTCTATAGCATGCAATGGATATAAAAAGTCTGATTGATTCAAGACGAGCAACTGGGGCAAAGGTTTCATCGTAATCGATGCCTTCAATTTGAGTGTACCCTTGTACAACAAGTCTTGCCTTGTTTCGAATTATATTTCCAAGTTAATTAGACTTATTTTTAAAAATCCATTTTGTTCTGATAATGTGTTTATCTTTCGGTCTAGGAATGAGATACCAGACATCATTACGAACAAATTGATTAAGTTCTTCTTGCATGGCAACTATCCAGTTTTCGTCAGAAAGAGCTTCTTTTACGTTCACTAGTTCTATCTTAGAAGTAAAGCACATATAATTACATATGTCTTCTAATTATCTACGAGTGCGCACACCAGTGAGAGGGTTTTCAAGAATTTGAGTGGTTGGATGATCTTTGACGGTCCTCAGTTCAGAGTTTTCTTGATTTGATGAAGTATTTGGTTTGTCAATTAAAAGAACTTCATCATTATCTGAACTTGGGGCAGGTGTATTCAATTAATCATTAATGACCACATTAATGGACTCTTCAATCACACCAGTCTTGTTGTGTAGTACACGATATGCATGACTGTTTAAAGAGTATCTTAAAAAGATCCCTTCATCACTCTTAGTGTCAAACTTTCCTAAATTTTCACGGTCATGTAAAATATAGCACTTGTTGCCAAAAACTCGAAAGTATTTGACAGTAGGCTTCTTATCAAACCAAAGTTCGTAAGCCATTTTATTATTAGATTTACAAGTATAAACCCGGTTAATAATATAGCAGGCGGTATTTACTGCTTCAGCCCAAAGATTTCTAGGGAGCTTCATACTATTTAACATTATATTTCCCATTTCTTGAAGCACTCTATTTTTTCTCTCCACAATTCAATTTTGTTGTGGTGTTTTGGGTGCAGAGAATTCATGCGATATTCCCTGATTGTTACAGAAATTTTCAAAATTTCTATTTTCGAACTCAGATCCATGATCACTACGGATCTTACTGACATGAGAACCTTTTTCAATTTAGAATCGTTTGATGATCTTTTTCACTTCATCAAAGGTTTTTGATTTGTCCCTTAAAAATGTAACCCAAGTGAATCTGGTATAATCATCTACGATAACCAAGATGTATTTTTTGCCACCTCGACTCTCCGTTCTGGTTGGTCCTACAAGATCCATGTGGAGCAGCTTGAGTATCTTGATGTGGCATTGGAGTTTACCTTTTTGTGAGAGCTCCTAGTTTATTTACCATACTGGCATTCACCACATATTTTATCTACTTTTGTAATTTAGGTAGACCTCTTATTAGTTCTCCTTTGTTCAATCTGTATAAATTCCGGTAGTGTACATGTCCAAGGTGTTTATACCATAATTCTATCTCATCGGTATGGACCATGTAACACTGTTGATTAGATGAGCTACCATTGCTTACAATATAGCAGTTTTCAGAAGTTCTGTGACCGGTTAATATTACAGAACCCTTTTTGTTTATGATTTCACAACCTTGATTGGAAAATTTCACACTATGGTTGTTATCGCATATTTAGGATATGCTTAACAGGTTGTGTTTTAGCCCCTCAACATATAAAACGTTCTTAAATAAGGGAAGATTATAGAGTTGAACCATACCTTGGCCAATTATCTTACAATTGCTTCCATCACCAAAAGTAACTGACCCATTAGTCATATCTTTAAGATCAGTGAATAAAGCCTTGTCGCCTGTCATATGCCTGGAGCATCCACTATCTAGGTACCACTTTGAATGACTTGTAGCTTTGAAAGCGGTGTGGGCAACTAAGCAGGCAACCTTAGGAACCCATTTTCGAACTATTTTGGGTTTGGGAATAAGTTGGTCTTCTTCTGTCTGTTGTTATAAGAATGACCTACTGAGTTACATTTTAAGAGCTCCTTGAGTAAATCAACTATCTTTTCAGCTAGTGGGTTTCTGTTCTGATTTTTGAAGTTGACAAAGCTACTTTTAGGTTTTTGAAAAGCTTTTGAATTTTTAGAAAAACCTTGACTAGTATTTTTCCCTTTTGAGTTAGAGGACTCTCCTTTCATAAATTTAGGAGTATACTTTTGTTTAGGAGGAACATTTTTATCGTAGCCCAACTCGGATCTGTCGCCACATTTTCTAGATCCGAATAAAAGTTTTTCTAACTTTGGATCTCCTTAGGCATACCTCCATGTATCCTTTAAACTCAGAAGAGAAGATACTTCATTTTTAAGTTTCTCATTTTCAGATTTTAGATTTTTAATTATAAATCACATTTTGATTTTTCAAAACAATATGAAATTTGAGATTTTTCTAAAATAAGAGATTCAAAACATTCTTTGAGTTTAAAAAACTTTTCTTTTTGAAGTTTAAGTTTGACAACAATTTTACAACTTTCCTTGTATAGGCCATTGTAAGTGTCTTGAAGATCATCTTTATTTTCATAATCATTATTCAGATTTTCTTCGCTAGTTGAATCATCATGATCTGAAAAAGTGAATTTGACTAGAGTCATAAGGGCTTTAACTTCACTGCCCGACTCGGTTTCAGAATCTTCTGATTCAGAAGAAGCTTCAGAATCAGATGATTCATCCCAAGTAGCTAACATACCCTTCTTTTTGGGTTTGTCCTTTTTAGGACATTTGTTTGCTAAATGCCCATATTCTTGGCAGTTGTAACATTGACTATCTTTCAAAGACTTCCAAGTTTTAGATTTAGGTTTTGATCTTTTCTTATCATTTGATTTTTGAAAATCAACCCTCTTTTTACTCTTGAAAATCTTGTAAAAATTTTTCGCTAAAAGAGCCATATCATCTTCAGAATCAGAGTTTTCTTGAGAAATACATTTAGAAGATTTAAGAGCAATAGATTTTCTTTTATGAGCTTTAAAGTTTAACTCATAGGTTTGTAAAGAACCAACTAGTTCTTCTACCCTCATATTGTCCGTATCACGAAGTTCCTGGATTGTGGTTACCTTAGAGTTGAACCGTTTAGGAAGTGAGCGTAGTATCTTTGCACACACTTTACTTTCTGGGATTTTATTGCCAAGACCCCACATTGAGTTTACAATGTCATTTAATCTTGTGTAAAAGTCTATAAACATTTCATTTTCCTCCATACGAATTTCTTCAAATTTAGTTGTGAGGAGTTGGACTTTAGATTTTTTGACAATTGTAGTACCCTCGTGTGTCATTTCTAATATATCCTAGGCTTGCTTTACAGTATCACAGGATATGATTCTTTTGAACTCATCCAGTGATAGTGTGCAAGTGATTGCATTTAGTGCTTTTGCATTGGCACTACTCTCATTTTTCTGAAGAGTGGTCCATGAGAAATACGGTGTTACTCTCATTGATTTTGAACCATTGATACCAGTCACTTCAGTGGTAGGTGGGTTCCATTCAGTCACTGTGGCTTGTCACACACTCTCATCCATTGATTTGAGGAAGATCCTCATCCTGGCTTTCCAATAGGCATAGTTGGAGCCATCAAAGGGTGGAGGCCTAGTGACTGATAGGCTATCAAAATTTGACATCTTTTAAATAGCTTAGATCGTTAGCTCAGGAAATAAATCCAAATAAAAAGCAATAAGAGCGAGCTATTAGGCTCTGATACCACTTGAAATGGCCTAGTTATATGTCCTAGAGGGGGGGGGGGGGGTGAATAGGACGATGCCAAAATAAAACTTTAACAGCGGAATAAATGAATATGATAACCAAATAAAATAAATTAATTCACAATGCTGAAATAAAAGCAACCTCAATAAATAAGAATTGAGAAGTTGATACGAATTCAGTTCTAAGGATAACCTTACACCATAAACACCAAGGGTTTATGGTAGGACAACCTTATTTCTAGAATGTTCTTTGTATAAAAAACTCAAACCGAAGAGGAAAATAAATAGCAAGGAATTTAAATAAATTGCAGGAATTTGAATCTAAATTATTACAACATTCCCACTGTACTTAAAATGTAAATTTTACAACATTCACATCCACACATACATTCCACAAATCTGAATGATAAAAGATATAAAACTTAAGCAAGCATTCAAACCACAAGACAGAATTATAGTGGTTCGCCTGTGTGTACGCCAACTGTTCAACAACAGCCACATAAATTGCTACTCCACTCCTAATATCCTCACACAAGGGATAATAGCGTTCACTAACAAAATAAGTTTCACAGGTTCACCTAAAACCTTCACAATTGTGTCTTTTTAACTTGGGCTTACATAATCCAAAAACCCACACTTTATGAGTTTTTTGGCTCTCCTCAGATAACCACACAATGAGATTTTTCTGGAGAATCTCAAACAAAAACCAAATGAAAAGAAATTTTATATAAACGTAAAATACCAGGATTTCTCCTTTTGTAGTAGCCCGGTAGAACCAATCAGAGTAGATGTTCGAATCAACGTTCAATGTCCAATACTCACTTTACAATGATTCTAAGTTCTAATTGATTTTAAATTAAATCAAATGGGCTTAGCTCTATTTGATTTTGATTCCAAGAAGAAGGAATATAGCAATTCCTCTTTTCATATAAGATTGGAATATAGGAATAAAATCAAATAAGAAAAGCTAACAAAAAGAATATTAAATATGCACAGCGTAGCTTAAAATGAACAAACTTATCTCAGAGTGGAGGCTTGAATTTTTTTGAAATTAATCGATGAAAAAACTCTGAAATTCGTGTTCAATTTATAGATGAAAAGATCACGTCTACGACTGGTCTTAGGAACCCTTCGACTGGTAGTAGCTTCAACGACATTTTGAATTATTGAGCGCGATCTTTGAAAACCGTTCTACGACTGGTCTTAGGGAGTCTACAACTGGTCGTGGACCACCTACGACCGGTCATAGCTGAACTAAGACTAGTCGTAGACAACCAGGCTTGGTTGCTGGAGTTTGAGTTGTAATTCTAGGACTAGTCGAAGGTCGAGTCGTGACCTCCTTACGACCGATCGAACAGTCTTCAGGACTAGTCGGACAAGGTCCAGGACTAGTCTTAGAACAGACCAATTCATATAAATAGATTCATTTTGAATTATGTATACAAAATGACCTACCCTAAGGTAATCTAAGGTTTATCATACCTGGATCATTAAGTATGAACATTGAACTTCATTCTTTTCAGATAATGGTTGACCTTTGAACCTTATGAAGCTTGAGATCTCTACTAGTGTAGCTTGATCTTGAGATCTTCTAAAGCTTGAAATTAAACTTCATCTTGAGTTGTACTTGAGTCTTGAAATGTACTCTTCTTATCGATATAGCTCTGAACATAGATGCTTAAAGTACATGACTTTTCATTTCTTGAAGCAGAGCACCATACAAGTCTTAAACCATTGTGATGCAGTGTCTTGATCATATACATATCAACATACAAACACAAGACACAGATAGAGGTTTTGGCACAACAAAATTTGACAATCAAAGGAGCATGAGACCATAACACTTACAATATGTCCAGCAACCAACTTGATTTCTTATGAAAAATCGATGTCATCAATCTATGTTCAATGTCGTCAAACGCTGGCTACGATGTTATCGAACAGTGATCGATGACACAGAGAATGAATTGAATTTCATCACTCTGTTCTTTTGACTTCCTTCCTACTCCACTTGGTTTTCATGGATCTTAGGGTCTTGAAATCTTCAATCTTAGTCTCCAAAGATCCGTTCTTTACTTTGGCAATTCTTGAGCCTTAAATCCTTGCTTTTTTGCATTCTTTTTAATCAAAGCTCTTAAACTCACCTTGCAACACAAACATGTATAAAATATACCATTGAGAATTATCATGTTCATAAAGCCAAGATATACATGAGGAAAAATATGCAATATTTGAGTCTCAACACACTCCCCAACCAGCATTTTGCTAGTCTCGAGCAAAAATATGCATAAAAAATTCTTCCATCTTCAAAGCTCGAAACCTTTTTTAGAAGACAATCTTTTGTGTAATCAAATATGGATGAGTAACACCAAGTCATAGAGGTACTGACTTAGCTCAAACCTGGAACGAGTCCTAGATTCGACCTCCTCTTCACCGTTAGTTTGAACCGACTCCAGCACAGGTATCACAAACAAACCCCACTCATTCAGAATAGCCTTGCACTCAACATGCTATTGAGTTGACTTGGTAAATAACCGACTAAGATTGTATTCATCTTATTTTCAACTAGCGCTTTGAGTTGTCTAAGAAGTTGGGTGGAGATACTATCAAACTCATAGACTGAATGATTCAAGGACCAACAACAGGTATTACCCCTCATCCCCACCATCTTACAAACTAGATGGAATTGACTCACCTAGTTTCCCAACTGAGTCGACTCGGTTACGAGTCACTGATGCCTAATGACATTCTATCCAGGTACTACCTAAAACTGTTTGCCTTGAAGAACATCCTTTCCTTCAATCAGTCCAAACAAGTAAATAGAAGATAAGATCTATTTAATTTTTTTAAGCTAAATGTGAGTTGGAATTAGAAGTCTGAACTTATACTTGATTGGATTTTAGGATCATCACATTCACTATATAGGAACGTTACAAATCAAGAAAGATACCCACCCAAGGTGAGGATCACCCTTCAAGCCTTTCAACATCATGATAGTTAGCATTGTTTAATTATATTCATTTATTTATCATATTGATTTCTTGATACCATATCATATAGAAATGATGATAAATGTTAATTCTAATTGAGTGATTCTTTATAAATATTTGATGACTGAATTAAATTCCATTATTGGACATGCTATAGATCGTAAATATCCCTGTTTTGATTTTAAATGTACATTTTGCATGTGTGAATACTATTGACATTGTACGTGTCTCGTTTTACTACTTGTGATGACATGACGATGTTTATGGAGGTCCTCTAACTAGTGACCATTCTATTTAATAAATTAAATTGAAGTTTGTCATGGACTTACCATTTAATGAATTGTTGTGCCCTTGTGGCTTTTGGGGTCAATCCCTTTCACCATGTCATTGAATGAACTATTTACCCTATGTGGCTTGATTGTATGTTTGTCCTTTGTGGCCTCAATGGAATAATTGCCCTAAGTGGCTTTTATGGATGATTTTCGTACAACCTCATGATGGTAAGTTCCACTTGTTTAATTGTTACTAGCAACTAGTTAGGTTGGTTACCTTTAAACATCCTATTTGTTAGTCTCATGAGCCAAGGATGGTGGAATGGGACACTATGCCTGAGTGGTTGGCCTATGCTGGGTGATAAACCCCCTACAGTGACCTTTGAGCTTTCTTAAAATGATTGTTCGAAATTGAAATAATAATGGTTGGGCTAATCATGCATTTTCATAGCATATGGTCTTTCTGGGTGCCTAGTTCTCATTGGGCGTACCTTTGAGTACTTTTTCGAGTGGCTAGTTCTCCTTGGGCAACCTCATTGCACAGTCTTTTCTGGGTGACTAGTTCTCCTTGGGCATACCTTTGAGTACTTTTTCGAGTAGCTAATTCTCCTTGGGTGACTTCATTGTATAGTCTTTTCTTGGTGGCTAGTTCTCCTTGGGCGTACCTTGAGTACTTTTTCAGGTGGCTAGTTCTCCCTGGGTGACTTCGTTGCATAGTCTTTTCCGGGTGGCTAGTTCTCCTTGGGTGACTTTTTACCAGCCGGATGTGCATCCCCAGGTCTGTGAGCATGTGCATGCATTCATACATTTAAACAAGATTATCTTTGTGAAATTTATTTGATGAATGTGTATCTGATGAACCTTGCCTAAATTCTATGATAATCATGGTGAAATAATTGTTATACACTATTCTTGATAATTATGCTTAATTATTTTGATGATATGATAGCTCTTGGGGGTTATACCTCACTAGGATAGCCATTGACGCTATCAAACCGTACTCAGTGCACAGGAGGCGCAGATGGCATGCATCCTGATGTTTATGTGGAATAGGAGGAGCCAAATGATCTTACGACTCCCTATTCCTGATCTCATGTGAAATCGAGTTGTATTGTCGTGTATTATTATAACTTAAGACATTGGTTTGTAAAAGTTCTCGGGTAGCCATTTGATTATTTAGTTACATATATTTGGACTCCCTCTTATACTTAATTGTTTCCATCCTGCTATATTACTAACTCTGATAATAAAAGAGGAAAAAAATGTAAGTGAAATTTGGGATATTTTAAAGGTTAACACTCGGGTTTTTGGAAAACAAGTAGTGTAATCAGGTACCGGGAACAAGGGTGATACAGGCAAGGAATGGGCGACCAAGAATGACTGGAATTTGAGTGCTCATGTCCACAATGGGTTGAGTATCCAGGATGATAAAATCTAGTAGGTAGTAGAATTTGTCAACCTGGACCAACACATCCTTAATTATCTCTCTCAGTACACGAACCGAGTGATCGACAAGTTGTAATGTGGTCCAGGTGGTTTTTAATTCACCTAGACCCAGTTGTTCGTAGACCAAGTATGGGATTAGATTTATGCTCACTCATAAGTCAAGAAGTGCATGCTCAATCCGGTAATTCCCAAGTACACAAGTGATGGTTAGACTACCAGGCTCTTTGTACTTTTGTGGCACATCTTACTTTAGGATGGCACTCATTTTTTTGTTTAATAGATTTTCTTTTGAATATTTTACTGTCTTTTGGTCGTACATAAGTCTTTCATAAATTTGGCATATGAAGGTATTTGTTTAATGACATCTAGTAGAGGAATGTTGACCTTTACTTGTTTCAGCACCTCTAGAATATCCTGAGAGTTAGAGAAAAGTTTTGATGCAACCAACCGTTGGGGAAATGGACCAATCGGCTAGCCTTGAGGTTTCAGTTCTAAATCTTGTGGAGTCGTGCTAGATCTATCGTTGTTGTTCTCTTCCGGGTCCTTAGGCTTTTCAGCCATAACCAAAATGGTTTTGTCAATGATCTTCCCACTCTTAAGAGTGGTGATAGATTTAGCTTGCTCCATTTGATTTGAAGAGCTCGGGTCGCTGACTTCATATTGTAGTTTTGGATTGGGAAGAGGTTGAGCTGAAAGGCTTCTTTTTTCCCCAATCACATTTTTTGTTTCAAGCCCTTATATGGCCTTTGTAAGGTCTTGAAAAGTTTGTAGCATACCCTGATTGAAACACTCTTGATTTTGAAGATGCTTTAGAACTAGATCCTCTTGAGGTTTCCCTTGATTTAGAATTTGACTAGGGAATCCTTAAGGAGAAGTAGTTTGTCCACTCCTCCAACTGAAGTTTGGATGATTTCTCCAACTAGGATTGTATGTATTGGAAGTGGATCCATTGAAAGGTCTTTGGTAATTATTTACGGCATTAGATTGCTCATTCAGTACCTCTTGAAAAGCAGGTATTGTTGGATAATTTTCTTTTGTGTGAATGTTGCAAGCATAAATACCGCAAACAGTTTCCTTAGCCTTATCCTTCTTTAGTTCCATGGCGTTTCCTTAGCCTTATCCTTCTTTAGTTCCATGGCCACGAGTTTTCTTGTGAGATTATCCACTTTAGCATTTATATCATCATCTTCTTTCATAAGATAAATTCCGCCCATCTCCTTTGATTGAGTAGGCCTAGAAGTGGGGCTAGATTTTGGAGAAATGTCCCATAATTGTGTGTGTTCAATAAGCTTATCAAAATAATCTCACACATCATCAACCTTTTTGTTCATGAATTCCCCATTGCACATTATCTCGACCATTTGGAGCATGGAAGAACTCAGCCCATTATAAAAAAAACTTATTATTCTCCAAGTTTCAAAACCATGTTGTGGGCATGAATTGACCAGATCTGTGAACCGCTCCCAACATTGGAAGAATGTTTCATCTTCCTTTTGGGTGAAATTCATGATTGATTTTCTAAGGGTGTTCGTTTTATGATATGGGAAATTTTTCTTAATGAACTCCCTTGTCATGTCGTTCCATCTGCTAATAGATCATAGATGTAGTAAATGCAGCCACGTCTTAGCTTTCTCTTTCAAGGAGAAGAGAAAGATTTTCAACCTGACTGTGTCCTCAGACACGTTTGGAAAATATAAAGTGGCTTATAATCTCATCAAACTCTTTCATGTGTAAATATGGATTTTCAGATTTAAGTCCATGGAATTTTGGAAGGAGTTGGATCACCCCTAGCTTAATATCCATATGTCCTGTATTTTTTAGAAAAACCATACAGGAACGTGTGTTCACCCCCGTCGGTTTTAAATAATCTCATAAAGTATGAGGCGGGGGTGCTTGATGTACCTCGTTTTCATCCTTGATTTCCTCAACCCTAGGTTGAGGTAGATTTAGAGGTTGATTTGCCGGTTGATTGATAACCATAACTTCAGTTAACTCTGAGGATCTCTAGTGGTGTCTAATCCTATGATGGATAGATAACCCCTCAACAAATTCTCTTTCACTCAAGAGACGTCAAGTGTTATCACAGACCCACTTGGGCATGAAACACCCTTAGCCCTTAAGTAACTAAGCTAACCTAAAACTAAGAGAGAGAAAACTAAAGCAATTAAGAAATCTAGAAATAGAAAGTGAGAGATTTAGAAAGAAGTTACCAAATTAGAAGTTTCTATATTAAGATCCTGCAAAACAGAAAAGCAAGTTAGTTTCTAAAAACAACTTAGGAAAGTAAGTTAGTTTTTAAAAGCAAATTAGGAAAGTTCCTAACCTAAAAATAAAAAGATAAGTTAGTTTCTAAAAAATAATTCAAAAAAATCCTAACCTAAAAATAGAAAGTAAATAAACCTTAATCTTAACCTAATTTCAAAATTAATTAATCTCAGAAAAATGCCACTATTAGTCCCCGGCAACGGTGCCAAAAACTTGTTCACAACCCCAAGTGTAGGGTCGCGAGGTAGGAATAATCTCGGTAAGACTGAGGTCGAATCCACAAGGACAAATCTCATGTGTATTCTAAAAGTAACTAGAATCAAAACTAGAAGAAGATCTAAATCTAAATTGGGAATAAAAGGAAGTAATTATGTAGTATTTAATTAGAAACTTAAAAATTCAAAGGTGGGAACTAGGGTGCCCAAGGATCCACTTACAGCTATTAGAATGTTTCCTTATTTGATTCAAGGAACCCAATTGGAATTGGAGTCCTATCCTATCCAATTGGAAGATATATCAATAAGATCATATCTAAACTTCCATTGACCTAATTCTTAATGAATGAGAGTTGTGAGGATTGGAAGTGATTCCATCATCTAACTATGCCCAGAAGGCAATGGCAAACAATAGGATATACCAATCCCACAACCAAACATAGGAGAATTGTGAAGGTTAGAAGAGATTCCATCACCTAGCCATGCCCAATTATGAATAGGCTAGATGACAAATAAACATCACTACAGCCTTAGGAAGGTTTCAACCGTGCATGTCATTATCTCGGTTGTTTTCTCTGGTTTAGTTCACTTGAGCTATGAATATGTTTTCATTTTGAGCTCATGCCTTAAAATGATTTGGAAAATCTGCTGTGGATATGCTTCGATTTTAAGCTCATGCCTTAAAATGATTTGAAAAATCAAATGGACAGTGTTATGGGAAAATCTAGAGCATATCCTATCTAGGAGAAACCTCCAAGTAGCGAGACTAGGCGGGATTATACTTAGCTCGGCCGCATTCCGTCCGCTTGAAGTTAGCTCAGACTCAGTTCCGAGGCACAATGTTGGTGTCTTCCATCGAGTTTAGTAGAAAAAGTATGGGCGCGAGAACCGACAAGTCAGTCTAAATGGAGGCATGACTAGCATATCGTCCCGGTAACACACGATCTTGAAATAACTACACAACTGCTGATATCTGCACGTTCGCCATTCGTGGCTAGTGGCTAAGATTGTGCCGAGAAATATGGGCAATCCACTCCAGTTGCAAGGTATAAATAGCCATTGACTACACAAGAATAGGGACGTAAGATCTCACACCCTACACCTAGCTACACTACTTAGACCTAGATTCCTAGCCTAACGTTGGCATCGGAGGGTCCCCTGCTCTAGCTAGGGTCTCCTTTGTCCTTCTCTTGTGTAGGCTTATAGAGCTCGGAGCGAGTGTTCGGAGCTCGGTAAGGGTGAACTAGATTTTTGCATCAACATCTTGGTGCCGTCTATGAGAAACGAGACGAAAGAGTCTTTGTAGCTTTACTAGAAATGGCTAAGGGAAAATGGAGAGCACTTCTAGCACTAGCGGCGGAGCCCGAGCCCGTTGGACAACGACACTCGTCCTTGATACTCCATGCTGAGTCAACCCTAACGAGACTGTCTCAACGGACTCAGAGCCGCGGAGGTAAGTATCGAGCACTATAAAATCAAGTGCAGGCGTTGGTCGATGAGATTAATCAGATGAAGTGGCAACAGGCGACAAGTCAATATCCACCCCCCGACCAAGGAGAGGCTGCTCGTCCTTCAATAGAGCGACTTGTCCTCGTAGGTTCACAAGCGGGAGTATCTCGGAGCATGTCGGCCCGTGCTCTAACTCATGTATGAGAAGCAGTTGTCCAGGTTCTGACTTATGTGTCTGAGACCTCGGCCTTGGCCCCTACTAATGTAATGCCCCGGTTTCCATAACCCGAGTACGAGACTCGTTCTGGAAGCCTGAGAGTTAACAAATCAGAGATCTAGCAGAAAGATTAAAGTCAGAGTACGATAGCATAAGCAAGCATGAATTATATCATATAAACCCAAATATTTGGCCCACTCAGCTGGAGGCCTTATTACAAAATTTTGAAAGTATCAATGTATCAAATCAAACACAAGAGTACTACTACTACTAATTAAAATAGAAGCAACCGGCTGCTTCTTGCTGCTGCTTATCTTTGTAATATCCGTCTTTAGGCTCCACCATCATACTATCAAGGTCAGTGTTACCATCCTCTTCATTTACACCTGCATACTCTGTACGGTTGGATATTTGATGAATGAGTGGCCAACTAAGTGTGAATTCCCCTCAAGATTTCACACTGCCGCCTTAGTAGACATAGTTTAAAAAAATAAGAAAATAATCCAAAACAGGCAAGATGCAGTCTTATTAAAATGCATGGGTGTATGAATGCACATCAACTTAGGGTGCTCATCCAGTTGGACTTAGGCTCGTCACCTATGTAATCGTTGACCTGGGGATGTATCCAGTCGGACTTGAGCTCGTCACCCATGCAATCATCGACCTGGGAATGCTCTTTCAGTCAGACAAATAGGTCAATAGTCGGTGGTCTGGGAGCTAGCAAAATGATACCCCAATGATCCTAAGGACACGTGCTACAGCATCTAGAATTAGCCACCCATTATTGCCAATATGCTATGGATGTATGATTAGTCAAACTGTTATTATTCCAATTATAATTAGCCATTTTAAGTAACTCAATGGTCACTGCAGGGGGCTCGTCACCCAGCGTAGGCCGACAACTCGGACATGGTGCCCCATGACCACCATCCCCGGCTCATGAGGTTTTCCACCTAGGGATGTTAAATAAAACCCTTTAATCAAAATGACACTAGGTCAAGGGCCCTATTTTCCACACAAAATCCGTCTAGTTACACCCCAAGTGTGGCTCACATATAATTGTGGAGTTCTCCACATGTAGTGTTGTGACTTAGATATTAAGGCGACTCACAACCATAAGTTCTTATATGAGGTGCATAGAATTACATAATGGAGGAAAAAATTTTAATGTGTCATCGTGAGACTATAGTACCAACTACCAATCTATATAATACTAAACATAAGAATAACGATCATTATTCATGAATGGTACTCATTAACTAGCATATGAACCTAACATGTAATATGAAGATAATACATCAATCATGAATTTGAGATAGGGCAGTTAATAGAACTTAGAAATTTATGACGAGTATTAGGACCTTAAACTAGTGGTAGCAATTTGATGTATACTATTTTTAGCTAACTTAGAGATGGAAAGCCCAAGGAAAAAATCATCATTGAGTCGTCATAGTCCTGCCCTTGATCTGAATCCCCGTATGCAACTAATGGCCCCAAGTTACACAAGTAGCTTCCTCGAGGATTCGATTGCATTAGATAATAACTTCTAAACATACTAAAGGTTTGAATGGCCCATGAATAGAATCACTTGGGCTCACTTTAAAGCGGCTGGGCCCACCAGATTTTATTCTTCAAATGGCCCAGATTGGGCCTGGGATTTACTCCAAGTTCAGGCCCAAATTGGCCCAACATTTGAGGCCCGAACTGGGCCTGGTTCGGCCTAGCCAGGTGGTCCAAAGGGTGGCCCAAAACTTGACCAGGCTCACCAGATTTTATGGTGAGGCCCTCCGTTATGTGGCATGGCCTATTTGATACGTGCAGCCCGTTTTCAGCTGGATTCAAGGCCCAGCTGAGACCTGCATTACATGGCCTGGGGAAAGCCCGTCTTCAATCCAACTAAGGACCGTCTTCAGCCCATTTATTTATACCAGCAGGAGGCTGGTTTTTAGTCCGATCCAAGGCTTGATGAGCGCCTGATTCTAGTAATTTTCATGGCCTGATGGGTGCCAGATCTCGGCTCCTAGTATGGTCCATCTGAGTCTTGAAATCCTAACTCGAATCAGGGCCCGTTAAGGCCTGACTCTAGCTCCAACCATGGCCTATTTTTAGGCTATTTTCAGTCTATCTTAGAGCTTGAAAAAGGCCTGACTTTGAATTAGTTTGTGGGCCCCATTACCGATCCCACATGACTTGGTGAATCCTGGGTTTTTAGTTCACTTCAGGGTGCCTTTAGAGGCTCTGTTCGAAGCCATTTTTAGCTTGGGTTGAAGTTTTAATTAGGGGGAGGAAACGAGCTTACTTGACTCAATCGGGTTAGAGTTGGAGCATAGAAACCCGCGTACCCACACTATCCTCCTCTCTTTTCTTTCTCTCTTTTCTTCTCCTCTCTCTTTTCCCTTTTCTTTCCTCTCTGTTTTGTTTCATAGCGCATCTGATGGTAGTCTTTTATAGATGGCTTTGAAGCTTCTAGAGAGTCGGCTACGCACCTTGATTGTGTAACGTCATGCGTAACAACAGCACCGTCATTGAGACAATGCGGAGGATTTATGGTGGTTTCTCTTTCTAATTTGGGAGAGAGGCTGGAGTTTTGGTTGGGTTATCCGAATGATTTGTAGTGTTGCTGAAATCGGCATGCAAAACGCTTGCGGCACCCGGTTTCAAAACATCTTTTCTTCTCTCCCCCGGTCGGATCCGAGACGTCCATTAGCTGGGGCTCATAGAAGGAAGTCCTAGCTACGTTCTTGGGTGTAAGAACGCTTAATCTGTGGCCCCGTAAAGAGGTCTGATCGGATGGAGCTTCCATTCTATGGTAGCTTCGTTTGGAAACAGGGGAATGTAAATTCCATCGGATTCCTTCCTTCCTTTACTGACCATGTGGCAGTGGTCAGTTTTGGAATGGCTTATAGTCGGACGGTTTAGATTGGTGTAGTGGATGCTAATCAGAGAACCGTGGTGTCTAATTCATTATCCCGTCCATTTTTTTTGTCTGCTGTTATAACCAACGGGAATGTTGCTTTCAGCTCGTTTGTACGGCATTGATGGATCCACTTAGGATGGCCTCTTGATAAATCCACTCCCTTCATCAGATCTCTCGTATTGTGTTGGCCCATGAGTCAAAGTATGGAGTAGATCTGAGGTTTTAGTGCGCCACAACACGTTTGGAAAGGTGGGAACTGTCTAACGTGAAAACATTTCTGAAACCATGTCATGGGATATCGTGTTTGACTATGATATCATGTGGGGTCTACTCATGATGCCCTTTGTGAGATCTACTCCATTCATTGGTTTGGCGGGGTCATGTTAAGGCAGGGGCCAGCATATGGGGAAATTTTAAGTCACAGGCGGGCCACACTTTATAACCATGTATTAGTGATAATTCATTATGAAAGGAAACTTACGTAAACAGATTGCTTAAGAGTTATACATGAGGTTAGTTTTTTACTTACAATCTTACCCTTTTCTCTAGTCCAGACTTCTGTCGTCCGTACTCCACAACCTCACCCTCTAAACGAAGTGAAATTTGACGGGTGATCGTTATTCTACATGCTCTTTCTGTCACCCAAATTTGAGCCCTGATCTCTCAAGGATGACTAAGATTCTCTTTTAATGGCTAATATATTTCAAAATTCTAAAATAATATTTGTACACCTTTGATTGACAAGTTACCGAGCAGTTTGGACTTAAACCCTAAGATCTTCATGATGATCGGTTTACCATGATGTTTACATGGCCTGTTTGGCGGATCCAAATATGACAGATGGACAGATGACTTGTTAAAAATAAGGACACTTGATAGTTAACACTTTGGCCATATATGTCAGTGGATGTACGGTCAGTTTCATAAATGGATGGTCATAAGGTGTGTTTCTGGAGTGTTTAGGGGTATGACACGTATACTGTTAGATTCGAGTGACTTGTTCACGTGTATAAGTTCCTCAGATTGTAATTTTAATGGTGGGTTAAGCATATTCATGTAAGGTGAACAAGATGAACGAGTCGGAATCTTGATTTGATAAGTGTACGGACAGATGTAGAGGCCAAGTAGCTAATTTACTATGATTTAAGGGCTAAAATTTGATGTGTATGGTTAATTTATGACAATTAGGCTTGGTATAAAATTTCACATGAAATGGATCATGGGAACTATGTGATCTAGAATTTAGGGGTCTATGTTAATGGCATTTTTGTAATTATTGCTGATCTAAGAGTTTGGTGAAATCTAATGGTTCTACATGGTCCTATATCCATTTTTAAATAATTTTTATAAAAGTACTTACATCTAAATCATTATAGATAAAGAGTTATTCACCAATTTAGTTAAGAGAAGGTATGTATATCAGACCACATGATCAATGGTCAGATGACTTGATTTATGGATGGAGATCATTCTTAATTGGTCTGATTCATATTGGAGGATAGATGTAGGGTTAGGTTGGCTGCATAGGTACCATATATGTGTACATAATAGGTTAAATTCATGGTAACACTCAAGGACTTCCAATACTTGGGTATTGAAAAGTTCGGGGTGTTACAACTAACCTCCACCATGAATTAGAAAGGAGAAGAAGGGACAGGATGCCTGAGGTCAATGCTCCTCACAAAATAGTTGCTGAGAACAAAGATCCATGGAAATCTTAGCTTGATGAGCTTCGAAACCAGATCGAGAGCATGCAACGAGATCAATATGCGTAGGCTCCAACTGCGGTAGAAGCAATGATGGAGGAGACCGAGCCTCCATTTACTAGTGAAATTATTGGCGCAACAGTGCCTTTGAGGTTCAAGATGCCCCTTGCCATCCAATATTTAGGTTCTAGGGACCCGACTGAACACATGGAGTCTTATCGCTCCTGGATGCAGATCAGTCAATATCGAAAGCAATGATGTGTAGAGGATTCGCTATAACCCTCATGGGGGCTACGAGAAACTAGTACCAGCAGCTCAAGACAAAGTCGATTAGTACATTCGCTGAACTCAGTAAGGCCTTCTGGACGCAGTTTATTGTCGGGAAGAAGAGTCAGAAGCCGTCGACTCACCTGCTCACCCTAAAGAAGAAAAGCGGAGAACCATTGAAGGATTACATTTCTTGGTTTAACGAGGAGGCTTTGTAAGTGGACGATTATTCCGATAAGATGGCTCTGACTGCCATGATCAGCGGGCTTAGAGACGAGAGATTCCTCTTCTCGATAGGGAAGAATCCCCCAACCACCCTGAGTGAACTCATAAGTCGAGCTCGGAAATATACCAATGCTGAAGAATTCTTCAGCTTGCGAAAAAATGCCCAAAGCTCAAAGCACCCTTTCAAGGATAAGAAGCATAAGGATGTCCCACCTCAACCTGGTATGAGCAGGAAGAGAGCATGTGAGGATTTGTCTCACACCCAAAGGCAGAGGAGAAAGCTTGAAAGTTGATTCAGTTTGTATACTCCTCTCAACACATCTCCAGAGCAGATCCTATTGGATATCCAAGATAGAAGGCTATTACTTTGGCCTACTTCATGAAGAAGGAAGCAGGTCAGAAAGATAAATGCAAATATTGTTGCTTTCATCGTGACCATGGGCATAATACCAGGGATTGTGTCGACCTAAAGGAAGAAATCGAGACCCTTATCCACAAGGGTCACTTACGTTAGTACATAAAAGAAGAGAAGCAGACTCGATGGTATCGAAATTTGGATGATATACGGTGTTCCGTCCGGAGGTGGTGACTCGAACCAGGCCCGTAAAGCCCATGCTCGGAGTACCGACCCCGAACACCAATTCACTTGGCTAATAGGCCGAGAAAGGAGCTTCGGGTAAGCCAATGTAGTCTTACATTTATAGAGGATGATGCGCATGGGATTCAACATCCTCATGATGATGCTTTGGTAGTCGTGATGACGATAGCCAATCATAAAGTATACTGCATCCTAGTCGACACTGGGAGCTCGTCTGACATCCTATACTCCGAGGCATTCGATAAGATGGGTATCGACATGTCACGCCTCCGACCTATAAAAACCCTGCTGCATGGCTTCGTAAGCGACAAAGTTATCTCAGAGGGAGCGATTTCTCTCCTGATCACCGCTGGAGAAGGTCAGAACTAAGTTACTTTACTGGTAGACTCCTTCGTTGTAAATGCACCGTTAACTCATAACGTTATCATTAGGCAACCATCTCTTAACGCCATGAGAGTAGTAGTGTCCACGTACCACATGATGATGAAGTTTCCTACTGTCAGGGGAGTGGGCTATGTCAGAGGTGATCAGTGAGAGGCTCAGCGATGTTATTCCATAGTGGTTAGAAAGGGCTCGACAAAGCAAGCCTTCACAATCAATATGCTCGACCCTAAAGAGAACATCTCAGCGGAGAGTTCCCCCATAGAGGACCTCCTGACCTTCTCGCTCGATGGTGTCGATTCGACCAGAACAGTCCAGCTCGGATCATCATTGAGTGCCGAGCAGCGGGACCAGATGCTGAATTTTCTACAACAACATAAAGATGTCTTCGCATGGTCCCACTAGGACATGCTGAGCATCACCTTAGAAGTCATGGTCCATAGACTGAAAGTAGATCTGAAGCATAAACCAGTTAAGCAAAAAAGGAGGGCTTTTGAGCCCGAGAAGTACACGGCGATTGCTGAGGAGGTTGCCAAACTCCTCAATGTCGGCTTCATAGAAGAGGTCCACTACCCCGACTGGATCGCCAACGTTGTGCTCGTCAAAAAAACCAACGAAAAATGGCAGGTCTGCATAGATTATTCTGACCTTAACAAGACTTGCCCCAAGGATAGCTTCCCCCTCCTAAGGATTGACCAACTGGTTGATAGCACAGCCGGGCACAAGCTCCTAACATTCATGGATGCATATTCTGGCTATAATCAGATAGTTATGCATTCCTCAGATAAACAAAAATGGCTTTCATCACAGACAAGGGACTCTACTACTACCGGGTCATGCCATTCGGGTTGAAGAATGCAGGGGCTACCTATTAATGACTAGTGAACAAGATGTTCGCTCAGCAAATCGGTAAGACCATGGAGGTTTATGTCGATGACATGTTGGTGAAAAGTGTCAAGTTAGTTGACCATATCTCAGATCTGGCCAAGGCTTTCTCCATAATTTGGAAGTATCGGATGGAGCTAAACCCAACCAAATGCGTGTTCAGTGTAGGTTTGGGTAAGTTCCTCAGTTTTCAAGTCAGTCAGAGGGGAATCGAGGCCAATCTGGAAAAGATAAGGGCTCTCCTAGATATGAGCTCGCCTCAAAATTTGAAGGAAATCCAATGTCTTATAGGAAAGGTATCTGTGCTCAACTGCTTCATCTCCAGAGGCATAAATAAGTGCCTCCCTTTTTTCCAACAATTGAAGGGTAGTAAGAAGGTAGAGTGGACTCCTAAGTGCGAGTAAGCGTTCCAACAACTAAAGCAGTATTTGGGATCACCCCAGTTGCTGTCTAAGCCAGAGAAATGAGAATTGTTGTTCCTCTACTAAGTCGTGTCTTCCGTGGTCGTCGGCTCAGCTCTCGTCAGAGAGTTTGGGAAAAAGTAATACCCGGTCTACTAGGTTAGCAAGGCATTGATCCCAGCAGAAAAGGGATATCTAGATATGGAAAAACTTTCCTTAGCTCTAATCGTTTCAGCTCGATGGCTACGTCCATACATCCAAGCACACCACATAATTGTCCTCACAGATCAACCCCTCTGGCAAGTGCTGCAGAAGCCCGAAGTGTCTGGACGGTTGACCAAGTGGGTAGTTGAGCTCAGTGAGTTTGATATCGAATATCAGCCGAGGACAGCGATCAAAGTTTAGGCAGTGGCTGACTTCATAGCAAAATTCACTACTCAGAATAATGAGGTAGACGCATCTAGCTCAGATGCACCCGTGAGCTCGGTAAGGAATCTTACGGTCACTCATGTCCCTTAGTGTGCCGAGGAGACCGAGGCAGAGGACAAGTGGTCATTGTTTGTGGATGGTTCATCAAACTCAAAGCGAGGGGGAGCAAGGATCGTTCTAGTCGCTCCCGACACAATGACAGTTCAGTACGCAATGAGGCTCGAATTCTGAGCCTCCAACAATGAAGCAGAATATAAAGCCTTGCAGGCCAAACTCAGACGGGCATCCGCCCTTGGAGTCCGAGCTCTGAACGTCAAGTGCGACTCACAGCTTGTTGTAAATTAGATATCATCAGAGTATGAGGTAAAAGAATATAGAATGGTAGCCTACCTGAACGAAGCTCAAAGGCTAATGGGGAAATTCCAGGAGTACTGCATCAGCCAAATACTAAAGGCTGAGAATTCTTGCGCAGACGCACTTGCCAAACTAGCTTTGGTGGCTAAAGAGAGAATTTTGAGGTTTATCCCGGTGGAGTTCTTATGTAGGCCAAGCATCGACAGTCACGAAGTCATCCAACCTGTGCAGGTAATTAAGAGTTGCATGGACTCGATAGTCAAGTTCCTCGAGGACGGGAAGGTTCCTGAGGACAGGTTAGAGGCTCGACGCCTGAGGGTTAGATCGGCATGATATGTTATCATCGGAGATATTTTATACAAGAAAGGATTTTCCTAACTGTATCTAAGGTACCTGCGACCGGACGAGGGTGAGTATGTAATTAGAGAGATTCACGAAGGAATATGCGAAAACCATTCTGGTGCCAGACCTTTGACACAAAAGATCATTCGTCAGGTGATACTTTTGGCCGATGATTCAGGCTGACTCCAGAGATTTTACCTAGAAGTGTGATAAGTGTTAAAGATTCGCAATCGTCCCTAGGCAGCAGACGAAAGAGTTGACCCCCATGAGTGGACCCTGGCCCTTCGCTCAGTGGGGAATCGATATCATCAGCCCCCTACCCCAGGGCAAGGGTCAGACCAAGTATGCGATCGTGACAGTAGATTATTTTACCAAGTGGGCCGAAGCAGAGCCTGTTGCCAAGATCACCGAGTAGAAAGTAACCGATTTCATCTGGAAGAATATTGTATGCTGATTTGGTATCTCGGATACCATTATCTCAGACAAAGGGAAACAGTTCGACAATGATAGGTTTACAAGCATGTGTCAAAGGCTCGGCATTAAGAACGCCTACTCATCACCTCGACATCCCAAATCAAATGGCCAGGCGAAGGCGGTGAATAAAATAATAAAAGATCATCTTAAAATGAAGTTGGAAAAGGCTGTGCGTGGGCCAATGAGCTCCCACTCATGTTGTGGGCATACAGGACCACAGCTCGGACAGCAACAGGGGAAACATCATTCTCTCTTTCCTATGGTGCCGAAGTAGTCATTCTGGTCATGATAGGACTCCCTACCGCCCAAGTACAGTCATATCGCTACAAGGAGAATGTCAACCAAATAGCGATGAGCCTTGGCCTACTCGAAGAATTGAGGGATACCACCAGATTATGAATAGCAGCTCGGCATTAGCATGTCGCCCACTTCTATAACTCCAAGACCAAAAAAAGGCATTTCTGACCAGGTGACTAAGTCTTGCATCACGTGTTCCAAAACAAGTCGAAACCCGGGGTAGGGTCTTTGGGACCTAATTAGGAAGGTCCCTACTGACTTGTCAGTTTGGCTAAATATGGTTCCTACCGACTCGACAGCTTGGAAGGGCGCCCCCTGCTGCACCCGTGGAATGCTGACCACTTGAAAGTCTACTACTCCTAAAGGGAACAATGTAACGATCGGCTCACCTTGTCATAAGTCTACTATTTCAATAAAATTCACGTCTTTTTACAGAAAACTGTCCAGTTCTACGTAATCTACAGGGGACCCCCATAAGGAATAAGGTCCTGCAGAAGAGTCGGCCATCTGACCAGACCGATCGACTCATTTTCCGAATATGCTACGAGGGACCGTCTCTCATGTATAGAGATGAAATCCTTCGGCAGGCAGACTCTTATAGAAGAGGTCGGCTCGTCATTTGACAAATTAATATTCAACAAATCGACAATCATCAATCACCATTCAATCGACTATTTAAAAACATCATTCAACCACCAACATTAAAAAAAAATCATCATCCAACCATCATCATCCAAAAGCATGCAAAATAACGCCAAGGCGTCACAATATCCTTTGAAATCAACCATAAAAAGAGGGTTAAAAGCTACTTAGCAGGAAGAAGGTCAGTGCCAAGGGGTTGAGAGGCAGGAGGAACCTCGGAGTCAGGAACCCGGCTAGAAGGAGCGCCTTCGGCCGGTTCCTCCCCGGCGTCATCAACAGCGAGGGCGTCGAGGCCGAGGTCTGGATATAACTCCAGGACATCGTCTATACAAGCATTGTAGCCGCAGTAGTAGAACTTGTTGGCCTCGACGGTTCTTTCCGCTGAAGACTTGTACTCTTCAATGGTAGCATCGATCATTGAGGCAACCGAGGCCTCAAAATCAACCCGTTGGGCCGCCTTAGCTTTCCTGACCTCGAGCTCTAGCTTCGCAACAGCATTAATCTACAGGGGGGAAGAGCATCCCTCCAGCAGCTTAACTAACCCCCTCGTGCTCAGAGGAAGAAGGGATTGCAATGGGAGGATGTTTGGAAGTAGTTGGGGGCGCCTCGGGGGCTCAAGGGGAGGTAGCGTTTAGTTGGATGGCTGGGGTAAGGGTAACCTCTGCCCTAGATGCAGCTGTAGTTTTAACCTACATAATGGCGACAAGAACCACAACGACAGAAACCTCGGTCTGAGGAGTCTCCTTCCTCTTCCCAGCGGTGATCTTTACTCGAGGTTCGGTAAGCAGCATCTCTTTGAGGGGTGGGGGCTTCCTCTTTCTTAATCCGAAAGCTTCGGCCGTACTTGCACAAGCAATAGAAGATAAGGAAACCTCCGAGTCTATAAAACTTTAATGTGATGAAGTGATACTGACTTAGAGCAGAAGGGAGGGGCTTGAGTTTACAGAGCCCGGACTGGTGAAGATTATCCGGGGTGATTACATAGTGCCAGACGCGATACTCTTCCGTGCGCAATCTTGCTCTGGCAACATGAGCCTTTAAAAGAGAGGAGAGCTGGGGGGGCTCCCTTTGGGTATTCTACAAAAAAGAATAAGGATCGGTCAAAATGGTTCAGGTCTAAAAATCAAGGAAGAGACAAGCATCTCTCGGGATCAGACCTATGGTGAAGAATTTGGTGGGCACTCGGACCTGCAGATTTCTGAGCTCAGCCGCAGGTGCTTCCCATTCCCCTGAAGCTCAGAACCACTTGTTCTTCCAATCTTTGTTAGAAGAAGGAAGTCTGAGAATGAGGCCTGAACGTTGATGGGCCCGGGCAGCGAAGTAGTACCAGCATGGCTCGGTACGGTCGTGTTTGGCCTGGTATAGCGACAGGAACTCGTCAGGCGTTAGCTCCTGGTTCTTAGCTTGGTGCCATATCATATATGACATCATCAAGATTCTCCAGGCGTTGGGGACGAGTTGGCAGAGGGCTGACTTTAGGGGTGCTGTCAAGGCGCGCAAGAAGGGGTGCAACGAAAGCTGAAGCCCACATTACAGAGCACAGATGAAGATGGCGATGTCACCCTCAGCAGATTCGCCAGGGCATCATGGGGAGCATGGGCTCGTATGTGGACAGAGTTAGGGATCTGAAATTCGTCACGAACCCAAGCTATTTGGAACTCGACGAGCACTAAGCCCCTAAGGAAGAGCTTCACAGCTCGTCCACCTGAAGGCCTAGCGATAACCCCCCCATCGGGTCTCAGGGTATTCTTTTTGTGCCGATAACCCTCCCCATCGGGTCTCAGGGTATTCTTTTTGTGCCCTTGGGATGCACTGGCCTTGAAGCCCTTACCCTTTTTGGGCTGGGAATAGAGAGGTATCGCTTCCAAAGGACCCTCAGAGGCCTCGAGCCTGGAGTCCAAACTCCCCTGCCCAGAGTCACCTTCATACGCGTATCCCTCCCGAATCTCAACCGATCCGTTCGACATTGCAGATTGAAAGTAAAAAGAAAAAACTAAAAGAAGGCCGGGAGGAGGAAAGACTCATCGAAAATTGCCTGCTCCATGGAACTTCTGTAGCAAGCACCTTCATAGAAAATTGAAAATAAAGTTGCTCTAGGGAGGGGTATAGAGGTTTATATAGCCCAAGGTTGCCATCCGCAATCATGACGAACCGTCATCCCCGGAGCCGAACCATCTCGAGCCAAGCCTGCGAGACATGTGGCGATGGGCCATTAGCCAAGGAATGACGAGCAACGCTGTAACACCCCTGATTTTTGCCAACCTAGAGTTAGACGTCCTTAGGCAATGGGTTAACCATAACACTCTCAAAGCTCAATCCCAAAGCGTAAAGTTCCTTTTTAACCCTTTTCCTTCGAGATCTCACCTTTCACCATCCTATCCTTCAAATTTTTCTAAGCACATTCATAATATACACCAATCCTAGGGTATAAATGATGAAGAACAATACCGAAACTAAAACTTACCATAAATAGTAACTAAATGGATAAAATGAGTTTTTAACCCTTAACCTTTTGGAATCTAACAAAATAGATAGTTTAATTGGATAGATTAGCTTCTCCTACCCCAAAATCATATATTGTATGTTGCATAATCCATTTCCGTTTGCAAATTAGACCCGATAATGCCTCGACGGACTCGTGGGCCCAAACGACTCAATTCGGGGGGACCCGGGGTGGGTCCCACATGTTTCCAGCAACCCTAGGGGGGGGGGGGGACATCGCCCCTGGGGTGAGTCCTTGCCCATATGTCCAGTGACCGGCGAGGGGCTCGCTGGTTTGGCGATGCCTCGTTCGTACAGCGGATTGGGCAGCCCGTTTTCTGCAATTTTTCTGCGCATTTTGTCCAATTTTGAAAAATCATATTTCTCTCGTTATAACTTTGATTTAGGTGATTCAAAAACCATATTAAAGCTAAATAAGTCTAGTTTTATATAAAAATATATGAAAAATATAATAAAATATTTAATATAGTTTAAAGTAAGTTGTTGTAACAACTATCCAAAAATCACTTGTTGGACAGCTGCTGCTTCTGAAATTTTTAGAATTTTTCTACAATATGAAATCTCATAAAATTTTATGGAGATAGGGTAAACTTGATGATGAAATACTGGAAAAATAATTAAAATAATATAATAACTAAAAGAACCAAAAATGGGGCATAGAATGGCCCTAGGACCGTATTCTGCCATAATTGTGGTAGAATTTGGTTAAGTACTAAACTGAATACTCGGTAGAATTAGCTTGAACCACTTTAAATATGAACTACAAGACCCAAAATGAGTAGGACCGCTAATGCTACGTTACTTAGAAACCTAGGATTCAACTCTAAACACTGTTGCTCTCGGGAGTACTTTAAAACTTCGTATTGGACTGGACCGTACGTCAAAAGTCCGATAGTGATGAACTTAGACAATTATGACCACCTAGTTAGACTTGAAAATCACCTCAAAAATTAAGTCCAGATGATGTCCTGAGACGATTTGCTTGAGTTCGGAGTGAAGAGTGTGAGAAAGGTGAATTTATTTAGAAAATAAATATGAATTTAAGTAATCTCAGTCATATCGCTTGCGCGCTATTTATAAGCAATCTGACCCAAATTCACCCTCGAATTAGGGAAGATGGCCCACACGTGTCAAAGTGCTTGTGGCCCTGATCGAGTTTCGGTGACCGTTGAACTGAAATTGGTCTGCCATGGACGATCTGGAAACCCGATCGGACTGAAAACTTAACTTACTTAAGATCCATTATCAGTGAGCTTAAGTCCGACCGCATTCAGTAAAAGGACCTCCAGAAATGTTCCATTGGTTCGAAATAGACCCGATTTGGTTATAACCTAAGTATGCCTTGGCCCTGGGGCTAATTCCATCAATTTTAGGCCTATATAAAGACCTTAAACCCTCACTCTCTAATTCCATACGAAATTTTCAAACCCTAGCTAAGAGAAAAGAGAGAGGAAGAGAGAGAGAAGTTGGTGAATCATCTTGAAATTCCTTCCAGTTACTCTGCGTACCTAACCCATCGCTTTTGAATCGTTATCTCGACAATTCTAATCTCATTTTTGGGTAAGTCAATTAAACCCTAACCTGTTTTGGAGCTTAAGATAGTCTAAGTATTGATGTAGCTAATTTAATTCATGCCTTAGGTTATCTAGTCGCCGTTGACGAAGACTTATCGTCCAAATCAGATCCGTTGCGCACTTTCTAGTTTAAGGTGCGGACTATATTCGTATAGGTTATGGTTTTCAAAGCTTTCAATGTTAGTTAATGATTTATTACTGACATGGGTGCCATTTCACATGTCAAATGCGATATCTGTTTCATTTTACGTATATCGATAGTCTATGTTGTAAGTAGTGTGATTCATGTGTTTGTTGAAATGTTTGTATGCATTTGGAATTTGGCGTTGTGCTTGCCATGATTAATTGTCGTAGGAATATGATTGTTATCACTACAAGAAATACCCCTTTTAGCGACAAAAATTTGCGTCGCTAAAAGTCAGATTTTCGTAGCTAAATATATTTAGCGACGAAAATTTTCGTCGCCAAAAGACCGACGTGCATGGATTTTAACGGCGAAAAATTGAAATCGTCGCCAAAGCAAGGCTTTTAGCGACGAAAATTTTTGTCGCTAAAAAAACTATACAAGACTTTTAGCAGCGAAATTTTTGCTGCTAAAAATTTGTTACTTTTAGCGACGAAAAATTTCGTCGCCACAAAAACTGTACCAGACTTTTAACAGCGAAAATTTTCGCTGCTAAAAGTATTATTCACTTTTTAGCGACGAATGGTTTCGTCGCCAAAAACATATACAGACTTTTAACAACGATAATTTTCGCTGCTAAAAAATTCATTACTTGTAGCGACGATAATTTTCATGGCAAAAACAACTGTACAAGGCTTTTAGCAGCGAAAATTTTCGCTTCTAAAAGCAGTTCAGTTTTTAGCGCCGAATAGTTTCGTCGTAAAAAAAACTATACAAGGCTTTTAGCAGCGATAAAAGTAGTTCAGTTTTTAGCGATGAATAGTTTCGTCATAAAAAAACTATACAAAACTTTTAGCAGCGAAAATTTTCGCTGCTAAAAGTTGTTCAGTTTTTAGCGACGAATATTTTCATCGCAAAAAAACTATACAAGACTTTTTAGCAGCGAAAATATTCGCTGCTAAAAATTCGTTCCTTTCTAGCAACGATAATTTTCGTCGATAAAGAACCTTTACATGACCTTTAGCAGCGAAAGTTTTCGCTGCCAAAAAATTCGTTACACCTTTAGCAACGAAAATATTCGTTGCTAAAAAACTTTAGAAGCCTTTTTAGCAGTGAAGATTTTCGTTGCTAAAAATAAATTTACAATACTTTTAGCTACAAAAATTTTCGTTGCTAAAAGTCTTTTTTTTTTTTTAAATATACCTCTTGAAATTCCGCACAAAATTCCTGAGATACACCTGTTAACAATATATTTCATCATATTCATCCTGATATACACCTATTATATATATATATTTCATCATATTCATATTCACATCCATCTAATTAAATTAACCCAAACCCAAACCCAAATATAAACTACATTCATCCAAACACAAACAATCTTATCCGCATCACATTCATTCAAAACTTAACATAATAAATAAATATATAAAAAAATTATACAGATGAAGGCGGAGGCGCTGGGGCATCAGTGGATAAGCGTGCAGCGATAACCTGAAACATCTCCATCATCCGTCGCTCATGCTCCACCTGCATCTCCTCCATCCTCCTCTCTTGCTCCTCCCTCTGCCTCGCCAGCTGATCGTCCATCTTCCTCTCCTACTCCTCCATCCTCCTCTCCTGCTCCTCCCTCTGCCTCGCCTGCTCCTCCCTCTGTCTATCCAGCTGATCTTTGATGTCATCGACGATGACCCGTAGCTGCTGAACCTCTCTCTCTGCAGTATCAGCTCGGCGTACGGCGCTGTCGCCAACGACGATGGATCGGCTGGAGGCAGCTCTAGCGGGTGCCATGAGCTTGGCACCATGGCCAAACCCACGCACATATCCAGAACGGGTACCAAGCACCTGACTCAGGATCTCTGGCTCACTCCGCTGAGTACCATCGGGAGTGGGCTGACTGCGTAAGGTGTTCATCTCCTCCTGTAATGAAAACATATGAATTTTCATAATAAATGACATTATTATAATTTAATGCAAATAAATTTTACAATGTAAGGATCTTTACCCAAATCTCGCTGGCTCTAGGATGTACCCAAGATCCTGTCGCCTGCCGACAGTGAGTCCCTTTGTAAAAGTCTACTGGTCCGGGCTCCTGGCCAGTGATGGAATCTCGCTGCGCAGTCGAAAAGACAATAGAATTAATATAAATGCATGGAAAGAATATATAAACGTAATAATTACCAGTATCTTCTTACCATGTTGTGACGAAGTCGTACAAATGACTTTGAACCAGCTATGTGGTTCACTTCTAACTTTCCTCTATTGTCAGAATTTATTTTGCTCCTCTTCTGAACACGTTATTCATAATACATTGTTATTAATTACGAATTTAATTATTATGTTAAGATATCATAAATATGTAAATATTACCTAAAAAGAATCAGACGAAAACCTATCGCAGAGTATCCGCCAATCCTCATCGGTCACGTACAACGGTGCGGACTGTACGGCCTCCTCGTGGCTCATGCACTGCTTGTATTGCGGGTGTAACTTACTGCGGTAATCCTTAAACCGCTCCTTCATCATGTCGTCGACGGCATGGGAGATGTGCGGAACACTCAAATCCAAGTCAAATTTATCCTGCAGTTTCGTAAATAATAGATTAAGATAATAAACTTATTAAGAAAATAACTTAACTGTAAATAAACTTTTATAAAATAAATTTTAATTTTCTAAAATTTACCTGAAGGCGCTGACGGATGAGCTGCCGCACATCATCTGTCACGTCCCCCCAACGAGGAGTGGTGGGGGGATCAAAGATCAACATAAGACACCGACCTCCGACGTAAACAACATGGCATTGTTCCCAACAGGTCTAATGCAGTCCTGTGGGAACTCTACGTCACCCTACCCTTACGCGTAAGTCGCTCTAAAAGCAACCCACGCGTGGGTCCACGTCCACGTTGGCTGGTCGACGACACTGTTGCAAAAGAAATATGTAACTTTAAACATAAACAGAAATCATTAAAAGAAATATACGCCTAGACTTACATGCAGTGTCCTGTGTATGCGCGACTGAGGGATCAGACGCCTGCGATGCAACATGTGACGGCGATGCTGGCTCCGTCACTTCACGAGTAGAAGGGGTAGATCCAGTGCGCGAACGACGTACTCTCCCACCTGGTGTTATCACTGAATATGTGCGAGCTATGAACTTATAAATTTAAACAATGTCAATACAAGTGGAATATACTAAAACATTGTACAAGTAGTGTTGACGGTACAATGCATGTGTTTATGCTTAGAGAGATGATTAAAATATGATTAGACCATTACACTATAATGCAAGCAGAATATAATAAAATTATAAGCTTTAATTTATAATCATTAAAAATTCCATTATAAATTGTCATTCTATATTAAATACACATATTTCGTTGTAATACAAAACAACTTTGAGATAAACTATCCGAAGTACTCCCTGCGTAAGCTATCGTATACTTCAGAAGCATATGTCATTTCGTGCGAAGCACTCGACATATTTACAGCCAACATGCCAGTCACAATAGGAGATATCTGGTCTCTTGGGACTCCATTCAGATGTGCAAGTGACAGAGTCGCATCTTTCATATCTCGTTTCCCGCGATTATATATCTCCATTAGCCCTGAAATTTCTTTGAGATAGCATAATCTTTCATCTAAGTCATCTTCGATATATTCCACTCTACACTCATCGACCAGACCGAGTATCTCTATGGCCCTACCAGAAGAAGATAGGACTGAAATATCAATCTGCAACAGCTAATGAAGTATGTTGCGTGATTCTGCTACGCTCCGGTTTAAGGAGGACATGATCAGAAATTGACTTAACTGCAAATGTGGATTATAAACAAGTCAATAAAAAGAATTAATCATGACTTGTAATTTTCACGTATACATGGAATACATAAATTATTCGAATTGAAAAATGACATGTAAATCATGTGTACATTTAATAATCGTCGTCTGTATCACTATCGCTTAGAGTTATTTCTTCACCATCACTATCACTGATCAGTATTTCATCCTCATTGTCCGTAACATCATCATCAATGAAACCGCTATCATCTGTAACAATATCATGTATTATTGAGGCATCAACATGATCAGGTGGCACATCATTTCTATCTAATTGCACCACATCAATATCAACATTTGAATCAGTCCCTGTATCCCTAGATAGCATGTCTTCTTGATATGCTTCTTCAACCCTAAACGTGTCATTTCTCCTGTCCTCGCTATCTTCAACTTCTAGTACAGGAACGTCAAATACGTTCCTGGGCTTTATTTTCTGCACCACGTGCCAAGAGCCGCCTAACTTAGTATCAGCGAGATAAAATACTTGTTCGGCGTGGCTGGCGAGGACAAATGGGTCGTCCTTAAACCACTTCCGAGATAAATTTACGTTAGTAAAGTAGTTGTCAGTCTGTATTCCCAACTTCTTATTTCCAATGTCCCACCAATCACATCTAAATAAGTACACCCGCTTTCTCATACAATAACTCAGCTCAATAATATCTGTCAAAATGCCATAAAAGTCAATTTCATCCTCCTCATTTGTTCCCTTCACAACCACCCCACTATTTTGTGTGGTCTTGTACTTCTCACGTTCTTCGGTGTGGAATCGAATCCCGTTTACAATACAACCTGTATATCTAGATACACGTCTATCAGAGCCACATGCCAGTAAGTATAATGCATCAGACGCCTCCGCAGAGTTGCTTGTGCACAACATCTTCATCTATTATCATGTACAGAATATAATTGTTTAGGGATTTTCATGAGTTAAAATAATGTGCAATACAACGAAAATGCTAAGTGTGGTGAGATGCAATGTGAAATCTTACACGGTTGGTGAATCATTCTGAAAAATGATCCTGATTCATTCGATCATAATTTGTGGGAAATTTGGACTTCATCTCGTCTATGTGTTCGCTACACATAAATGGCACGTCATTAGCAAGAAACACTAAGATCATCGTATGTAGAGAAAATAATAATCGACGAAAGACTTACTCCAAGTATGACTCTATTTCTTCACAATTATGCAATACATACCACCGCGCCTTTGCTAGATCCCCAAGGTCCATATCCTGAAACGTCGGGGATCCTAAAGGACGAACGATATGTGCAAATACAGATATGGGTCCTTGTTCATGCTCCTGCCCTTCATCAGCATTCTGATCTTCTCGGTTGAATCTAGTCTCTATGCCACGAAGATACATGGAGCAAAATGTAAGACACTCATTATCAATGTACGCTTCAGCTATCGACCCCTCCGGTCGTGCCTTATTCCTCACAAATTGTTTCAGTGTGAAGGTATCTATACAAAAAACTACTATGTTATACGTATGAAAACATGGATATATGTAGTTTATGGAATGAATAAAAATTTTAACATATTGGTACCACCTTTCGATTGGATACATCCAACGATATTCTACTGGGCCTGCAAGCTTCGCCTCGTGCGGTAAGTGAATCGCTAGGTGTACCATGACATCGAAAAATGCAGGTGAAAATATTCTTTCAAGTTTGCAAAGGATTACGGCAATGTCCCTCTCTAGTCGTTTAATAACATCTATATTCAACGATCTCGAACACAAATCCTTAAAGAATATCCCCAACTTAATCAGTACCGCACTGATATCCTTGCTCAAGAATCCACGAATCGCAACCGGCAGTAAGCGTTGCAGAAGGACATAACAATCATGACTTTTCATTCCTGTTACCTTACAGTCCGTAACGTTTACGCGCCGAGATATGTTTGACGCATACCCATCGGGAAACTTCACTGATCTCAACCATTCACATAAACGCTTTCTCTCTAGTTTTGTCAACGTGTAGCAGGCTGCTGGTATAGTATACGAATTTCCATGTGGTTGCAAGTGCAACTCTTTCCTTAAACTCATTTCTTGTATATCCAATCGAGTATTAAAACTGTCTTTTATTTTCTTCTCTATGTTCATCAATGTTCCAAAGACATTGTCACATATATTTTTCTCAAAATGCATGACATCCAAATTGTGTCACAATTTCAGATCACTCCAATAGGGCAACTCAAAAAAGATGTTCTTCTTTCTCCAATTATAGTCCAATACTGTACGTTTCCTTTTCTTCAAGTGCGATGTCTTACCAAATCTAACCTCTCCAATGTTACTTAGTTGTTGCATCACGTCTTCTTCAAATAGCTCTTTCGGAGGTGGCCTATGATCTTGTTTGCCATCAAAGATCATCGTCTTCCTACGCCAACTATGATCGCTCGTAAGGAAGCGACGATGGCCCATATAACATGTTTTCCTACCATGCTTCAATGACAATGAACAAGTTTCAATACCACATGTAGGACAAGCCAACTTGCCCTTCGTGTACCACCCAGACAAATTTCCGTATGCGGGAAAGTCATTTATTGTCCACAAGACCGCTGCATGCAATCGAAATGTCTGTCCTACAAATGTATCATACGTTTATACACTTTGACTCCACAACTCGTTTAACTCGTCTACTAACGGTCGTAAATACACATCAATGTTATTCTCAGGTGACTTGAGTCCAGGAATAAGCAATGACATCATGAAAAATGACTCCTTCATACACAACCAAGGAGGTAAATTGTATGGCATAAGTACCACTGGCCACATACTGTACAAGCTACTCATATTACCAAATGGATTAAAACCATCACTTGCAAGGCCTAGTCGAACATTGCGAGAGTCTTCTGCAAACCAGCCATGTTGCTTGTCAAAATTTTACCAGGCTTCAGCGTCCGCAGGGTGCCTCAGTGTACTATCATCATGAACGCGTTTCTCCTTATGCCACCTCATATCTTCAGCCATCTTACGAGACATAAACAATCTTTGCAATCTGGGTTTTAATGGGAAGTACCTTAACACCTTTCGCGGGATTTTCTTACCCCTGGCTCTGTCATTCTTCCACCTACACTCTCCACATTCTTGACACTCTTCAGCCTTATCGTACTTTTTCCAATATAATAAATAATCATTTATACATGCATGTATGAGTTCATAACCAAGGCCCAAGTCTTGCATCAATATTTTTGCCTCGTAATGAGACTTTGGCAATGTCTCACCGTCCGGTAACGCTTCTTTCAACAACTCAAGCAACATGTCAAACGATTTGTTACTCCAACGATTTATTGTCTTCAAATGAAGTAACTTTGTAAGAAAATTTAACTTGGAGAAGTTCTCACACCCCGGATAAAGTGGACGTTGTGCATCCCTCAACAACCTACTAAACTTTTCTGATTCGACATCACCCATTGGAGGAATATCTTGGCTACTACTTGTCGCTGCAAAATCAGTATCCGCAGCTGTTCCCCTGAACACATCCCTTATGATATCTTGCATTTCGTCAACATCTTCATCCTCGTCATCCGGCACAATCGGGTCAGCAAGGACTTTGGAGGGCTCAACTCTATGGGTCATATCTTCACCATGATAGATCCACCAAGTGTAACCCTGGTCAATCCTAACTATGAACAAATCATCCTCTACTTTGTCTAAAGTCTTATATATCATGTTCTTGCATTTTCGACATGGACACCTAATCCTATTCCTTGAATCTGCCCGATTTCGCACAAATTCCATAAACTCTTGAACCCCTTGCTTATACTCTGGGCCAAACCTGTTCTTAGCTCGCATCCAACTCTTATCCGTGTCTACAATGAAATGACTAAAATCAGTTTACGAAAATAGCTTTAAGATTGGGCTAGGTTATAGGTTTAGGTTATATGTTTAGGTTTAGGGAATAGAGACTAGGTATAAGTTTAGGTCTAAGTTTAGGGAATTGGAGTTGAGATTAGGATTAGGTGTAGGTTTAGGTTTAGGGATTTGAGTTTAGGTTATAGATTATAGGTTATAGGTTATAGGTTTAGGTTTAGGTTTAGTATTTGAGAATACATTAAGGTTTAGGTTTAGGTTTAGGGATTTGAGAATAGGTTTAGGTTATAGGTTTAGGTTTACGTTTAGGGATTTGAGAATAGGTTTAGGTTATAGGTTTAGGTTTAGGTTAAGGTTATAGGTATAGGTTTAGGTTATAGTTATAGGTTTTGGGATTTGAGAATATGTTTAGGTTATAAGTATAGGTTTAGGTTAGGTTATAGGTTATAGCTTTAGGGAATTGGTTATAGTTATAGGTTTAGGTTTAGGAAATCGGGTTCGGGTTCGAGACTGGGTTTAGGTTTGGGTTTTCAAGTTTAGGTTTAGGTTTAGGCTAGGGAGTTGAGATTAGGATTAGGTGTAGGTTTAGGTATAGGCATTTGAGAATACATTAAGGTTTAGGTTTAGGTTTAAGCATTTGAGAATACATTAAGGTTTAGGTTTAGGTTTAGGAATTTGAGAATAGGTATAGGTTATAGGTTTAGGTTTAGGTTTAGGGATTTGAGAATAGGTTTGGGTTATAGTCATAGGTTTAGGTTAAGGTTATATGTTAAGGTTAAGGTTATAGGTTTAGGTTTAGGTTAAGTTTATAGGTTTAGGTTTAGGTTAGGTTATAGGTTATAGGTTTAGGTTTAGGTTATAGTTATAGATTTTGGGATTTGAGAATAGGTTTAGGTTATAGGTGTAGGTTTAGGTTTAGGGATTTGAGAATAGGTTTAGGTTATAGGTGTAGATTTAGGTTTAGGGATTTAAGAATAGGTTTGGGTTATAGTTATAGGTTTAGGTTAGGTTATAGGTTATAGCTTTAGGGAAATGAGAATAGGTCAAGGTTTAAGTTTAGGAAATCGGGTTCGGGTTCGGGACCGGGTTTAGGTTTGGGTTTTCATGTTTAGGTTTAGGTTTATACTAGGGAGTTGAGATTAGGATTAGGTGTAGGTTTAGGTTTAGGCATTTGAGAATACATTAAGGTTTAGGTTATAGGTTTTGAGATTTGAGAATAGGTATAGGTTATAAGTTTAGGTTTAGGTTTAAGGATTTGAGAATAAGTTTGGGTTATAGTTATAGGTTTAGGTTAAGGTTATATGTTAAGGTTAAGGTTATAGGTTTAGGTTTAAGTTAAGTTTATAGGTTTAGGTTTAGGTTAAGTTTATAGGTTTAAGTTTAGGTTAGGTTATAGGTTATAGGTTTAGGTTTAGGTTAGGTTATAGGTTATAGGTTTAGGTTTAGGTTATAGCTATAGATTTTGGGATTTGAGAATAGGTTTAGGTTATAGGTGTAGGTTTAGGTTTGGGGATTTGAGAATAGGTATAGGTTATAAGTTTAGGTTTAGGTTTAGGGATTTGAGAATAGGTTTGGGTTATAGTTATAGGTTTAGGTTAGGTTATAGGTTATAGCTTTAGGGAAATGAGAATAGGTCAAGGTTTAAGTTTAGAAAATCGAGTTCGGGTTTGGGACCGGGTTTAGGTTTGGATTTTCATGTTTAGGTTTAGGTTTATACTAGGGAGTTGAGATTAGGATTAGGTGTATGTTTAGGTTTAGGCATTTGAGAATACATTAAGGTTTAGGTTATAGGTTTTGGGATTTGAGAATAGTCATAGGTTATAAGTTTAGGTTTAGGTTTAAGGATTTGAGAATAAGTTTGGGTTATAGTTATAGGTTTAGGTTAAGGTTATATGTTAAGGTTAAGGTTATAGGTTTAGGTTTAGGTTAAGTTTATAGGTTTAGGTTTAGGTTAGGTTATAGGTTATATGTTTAGGTTTAGGTTTAGGTTATAGGTTTAGGTTTAGGTTTAGGTTTAGGGATTTGAGAATAGGTTTAGGTTATAGGTTTAGGTTTAGGTTAAGGTTATATGTTAGGCTTAAGGTTATAGGTTTAGGTTTAGGTTATAATTATAGGTTTAGGTTAGGTTATAGGTTATAGCTTTAGGGAAATGAGAATAGGTCAAGGTTTAGGTTTAGGAAATCGGGTTCGGGTTTGGGACCGGGTTTAGGTTTGGGTTTTCAAGTTTAGGTTTAGGTTTAGGCTAGGGAGTTGAGATTAGGATTAGGTGTAGGTTTAGGTTTAGGCATTTAAGAATACATTAAGGTTTAGGTTATAGGTTTTGGGATTTGAGAATAGGTATAGGTTATAGGTTTAGGTTTATGTTTAGGGATTTGAGAATAGGTTTGGGTTATAAGTTTAGGTTTAGGTTAAGGTTATATGTTAAGGTTACGGTTATAGGTTTAGGTTTAGGTTAAGTTTATAGGTTTAGGTTTAGGTTATGTTATAGGTTTTTGGTTAAGGTTTAGGTTATAGTTATAGGTTCTAGGATAGAATAGGTTTAGGTTATAAGTATAAGTTTAGGTTAGGTTATAGGTTATCGCTTTAGGGCATTGAGAATAGGTCAAGGTTTCGGTTTAGGAAATCGGGTTCGGGTTCGGGACTGGGTTTAGGTTTGGGTTTTCAAGTTTAGGTTTAAGTTTAGGTTAGGGAGTTGAGATTAGGATTAGGTGTAGGTTTAGGTTTAGGGATTTGAGAATAGGTATAGGTTATAGGTTTAGGTTTGGGTTTAGGGATTTGAGAATAGGTTTGGGTTATAGTTATAGGTTTAGGTTAGGTTATAGGTTATAGCTTTAGGGAATTGAGAATAGGTCAAGGTTGGGTTCGGGACCGGGTTTAGGTTTGGGTTTTCAAGTTTAGGCTTAGGTTTAGGCTAGGGAGTTGAGATTAGGATTAGGTGTAGGTTTAGGTTTAGGCATTTGAGAATACATTAAGGTTTAGGTTTAGGTTTAGGAATTTGAGAATAGGTATAGGTTATAGGTTTAGGTTTAGGGATTTGAGAATAGGTTTGGGTTATAGTTATAGGTTTAGGTTAAGGTTATATGTTAAGGTTAAGGTTATAGGTTTAGGTTTAGGTTAAGTTTATAGGTTTAGGTTTAGGTTAGGTTATAGGTTATAGGTTTAGGTTATAGGTGTAGGTTTAGGTTTAGGGATTTGAGAATAGGTTTGAGTTATAGTTATAGGTTTAGGTTAGGTTATAGGTTATAGCTTTAGAGAAATGAGAATAGGTCAAGGTTTAAGTTTAGGAAATCGGGTTCGGGTTCGGGACCGGGTTTAGGTTTATACTAGGGAGTTGAGATTAGGATTAAGTGTAGGTTTAGGTTTAGGTATTTGAGAATACATTAAGGTTTAGATTTAGGTTTTGGGATTTGAGAATAAGTATAGGTTATAGGTTTAGGTTTATGTTTAGGGATTTGAGAATAGGTTTAGGTTATAAGTTTAGGTTTAGGTTAAGGTTATATGTTAAGGTTACGGTTATAGGTTTAGGTTTAGGTTTAGGTTAAGTTTATAGGTTTAGGTTTAGATTAGGTTATAGGTTATAGGTTTAGGTTTAGGTTATAGTTATAGGTTTTGGGATTTGAGGATAGGTTTAAGTTATAAGTTTAGGTTTAGGGATAGAGATTTGAGAATAGGTTTAGGTTATAGGTTTAGGTTTAAGTTAAGGTTATAGGTTTAGGTTTAGGGGAAGTTTATAGGTTTAGCTTAGGTTAGGTTATAGGTTTTTGGTTAAGGTTTAGGTTATAGTTATAGGTTTTGGGATTTGAGAATAGGTTTAGGTTATAAGTATAGGTTTAGGTTAGGTTATAGCTTTAGGGAATTGAGAATAAGTTAAGGTTTAGGTTTAGGAAATCGGGTTCGGGTTCGGGTCTGGGTTTAGGTTTGGGTTTTCAAGTTTAGGTTTAGGTTTAGGCTAGAGAGCTGAGATTAGGATTAGGTGTAGGTTTAGGTTTAGGGATTTGAGAAAATGTTAAGGTTTAGGTTTAGGTTTAGGGATTTGAGAATAGGTTTAGGTTGTGGTCCCTGCAAAAACAGATATAAACACGGCTGTCTCCAATTTGTCAGGCCCTTCCAATGCTGTCCATAGGAAATGTACAGCTTCATCATAGTCATAACAGCGGTTCCCATCTTCTAGGGACCCCCGCTCAAGATCCGAATAGCTCCGACGCACATCCGGGTCTACTCCATTAATTTCAAGCAAATACAGATATAAACACGGCCGTCTCCAATTTGTCAGGCCCTTCCAATGCTGTCCATAGGAAATGGACAGCTTCATCATAGTCATAACAGCGGTTCCCATCTTCCAGGGACCCCCGCTCAAGATTCGGATAGCTCCGACGCACATCCGGGTCTACTCCATTAATTTCAAGCAAATACAGATATAAACACGGCCGTCTCCAATTTGTCAGGCCCCTCCAATGCTGTCCATAGGAAATGGACAGCTTCATCATGGTCATAACAGCGGTTCCCATCTTTCGGGGACCCCCGCTTAACATCCGGATAGCTCCGACGCACATCCGGGTCTACTCCATCAATTTCGAGATAATACAATTAAATCCTAAATTAGTTACTCATCCAAGGTTGGATAGATTGTAATACTTTCATATTCCCACTTAAACGTCCACGTCGAAAATCCGGCAGCATCTCCCGATGCCTCTCCAGATAAGTTGATCTTACATTACATTCCGATGCCAAATATCTAAAACAACGTAAAGATATTTGACATTGGATATAGAACGGAAGAAACATATCTAGAGAGAAGTGAGGAGATGAACCGCGGATCAGGCATGAACATTTAAATAGATTATATGAAAGCATACTATCCATCTAACATTGAACTGTCCAAAATGGGACAATTTGAGCAATTTCTATGCCACCAAAAACACACCATATCTATGTATGGCCCCATAAAAATCCTCAAACGAGTAACTAATTATCTAACTTACAAATCTATAAATTACAACATAGGCATCATACACCCATGCTCAAGTGAACCAAGTCGAGCATTATTCACACGTGTTCAAGTGAACCAAGTCAAGCATCATTCGCACATTTTCAAGTGAACCAAGTTGAGCATCATTCACACATGTTCAAGTGAACTAAGTCAAGCATCATTCATAAAATGATCAAGTGGATTGATTTAAGCATCATAAGCAAATGTTCTAGGGGGCTGATCTTAACATCATTACCACACATCCAGGTCGATTTATTTAAGCATCATAAACACTGTGTGGGCCACAACTTATTTACTGTAAATTTCCAGAAAAAGGAGGGGAACAATGTATAAAACTTTGACAAAATTGACATAACTATAAATCCAAAATCATGGTGGGCTATGACTTGTGTGGGCCACACCACATACAAAAGTTGAGAGGGGTTACCCTCCATCAAAAGATTCCAAATTATTTTTTGGGCCCACAGAGATGTGGTCCACAAATCCAGCCCATCCATTATGTGTGTGCCACTGGGATGAGGGGTCATACCAAGTTTAAGACGCATCCAAATTTCAGGTGGGGCCCACCAAGTGCTTTTATATGTTTTAGGTGTGTCTTCACATGATTTTAGATGGTATGGCCCACCAGAGTTCCGTATACAGCTGATTTTTGGATTATCCCATAATTTAAAGGGGACCCATCAAATGCTAAAAATCAGTGTCTTGAGGTGCTAAAAATCAGCAATGAACAGATCTGAAATAGTCACAAGTTGGCTTAGGCAAAAATTCTAGATAGTGCATTTATCAAGTGGCTAGAAACATGATCCAACAAATGGACAGCATGAAACGAAACAACATGGCATGTCTACATTTAAAGATGATTGGGCCGGCCTCATTTTTTAGGATAAGGCACATGCATGGTGCGCCTCTACAGGAAGTAGTTCCTAATCTACTTGTTGATCAACTGGTCCACATATATATAAAAAAAAATTCTTAAAAGGACTACAATCTAGAGAGGTAATTACCTCGAGAAATGGATGCACTGATGTCCAACCTTATCCTTCATCTGACTGAAGGAGTCTATGAGAGCTGCCTTCTTACTGGTCACCTAATAAATAGAAGTGAATGAACAATAAACATCTTGCTTACAAGAATGTCTAATTTTTTATAAGGTTTATTGACTCCATTAAATTAACCCTAATATGCCCTGTTAAGGGGCATTTATTGATCAAGGAAACAAATACATTTCGGGCAGTGGTCTGGCATAGGCCGTTAATTACATTGTGAGGGGCATGAAACTCCAATCCCAATTCCAATTCAAAGCAACCACAATCCCAACTAAGCGAAAATCTAGTTTCAACTAAGCTCACTAAGAAAACCAAAACCCAATTCGAGCTTGAACAGGCAAATACAAAATAAAAAATAAAAAAAACAAAAACCTCTGATTTCGAGCTTGAACAGGCAAATACAAAGAAACGATATATTAAAATAAAAACTGTATCAGTCTGTAAATTCAAGCTCGAAGTGAAAGAGAAGGGATATCCACCGAGAAAACGCTGTATATCTCTCTAATTGAAAACCTAAGAAACCTCAAGAATCTGTGAATTCAATTTTCGAACCGTAGAGACAAAACACATAGATGGAGAAAACGTGTATAAATCTGCTCAAAAAAAGATCTACAAAAATTTAGAAAAATAGAGGAATTCAATCTATAAATTGAAATTTGAAGAAAAAAAGTATGAAATTAGATAGGGAAATTATCTGATGGAGAAAATCTCATAAAGCCCTAGAAGAAAAACCTCGGAAACCCTAGAAAGCAAGACAGAGATGGAGAGAACTGCGTATATTTTCTGCTCGGAAATGAAATCTGGAGGAGTGGAGAAATGAAATCCAAGGAGGATATTTGCTCAAAAATCAGAAAATTTGGGTTGTTGTATCAGATTTTGGGGGTGAAACCGTGAGAAATTCAAAAGCTAAAGCATGTATGCAACCCAACCAAAAAAAATGCGTAAAAAGCTATGCTATAAATCTAGTAAATCCCCACCATAACCAGTAAAAAAAATAATGATAATAACTCGCAAAGCGTAGAGATCGAGATACCTGATGGGTTATCTCGTTGCTGCGGCTGGAGAGAGCCGAAGGCAGCCGCGTGAGAGAGAGAGAGAGAGAGAGAGAGAGAGAGAGAGAGAGAGAGATAAAGAGAGAGGGGAGAGGGGTTTGGGTGAGAGAGCGCCTAATTTTGGGGATTTTTTTGGGCGCCCAATTTTAAGCGGGCGCGCCCGATTTTTTATGTGGGTGTGGTATGGCTCTGTGGGCCCCACCATGATGCATGTCAAACATCTACCCCATCAGTCAGATGCACCATCCCATGGTGGGCCTAGGGATTAAAAATTAAATCAATCTATCACTTGTGTGGGCCACACCACATACAAAAGTTGAGAGGGGTTACCCTCCATTAAAACATTTATAATTATTTGTGGGCCCACCATGATGTATAAGACATATCCGTGTCGGCCATCTACTTTACCATGGAATTTTGAGGCATGAGCCAAAAAATGAGGCAGATTGAACGTTGAAGTGGCCCACACCAAAGTAAACAGTGGCCCAAGAAGTTTTTAACGGCGGCTGTTCGATTCTGTGGTGTGGTCCACTTGAACTTTAAATCTAGCTCATTTTTTGGCTCATGCCCTAAATTCAGTTGACATCTGGTATGGCTCTGTGGGCCTCATCGTGATGCGTGTAAAACATCTACCCCATCAATCGGATGCACCATCCGATGGCGCGCCACACCACATACAAAAGTTGAGAGGGGTTACCCTCCATTAAGACATTCATAATTATTTTTTGGGCCCATATTGGTTTAGGTTCACAAATCCAGTGCATCCATTATGTGTGTGCCCCTTGGATGAGGGGTCATACCAAGTTTCAGACGCATCCAAATTTTAGTTGGGGCCTTACTAAGTGCACGATTGATTTTTGGGATATCCCATAATTTAAAGGGACCCATCAAATGCACGGTGTTGATGTTTGACACACATCATGGTGGGGCCAACACAGCTCAACGTCATGGGGAGTTCCCATGAGCTCCTCAAACAGGGTTGAACCAAACCCACTGATCATTCCACGAGCATACTCATCAACTTTTGCAGTTAGTTTATACATCGTCTTACCAATTTGTTTTGTAACTTCCGTAGAAGTTCCCAACACATCAAATTATTAGCTGTACTTGTACCCAACCCCTGCAGGAGAGAAAAAGAATCAACAACGAGGTATAGCAGAAAATGAATCCCTGAATGAAAATGGAATCATTCGTAGTTGCCACACATAACCAACATAACCAGTTTTTGAATCCTTAACAATTCACATCGTACATCAAAGCTCCATGGTCCACCATGTTTTTGTGCTGCACCAGTGTCCATCAAGAATACCACATCCAAGCTGTTCATCAGGTGGCCCTCATCGGGACCTGAATTTTGGGTCATACTAGTTTTCAGGGGTGATGAACATGAGGACCTCATGATCAGAGTGAATAGCACGTGCTTTGTGGGCCTTACAGAGTTTCATATGGTATGGTCTACTTAAGATTTGAATTTGCTTTATTTTTAAGCTCATACACTTAAAATAAGCTAGCAAAACGTATAGACAACATGAACATACATCAAGGTGGGCCCCACAATCACAGTCAGAACTCACAAATACCTAACGGAATCCGCTCGTCTTTGATAAGACTGTGGGCCATTAAATGGATAAGATTTTGAAAGTATCTATGAATTATTAATGATGGATATCCAAGGTTACGGTTTTCATATGGTGTGGCAACCATCCATTACACATGCCATACATGTATATAAGTTCACACCATCCAAATCATTGTCCCACAACAATTGAGGAGCGATATGAGATAGTCGTATAGTACTTTAGATGGAGCAAGTTACCAGGCAAGCACTATAGGAGATAGTCTTATAGGACTTTAAATGGAGCAAGTACAAAAGTCATAGTGGTAGGAAGCAACCCATCAACATTTTGTCATATAATTTTAGATTATAAATAAAAAAATGAGGTAGATCCAACACTCAAGTAGACCACACTATACTGTTGAAACTTTCTTAGGACCCACCATAATGTTTATTTGTCATCCAACTTGTTTATAAAGTCATATAGACTCGGATGGAGGGAAAAATAAAAATAAAAATAAAAAAAAACAAATATCAGCTTGATCTAAACTGTTGTGGGCCTAAGAAGTATTCAACAGTAGGCAGTCAATCTCATTTGTGTGGTCCACCTAAGAATTAGATTTATTCATTTTTAGGTTCATGCAACAATATTGATAGGAAATTCAACAAGCTCAGCATGAGTATGACAGTTGATACCCATGCCATCTCCCCTACATTCATACATGTGTACATGAACCCGGACAGTCCAAGAGTTGGATCCCACCTTGGATGGGTCATAACCTGAAAAATGATATGATCAAATGATCCTAGTAGACTGATTGATGGACTTACACATATTGAATGTGTAATTTTGCCCATACTTTTTAATCATCCATTTAGAGCCCCTTGTTCAGACAGTTTGGATCATAAATCAATGTAATGTTTAGCTAAGAAGTAAGAACTAATCATTATGGAACCAACACAATGATATTGTCAGACATACACATGAGCTACATGTATGGAAGAGAGAACCCAATATCAACCATCTTGATTGGGCCAAGTATGCCCATTATTCCTATCAAAATGGGAGCCCTGTAATTTGAATTCTTTTAATTTTCTTTTCTTGTGTAGATGCCAATTAGATAGATCTCTAGGAATTGGCCTGATAAAATATCCAGTGTCCGAAAAGCAGCACAAAGACAGTTCTTACTGAGCCACCGGTATGGTAGAGGTCAGCCCTTATATCTACTATTTTGGTTGAGATGGAAAGGGGAGCCTTTTAAGATGGAATTGATTTTCTTATCTTTCTTTCTTTCTTCTTCTTCTTCTTCTTCTTCTTTTTAAAATTTTTTTAAAAAAAAAAAAATTTTAATTTGATATATCTTCAAGAATTTGATTAATAAAACACTTAACATCCAACAATAACTGCACTTTACGAAAACAAAGGTGGATTTGAAGCAGACACATGATATGCAGTGTGGGAGATAGATCGCAAGATATAGAAGCAGAATACCAAATAGACCGAGCACCTTAGAAGATTCATGTTACTAAGGTTATGGTAATGATGGTGACAGATGTAAATACTGCAATACTAATGTTTAAGTTACAAGATGGAAACCGATCCAAAATGGAACCTTGAGAATGGCAGGGAGATAAATTGTTGTCGCATGTATTTCATGAAGAAAACAAATCTAAAACAGAAAATCCAATGGTAGTAGTAAATGACAGAAAAAAACTTTATGTTAAATGGTTGAAAACTCATATTTTTAAAAACCTTAAAATGTAAAGTTGACACTGAATATTTCTTTATTGATTTTAACTTAAAATGGTGGTGTTTCTTTGTTAAAGTTGGTGTTGAACTCACACCATAAACAAACTAGAAAACTCATGTTAAAAGAAAAGAGTCTTGAAAAGGGGTTTTCGAAAACCCCTTTTTTGAACCCTAGCATGCGATGTAAGCTCTCCTCCACTTCTTTGATTCTCTCAATCCACAAGGACATTGAAGGGGAGATTTCGGCCGATCATTAGAGCTTGCAAGAGGGTCCATTTGTTGTTTTTTTTCAAGAGCATTGGAGTTGAAATGAAGGAGAAAATCAGATTTCCCCCTTTCCGCATACATACGGCTATGAAATTGCAATTTTTAGATTTTTGATTGATTGAATCTCTCTTCTTGAGCTTGCAAGAGGTATGTTCTTGCTCCTTAATGAGTTCATCTCTCCACCCTCTCTCTCTCTCTCTCTCTCTCTCTCTCTCTCTCTTTCTCTCTCTCTCTCTTCCTCTCTCTCTTTCTCTCTCCACCCCACCATTGCCGCCAGCCCTACCCACGAACGTGAGGTCTCTCTCTCTCTCTCTCTCTCTCTCTCTCTCTCTCTCTCCTTCTCAATCTCTCTCAATCTCAATGTTAATTTATGAATTTGGGGATTTGGAAATTTGTGGATTTGCAATTCGAATGTGTACCCTCATTTAGGGATTTGCAGATTTTAGGGCTTACAGATTTGAATTTGAACCCTGAATTTGAGTTTTTCTGATTTTATAAATTGGGCATTTGGGGGTTTTAGGATTTTGGGAATCTGAGAATTTTTAGAATTAGGGATTTCACCTTCCAAATTTGAAAGAGCAACTTTGGTCTCAAGTTGTGCAGTTTGGATTCACTCAAAGATTTTCCATGCATGTGTTTTATGCAAAAATGTTGGTGTTGTTGTTTGGCCATCTTCTGTATCCGGTCAAGGACCATCAATGGGGAATTTGGCTATTTTTTCTTCACTTACTCATTGTTGGGATGTGTTGAATCCTCTGTTGAATTCCTTGGAACTTGAGATTTCCAATGTTTGAATGCCCCAAGTTCCATGGATTATTCCGAACTTGACCTTACTCAACCTGCATTTGCTCAACCAAACACAACCTGAATTCAAATTGGATTATTGTTTTCAAACCGAACCAACTCAAGGACCTTGACAACCTCAGCCAAAATGACCCAAACTCAGGTTGTCTCAAACCCAAGTTGTAGTCCTAATTGGGTATACCCAGTTCTCTAATTACAAACAGAGAGTTTGAATTTCTTCTTCCTAATTATGTTAGCCAAATAGAGAGGACCGTAATAGAAAAATACGAGAATCTCTACAAATTCTCCATAAAATCAAGGTTTGTTGGATTACCTTGATTTGTTTGACCGAGTTTGATTATTTGCTGCCAATCTGGCATCAACCCCACTTTACCCTACCTTGGGAATGGTTGGCCTGTTGCTACCATGTGGAATTACAATGCTTAACTAATGTCTATCATACCATTTGGATTCCTCTAATATTTTATTATGTAATTCTTCTATGATCTCTACAATCTTGTATGCTTTGGAGAACTAGCCCCTCAGATGTTCTCTATAAGAGGGCAACATGCTCGTTGATGTGTTAGCTAAGGGATGGAACTTAGACCTTTTTTGATTACCGGATTCATTTATTCATGATCTTAATGGATTGTGTTTCCTTTCCTGCATCTGTTTTCCATTTAGAAATATATTCCTTTGAACATAAAACCTTCTAACCATTTACTTATCTATGGTGCCATCATCGTCATCATCCTTATCATAACCTTGTCCCAGCTATTCGAGGTCGGTTTCTCATGATTTGCTTTGCAAAGGTTTTACCACTGGCTGTCCACCTAACATCAACTCTCCTTTGCCTGGGCTTGGGACCAGCTAGAGTGTCACTAGTAGGCGGAGTTGCAATGCTTATCTGTAGTGTCTATCATATTATTGGATTCCTTTGTTGTCATCCATTGTAATTCTTCATTATTCTCTAGATATCTCGCGTATTCTAAAGAAGCAACCTATCGGTATTCATACAAGTGGCCAACACAATCACCAATGTTTTAGCTGATGGATGGGGATTCCTTTTTTGTATGTTGCCAATAAAAGAAAAATGCTATATTTTGGTTGTGGATCAGTTTTATTATTTCCCGATGTCCATTGTTCTTCAAAATTTGCCATTTTTTTAATTTTTAATTTTTTTTTTCCATTTTGGCAGGAACAAGGCATATCAGTTCTAAATGATGCAATTAAAGCTTGCACAGAAGAGATAGACCGGCACAAGGGGAAACTTGTAGTGAAGGAGGCACCTAGAGCTGTGAGTTATATTCTCATTGATAAATCTCTATTTGAACATAAAAGTTTCAGGCTGCTTTTGGATGCACTACTGAACTGAGTTGCAATAATTAGTTTGTGTTTGGAAAGCTCCAAAATTGAAGGACCATGTACAATGGACAGTTCGCCTGATGTATTTTTTCTATCCGGCAAACCAGTTTGAAATCACCATTCAGCTTTGTTCTTGTATAAAAAGAGTTGAATGGGAGTCGAGCCAAGTAGGCCGATGCAACTAGAGTTGAAAGAAGGAAATCACTGGAACCTGAAGTTTTATGTGTCAGATCTAGAGTCATGGATAATCACAAAAGAAAGGATAATGTCTAGGGCTTGCTCCACACAAGTCTAATGCATCACACCCTAAGTCATTACACTAGTGGAAAAATATTTTATGTTGCTGTAAACACCTGTAAAATGCATCGTTTGGTTTTGTTGTTCACATTTTACAGATGAATGTTGCAAGTCTACTTCTATTTGCCCATCTAATCAACTAGTAGAGTGGAAATTTATTAGAATCACCCCTCTGATTCACAAGCAGGATGACCCACCATATATGATCAATGGCTTAGATCATAATATCTAAGTGAATGGATGGGATGGGCCTGTTTAACGTTTACAAATTCAAATGCTTTTGGTTTTACTACTCACAATTCAAAATTATTTATTTATTTATTTATTTTTCTAGGTGTGTTTGATTTTTTGAATTACCTTATTTTTTATAGCAAATAACCAATTATGATTTCTAACACCTGTTTGTTGAGAATATTCCCTCAAAAATCAATTCCAAAAAAGTTTACTTAAATTCTTAAGATCCACCTTGATATATGTGACTTATTCATGCAATTCACCTATTTCACTATAGCATTATAGTATTTTAGGACATGAGTAAGTTCGATCTAAAACTTGGTGTGGCCCTAAGAAATTTTCAATGGTATAAGTTCAAGTCCATTGTTTCCTATGGTGTGGTCCATTGTTTCCTATGGTGTGGAAACACTACAATGTATTTGTTATATCCACACCGTCCATCCATTTTGAGATATCATTTTAAGTCATGTGCCAAAGAATGAGGCAGATAAAAACTATATAGTGGACCCCACCACAGAAAACAGCGGGCAGAGTGATTACCACCGTTGAAACTATCTTAAGGCCCATCGCAATGTCTATTTGAAATCCAACCAGTCCAAAAGTAAAAAATACATGAAATAAGGGATTTATTCCAAAAATGAGAGGTATATAAATATTGGTGGGCCTATTTAGATGCCTGTAAGTTCTTTTAAGTTGTAAGTGACTTACCCGTAAGTCACTTACAAGTGAAAGTTACTTACAGGTATGGAGTAATAACTCAATTTATGTTATTTTGTTAAGCCCATCAAGATGAATATTTGAGATATTTATTAAGCTAAACCAATCATCAAGTGGGCTATAAAAGTGGGCTTACAAATTCAAAATATCTATAATATGGACAAATAACTCAATTTAAACATTAAGAATAAACTTCTTCAGTGAAAAACTCGGCAACACAAACATGGTGGGTCTAAGATCCCGATGGCAAAATGGTTGGGCAGAGTGGATATATAACACATCATCAAGGTGGGCCCACGACAAGGGTAACACCTACTATTGTGTTGCCGTGATGGGTGTCGAACATCTACCTAATCAGTCAAATGCACCATTCTATTTTGGGCCTGGGGCTTAAAAATCAAGTCAATCTGTGGCTTTTTTGGGCCACACCACGTACAAAAGTTGAGAGGGGTTACCCTCCATTAAAATATTCATGATCATTTGTTGGGCTCAACAAGATGTGGTTCACAAATCCAGCCCATCCATTATATGTGGCCCACTTCAAAAAGAAGGAATCTAATGGATGGTTTGGATTGAAATTGATCATCCACATGCACCTGAGCTTGAAAATTTTTTTCTAGTAACATGGTAATTAATTAATGGGTTTTCCATTGTTGAAACCTTGCTAGGCTCCCTGGTGATGTTTATTTGTCATGCAACCTATTCATAAGATCATACGGGCATGGGCAAAGGGGACACATCAAAATAAGCTTGATCCAAAACTTCTATGGCCCTTAAGAAATTCTCTATAGTAGATGTTCAATTCACACTTTTTCCTATGGTGTAGTCCATTTGAGCGTTTGATATGCTTCATTTTTGAGCTCAAGCCCTAAAATTATCTATTGAAATGGCTAGACATAGTGGATAAAATACATAAATCATGGTGAACCTCAGCATGCAATCTGCTTCCGATAAACATGGTGTATTTCTTGGCAATCCCCCACGTGGCAACAAATTAGTGTTTGGGGTTCAGAAGTGTGTCAAATAGGTATTTCACCAACCACTTCCAAATATGGTTTTGTGCCACTACTTAAGGGAGCCACACATGACCCAGTCAAATCCCACCATGTCAAGGCCTTTGTGTTTAGAGAGGTCTGATTCAATCCACTTCAAAGCCACGCGGGTCGCTATTAAATATGTGATCATCCACATCCCACCATGGATGGTTTGGATTGAGATTGAAATAGTTCGTTGTAATATGGTTGTTTTATATGCAAATCAATCAGGTGGTGTGGACATTGGTTCCATTTCTTTATAGGCCTGAGCATTTTATGAAGAAGTCAACATCTTTTAATATTCATATATTTCTTTTATTAATGATTTAAATAATCCCTTCCCTTCTCTAATAAAATATATGGACACACACACCTGCACATGCACGCAGACATATATGTTGAGGTGCATATGAAATAGACACACACAGCATCCATGTTGTAATTACAGTTATCTATAATGGCATTTATATTTCTAAGGTCGATCATAATCTTTATATGCCATTCTACCCATCATAAGTGACTCCAACATCCATGTTGTAATTACAGTTATCTATAATAATAATAATAATTTGTTCATTATAGTGCATTCATAATAGTTATCATTGTGGTTATAGTTATTCATTATGTGACAGGTTTTCAGGTGAGATGAACGAGTTTCAAAACAAAACAGTCTGCGGATTTGAGAAGCGATTCCCAAGATGTATGTGTGTTTCAATGGCCATCTGCACCTTGAAAGCATACAATGGAAGGTAAGGAAAGCCTATGTATTTGCTCAAAATTAATGGAGCAGACTCGGATGTGCGTCGGAGCTATCCGGATGAGCGGGGGTCCCTGGAAGGTGGGAACCGCTGTTATAACTATGATGAAGCTGTCCATTTCTTATGGACAGCATTGGAGGGGCCTAGCCATTTGGACAGGCCGTGTTTATGTATTTGATCGAAATTAATGGAGCAGACCCGGATGTACATAGGAGCTATTCGGAAGAGTGGGGTTCCCTAGAAAGAGGGAACCGCTATTATGACCATGATGAAGCTGTCCATTTTTTATGGACAGCTTGGAAGGGCCTGGCCATTTGTACCGGATGGCCGTGTTTATATCTGTATTTGCAAGGACTATACCCTTAACCTAAACCAAAACCTATGACCTAAAACCTTAACCTATAACCTAAACCTCAACCTTAACCTAAACCTAAACCTTAACCTAAAACTTAAAACCTAAACCTAAACCTAAAACCTAAATGTATTCTCAAATCCCTAAACCTAAACCTACACCTAATCCAAATCTTAACTCTTTAACCTAAACCTATACCTAAACTTGAAAACCCAAACATAAACCCGAACCCGATTTCCTAAACCTAAACCTTAACCTATTCTCAATTCCCTAAACCTATATCTTATAACCTTAACCTATACCTATAACCTTAACCTAAACCAAAACCTATGACCTAAAACCTTTACCTATAACCTAAACCTAAAACCTAAATGTATTCTCAAATTCCAAAACCTATACCTATAACCTAAATCTAAACCTATAGCCTAAACCTAAACCTAGACTCATAACCTTAACCTAAACCTATTCTCAAATCCCAAAACCTATACCTATAGCCTAAACCTAAACCTTAACCTATAACCTTAACCTAGATTCATAACCTTAACCTAAACCTATTCTCAAATCCCAATACCTATACCTATAATCCAAACGTAAACCTGATCCCGAACCCTAACCCGATTTCCTAAACCTAAACCCTAACCTATAACCTAAACCTATACCTATAACCTAAACCTAAACCTTAACCTATAACCTAAACCTAGACTTATAGCCTTAACCTAAACCTATTCTTAAATCCCAAAACCTATACTTATAGCCGAAACATAAACCTTAACCTTAACCTATAACCTATACTTACAACCTTAACCTAAACCTATTCTCAAATCCCAAAACCTATACATATAACCCAAACCTAAACCCGATCCCGAAATCGAACCCGATTTCCTAAACTTAAACCTTAACCTATAACCTTAACCTATACCTATAGCCTAAACGTATACCTTAACTTATAACCTAAACCTAGACTCATAATCTTAACCTAAACCTATTCTCAAATCCCAAAACCTATACTTATAGCGGAAACCTAAACCTTAAGCTTAACCTATATCCTATACTAACAACCTTAACCTAAACCTATTCTCAAATCCCAAAACCCATACCTATAACCCAAACCTAAACCCGATCCCGAACCCGAACCCGATTTCCTAAAACTAAACCTTAACCTATAACTTAAACTTATACCTATAGCCTAAACCTAAACCATAACCTATAACCTAAACCTAGACTCATAACCTTAACCTAAACCTATTCTCAAATCCCAAAACCTATACCTATAACCCAAACCTAAACCCGATCCCGAACCCTAACCCGATTTCCAAAACCTAAACCTTAACGTATAACCTAAACCTAAACCTTAACCTATAACCTAAACCTAGACTTATAACCTTAATCTAAACCTAAACCTAAACCTATTCTCAAATCCCTAAACCTATACATATAGCCGAAACCTGAACCTTAACCTTAACCTATAACCTATAACCTATACTTACAACCTTAACCTAAACCTATTCTCAAATCCCAAAACCCACACCTATAACCCAAACTTAAACTCGATCCCGAACCCGAACCTGGTTTCCTAAACCTAAACCTATACCTATAACCTAAACCTATACCTATAGCCTAAACCTCAACCTTAACCTATAACCTAAACCAAGACTCATAACCTTAACCTAAACCTATTCTCAAATACCAAAACCTATACCTATAACCCAAACCTAAAGCCGATCCCGAACCCGAACCCGATTTCCTAAACCTAAACCTTAACCTATAACCCAAACCTATACATATAACCTAAACCTAAACCTTAACCTATAACCTAAACCTAAACCTTAACCTATAACCTAAACCTAGACTTATAACCTTAACCTAAACCTATTCTCAAATCCTAAAACCTATACTTATAGCTGAAACCTAAACCTTAACCTTAACCTATAACCTATACTTACAGCCTTAACCTAAACCTATTCTCAAATCCCAAAACCTATACCTATAACCCAAACCTAAACCCAATCTCAAACCCGAACTCGGTTTCCTAAACCATTCCCTAAACCTATAACCTAAACCTATACCTATAGCCTAAACCTAAAACAAAACCTATTACCTAAACCTAGACTCATAACCTTAACTAAACCTATTCTCATAACCTATAACCTATACTTATAACCCAAACCTAAACCCGAACCCGATTTCCTAAAACTAAACCTTAACCTATAACCTAAACTTATACCTATAGCCTAAACTTAAACCATAACCTATAACCTAAACCTAGACTCATAACCTTAACCTAAACCTATTCTCAAATCCCAATACCTATACCTATAACCGAAACTTAAACCTATAACCTTAACTTAAACTTAAAACCTAAACCTAAACCTAAAGCAAAACCTATAACCTTAACCTAAACCAAAACCTATAACCTAAACCTTAACCTATAACCTATAACCTGTAACCTAAACTTATAACCTCAAACCTAAACCTAAAACCTAAACCTAAACCTATAAACTAAAACCTAAACCAAAACCTAAAACCTAAATGTATTCTCAAATCCCTAAACGTAAACCTACACCTAATCCTAATCTCAACTCCCTAACCTAAACCTAAACCTAAACCTAAACTTGAAAACCCAAACCTAAACCCGATCCCGAACCCCAACCCGATGTCCTAAACCTAAACCTTAACCTATTCTCAATTCCCTAAAGCTACAACCTATAACCTAAACCTAAACCTAACCTAAACCTATGACTTAAACCTATAACCTAAACCAAAACCTATAACCTAAACCAAAACCTATAACTTAAACCTATAACCTTAACCTAAACCTAAAACCTAAACTTAAACCTAAACCAAAACCTATAACCTTAAACTAAACCAAACCTATAACCTATAACCTAAACTTAAACCTAAACTTAAACCTAAACCAAAACCTATAACCTAAACCTAAACCTAAACCTTAACCTATTCTCAATTCCCTAAAGCTATAACCTAAAACCTATAACCTATAACCTATACCTAAACCTAAGCCTAAAACCTAAACCTAAACCTAAAACCTAAATGTATTCTCAAATCCCTAAACCTAAACCTTAACCTATTTTCAATTCCCTAAACCTTAACCTATAACCTAACTTAAACCTAAACCCATAACTTACACTTACAACCTAAAACCTAAATGTATTCTCAAATCCCTAAAGCTATAACCTATAACCTATAACCTATAACCTAAACCTATAACCTAAACCTAAACCTATAACCTAAACTTATAACCTATAACCTGACCTTAACCTTAACCTAAACCTAAAACCTAAACCTAAACCTAAACCTAAAACCTAAATGTATTCTCAAATCGTTAAACCTAAACCTACACCCAATCCTAATCTCAACTCCTTAGCCTAAATATAAACTTCAAAACCCAAACCTAAACCCGAACCCAAACCCAATTTCCTAAACCTAAACCTTAACCTACTCTCAATTCCCTAAACCTACAACCCATAACCTATAACCTAAATCTAAACTTAACCTAAACCTATAACCATAACCTAAACCTAAAACCTAAACCTAAACCTAAACCTAAACCTAAACCAAAACATATAACCTTAACCTAAACCTTAACCTATAACCTATAACCCAATAACCTAAACTTATAACCTTAACCTAAACCTATAACCTAAACCAAAACCTAAACTTAAAACCTAAATGTATTCTCAAATCCCTAAACCTAAACCTACACCTAATCCTAATCTCAACTCTCTAACCTAAACATAAACCTAGACTTGAAAATCCAAACCTAAACCCAATCCTGAACCCAATTTCCTAAAACTAAAACTAAACCTTAACCTATTCTCAATTCCCTAAAGCTATAACCTATAACCTAAACCTAACCTAAACTTATAACCTTAACCTAAACTTAAAACCTAAAACCTAAACCTAAAACCTAAACCTAAACCTATAAACTAAAACCTAAACCAAAACCTAAAACCTAAATGTATTCTCAAATCCCTAAACGTAAACCTACACCTAATCCTAATCTCAACTCCCTAACCTAAACCTAAACCTAAACTTGAAAACCCAAACCTAAACCCAATCCCGAACCCCAACCCGATGTCCTAAACCTAAACCTTAACTTATTCTCAATTCCCTAAAGCTACAACCTATAACCTAAACCTAAATCTAACCTAAACCTATGACTTAAACCTATAACCTAAGCTAAAACCTATAACTTAAACCAAAACCTATAACTTAAACCTATAACCTTAACCTAAACCTAAAACCTAGATTTAAACCTAAACCAAAACCTATAACCTTAAACTAAACCAAAACCTATAACCTATAACCTAAACTTAAACTTAAACTTAAACCTAAACCAAAACCTATAACCTAAACCTAAACCTAAACCTTAACCTATTCTCAATTCCCTAAAGCTATAACCTATAACCTATAACCTATAACCTATACCTAAACCTAAGCCAAAAAACCTAAACCTAAACCTAAAACCTAAATGTATTCTCAAATCCCTAAACCTAAACCTTAACCTATTCTCAATTCCCTAAACCTTAACCTATAACCTAACTTAAACCTAAACCTATAACTTACACTTACAACCTAAAACCTAAATGTATTCTCAAATCCCTAAACCTAAATGCATTCTCAAATCCCTAAAGCTATAACCTATAACCTATAACCAAAACCTATAACCTAAACTTATAACCTAAAACCTGACCTTAACCTTAACCTAAACTTAAAACCTAAACCTAAACCTAAACCTATAAACTAAAACCTAAACCTAAACCTAAACCTAAAACCTAAATGTATTCTCAAATCGTTAAACCTAAACCTACACCCAATCCTAATCTCAACTCCTTAGCCTAAATATAAACTTCAAAACCCAAACCTAAACCCGAACCCGAACCCAATTTCCTAAACCTAAACCTTAACCTATTCTCAATTCCCTAAACCTAAAACCTATAACCTATAACCTAAATCTAAACTTAACCTAAACCTATAACCTTAACCTAAACCTAAACCTAAACCTAAACCTAAACCAAAACATATAACCTTAACCTAAACCTTAACCTATAACCTATAACCCAATAACCTAAACTTATAACCTTAACCTAAACCTAAAACCAAAACCTAAACCTATAACCTAAACCAAAACTTAAACTTAAAACCTAAATGTATTCTCAAATCCCTAAACCTAAACCTACACCTAATCCTAATATCAACTCCCTAACCTAAACATAAACCTAGACTTGAAAACCCAAACCTAAACCCAATCCCAAACCCGATTTCCTAAAACTAAACCTAAACCTTAACCTATTCTCAATTTCCTAAAGCTATAACCTATAACCTATAACCTATATCCTAAACCTAACCTAAACCTATAACCTTAACCTAAACTTAAAACCTAAAACCTAAACCTAAACCTAAACCCAAACCTAAACCTAAAACCTAAATGTATTCTTAAATCCCCAAACCTAAACCTATACCTAATCCTAATCTCAACTCCCTAACCTAAACCTAAACCTAAACTTGAAAACCCAAACCTAAACCCGATCCTGAACCCGAACCCGATTTCCTAAACCTAGACCTTAACCTATTCTCAAATCCCTAAAGCTATAACATATAACCGACACTTATAACCTAAACCTAAACCTATAACCTAAATGTATTCTCAAATTCCTAAACCTACACCTACACCTAATCCTAATCTCAACTCCTTAACCTAAACCTAAACTTGAAACCCCAAACCTAAACCCGAACCCGAACCCGAACCCGATTTCGTAAACCTAAACCTTAACCTATTCTCAATTCCCTAAACTTTAACCTATAACCTAACTTAAACATAAACCTTAACCTATTCTCAATTCCCTAAACCTTAACCTATAACCTAACTTAAACCTAAACATATAACCTAAACCTAAAACCTAAATGTAATCTCAAATACTTAAACCTAAATCTACACCTAATCTTAATGTCAACTCCCTAACCTAAACTTAAACCTAAATTTGAAAACCCAAACCTAAACCCGATACCAAACCCGAACTAGAACCTGATTTCTTAAACCTAAACCTTAACCTATTCTTAATTCCCTAAAGCTATAACCTATAACCTATAACCTAAACCTGATTTCTTTTCATTTGTCTGGATCACCTCTCATATGTTCTCTCTCTTTTCAATTATTTTTTTCCATAAGATTGTTTGTGTTTAGATGGATGCAGTTTATGTTTAGATGAATGTAGTTTATGGTTGGATGAATTTACATAGTTTGGGTTTAGATGGATGTGAATGTGAATATGATGAAATATATTATATAACAGGTGTATATCAGGAAGAATATGATGAATTATATTCTAACAGGTGTATATAATAAAAAAAAGGCTTTTACCTATGAAATATTTCGTACGTAAAAGTATTTAGCAACGAATATTTTCCTCGCTAAAAGTCTTATACACATTTTTAAAATTGTTGCAGCCTTTAGCGACGAAAATTTTCGTCGTTAAAAGTCACATCCAGGTTTTTTTAGCTACGAAACGTTTCGTAGCTAAAAGTAATTTAAATCCTTATTGCAGCTTTTAGCGACGAAGGTTTTCGTCGCTAAAAGTTTATTCAATGATTTTTAGATACGAATAGTTGCGTAGCTAAAAGTAATTCATTCAATTTTTTGAAAAATTGTTTGCAGCCTTTGGCAACGAAAATTTTCGTCGCTAAAAATCTCATTCACAAATTTTAGCTACGAAAAGTTTCATAGCAAAAAGTACTCCATTCAAGCGGCTTCAAAAATTGGTTGCGAAATTGTTTGTAGCCTTTGGCGATGAAAATTTTCGTCGCTAAAAATCTCATCTACGATATTTAGCTACGAAAAGTTTCGTAGCTAAAAGTAAATCGTTTGCACCCTTTCGCGGTGAAAATTTTCATCGCTAAAAGTCTCACACACCATTTGTAGCTACGAAAATTTTCGTAGCTAAAAGTAATCCATTCGATTTTTAGTAACAGCCTTATCCATGATTTTTAGATACGAAAATTTTTGTCGCTAAAAGTCTCATGGGTAAAAGTACACTTTTGGCGACGAAAAATTATTTCGTCGCTAAAAGTGACTTTTGGCGACGAAAATGTGTTTCGTCGCTAAAACTTTCGTCGCTAAAAACACTCTTTCTTGTAGTGTATTTATGCGACAACTACTTGTCAAAAGGATTTGCCCTAATATGTACTATGGCCGACATATGTGATGTATGTTGCCAAGTGTAGTCTAAGTGTTTGTGAAAATGTCTGAATGAGTTCGTATTTAGTAAGGTATGAACCATGAGGCAGTTGAGATATGAAATCCCAATTACCTTACTTATGTATACTTTTTCCTCCATGAATTGCTTAGTCTAATTATCCATGTTAACTATTTGTATGATTTCCTCCATGCAAGTTGTTACTTTTACCGTTTTACTTATGAAATGCATGTGTATGGATTCTCGTTATCCTGTATCTTATAATATGTTTACTATTATGGTTGAATGTGTATGGGGCCACGTTATGGTCCAGGCAATCGATAACAGCTTTGAAATCGTGGCTGAGATTCATTCGCCACGTAGGACGTATTTGACGAACCCGAGTCGTATTAGGGTTGTCAGCAGTGGTTTGGCCACATGGAGTGTTTGCGTACTTCATGTCGTTTAACTCAACGTGCGCTCATGCTAGTCGAGCTCTTCAAGTAACCCGATTGGCCCGATGTTTGTTCATCATGTATGGACGCTACTGTTTGAATCTAGGGTACCAAACTTACTAGTGCAAATCCCGTTAACCATGATACCTCGATCCGCTAAGACTCATGAGACGGGCATGGTGGTATAGGACACCGTGGTCGAACTGTCGACCTACGCTGGGGTGACGAGCCTCCCCGTAGTGACTAATGAGCAAACCAGACTCGTGAGCCGATTATAGTGGTATGGGACACTATATTCGTGCTGTCGGCCTACATTGATTGGTGACGAGCCCTTTGCAGTGATCTCAAGCATACCTTGATACTGCATTGAGGTGACGAGCCTTAGTGTAGCAACTAAGGTATGATTAGGAATGCATTGATTGGTGACGAGCCCTTTGCAGCGACCTAGAACCATATGATCGTATGAGATTGTCTAAGACTGACGACCCTAGAATGGATTACTGTTTGGGAATCGATATAAGGAATGTACCTTAGCTTCCCAAATCCTGCTGTATGAAAATGACTAATAACAACTTGGTAATCATGTTCATGCACTGCATTGCATGTGCCTTGGTGTTGTGGAGCACTGCGGGAGGTTGTCATGCGTACCGTAAGATGAAGATGCTGAGGGAGTGCAGGCGAGGGCATGCATCACTTCTACATACATCCTTACATTAACAAGAGTAATTAGGACATGTTTGATTGTACTGCTTTATCATTACTACTTGATCGAATTGATAACATGTTAACTTTTACTGTACAGTTCCATTGAGTTGATCACTCACTCCCATGTTCTAGGATAGTGTTTAAACACCAACCAGACTCTGTCTTAGATGCAGATGATGATGCAACCCACGAGGCAGAGCAGGAGTTTGAGGATGATGAGGAGGCGTTCTCCTTTATGCAGTTCTCAGGTAGGTTCATGTGAGCCGTGTCCTGGGCTATGGGGATTCAGGGCTTATTTTATAATGGTTTATTTCATTTTAATACTTATATTTTGAAACAAACACTTATAATTATGACCTAGCAGAGCATACATATCTCAGGAACTTATATTGATATATATATATATATATATATATATATTCCTTTAGTCTTCCGCTTGCATATTTTACCGGTCCATGGATTATGTTTGCAGTTTTGGCTTTATCTACTTCATATTTTATGCACTAATACAGACAACATACATTCATCATTACATATGTTGCATAAGTGATGTTTTAGAACTCGGGAGCTGAGATATGCTCGACTCCCCATTTCAGGGCGTTACAAATGCGCTACTAACATCAAGTAACTGTAACGATGTCATTCCGTCCTTTGGAATCCACCCGGCAGCTCCACAACTACTCAGATGATTCGAATCTACAACTGTCACCACGTGTTCATTAGCTACGAGCTCGTAGTTGAAGAGTCGCGGCAACACGCCATCCTGATAGCGTGGAACCATAATTGCGACCATACGCTTTAACTGAATCGACTCTCCCTGAGTCTGATTTCGTACTCAGAGAGTAAGGGGCTTCTGTTATGGGAAAATTTAGAGCATATCCTATCTGGGAGAAACCTCCGAGTAGCAAGAATAGGCGGGATTATACTCAGCTCGACCGCATTCCGTCCGCTTGAAGTCAGCTCCGACTCAGTTCCGAGGCACAACGTCGGTGTCGTTCGTTGAGTTTAGTAGAAAAAGTATAGGCGCGAGAACTGACAAGTCAGTCTGAATGGAGACGTGACTAGCATATCATCCCAGTAACACATGATCTTGGAATAACTGCACAACCACCGATATCTGCACGTTCGTCATTCGTGGCTAGTGGCTAAGATTGTGTTGAGAAATACGGGCACGTCCACTCCGGTTGCAAGGTATAAATAGCCATTGAATACACAGGAACAGGGATGCAAGATCTCACACCCTACACCCAGCTACACTACTTAGACCTAGATTCCTAGCCTGACTTTAGCACCGGAGGGTCTCCTGCTCTAATTAGGGTCTCCTTTATCCTTCTCTTGTGTAGGCTTATAGAGATCGAATCGAGTGTTCAAAATTCGGCGAGGGTGAACCAGATTTTTGCATCACCAGATGTAACGGATAAAATGGATGCATCCACCGTGGGCCCATAGGGTTTATTCAATACGCTACACTGCGTTACTCAGGCAGCCAGCTTCCAGAAGGTAAATCAGAAAGATGCGGGTCTGCCGCGTGCGCAACCGACGGTCACATACATGGGTGTGGAGAGCTACCTTCCACGTGATTTCTAACAGCAAAACACCGGAACCATGAGTTTAGCTTTACGTGGTCGTACTTTCCGAAAAGCCAACTGCATCCTCCCCCCACCTAGACGGACTCCTTACAGGCACGGCCTCTGTGGGCCCCACCGTGATGTATGGAATTTATTCACAACGTCCATTCATTTTTCAGAGCATTGTATCGTATGAGCCCAAGACTGAGGCAGATTCAAGGCTCAAGTGGACTACACAACAAGAAGTAGTGATAATAACACCCACTGTTGAAACATTCCTGTTGCCTACTCTGATATTTATTTTTCATCCAACCCGTTCATAAGGTCACGTAGACGTGGATGAAGGGTGTGCATGCAATCCCATTGTATGGTCTACTTGATCCCTAGGTCTGCCTCGTTTTTCAGCTCATGCCGTAAAATGCTCCGGAAAAAATGGTGGACGGCGTACCCATGACATCACGGCAGGCCCCACAGAGCCCTATCCGAGACCGTGCCCGTGTAGGCAGGACGCAATCCGCTTCCCTACTTTCTGGGAAAGTCAGCTGTGATTTTTGAAGTTGATTTAAAAGCCCGCGCGTCCCCTTCATTAACGTAAAATTGCAGGATCATAAACCTGAGAACGGATTTGCTACTCCCCTGCCACCAGGCCGGTGGCTAGTGGTGAGTGCTCGGTGGGCCCCACCATGATGTATGCGTTTCATCCATTCCGTTCATCCATTTTTACAGATTATTTTAGGGCTTTATCCAAAAAAAATGAAGGGATATAAATCTCAGGTGGATCACACCATTGGAAAACAAGAGTGATTGGATATCCAGCATTAAAATCCTCCTAAGGCCCACTGTACTGTTTAGTTGACATCCAATCTATTGATTAGGTCATACAGACCCAGATGAAGGGAAAAAACAAAGATAAGATTGATCCAAACTTTTATGGCCCCCAAAAAGTTTTTAATGGTCCACGTTTGGTGTGATGTGGTCCACTTTAGATTAGGATATACCTTATTTTTGGTCTCATACCATAAAATGATCTGGAAACATAGATGAACAGCATGTATGAAACACATACGTCATGGTTGGGCCCAAAGAGCACCGACCACTAGGCATTGGCAGGCTGCAGGGGAGTAGCCAATCCGATTTCCCATAAACCTACAATAATTTATTTTTTTTAAGAGGGAATTTTGCAAAATAATATTTGATTAATATGATGTTTACGTTCCTGTATCTTTCCTAATTAAAGTTTCATTAAGATGCCTTGTTAATAAAGTTTTTTATTTTTTATTTTTATTTTTTTATTTTAATTTTTTTATTTTTTATTTTTACACACGCACACACACCCCACACACTCACACTAGGGGAATTTCACCAGCTATGGGTACCCGAACCCTTGACTGGGAGTTGAAACTCCCAAGAGTCTACCACCCGAGCAAGAGTAAGGACCCATTAATAAAGTTATTTTCACCTCGATACCATTAGTTTAGCTTTCTCTATCGTCAATCCATTTAAAGTACGAGTTTTCCTAAAATGAGGAAAATTCCTACCATATCGAACCGATGCGGATTGCATACGGTTATTCTAAGCCCCTCTACTATATATGTAACTAATCCCCACCATCCATTCAACTTTACAAATCATCTCAAGGTAGGAGCCTAAAAATAAGGTAGATCCAAATCTCAACTCAACCGCACAATAGGAAACAGTGGTAATGAACGCCCACCGTTGGAAACTTCTCATGGGCTACAAAAGTTTTGGATCTAGCCAATATTTGCTTTTTCCGTTTGTAACATTCCGAAATTTCCGCGGCCCGAGTGCATACTTGTGCACAAGAATTTCGGGTGTTAATAATGTATAAATTGGATGTTTTAAAAATCGCACTATATATATATATATATATATTCATTTAGATTACATCCAGTTATGTTCTTAAAGGTAATCATTCATGAGAATAAAATCGGCTGTATTTATCATTTTATTAAAGTAAAAGAATTCAACAAATTATCAAATACCCCTCTCAATGGGAGCCTATTACATTATCGAGTTTGCAGCGAAATTATAAAACCAAATTATAAAATTATCTTCTTATTCATTCAATATAAACTCCCTATTCATTCAGTATAAACTTCCATAGGGAGATGGTCATCTAGGTTTTCAATCTGTACATCACTTGCATCATCTGTATGGTTGGAGAGGGTCAATGTCCTACTCATGGTGATGGTTATCCTTTAAGATTAACAATAATTCAAGATATTTATAAAAGTAATGAAAGGGTTCTGATATGTCCCGTACTCCACAAGTACGAAATGTGTCAATATGCGCAAACAACTTACATGAGATGCATGCCTGCAAAGTATATATGTGGTTCATCACACTTAACGATCACCACAATGTGAAAAATGGTTTAGAATTATCCAGCTCGCCCCGCATCCCATTCTACAGAGATTCGCTGGCGTGTCCCACGTTAACATGGATTTACGCGGTTATCCTAATACGACACTACACATGACTTGGATGAATTACGTGACACGATTTATTCATGGAGTGACTATTTGTAACATCTAATCCTGGAAGTAATGTAACACGCATTGCGAATTGCTTACATCTATTTGTGCACCAATACCTAAACCCAAGGAATTACACGTCGACCAAGAGGGTCTAAGTTAATGATATTTTCGTAATTATTGCGGATCTAGGAGTTTTGTGAAATCTAATGGTTCTACATGGTTATATGCCTATTTTTAAACAATTATTACGAAAGAACTTGCATCTAAATCATTATGGATAAAAAGTTAGTCACCAATTTAATTAAGAAACAACACATATATCAAACCACATGATGGATGATCTTGTTTTAAAATCAATGGTCGGATGACTTGATCTATGGACGGAGATTATTCCCAACGGTCATTTTCGCGTTGGAGAATAGATGTATGGTTAGGATAGGTAGATTAGTATCGTACACATGTACATATTAAGTTAAATTTTATGGTAACACTCGAAAACTTTTAATAATTGGGTATTGAAAAGTTTGGGGTGTTATAATCTGCCCCCTTTAAATAAAATTTTGTCCCCAAAATTTAATTACTTATACTATTTATATTGATTTATTGTGTTTAAGTTTTCACTGTATTCTTTATTAGATAGGTATGTATGTCTAGGCATGCGTTTAATCGGCTACCAAAAATTTGGACGCTACAATCTACCCCACTTAAATGAAAATCTCGACCTCGAGATTTGGTATTTGGATTAAACTGCTTGTGCCTTACTTGAATATGGTTTGTAAATTCATAGTCCCAATCATTCTAAATCCTTGGGGAATAAGACACAATTTTTCATTTTTACCATAAAAGTATCATAGGTTTCATAAAGGATAGGCCAAATTATCTACTCCCCGTTACACCTAAGTTTTGGTGTCAGCCTTTATATGAAAGGTTTTAAATTTCAAAGATCATTTCATATGGATAGCCTGTCAATCCTAAAATTTTAATTTCTGATCCATGCGTCCAATTTATTCAAAATTTGGAGATTAAGTCCTTCACTTATTCCCGAAGTACATAAAAATTCCTGGGAAAATATTCAATGGTTTGGGGGTTGTTTCGCGCTTGTGAAGTGTATAAAAGCTTGCTGTCCAGCAGCAATTCCTACCTATTTTTTGTTATTGTCGGATTTTTATAGAATTTTGTATAGATACTATTCAATTAAAATTTTTGAAGGAGATTTCTGGGGACCTAAGTGAGGTACCAGGTAATTTTTAAAATTTTCTGATAAGTATACCTACCAAGATCAACGAAAGTTTCCTAACGTGTCGGTTTTCTTCGAAACGACAACAAAATTTAGAAAAATTAGAAAATATCCAATTCCGGTTTGGGAAACTTATTTTCTTTCTTGGAAATTCATTTAAGGATGAATTTTAGTTTATAATAATTTTATTTGAGATTTTGAGAATTTATCTAAAGGTACCTAGATTCGTAGTCTCTACATTCCTCATCTAACTTAACATTCTCACTGGGGAGCCTGAATGTGAGTTTCTAATATTTCAACTTCCTAACCTCTTTGGGAACTAAACTAAGTATATGTATATAATTCGTAAACCTATCATAACTGCGTAAAGCTTATGATGGTCCATGCTCTCAGGCCCAGTTAATCTCATTCTCATGCTCTAATACCAACTGTAACATCTTGAAATTTCTGTGGCTCGATCACATACTCGTGCCTGAGAATTTTGGGTGTTAATAATGTATAAATTAGATGCTTTAAAAATCACACAATATTTTTTTCCATTTACATCACATTCAGTTACGTTCTTGAAGGTAACCATTCACGAGAATAAAATTAACTGTATTTATTATTTCATTAGAGTAAAAGAATTCAATAAATTATCAAATGCTCCTCTCAATGGGAGCTTATTACATTATCGAGTTTGTAACAGAAATATAAAACTATCTTCTTATTCATTCAGTATAAACTTCCATAGGAGATGGTCCTCCGGGTCTTCAATCTAGACATCACCTGCATCATCTGTCCGGTTGGAGAGGATCAATGCCCTACTCATAGTGATGGTTATCCTTTAAAATTAATAATAATTCAAGAGATTCATAAAAGTAATGCAAGGGTTCTGGTACATCCCGTACTCCACAACTACGAGAGATATTAATATGCATAAGCAACCTATATGAGATGCATGCCTAGTAAAGTATATGCGGTTCATCACACTTAACGATCACCAAAATGTGGACAATGATTTATTATCCGGCTCGCCCTGTGTTGAGTGTCAAATATTGCATATTTTTCCCTATTTATATCTTGGTTTTATGAACAAGATAAGGCTTAATGGTATATTTTATACATGTTTGTGTTGCAAGGTGAATCTGAGAGCTTTTATTGAAAAGAATGCCAAAAGAATGGATTTAATGCTCAAGAATCACCAAGGCAAAAGATGGAATTAGGAGACTAAGAATGAAGAATTCACATGCCAAATATCCAAGGAAACCAAGTACAAAAGATAAAGAAATGACTTGAAAGAATGCAGAAGCTGCAGTAGAAAATAGGACAGATCAGTCCGACCTGAGACAACTTCGGTTCGACCGAAATCGTAGAAAACTGTCTAGCAAGAAATCAAGATTTTCAGGCTTAATTTAGTCTGACCTGAGCCAACTTCGATCTGATAAAAGCTTCGGTTGGAGATTTCAGTTGGAGTCGGTTCAACCTAAATTTGAAAGATTTTCTACACAAGATTTTTCAGCATCAACTTTGGTCCGACCGAAGTCGGACAGAATTGTCCAGCGAGAAAGTGCGATTTTCAACCTTAATTCGGTCCGACTGAACCCAACTTCAGTCCGACCGAAGCGTAACGCAGGACTTATGCGGAGTGCGTAAATTTAAGACGGTTTTTGAAAACTTCGAGGTGCGTAAGATGGGGCTTCACAACTATAAATTGGAGTCCCTAAGACGTTCCTAGGTATCTTCTAGGGTTTAAGGAATAGAGTAAAAGGGTGGAGAGCCGCCGCCAAGAGTTCTTCTTCTTCCTTAGTTTGTTTTTATCCTTAAGAGATTTTGGTTTAATCATGTCTATGGTTAACTAAACCTCTTAGCTAGGGCTAAGAGGTGAAGCTTGTAGCGTAATTGGGATGTTTATCTTGCTTTGATTCTTGTTTATATTGAACTTCATTGATTTCTAATTGATTTTAAGGAATATTTTCAGTTTCTTATGGTTTATTGTGACTCAAATTACAATAGACGCTGCGATAGCTTTGAATATCTTCTTTTCCTATTTGAGATAGTGGGATTAGTAAATCCTATTGTTTGTCATCGTCTCCTGGGCATGGTTGGGTGACAGAATCCCTTCCAAATCTTCACAATTCTCCTCCATTGAGGCTGGATCAATGAGAAGTTTAAAGATTTAACCATCTCTCTCTCTCTCTCTCTCTCTCTCTCTCTCTCTCTTTAAGTGGATAAAATAAGACTCTGATTCCAGTTGGATCTCTTGAATCAAGTAGGGTAGAATCTTAATAGTTACAAGTGAATCCTTAGCACCCTAGTTCCCCCCTTTAAATTCATAAGTTTCAGTCTACAATATTCACAATTGCTCCCTCTATTCTAGATTTCTAAATTAGATTTTCTTCTTCTAGTTCTAATTACTTTTAGAAACATACAAGATTAGTCCCTATGGATTCTACCTCGGTCTCATTGAGATTATTACTACAACATGACCCTACGCTTAGGTTGTGAACAAGTTTTTGGCAACATTGTCGGGGACTACGACTACGCTTTTTTAAATTTAATTAGTATTAGAATTAGATTAAGATTAGGATTAACTTTCTATTTTGTTTTTATGTTAGGATTTTTCTGAACTTATTTTTAGAATCTAACTTGGTTTTCTGTTTTATAGGATTCTAACATAGCAATCTTCGATCCGGTAACCTCTTTCTAATTCTCTCTCTTTTATCTTTTCTAGATCTCTTATTTGTTTTAGTTTCCTTACATTTCTTTTTTTTAAAGGTTAAATTGTTAATTACTTAAGAGTTGTGAGTGTTTCATGCCTAAGTGGGTTTGTGACAACACTTGACGTCTCTTAAGTAAAGGAGGATTGGTCGAAGGGTTGCCTATTCATCAACGGATTAGACACCACCTAAGATCATCAGAGTCAATAGAAGTGATGGCCACAAATCAACCTCAATCTCCAGTCGAAGGACTGCCTATTCATCACTGGATTGGACAACACCTGAGATCATTAGAGTCAATAGAAGCGATGGCTATAAATCAACCTCAACCTCCAGTTGAGGAAATTCAGGATGAAAACGAGGTGCATAACGCACCCCTGCCTCGTACTCTATGAGATTATTTACAACCGGCGGGGGCGAGTACACCTTCTTGTATGATTTTTTTAGAAAATACAGGGAATACGGATATTAAGCCAGGGGTAATCCAACTCCTTCCAAAGTTCCATGGACTTAAATTTGAAAGTCCATATCTACACATGAAAGAGTTTGATGAGATAATAACCACTTTATACTTTTCTAATGTGTTTGAAGACACAATCAGGCTGAAACTTTTTCCTTTCTCCTTAAAAGAAAAGGCTAAGACGTGGTTGTATTCACTACATCCATGATCCATTGGCAGATGGAACGACATGATAAGGGAGTTCATAAAGAAATTCTTCTCATACCATAAGACAAACACCATTAGAAATCGATCATGAACTTCACCCAAAAGGAAGATGAGACATTCTTCCAATGTTGGGATCGATTCAAGGATCTTATCAGGAGAGGTGTACACGAGTCGAGCTTGGCACAGCTCGACTCGGCTTGGCCACTTGCTGACCCTAGCTCGAACTCAGCTCGATTTGGTCCTCGAGCTTGACTGGCCGGCTCAGCTCAGTTCAGTCAGCAACTCGGGCCAGTTCGAGCTGAGTTCGAGCCAAGATCAAGCCGAGTTCGCCTGTGCGGCATTTTCACAAACACATGGTCTACACCTTCAAAATCTCACTATATATAGAACAACAACAATGGTTTTACAGGTATTTTATCAAACACCTAGTAAGCAACAAAAAATAAAGAAAAAAGGGTATTTATTTCATATACGTACCTTCCTTGCCACCAGCCACACTTCATTGAGTCATTTCATTAAACACTTGGTGACTAACAATAATATCAAAGTAACCAAGTCATCGAACTAAATTGATCCGAGTTCTATTCAAGTTGGGTTCGATCCGAGTCGAGTCGAGCTCGGGCAAGCTCGAACTTGGTTCGAAATTTTTTTAAGCTCGAGAAATCAGCTCGACTCGACTCAAACTCAATTTCAAACTGAGTCAAATCGAGCTTTTTCGAGTTGAGTCGAGCGAGCTACCAAGCTAACTCTGCTCGTGTATAGCCCTAAACGTGGCGCATAACAAATTTCTTCTACGATGGACTGTCATCTTCTATGCGCCAATTGGTCAAGACAATGTGTAATGGCAAATTCATGAACAAAGATGTTGATGATGTGTGAGATTACTTTGACAAACTTGTTAAAAACACATAATCATGGGATATCTCCTAAAGACCTAGCACCACTTCTAAGCCTACTCAATTAAAGGAGAGGGGTGGAATATATATTTTGAAAGAGGAAGATGACATAAATGCTAAAGTGACTAACCTCACAAGGAAAATAGAGGCCATGAAACTTAAGAAGGATAAGGTTAAGGAAGTTGTTTGCGGTATCTCTGCTTGTAACATACATACAACTGAAAATTGTCCAACCATACCTGCTTTTCAAGAGGTATTGAATGAGCAATCAAATGCCATGAACAACTACCAAAGACCTTTCAGTGGACCCACCTCAAATACATACAATCCCAGCTGGAGGAACCATCCCAATTTCAGTTGGAGGAATGGACAAACAGCTAACCCTCAAGGAGCTTTATCTCAACTTTTAAATCAAAAGAAGCCTCAGGAGGATCCGGTTTTAAAACATGTTCAAAATAAAGAGCTTTTCAATTAAAACACATTACAGGCTTTCCAAGACCTTAACAAATCCATTCAAAGGATTGAGACACACTTAGCGAGAGAAAGGGATGCTTCCAGCCCAACCTCTCCCCAATCCAAAACCGCAATGTAAAATTAGTGACCCAAGCTCTTTAAATCAGATTGAGCAAGCTAAGTCTATCACTACTCTTAAGAGTGGAAAGACAATTGACAAATCTATTTCGGTAAGGGCTGAAAAGTCTAAGGACCTGGAAGAAGACACGGATGATAGACCTAGCATTGCCTCACATGGGTTAGAATCGGAACCTCACAGTAAACCGATTACTCCATTCCCCTAATGGTTGATTGCACCAAAACCTCTAGTCAACTCACAGGACATTTTAGAGGTGTTGAAACAAGTGAAGGTTAAAATCCCTCTTTTGGATGCTGTGAAATAAATTCTTTCATATGCTAAATTTCTAAAAGACTTATGCACAACCAAGACGCGGCAAACTATCAAAAAGAAAATTTACCTGACAGAAAAGTGAGTAACATCCTCAAGCAAAATGTGCCACAAAAATGTAAAGATCTTGGTAGCCCAACTATCACCTGTATAATTGGAAATCACCAAATTGAGAATGCACTTCTTGACTTGGGGGCGAGCGTAAATCTGATCCCTTACTCGATTTACTAACAATTGGGTCTAAGTGAACTAAAATCCTCCCGGACCACATTACAACTTACTGATCGCTCAGTTCGGGTACCAAGAGGGATGATTAAGGATGTATTGGTCTAAGTTGATAAATTATACTATCTAGTAGATTTTATCATCCTGGATACTCAGCCCATCGCAACCATGAGCACTTAAATCCTCTCATCCTTGGCCGCTCATTCCTTGCTAAATCCAATGCTATCATCGATTGTAGGAATGGGGTCATGAATTTGTCTTTTGGAAATATGACATTGGAGCTCAATATTTTTTTCAATATGAACAAATAGGTAAAGGATGATGACGATGCCCACGACATTAACATGATTAACTCTTTCGTGGAAGATAGAGCTCTTCTGACTCTATACTATGACCCTCTAGAGGCGTGTTTGGCCCACCCCCATGATTTAGATGATGACACGAATAGGGAGATGGGTGTCATGCTTGATCTGTGTCAGTACTTGAAGTTAATCGGTGGAGGTCACAATTTGAAATTTTGCCCTAAGCTGATGTAGTGCGTCTACCGTCTAGACTCAAAGTGCTAAAACTTAACCTAAAACCTTTACTTGTTGATCTCAAATATGTCTACTTAGGTCAAAATGAAACATACCCGGTGGTGATTTCATCCCAACTTGAGAAAGAAAAGGAGTGTATGCTTATTTCTACTCTCATTAAACACAAAGGAGCCCTTAAATGGTCAATTGCGGACCTTAAGGGAATTGGCCCTTTTATTTGTACTCACTGCATTCATCTTGAGGATAATGCAAAAACCTCTCGGCAACCACAACGTAGATTAAATCCAAACATGAAGAAAGTGGTTAAGGCTGAGGTACTTAAGTTATTAGATGTGGGTATCATATACCCCATATCTAGTAACTAATGGGTGAGTCCAACTCGGGTGGTTCCTAAGAAGTTCGAAATCACCATTGTAGCCAATGCCGAGAATGAACTCGTGCCAACTAGAGTTACTACTGGTTGGAGAATGTGCATTAACGACAGAAAGTTGAATACCATCACAAGGAAGGACCACTTCCCTTTACTCTTCATTGATCAAATTTTGGAAAGGCTAGTTGGTCATTCTTACTACTGCTTCCTTGACGGGTATTCGGGCTACAATCAGATAGAGATAGCCCTTGAAGATTAGGAAAAAGAAAGGTTCACATGTCCCAATGCAATGCACAATTCCAATTCCAACAAATATCATGCTTAACAGATCAACCATACCAAACCATAACAACCATACCATCAAATCAATATACTAAATTCTCCCCCTTTTTATCACAAATTGACAAATATATGCATTAATAGAACAAGAACTAGATGAATATAACTGAACTATGAGATAGATATTATAATAAAGTTCAACAAGTGTAGCATATAACCAAAGCATAAAAGAGAATATTTTCTAAAAGTGTAACAATTTAAACATCCCAACAAAAATAAAAGCTATACAACCCCAAAATGAAATAAGATCAAATTAGACTAATCAGGACCAGAGGAGGATGGAGGAGGTATCGATGGGTCAATCTGGTGTAGTCCTTTAGTAATGTGATGGAAGTATTTACACATATACTTCATTGAGGATTTATGACTTTCTGCCAGATTGTCTTGGGATACCTTCAATTCAACAACCTTCTCCTCTAAGGATCGAAGCCGATCATTAACCTGAGAGAGTTGAAAATCAGGGTCAACTTCATCGTCTGATTCTATCTTAGTGAATATATCATCCATAGTCGTATCTGCATGTAATGGTGCTTCCTCTTCTTCTATATCATCCTCATCTCGCTTACCGGGGAGGTACTTCAAGTTCATCTTGTTAATATTCGTGTTATCAAAGCGTAAAATTGTGAGGCCTGTATCCTAGCCCGTACTGTTCCTGTAACACCTTGTACTTTTAGTACTCGGGTGTTAGGATGGAAGCCTAATTTAGGATTTTAATAACCTTGCTAGACACTTGAATTTCACGTTAGTTATCGTAGGCCTTAGACCACATGACCACTAATTGTTCGACTTATGCCATGATCATTAACAATCCAACCACACGATTATAAGAGCAATCATAGGTTTAGATTATACACCTATGCAATCGAAAGATCGACCATCCAATCATTCACTTTGGAACATGAAACGTCTTGATTAGCCACTAGCACTAAAGTCCCTTTAGATGGGTCTTAAGGGTTTGAATCATTGAGATCACCATTGACTTCCACATGAGCAGTTTCTAAGGCCACTATTGTATGAATTAGATCTAAGTCAACCATTTGTCTCAGTTATGAAGCATTGCTAGCTAACCCACTGATTTATCATATCAAGTTGTCCATCCGTCAATTTCCAAAGGTGGATCACCATGCCACCAAAGATACCTATTTTTAGGATTTTAATCCAGTAATAGACTAAGGATAGTTCTTATTATAACTACGAACGATGATCCTTAAAGGGTTAATCATTCGATAGCTTACTTGAACTTATATCTTAGACGGGATTAGATCATCTGTTTAGCTTTCTTAAACACATGTTTTAGAATTGATTTGATTAGTTAGAATACTTGCTTAGTTGCTTTAACAAGTGTCTTGGGATTGGTTAGTTACTTAAACAAATGTCTAGAGTTAGTTAGAACACTTGATAATTTTTACTTAACAAATGTCTTAGAACAGATTAGAATACTTGATTGGTTAACTTAAATACATGTCTTGGATTTATTAAAATATTTGGCTAGTTTGTTTAAGTACATGTATCGATTAAAAGTATTTGACTAGTTACTCTAAAACACATGTCAGGTCATCTAATTCCTAATTCAACCACTAATTCCTAATTGAGTGGTCCCTAGGACCCTTTTCACCGTTGACGTCCGATTTCAGAATAATCCGACCCTCAGATCAAGGTAGATCCATAACTGGACCCTCCAATCGATTAGCATGGCCCACCTAAACTTTAGATCTGCCTGATTTTTGGTCAAGAGCACTTCCTGAGACCCCCAAGGCCAATGGATGGTGTGGATTGCACAGGGCACCGCTGGGGACCCCATGTTCGAGCACGCGTGTATATGGTGCAGGTGCACCAGCTCTGCACTAGACTAGAGAAACTGGTCAAACTGTGTTTGACCAAAAATTCCAAAGAAGGAAGTTTTCTTCTTCCCTTTTTTTACTCTCCCGCGCTCAGCACGTTTGAACGGGCGAGCGACTGTTCGTACAATCGAGATGGGGCCCACCATTGGAAACATTTTGGATGATCTAAACCGTCCATCAGGTGTGGTCCTCGGTTTTAGCCAAAACCTTATCCAAATCACGTGCCATCGTCAACACAGGAGCGCACAATGTTGGACGCAAACAAGCAAGTGTGTAAGTGAAATGTGTTTCCATCCCTCTCAAAAGCAATCGCTCCTGATTTATATGGGCCACCCAGGGACAATCTAAACGGTCCATCTAGTTCAGACCGTAGTCCTGACCAAAACCCAATTGGCCTTATAAATTTTCCCATACGCATGGGCACACGATCCTCGGCCAAACGGAAGTTGCGAACAACAATTTTCAAAAATGGAAATAGCTTCTCCTTGCCAGCTCGGCAATCCGAGTGAGGTGAAATCCCTCCATCTCAGCCGTCTATCCTGGAGTGATCCTAGCCCTCCAAGGCTAGGCTGGTATAAAAGAAAGAAAATGGGAGACAAAAGGTCAGCCGTTACCCTCTCCATTCGAACCCACCGACTGATCTCTCCCAAGCTTCAATAACTCATGTCCGTGAGCTTTATGGAGTCCATATGGACCATTTAAAGGAGTCAGATCGGAGGAAGAAGTGGAGGAGGCGAAAACGCCATTGATGACCGTCTTCTCCTCCACCGAACAACAGCTCGAGTGCGGTCTGCTGGGGTGTTGTGGAGGTAGATGATGCACGTGTGCTGGTATCCAGACATGATGGCCCTATTTCTCTTATGCAAGTGCAACCAAATCCATTAACATCAAGGGCATCAGCAGGCGAGTTTGCAAATGCACGCCCAATGCTAGTTGTGGCTGGTGGCAGAGCTCCGGGTGGTGTTCAAAATGCACCTGGGTCTCCCTGTAATGGGAGTGTTAACAGTGTCCATCAGATAGGAAGAGGAGGAAGAAAGAGAGGAAAAGGATTAGAAAGAAGAATGGGTGCGTTTTGGAGTAAACTCGAACCGAGCCGAGCCTGACTCGCTGCTGAGTTGTGAGCTCGAGTCAGGCCGAGTTTTGAGTCCAGCCGAACCACCGCCAAGCGCCTCAAGCCTCTCTACAGATTCAGAAAAAAAAAAGATAAGAAGAAGTAGAAAGGAAGGAAATAAAGGAAAGGAGAAAAGATAGAAGAAGAAGAAGATAAGGAAGGGAAAGAGAGTTTGGGGCTGAGATGGTGGCTGACTCACTGCCGTGTCAGTTGGGTCGAATTAGACATGGGCCTAGCCTAGGTCTAGCTGGAGGAGGGGTCTTGAGTGAGGAGAAGAAGGAAGGAAAGAAGAAAGAAGGAGAGAAGGAGTGAGAGAGAGAATAGATGCATGGGTGCTTGTGTTGAACCCAGTCGGCTAAGGTGAGCCCACCTTCTCCTCCCAGAGTGAAATTCATTCAATTAAAATTTCCATTGCTGTCATTTCTATCATTAATAGAATCATGAGTATTAGAATTGGGCAACAGTTAATAAACTATCTATATGGATATTAGCGATTATGTATAAGAATTACCATTATTAAATATTAGAATTTTATTTTGCCATCATTAGATATTACCATTGAGGTTAGAACATACCACATATTTTCACCTTGACGATTATTAGTGTCACGTTAGCTAATACTAGGTATATTGTTAATATTAATAATTGTTTTGGAATTATTAGCACTATTATTCATCATGGGTTGATGCTAGGTAACCTAATATAATAGCCATTATTAGCATTCCCACAAAATTAATAACCAATTTATTTAACAAATTTTTATTCATTTATTATTTCCTTTAATAATATCATTACTGACCACACAAATTAGAGTTTAAAATTTCATAATCAAAATCCTAAAAATCTAAACCTAGAACTAAACCCTAGTATGAAAACCCTAAATGTTACATTAAAACTCTAAGATGAATAAATCAAATCCTAGGCTAATCAAATGCAAAACAAACTAAGTAATAAAAACTAAACTGATGATTTGATTTTGGAATTTTTGAATGGATGTAATTCAACTGAATAAAATAACACCCAAGCTTCAAAGTTCCACACATAGGTTAATGTTCCAAAATCATGATGACTTGGATAACACAACTAAGATCTGAGCACTATGGTCAGCCTAATCGGAAAATAAAATAGTTTAAATATTTTAATAAGTGATATAAAATATTAGAAAAACATGGATTTGCACCATTGATATATATTTTCAAGCATCAGTGATTTTAAGAATTCAATATCAATGAGATAATGAAAATCAAAGAAATAAAACAGGTTGAGAATCTCTCCTATTTAGGAAATCTGATTGATCTAGGGTAAGTCTATCCATCAATGTGAATCTCATATGATGGAAACATATGGATCTCACAAGAGGATAAAAAACAAAACCTAAATAATAGATAATATTTAAACCTAGGTGGTGTGCAGAACTTGGATCTAATTGTACAAGTTCATAATTTGTGGTAGGATACAATTGTAAGGGCGCACACACTTAGCGACACTAGAAGGTAATTCAAAGTATAAGGTGATGATTCATCCCCTTGAGCTTTCCATTTTCCTATTAGCTTAAGTTACAATTTTTATTTTAATTTATAATTGATATCTCTCCATTTCATTGTCACATGTGTTAATTTTTGAAATTAAATTGCTACATTGCATGCTTAATGTTTATCCTGCATATTTATTCATGCTTATGGATTATTTGTGAATTACTTATGGAACTTAAACCGGTACATTAGTGGAAAACCCCCACCTATAAATGTACACCCATACTTCGGATGTAACCCGACTGGTTGTAATTGTAATGGACCTTCGGCTTAGTCGTTATTGAATGGTGGTCTAAATTAACCATTGATGTGGGCCTATCATCCAGGGTTGTTGTATCCAATGGTTTTCAAGGATGATCTTTTATTGTATGGTTTTGATACTTGCCCTATGTAACCTATTTAGAAAATTTACTCTATGTGGCTTGTGTTGATATCACCTTATGTGGATTTATTCTAGTATTTTTCCTATATAGATTCGATATTTTATACTATGCAACCATGCGATGGTAAGCCCCATATACTGTAATATGATTGGCCACTAGTCGATGGGTTTCCATTAAACATCTTAAGATGGTAGCCTCATGGGCCAGGGATGGTGGTTATGGGACACTATGCCCGAGTTGTCAGCCTACGCTGGGCCATGAGCTCCCCGTAGTGACCGTGAGCTTATTTAAATTGGCTGGTTGTAATTGGACTAATAACGGGTTGGCTAATCATGCATGCATAGTACAGACCAGCATCTATTACTGTCGTACGTAACATACAGATTGGCCTGACTGGATGTTTTACCCAGGGCACAAACTATCATCTATTGTTATCATACATATTTGCCTGTCTGGATGTTTTACCCGGGGTATAGACCATCTGGATGTTTTATTCAGGTTGATGATTGCATGGATGACGAGCCCAATGTCTGTCTGCATGTTTTACCGGGGACAATGATTGCATTCATACGTCCATGCATATAATAAGACTGCATTTACTCTATTTTGGCTGCTTGGATGTTTTATACTATTTCTTACCTAATGTAGCAGTGTGTAATCTTGAGGGGAATTCACATTAAGTTGGTCACTCATCCATCAAATATACAATCGTACAGGTCGCTCAGGTGGCTTAAATAATTTTTAAGTTCAGACTGATGAGAAGCAAAGTACCACTGTGAAGATGCATGATTGTATTGTCAAGAGTTGCTACATGGTTTTATAGTTCCAGATTTGTTACAATTTGCTTTCTTTACATGTAATATCATTTCACTTTGTAATTATAAGTTTGGGACATTAGTTTGTATAAGTCATTATGGGCAACCACTTGTACATCCTAAACGTAAAATGAAATTTTCCATTATGTATGATTTGTCCATTCTACGCTCATCTACTTACTCTGATAGTTAAAAAATAAATAAACTCAAATTTGACCATCCTTTAAGGTTAACACTCGGATTTTTGGGAAACGAGTTGTGTACTCGGGTCTTGAAAAGTCGAGGCGTTACAGTTCTATAGGCTTCCGCGTTCCTCCCGATCGAATTCCAACGACCCGCGATGCATAGATAGTAGTTGCGCGTGACCCTGAGTCCTATCCCGTATTTTATAGTTGGCTCGACCCGAGACTTGTACCCTTGCGACAGCGCTGTTGCCGCGGTTCCGACGCCGCATCTCTCGTGCCAATGCGGTACTCAGGCCAGGAGATGTGGGCACGCGTTCAGTTTGAGGAAAACGCCACATTTTACAAAACCGAAGAGAAATATCCCATCAATCACCTCACATATCAAGTATAAGAGCAACCCCAGAGTCAACTCTCTCTCTCCACTTATACCTAGTCAAGCACACCTATCACTCACTCACCCATTACTCCATCACTTACCCATCCCTCTCTCTCCTTACAACCCTCTCTCTCTCTCTCAAACCATTCTCCCAAGAAACTCCCATGGGAGAAACCGTCCAAGCTCCATGAGAGGAGAAAGCTAGGTGGCCCACCTTACTACCATCCAATCCCACCCTCCATGATCAATCTCAACCATTGAAAATCGTTCCCTTAGAGCTCTAGAGGCTATAGGCAGAAGAAGGATGATGAGATCAAAGGTGGGTGTTCATCATCTCGGTTTTGATTTAGGGCCCACTTGTAATGGGACCCACTTAATGTATGCATTGTATTTAGAGGGACCCATAGTGGCGGGGTCCCTCCCATCTCCATGGTTCTCTCTCTCTATCTCTTGATGTGTGGCCCACCAATGATGCATGCGTTTCATCCATGCTGTGGGGCCAACCGTGATGTTTATACCTTGCATTTGCACCGTCCAACGATCTGGACGGTGGAAACCCATCTAGATATATGTGTTATATCTGTACACCATCCAGATCGTGTGGACCCACCTTGGATGTATGTATTTTGCACCCACATCGTCCATCCAGACGGTGGGTCCTAGCAGCCATCGGCGTTGATTGACGTCAGCAAGTTCTGTGGCCCCCACATCTGATGTATATGTTGTATATCTAAACCTTCCATTTTTTTTATGATCATAGGGCCACTTAATGAGTATCCATCTGGACCGTCCAGATCATGTGGACCTACCTTGATCTCCACGTGTAACTCCACCATCCAACAGCAAAGGATGTTGGGTCTCACATGGAGTTGATATCCAGGCCGTCCGTAGGCATCATGTCCAGCATGCCTGGACGCAAGAAAACCCAGCTATCAGCTTGGTCCGTGGGGCCCTGGGCCACCACATGGACCCCACCTCATGTATATGTTTTCTCCACACCATCCTGAGGAGTGGGACCCACCTCTGCATGTCTGGATCCACACCGTCCATCCCTCTCTGGAAGGTGGGTGGATACCACGATGTATGTGATCTGCACCATCCATCTGGACGATTCTGTGTGTGAAGGCCAACCGTGATGTATTGTACCCCCACCGTCCATCTGTTTTGAATCCAAACCGTCCGTCTGATGGACGGTGGGCTAGCAGTCGCTGCAAGTAGCTACTGCACGTGTAGCAGCAGCTCGAGGTCACCATGATGTATGTGCAATCCTCCATGTGTCCATCCGTTTGGTGATGAAGACCCACCCCACACGTGTGGCACGTGTGGGGTGGGACCCACCTTGGTTGTATGTCTTGTATATCCACCATCCATCTATCAAGTGGACCACACTGCAAAAGCAGCAGGATATTGAATGTCTACCATTGATACCCTTTTTGGGTCACAGAAGTTTTAGATCAATATGATATATATATATATATATATATATATTTTTTATTCAAGTCTTTGTGACCTTATCAACAGATGGGATGGAAAATAAACGTGATTGGTGGGCCCCATGTGGGACCCACATGTGGAGAGGATTGGCTGTTGTACGCATACACCAGCTATATAGCTGCTGTATTGACGTTCCAAGGACTGTAGGTCCCACGCATGATATATGTGTTATCCACACCATCCATATGCCAGACGGGTGGGACCCACCTTAATGTAAGTATTTTATATCCACTCTATCCAGTCCAGGGGATGTGGACTCCACCGTGATGCATGTATTTCTCCAAGCCATCCATTTGTTTTACCAACATGGACACCACCTTGATGTATTTATTTCACCCACACTGTCCAGATTGTGTTGGACGGTGCTGGACAATCTTTGGACAGTGTTGATTTACATGTCCAATGTTGGGACAGTGTTGATTTACATAGACAATGTTTGGACAGTGCTGATCATCATTAGTGAGCCATGTGTCCCATAGAATGATAGTGTACAGTGATACACATGTTGCACCTACCACTATTGAAATGATTTTTAGGTGTAATCCAAGCACTCACTTGGGGCCCACCTTGATGTATCCATAAGGCCCTCCTTGATGTATTGTGGCCCATCCGTTAAGGCCCACCTTGATGTAATTGCGGCCCTTATATGAGGCCCAGGTGTAGGGCCCACCTATTGTTTATTTGAAGCTCATGGGTTGTGGCCCGATGTGATGTATCTATGGTCCATGTGTCAAGGCCCATTGCGATGTATATACGGCCTATGAGTGAGGCCTGATGTGATGTATTCATAGCCCATATGATGAGGCCCATTGTGATGTATTTCCAGCCTATTTGGTAAGTCTCAATGAGATGTATTTCCAGCCCATATGTCGTGGCTCATTAGTGCAGCACATTGATGTGGCCCACTTGATGTTTGAGGCCCATTGGTGCGGCCCATTAATGCGACCCATATGATTTATGTGTGGCTCGTGTAATGAGGCACATTGTGATGTATTCGAGGCCCATTGTGATGTATTTTTAGCCCATATGTGTGGCCCAATGTGATGTATATGTGGCCGATGCGATGCGGCCCATAGTGATGTATATGTAGCCCTTGTATGAGGCCCAATGCAATATATTTACGACCATTGTAATGTATTTATGGCCCATGTGATAGGCCCATTATTGTGAGGCCCATTGCGATGTATATTAGGCCTTTATGCGAGGTCAGGGGCTCACTTTATGTTTGACTCTATGTGGGTCACTACTTGGGAGCAATGTTGGTTAAATATCCACATTGATGGGCAATGATAGTTAAACGTCCTCATTGTGACCTTCCCTTAGTCCCTTTGATAGGCCGATTATCAATACCGATTATGAGTATGTGACGACATAACATTATGATACATGCCCATACACATCATCTGCATATTTGTTATGAGATATGGCTGGACATTGCATATGCCATAGGGCAGGTTGTTCATGAGACTCCCTAATAGGCGGAGTTGCCCCACATGAGCACACGATATGCGCAGGATTGATGTATGATTGGACTGTGTGACTCATGCATCTCGCATTGTATGATTACCGTATGCCCTAGCAACATCAGGGTCGTTGCCTCCACAAGCATATCGTGGATGGCCAGATGGGACACTAGAAATCTGTTCTACATGGGGTGCTATAGATATCCTTAGGTGAAAGTCCCATAACCCTCTTGGTTTCAAAGGTTGCTCCAATATCTAGACCGAGTAGATGCATGAGCGCATGAGGGCCGTATACCGTTTGGCCGCATCTCCTACTATGTTGTGGTCTGTTGGAAGGGAGTGCGACCTTACCTGCTCGAGAGGAGGGGGAAAACCTAGGCTGAGTTTGACTAGCTCAAGGAATGGGTCTGCTATCAATGAGCCCGGTCCGATATTTGCAGGCGAATAGTGAGGTCTCTTCCACTCACCTTGTTGCGCGCGATGGGGCAACGATCTGTTTTGGAGTGTACTAGACCCCGGTGATTTCCCAGAGAGGAACCGTACTGATATGTGGACTTATTGAGTAGGAGTTGATACTCATTCATTCACTATCCACTCGGGCTGGTGGTGCGTAACTAATTGTTGTGTACCTTCGTAATGACAAGGATTTCGGTTGGGCACGCAACTAACCTAAGATCAGGAGTCTACGACATTGAGTCTAGCTATCCAAATTTAGGTATAGGACTAGTTTGGATAGAAGTCCTTGTGATGGGCCCTATAGCCTGCGATATTACGTACTATCATCCCGACTTCACTTAAGCATGGTCATTTCATTCACACTGCATATTGCATTACATCCGCAGCATTTAGCATTTTAGGTTGGCATGTTTTTACATTGATATGCCCGTTAGCATTCATGCCTTGCATCGCATAGCCCTAGTACGGCTGATAACACTCATGGACTTGTCAATACTTCTGCTTACTCTGATATTATATAATTCATGATCTTGCCAGTATTTTCGATGATGTATGATTTACAAGCTTTATTGTATACTTGACACTTACCTTACACACATTTTCACCACCCTCTAAGCTTTCTATAAGCTTATGCACGATAGATGCGTGCAGGCGACATTAGGTTACAGCAACGTTGAGCATGGAGAGTGTAGCGGACTTCTGGAGTTTTAATTTCGACATATGTATTTCCCTTTCAACATTGTATTTAAATGTTTGTATTAGTGGATATGTGATGATAATGTTGCCTTTGTGATTGGGTAAACTTGTGGTTATGCTTCATATGAGATAAATGTACGTTGGAAAATCCTCCTTGTAGGATCCCAAGATCGGAATCTGACGTATGGGTGTTGGGAGTCGAGAATGGGGTACTACGGAGGCTGTCAGCACCAGATTTGATGATCGGGAATTTTGTGAGCCCGGTTTTCAAGTTTGGGGCATGACAAGAATAACCTTAGGAGCCTCAGTCGAAGGAATGACAACATTGTAGTGGATAGCAAGAGTTGTCATAAGGTAGGCAAATGGGATGGAACCATGACCCGGATGAATACGAAATTGAATGATTGAGTAACATATCAAGGAAGTGAGATGGAGAGGTAAACCAGATGCAATGGCATGTAGAACACGAGCCATGAATGGAGTAAGCTCAAACTTATTACCAAAGCAATGATACACATTTGAAGTAAAAATGCGATGAAGTACTCTGAACCTAGGAATCATTGGGGTGGCACGTAGAGCATTACCAGAGATCCATTCGGCATTAAACCAACAAAGTTTTTGGGTAATATCCCGACGCTTAGGCTCGTACATTTTATCTATAAGGGGAGGAATGGGTATGTCATCATCATTTACATTTACATCCAGCAATCCTGAAATCAGGTACCTGTCAACTTGAAATGACCCTTCTCTAAAATTAATAGAGAATGTGAGATCATCAAGGGATAGTTCCCCTATGGAGGCATACATTCCTTAAGCTATGGAGCAGTATGTTGTTCTGCCCCAACCTAAAATGTTTTCCCAACCGACGACAGACAAGATGGGGAAGAGTTTGAAAGGAGCAATATGATTAAGATTTATGGTCCTTTCTATGATTATATCTCTAGTGTGGAAATCTTGTACATGCTCAAAATCTTATTCGGGAGCTCTCAGGGTTCTCACCCTAACTAGTACCACCCGGGAGGAGGAGCCACTAGGGCCCTTGCGAGAAAACTTCCTCTTAAGCCGATGCTCCATGTAGAGTTTGAACAAGAGAATATAAATGATGGGTTTGGCTAAAATCAGATTTTTTTTTGCCTAAATACCCTCTATAAAAAGGATGTAAATCACAAATCAACTACAAAATGAAGATTAGCTAGCATAGAAGAACCCAAATCTTAAAGGAAATCAAGAATAATGCACTTATAATGACTCTATGAAGATGAGTTTTGGAAAGGAGCCATGACTCGTCGAGGAAGATGAGAGCAATGGGGTGAAAAAATGGGTTTTTTCCTCTTTTAACAAGTCAGCCCGCAGTACACGACCGGTCGAGCGCTGTCCTCGACTCAAGTGGTCGACTGGTCGAGGACATACTCAACCCGTAAAGCAATTGAAAAAAATTTCATTAAAATTATTATTTTTAGATGTTTTGCAAATTTTATTTATATGCAAACACAATAATAAATATGCAACATGATTGAAATTAAATAGAAATACACATACCAATATCATATTTTAATTTGGAATATTTATTCCTGTCAAGCGATTTAGTCATAATGTAAGCAAGCTGATTTTCGGTCTAGATATATTTCAATGAAATGCTTTTATCCTCAACCAATTCTCGAATATAATGATATCTAATATCTATATGTTTCGTGCGAGAATGTTGAATAGGATTCTTTGAAATATTAATTGTGCTAGAGTTATCACAATACAATATCATTGTATCTTGCCTAATTCCGTTAATTAGTTAACATTCTTTTCATCCAAACCAGCTGGGTACAGGCATTACCAGTTGTGATGTATTCCGCTTCAGCTGTAGATAAAGATACAGAACTTTGTTTCTTACTATGCAAGGAAACCAAACAATTTTTAACAAGAAACGTCCACCACTGGTAGATTTTCTATCATCAATGTTTCCTGCCTAATCAACATCGATATATCTAGCAAGTTGTACATTTGTACCATGCGGATACCACAGACCAAAATTAGTTGTGCTTGTTACATATCTGACTATACGTTTAACAACAATAAGATGAGATTCTTTTGGATCAGATTGATATCTAGCACAGATTCCTACACTGAAAGCAATATCTGGTCTACTAGCCATTAAGTATAAGAGACTACCAATCATGTTTCGATATAAGAGTGAGTCTATACTTTTACCTATTTCATCCTTTAAAAGTTTGAGAGTTGTACTCATATGAGTATCAAACTTTTTACCGTTCTCGAAACCAAATTTCTTAACCAAATTCAAAGCACATTTGGTTTGAGAAATGAAAATACCATCTTCTTGTTGTGTTACTTGTAAACATAGAAAGTAATTCAATTCTCCAACCATACTCATTTCAAGTTTGGATTTCATAAGCTCTGCAAACTCAATGGACAAGTTGGTACTTGTAGAACCATAGATAATATCATCAACGGAGATCTATACTATCACTATGTGTTCATTATATTTTTTAACAAATAAAGCTTTATCAACACTACCCATGATAAAGTTGTGACTAAGTAAGAACTTAGTCAATTTCCCATACTATCCCCTGGAAGCTTGTTTTAAACCATAAAGTGCCTGATATATATGATCTGAAAGTTTAGGGTCCTCAAAACCCTCAGGTTGTTCTGTCACGCCCCAAACTCGGAAACTGGGCTCACAGAATTTCCGATCGCCAAGTCTGGCGCTGACAGCCTCTGTAGTACCCCATTCTCGGCTCCTGGTGCCCATTCACCAGGTTCCGATCTTGGGATCCTACAAGGAGGATTTCTATAATATAAGTCTGATTCATAAAGAGCATACCCAAGATCATAACATCATAACCACAGATAACAGCTATAGAAACAACATTACAAAATCAACTAAGAATTTAAACTTTTTACAAATACAAGGCTTAAAGGGAAATATAAGATCTATATAAAGAAAACTCAAAAAGGATTAACGACACGCATCAATCGTGCATAAACTTATAGAAAGCTTAAAGGACGATGTAAGTGTGTGCAGGATAGGTGCCATGAATGCGATATTAGAGTATATGGAAGAATGTGGTAAGACCATGAATACACTAGCCGTCACAAGGCTAAGCAATGCAAGGCAGGAATACCATCTGTTAATCAAAGGCTATGCAATGCTGGGCTATACAGCTAAGTGCCATATGCAATATACAATGCGGTCATGCTCATCTTCATATCAAGTCCACAAATCAGTATAGTTCCTCTCTGGAAAATCACTAGGGTCAAATACACTACATGCTGACTGCAGCCTCTCAGGTCGCGTAGCCTAGCGAGCGTAAGAGACCTCACTATCCACCTGTGGATAGCCAATCACCAACAAGGATCGACGGTAGCGAACACATTTACGAGCTGGTCAAACTCAGCCTAGCCTACGCCCCCTTCACCCGGGTGGGTAAGGCCACACCCACATCCAACCGACCACGATACAGTGGGAGACGTAGCCTAATGGTAAAAGCACCGACGCACATGTTTTCCACTCGGTCTTGGTGTTGGAGCATCTCCTAGTACCATGAAGGTTCTAGGACTTTCACCTAAGGACATCTTATGTGCCCTAAGTGCTCAAACAAACATTTTCGGTGTCCAAATCTAGCCATCCACGATATACCTGTGGAGGCTATGACCTTAATAAAGCAAGGGCGAATATCAACGTGCTATGCAATGCCAGATGCATGAATCACACCAATCAATCACGCATCCAATCCTGCTCATCCAGCGCGCCCGACTGGGACTACTCCATCACCTTGGAAGTCCCATGACGGCCTGCCCAAAGGCGTAATACCATGACCAATCAACCATCTATCAGGCACAAATGAAGCCCATGAGTCATGAAAATGACTAAGTGTGCTATGAAATGATGTACTCACCCTGAGTCTAAATACTTAGACAAATTTCCCATGGATAGGAAGGACCACAACCACTAGTGGGGGCCCAATAGCCTGGGGTAGCCCGCGAGACTAGGTAGACAATGCCTCGATGGCCCAGAACACATACGTCAAAGCGGGCTCCATGAGGTGGACGTCCCTACAGGGAGTGGTCCACACATCAGTGGGCGACCCCTGGGGAGGACGGCCTAGATAAAACACATACATCAAATGGGCCTCAAGGTGGATGGCCAACCCACACCCTTGGGCATCCCAAGGGTGGGACAGCTGGCCCATCTAGAGGTCCAAGTGGGCCCCACTCTGTGACACCCCTAGGGGCTAGTCCCCTACTAAGTGTGGCCACACAATGGATGGAAGGTTAGGATAAAAAATAAACCCAAAGGTGGGCCTAAGGTGGGGTGGATGGTCAGCCTATTGCTGGACATTCAACCCAACTGGATGTCCAGCAAGGTGCTACTATCCCAACCCCAAAGACACCTCAAAATATGATCACGCATGTGGCCCACAAGCACTTAGGGTTATCCTCTACAAGGGGGGCCACAAATTGGGTGAATGGGAGGGACACCACCACACAAAATCCTAGGCACACATGCATGGACAGAAGGTAAAACAATTACAGCAAAAAATTAAAAACATTGTTGTCCCTGTTTTGAGCACCCAAAGGGGTGGGCCCAAGTTCTGCAAAATTTGGGAAAATATTGTTAACCTCCCCATATATGTGTACTATAGGGTAGGGTCCACAAAAGCGGCCCACCATTATAAAAACTATTTTATATTTAAGGATTTTCAAATTGTAATATTGCTGGATAGTCCAGAAAATCTGGGCTGTCCACCCCACTTGGGCCACTCCTTTGGGACCTCAATCAAGGTCAGATAGAGCTGAAATTTGGGGTACATATAGGTGGGGTCCACACCTTCAAGAAACATATATTTAAGGGGATAGAAATAGTTCCCCAAATAGCCTAAAAATTTGACCCAAAAACAACTCGAAAACTGTCCAGAAAATTTCTGGACAGCAACATGCATATGAAATAAATTGAGTATATAATTCAAATTAGGGGAAAACACCACATGAAACCTGAGTTGTGGTCCATCTCAGTGGGCCCCACAAACATCCAGACTTATTCCTCACATAAAAATTCATTGCATATGCCCCTAAATGGGCAAACAAGTCATCACCATCCATAGAGTGGACTACCATGGGCATCCACTGTCCTTGGATGACCTGGATATTTTCAGGCCATATGGTGGGCCACACACCTCAGAAAAATAAGAGATTATTAAGAGAAGAAAGAGAATCGACCACAAGGGAAGGAGCTCCACCACATTGAGGTCATTCCCTTCATCACAAACTACACATATATCACTATATTGATGGAATGACAAGATCTACCCATGCATGCAAACTTCTAATCAAAATCCAATGGTGGAGATGCCATATCCACCAAGGATCAGGGGTCTACATGACCTAAAAATCCTTCTAAATAAGAAAAGAAGCCATGGTGGGGTCCATGTAGAATGGCCCCACCCATGGGTTATGCATGCATAAAAGGATGGGCCAATGGGCACATCCAAGAAGACGTGGGGCCTCCACCATCATTTGGTGGGCCTCACATGCTTCAAACATGAGGTGAAGGAGAGAAATGAGAAGAAGGAATGAAAATCCTAATATTCTAAGTACATGTACACCCACATACAAGGTCTTCAAGCAAACACCTCCAAGATAGTCTTCAAGCTCCAAGGAAAGAGGTTTAATGGTCAAGATGCTAGACTAAGGGCTGGATTATGGGGTAGAAGGGAGGATAAAGGGCTGAAAAATGGGTAGAGGGTGGGATGTCCAAGAGCTTGGAGAGGGAGAGGGAGAGATGAGGAGAAGAGAGGGAGAGAGGGAAATGACGTGGATTGCTAACAACTAGAGGTTTTTACTCAAACTAATGATGGCATTGCTAGAAAAGAGAGGGCATGATGGCCTCTCTCTCTCTAAAGAAGAGGGAAGTTAGAATTTTCAGATTTAGGAAGAGTAAAAGGTGGTTAATGCATGAGATAGAGAAAAAGAAGCTCTCTTAGTAAGAGAAATAATCATGACTTGCTAGCTAGGGCGTCTAACAACCTAGCCTAGGTTAGCAACTCTAATGATGGCCTATGGTGATGAAATCAATGTCTAGGGATTTGTGCAAATCCTAGGTGGGCCCCACAATCACGATCTATAGTCTAAATCATGTACGGCCCACAACTCATGATCTACAACTCGGATTGTCGGACAAGACGTGGCGTTGGAACTGCGGCGACGATACGATCGCTATGCCACTAGTTTCAGGTCGATCCGGTTCGGATATATATGATGGAACTCAAGGGTCATCGCAAATGAAATCCGTAGGTCGCGGGTCACCAGAATTTGACCGATAGGACTGCGGGACCTGACGGAGCAAAATGGACACTAAGGTTAGGGTCTCACAACTCTCCCCTCATAACAAAAAATTTCGTCCTTGAAATTTACTATAACCTGGACAAAATGCAAGGTATAAACATCATCATATATATAACAATCATCATATAAGAGAAGGTAATACAATCAATCAATAATACATTCATCAAACAAATGGGGATAATGCTCTCGAATCTCCGCCTCGCGCTCCCATGATGCCTCAGCCTCAGAATGGTGACCCCACTGAACCTTCACCAAGGAAATGACCTTGGTCCGAAAGACATACTCCTTCCGGTCCAAGATGCGAACCGGCTGCTCAATATAAGAAGTATCCTCACGGATCTCAAGAGGCTGTTAATCAATAACAGAAATAATGTCTGATCCACACTTCCTCAGTATTGAAACATGGAACACGTCATGGATACCAGACAACTCAAAAGGCAAGAGAAGTCTATAGGCCAGGACACCAACACGCCCGATGATCTCCAAAATAAATCTCGGGGCTAGCTTACCGTTCGCTCTAAAATGAATCACGCCCTTCATGGGCGAGATCTTGAGATACACTATGTCCCCGACTGCAAACTCCAGATGATGACACTGATGATCTGCAAAACTCTTCTGCAGGCTCTGAGCTATGCACATACGCTGCCTGATGATATTAACAATCTCTGACGTTTGCTGCACAAGCTCGGGACCTAGGAGACGACAGTCTCCAACCTCAGTCCAACAACTAGGAGATCTACACGGCCTATCATATAATGCCTCAAAAGGAGCCATACCAATGATCGCCTGATAGCTATTGTTGTACACGAACTCGGCCCAGCGCAAATGCTCATCCTAGCTACCCGCGAAGTCAATCACACAGGGTCTAAGCATATCCTCTAGGATCTGGTTAACCCTTTCAGTCTGCCCATCTGTTTGTAGATGATAAGCAGTGCTGAGCTGCAAAGTAGACCCCATCACCTGTTGAAAGCTCCTCCAAAACTAAGACATAAATCTAGGGTCTCGGTCAGAGATGATCGAAATTGGAATGCCGTGCAATCCCACTATCTACTCAATGAATACCTTCGCAAGTCAATCTAATGTCCAAGTCACACGCATAGGAATAAAATGTGCCGACTTCGTCAGATGATCGACGATAAACCAGATGGCGTCGTGACCACACCGAGTCTTCGGCAAGCCCCATGATGAAATCAGTTGACACGTGCTCCCACTTCCACAGTGGAACACTCAATGCTGCAAAGGACCAGCAGGGCTCTGCTGGTCAGCCTTGACACGCTGGCAAGTGTCACACTCAACCACAAAACTAGCAATCTAACGCTTCATCCCCAGTTAAAAATACTGCCTCCTCATATCATGATACATCTTCGTGGAGCCCGGGTGGATCATAAGTCCCGATTGGTGTACCTCGGGCATCAGATCTCTACGCAACTCTAGCACATCTGGAACACACAATCGGTATCTATAACGAAGTCCACCATCGAAACCAATCGGCCAGTCAGACTGCTACATGGATGCTACCTCTGTTCGGTATCCCTGTAACGACTCATCTGTCTGTTGAGCCTCGATCACCCTTATGATAAGAGACAATTGAATCGATAAGCTCGAAAGCTGAGCAATAGAGGACTACAGGATAAACTCAAAGTCGAACTCCAATACATCCTCCAGCATCTTCCATTCACGAACCATCATCTGTGCCATCAGGCCTCGTGGCAGACGGTTGAGCGCATCTGCCACCATGTTTGCCTTACTTGGGTGGTACTGAAGGTCAAAATCATAATCCTTCAGGAGCTCCATCCATTGCCTCTGTCGCATATTTAGCTTCGACTACGAGAACATATACTTCAGGCTCTTATGGTCTGAAAAGAGCTCGAACCTAACCCCATAGAGATAATGCCTCCACACCTTCAGTGCGATGACAACTACTACTAACTTTAGATCATGCGTGGGATAGTTCAACTCATGGACCTTGAACTGGCACGAGGCATACACCACTGGCCTCCCATGCTGCATCAGAACAACACCCAAACCAACTCTACTAGCATCAATGAAAACAACAAAACCATCAGTCCCATTAGTAAGAGTGAGGACAGGAACGGACGTGAGGCGGTCCTTCAGCTCCAAGAAATCCTACTCACAAGCGTCACTCCACAGAAACTCGACACCCTTCCGAGTCAGCCTAGTCAGCGGTGCTGTAATGTGGGAGAAACCCTTGATGAATCGCCGATAATATCCCGCTAGACCAAGAAACTACGGATCTTAGATGCGTTCGTGGGCTGGCCCACTGATGCACTGCATCAACCTTCGAGGGCTCCACAACGACACCCTCCCTCATTACACGTGACCGAGGAATCTCACCTCCTCCTGTCAGAACTCGCATTTCTCCAGCTTTACATATAGCTGGTGGGCACGGAGGGTTTCCAACACTATCTACAAATGTAAATCATGGTCCTCCCAGATGCTCGAATACACTAAAATATCATCGATGAAGACTATGACAAACTGGTCGAGGTAGGGCCAGAAGACCTCGTTCATCAACTGCATGAAGACAGTGGGTGCATTGGTCAGCCTAAAAGACATGACCAGAAAGTAGAAATGACCGTAGCGAGTCTGGAAAGTTATCTTTGGAATGTCCTCCTCTTGGACCAGAATCTGATTCTTGGAAAAGAACTGAGCACCCTGTAGCTGGTCGAACAAATCATCAATCCTCAGGAGTAGGTATCTGTTCTTGATAGTGACTTTATTGAGCTCGCAGTAATCTACGCAGAGCCTCAATGAGTCATCCTTCTTCTTCACGAATAATACTGCGGCTCCCTACGGTGAACTACTGAGACGAATGAAACCCCACTCTCGTAAGTCATCCAACTGCCCCTGCAACTCCCGTAACTCCGTCGGTGCCATCTGATACGAGGCCTTCAAGATAGGTGCGGTACCGGACACCAGATCTATCTAAAACTCTATCTGTCAGCAATCCTAGAATCTCCTGAAACACATCCGAGAACTCTCAAACTATCGACAACTACTCAAAACACCTAGCCACTGACTCCTCAACAACACAGGCCAACAAGCTAGACAGCGACCCTCCTCTGGGCTCGACAACAAACTGGAACATAGGCAAGCCGGGTATGCAAAACGTGATGTCTGGGCGGAGCAATCTAACACGACGTGGTACTCGGTAAGTCAATCCGTACCCAAGATGACATCATACTTGGTCATCGGCAGCATGAATAAATCTGCGGGCAGGAACATCTCTCCAACTAAGACGGGACAAGATGAACAGAGGCAGCTCATAACTGCGAACTTCCTCAAGGGAGTCGAAACTGATAGGGTCTCACGAGCGGACTCTAACGAAAGACCGGTCGATTGGCAGAACTCCTTGGTAACGAATGAATGAGATGCATCGGAATCAAATAATACATGAGTAATGCAAGAGGAGATAAGAAGAATACCCTCGACTACTCCATCCGATGACGACTGAGGGTCCTAACCCTGCACCTGTTGTGCGGCATAGAATCTACCCTGGGCAGTCAAAGGAAGCAATCCTGACAACTTAGGGTCCACGACCTGCTGAGTGGCGTCAAACCTGCCCTGGGCCAGCGAGGGAGGTGCCTGTCCCCTCTGTTGTGGTCTCTGCTGCTGTTGCGGTCGCTGTGGCGGCCTACCCTGCTGCCTCTGCTGCTGCGGATGGTGCGGGGGCTGATGTGGTGGTGGATGGTGCGGGGGTTGCTATGGTGCCCTCTACTGCTAGGGATGGGGAAACTCATGCCTATGGTGCCCCGTCTATCTGCAACTGAGACAAACTCCGGTGTATGGTCCAGAAGAAGATGAAGTTGGCTGCGAAGAAGATGTCACTGGTTAGGGTACAGGCTGTCAAAACCCTAAACGGTCCCTATGCCGACGGTGCTGCTACTGGTGGGAGGTACTGGAATGTGCCTTCCTCTTTCAGTCTCCTCCCTGATCTCAGTACCTCTGACAGGTAGCCCAATCGTCCTCATACACTAGGGCCATGTGTACAATCTCAGTAAATGTAGTAAGAAGATGCCCAACCACTTTGCTCCTTAGAGCGGGATGCAAGCCGCTCACAAAATGATGGGCCTTCCACCTCTCGTCATCAACAAGATAGGTGGCCAATCTGGACAAAGCAACAAAATGCACCTCATACTGAGACACGGTCATATCACCCTAAACAAGGGTCTCGAACTCCAGTGCTCTCTGCTCCCGAACGTGCTCAGGGAAGAACTTCTGGTCAAAATGATCCACGAAAGTTCTTCCAGGTCCAGACAAAATCTCTCCCAACAGATCTGAAAATAGAAGCCCACCATTGCTGGGCCTCTCCCTGAAAAAAAAATGGTCATAGGAACTCGTTGCTGTGATGTACATCGCATGGTATGGAAGATCCTCTCCACCTCTATACGCCATAACTCGACCGCTGTGGGATCGGGCTAACCCCTGAAACGTGGGGGATCATACTGTCTAAAATTTCAGAACAGAGAGCTCGCTCACATCTGCTCGACCTGCTCGGGAGTCTCTACAGGATGCCTGCCCTATCCCTAGAGGGTGGCAGTGATGGCCTGCATCACCTGTTGTAGCTGCTCAGCTCCATCTGGAATGGTAGGCATGGGAGGGACTACACTGGCCTCAGGTGGAGGCACGGGAACTGCAGGAGCGAGAGCCTCGGGCACGGGTACGACAGGCTCTGGCGAAGGAACGGGATCAACTGGGGGTAGAACAAGGACCTCCGGAATGGGGTCGGGACTAGGGTTTGCAACAGGTGGAGCGGGATGCGCTCCGGTCGCTGGAGCAGAGTGAGAACTACGGCCACGGGCACCTCGTTTAGGCGGCATAATCTACATAAGAACAAAGGTGATGGACACCTTGAGATTAGAATCCTCAAAGGACTTGGATATTAGGGAAATAGAATCAAAAAGAGAACGCGCTTGAAGCAGATATGTAATGTTGTCCTGAGTTACTTCGAGATTATTTTGTTATGCTTTAATACTAACAGCTGTCACGCCCTAAACTCGGAACCTGGGCTTATAGAATTCTCGATTACTGAGTCCGGCACCAACAACCTCCGTAGTACCCCATTCTCGGCTCCTGGCACCCATTCACCAGGTTCCGATCCTGGGATCCTACAAAGAGGATTTCTATAACATAAGTCTGATTCATAAAGAGCATACCCAAGATCATAGCATCATAACCACAGATAACAACTACAAGAACAACATTACAAAATCAACTAAGAATTTAAACTTTTACAAGTACAAGGCTCAAAGGGAAACACAAGATCTATATAAAGAAAACTCCAAAAAGATCAACGGCACAGTCTTGCTCCTGCTCCACTCATTGGCCTTGAATCACCTGTACACATCAATCGTACCTAAGCTTATAGAAAGCTTAGAGGGCGGTGTAAGTGTGTGTAGTATAGGTGCCATGAATGCGATATCAGAGTATGCGGAAGAATGCGGTAAGACCATGAATACCACTAGCCGTCACAAGGCTAAGCAATGCAAGGCAGGAATACCATCTGTCAATCAAAGGTTATGCAATGCGGGGCTATACAGCCAAGTACCATATGCAAAATGGAATGCGGTCATGCTCATCCTCATATCAAGTCCACAAATCAGTATAGTTCCTCTCTGGGAAATCACCGGGGTCAAATACACTACATGCTGACTGCTGCCTCCCAGGCCGCGTAGCCCAGCGAGCATAAGGGACTTCACTACCCACATGTGGACAACTAATCACCAACAAGGCTCGATGGTAGCTGACCCATTTACGAGCTAGTCAAACTCAGCCTAGCCTACCCCCCCTTCACTCGGGCGGGTAAGGCCACACCCACATCAAACCGACCATGATACAGTGGGAGATGCGGCCTAATGGTAAAGGCACTAATGCTCATATTTTCCACTCGGTCTCGGTGTTGGAGCATCTCCTAGTACCATGAAGGTTCACCACATCGGGTCTCGGTTCTTCTCTACAAAATTAGATGTGTGAATGAATGTATGCTGTTTATTCACACCATTCATCCATTTTCCTAGCTCATTTTAGGAATTAAGCCCCAAATTAAATTACATCCAAAGCTCAACTTGACCAGGCCATGGGAAACTGTGGGAATAATGATTTTCACTGTTAAAAACTTCTTAAAGCTTACTATGAGGTTTATTCTCATCCAATCGGTTCATAAGATTACAAAGAAATGGAAAACACAAATATCAGATTGATCCAAAACCTCCGTAGCCCCTAAGAAATTTTCAACAGTAGACATTCATGCATATTTTCTAAAACAGGCATAAAAGTATATTGTAAAATAGATGGAGCGAGTGGGAAAAATACATAAATCATGGGTGCCCCGCACGTTTACTCAGTTCGGAATCGGCTTCCCTTCTCGATTGGCTGCTCTCCCGCCACTAGCCCGGAGGCCGATGGTCGGTGCTCTATGGGCCCCACCATGATGTATGTGTTTCATCCATGCCGTTCATCAATTTTTACAGATAATTTTAGGGCTTGATCCTAAAAATGAGAGGGATATAAATCTCAGGTGGACCACACCACAGGAAAACAATAGTAATTGGATATCCACCATTAAAATCCTCATAAGGCCCACTATACTATTTATTTGACATCCAATCTATTGATTAGGTCATACAGACCTAGATGAAGGGATAAAAAACAAAGATCAGCTTGATCCAAAACTTTTATGGGCCTCAGAAAGTGTTTAATGGTTGACGCTCATTCAACACTTCTTCCTATAATGTGATCCACTTGAGATTGTGATATATCTCATTTTTGGTCTCATACCCTAAAATGATCTAGAAAATAGATAGACGGCATGGATGAAACACATACATCATGGTGGGACCCACAGAGCAACGACCACCAGCCATTGGCTGGTGGCACGGGGAGTAGCAATCCGTTTCCCTTCTCTACGATGTAGAACGCTGGCAGGAAACAGACATTTCTGCCCTAAAAGGGTGGACCATCTCCGGCAGCATGGTGCTATAACCGCACCACTGTTAACGCGGTGAGGGCAGAATCGGATTGGGTGCTGGTTAGGCCATGTCGTACTGAGTAAGCTATGTGGGGCCCACCGTGTCTTATCCACTCTGTCCATCCGTTTTACCAGTTCATTTTAGGCTCTGAGCCCAGGATTCAACCATATTCAAAGCTCAAGTGGACCACAGCATGGAAACAGTGAGAATTAAATGCTTATTGCTGAAAACTTCTTGAGGGCCCTAGAAGTTTTAGATCAAGTTGATATTTTTATTTTCTCTTCATCCATATCTGTGTGACCTTATGAACAGGTTGGATGACAAATAAACATCACTGTAGGCACCATGAGAAGGTTTCAACGGTATACATCAATTTTTCCCACCGTTTCCTCTGGTTTGATCCACTTGAGTTTTGGGTATGCTTAAATTTTGGTATCATGATGAACGACGTAGATAAGACACAAACATCAACATTGGACCGAGTAAACTAACTCAGTACCTAATCCGCTTCCAAAGAAAATCATAAAGGTGGGTGTGTGCGCCGCGTGCGCAACCGACGGTCACGTACATGTGTGTAGGGAGCTACCTTCCACGTGATATCTAACAGCAAAACTACCGAACCCCGGGTTTAGCTTCACGTGGTCGTACTTTCCGAAAGCCAAATGCGTCCTGCAAATACCTGGACGGACACGGTACATGCAAGGGCTCTACGGACCCACCGTGATGTATGGGATTTATCCACTCCGTCTATCCATTTTTAGAGCATTTCAGCGTATAAGCCCAAAAACTGAGATAGATTCAAGGTTCAAGTGGACCACACCAGAGGAAGCAGTAGTGTTAATGACAACGGCTAAGTTGAAACCTTCTTAGGCCCCACCGTAAGGTTTATTTGTCATCCATCTTGTTCATGAGGTCACGTAGACTTGGGTGAAGAAAAACACAAATATTCACTTGCTTAAAATTCTTTAGCTACTACAAAGTTTTTAATGATAAGCGTTAAATCCACACCCGGTGGTCCACTTGTAGAGCTGAACATGACTTGAGTTCGAGTGGAATAAGGCCAAGCTCGTCTCAGCTCGATCCCACCATAACCTAAGCTCAAACTTCGCTCAACTCGGTGTCTCTGAGGCCACTCCCGCTAATTCGAGCTGGGATTGAGTCGAGTTGAGCGTGTTGTACAAGTCAAGTGGAGTTATATAAATTTTTTAAATAGTAATAAAATTACTAAAATTATAAAATTATGATAGCTGGAACCAATGCAGCTGCAATGACAATACATAACAAGTTATTACAAGTTAACAAGTAACAACATAAAAATGTTCGTTACTACAAAACTTTAAATCCACTCAACATTCATCAATAACTTGTTAATATAGTACATATGAGGAGCGCCTTCCTAGCCAATAAATAAGAGAGTTATCACCTTCATATGAACCCGATCCATCAGCATCGCTTTTGTCATCTCATCTACTTGATGTGTTTCTAGTTTCGTCAATGACAGGAGATATGTTTGAAGATTCAAATGTGCATTATAAAATTTTCGCAATAGTTTTCTTAGCTGTAAAGTGGCCACCACACGCATATAAATGGCAAAAGGAGATGACACTATTTTGCTCATGATCAAGTACATATCTCCTAATGATTTGACCTAGGCAATATTTAAAAAGATAAGGATCGTCCAAGAATAACTTGCGTAACTCGACAAAGAATTTCTTCTTATCTTGCATAATCCAATGAGTAAGAATTGTACCTATTGCAAGATAATTAACAATACCAGTGTACCAAGGTAATTGTGAAACTTTAAAAAGTTATTTATAAGGGAACATGTCATCGATAAGTGTTATCTCCATGGAATCAGATAGGACAAGCCGAGAGAGATGGTCAACCATTACGTTTTCTACTCCTTTCTTATCTCAGATTTCAAGGTCAAACTCTTAGAGTAGAAAGATTCATCTTAGTAAATGAGGCTTAGTATTATTCTTAGAAAGAAGGTACTTTAACATTGCATGATCAGTAAATATGATAATCCTGGATCCTACCAAGTAGGACCTAAACTCGTCGTCTAAAACGAACACTATGGTTAGGTGTTCTTTTTCAGTAGTAGAGTAGTTCACTTGGACAGAGTTTAGAGTTCTACTCATATAATATATAACATGGGGCATCTTCTCTTTCCTTTTTTAACCTAACATAACCCCAATTGCATAGTCATTTGTGTCACACATGATTTCAAAAGGTCTACACCAATCAGGTGGTTACATGATGTGAGCGCTTGTCAATATGCATTTGAGCTTGGTGAAAGCTTTTTGGCATTTCTCACTCTACTCGAAGGGAGTTTCCTTTTAAAGAATGTTGTATAAAAGGCAAGAGATGAAACTAAAGTCCTTTACGAACCTTCATTAGAATCCGGCATGTCCTATAAAAGATCGCACTTCGCGTATGCTCTTGGGGGGTAGTAGGTTAGAGATTAGGTCAATTTTAGCTTTATCAACCTCAATTCCATTAGACAATATAATGTGTTCAAGGACTATCCCCTTTTGAACCATGAAACGACATTTATCCCAATTCAATACAAGGTTCTTTTGTTCTCTTCAAGACCAATTTCAAGTGTTCAAGGCACTCTATATAAGATGATCCAAAGACAGAGAAGTCGTCCATGAAGACCTCGAAAAATTGTCCCTCTATGTCAAAACAAATACTCAACATGCATCGCAAAAATATGGTATGGGCATTACACAATCTAAATGGCATCCTTCGATATGTGAAAGTGCCAAAAAGACATGCGAATGTGATCTTTTCCTAATCCTTAAGGGTTATCTCTATCTGGTTATAGCCCAAATACCCATTAAGGAAGCAGTAGCAGGAATGACTTGCTAACCTTTCTAAGATCTAATCAACAAAAGGCAAAGGAAAGTGATCCTTCCACATGACAGCATTCAATTTTTGGTAGTCAATGCACATTTTCAAACCAGTAATGACTCAAGTTGGCACCAGTTCATTATCCGCACAGGATACAATGGTAATCTCCGACTTCTTGTGTACCACCTGAGTTGGGTTCACCCATTAGCTATCAAATATAAGGTATATGATACCCACATCCAATAGCTTTAACAACTCAGTCTAAACCACTTCCTTTATATTTGGATTTAAACGGCATTGTAATTTTGTAGATATTTTTGCATTATCTTCAAGGTAAATGTGATAAGTACAAATCAGAGAATTTATTCCCTTTTTGTTCTACAATAGTCCATCCAAGGGCTCCTTTATATTCTTTAAGAGTAGAAATTAACATACTCTCTTGTTCCTCATCCAAGTGAGAAGAAATTAGCACTAGATATGTCTCATCTTGACCTAAATAAGTATATCTAAGATCCTCAAGCAAAGGTTTTAAGTCAAGATTCGGTGCCTTAAGACTAGATAGTAAACGCTTTTAATTAGTTAAAGGTAATATTTCAAATTCAGGTCTTTACTAGTTAGTTTTATGTACCGATATAGCATTAAGCAAGGTATCCATCTCCCTAATTATATCATTATCTAAATCAGTGGAGTGGGCCAAGCACATCTCTAGAGTGTCTGAGTATAAAGTCAAAAGTGACTTACCTTCCACGAGTGAATCTATCAAGTTAATCTCGTAGACATCATCACTATCCTCCTATTATTTACACATGTTAAAACGTTTAGCTTAAGCGTCATATTCCCAAAGGATAGTTTCATAATCTCATTCCTACAATTGATTATTACATTTAATGTATTTAGGAATGGTCAGCCAAGGATAATAAGAATATAAGTGTCAGCATCAATGACAGGCTGCGTATCCAAAACAATAAAATCTATTGGATAGTCAAATTTATTGACTTGGACAAGTGCATCCTCTATCATCTCTCTCGTTATATGAATCAAACGACTAGCGAGTTAGAGTATGGTCTTAGTAGGTTTTAATTCACCTAGGCCAAGTTATTCGTAGACTGAGTATGGGATCAAATTCACGCTTGCCCCCGATCAAATAGTACATGCTCAATCCAATGATCCCCAATCACGCATGAGATTTTTGGGCTACTGGGATCTTTGTATTTTTAAAACCTCTAAGATATCATGAGTGTTAGGTAGAGCTTTTGATGAGATCAACATTTGTGGGAATGGAGCAACTAGATTCTATTATTCTTTTTTTAAGTCCTTTCTTATAGGTACTGTTACTTGATTGCTTACCTCCAAGTACAAAGGTTCGTAAGTAATATCTTGTGAATATAGGGTCCATCCCACAGGGAGATGAATTGTGAGAATGAGAAAATCAAATGAAAACAAACTAAGTAATAAAAAAACTAAACTGATGATTTGATTTTGGGATTTTTGAATGGATGTAATTCAACTAAATTAAAACAATACCCAAGCTTCAAAGTTCCACACATAGGTTAATGTTCCAAAATCTTGATGACTTGGATAACACAACTAGGATCTGAGCACTATGATCAGCCTTATCGGAAAATAAAATAGTTTAAATATCTTAATAAATGATATAAAAGATTAGAAAATCATGAATTTGCACCATTGATATATATATTCTCAAGCGCTGGTGATTTTAAGAATTCAATATCAATGAGATAATAAATCAAAGAAATGTAACAGGTTAAGAACCTCTCCTATCTAGGAAATCTGATTGATTCAGGGTAAGCCTATTCATCAATGTGGATCTCATATGATGGAAACATATGGATCTCACATGACGATAAAAAACAAAACCTAAACAATAGATAACATGCATACACCATTCTTCTCATCATTAAAACAATCAATCATCATAACTTAAAGAATTATTAAACCTATGTGCTTCCCTTCTAGCTTATGCTAGGGAAAACTAGAAGAACATAGCTAGAATAGAGAAAGAAAGTAACAAGAAAGAATAAATATCTCAAAGCTTGTAAAGAAAAGCAAATTAAAACTATAAAACTCTTTAAAAAAACCTAGATCTTGCTTTGGGATGCCTTAAATGATGCTTAGGAATGCCCTAGGAAGCCCTATTTATAAATGGGGAACTCCAACTTTCGTACAAAGTTAGAAAACTCTAGAAACTGCCTCAAATATACTCAGTTTTCCAAAATAGACTTCACGCTGTGCAGTTTATTTAAAATAGAATTTACGCTCCGCAGTTTTTCAAAATAGACTTCAGAGTTTATAATACACTTTTTCAGGACGATTTTAGGATTCTTCACTTCAAATCTTCATTCCTCACTTGGTTTTCTTAGATCTTTGGTATATGAATGCTTCAATCTTGGTTTCCTAAGATCCATCCCTTACCTTAGTGATTCTCAAGCATCAAATCCATACTTTTAGCACCCTTTTTTAATCCAAGATCTTAAATTCACCTTGCAACACATACATGAGTAAAATAGAACATCAAGCTAATTCATGTTCATAAAACCAAGATATAAATGGAAAAAATTATGCAATATTTGAGTCTCAACGCACCCCCCAACCAGCATTTTGTTAGTCTCGAGCAAAATAAGTGAAGACAAATAAAAATAAGAATAAAAACTAATTCTAGAAACAAAATTAAAATGAAAAAATTCTAACTACACCACTTTCGTGGGTAATCTCAATTACATTTAGCATATGCAACAAGCCTTTAAACCCCTAGGTTTCCCCTAGTAGATGAGTTATAGTCTCGTGAGGATTTTCAGAAATGTTACCCACAAACATTGAAAACATGAAAAATAGTTCAACACTTAGAAATTTATACAATTATGCCTTCATTCATCATATAAATTTCAAAACAAAACAATACTTACCATAAGTGTAAAGTTAGAATCTCAATTTCTTAATCCATTACATCCTTGAGTTTGGAGACCTAATCAAAATTTAGAATAGTTATGATCCAATATACGTAGGTGCTCCATGACACTAATCTAACTTTGAGAAAAATGCATGTTCTCTATCCTAACTCATTTCAATCATTCCAAGAATATAAAATCTCGAGTTATCTCATTTCAATTTAAGCAATTTTTATGCCACAAAAAACACACCATATCTATGTATGGTCACATAGAAATTCTCAAACGAGTAACTAATCATTTAACTTACAAGTAACAATTAAATTATAAATTAGTTACCCATCTAAGGGTAGATAGATTGTAATACTTTTATATTCTCATTTAAATATCCACGTTGAAAATCTGGTAGCATCTCTCCATGCCTTTCCAGATAAGTTGATCTTACGTTACATTCCGATGCCAAATATCTAAAAAAATGCAAAGATATTTGGCATTAGATATAAAACGGAAGAAATATATCCATAGATAAATGAGGAGATGGACCGCAGATCAGGCATAAACATTTAAATAGATTATATGAAAACATACTATCCATCTAACTTTAAACTGTCCAAAATTGGACAATTCGAGTGACTTCTATGCCACCAAAAACACACTATATCTATATATAGCCACATAGAAGTCTTCAAATGAGCAACTAATTATCTAACTCACAAATTACAATCACAAGTTACAAGTCACAATAATAATCTAAGCAAAGAAAGCATAGAGTCATTGCTATATAGTTATAAACAATCCATGGTGGGTCCTATATGAATCAAATTGTTGATTGGGCATGTTTTGTGCAAATGATCTTGGCCGTCTATATTAAAGGTTATCAATAAAATGAGTAATATTTGTTATGCATACTCAAATTGAGTTTTCAGAACACTTTGATGGCCCATATGAGTTTCGGAACACTATCTTGAAAGGTCCATTCATCCTATTGATTCATGTTTAGATGAACATATTGGATGGCATGTATAAACCATGGCTAGCCCACCTGAGTTTTTGGCCAACCTAATTATATATTTTCCATTACGATGGCAGTGATAAAAAACTGCTTCATGGGTCCCGCTATTTAAATCCACCCTTTGTAGATGCAGCCGTTTTTCGTTATTTAGTGATATAATAGTACAGTTTAGTACTTTTGTATTACCAAAAATTAAAAAGAAAGGGAGAATCTATCAAAAAGGGGAGGTCAGAGGGGTAAATAGCAATACCCCTGTTGGGATTGGATAGGAGGGGGAAGACTGTATTGAGTGACTCAAAACTTACAATAGGAAAAATAAACTAAAGAGATGTAATTAGTCTCGTTAAGTGTGAGTAAATGTAAGTATGTAACTAAGTTACTTATGAGTTAGACCTAAGAAAATGTGATCACATTTGAGGCTACTTCCTAATTATGAATGCTGGGATATATCATTTGCTGAACTGAATGTTTTTCTAATTCTTTTTCACTTGTGCATCAGAACGCAAGCTCTAATATTGCCATTTTATGTCTAGGCAGTTTACAAGTATTACCACAAGGACGGTACATTAATCTTGCAGATATTCATTATCTTTTTTGGGGCCTTTGAGCTTCTCCTATCCCAACTCCCAGATATCAAGGGAGCTCACTTATATTATGATCATTGACCTCACACATGTATCAGGGAGGTGTATATGTTCATATAATTGGAACCATGGTTTAAATACTCTATTCAACTTGACCAAGCCAACTGGTCTTGATCATGTTTCACCAACGCTCGCCAAAATTCCTTTTGACCATGGTTCAATCAAAACTCAAGAAAAACTTGACTTGATTTGAAAAGAATGGGTAAAATTAACATAAATGAGAAAATAAAATCAACAAAACTCAATTTGAGTGTGCATAACTGGACATTATATATACTTTTGAATATTAAATAAAATTAGAAAACTCATTTGCACACTTACAGCACACTTACAGGCCCTTAAGTGGAATTCCATGTTTTTCATATTGGACCTGCAACAATTTTAACTGGAATTTAGAGGCTAGTCCTTCACCATGAATAGAGAGAGAGACTCATTATGATCATTTACAATTTATTCATTTGAAATATTACAATCGAACTCAATTGAGCATCTAAACTCAAGCCTAAAGTACCAGGGAAACAATTCATATAACTGGTAAGGGGAATCACCTGCAATTGCTTTTGTTTGTGCAACAACTACTTCCACGGTAGAACCTGATTCTCGCTGCTCAAGAGTCTCATCGATACAGGCAATCACCTTCAAACCTTGAGAAAGCGCATATGCGACTTTATCTCCAACAAACTGCCATTAAATGTATGGATAGTCATCAATTAGGTACAAAACAGAAATTTACAACATTTAAAAAGAAACCAGGCCAATACAAAAGTGAATGGTCATGAGCAGAAGTTTCCCCACGAGATATAGAAGAAATGGGTCGAAATGGACCTCCCACAGGCTTACAAAGTAGCATAAGTTACACTAACATTCCACAATAGCACATGACATTCACAGTTTTGAGCCTGGAATGTAATCAAGAGTTTTGCTCGTTCCACACACACCTCCACACGATCCAAGCCTTTTATCAAGTGGCACCCCATCATCCAGATGCACTAGCCCAAAAAATGAGCCCTTCCACTCATTAAGAGGATTGCCTACTAAAGCCTAAAGTATTTCACTGGCCAAAAGCTAGGTGGGGCCAACCAAGATGCTTTTGTGAGACAGGCAGGGGATGTAGCCATGGCTGGCCAACGATCCGGGGTGGCTGGATCACCAGCGGGCAGCGGCCATGGTTAGCCGATGATCCAAGGTGGCTGGGCCACCACCAGGCAGCAGCCATGGCTGGCCGACGAGCGATCCTCCAAAAATAATTAAAAATTAATTAATTAATTAATCTGAGTGGCTGAGTGGGTTACCTGATAAATGACTCTGAATGGCTAGATCATGATCGTGAGTGGCCGACATTCGAGTAGTGACAACGAGAGGGTTTTCAGGTTTTCGGGTGCGGCCGTGCGAGTAGAGAGGGACAGGTAGGGTAGGGTAAAAAAATAAAAAGGGTAAAAGTATGTGTGTGTGTGTGTATATATATATATATATATATATATATATATATATATATATATGTGTGTGTGTGTGTGATGAGGGGTAAAATAGTAAATTAGTGTTTAATTACATATCCGGTCCGGTCCAAATCAGATTGGTTCGGATCTAAATGGATCGGATTTCGGATCGGTGCGGTCTGACTTGACGTTAACCCGAACCCGATCTGATTAATAGTCGGATCTGCATTATCCTGCTCGAACCTGACCGATCCAAGCTGTCGGTTTAGTGCGATTCGGGTCTGATCGGGTCTGATAGGGTCAAATCCACCGGATCGGGCCCGATATGCCCAGCTCTACTGGTGCGGGTAGGCGACCTGCTAAAAAGAGCGTACAGACCTTCTCGAGTAGCGAGTTGTACGAACGTTTCAAAGGAGATCAAAGTTGGAAGTGGATTGGCCGGTGTACCACAAACCAGCTATATAGCTTATCTATTGATGTTAGCAAGTTCTGTGGGTCTCATCATGAGGTGTGTGTTATATCCAAACCGTTCATCCATTTCGTGAGCTTGTCTTAAAGCTTGAGCCGAAAAATAAGACAGATCTAAAGATCAAGTGGACCACACTGCAAAAAGTAGTGGGGATTCAACGTCTACAATTGAAACCCTTTTGGGGCTTATAGAAGTTTCGGATCAATTTGAATTATTTTTCCTCTTCATCCATGTGTTTGTGACCTTATTAACATATTGGATGGAAAATAAACGTTATGGATTTTTTAACGGTAAAAATCATTATCCTCGCTTCTATGTTTGGTGTGGTCCATTTCAGCTTTGGACATGATTCATTTTTTGTCTATTGCTTTAAAATGATCTCAAAAAATGGATGAGCGCTGTGGATATAATAAATACATCATTGTGGGGCTCATATAACTTTAATCTCCTTTAAACTGGACAACTCAGAGTGTCAGCGCTCGTCTTCCCACAACAGGCATCTACACCAGTTGTATAGCTGGTGTGTGGTACACCCGCCAATCTGCTTCCATCAAAGTTACATGGGCTCATAATGATCTATTTATTATATCCACACCAGCATTTGGAAAGATATTTTAAAATACGACCCCAAAGATGAGTTATATCCAAAGATCAAGTGGGCCACACCAAAAGTAGCAATGGGACAATGATTTTCAATGTTAAAACATTCATATATGTTTATTTTCCAATCCATTCATCTCATAAGGTCTACAACTTGATGAGGAAAAACAAATATCATATTGATCCAAAACTTATGTGTTTAGAGACAGTTTCATAGGCATTTAATTCTCCATTGCTTTTTGAAGTGTGGTCCACTTCATCTTCAGATCTGTCATATTTTTCAGCTCAAGTATTCGGACAAGCTCACCAAATGAATGGAGGGTGATAAGACCCTGATTCATAGCTCAAGTGGCAGACTGAGTGAAAGATACCTTGCTTCAACCCTGAGGTCTTGGCATCGGTCCCCACTGGGGTGGCTAACAGTGAAGTGTGAACTGACGGTGGGGTGTACTAACAAGCTATAAAATAAATAAATAAATAAATAAATAAATAATAATAATGGATGGTAACATAACACACACAGTATGATGAGAACCACTGGACTTGGTAACGTGGACACACCAGCCAGGTGGGTGGTGTGTGGTACCCCCATCCAATCTGCTTTGAAGGTTGCATTGGCACATAACATTGGCATATTAAAGAAATGGATGCAGCAGTGAGGTGACATCATGACATTCGATTGGTAGCCGCATGCTGTAAGAGGTGGCCACGTACGAGGAAGCGGATTGGCTGGTGTACCACACACCACCAACCTCCGACCGGTATTAAATTTTCACGGGCCCATAATCATGCATTTATTATATCCATACCGTTTATTCATTCGGTTAAGTCATTTTTTAAAATAAATGAGCTCAAAAATAAGTCATATCCAAAGATCAAGTGGACCACACCACAAATAGAAGTGGCCCAATGATTCTCATCATTAAAACATTTATAGGGCCTACTGTAACATTTACTTTCCATCTAATCGGTTATTAAAGTCACCCGGACCTAGATGAAGAGGAAAAACAAATATCACGTTGATCCTTCACTGCTTTTTGCAGTGTTGTGCACTTGATATTTGGATCCCTCTTATTTTTCAAGCTCAGGACAAGATCACCAGATGGGCGGACGGTTTGGACATAACACATATCTCATGCTAAGACTCCCAAAACTTGGTAACGTAGACGCATCAGCCAAGTCACCAGCAACTGGTGTGTGTACGCGCACGTAGAAGGGGCCAGCAATCCTTAAATCACATAACTTACAATGGAAAGAATATCAAAGTTCTATTGGACCCCACCATAATATATTTATTGTATCTACCCCACCCATCCATTCGCTGAGATCATTTTAGGACGTGCTCAGAAATGAGTCATATCCAAAGCTCAAGCCGACCACATCACAAATAGTAGTGGGACAATGATTCCCACCGTATAGGTCACTATAATATTTTTTCTCCATCTAATCTGTTCAAAAGGTCATACAAACATGGATGAAGAAAAAAAAAAAAAAAAAGAAATATCAAATTGATCTCAAAACTTCTGCAACCCCAAGAAGATTTAAATGATAGATGTTTAATCTCACAGTGCTTTCTCCAATGTGATCGCTTAATCTTTGGATCTATTTTATTTTTAAGCAATCCTTAAGAATAATCTCGCAAAATAAACATGATTTGGATATAACACATTCCTCATGGCCGGGCTCATGGAACTTGGAGACGTCAATACACCAACAAGGTCGCTGGTGTGCACCGTACCAGCCAATCCACTTCCGACTGCCAAAATAGGATGCAGATTGGCTGGTGTGGCACACACTACCCACCTGGCAGGTCTGAGTCATATCCAAAGCTCAAGTCGGACGCCACAAATGGCAGTGGGACAACTGTTCTCACGTTGGAAACATTCATGGCCCCAGCATAATGTTTATTTTCCATCCAATCTATTCATAATGTCAGGCAGACCTAGATGAAGAGTAAAAACAAATATCACATTGATCCAAAACTTAAGTCACCCCACAAGGGTTTCAATGATAGACGTTTAATCCTCACTGTTTTTTGCAGTGTTGTCCATTTCATCTTTGGATCGGTCTTAGTTTTCGGCTCAAGCCTTATGATGAGGTCGCCAAATGAACAAACCGTTATGACATAATGCATACCTCGTGATGTGACATCAACACACTAGCTAGGTTAGTGGTGTGTAATCCGCTTCCGCCCAAATATCTTATTATAAAAGGCCCAGCACTTCTGCCAAACATACGGCCCCACCAATCATTTATCACTGCCATGTCATTTCACAAGCTTACCGAGGCAGATTGTAGTGTAGCACTCACCACCTTTTATTGTAGTGTGGAGACTCTGGAGGGCCCACCGTATCATGTGTTACATCCACACCGCCAATTCATTTTATTTTTTTAGCTCATCTCATGGCATGAGCCAAAATTGAAGTGCATCCAAATCTCAAATAGAGCACGGTACAGAAAATAGTGAAAATAATGACTTCCAACGTTAAAACTTTTCTATGGCCCACAGTGATGGTTATTTGTCATCTAACCTGTTCACGAGGTCTCACACACCTGTGTGAATGGAAACCAAACATCGGGGAAATTTCCTACTGTACGACCCATTTATGGCCCACCAGCCATTTGAAGCCCACCTCTTTTTAAGCTTCCAAGAATACTCCCCTGTGTACGGCCGACTTTTCAAGGGACCAAAATACCCCCGTCATTCATTCCTCCCGGAGCGGATTGGCTGGGGTGTGAAGACGAGCGCTGACGCTCCTCGACATGGGCCCCACAATGATGTATTTATTATATCCACACCGTTCATCCATATTTCGAGATCATTTCAGAGTATTATCAGAAAAAAGAATCTTATCCAAGATCAACTGGACCACACCACAAATAGCAGCGGGAAACTTGATTTTCACTGTTAAACCATAACATATATTTTCCATCCAATCTATTCATAAGGTCACAAAGACCTGGATGAAGTGGAAAACAAATTTCATATTGATCTAAAACTTCTGTGACCTCTGAAAGGATTTCAATGGTAGATGATCAATCCTCCACTGCCTTTTACGGTGTGGTCCATTTGATAGCTAGAATTGTCTTATTTTTCGTTTTAAGCCTTAATACGAGTTTGCCAAATAGATGGACGGTTTGGATATAACACATACATCATAATGGGACCCACAAAAAGCGGTAGAGATTACAACAACAAAAAATAAAAAATAAATAAGAGACATTTAGGACTGTGGACCCCACCTTTTAGCCCGCTGTTTTTATGAAAGAAGACAAACCTTCTTTTGCAACTTAGACCTGCACGTGCGGATTACGAATTTCAGGATGAAAATACCCCTTCCTTTTGCATACTCTTTTCACTGCTGCTGCTTTTCAGCATTGCTTTCACTCTCCTTAATGAAAAAAACAAGTACACTCTCTTCGAACGGAGAAGTGAAGTACGGAGGGTTTTCTTCTCATTTTCGTGACTGAAATCTCTGTAAAGCATCTAGATATCCATCTAGATATCGTTATTCTACATTTTCCATATTTCATCTTAGCTAGGGTTAGGTGAAATCCAACAAAGTGGTTGCATTTCCTTGAAAAGGTTCAAAATATTCCCTCACTCCAAAGCACCTCTCTTCAACGTGCATTTGACCGGTACTGCGGCAGTTAGAGTTATAGATCTTTAAAAACAAAAGCTACACTCGTACAATGGCATTGCATGCAAAGTTTAGTCAATTCCTTGTGTTAGGCTTAGTCAATTTCATGCGTTAGGCTTAATTAATTTTATGTGTTGATCGATTGAATCCATGTCAAACTTGCTCAATTCAATTTGAAGCACACCCAATTCTATGTTACGGCTCACTTGATCTGATGCTACACTCGCTGAATTCCATGTTTACCCTGCTCAATTTCATGCTAGGATCACTCAATTTAATGTTTGCCCAGCTTAATTTAATGGTAGATAAGGTCAATTTAATGTTTGCCCAGCTTAATTTCATGGTAGATAAGGTCAATGTAGTGTTTGCTGCGATAAATTTCATGCTAGGATTGCTCAATTTAATGTTTGCCCAGTTTAATTTCATGGTAGATAAGGTCAATTTAATGTTTACTGCGATAAATTTCATGCTAGGATCGCTTAATGTAATGTTTGCCCAGCTTAATTTTATGGTAGATAAGGTCAATTTAATGTTTGCAGAGATAAATATAATGCTAGGATTGCTCAATCTACTATTTGCCTAGCTCAATATTATCCTATGCTCGTTCAATTTACAGTTTGCTCATTCAATATCCATGCAATGCTCACTTAATTTAATGTTTGCCCCGCTTAATATCATGCTATGCTTGCTCGAAGAAATGTTTGGCCAATTCAATATCACGATATGCTCGCTCAAAATATTGTTTGCCCCGCTCATTTTCGTGTTTGCCTCACTCAATTTCATGTTTGCCCCGCTCAATTTCATGCTTGCCCCACTCAATTCCTAGTTTGCCCCGCTCATTTCCTAGTTTGCCCTGCTCAATTTTATGCCGCCCCGCTCATTTCCTAGTTTGCCCCGCTCAATTTCATGCTTGGCCCGCTCAATTCCTAATTTGCCCCACTCAATTTCATGTTTGCCCCACTCAATTTCATGCTTGCCCCGCTCATTTCTTAGTTTGGCCCGCTCAATTTCATGCTTGCCTCGCTCATTTCCTAGTTTGGCCCGCTCAATTTCATGTTTGTCCTGCTCAATTTCATGCTTACCCCGCTCATTTCCTAGTTTGGCCTGCTCAATTCCATGCTTGCCCCGCTCATTTCCTAGTTTGCCATGCTCAATTTCATGCTTGTCCCGCTCATTTCCTAGTTTGCCCCACTTAATTTCATGCTTGCCCCGCTCAATTTAATGCTTACCCCGCTCATTTCCTAGTTTGCCCCGCTTAATTTCATGCTTGGCCCACTCATTTCCTAGTTTGCCCCGCTCAATTTCATATTTACCCTGCTCAATTTTATGCTTACCCCGCTCATTTCCTAGTTTGCCCAGCTCAATTTTAGGTTACTCCCGCTGAATTTCTATTTTGACCTGCTCAAATTTCAGGTTGCCCTGCTGAATTTCATGTGCTCCGCTCAAACTGATAATGTCTCCCTCGCTCAATGGCATGATAGATAGCGTCACAAAATTAAACAAGCACCACTTGAAACTATTTGTTAACAACGAAAGTCCTTCATTATTTAATTGAGTTTTGTCATATGGCATGGTTCCATTGATTTATGATTCACTGATAATGTGTCATTGTATTAGTTTTCAGATAATGGCTACAAGAATCATGTGCTCTTCTGGCGGGGAGTTAGAATTTGAAAACAAGCGATACTCGTACACGGGTGGAACATTAAAATAAATGACGCTATGTCTCGAGACTACATACGAGGAGCTTCGATCTAGAATTTACAAGATTATTAAGAGCAGACCAGAAGATTGTGATATTAGGATGAAAATATTGAATCCTTGCACTAACGAATCAATACCTCTAATTGAAATCGAAGATGACGATGACGTCAAAGAGTTCTTGTCTTACCAGTTTAAGAATTCGGATAAATTCATCCTGTTAGTCATCGAAACAATCCAACACATCAATACCACAACATACGTGGACAGTGTGGCTGATGAGTATGGCGTGGAATTTAAATACAATCCCTCTCCACTACAAGTGGTAGTAAGCAATGATCAATTACCCGAGCCGCTGCAAACATTAAACATCGTGACTACGCAAGTCAGTGGTGCAGTTAACATTAAAAGTAATTATGAATACAAGACACCGCCATTAGCATCAACAGCAGATCTGCCATCATCATCCACCATCTCATCTGTGCGTGTAAGCGACATTCCACTTCGAGACCTTCCCGACACATCAAACCTTATGACTCGTCAAGTTTTTCCGCCATTTGATGATGATGCATTCACCAATGCAAAAATGTTGGAATATACTGATTTGTTATGTGAACTGACTGATATAGCTGCTGGGCAAACGTTTAAGGACAAGAGTTGGTGCCAGTATGTTTTGAGTCAGTTTGTAATTCGGAATAATTTCCAGTATAGAGTAATATACTTAAATTCTAGGAGATTTACTGTGGTGTGCTTCGAAGATGCATGCGAATGGAGGGTTCATGCATCTCGGGAGAATGATACAAGTATATTCAAAATACAGACTTATGAATTAAAACACACGTGCGGCATGTCATGGATGAAGAGCGATCACCGGCAAGCCAATAGTAAGCTAGCGTGTGATCTGGTTATTAGCCGCATTGAACAACGCCTAGGGTTGAGGCCAATTGACATTATCTTCGCCATGCAAGAGAAATATAATATTCGTAACAGTTATTGGAAGGCATGGAAAGCTAGCAAGCTTGCAATTAATCACGTGATGGGGTCTTACGAAGACTCCTACAATCAACTCCCTTTGTATTTGCATGAGTTGAGGAGGGCCAACCCAGGGACAGTTACTGCCGTTTCTGTAAACCAACAAACTTGGAGGTTCAAGAGATGTTTTCTAGCTCTCGGACAATGCATACGAAGTTTTTAGAAATCATTGCGGAGGGTATTGGCTTTTAACGGGACACACTTAAAGGGCAAATACAAGGGTGTGCTATTCATCGTCGTAACCTTAGATGGGGACAATCATATATTTCCACTTGCGTTTGGCATCGGAGAATCAGAGAACAGCAGTAGTTGGAATTGGTTTCTTACCCACCTTAACAATGTGTTAGGGTCTGTGAAGGGTCTTGTCATTATATCCGACCGACATAAAAGTCTAATGAAAAAGGTTCCCTAAGTCTTCCCATGTGCGATCCATGCGTATTATGCATACCACATCTACAGAAACTTGGTGGACACTTTTAAGGACAAGTCGTTGGAGATGTATTACTGGATGGCTGTGAAGACTTGCAGGAGGGCTGAATTTGAAAAAATAATGCATGATATCGAAATAACCAATCCCCCAGTACATGCATGGATAATAGAAATCGGGTACGAGAGATGGGCATCTTCGCACTTTCCAGGAAGAAGATTCAACTTAGTCACGATGAACATTTCTGAGTGCGTTAATGCCCTTTTCAAAGAAGCACGCGAATACCTTATTACGAAATTGATAGAGGCTGTAATACTGAAGATACAGGAATTGTTTTACAAGAGACAAGAATCGGCGGCATCATTTGTGGGTCCATCGACAACATGGGCAGAGAAACAGTTAAAGGATATCATGCAGAAGGCGCGAGATGTTCGCTGCCATGCTATTTCTCGAGATGAGTACTATGTCGTTAGAGATTATAACGATACGGTGAAGCTCAGTAAGTTTTCATGTACATGTCGTGAGTTTGACATAAAGGGGTACCCTTGCATGCATGTCCCGTCAGCCTGCATAAACTACAATCTGGATCACTACTTATACTGCTCCCCATTCTACACGGTGCATAATTACCTGGCCACGCATAGCGAATCAGTGTATCCAGTTCGCGACAATAGCGAGTAGAAAATTTTAGCGGGGATGGAGTATTGTGTGCAGATTAAACCCCTAAGACAGAGGAGGTCAGCTGGAAGACCCAAAAAGCTTAGAATTCCACCGCGTGGAGAGGAATCGAAAACAGTAAAGTGTGGGCGTTGCAAACAAATCGGGCATAATCGCCGCTCGTGCAAGTTTCTGATACCCGGTGTGTAGCATATCGTATAATTTATGTACTTTGTATGATACATATAATTGAAAGTTATATATTGCTCCTAGTTGATCTTCATGTATATCATATCGTGTAAAAATGCACCAATTGTCAGCCCTATCTATACATGCATTCCATAATGCCCCCTTGTATTATAAAAAGAAATTATCCACTATATTACCTGCATAACAAGGGTGACATTTGGATAATCAACACTGCGTGAAAATACATCAGAAGTCACAAGAATAAGACCTTTTGACTTCCGGAACTCATCTCTAACCCTGGTTCTATAACTTTGCGGCTTTCTATAATGGATCTCCCGCACATTCAAGTTCAACTCGGAAAAAAGGTTAGCAACTAGTCTTGTGACCATTGCAGTAGTACAAAAGACAAGAAACTGCAATTAACTTCGACTGGTATAAACCAGAGGTTGTGGACTGAAGAATCTTGGCAAGAGGAGTAAAATTGATTCCGGTAACTGTTACGAAGTAATGATGTATACCTTATGGTTAATATCCTCTGATATATGCTTTATGAGAATGCTACATAGTTCTGAAAAATGCATGTCAAGAGGGGCAACTAAATGTGTCTGTCTGATTTGAGTCACAGTCCACATTGAAATATTTATGGAAAAAGCAACTGAATAGGTTGAGCCACCCATCTTAAAAAATTTGTCATCACCAATCAAGAAGAAATCATGCATATGCTTTACCTGTGAGTGTGTCTCCTCATACTTTGTATGATACATACAATTGAAAGTTATGTATTGCTCCTAGTTGATCTTCATGTTTCTCACATTAGAACATGTTAAAGGAATCTCACCACTTAGCCCATTGCTATCCATACATATGTTAAAAGCAAGAACAAATCATTAATCCAATTAGAAGATTTCTTACGCTCTTATTAGCTAGGGATTCCACAAACCAATTGGATGAACTTAATTGAAAGTTCAAATAAACCATTTAGTTCTCATTGATGGGCAACCACACCTTTCCACCGATTTTCCGGTGCCTGTCTGTCCGTATGCGAAGATGCAAGCACTGTAACCATCAAAGACAGATTTGATCACTGGCTCAACTTTGGAAAAAAAAATTCGATTAAAAGTTTTCAAGAACTAATCCAACTTAACAATTTCACATTGAGAAGCAACTAGGAAACTACATTTATAACAACAGATAAATGGGGCCTCCTTCATACCTACAGATAGATTCAAATTAGGTCCCGAGTGCCCCATCAGCAAGGCATCCGACCAGATCAATGGTCCTAATTAGCATACATGTTTGCGATGGGTGTGGTGGTGGAGCAACACCTAATAGAACTTCACGAAGCACAACATAATAGCATCACTCTATGCCACATTGTATCATTCAGTACAATCATTATGCATATTATTGCATCAGAATGCACGATTAACATAAAGATTATCTGAAATCATTTGCTAATGTGGAGTATAGATAATCAGGAAGGAACATATTACATGGCTTTAAAGAAAATGCCTCTGATATATAGTAGGATACCAAATTACTACTTCAATGAATCGCTTATAACAGATAGAAGGATCAATTCCATGTTGAAGTTATAGTTCGGGTTTAGGCTAATTTTGCCTTAGATCCAGCTTTCCTGCATGATTTCTTTTGATCATGATCATCCATGAAGTTATGTCACTTGTTCTATATAAATCATCAATTAGTCTAATTTTTCAAGGAAGCCTTGGAGAGTTCACTAGCCCTGATGAACAGTTTGGATGGGTGATGGAAATGCCAATGAGGTGATTGCAACTATAACCCATCCTCCAATGGGTCACCCCACTATTATAACAGGACACCTTTAAATACCTAGCCAGTACAACTATTGAATGGCCCCACATGAATTTGAAGGTTTTTGGGCAATTGTCCATTGTTCTCTATGGTGTGGCTAATTGGATTGGTCTGTCTTTTAAGGCATCCTATTTCATAGTGGGGATGTGACCCTATAGGACAGTTTTCATGCCACACACATGCCAGATTTCCACATCCATGATAAAATAACAGAACCCAAAAGGCCAAAACAACGCTGTCCTTTTCACAATTTAAAAAATTTTAAAAAAAAGGGAAATAACTTACCAAAAGAAAAATATGAGAGATACCAAAACATTGATGACAACATACAATAACCTGTATGAATCAAATTCAAACCAAAACAAGCCAAACCAAGACAAATTAAGACACACCCAAAACAACTCTACCCTCCTACCTCCAAAAAATTTTAAAATAATAATAACAAGGCAAAGAAAAAATGCCCATTACTTGCACACCCATGACAAAAGAACAGAAACCCAAAATAGCTCTATCCTTATGAAAAATTTAAAAAAAAAAATACAAAAAAAAAAAGGAAATACCTTGCTAAGAGAAAAATGAGAGATAACCAAAACATCAATGCACCTGAGGCGCATGTTAGTAGGAGGGGAAGGGAAGAGGGTTTTGAAGCTCACCATTGTTGCTGCTACCGTTGTTGTTGATGATGCATTAATCGGCATTCCTAATGGAGAATAAAATACTATAATCGGCATTCCTAGACCATGAAAGCAAGCAAACCTGTAACTGATTCGGTAGTAGGGTTCCTGGATGGGTAATTTGTCTACTGCTGAGAAGAGATCGAGAGCATGAACAGGAGATATAACATGTATCAAGTAATCTTGTTGTGATCAGATCCAAATTTGAAATTTCTCATTGTACAATAAAAATATAAAATATGTAAGGGAAATGAACAAGTTGAATCTTTACCAAATTCAGGGAAAGAAATCATATATGCACTTCATTATGCACATTGATAACTATCCAAAACTTGACTGGAATTAATCAGAGCCAGAAGATAATAAGCATCCAAATGGCATCAAATGCAGCAAGTTCACATATCATGAGAAAACATATAAAATTGCCAAGAAGACAACAAATTCATAACACCACGTACTATAATCACAAAAGTCATGAGGTGAAGATGCAATGTTGGCGAGGAAGTTCATTTATAATCACACTTGGTTGTTGTCAAAGATAAATAGTTTGAAGGGGGCATGGTGAGGCCATGGGAAACATGGTTCACCAAAAAAGAATTTAGATGGCGAGCTATAGTAAACTTAAGGCTGGGCTGAGTTCTTTTTTCAGTTTTGTCGAATGGGCAGATTAATATAAGAGTGGCAATCAGGTGTGGCAGAGGATTGAGGGCATAGTTTATGAACAATGAATTCTTTGATAAAGGTGAATGGCATGGTTGAGATTCTTGAGTCCATCTACAGTCCAGAGGAAGTGCATAAATAAATTTCATCATAACACCAAATACTATAATCAAAATAAGTACCCTAAGTTTAGGCACTAAAAACATAGTCCCCTGCATCAGTCAAAGTAAAATTAACGCCACTATTTAAAGAAACAGTTCGATAATAATATCCGATAGGCTTGGCATCCGAAAAAGATACTTGATACACAAGCCAACAAACATGATTAAATGCAGTCTAGCTGGACGGATCGCCATCCGGTGGAGCGACATCATCACGCCAGCAGGTGATTATGGCAATAAGGGTGTCAATCTTATGCACGACCCGTTCCATACCCTTCTGGATGGGCTTAGAAAGCCACTCCAGTCGCGTGAGTCGCCTGTCCTGCTCATCCATGTGCCTGACAATGTATGCCCTGCAGTTACGGTATGGTATCCTTCGACTAGTATGACCATACGAGGATCGTGGCTGCTCTCCCTCTATATGATAGTCAGTGTCGGCTGCCTCTATCTCAGCCTCATCCATCTCTGCTGCCTCTGCTTATGTCTCTCTCATAAAATCTTCACTGCGCCTTACTGATGTCGAAGCCCCTTTCAACCCCAGTTTCATGTGCTTGATGTTGTTTTGTATAAACATTTTCACAGGTCTGGGTTGGTCAGTGGTGAGCATCAGGCCAACATGACGGGAGAGTAAACAGAATAGGTGTGGGAATGGAATGGCATCCCTTCTCGTGGTTATTATGCTGTCAGTAATTATTTGAGTAATGATGGTGGGCAAACACAGACAAATACCATGACAGATGCTGTATAGAATATCTAACATATACAAAGTAATGTCAGACTTGTTCGAGTCCCTCGGATAAACATTCCAGGTGAAGATACTGTGTAGCACCTTGTACTTATCTTCCAGGTGCGTTGCTCTCAGTGCATTACCCTTATGCCAAGGAACATTCTGTCCTTTATAAAAATACTTCGTCGTTTCTAGCCGCACAGCTGTGTCATCAATGTCGTGATCCGTTAAGCCTCGACCTATGGCTGAAATCCCTAAAAGCTGTGCAGCCACCCCAGTATCAATGGTGGTGGTTGTCTCTCCAATGGTCACCTGAAATGAAGCAGGGTGCATTATCGGCGAGTGACTGTATGATAGAAATATGATCACTTGCTCATTTCTAACTGTCCCTCCAAAATCTAACAGGTTACTCCACCAAACATTCTCCAAAATCTGTGAAATCCCAAATTGCTGGATGCATGCTCGATCGACTTTTTTCTCATATACTATTTTTCGAACGCGATATTTGTCATACATGTTCGCAGGGGGAGGAGGAACCTGTGGGATCAATTGTTTTAGTTGTATTGGTGGAGGCAGATCCTAAATTGGAGTGCTCCTTTAAGTACGAGCTCGCCTAGCCGGCGATTCGATCGGGGAAGTCCGTTCCTCTGCCCGTTCCGATCTACGTCTTGAATGGAGTTTGGTACGATCTCCCTTGGATGACTCTCCAACCATGACCTTTTTTCCTTTATCCTTATGCATTATGACGATTGAGATGATAGTGCCTGTTACAAACAAAGGAAATGATAAAATAAGGCAATTAAGGTAATAAAACCATCTGAAGGAAATCTGTCGATATTATGTGTGGGAATGTTCCCTTTATTCAATACTTACTCAAAATCAGTAAGTGGTTCATATGCATGAAATTTGACTGCAACCATATTCTTAAAAAAGAAACATTTAAAGATTTCTATATTCAATTAAGAAATTTCTCATTAAAGAAAGGAAAACACATCATAATGGAGGGAAAGAATTCTTAATGACAAGGAAGGTAGGGCTAATACCCCGTCCATGAGATTGGCCATTTGATGAGCATCTCTACAAAACACGATTGTCATTGCTTCACATGGATCCTTGCAATGGTCAAATACTAGTTTCCATCACACCCTCGAACCAAATTAGTCCCTTTGAAAGCAACAGATCAAACAAAACTTAGTGAATCAAAACATAACAAACCAATGATAGATCACCAAGAGTTCAAAAAAAAAAAAAGAATTGGATTACCAAAGTTTAAAAGAGAAATGGATTGGTTCCAACAACCCTGATTATATTTCTATTAATTTGGAACTTTTGGCCAGTGCCAAGCTCAATCAATGAATCAATGATGTTTATGGGCCACCTGCTCCAACAGCTAGTGATCGACAGTATTAATGGGTCACTCACCACCCATATTACTTGAGACATGAAAAGGCAGAAACAATTCAATTAAACAATATCATTCAATACATTCAAATTGTAACAAAAGAACACAACGGTTGGAAAATAATTCTCAATTTTTTACATAAACTAATTCACCTCTGAAATGCTGTGAATAAGTATATTAATGAAAATGTGTACTGTCAACATATGCATGCAAATTGACATAACATACACGAGAAAAACAGATTGTTAGAATAAAAGAATGGTGCATATTCAACATTCACATCCTATCAGCCCAATGAAGATCTGTGCCCCTAATGTTGCTAAACTGTTGACTTGCCGGCCAAGGCAATTAAGGTAATCTGGCGAATCAGTGTTTGCAATCTTGATAGTGTCAGTATCACAGTTCACACGAATTTCAAATATTTGGTCTAACCAAACACACCCAACAACAGCAATGATTTTTTTTCCTTTATTTTTAAATTTTCTTCACATAACTTACAACGACAAAGGCAGGTTAGACCACATTCCTCTGTTCTTAAATCAAAGACCATCATCATAGGCTCATAGATTTGTAACAGGGGCATCTCTCTATAGGAATGGTGAATGAGATAAGACTCCAATGAAACTTCACCACCATTTCAAAAATGGTGGGGACACGACCATCATATATATTGTATGGCACGTTTCCTAAATCATAACCATGATAAGAAGATCAAGAACTTATCCACCATCAGTGCTTCAAGAACTTGTAGAACACAAACACAACACTTCATATTGATTACAATGAAGACAAACATACCGAGATCATCAAAGAAGAGATCCCTCGAAGAGCCCCGTTGCTAATGTGGAGAAATCTGGTTGAGATGAAGTGGAGGGAACGTTAAGGAAGAAGGATTATAAAAATGGAATTTGAGAGAAAGGATGGTTGGTGAAAGCAGTTAATGCTATTTTATTTTTTTTCAAAATCGATCGTCGTCGATAATATCGACAAGTTATTAATATATCGACACTATCAGAATTTCAACGGTTAGAGCACTGGAGAGTTTAGTTCTTTAATTGATATTATCGACCACTAGTCGATATATCGACAATATGCTGTTGATGGTATCTAGAATATGTCGATATATCGAGTAAAAATGAAATTCTTGGTGTTTTATTACTGGATACATTCAGATGTAATTCGATATTATCGACAATCTGTCGATATATCGATAAGTGGCAATAAATCTACAATAGATATATCTATAAGATGTCAATATATCGACATATTATGAAAATGGATCAAAACTTCGCTACACATTTGCACTCCAGAGTCAATATTATCGATACCTCATCGATATTATCGACAACTTACGTCAATTATATCTGTGATATGTTGATCATATCTACAACTTACGTGCATCATAACGACGATATATCGATAACATCGACCGTAGGTTTCTAGTTGTTAAATTCGTAGATATCAACGACATATCGTCAATGTATCATCACTTATATTGATATGATCTATAAATTCTCAATATATCGATTAAATATGGAATTTTTGGGTTTGCTCGCTAGACAAATGAGGACATAATTCGATATTATCTACAAGATGTTGATATATCGACGTGTCATCTGCTATCGATATATCGACATATTGTTGATATATCAATTAAATATGAATTTTTTGGGTTTGGTCACTGGACAAATGAGGACATAATTCGATATTATCCACAAGATGTCAATATATCGACATGTCATCTGGTATCGATATATCGACATGTTGTCGATATATTGATTAAATATGGATTTTTTGAGTTTAGTCGCTGGACAAATGAGGATATAATTCGATATTATCCATAAGATGTCGATATATCGACATGTCTTCTGCTATTGATATACCGACATTGTGTCGAGATATCAATATACAATGCAATATCGATATACATCCGCTATTTTTTTTTTTGGTGTATTTTTTTTTGGAATTTATTCATGTACATTTTTGTTGGTGTATTTTTTTTTTTTTGGTTTATGTTTGGGTTAGTTTGTTGAACATACCCTCCATGCTTGCCACCCCTACAAGGGATCGATACGAACATGAATAAATTCCATCATTGTTTATGTTTGGGTTAGTTTTTTTTTTTTTACTTTTACTGCTTGTATTTTTTTAGCAACCAGCCAAGGAAAACATACCTAAATATCACTTTAATTTTACTACTAAACTATGGAGGTGTCCCAAAATAAAATTTTGATGGATCTTCTGAGCAATGCTTTGAATGATGCTCGAAATGTTTGTTCCAATAAGCACATTACATTGAAAGATATGTTTTGTACTTAAGACCTATTAGATGTGTTGTTGAAAGCGAGGGGGGAATGTACTGGGTGTCAAGAAATCTAGGGGTTCGTATACAATTGCCAAATTATAGGAATGCATGCTTGTAATTGTTCAAATTGGAAATGTTTCTTTGCAGGAATGACAAGCATAGTTGCATGAGATGTGTGGGTCTTCTACAGCAGCAACATGATGCACACTCACCGGAGCCCGTTTTCTTCATTCTTGTGAATGCATCATACAGCCCTAGCCACCAGCTTTGCATGGGCGAATGGTTGATAGTTGGCGGCAACATTTTTTTCTACCATTAGCTTTGAAGGCTATTTATCAGATTAGGTAGGATTAGTCCATCCGTATTGATTTTTAGCCATTATCTACCCACAGTAAAAACCACTAGATGGATGGACAGTCCTCAATAATATGCACCACTCCCCCCCATTTATCACGAATCTAACTTTTTCTTTTGAATTCAGATTCAAGCGGAACGCAGCTCCTCACTTCTATCTGTTTGACTATCAATTTCCACCACTGACCCACTAGAAGCATCGATTTCTCTAAATATATCATTAATCCAAAATTCTAAAAGGTTATACCATATTTGGTACCAATGCTCCTCCCACCCAAAGACTGACCATTCCCCCCAGTTTTGTAACTTCATGACTATTCCTTCATCGATCAACCTGCATGCTGTGAATACCAGTCCTGCATGATCTTGGAATCCCAGGAAAACCAACATCACATCCTCCTAAAGCTTTTTAACCACAACTTCCTCTATTTCGCTACAATGAAAAAGTAATCAATTGATAAGATCCCTCTCTGTAGTACTCGATCTAACAACTACTGCAAAACAATGTTCGAATGTCTTTAGAAAATCATCAAGAACTTTAGAATGGATCCTCACTTCTGGTACCTCGCCTGTGGTCACCCTCCAGATCCATTTGTTCGTTGAGCCTTCTTTTACCTCTTCTACACTGATTGCTTGCCCTACTTTGTTTAAAATGGCATATCTTTGAAAGACCTATCATTTTCTAGTGTTGTAACTACCCTCGAAGGATTCGTCATGTCCTTTCCCTCTATGCTTTGGCCGTCCTTATTCTGTTTTGGGATTATTGTCCCTTGATTTTCCTATTCCATATCCTCTTTATTCTTCCTATCAGGCCCAAATTTTGCCTTTTGAACCCTAAGTTTTTTATCCCCAAAACTCTCTCTGTTTAGATCGTGGACTGCCTTCACGATTTCATCCTCTGAACTCATGCGAACAAAAGAAAAGCCTCTGATATCGTTTGAATTTCTATGCCAAGGTATGACAACTTCCATAATAATACATGCATAAGCGAAAGTCCTTTTGAAGTTGATTAGTTTCCACCCTTCCGGATAACCTTCAACAAACATAGTTGATTACTCCAACAATTTAGGTGAGTTCTTATGCTTGAACCAGCCCGTTTATTACATAGGTCAAGTTCAAGTCAGGTCTAGTTTGGGTCTAGCTAGGGATAGAAATTACAAACCAATTTTCATACAAATAATGTTCCAAACAAACCATCCAATTAGTGGTGACTATCAATTTTTATGGTAAATAATAAAATGTTCGAATGTCCAAGTTCAATAAGTAACATCAAATGGTTAGGGTAGTTAAATTAGTGTAATTTTTTGGATATTCTCCATCAACGATGGGGCTCATGATTCACAACAGTCCAAACTATTACTAGTAATGGATGGGTAACCACGATTTAGAAATAGGTGGCTAACTATTGCCATAGTCTAGCCCAAAAGAAGAAGGGGAAAAAGCATACGTACTTAGTTACTCCTTTTTTCTTAGGTCAAGGATGGATCGGGTTTGGTTTAGATCTAGGTTAGGTCCATTTTAGTATGACCCAAATCAGACCCATTTGAAACTAGGTCTTAGACGGTTCGAGTCACATTGATTTTTAGGACCCGGGCCCAACCTATTTAGTAATCTGGTTGTACTTTTGGATACAATACCCACCCCTTGGGTCTAAATTTTAGGTCCAAACCCACTAGCTGTTGAGTTGGATCCAATGACCCACTAGGTCAACCCAACCCATGTGTGCTAACACTAATGACAGGCATTTCATCCTTTCATGAAGAACTTCTTACGATGTTTATTTAATGACATTCTTGCTTTCAGTCCTTGATTATTTCTTGACCTTAATTATTTACAACAAGTATTTGATGTACCACAGAAGATGCCACCATATATTAAGTTAAACATGTGCTCTTTCCTTGTCCTTGGTGTTTTGTTTTGGGTTAAATGAAGGGATCAAGGTAGACTAGGAGAAAATTTGGGCCTAGTAGAGTGGCCCATGCCTCAAACCCTTTAGAAGGTCCATTCTTTTCATTGCTTGGTGACATTTCACTAGCGATCTATTCGAAATTTCAGAACTATTATGACAAAGGAAGGTTTAAGCTGATTGCTTCCTTTAATTAGAAGTTTAATGAAGCATGTACCTACTCCATATATGATATTAAGTTCTACTGAGTGGTCTAGGCGCTACAACATTGAAGGCAATACTTGATTCATTGCAAAGTTTTCTCTATTAGGATCACGAGTCATTGAGATATTTCAACTCACAACAAAAGACAAGTGCTCACTATGCAAAGTGGACATCATTTTTACAATAGCATAATTTCTTTTGCATTATATAGCTGAAATACGAAACAAAGTAGCAGACACTTTGAGTATTAGGGTGCTGCTATTGGGGAGACTTACCATAGAGGTTGTTGGAATTGAGGCATTAAAAGAAAAATACATCGAGGACCCCACTTTCAGCAAGGTGCGGGACCAATGTGCATGACACGGGTTCCAGCTCTTGCACTTCCAAAAACACTTTCTATATGGAAAGCAGTGCTTCAAAAGTTGGTATGGTGCAATCCATCAATTTCTATGAATATCTGGCAAAGATCATATTACCGAGGATACCTCTGGGGAGAGCATCATTTGCACAGGTCCTGATAAAGGTCTTGATAGGCTAGTTCCAAGGGGTTACTCAGAGAACTGATATAGCCTATAGCCTGAGGCCTAATCCCCTGCACCCTTGTCATGTGTCTATGGGATTGAATGACAACCCCTTGTCCCATCTCAAAAGTGAATAAAAGCATCCAACTAAGAGTAAATGGATACAAGGATCATACAATTCCACTTGGGTGCATTGGAAGAATGAGCACAATGATCATATAGGTTTCAATTTTAATATTCCCCATATAATACTCACCTAGTTTCTCCTGCTGCAGTTTGGCATGAACCCATAGTTTCCAAACATGGCCTAGAGAAAACACAAACATCCCTGACCTCCCTTTAAAAATCACCCCATTGCAGTAAAAAAGAGTAGGAAGTGCCCTACAGTGGTTACGTCATTGTGCATAAAATTCATACAATGTATAATATCGAGACATTGAACTTGATCTAGAGCAATTGCCAAGCATCGAGTTCCATGTGCATTGTACTTGATCGACGAGCATATTGAGACAAACTGAAAATATTGTGGGATAGTATAAAGTTCATTTCATCATTCACTAAAATTACAGAGTATGCTATACATCGAAACTTGCACTTCCGGTGAGTATATAGAAAATTTTCAAGTATATGCATTTCAGTGCGAGTTCTTTCTCTAATCACAATAGACTTGAGAGGAATTCGGATTAACCCTACCAAGACTATCGTGATTAGAGAAGGAACTCGCAATGAAATGCACATTCTTGGAAATTTTCAGCACTCCAAGATTACTGTAAATCTTTGAATAATACATTCTTACAAAAATTTCTCCCTTACACTGCACAAATATCACCTCCTGACTACAGACAAGCAATCATATGCCATTGACTTCCTCTAATCGGAGGTGAATTTTTGCATGTCTATTCCCTCCAAGGTGAGATCGCTATATAAAATGTCAATGAATTTCATCACGAATATGCCGCAGTCATAACCATTGTCCTGCTTCGGCGAGAATTCATCGAATCTGACGGTCCACTTCTTCCCTTCAAGCGCAGTACTGTCTCCAGTGGCATGGAAGAGAACGGGGAGTGCATCGGTCATATTCTTCATCTTATGCTTGAACTTCGGTGTTAGATATGTGTATAAGCTATCCACAATAATGATTTCTCTTTCTCTAGGATAGATGACAAGTAAAAACCAATGTGAATTGTCATGATTTATTGGTGTATAAACCTGTCCATGATTCACAAAATAATATATTTGTCAAAACATGATAGAACATATAACAGTAAGAGATGATGTTCTGTGACAAGTGCATTACCCGTTCATAACACCAAATTGCCCTGGCATATGGTTTATCTCGCTACCTAGCAATTGCGTAGGCCGTGATCAGCTGGCCTATTAGCGATGACCGTTCTAATGCTGAATTGGAGGCCCGGTATGCGATCAAAACCGGCAAACACCCCTCGAGGCTTTGCTATTACAAACATAATCAAAGTTCAATACATGTGATAAAATAAAGTTTTCAAACAAATTAAGGATTGCCATAATAAACATTTACCATAAAATATGTAGAACAGAACTTGCAATCCTGAGGATATGCTATTGAGAGGGCGTTATGCCTTTTCTCAAGGAAGTCGATGTATGTGTCGATAGCCTAAACAATATGATAGTACAATTTCGTCATATATTCATATAACAATTAATTACATGGCAATCGATGCATATAGAGAATAAATTAGTAATGCTTACCTTGCTATCAACCCAGGCATCATTCATCCATATCGTTCTGAACCATTTTTCCTCTGACATGTCCTTGTTTGCTTCATACCAGTCCTCTGCCTTTTTCACCTCCTGTGCGGATAGTATCCTGAAAAGATCCATCTATACAAGAAATGGTATCAGAGAAGTAGCAAAAGCTGTTACTTGCTCGGTTCACGAACCACCCTAGGGGTTGTATTGAATGCAGACAAGGACAAGTATGGAGAAACCTTGTAATATGACGGCTTTGGTATCCTTTTGGTTCTCCTTTCATAAACAGGAGGAGAAGTGGATGCATGTTCAAGTTCTTTATCTTCAATATCATTTACTTCCACTCTATTCCTCAACTCCTCACCCTCCTCCTCCATCACAAACTGCCCCCTCTATTTAGGACTACCTTCCTTCTCCTTATTAAACTCATCCCTCTCATTCGCTAACTTTTTCTTGTCTGCCTCAAGGCTTGTATCGAATGCAGACAAGGACAAGTATGGAGAAATCTTATAATATGACGACTTCAGTATCCTTTTGGCTCTCCTTTCATAAACGGCATGAGAAGTGGATTCATTCCATAAATTACCTTTGACATTACTATACGATTGCACATCAAGATCCACATGTCCAAGTTCTTTATCTTCAATATCATTTACTTCCACTCCCTTCCTCAACTCCTCACCCTCCTCCTCCATCACATTATGTCCCCTCTGTGTACGACTACCTTCCTTCTCCTTATTAAACTCCTCCATCTCATTTGTTAACTTTTCTTTGTCCTTGAAGAACCATTCCTTGTCCAGAAAGAACAATTCCTTCTCCCTCCTCAGTAACGTCTTCCTGTCATCAAACAATGCTTCTTTCCTTCTCATCTCTGCCCTCTCTTTTCTCAATTTGTCCCTCTCATTTTTCAATTCCTCTCTCTCTTTCTTCAACTCTTCCCTCTAAATCATAAATTCCTCCATAAGAACAACATTCGGTCTACCACCCCTCGGTCACTCTCCCTCCTCGCCTTTCTCATCGCTATCATCTGACTCGTCACCCCCCTCGTGATCAATCTCATTACCCTCCTCATCATCTTCCTAGGTCTCAGTAAGCTACAAAAATATATAGATGGATATGTAAGAGTAAGGATAACTTTACAGTGGCAGACATGAAATTATAGTTCATTTTTCGTAACATCTCACCTAGAAACTGTCACGCACAGAGCGAATGACATCCGTTTCCCATTCTCGTAGCGTTGGTTCTAATTTCATTACTACTGTTGTCTGCAAAAGAACAAAGAGTAATGTTAAATAAAAAAGCATATATGTCAAGTTAAGCAAAGTAAATGATGGGGATATATATATAAACTTATAACTTTACTCTCGAAAATAGCATGTATTCTGTTATACCTCCAACCCTTCCAGCCTTGATATTAAATGAAGCGTGGAATTTGATGCGGAACATACGAAATAACGCAGTCTTGTAGGGCCGGTAATATCTCTACTGCCCATACCTGTTAGAATGAAATTGCACCAGGTTAAAAATCCATAATTGACTATAGAGGGAAAACATATATAAAGTAAAAGGTGTTCTTACTTGTAGAGGAAGGACACAACCACATACAGTGTACCAAGGGGAACTTGATGCAGCAACAACAGATTCAATTCCTTGCGACATTGTATAGTATCCCAAACTACCCTAGGGATACATATAGAAATCATCTAGCAAGTCAACTAGGTAAATATAATCCATGTTGCACATGGTTTTCGGTTCAGTTCCCCTAAGAAAGTGCTCTACAACTAGAAGTAGGGCAACCTACACGATGTCCTCATGCTCATTGGTGTCAACTAATCTCTGAAACACCTCCATTAGTTGCTTCTTTAATACTGGATATTCTTTGAAGTATTTGTCTCTTAATGAACCCGTACTGCAACGATTCTTCGATACAGTTAGATCTCCAATCTTAAGACCGGTAATGAAGGCGAAGTCCATCTCGGTAAAGTGCAATTGCCTCCCATTGATCTCAAATACTAGATCACCTTTGTATCTTACAAAAAGAAGGTGAAATAGAGCCCCTAAAAATCTAAAGGTTGTAACATGCAATAGAAACGAGAAAGGAGATTGCCTAAACAAATTTAGACGACTATCGTGCTTATCCACTCCACCCTTCACCTTGTCAAACCACCATGTGAGTGAACACCTACATGTTGGGTTGGGGATTATGGCAGAATATTCGTCGCCTGCAAAGATGAATTAAAAAACATATCAAACATAAAATTCACAAGATAAACGTTGTAGACAAAATCAGACTACGTTGAAAAGAATGTAGCATTTCATTAATTTGAACAAGTTTCGTATGAAATGGAGACAGAACTAGAACGGGAAATACTGAAAATTGTGCAAGCCAAACTACCAGTGTAAGCATGACAAACTATAATTTGATCGGGACAAACATGAAATTGAGCGGGGCAAACTACATAATGAACAGGGCAAGCTAGATATTCAATGGGGCAAACTATAAAAAATTTAATGCATAATCTCCTGATCAATGTGTATTCCTGATTAATCTCATTTTTCAATTATTCAACCATATCATTTTACCAAGTTCAACATTAGCCAGATTAATGAACACATATGTTTTGATGCAGCAAGAAGATGTTATTTGTAATTGGTTTTGTTGGTTGGTTAATTGGTCACAATTTCTTCATGAAATGGGTTGGATTCATATTAGATCGAATAAGTACATGTAATCAACTACGGCAAACATGAAATTGAGCGGGGCAAACTAGAAATTGAGCGGGGCAAACTAGAAACTCAGCGGGGCAAACACGAAATTGTGTAGGGAAAAATAGAAAATTAGCGGGGCAAACATGAAATTCAGCGGAGCAAACTATGAATTCAGCGAGGCAAACTAAAAAATCAGCGGGGCAACCTGAAAAATCAGTGGGGCAAACATGAGATTGAGCGGGGCAAACTAGAAAATCAGGGGGGCAAGCATGAAATTGAGCGGGGGAAACTAGGAAATGAGCAGGGCAAGCATGAAATTGAGCAAGGTAAACTAGGAAATGAGCAGGGCAAGCATGAAATTAAGCGGGGCAAACTAGGAAATGAGCGGGGCAGTCATGAAATTGAGCGGGGCAAGCATAAAATTGAGCGGGGCAAACATGAAATTGAGCGGGGCAAACATGAAATTGAGCGAGGGAAACATGAAATTAAGCGTGGCAAACACAGAAATGAGCGGGGCAAGCATGAAATTGAGTGGGGCAAACATGAAATTGAGCGGGATATACTACATACATTTAATGTGGGCCCATCTAAGTGTAGGTTATAAGTGTAGATTATAGGTTTAGGTTTAAGTTAGGTTATGGGTTAAGGGTTAGGGAACTGAGAATGGGTTAAGGTTTAGGTTTAGGAAATCAGGTTCGAGACCGGGTTTAGGTTTGGGTTTTCAAGTTTAGGTTAAGGAGTTGAGATTAGAATTAGGTGTAGGTTTATGTTTAGGAATTTGAGAATACATTTAAGTTACAGGTTTAAGTTTAGGTTATTAGTACCGGTTATAGGTTTAGGTTTAAGTTAGGCTATAGGTTAAGGTTTAGGGAACTGATAATAGGTTAAGGTTTAGGAAATCAGGTTCAGGACCGGGTTTAGTTTTGGATTTTCAAGTTTAAGTTTAGATTAAGGAATTGAGATTAGGATTAGGTTTAGGTTTAGGTTTAGGGATTTGAGAATACATTTAAGTTTTAGGTTATAAGTGTAGGTTATAGGTTTAGGTTTAAGTTAGGTTATAGGTTAAAGTTTAGGGAATTGAGAATAGGTTAAGGTTTAGGTTTAGGGATTTGAGAATACATTTAGGTTTTAGGTTTAGGTTTAGGTTTAGGTTTTGAGCGGGGCAAACATGAAATTGAGTGGGGGCAAATTAGAGAATCAGCGAGGGAGACATGAAATTGAGTGGGGCAAACTAGAAATTGAGCAGGGCAAACATGAAGTTGAATGGGGCAAACTAGGAAATGAGCGGGGCAAGCATGAAATTGAGCTAAGCAAACTAGGAAATGAGCGGGCAAAGCATGAAATTGAGTGGAGCAAACTAGGAAATGAGCGGGGCAAATATGAAATTGAGCAGGGCAAACTAGGAAATGAGCAGGGCAAGCATGAAATTGAGCAGGGAAAACATGAAATTGAACGAGGCAAACATGAAATTGAGAGGGGAAAACATGAAATCAGTGGGGCAAACTATAAAATCAGCAGGGCAAACATGAAATTGAGCAGGGGAAACATGAAATCAGCGGGGCAAACTAGAAAATCATTATGCTTATTGTTTCCCGTGGTATGATTCTCTTGATATTTTGATATGCTTCAATTTGGGGCTCAACCACTAAAATTAGATGGACGGCGTGGATATACTACATACATTCAATGTGGGCCCATCTAAGTGTAGGTTATAGGTTTAGGTTATAAGTGTAGGTTATAGGTTTAGGTTTAAGTTAGGTTATGGGTTAAGGGTTAAGGAACTGAGAATAGGTTAAGGTTTAGGTTTAAGAAATTGGGTTCGGGACTGGGTTTAGGTTTGGGTTTTCAAGTTTAAGGTTAGGTTAAGGAGTTGAGATTAGGATTAGGTGTAGGTTTAGGTTTAGGGATTTGAGAATACATTTAGGTTACAGGTTTAAGTTTAGGTTATAAGTGTCGGTTAGAGGTATAGGTTTAAGTTAGGTTATGGTTAAGGTTTAGGGAACTGAGAATAGGTTAAGGTTTAGGTTTAGAAAATCGGGTTCAGGACCGGGTTTAGGTTTGGGTTTTTAAGTTTAGGTTTAGGTTTAGGATTAGGTGTAGGTTTAGGTTTAGGGATTTGAGAATACATTTAGGTTATAGGTTTAGGTTTAGGTTATAAGTGTCGGTTATAGGTATAGGTTTAAGTTAGGTTATGGGTTAAGGTTTAGGGAACTGAGAATAGGTTAAGGTTTAGGTTTAGGAAATCAGGTTCGGGACCGGGTTTAAATTTAGGTTAAGGAGTTGAGACTAGGATTAGGTGCAGGTTTAGGTTTACAGATTTGAGAATACATTTAGGTTACAGGTTTAAGTTTAGGTTATAAGTGTCGGTTATAGGTTTAGGTTTAAGTTAGGTTATAACTTAAGGTTTAGGGCCCGTTGAGCCAGGCGGATTGGAAGGGATTGAATGGTATTAGGGTGGATGGCATGGATTTCTAGGTAATGATGGTGTTGTCGGTGGGTTGTCTAGAGATCCATGGGATTGCTATATCCCTGGATTGTTATATCCAGTCTGTTTCGCACGCCCGGCCAATCCTGGGATTAAACCTTCTCATCCCTTCCAATCCCTCAAACCAAACATGTCCCACCCAAATTTGAAAGGACTAGGGTGGATTGGATGGGATTTAAAGGTAATGATGGTGTTGTCAGTGAATTGTCTTAAGATCCATGGGATTGCTATATCCCGGGATCAGATCACCCAATTTGACTTCCAATCCCTTCCAATACCATTCAATCCCTTCCAATCCAACTGGCCAAACGGGCCCTTAGGGAACTGATAATAGGTTAAGGTTTAGGTTTAAGAAATCGAGTTCGAGACCAGGTTTAGGTTTGGATTTTCAAATTTAGGTTTAGGTTAAGGAGTTGAGATTAGGATTAGGTGTAGGTTTAGGTTTAGGTATTTGAGAATACATTTAAGTTTTAGGTTATAAGTATAGGTTACAGGTTTATGTTTAAGTTAGGTTATAGGTTGAAGTTTAGGGAATTGAGAATAGGTTAAGGTTTAGGTTTAGGGATTTAAGAATACATTTAGGTTTTAGGTTACAAGTGTACAATATAGGTTTAGGTTTAAGCTAGATTATAGGTTAAGGTTTAGGGAATTGAGAATAAGTTAAGGTTTAGGTTTAGGGATTTGAGAATACATTTAGGTTTTGAGCGGGGACAAACATGAAATTGAGTGGGGGCAAACTAGAGAATTAGTGGGGCAAACATGAAATTGAGCAGGGGAAACATGAAATTGAGTGGGGCAAACTAGAAATTGAGCGGGGAAGGCATGAAATTGAGTGGGGCAAACATGAAGTTGAACGGGGCAAACTAGGAAATGAGCGGGGGCAAGCATGAAATTGAGCGGGGCAAACTAGGAAATGAGTGGGGCAACCATGAAATTGAGCAGGGTAAACTAGGAAATGAGCGGGGCAACCATGAAATTGAGTGGGTCATACTAGGAAATAAGCAGGGCATGCATGAAATTGAGCAGGGCAAACATGAAATTGAGCGGGGGAAACATGAAATTGAGTGGGGCAAACACGGAAATGAGTAGGGCAAGCATGAAATTGAGCAGGACAAACATGAAATTGAGCGGGGAAACATGAAATCAGTAGGGCAAACTGGAAAATCATTATGCCTACTGTTTCCCATGGTATGATTCACTTAATATTTTGATATGCTTCAATTTGGGGCTCAACCCCTTAAATTAGATGGAAAAATGGATAGACGACGTGGATATACTACAGGAAACAGATTGGCTACTCCCCCTGCCACCAACCAATGGCTGGTGTTCGGTGCTCTGTGGGCCCCATCATGATGTATGTGTTTCATCGATGTCATCCATCTATTTTTATATATTATTTTATCATATTATACAAAAATTAAGGTATATCCTGATCTCAATTGGACCACATTATAGGAAATAGTGTTTAATGAACATTGACCATTAAAAACTTTTTGGGGGGCCATAAAAGTATTGGGTCAAGATGATCTATGTTTTTAGCCTTCATCTGGGTCTTTATCACCTAAAAAACAGATTGGATTTCAGAAAAACAGTACAGTGGGCCTCAGGAGGATTTAAATGATCGATATCCAATCACCATTATTTTCCTCTAGCGGGCCATCAGCCAAATTTCCATCTAATTTGGGGCTCAGCCCCTTACATTAGATGAAAATTGAGCGGACAAAATGGATGAACGGAATGGATGAAACACATACACCATGGTGGGGCCCACAGAGCACCGACCACAAACCACGTACACCATGGTGGGACCCACAGAGCAACGACCATCAGTCACGTACACCATGGTGGGGCCAAAGAGCACCAACCACCAACCACGTACACCATGGTGGGGCCAAAGAGCACCGACCACCAGCCACGTACACCATAGTGGGGCCCACAAAGCACCGGAGGAGTAGCCAATCCATTTCCTATACCCATACATTTAATGTGGGCCCAACTGAGTTTAAAAATACCTATGTTACGTGCTTTCTTCGCTGGACCGACCATTTTCAGAAGAAGACAAATGTTGATAAGGGGGCCCATAAAAAGGGTTTTTTTGTCTTTCTAACCGGGCGAAGAAAAGGGGTGAAAGCAAAGGCAGTGAAGTAGTAGTGGAAAGAGAAAGGAAAAGGAAACAGTTGAAAGGGAGAAGAAAAACAGCAGTGAAAAGGAGGGGTACTTTCATCCTGAAATTCATAATCCACACGTGCAGGTCTAAGTTGCAAAAGAAGGTTTGTTTTCTTTCATAAAAACAACTGGCCAAAAGGTGGGGTCCATAGTCCTAAATTTCTCAATAAATAAACAAACCAGGAACTTAAGGCTAGGGGTTTTCTATGGCTACGGATTATAACCGTAGTTATAGCCGTAGCCCTTGCCATTTCGATATGTCCTTTCATATGTATCAAAGGTCTTTTGATATCTCTTTCGATATGTATCAAAGGTCTTTCGATTAATCGCAAAAGGTCCAGAACTGTCCAGCGAGTTTGCCTCAAAAATCCTGCAATTTTCGATACATATCAAAGCGTATTCAATATGTATTGAAGGTGATTTTACCAATAGCTACGGATTACAACCGTAGCTATAGCTGTAGTCTGTGCCGGTCAATGAAAATTTTTATATTTTTTATTTTTTATTTTTTTATTTTATTTTTGTTACATGAAGAACTTGATTCTACCTACAATATTCTCTAATAAATATTTATATAAAAATATATATAAGCATATAAATTTTTTTCTCTCTTTTTTTTTCATTTCTTTCTTTATTCATTTAACAAGAATATCTTATAAACCAAAATTAGTTACTTGACGTACCCTATATGATTTTGGGGTAGGAGAAGCTAATTTAGCCAACAAACTTGGTTATTTTTCAAGATTCCGTTAGGTCGATGGTCGAAAATTCATTTCATTCACTTCGTGGTCAATTTCAATCCGTTCGCGGTCAATTTCGTTCATTTCATTTACTTAGCGATCAATTCCATGCATTTCACGGTCATTCCCGGCAATTCTGTGTTGATTCACGGTCATTTCCACACATTTCATGGTCAATTCCCTTCACTTCACGGTCATTTCCACGCATTTCACAGTCAATTCGCTTCACTTCATGGTCATTTCTATGCATTTCATGGTCATTCCCGACGATTTCGTGTTGATTCACAGTCATTTCCATGCATTTCACGGTCAATTCCCTTCACTTCACGGTCATTTCCACGCATTTCATAGTCAATTCGCTTCACTTCACGGTCATTTCTATGCATTGCATGGTCATTCTTGGTGATTCTTTGTTGATTCACGGTTATTTCCACGCATTTCACGGTCAATTCCCTTTACTTCACGGTCATTTCCATGCATTTCATGGTCAATTCGCTTCACTTCACGGTCATTTCTATGCAATTTCATGGTCATTTTTGACAATTCCGTGTTGATTCATGGTCATTTCCACGCATTTCACGATCAATTCGCTTCACATCACGGTCATTTCCATGCATTTCATGATCATTCCCGGCGATTCCGTGTTGATTCACGGCCATTTCCATGCATTTCACGGTCAATTCCCTTCACTTCACGGTCATTTCCACGCATTTCATGGTCAACTCGCTTCCCTTCACGGTCATTTCCATGCATTTCATGCTCATTCCCAGTGATCCCATGTTGATTCACGGTCATTTCCACACATTTCATGGTCAATTCCCTTCACTTCATGGTCATTTCCACACATTTCACGGTCAATTTGCTTCGCTTCACTGTCAATTCCATGCATTTCACGGTCATTCCCGGTGATTCTGTGTTGATTGACGGTCATTTCCATGCATTTCACGGTCAATTCCCTTCACTTCATGGTCATTTAAAATGCATTTCACGGTCATTCTCGGCGATTCCGTGTTCATTCATGGTCAATCTGACGCACTTCACGGTCAATTCACTTCACTTCATGGCCATTTCCACGAACTTCGCGGTCAATTCACTTAACTTCACTGTCATTTCCATGCATTTTATGGTTATTCCCGGCAATTCTGTGTTCATTCACGGTCAATTTGACGCACTTTCCGATCAATTCACTTCACTTCACGGCCATTTCCACGCACTTCGGGGTCAATTCACTTAACTTCACTGTCATTTCCATGCATTTCACGGTCATTCCCGGTGATTCCGTGTTCATTCACGGTCAATTCGACGCACTTCACGGTCAATTCACTTCACTTCATGGCCATTTCCACGCACTTCACTGTCAATTCACCACGAAGTGTGTGGAAATGGGCATGAAGTGAAGTGAATTGACCGTGAAGTGCGTCGAATTGACCGTGAATGAACATGAAATCGCCAAGAATGACCATGAAATGCATGAAAATGACAGTGAAGTTAAGTGAATTGACCACGAAGTGTGTGGAAATGGCCGTGAAGTGAAGTGAATTAACTGTGAAGTGTGTCGAATTGATCGTGAATGAACAAGGAATCACTGGGAATGACCATGAAATACATGGAAATGATGGTGAAGTTAAGTGAATTGGCCACGAAGTGCGTGGAAATGGTCGTGAAGTGAAGTGAATTGAGTGTGAAATGCATCTAAATGACCGTGAATCAAAACAGAATTGCCGGGATTGACCGTGAAATGCATGAAAATGACCGTGAAGTGAAGCGAATTGACCGTGAAATGCATAGAAATGACCGTGAAGTGAAGGGAATTGACCGTGAAATGCATCGAAATGACCGTGAATCAAAACAGAATCGCCGGGATTGACCGTGAAATGCATGAAAATGAGTATGAAGTGAAGCGAGTTGACCGTTAAATGCATGGAAATGACCATGAAGTGAAGGGAATTGATCGTGAAATGCATGGAAATGACCATGAAGTGAAGGGAATTGACTGTGAAATGCATGAAAATGACCGTAAAGTGAAGCGAATTGACCGTGAAATGCATGGAAATGACCGTGAAGTGAAGGGAATTGACCGTGAAATGCATCAAAATGACCGTGAATCAAAACGGAATCGCCGGGATTGACGTGAAATGCATGAAAATGATCATGAAATGAAGTGAGTTGACCGTGAAATGCATGGAAATGACCATGAAGTGAAGGGAATTGACTGTGAAATTCTTCGAAATGACCGTGAATCAAAACAGAATCACCGGGATTGACCGTGAAATGCATGAAAATGACCGTGAAGTGAAGCGAATTGACTGTGAAATGCATGGAATTGACCGTGAATCAAAACGAAATTGCCGGGATTGACCGTGAAATGCATGAAAATGACCGTGAAGTGAAGCGAATTGACCGTGAAATGCATGGAAATGACCGTGAAGTGAAGGGAATTGACCGTGAAATGCATCGAAATGACCGTGAATCAAAACGGAATCGCCGGGATTGACCGTGAAATGCATGAAAATGACCGTGAAGTGAAGCGAATTGAACATGAAATGCATGGAAATGACTGTGAGTGAAGGGAATTGACCGTGAATCAAAACGGAATCATCGGGATTGACTGTGAAATGCATGAAAATGACCGTGAAATGAAGTGAGTTGACCGTGAAATGCATGGAAATGACCGTGAAGTGAAGGGAATTGACCGCGAAATACATCGAAATGACCGTGCATCAAAATGGAATCGCTGAGATTGACCTTGAAATGCATGTAAATGACCGTGAAATGAAGCGAGTTGACCGTGAAATGCATGGAAATGACTGTGAAGTGAAGGGAATTGACCGTGAAATGCATCGAAATGACCGTGAATCAAAACGGAATCACCGGGAATGACTGTGAAATGCATGAAAATGACCGTGAAGTGAAGTGAATTGACCGTGAAATGCATGGAAATGACCGTGAAGTGAAGGGAATTGACTGTGAAATGCATGGAATTGACCGTGAATCAAAACGGAATTGCCGGGATTGACCATGAAATGCATGAAAATGACCGTGAAGTGAAGCGAATTGATCGTGAAATGCATGGAAATGACCGTGAAGTGAAGGGAATTGACCGTGAAATGCATCAAAATGACCGTGAATCAAAATAGAATCGCCGGGATTGACCGTGAAATGCATGAAAATGACCGTGAAGTGAAGTGAGTTGACCGTGAAATGCATGGAAATGACCGTGAAGTGAAGGGAATTGACCGTGAAATGCATCGAAATGACCGTAAATCAAAACAGAATCACAGGTATTGACCATGAAATGCATGGAATTGATCGTGATGTAAATGAAATGAATGAAATTGACCGCAAAGTGAATGAAATGGATTTTCGACCATAGACCTGATGGAATCTTGAAAAATAACTAGGTTGGTTGGCTAAAGTAGCTTCTCCTACCCCAAAATCATATGGGGTATGTTAAGTAACTAATTTTGGTTTAGAAGATATTCTTGTTAAATGAATAAAGAAAGAAATGAAAAAAAAAAAGAGAGAGAGAGAAATTTTTTTTATATGCTTATATATACATATTTATATAAATATGTATTAGAGAAAATTGTAAGTAGAATAAATTTCTCCATATAAAAAAAAAAAAAAAATTTATAGACTTGCACAGACTACACTTATGACCACAGTTATAATCCGTAGCTATTGGTCAAATCACCTTCAGTACATATCGAATGCTCTTCGATATGTATTGAAAATTGTAGGAATTTTGAGAAAACTCGCTGGACAATTTTAGACTTTTTCGTTTCATCGAAAGACCTTCAACACATATCGAAAGACCTTCGATACATATAAAAGGACATATTAAAATGGCAGGCTACGGATATTGCTACGGTTATAATTCGTAGCTATAGAAAACTCCGTAGCCATGAGTTCTTCTTTTTATTATTATTATTATTATTATATTTTTTGTTGTTGTAATCCCCACTGCTTTTTGTGGGTCCTATTACGAGGTATGTATTATATCCAAATCGTCCATCTATTTGGCAAACTCGTATTAAGGCTTGAAAAAAAAAATTAGACAGATCTAGCTATCAAGTAGATCACACTGTTAAAGGCTGTGGAGGATTGAACGTCTACCATTGAAAGCCTTTTAGGGGTCACAGGAGTTTTGGATTATTATGAAATTTGTTTTTCCTCTTCATCCAGGTCTTTGTGACCTTATGAATAGATTGGATGGAAAATAAATGTTATGGTGGGTCCTACAAAATTTTTAACGGTGAAAATCAATTTTCCCGCTGCTCTTTGTGGTGTGGTCCAGTTGATCTTTGGATGTGATTTTTTTTTCTTGATAATGCTTCGAAATGATCTCCAAATATGGATGAACGTTGTGGATATAATAAATACATAACTGTGGGGTCCATGTAACTTTGATATCTTTTGAACCGTTCGTACAACTCGGAGTTTGAGGAGCGTCAGCGCTGGTCATCGAGCACCAGGCGATCTGCTTCCGGAAAGAAGTAGGGGCATTTCCGACCTGAGAAATGGGGCCGTACAGCCGGGGCTTATTCTTGGGCCGTTAAAAGCAAGTGGGCTTCAAAAGGTTGATGGGCCATATATGGGTCGTACAGTTGAAAATTTCCCCAAACATCAGCATGATCCAAAACCTCGGTGGTCCTCAGGAGGTTTTCAAAGGTAGGCATTAAATTCCCAATGTTTCCTATGGTGTGGTCCACTTGAGCTTTGCATATACTTCAATTTTGGTATGATGCCCTAAAATGAGCTTGAAAGTGAATGGATGGCGTAGATAAAACACATACATCATGGTAGATCACACGGTCTTCACACCACCGTTATATGTGGCGAGCACCTCACTCCACAATCCTTGTACATAATGGCCAGACCATCTCTCCCAACATACGGCCCACTAATCAGATTTCACTGCTTAGGTGCGCGGCGGCAAATACTTTCATGGCAAAGATGGACCAGAGAAGGCCCCATTAGAGGCAGAAGTGATCCGAACGTTTGGAACCTTAAAACAATTGTATCAAAGTTTTGGGGTAGGAAAAGCTACTTTAGCCGACCAACCCACTATGCTGGGTTTCTCATGCCAGATATATGCCAGATATGCAACAGTTCGTTAGATCGACAATCTTATTTATTTTTGTTTTTAATATAAATAGTAAATTTTAGCTGGATTATAACTTTTGATCCTTTGAGTTGTTGGATTCGTGCCCAACATGAAAGTAGTTTATAAAATTTGGAGAAAAACGTGGTTTGGCCAAATTGGACACTTACTATTTTTTGCCAAAAACTATGAAGTCTAGCTAGGAATGGAGATCGTCTATAAATATTAAGTTTACTATTTATAGTAAGTCACGTTTAAGGCATTTGAGGCGTTTGAGTTGGAGTTTGAGTCTAAAACTTTGTCCTAGGTTTGCGCTCATTATTTGAAGTATTGTAATTTCTTTTCTTTTCTTTTTTCTATCATCAGTCACTTTATTAGAAATTGTTTCTATTTTTATTCCTCGCGAATTCAAGAAAGCTCTATGAAGAGTCATTGAAATTGCAGTAGAACCATTAGCACTAAAGTATGAAGTATGACTAATTATCTTAGAAGGGGGTGAATATGATTTTTTTCAAAATTTGTTATCTATTAATAACAATATATGCCTAACTTTTACAAACAGAGAGGTAATGCAAAGTAATTATATAGCTTCCAACCAATAGAGGGTTCAATTCACATAGGCTTATACAAGATGCATATGTAAAATCAAAGCCTATAAGGATAGTATGTATTGTGTGTGGGATATGGCTTCTATCAATACTTATACATAAACTAAATCATACATCAATGTGAACATATGACGAACATATGCAAAATTAGGAAAATGTACTCAAAACAATCCCAAACACAATCATGTATAGTAGTTTGACTACTTACCTACTCCACTCCCAACGGACGCACTCTCTCCTAGAGTGTACCGGATTTCACTATCCAATGGTTTTAAATCAAGTTAACCATGAACCTTCACAACCTACATAAGGTTAAACTAGGACACCTACATAAAATTCCTAAATGCCTACACAAGATGACATGTCCTATTTAAGGACTCAACACTAGAAGCCTACACAAGGTAACCTAAGCCTACATAAGGCACAACCTATGCAAGGCTACATGTCTTATACAAGGACACAACGTATTCTCCCGTCGGAGGCCTACAACTAGGACTTGACGAGTTTAACACTCAAACTCTGAATCTCAATCCTACACAAGGAAAAGGCTTCAAACATTTCAGACTCTAAGTACTTACAAAGTAAGTTGGTGAGTCTCATACTCACACAGTATGAAGATCTTTGAAGAACACGAATAAACTCGAACTCCCTTAAACCGCAACCTGTTGATGATGCTTTTGCGAAGTCTCTGAGATTATGAGGTTTAGGGTTTTTTATATTCTCTATTTAAATGATGGAGTTTAAATCAATAAAGAAGGTTCCCATGAGTTAAGCATTCAGAAGTTCCAAGATAGTATGATTAGTTAGAAACTTTCTAAATGCTAAAGTTCATAATTCAATCCAATCATATATGATATGAGTTGATGCTCAAGCAAGGGATTGAATGATGAATTCTAATGGGAAGGAGAGAATGAGTAAGATGGTATGTCACGCCCCAAACCTGAAAATTAGATTCACAGGAATTTCGATCGCCAAATTCAGTGCCGACAGCCTCCGTAGTATCTCATTCTTTACTCCCAGTGCTTATATGTCAGGTTCCGATCCTAGGATCCTACAAAGAGAATTTTTCCTCGTACATTTATCTCGTAAGAAGCATAACCACAAGTTTACCCAAATCACAAAGGCAACATCATCATCATCACATTAGGCCTTAAACACTGACTGAATACACATTACACAAGCTGAATACACACAATAATGGACCTCAACTACGGATCGTATATACATCATATAGGTCTCGACAATCGACCTTGGCAACCGAAATCGGTCTCGGCCTCAACAGTCGAACACTCGGCCTCGACAATCAGAATCGGCCTATACGATCAACCTTGACAAATCGGAATTGGCCTCAACAATCGGCCTCAACAAATCGGAATCGGCCTCGATGCTCGGTCTCGACAATTAGAATCGACCTATTCAATCGCCCTCGACAAATCGGAATCAGTCTATACAATCGGCCTCGACAAATCAGAATCGGCCTCGATACTCGGCCTCGATAATCGGAATCGACAATCGGTCACGATAATCAGCCTCGATCGCTAATCAACAATCGGCCACGATCGGAATCGATCGATAATCGACCTCGATGATCGAAATCGACAATCGATCATGATAATCAGCCTCGTTTGCTAATCGGCAATTGGCCACCATAATCGAAATCGATCGATAATCAGCCTCTATGATCGAAATCGGCAATCAGCCATAACAATCGGAATCAGCAATCGGTCACGATAATTAGCCTCGATCGCTAATCGGCAATCGGTCTTGATACTCGGCCTCGACAATCAAAATCGGAATCGGCCTCGATTCTCAACCTCGATAATCGGAATCGATAATCGGTCACGATAATCAGCCTCGATCGTTAATCGGCAATCGACACAATCAAAATCGATCGATAATTGGCTTCGATGATCGGAATCGGCAATCAGCCATAACAATCAGCCTCGATCGCTAATCGGCAATTGGCCGCGACGATCGGAATCGATCGATAATCGACATCGATGATCGGAATCGGTAATCAGCCATAATAATCGGAATCGGCAATCGGTCACAATAATTAGCCTCGATCGCTAATCGGTAATCGGTCTTGATACTTGGCGTCGACAATTAGAATCGAAATTGGCCTCGACAATCGACCTCGACATACGGAATCAGCCTCGACATACAGAATCGACCTCGTCAATCGGACTCAACCTCGACAACCAGAATCGACGATCGAAATTGGCCTCGACGAATCGACAATCATCCTCGACAATCGGAATTGGCCTCGACGATCGAAATCGGCCTCAATCGGAATTGGCCTCGGCAATCAGAATCGGCCTCAATAACCGATCTCGACGCAAGGCGAGGTCCATAGATGGACGGCCGATGATGGAACAAGCAATATCAATAGGGCCCAATAATTTGGGTTAACCCACTAGAGGATGATGAGAATGACTCTAACCAGGCTTAAGGGAAGGTCACAATGTAGACCTTCAACCATCATTGCCCATCAATGTGGACATTTAACCAACATTGCTCCCAATGAGTGGCCCATATAGAGCCAAACATAAAGTGGGCCTATGGCCTCACACAAAGGCCTAATATACATCGCAATGGGCCTCCTATAAGGGTTACATACACATTACTATGAGCCGTATCACATAGGCAGGAAATACATCTCAACGGGCCTCATCATTGGGCCATAAACACATCACATTAGGCCTTGCCCATGGGCCTTAAATACATCACAATGGGCTGTAACCCATGGGCATTAAATACATCAAGTGGGCCGCATCCACGGGTCGCACCAATGAGTTTCATATACATCAAGTGGTTCACAACTATATCACATTGGGCCTCATCAAAGGCCTCATCCAAGGACAGATCGGATCGAACACGTACATCACGTGGGGACCACATGAAAAGACAGTGTGAATATACAACATATATAATACGGTGGGTCCCAGCAGGCAGCTCACGGCCCTAGAATGGATCAACCCAGAAATATCACACATTCATCATGATGGGCTAGCCCGACTCTGCTACCCAAACTTGATAGCCTGTGAGAAAATAAAACAAATACCTCAGGGTGGCCTGCTGATAGCACCATGCCGCTAGACCTACCCACCTTGGGGCTCACGTTCGGAAGTGGATACAATACATACTTTAAGGTGGGTCCCACCGTCTGGACCGTCCATCAAAATGGACAGACGGCGTGGATTGAAGCACGTATATCATGGTGGTCCACGGCCGGAAGATGGACGGCTGGGATAAAACACGTCCCACATGGTGGGTACCCACCGTCCAGAAGGTAAGACCCATAAATCATAGCTGGCCTCACAGCAGCACAGAGATGGACGGCTGGTATTAAAACACATACCTGATCAGACTGTAAGAACTTACTGACGCCAATCAGTAGCTTGAGCTACATGGGACCCACGGTGTGGATTCAACACATCATCAAGTGGGCTGCACGTGCTAGAGGCAGTACGGATGGTGTTATTATTTAACATATACATCAGGGCCCCACAGGACCTGCTGCATGGAAGGAACACCAGCCAATCTGTCTCCGTCCACCATCCATAGATGGACGATTAGGATTAAATACATATATCAGGGTGGCTCCCACACGTGGGGCCTACCATATGATATTATTGATTATTATTATTATTATTATTTTGAAGATGTCCAGCACGGTGTGTATAAAACACATATTTCATGTGGGGTCCCACCGATCTGGGCGGTGGAATAAAACCCATACATCATGGCCGGGGTCCATACGTCCCACATGCTGGACGATGGACCCAACACATCAGGTGGGTCCCAAGTGAGTGGGCCACCTCATGATCAAGCTAATATTTATATTTTTCCCTTCATCCAGGGTCCAGCAAGGATAGTTACGATGGGACACAGCTCGGTGGGCCATGTAATTGCTGAATGGTATCCAGCAGCGTCCAGTGCCTCTGGCCCAACCAATGGACGGTTCGGATGTGCAGTGCACATCAAGTGGGCCACACATCATGATCATCATAAAAAAATTGAAAAAGGAGAGAGAGAGAGAGAGAGAGAGAGAGAGAGAGAGAGAGAGATGAGTGAAGGGGAGGGATCCCGCCATTATGGGCCCTCCCTATACAATGCATACATCAAGATGGGTCCCACTATAAATGGGCCCTCAAATCACAAAATAAAATCACTCACCTCAAGATCTCTTCTTCCTTCTTTCGCCAATGCATGATAGAGTCCCAAAGGGACAATTTCAACGGTTAAGATGGGCTTAGGATGGTGGGATCGGGTGATAGAAAGGTGGGCTACACTAGCTCTCCTCAGGGAGAGCTTGGCATTAGGTGCTTGCTTGAAGAATGAGAGAGATGAGAGAGATGAGAGAGATGAAAGATGTGAGTGATGGGTAAGTGAGTGATGGGAGTACTTGTGTAAGAGAGAGAGTTGACTTTAGGGGAGGGGTGGTTGTACTTGGGGATGGGTGAGTAATGGGGTGTGATGTGTACTTGATTGATGGGATTGATGGGACATGTTATAGAAATTCTCTTAGAATTGTAAACGCGCAGCATTTTCTCAATCTGAACGCGGGCCCACATCTCCTGGCCCGGGTATCGTCTCAGCGTGTGAGACGCAGCGACGGCGCAGTCGCAATGGTACAAGTATCGGGTCGATCCGACTCTGATATACGGGATACGACTTAGGGTCACGCGCAACCGTCGATAAAAGATCGCGGGTCGCCGGAATTCGACCAGGGGGACCTCGGAGGCATACGGAACGGTACGGGCTAGGATACGGGTCTCACAGGGTAGATAGATCTTAGAATAATAGGCTCAAATTCTCTTGAATTCTAGCTCATTTTATCAAGAGCGACACTTGTGTATTTATAAAGTAAAAACCCAACGATAAAAAAATGAGCAGAATTTTAAAATCGTCGATGCTATCGAAGGATGTTCGATGTTATCGAAATTTGAATTTCGATACCATTGAAGTATTTTCAATTACATCGACTCTCTACTCACTATATTCATTTGAGAGTAGAATAAATTCTGTCTGTTTTTAATCGAGTATCTTTCGATGATACCGACGTGCACTTTGATTCATTGAGGGACACTCGATCCCATCAAGATTTTCTTTTGTTTATACACAAAGGTTGTTGAACAGTTTTGTCACATGTTCAATTCTATCGAGGACCTCTTCGATCTATCAAGTTTGAATTTCGATGATATCGAATGGTCTTCAATGAACTCGAACAAAATATATTTTCTTTGAAAAACATGCTAAACAAAACTGAGCAAGTTTCGATTCTATCGAATGGACTTCGATGTTATCGATAACTTACTTCCGATAACATCGAGGAGCACTTAAAGTATTTTCTGTTTCTTGGAAGAATTTTAAGGTCCAAGTAATCGAGGGTCATTCGATATTATCAAATAATGGACTTTGATGATATCGAATATCAGTCGATGCTATCGAGATGTACAATATATCTTTCATTTTATTGCTGGATAGAATGGGTGATCATTCGATGCTATCGAGTGATGTTCGATGGATCGAAGACTCTCTTGATTGCAGTTCAATGCACTCGATCAGGACTTGTGATTTTTTAGGTTTTGTTCATTTCTTCCTTTTATACTCGTGGTGCTATATATATATATATATATATATATACCAACTCTACCCGAAGATGTTTTAATTTATTTTAAAGGGTAAGTTGGGATTATGTGGGGTCATATACTTGCTAGGGTTTGTTTGTGGGATGATGAGGTTATGGCTGACAGATTTGATCTTAACATGGTCTTCATCTTCTGTTAAGGCTTGGTCTTGATGTCTTCTTCTAAGAGTTCACTTGTACTGACCGACTCAACACTCACGTACATTGACAAACAAGGCTCTCTCAGTCTTGAGAGCTCCATGGATTCAGGGTAGTTACTCCCTGCAAAAGACGGTGATTAACCTCATCACGTCCTTCCCTGCATCAATTGGTATCAAAGCAAGGCTTTTCCTCATGACAATGGCATCTAACGAATGTGCGGGCAACAATCTCATGGACTGTGCTAGAGGGAATTATCCTTTAACAGGGTCGGCTTTCGAAGCAACGCAATCAGAAAATCAGAAACTATATAAGGATTGCAGGCAACGATTAATTGTTTGATGAAAGTTGTAGGACATATCCATGTTTGTAATAATAAGCAACATGAGATCAACGATGGAGCTTGCAGTCATCATGCTTGTGGTATAACACTAGTAATGAATCGTAAGCCACTACCTGATGATGATGAAACGTAAGCCACCACTTTAATCATGATGAAGTTATTGTGCATACCAAAGGTAAAGATAAATTTATAGTAGAAAGTTTGTAATGCAATCATAGATGTGATCATAGATGTCAGAAGCAATGAAAATCTTGTGTCAAAATAATGGTAGAACAACTGAAAACAGAAAAACACCCATCTCCATACACGATTGGATAGATTAGGAAGGTTAACAAAACAAAAGTAACCAAACAATGTTGTATATCATTTTCCATTGGTAAATATTATAAGAATGAAGTAATATGTGACGTAGTCGATATAGAAGCTTGTCACATGTTACTTGGTTGACCATGGCAATATAATGTCGGTGCTACGTATAGAGGCTAGGATAACGTATTTATATTTATTAAAGATGGTAGAAAGATTATACTCGTCCCTATGGGAACAGAGAACTAACCCAAGACTTCTAAAGTGGAAGGAGGGTTTCTTATAATAGAACATAATTTCGTTAAACAATCTAAGGAGATGGGAAATATATATGCATTAGTTGAAAATGAAAAATATATAGAGCTTGTGAACATCCCAAAGAATTTGAAACCATGTTGCAGGAGTTCAAGGCAATTATACTCGATGAACTCCCTAAGGAATTGCCTCCCATACGAGATATATAAAATTACATTGATCTTATCTTAGGAACAAATCTACCTAATTGCCCAAATTATCAAAAAGAATGTGAGATCTTATAGGCACAAGTGAAGGAACTGATCAATACCAGCCAAAGTCAAGGAGAGCATGAGTACATGTATTGTGTCAGCTCAAAAGCCTAAGAGCTTGTTTGATTTTCCATGATACAGGTAAATCATGGTAAATAAGTAATTATTATTTTTTCACCTTGCTTGAAAATGTGAGAGTAATTGCACCTTGAAAATCGGTACAAAAGTGTTAACTTAAATCTGTGGACCCCATCATAATGTATATGATATATCCTCACCGTCCATCTATTTTATTAGAAATTTTGGGGTATGACCCGAAAAATGAGGCAAATTCAATATTCAAATGGCCCACATGAAAGGAAACAATGGCCATAATTCGTCCACCATTGAAACTTGTTCCCTTCACTAGGCCCATGTTGAGGTTTTTTCATCATCTAACCCGTTCATAGGGTCACACAAACATGGATAAGGGGAAAACACAAATATTAGCTTGATTCTAAACTTTTAAGGGCCCCAAGAAGTTTTTAATGGTAGGCATTTGATTCTCATTATTTACTGTGGTGTGGTCCACTTAAGCTTTGGATCTGCCTCATTTTTTTTATCATACCATAAATTCAGCTAGCATAACAAATGAGCAGTGTGGATAAGTCATATACATCATGATGGGCCCTACATTGATTTTGTAAAATTTTCGATTTAAGTGACCAAAAAGTAAGTTGTGATATCTGCATTGGGAAAGATGCGGTAATTACCTAGGTAAATAATTACTACCCATTTTCATGGTAATTACAGTTGAACCAAAAAAATCAAACAGGCCCTAATGCAAAGTACAAGGAAAAGACTGATAAACATCGACACCCGAAATTATTTGAGTATTACGAGTGAAGTCCCTTGAGTAACTTAAGGATAAGTTTTGTTTTTTTTTTTTTTTCAAGTTTAGGGGTCTGGTGTAGAACGTGGCACAGATACATTCCTAGCATGGTTAGATCAAAAGAATGTGAAGCGTAAATTGGTCATAACTTTTGATCTGAGTATTGTTACGGGGCACACAACCTATCAATCTTTACTGTAACAAGTCATCCAACGTGAACCGACCCACAAGGTGGATCACATCTATTTGTTTCATCAGAAAACGCGTACTTTCAGCTCAAAAACGAAATTTAAGGAAAAATTATCAGTTTTAGTAATTCTAATTTTTGTAATATTTCTTTATTTTAGAGTTTTAGATTTTTCTTTAAAAACAATAATAATAATAATAATAACTTGTAATCATTCTAGGTCTCTTCTAGCAAAAATTTATTTGAAAATTTTATTTTTAGAAATTAGGCTTTAGAAGAATTTTTACTAGAATTAAGATTTTTATTAGGGTTAGAATTTTGTTATTTTTAATAGTTACGAATTTTGGTTTTATTTTCTTTATTAATAGTGTAATGGGATATATATACATTATACAATTATCAATCAATCGTAGTTCCTTAGCAACTTTTATTATTTCTCATGGATTCGAAAATTCTCTCATGGATTCAAGAGTACCTTTTGGATTCACAGTGTTTATCGATCCAGGGATACTGACCGACCTCATCATGTCCTCCCCTACATCAAAATCACGGAACACGTGGTGGATAGTGAAAAATCCAATACTTTGGCAACAGTAAACCCTCATTTTTTACCCTCGGAATATGGGACCAGCTGGTATTTTCCGGAACTGGCTAATTGATAATCACCAAAAGTATGATTCAAGGGTAGGATGGCCGCTCTCAATTTTAAAGGTCCGCCACTTCGGTCATATGCATGGACTTTCGGTAAATTGGTAGATGAGTAACATAAATGAGCTATCATTTTCAACGAACCACATAAAACTAACAGGATAATCCAATCAGTATATTGCTGTAGTTTGTATAAAGTCGACCATGCTTTGAATGCCGATCACAATCAGATCATGATGGGACCCAAAGAAATTGGTGACATCAACACGCCAGCCAGGGCGGTGGTGTGTGGTACACCAGCCAATCCGCTTCCGCCCAAATATCTTATAAGAGGCCCAACCACCTCTGCCTGCATACGGCCCCACTTAATCATTTATATCCGCCACATCATTTCACAACCTTACAAATGATGCTGAAGGCAGAGTGCAGTGTAGGTCTCACCACCTTTTACTGTGGTGTGAAGACTCTGGAGGGCCCACCGTGACATGTGTTTTATCCACACCATCAATTCATTTTTTTAGCTCATTTTAGGGCATGAGCCTAAAATTGAAGCGCATCCAAAGCTCAAATAGAGCACACTGCAGAAAACAGTGGAGATAATGACTTCCATCGTTGAAATTTTCCTAGGGCCCGCAGGGATGTTTATCTGTCATCCAACCTGTTCATAAGGTCAGACACGTGTACAAATGGAAAACACAAATATCAGCTTGATCCAAAACTTCTGTAGTCTCCAAGAGGTTTTCAATGACAGGATTTCAATTCCCAATGTTTCCTGTGCATGGTGTTGTCCAATTGAGCTTTGAATATACTTCAATTTTGGCCTAATACCTTAAAGATAGAAAGTGGATGGAGGGTTTAGATAAAACAAATATATCATGGTTGATCGCAGTCTTCACACCACGCTTCTATGTGGTGAGCACCTCACTCCACAATCCGTGTACATAATGGCCTAACCATCTCTCCCAGCTAGGGCCCCACTAATCATATTTCACCGCCTCATTACTTAGGTGCATGGTGAGCTACTCAGCACACAATCTACATCCAAATCATGGACCACGTGTGGATACTGGAAAATCCAATATTCTGATAACAGTAAACCCTCGGATTTTACCCTTGAAATATAGGACCACTCTACTTTCAATCTTAGAGGTCTATCGCATAGCCCATATATATCCAAGGACTTTTAATAAATTAGTAAATGAGTGTAAACACCCCACCCAAGCTAACATCTTGAAGAGGCAAGGATAATCCGGGCCATGATCAACAACCCGAACCCAAAACCCTAATCCAAACCTTACCCGAACTCGAAACCCTAATCCAAACCCTACCCGAACCCGAAACCCTAATTCAAACCTGAAATCCTAATCCAAACCATACCCGAACTCAAAACCCTAATCCAAACCCTTAAAACCTCCCAAACACAGCCCGAAGTCTCAAATATAGAACATATTCAAGCCAAGTCAACCCAGAAATACACCCCAGCTGAGCCGAAAACTTGAAAAAAGGACCACCGGACTAACTAGCGCGCCACACGAGGACCACACATTTGGGCCCCGCCCGGGCGGTAGTCAAACTACCGCCAACAGTAGTTAAACTACCGCCACCGCAGCGGTACTCCAATTACCTCCGCTCACTGAATGCGTGTCCTCTGAGCAATAGCTGGCACAGTGTCCGAAAGTCAACTTTCTCCAAGAATTACCCCCCTATTCGATCCTATTTACCATTTTATTAAGCCCAAGATCCAATGAGAGCGCGCCACGTGGTGTTTCTCTCTCCTCAACCAATCACTACTTGCCACCTTTTACCCCTCCTAAACCTCGCAATTACCGCAATGCCATTGGAGAAGGCTATAAATAGCCCTCTCCTCTCATTTACAAGAGGACATCAACGATCTCCACATCCAAGAGAGTGAGAGAAAGAGAAAGAGAGAAAGAGAGAGAGAGAGAGAGAGAGAGGGAAGGAGCTCTCAAGCCCCCAAGATTTGATCCTTTAGCCACCCCCTGGCCTTTCCTCTTGACTCTTCTAGCCTAGCCCATATTAGTCATGGTTCAATCCATGTTCTAGCCTATCCAAGTCTAAAGCTAAGGATCCACTCATCTTATACACTATCATGACATTTACTCCCTTCTTAACCTTCTTGCTCCTCTAGACTTTTAGCAAACGTATGCTCTATGACTTGCCATACTACGGATCCTGTCACATCAGAAATCCCTAGTAGTTTAGTCCATTTTTCTTACCTTTTTGCATAAGCATCATTACATCCTCCTTCTAGACACGCTGTGAATGTATGCTTTGTGGTTTGCCGAGACTTCAGATCTTGTCGCATCAGAAATCTGCGCATGTGTCTCGTCCCATCCGGACCACAGCATCCATCTTCCTTTCAGAGTATTTTATCACATTAAGTAGAGACCATATATTTGTACGGATAGAGAGGGTGCCTAACACCTTCCCTCTTTATAACCAAGGTCCCTTACCTGGAATCCCGGATTGTAGATCAAGAGTCACTCTAAGGTAAGAGAGTCTTCGGATTTTTCCAACCTTACATATTCCGTGGTTTCTAGCCGACTGCGGGATTCTGAGATTAATTAGCTAGTTGACTCCAACATTCACAAATCGTCCTACTAACCCCCATCTTTCAAACCAAAAACATTTAAATCAGCATAGGCGTTAATTTTCAGTGTCCACAGAATGACGACTTCACTGGGGAATTGCTAACTCGCACTAGCTGAGATCCGACTCGAAAGTCTGTGATACTTTACTCTCATGGGACATTCACCATTGCATTCAACAAAAAAAATTAATCTTTGGCTTACACTTGCTTAGGTACTGATCTGAACCATGACCACTCAATCGCGCGCAGCCATGACCTCTCAGGCTACCCATGAAGAAGAGCCGACAGCTCAGCTAGCTCCTGAAACATCAGCACCCGCACCTTAACCAACACTCGCACCGTTACCTCCAACAGCTCCAACAGACCCACAAGCTAATGTAACCATGTAAGAGATGGCCCAAAGTCTCCGGGCAATGCAAGAGCTATTGCTTCGCCTGGTACTAAGTGCCACACTGAATACACACGTAACCCAGCCTAGTGTACAGAACAGTTCAAGCCCTCAAACTCCTTTTGCTTTTTTCCTCATTCCTCCAGCAAATCCTATCCTCCCTCTCCCAGAGGAGTCAACACAAGATCAACAACAACCAGCAAACGGGAGCAACCCTCCCACACATCATTATTCAACACATCACAACAATTGAGTTACAACATCCGTTCCCCCTAACAGGAACCACAGACAAGAACTGGTAGATGCCCATGAAGGGGGTCAATTTTGAGTCCAATTCACTACCCCTAACGGGAGCAACATTTTGGAATTGGCAGATAACCCAAGCGGGAGCTATTTCCGTACATCACACCCTCCTCCGAAAGGGAGCAGTGTTCAATTTCAATTACTTCTCACCACCGGAAGTCCATCTTCTTTCCAACAACCCCCCATTCTGGCAAACCAAAGGATCGAGGAAGTCGATCCTTACGGGTAGCACAAGCCCTACAACAAGGGGCAAGATACGCACAGCATAACAGATCAGAGATTGAGGAATTGTGGGAACAACTACAAATGGTGCAGAACCAACTACAGAGGTAACACGGGGTGGATCATCCATCCACCAAGTTCAGGGACCTATGTCCCTTTCCAGATGCTCGGGTACCTCCAAACTTCGAGGTGCCCAAATTCAAGAGGTATGATGGTAGTGGGTGTCCCACAGCACACTTGAAAGCATTTTGTGGGGAACTCAACGCGATAGCAGGGAATGATGGAGCCTTGATACGGCTCTTCCAGGAATCTCTTAAAGGTGACGCTCTGGATTGGTACACCTCACTGGACAGCCATCAAATCAGGACTTGGAAAAGACTCTCTTAGGCATTCATTAACAGATTTTCCTATAACCTAAACATGGCTCCGGGAAGGGTAGACCTGGATGCCCTGAGACAGAAAAGTGACGAGTCATTATCAGCATACGTAAGGCGATGGCGGGCCATGGCAGCCCGAATAAGAAAGCTCATCGATGACGAAGAGTAGATATCCATGATCGTCTATTCTGCAAACCCAAGCATTTCTGGATATCTGATCTCGTACCCATACGTGAATTTCTCCCAGCTCGGATGAGCTGGGGAACAAGTGGAAGCCGAGATCAGAGCCGGAATCATTTCTCCATGGCCGCACAGGGTCCCCTCAATCAAAAGAAACAAAGTCGAGAGGAAACCTGTCAGATATGGGAATGGAAACAGTATTGCTCCCACGCAACGCACCACAGAGGTCAACAATATCGTCGCCAACGCTTAAGACAACCAATACGCCTCGCAACCGGAGCCACAACAAGATAGGCAATACTAGCCACCGAACTGACAATACCAGCCACAGCAAGCCCAACAGGGATATCAGGTGTAGCCACCTCAGCAACAGCTTCGGTGAAATGCGCAAAGCCCATACAAGCAAGCGATGCTAGGTAGAAAGTTCACCCCTCTAACACAAACATACAGTCAGGTCTTGACAATGCTGATGCAAAGGCAACTCTTGACACCACTTCAGCCTCGGCTTCCGCCAAATCCCATGCCACCAGGATACCATAAAAACCAGTATTGCGCATATCATCAGGCTCTCGATCATCTAATAGACCGTTGTTTCACCTTGAAACACGCGATTCAAGACTTGATCGAGAGCCAGAAGATCGCAATTACCCCGCAGGCTGGTAATGCCAATCAAGCCAACATTCTCTAAAATCCCCTACCATCACATCCAGCGGGACCCAACATGTTTGGCACCTCTACCGTGAGCAACATCGAAAGAGAGCATCTCACATACTCTTTCCCATATCACTCCATACAAGCAATCACGCCTAATACAACAAATCGGACATGGAGATACCAACAAGCGCCTTCACCTAGACTGCAGATATTCCTCGAAGCAGCACCGACAACTTCACCTCTCATTCTCAAAGTAGCACCAACCACACCGCTTTTCGTACTCGAAGCGGCACCGGTAGCACAACCTCTCACCCTCCAAAGGGCTTCAACAACATCCAGGTCATAATCTCAATCTTTCACCCTCCAAGGGGCACATCTAGCCCCACCCCCGGCATATCCAAAAAGGTCAGGTCCTGAACCTATCATCCTTCTAATCGGTCTCCCTGATCTCGCCTCACTAGCCCTGCAAGGGGCACCCCTATCCAATCTCCAAGTTTCCTCTTGCCTCACCAATTGGCACATGCCCAGAGGATCCCTCCTTCACAAAGTACACATTAAAAGGAGGAGGAAAATCCCACTGTTAAACCCTATGAGGATTTAGTCGCATCCCATGGAAAGTCCTTGAGTCTACCACAGACAAATCCCATCACTCAACCTCAAGAGCCAGTGATATATCTGGAAGGGAGGATGGTTCCCTCTTATAATCCAAAGGCAGTCCCATGGCACTATCCTGAATGTGCCGAAGTGGGCAACAACGGAAGGTATTTCAAAAGAGATAATCAGAACCCAAAAGAAACCCGGGGAACTGTGGCAAGAACAACCCACAAAGTTGACACCGTTTACAACATAATAGCTCAGCTCAAGTCCATTCCCGCACAGATTTTCATCTGGGAACTCTTGTGTACATTAAGATCACACCGAGAGATCTTTGCAAGGACACTGAATGATGCACACATCTCTCCTAACGTACCACCTGAAATGGTGGCAAGCATGATCGGCCAACTCCTCACACCATGAGCGATCACATTCTCAAACGAGGAGTTACCGCCCGAGGGCCACAAACATGGACGCTCATTAAATATAATTGTCCGTTACAAGAATTTCAAAGTCCCACTCATGCTTATAGACAATGGATCAAGCCTAAATGTTTGCCCTCTGAGGACTGCCGAACGTTTAGGGATAGAACCATCTTCTTTCCGACCCAGCACCATGAGTGTCCGAGCTTTTGATAACTCCTGAAGGCAGGTAGAAGCGGAAATAAACATTGAGTTACATATTGGACCAGACATAACTCTAGTCACATTCCAGATTATCGATATTCCTGCCTCTTTCAACCTTCTATTGGGACGGCCATGGCTCCATGCTGTTAGAGCCATCTCATCCACTCACCATCAAAGGGTCAAATTCCTGTCGGAAAATCAAATCATCTCAATGCTGGCTAAGCCGAAAATCATCCTACTAGTGGCGGTCAATACCCCAAAAATTGACATTCTAGTGATTGACGTCCAGCATACAGAGGGTGACATATCGTATCACAGTTTCGAGTTTAAAATTGTGAACTCCATTGCCAATCCTCACCCGCTTGCAGTCGAATATGTCATCCCTCCTGTTGAACATTTAATCCTGAACTACCGTACCGAATTCCAAGAGAAAGGTATGGTAGTAAAACCAGCCCGTGCCAACATGCAAAGACAGGGACTGGGGTATCAACTAACACCGGAAGATCAGGTTGTAAGGTCTAAGAAGAGGTAACCACTCAAGTGCACACCCATTAAGTTTGAAAAGCCCGGAGCAGTCTGTAGTGACACGATGATCTCCCTTGAAGATCACCTCCAGCAGCTCAATCTAATAGAACATTCTAGCCAGGAGTCCATTTGGCTACCAATAAGGTGGGATAAGATCCTCAAGGCATCAAAAGCACATCCAATGCCAGGGGCAGAACCCCTAGACCCATCACATGAAACTAGGGGCATGGAAGCAGGGCCACCCACAGAGGACCCAGGACCAGGAGTGCCCATTACAAAGGACACAGGCAAGAACGAGGAGGCACACATCCCCACCAATAGTTAAGGGGAAACACCCCCACCAACAAATCATCAGCACAAGGGGCAAAAGCAGCCCATCCATTGGATTGACAAAGGAAACTGGCCTTCCCTCAACTGGACAGATATCAACATTCCACCAAAGTGTGAACTTGAGGAGCCTAAAGAGCTTCAACTTCTAAGTGAAGAGGTCGGATTAGACTCAAATTTCGAACTTGGCCCAGCAGACATCATGGTCATCAGGACCGATGGCCTACAAGTATAAATAGAGCAGCACAACAGGATCGAAAGAGGGAAAGAACCAGGCTGGATAGCCACCCCCTAACAATCGAGTCGGCCAATGAATCACCCATAGTTGTCGGTCCCCAAAAAAAATGTCAATGTAAATAGCAATTGGTACCCCGAGTCAGGGCAGGATCAATCATGGTTTGCAACACCATCCTGTTCAGGATCCCTTGGCGACACAAAAAAATAAAAAATAAAAAACCTTCAAAACACAAAAACATCACATATTCCAAAAATCACAAAACATCAAATACTTCTCAAAATCACAAAACATCGAAAAATCTTCAAAACACAAAAACAGCAGAAAAACTTTTAAAAATCACTGTGCCAAACACTTTACACGCAATGCCCGAGTTTGAGGTCGACTCATATGATTTCGATTTAGAGTTGGACTTCGAGCTCATGGGTTTGGATGAAGCCTAAGATGAGGAAAATGATGATACGGCTCTCGAACTTGAGGACTCCCTCGAAAGGTTCGAAACGAAGGCCAAAGTTGTGGCAGACAACTTTGAAATTGTGAACTTGGGATCAGCAGAACTCCCTAGAGAAGTGCGCATCGGTAGATCAGTCTCCGGAATACAAGCAGAGGATAATGGAATTCCTGAGACCGAGGTTGTCCAACTTTGCTTTCTCTTACAAGGACATGCCAGGGCTCGATGAAGACTTGGTAGTACACCACTTGCCAACAAAGCCAGACATGAAACCTATCAAGCAAAAGCTACAAAGAATGAAACCAGAATGGGCCCTGAAGGTCCGTGATGAAGTTATCAAGCAATACAACACGAGGTTCCTGGTAGTCTCCAACTATTCGAAATGGCTCACAAATATCGTACCAGTTCCAAAGAAGGATGGCAAAGTCAGGATGTGCATCGACGTCAGGGACCTTAACAAATCAAGTCCTAAAGACGATTTTCCTTTGCCTCACATCGACAAACTGGTAGACAATACTGCTGGACATAAGATCTTCTCCTTCATGGACGGCTTCTCGGGCTACAATTAGATTAAGATGGCCATCGAAGATCAAGAGAAGACTTCTTTTATCACACCATGGGGAACTTTCTGCTACCGGGTTATGCTTTTCGAGTTGAAGAACGCGGGAGCAACATATCAGCGAGCCATGACTGCCTTGCTCCACGACATGATAAATAAGGAAATGAAAGTCTATGTGAACGATATGATCATCAAATCTCGCACAATCAAAAGACATTTTGAAGACCTCAAGAAGCTCTTCGACAAGTTGGATAAGTTCAAGCTCCGCCTCAACCCGCAAAAGCATGACTTCGGTGCAACCGAAGGCAAGCTGTTAAGCTTCATCGTCAGCAAAGATGACATACGAGTGGACGAGACCAAGACCAAGGTAATCATCAAAATGCCACCGCCCAATACCGAAAAAGAGATTCTGGATTTCCTCAGAAGGATCCACTATATCAGCGAATTCATTGCGCAGCTCACACTAATCTGTGAGCCCATATTCAAGCTTCTAAGGAAGAATTCGCCGAAGGAATGTAGCGAGGATTGTTAAATGGCCTTCGATAAAATCAAGAAGTATCTACTAAATCCCCCAGTGCTCATACCACCTACCCCAGGTAGGCCACTATTGTTGTATATCTCTGTCACAGCAGAAGCAATCGGATGCGTCCTCGGCCAACACAATGACACAGGAAGAAAGGAGCAAGCGATCTACTATCTAAGCTGACGATTCACGAGCTACGAAGGCAAATACTCCAGCTTAGAGAAAACATGCCTCGGCCTAGTTTGGGCAATGCAACGGCTATGAAAATACATGATCACTCACCCAATCCTACTGCTCACTCGCATGGACCCGTTGAAGTACTTGTTCGAAAAACTAGCACTAACGGGCAGATCGCAAAATGGCAACTACTGCTTTCCAAGTTCAACATGCCTATGTCACTCAGAAGGCAATCAACGGACAAGCACTGGCTGACCACCTAGCAACACACTCTCTGCCTAATTACCAACTGCTGAAGACCTTCTTCCCTGATGAGGACATCCTCCTGATTGAGGAAGAAGAAGAAAGAAAGGCAGGAGAGTAGACACTCTTCTTTGACAGAGCCGCAAACTCAAAAGGGAGTGGAGTAGGCGTCATATTCTACTCTCTCGATGACGTCCTAATTCCCATATCCAGGCGATTGGCATTCTAATGCACCAACAACGTAGTCGAATATGAAGCATGTATTGCTGGTCTGAAAGAAGCCATTATCCTCAACGTGAAGAAGTAGCGAGTCTTTAGAGATTCACAACTCATTATCAATCAGATGAATGATGACTGGAAGACCAAGGATGAAAAGTTGATCCCTTATCACGTCTATCTGGATAATCTAATCGAGGAATTCAAAGAGATCATGTTCTCTTACATGCCTGGAGCCAAGAACCAATTTCGGACGCTCTAACTACCCTCGCCTCAATGCTAGAGGTCCCAAAAGGAGTTGCTGAATGGGAGCTCACTGTCGAGCTCCAAGAGGAACCCACGTTCTGCCTGCAGATAAACGAAGCTGAAACCTCCTCGAATGATCAGGCATGGTACACAGACATCAAGGAATATCTCGAGCATCAGAAGTACCCGGAAGGAGCGACATCAACCGATTGTTGCACTCTCTAGTGACTAGCAGCACAGTTCACGATCACCGGGGGCATCCTCTACAAGCGATCCTTTAACCAAGTCCTTCTCTGCTGTGTGAATGAAACAGAAGCCGCCCAGACCACGTCAGAAATCCATGAAGGACTTTGTGGCCCACACATGAATGGACATATGATGGCAAAGAAGATTCTATGGCTCGGCTACTACTGGCTCACGATGAAGACAGATTGCTGCAAACATGTCAAGAAGTGCTTCAAATGTCAGGAGCACGTGAACCAATTCATACGCCTGCTTCTGGACTTTACAACCTGACGACACCATGGCCCTTCTCTATATGGGGACTTGACATCATCGGCAAAGTCAACTCCAAAGCTTCAAACGGGCATGAATACATCCTGGTGGTAGTAGATTACTTCACCAAGTGGATAGAGGCAGCATCCTACACCACCATCACAGCATCTCACATGGTCAAGTTTATGAAGAACAATATCATTAGCCGATATGGGATTCCTCAGGCCATCAGACAACGGAACTCTGTTCGTCAATAAAAGGATGGGCGGCTTCCTCGACAAATTCAAGATTCAACGGCATCGATCAAGTCCTTACCGTCCTCAGATGAATGGTGAGGTTGAAGCTGCAAATAAGACTATCGTCCGCATACTGGAGAAAATGGTCAAGACATTGTGATTGGTCGAAAATGCTCCCATACACACTCTGGGCCTTTCAGACGTCTGTACGGTCTGCTACGGGTGCAACTCCATACGAACTTGCATACGGAATGGAAGTAGTGCTACCGGTCGAAATCGAAATCGCATCACTCAGATTATTGTTGGAAAGCGAAGTCAAGGAAGGCAAGTGGCAACAAGCAAGATACAATTTACTACACCTGACAGACAAAAAGTGCATGGGTGCGCTGAGCCACTCATAATGCTACCAAAGAAAGATCGCGCGGGCCTACAACAAGATGGTCTAAAAGAGGAGCTTCAAAGTCGGTAACATGGTCATGAAGCGCATCTTACCATCGCATCTGTCAAATCTCAAAGGAAAGTTCAAACCCTCTTGCGATGGACTGCTTATCATTTGAGAGGTATTCCCAGGAGGTGCTTTTCAGCTCACCAGCCTGAGAGGAGAAGATCTTCCCAAACCCATCAACGCCGATAATTTGAAAATCCATCACGGGTAACTATACCGAACCTTGTCAATGAGTACAATCGCAAAGCTGTATCTATCAGCCCTCCCACAAAAATAAAAAAATATCCCGTCACTCCTCCCACCAAAAGATATCCATCCTTCCTCCCACCAAGTACAAAAACAACAAAAAGAAGAGTACCCGACATTTCTCTCGTTAAAAAAGAGGCTAGTACCTACCAAAAAAATAACAAATAAAAAAAGAAACAACACCACAAACAAAAAAAGTAAGAGGAAACAAAAAAAAAGGATAGGAAATCTCAAAAAGAAGACCGAGAAGGAAAAGAGAATAAGACCATCCTGCATAATCCGACCAAAAATAGTTTACAATTGTGATCAAATATAAGGACAGGAAGGAAACCAGTTGGCCGGCTATGAGGGAAGTCTCTCCGTCTTTTCTGGCACTCCAAAAAAAACACACAAAACAGAGAAAAGCATGCCCAAGCAAAAAAGGCGAGTTGAAAACCCGAAAGGGCAGCTCGAGTAAAAATAGCAGACATATAACGGACTTGGTGAAAACCTGAAAAGGCGTCAAGGGTAAAAACAACATAGCTGTCAAGGGGCAGGCAAGATCTAAAACCAGAGATGTAGTGAAAATCCAAAAGGACATTACGGGCAAAAATGACGGGAAAAGCCGATTGTAGTGAAAACCTGAAAGGGCACTACAGGCAAGAATGGTTGATAAATAAAAAAAATAAAAAGTCTAGGTACAGAAGAGGTCAAGGCAACAAGTACAACGAAGAAATACAAGGAAAGGACCAACTTCGGATCGGTGTTCTATCAAACTCTGCTCAAATCCAAAAGACACAATCCTGGACACGCTGTCATGAAACCAAGATCCCAAGTACACAACCCAGACTACTGCACACAACGTAGGCTAAGCTTAATATTCTGATCCCAATCATTCAAAGCACAAATCTGAACATGAGCTAGCACTCACAAGTTTTGGCACACACAAAAAATCTTTTTCTTTTCAAAAAGTCTTTTACATCATTTGCCTTCCTATTTACAAAAATAAAGAAATAAAAATAAATAAATAAAAATAAAAATAAAAGATATATATCCATCCATACAAGATAAGCAGCCAATCAGATCAAGGACCCCAGGTAAGTCCCTATCACTCATACATCGATAGTCTCTGCCTGAGCCTCTCTACCTTCATGCGCAGGTAAAAGACCCCATCCCTCTCGAGGCAATGCGCAGCGAACATACTCTCATCGTACCACCTCCACACTGCTAGCCGACGAGCCATGTCCTCACAAGAGTGACGAAGGATAGCAATCTCTAATATCAAGTGGCCGTGCATCGCCAGAAGAAACAACGGATCAATGAATGGTCACTCCTTGAATGCCTCCAGCAAGTCATCAACACACGAGGAAGACGAAGCGGTATCACTGACCATATCTCAATCAGCAGCCTCATCCGCCAAGTACCAACCTGGGACCTGATGATAAAGTGACTGCTCTGCCACCCATCACTGATATGGCACTGTCGCTAAAGGTGGAGCCCAAGACTCAAACTCTAGAGCCGCCGCATCCAAGCAACCCTGCCAAGATATCTAGACTCGCTAAAGGTGAAGTCGGAAGGAAGAGGAGCATGTCCAAATCCAGAAAAGGCGAAGTCCGAGACATCCTACCAGAATCTGAACTGCCGAAGAAATCGTACAGGATAGTAAGAGAAGTACCCTCGAAGACTCAGCAACAACAAAGGAGTGCGAGCTGTGCTACAAATCAAAGGCAAGCGGCAGAGCCATGAAGCCTCCAAGCTAACCTCCCATCCCCGAACCTGAGAAAGCATATGACGGTAGAATGATTCAGTGGCCTCAACACCGAAAGGAAGGCCATCGAGCAACAGAGATAGCACATCGTCACCGCGGGACTCAGGCCACACAAGTGGAGGAGTCATATGAAGCTGCTCCCACAGCCATACCTAGATAGAGGTATGAGTCAAGTTCAAAGGCACAAATAGGCATCAGAGTAGAAGAAAAGTAAAAATGAAAGATACCTGGAGAAAGGAACAATAGCCCCGGAGGATATGAGTGTGACCAAGAGAGCAATCGGTCAAGCCCAGAAAGAGCTCCGCTGGCACCACAGAAACAATACTTCTGCGGCCCAGAACGCGGTGGAACACATCCAGTAGAACTGCTAATGAAGACTGCTGCCAGCCTGAGAAGTGCAACTCATCCAGGATACAAAATAATAGTGCGCTCAAGCACTAAAGCTAGCGAACGGATCCAAGGCCCCCTCGAGCAGTCAAACAGCGATCATACAGAAGCTTGAGCGAAAACTCATCAGTTCCACCCTCTGTAGTGGGAAAAGCAGCTGAAAATCCAAACCAAGGGATCAGATCAACTGGACGAACCAGCTCAGACGAAGGAACATAAGCTCCCGAGCGAGAGGAAGACCAGACAGGTGTGCAAACTCCTCCAAAGATGGATCCATCTTCAAATCATTAAAGGAAAATAGGTTCAACGCTGGAACCCAATCATACAAAGCCGCACTCAATAATTACCAATCTAGGTGAACACGGTGGAAGTGAAGAACCTCTCGAAAACCCATGGAGCCCAACTCAAAGATCTCAGATTCGGTCAAGATCTCAATCCAGATATATAACCGCTTAGAACAGGTGCTGCATGGCTGCAATCGGCAAGTCCAAAGAGGCACACCCTCTACAATCTGGAACCCCGGGTCAATGGGAGAATCATCGAAGATGGGCATCCCCTCATCCAACAGATCTATCTCATGGTGACGGAAGAAACTAGACTCGCCCATCGCATCCCGCAGAGTGTCCTGAAAAGTTACAACAAGTGGGCCCGAGCTGCCAATGATCGCCACATCAGGAGTAGTCTGGAAAGCACATGCCCCAAGAGCTACAACGCCTATAGTATCCCAGTAGCTGACTAGACCAGTACCCTGATCCCCTACAACAGCCGACTATCCCATCACTACCTCAAAGTCCGCACTGAATATCTGACCCAAGCCATCCGCAAGAAGTCCATCGCCTACCAGATCCAAACCGCTCGAACCACCAAAGTGGGGCCTGCCACCCATTCGGACCCGATCCATCCCATCCACACCATCCACTCCCATCAACATACCATCTCCGACATCTAAAAGCGACCCACCAAGGTCCGGACCGTTCACCATCCCTCCAACACCATCTGCACCATCCGATGGTCCCACAATCCCAACACCCGATGGCTCACTAGGCATGGAAACATCAAATCCATCCACACCAATAAACCCATCAAACCTATCCATCCCATCCAATCCAACCTCATACCCTCCATTAATGGTGGTAGGAGTCATGCGATAAATGGCATTAACCTCTTCATCACTAACCTCCATCAACCCATCCATAAAAGAGCCTCCATTACCATAAATTCCAAAACCCCCACCCATCTCCCCCTTATTCATGGACCCACCAACATTCTCATCATGACCAGCCATAAAGGACAAGAAGAAGGAAAAGATAGAGAAGAGAAGGAGACAAAAGGAGAAAAGACAAAGGAAAGAAGAAGGGGACAAAAGAGATGGATTCGGATGTCAAGGCAGAGAAAGAATGTCCAGAAAGGTGCGGTAGAATGTACAGAGAAGAAGAGGACTTGCTGGAAGAAAAGATGGACAGAGGCGGTAATCGAATTACTGCTAGTGGTACTCGGAGTACCGTTGCAGGTACTGACATCCCTGTTTCGCTGTTACACCTAACAAGACAGGGGAACGGGCAAAAAGTCAGTGAGCGGTACTCAGACTACCGCCGGCGGTAGTCCAACTACTGTCCTGGCCCACAATCGCACGCAATTAAATGTAGGGTCAAGTTCTAAAACTCTGAAGCCCAATTCATCTTCGGAAAAACTGTTTAGGCCATCAACAACAATGTTTAAGAGTCCAAGGGCAGAGAAGACAGGCGAGAAAGTTTATATATATATATATATATATATATATATATATATATATATCAGAGAAAGGTTGTACAAAACAAGTATACAGATCACATGATACAATAGAAACTAGTCATCCTCGTCGGGTATATATTCATCTTTACCCTTTCGACGGACATGCGGCCCCAGAAGACCTCCACCAGCAAAGTGTGCACCATTGCCGGGAGAATAAGCAGGCTACAATATGGGGCCGATACCATACTATTCGCACCAAGAGCTGTACGCCCTCACTGGGTCGACGAAGGCACTAGCATCAAAGCCCTCCAAAGAAGCAGCCAGCTCTCGCTCAGGCACCGCTCTCTAGTCAGATGGACCAGATGGTGGACTGAACGGAATGAGCGGGCTCTAATCCAACTGCCAAAAAAGCCTCTCGCCGAGGTACCAGTTCGTCACTCGAGGGTCTTCCAAGATACGACGCTGCCTCAAAGCTTAGAAAGCCTCCTGGGCAGTAGGAGTAAGGGCCGCGTTTGATCGAAGGTACGGCCGAGTACGAAATTGCAAAAAATAGAGGGTGCACATAAATCAAACAGTACAGGGCAAAACAACACTGGGTAACACAAGACAAGGTAGTTACTTACATCATCAGGGATTAGGGGCATCTATGTTCGACCTCCAAGTAAGATCAGAAAACATGTGCATGTGGCTGCGATTATGCTTGTACCACAACATCATGCGAGGAAAATGAGGCGAATGATCGATCAGAGTGGTATCCCATGTGAGGGAAATGGTCAAAAAAGCACACCTGCATGCAATCACAGTCAGAAGTCGATCCCAATCATTTCAAAGCAGAAAATGTGAAGGAGCAGATTTAAAGGATACCTCAACAACTGAAAAAAAGCTAGTCAGAGACCTGCTGATGGAGTGACTAGCCTTGTCCAGTCCTTCATACAGATGGGCGAGGAGAGCCTCATTCTAATTGTATGGTGCGGGGAAGGTGATATCTGCCACTAGTGTCAACAAACGGGAACTCACCAGCTCATTCCTGTGACAGAAGATCATCACCCCCATAGTGTACAGTATCAGGGCGCAGGCCTTCACGATGGTTATGGCCTCGGTCTCAAGGATATGTCGGGCAAAGTTCGATGACAACCAGAGCAACCTGAACCAATGGCCGGAAAAATCCGAAACATCCGACATCGTCCCCGGTAGACTCATCCAGTCATCCTCAAAAGGTATCGGGAGGTCGTCCTCAAAAGGGACAGATCCCCCATCATACCTAAGGTCCAGCTGCATATAGATATCATATGGGGTGATCCCCCACTCTCCAAAGGGCAGATGAAAGGTATGAGTCTCAGCGTGCCACCGCTCCATCATAGCTGACAGGAGGGACATGTTCGTCTTGCTCAAACGAACCTAGAACAAACTAGTGAATGGAGTGTTGTCCAACACATCAAAAAATAGAGGTTGAGGGTCATGGAACCAGTATGGCCAGTGGGTGCTGACTCCCCGACCCCTTAGGATCGTAGGAGCACCACCCTCACGAGCCACATCAGATAAATGGCGACCCTCATAAGGCACGAAACAAGGATCGGCTGACTGACGAGAAGAGCTAGCGTCACTCCTACCACAACGAGGCATGCTACACAAGCAAAACCCACAGGTAAGCACCTCCTTACTGTCAAGCTTAAAAGACAAAAGCCCCAAAAATTGAAAAAGCCCAACTTAGGGTTCAAGTTAAAATTCAAAGCTTAAAGTCAAAGACCTACTCAAAGCCCAAGTCAAATAGTCAACAATTAAAGGTCCAAGTCAATGGTCAAGATTCTCAAGGCCCATTCCAAAGGCCCATTTTCCAAAGCCCATTCTCAAGGCCCATCCCAAAGGCCCATTTTTCAAAGCCCAATCTCAAGGCCCGTTCCAAAGGCCCATTTTCCAAAACCCATTCCAAAGGCCCATTTTCCAAAGCCCAATTTCAAGGCCCATCTTTTAAAAGCCCAAGCCATTTCTTAAGGCCCATTTCCCATAGAGTCCATGAAATCACATCCAGGGACCACATCTCCAAATCAAGGTCCACCTTAACTTGGCCAAATCAAAATCATGATTTGGGGCCCACTCAAGGAAAGTCATCCATACATCAAATCAAATAAATCACATGGGATGTACCACAAATGCCGGCCCGCCATCATGATCCACACCGCCAAAAATGCTCAAGTGGGCCCTAAATCATCCATCCTAAGGTCCAAATCGTCTAAAAAAAATTGCAAACAAAGGAGTGGGGCCACCTTTTCTTATCACACCCTACTTCAGAAAATGAAAAAAAACATCCAGCTATATTTTGGCCCAAAAAGAAAATCCAAGCCATCCTTATGGTCCACAATAAGAAGCCCATCAAGATTTAATGGCTAAAATCGGAGTAAGATGATCTGACGATCCCGGTCGTAACCTCCCATGGTCCAAAAGAGAAATCCAAAACCACCAAGATCTTCTCCCAAGAATCTTTTTAAAAAAACTTCTCAAGCTTCAAATACATGATCAAGTCACCTGAAAATGTGAAAAGGGAAGAAAATACAAGAAAAAATCAAGAAAACCACCACCAAGGAGCTTCCAGGGACTACAATGGAGTCCTTGGACATCCAAGGGCCGGTTTCAAATAGAGGGAGATGCCCCATCATTCGGACCAATGCACAGCTTGGACCACTAGACCAAGTGTTAGACTGGCGGCAGTCCGACTGACGCCGCTAACCAAATTTGCATGCAATAGTGAGCCGCCCCCCATGTCATGATGGGATGCCCAGATCTTCTCTCTATCCACTGGGTAAAGCCCCAAAGAAAAAATAAAAAAGGAAAAAAGTAAAAAGTAAAGATTCTCTTTCAAAATCTCGCGATAAATTCAATTTCTCATGAGAAAGTGAGAATCTCAATAAAAGCATATCTTAAAAATTGATGAAAAATGCACAAAAAGAAAAAAATTTTAAAAAAAGAAAAAGAAAAATGCAAATAAATGGTATTTAATGCCTCATTAATTTATTAGTGGAGGCCATCCACCGTACAATAAAATCGGACGATCACACGTACCCACGAGATCGGACGGACCTGCTCTAAAAATACAAAACATATTCAAAAATATTAGCCCCATTAATTTATTAGTGGAGGCCCTCTGTCTTACGTAAATAAAAACTGAACAATGACGCCCACCCGTGAGATCGAACAGATATTTTTCAAAAATCCAAAAATATTTCAAATAAAATTCCTAAGGAGTCTAGTTCCAAAGGGATTAGTTTTCAAACAAAAAGCTTTTCAAAAAATGCACACAATATGCAGTACACTAAAGAATCTTCCATATTCTCCAGTTGCGGTTAGTGAAAACAACTAAATAAGATTCAATCTCTCCCGGTTTCCTCGGAAGATGATCGAATCTGTACATGATGCATGTATGATTGGCCCGATTTCTATATCTGGACAGTCGTATGAATGCTAGTAGAAATGAGTGGATCTATCTCTGGAAAGAATAATCAAACTCAAAATGACAATAATCCATTGTAACTAAAGTTTCAGAATCAGCAGACTGTATGGAAAAAATATTACTTGCACATACCTAGTCCAGAATGTTCACAAAATTTAATCGAGTCCAAGTTGGCGTAGTGAGTTCCCCATAAGGCCGCACCAACGCGCAGGGCAGCTAACCACTTTGACGATCAAACAGAACGAATACTCCCAGGGTGATTACATAGCAAAGGAATGAGATATCAAACAGTACGAGAATCCTCGTAAAGTCGTACCAACTTACAGAGGCCCTACTTTTCAGACTTACCCTCCAATATTATTAACAATCTGACGTGAAAGGGTTGTGATTACTGACCCGTAATGCCGCACCAATGCGCAGGGATAATTACAATGTTTTCCTCAACCCTCATGATACGTGAAAGTCATCTCTTTTCCAAATAATCAACGGACAATGATACAATGGTAGGCAACAAATTCAAATTACTATCCTTTTTTACCAGAAGAGTGGGGTGTCCACTCGCTTTGGTCTTCGATTTCTCGCAACCTCAGCCAAAGAGGGGCATCTATAAACACCCCACCTAGGCTAACATCTTGAAGAGGCAAGGACAATCTGGGCCATAATCAACATCCCGAACCCGAAACCCTAATCCAAACCTTACCCGAGCCCGAAACCCTAATCTAAACCCTACCTGAACCCGAAACCCTAATCCAAACCCTACCCGAACCCGAAACCCTAATTCAAACCCGAAACCCTAATCCAAACCATACCCGAACTCAAAACCCTAATCAAAACCCTTAGAACCTCCCATACACAGCCTGAAGTCCCAAATATAGGACCTATTCAAGCGAAGTCAGCCCAGAAATACACCCAGCCGAGCTGAAAACTTGAAAAAAGGACCACCGGATGAACCAACATGCCACACAAGGACCGTACGTTTGGGCCGGGCTCGAGCCTGGCCCAGGTGGTAGTTTGATTACCACCAGCGGTAGTTTGACTACCGTCGGCGGTACTCCGATTACCTTCCCTCACCGAATGCGTGTCCTCCAAGCAATAGCTGGCACAGCATCTGAAAGTCAACTTTCTCTAGGAATTACCCCATATCTGATCCTATTTACCATTTTACCAAGCCCAAGAGCCAATGAGAGCACATCATGTGGCGTTTCTCTCTCCTCAACCAATCACCACTTGCCACCTCAGCTTTTACCCCTCTTAAACCTCGTAATTACCCCAATGCCATTAGAGAAGGCTATAAATAGCCCTCTTCTCTCATTAATAAGAGGACATCAACCATCTCCACATCCAAGAGAGAGAGAAAGAGAAAGAGAGAGAGAAAGAAAGAGTTGAAGAGAGGGAAGGAGAGGGAAGGAGCTCTCAAGCCCCCAATATTTGATCCTTTAGCCACCCCCTAGCCTTTCCTCTTGACTCTCTAGCCTAGCCCATGTTGGTCATGGTTCAATAAATGTTCTAGTCTATCCAAGTCTAAAGCCAAGGATCCACTCATCTCATACACCATCATGATATTTACTCCCTTCTAAACCCCCCCTTCTCCTCTAAACTTCTAGCGAACGTATGCTCTGTGACTTGCCGTACTAGGATCCTGTCACATCAGAAATTCCTAGTAGTCTAGTCCATTTTTCTTATCTTTTTACATAAGAATCATTACATCTGCCTTCTAGACACGTCGTGGATGTATGCTCTGTGGTTTGCAGAGACTTCGAATCTTGTCGCATCAAAAATCTGCGCGTGTGCCTAGTCCCATCCCGACCACAGCATCCATCTTCCTTTGAGAGTATTTTATCACACTAAGTAGAGACCGTATATTGGTATGGACAGAGAGCGTGCCTAACGTTCCCTCTTGTAACCGAGGTCCCTTACTCGGAATCCCGGATTGCAGTTCAGGATTCACTCTAAGGTAGGAGAGTCTTCGGATTTCTCCAACCTTACATATTTCACGGTTTCTAGCCGACTGCGGGATTCTAAGATTAATTGGCTAGCTGTGACTCCAACATTCACAAATCAGCCTACTAACCCCACCTTTCAAACCAAAAATATTTAAATCAGCGTGGGCACCAATTTCTAGTGTCCACAATGAGTGACATAAATGAGCTATGATTTGCAACCAGCCACATAAAACAAGTAGGATAATCAAATCAGTTTATTGCTATACTTTGTATAAAGTCCCACCATGCTTCTAATAGATGTGCGTTCGATCAACACTATCTGATCCACTTGAGATTTAGATCTACCTCTCATGCCACAAAATGATGTAGAAAAAAAATAGATGAACGACATGGACGAAATACATACATCATGATGGGCCCATAGGGCACGACCACTAGCCATAGCTAATCCATAAAGTGGATTGTATTGTAGCCCTCAACACCTTTTATTGGGATGCAATTTGGCTAGTGACGCTGGTACTAACGAGTTGGCTAGAGGTACTTGTTTTATCAATGCCATCCATTCATTTTTTTTGAATTATTTTAGGGCATGATTTCAAAAATAAGGCAAATCTAAATCTCAGGTGGACAACACCATATGAAAATAGTAGTGATTGAATGTTGGCCTAAGGCCCACTATAATGTTTATTTGAGATCCAATATGTTGATTAAGGCATAGTCCCAGATGAAGGAAAAAACAAATATCAGCTTAATCCAAAACTGTTGTGGCCCCCAAGAAGTTTTTAATGGTGAGCATTCAAACAATATTGTTTCCTATAATGTGGTCCACTTGAGATTAAGATCTATTTCATTTTGGGCTCATACTATAAAATGATGGATTTTATGAAAAAATTGATGGACAACATGGATGAAACACGTACATCATGGTAGGGCCTGCAAAGCACTGACTACTAGCCATTGGCCAGTGGCAGGGTCACTAGCCATTCCATGTCTCTCTTATTGTGGTGTGAAGACTAAAAGGCCCACCAGAAGACTAGGGGCCCCACCATGATTTATGTTTTATGTACCTCATCCATTCATTTTTTTAAACTCATTTTAGGATATTAGACCAAAATTGAAGCTTATTAAAAACCCAAGCTAGGTACACTACATAATGTAAGTGTCCTTCTTTGTCAATTAGCATGAGTTATGAGTCATAGAGTTCAGAGAGCTCTAAGAAAGATTCAAGACTAAAGATTCAAAGATTGAAGGCGTCCAAGGCACTGAAATGGTAAAGAACTGAGAGCTTTTCAAAAACATATACCTATTCTATAAAACTTGACCTTCCATCTAGCCAAAAACCTATAGGAAAAACTTATTCAATATGTGCTAGTAAGTGTTCATGGGAAGAAAACTGTTTAAAAAGAACTTCACAAAAATAGTACATTTTCGACCCCATCTACTACCCATTGAAGGGTCTTCAATGGCATTGAACAGACAAAGCAAATTGTCCAGCAACCTTAAGATATATTTTTAAATTTTTTCGATGGCATCAAAGACTATTCATAACATCGAGAAAATGGTTTTAAAATGTCCAGCAACCTCAAATTCAAATTCTTGATTTTCTCGATGACATCAAAGGTCCTTCGATGACATGACGATATACTTCGTTAGCATAAAAAACCAATCGATGGCATCGAGAAGAGAGATTAATCTGTTTAGCAACCAATTAAGATAAATATTGATTTTTTTTCAATAGCATTTGTAAGTGTTAAGATGTTGAGCACACATAAGTTGTCAACTTTCATAAAGACAAAACCACTTTATAGTAGATCATCAAGATCAGTCTATGTTCAAGAGAATATTAAGCTCAAGATCAGTTTATGTTCGAGACAAGAGCAAGCTCAAGATTGGTCTATGTTCAAGAGAAATCAAGCTTAAATCAGCTAATGTTCAAGAAAAGTTCAAGCACATATTCAAGATGAAGTCAGAGATGAAGATCGAGCTTAAATTCAAGATGAAGTTCGAGACAATGATCAAGCCAATTTGAATCAAATATTTAATATATCTCAGGTGGTATAGAACCCTAGAAAGACCTTAGGACTAGATGCTTTCAAAATTATTGAAATATGGGGTTTTATACTTATTTTTCCTGAAATTCGGCTAGCCTAACTTTTGGTTCGGCCAGCCCAACTTCAAGCCCGAAGTAAATAACAACTTTTGTTGTAAATTTAGCTAGCCCGAGTTTTGGTTCGACTACCCCGAGCATGAAATTCGGCCAACTCGAGAAAGTTCGGGTCAAATTCTAGCAGCTTCAACTTTTGGAATTCAAGGGAATTCGGCCAGCCGAAGGTCATATTTGGCTAGCCAAATTGTGTTGTTCGGCCAGTCGAAGTTGACCTCAGGCTAGCTAAATTTTGGATAATTTTTATCCCACACAATCTGAAATTCGTTGAACTAAATCCGCTGAACTTAGGCTAGTCGAAGCCTGACTCGGGCTAGCCGAAGTTCTAACTTTTTTGCTTATAGATTGAGTTCTTCTCTCATTCTAAATTACACAAGTTAATTATCAGAATTCTTCTGCAAGAGAGAAAGAAGCTTAAGTTATTTACAAGCTATTATATGGTATTTATAATCTATTTTAAATAGTTTTTTCAATTCTACTTTATCTTAGATCTTTCAAGTTTAATGTAAGAGAGTATACTCCTCTTTAAGATCTAAGAGAATTGAATTAAGTAGTTTTTGGATTTAACATAATTAAAATCAATAAAACCCTAGACCCTTTCTATCTGACTAAACATGGAACCATCTACATTCAAGAAAGAGGTCTTTCTGCTACGTCTTCTATGGTGAAGATAAGTATACTTTCTTTAAACTCTTTTTAGGTTTTTCTAAGATCTCCTATGAAAATCTCAGTTTAAGGTTTTGTCTGAGATAACCTGGTAAAATCTCAATTTGGGTTTCTATTGTGATAGCCCATGAAAGTCACAAGAAATTGTATCAGGTTTTTAAGGTGACCCAATGAAAACATTTTCATAGTAAGCCAAAATTACAAGGAAAGTAATTTTGGAAGTGGAATAGGCGTGGCTATTTTTAAAGCACCGAACCACTATAATTCTTTGTGTCATGTGGTGAATGCCTTATTTTTATTTGTGGTGGATTAAATGGATTTAATTTTAGTTGAGTGGTGAATGTTGTAATTCTTTAATTTTCTCTTGCAAGTTTGAAGTTTTGATTTTAAAGAAATTCGTGAAATAAGGTTGTCCTACGAATTATTTGGAATCAAGGTTTCAATACTCAAGCAATTGAGATCTTTATTTTATTTACATATTCAACACTTATTTCGATTATTTGACATTGTCCTATTCACCTCCTCCCCCCCCCCCCTCTAGGACATCGTAAGCTCTCCTTTTCAACATCGAAGGGAACTTCGATACCATCGAAGCTAACAGATTTCTGCCTATTTTTTTACCGTTGCAAAACCCTCTACTCAAACGAAATAGGGGTTTCTTTATAAATAGGTGAGAAATAGAGAGAGACTTGTGTGTGTGTGTAACCCTAGTTAAAACCCCTTCTTCTAAGCTCTCTTTCCTCATAGAGTTTATAATTCAATCCTTATATAATTCAATCCTTATAAGTGCTATATTATATAAAGCACACCTTTGTTTGTCAAATTTCGTTTAGACAAAATAGTTTATGAAGTGGTCCGTCTAATGTGGATCAAGATGAAAAGTTCAAGTCCTCACTTCAAGTCAAGCAAGTTCAACATTTACTATGATTCAAGACCTTACTGAAGTTTAAGTCATGAAGTAGATCAAGATGGAAAGTTTAAGCTTTACAAAGTTCAAGTCCTACTACACTTCTAGTAGAAGATCAAGCTCCATCTTCAACTACATGTTCTATTGAAGAATCAAGTAGAAGAACAAGTTTCGTGAATTTCAAACTTCAATGTTCAGTCTTTTCAGGTATAATAGAACCTAGAAAGTCCTTAGAATTAGGTGCTTTCAAATGACAAACTTATATGGGTTTTTATATTTTTATCAGGCTTAAGTTCGACTAGTCTAAGCTGTGGTTCAACAAGTCTAAGAAAATCTTCGATTAGTCCAAGTTTAAATTTTAAAAAATGGATTTTTCTATTACTTCCTCGACCAATCGAAGAAGGGCCTTCGACCAATCGAAGAACCATTTTATCCGATTGCGCTCAAAATTTAAAAATTTATTAAACCTTAGACGAGTCGAAGCAATAGCTTTTCATCCTATAAATAGAGGCCTTCTCTCAATCCAAAATTATCTATCCAAGCTAACAAAAGCCTTCATTAAGAGAGAGAGAGAAGTCTCCATTATCTTTAAGCTATTGCATGATATTTTTAATATTTTTTAATAGCTTTTTGTTTTAATTCATTGATCTCCTTTTTATGAATTTTATTCTTTAAAAGAGAGTAGATACTCTTCTTTGAGATCTTGAGGAATTCAAACAAGTAGCCTTTGGTTTGAATCGATTTAAAATCAATCTAAAATCCTTATTTATGTGACTGGACATTGAACATTCTACTTCAAGAGAAGCAATTCTACAGGCTACATCAAGAGATACATCTTCAAGGTGAAGATAAGTATATTTTTATCTTTTATATTTTGATTTCATTGAGATAGCCAGAAAATCTCATTTATTGGTTTTTCTGAGATAGCTAGAAAATCTCAGTGTGGGGTTTTAGTTTGTGATAACTCTTTAAAATCACAACTATATCAGGTTTTAAGGTGACCCTATAAAAACCTTTTTTTTAGTGAAAGCCAATATCACGTGGATAGTGATTATTGGGAGTGGAGTAGGTGTAGTTATTTAAGAACAATTGTTGTACACACCGAACTACTATAATTCTTGGTGTTATAGTGAATGTTTACTTTTTGCATATGTGGAGAATGGTTGTAATTTTATTTATGCAAAAGTGGTGAATGTTTGTAATATATAGCTTTATTGTCTCTCACTTAGTTTGAGATCTTGATCCTTACGATTGTTCGTGAAATAAGGTTTTCTTACCTAAACTTTGTTTTGAGTGTAGGTTGTCCTACGAACTAGTTTGAATCAATTTTTCAATACTAGTGCGATTGAGTTTCCTAATTTATTTATTATTTTAGCAATTTAATTTTTATTCGGCATAGTCCTATTCACCCCCCTCTAGGACTGTTAAGCTCTCCCTTTTCAAGTGGTATCAAAGCTAAGTTGCTCATTTTTTTAATTAATTTTCTTGAGTTAAAAAATCTAGAGTTTTCATTATGTCAAATTTAGATAGCTTGTCCATTTTCAGGCTACCACCTTTTAATGACTCTAACTATGTATACTGAAAAGCTAGAATGAGGATTTTTCTAAAATCCTTAGATGAAAGCGGGTGGCAAGCCACCGTAACTAAATGAAAACCTCCCATGTCTGAAGTATTAGGTAGTGATGAAACTAAATCTAAGAAAGAAACTGCATTCTATTTATAGACTACACCTCAGAAAAGCGAAAGCAGTGCTAATGTTAAGGCCTTAAATGTCATAACTTATGCTCTATCACCTAATGAGTTCAAGAGAATTATTTCATATGATACAACCAAACAAGCCTGGGATATCCTTGAAATGACACATGAAGGAACTTCTATAGTCAATAAATCAAAAATTCAAAACCTCACTATAATTTTGAGAAAATTCGTATGGAAGAAAATGAAACTTTCATGGACTTCTATACGAAACTAAATGAAATAATAAATTCCATGTGGGGTCTAGGAGATGGAATCCTAGAAAGCAAGGTCTGTACAAAAATACTGCGATCTCTTCCTAAGAGATTCAATTCTAAAATAACTGCTATTTAGAAATTAAGATATACTGATTAAATGAATGTTGAGGAGTTAGTTGGTTCTCTCCAAATGTATGAGTTAAATTTTAAAGCTCCAAAAGGTAAGTCCATAGCTCTTAAATCGTCTAAATCTATTTCAAAAGAAAATTGTATTAATTCTGATATTGAAGATACAGAAGATGATATGGCTTTACTTGCTAAGAAATTTTACAGAATTTTCAAAAATAAGAAAAGATCAGATTTTAAAAAACCATCTGACAAAAGAAAAGGAAAATCTAAATCTTGGAAATCTATAAAGGACAGTCAATGTTTCAACTGCCATGAATACGGGCACTTGGCGAATAAATGTCCTAAAATGAATAAGTAAAAAAGAAAGGGTATGTTAGCTACTTCGAATGAATCATCCGGCTCTAAAAGTTCTTCTGAGTTTGATGAATCAGAACAAGAAAATTCAAATGATGTAAAAGCTTTAATGACTATAGCCAGAGTCACCTCCTAAGATAGCTGCAACTTATCTGATTATGAAAATCTCAGGAGTGACCCTGAAAATGAGAATGAAGATGATCTTCAAGACGCTTACAATGCCCTATACAAGGAAAGTTGCAAAATTGCTATCAAACTGAAAATTCAAAGAGAAAGAGATCATAAGTTAAAAGAAGAACTTGATAATAATGTTTTAGAAAAATCTCTTCTTTCAGATTGTTTTGAAAAAAACAAAATTAAACTTAAATTTCAAAACCACATAGTTAAAAGAACTCAGAATTAAAAATGAGAATCTAAAACTCGACGTTTCATCTCTTTTGAGTTATAAGGATACTTGGGAATATGCCCACGGATACCCAAAGTTGGAAAAACTATTAACCTCATCCAGAAAATGTAGCAACAAATCAGGTCTGGGCTATATCAAAGATAGTTCTCTAAAAAACAAAAATGCATCTCCTATATTTGTAAAAGGAGAAATCTCAAACTCAAAAGGTAAGAATTTGAGAAACTATGGTCAAAATGATTTCAAAAATCCAAAACCTTTTCAAGTTTATAAGAGTAATACTAATGCCATCAGCTATAAAAATCAAAGATATAACAAACCTCCTTTAGTTGAAAAAATAGTGGACTTACTCAAAGAGCTTTTAAAATCCAACTCAGATGAAATCGGAGTTTATAGAAATGGGAGAAATACAAACTCCCTAAAACAGAGAAAAACTAATGGAACTCCTAAACCCAGAACCATAATGAAATGGGTTCCAAAGGTTACATGTCTTGTTGCCCACACAGCCTTCAACGCCACCAGCCATTTAAAATGGTACCTGGATAGTGGATGTTTAGGACATATGACAGGTAACAAAGAACTATTCACCAACTTCAAGGAAGGAAATGATGGATCAGTTACTTTCGGTGATGGAAGCAACTACAGAATCATAAGCTAAGGTACTGTTCAATTCTCTAATCTTCCTCCATTTAAGAATGTTTTGTATGTAGAAGGTCTTAAACATAACCTCCTAAGTATTTTTCAAATCTGCGATAACAAACACAGACAATTTCAAATGAGAAGAGAAGTGTGATATTAAATGGTCGTAGGACTTCTGAGAATTGCTATATTATTAATTGAAATTGCAGTAAGGACTACAATAGTAGAAGTTGGAATAAGTCAAACTGTCCTAGAGGGGGGTGAATAGGACTTTATAGAATTTTCTACTAATTTAAAATCCTATTAACCTAATCTTGATTTAATGTGCAACTATCAAGATATACTCACTGTAACTCTAATGGCTTCCAAGCCAAGTAGAGGATCCAATCATACGACTACTCAATATTTAAATAAGATATAGCACTTAGTCTATGATGGATGAACTATGTGAAAGTGTGTGGGATGTGATTCTTATCAGTTCTAGATATTCATGTTATCATGCTTTAAATGAACACTCAAGGTAAACACAATAAAAGAATACGTGAATAGAAATCCCAAACACATTCAATTATAGTGGTTCGATTATGTGCCTACTCAACTCCCGACGGACGCACTCAACCCTTGAGTGTACCGGATTTCACTAACGGAGGTTTCAAATCAGGTTCACCTCTAACCTTTACAACCTACACAAGGTCAACTCTAGGACCTATACAAGGAACCTAGACATGCCTACACAAGGTAAAAGTTTATGCCCTATATAAGAGCAAAGGTCAACACGAAGCACCTAAGTTTTATGCCCTACATAAGAGAAAAGGATCCACACCTGGAATCTAGGTTTTATGCCTTACACAAGAGCAAAGGATCCACACAAGGAACCTACATTTTATGCCCTATACAAGAGTAAAGGTGTAAGGCCCGTATCCTAGCCCGTACTGTTCCGTTGGCTTTTGCGGTCCTCCCAGTCGAATTTCGACGACTTGCGATCTGTAATTGGCAGTTGTACGCGACCCTGAGTCGTATCCCATTTTTCAGAGTCGGCTTGACCTGAGACCTATACCCTTACGACCGCGTCACCACCGTGGTTCCGACGCCGCGTCTCGCTCGCCGAGGTGATACCCGTGCCGGGAAGTGTGGGCCCGCGTTCAGTTCAGGGAAAACACTGCACGTTGCAAATTTCAAGAGAATCTATCAAATTCATCACATCAATCACATCACTTGTCAAAAGTACACCCATCACTCAACCCATTACTCTCCCCATGCCCAAGTACAAAAGCAACCTCAAAAAGTCAACAAGCACCTCACCTCACCCATCAATCACACCCATCCCTCTCTCTCTCTTCACATCTCATCCTCTCTCTCTCTCTCTCATTTCTCAATTTTCAAGCAAGATCCCAAGAGCAACCGTCCATGGTTTTCTAAGGTGAGGAAGAAGTCATGTGTGGCCCACCTCCCTACCACCCAATCCAACCGTCCAATCTTCATCATTCTCCATCAAAGTTGAAGTCAAGGAGCTTAGCTTGCCATTGATCCAAGAAGAAATGGAAGAGGTGGGTGATTTTCTTAATTGATTTGTGATTTGAGGGCCCACATATGTGGGACCCATCTTGATGTATGTGTTGAGTCAAAGAGGGACCCATAGTGGCGGGGTCCCTCCACCATCCGATTTCTCCCTCTTTCTCTCTCCTTCTCTCTCTTTCTTTTTCATATGATGGCTCACCTTGATGTTTGATCTACACCGTCCACAAAGGGACATTGGGGCCCTGATGTGGTGGCCGCTCACGTGGGATGTGATCATTGACCCCCACCTTGATGTATGCGTAATACACCCTCATCGTCCATCTGCTAGACCACTAGCTACATAGCTGTATGGGCGTCAGCAGGAGGTACGTGTTATATCTTGTCTATCCATTTAGGGAGATCATTACAGGGCTAGCCCGCTGTATAGATCCATCGTCCAGCAGGTGTGGGACCACCCAGATGTATTTGTTTTACATCTCCACCGTCCATCTATGTATAGGTGGAAGTCCTCTTAATGAGTGTTGTCCACGTGGACACCACAAGATGCATGTACCTTATATTCTCACCGTCCAGCTCTCTGGACGGTGGAATCCACCGTAATGTTGTATTTTATCCTCATCGTGGGATCCTCCATGATGTGTGTACGTCATCCACGCCGTACCTTCGTGAACCCACTTGATATGTATAGATCCTAGCCATTCATCTGCTGGGTCCCATGCAGCGAGCAGCTGCTGCTGCCCTGCAAGTCACCAAGTTTTAGGGCCGCTGATGTATGAGTTTATATCAACGTCGTCCATCCCAACGTCCAGCGTCTGGACGCTGGACATGCTGGATGGTTTTATATATTGTATATAGTAATATAATATAATATTATATATATAATATACCTTTTATATCATGTGGTGGTGGTCACACGTGGGACCCACCTTGATATGGGCAACGAATTGGTTAGTGTAAACCACACCAGCAAATTGCTGGTGGAATTGACGTCAACAGGTTCTGTGGGTCCCACGAGATGTATATGTTACATCCAAGCCATCTAAATGGTGGGACCCACTGATGGACTGATGTCAGCAGATTCTGTGGGTCCCACGTGATGTATTTATTTCATCCACACCGTCCAAATCAACAAGGGGTGCTGGACTTAATGGACAGTGCTATGTGGGCCACACCGTGATGTATCTGTTAGCCACGTCGTTCATCTATATTCTGGACGAGCAGGGCCGCTTTGAAGATGTGTTGTATATTCGCATGTCCATCCGTTTTTCCTTGTCAGCGGGTGGAACCCACCCCGATGTATTTATTTCATCCACACCATCCAAATTTGTACTAGACGGCGCTGGACACGATTTGGATGGTGCTGATACACATGGACAATGTTTAGATGGTGCTAATGCACCTGGACACAGTTTGGGATGGCACTGATTTATATGGGTAATGTTTGGGCAGTGCTAGTCCTCGCTGATGGGCCATGAGCCCCATGGAATGATAGTGTACAGTAACACACATGATACTCCTATGACTATTGAAATGAATTTTGATGTAATCCAAGCCCACTTGAGGCCCATTATGCGGCCAGTCTATGAGGCCCATCATGATGTATTTTTTAGCCCATGTGTGGGGCCCACCTATTTGTATTTTGGCCCATGTGACAGGTCCCACTTGTTTTATATTTTGAGGCCCATGTGATAGGCCCACCTGCCTTGTATTTAAGGCCCATGGGTTATGGCCCATTGTGATGTACTCGAGGCCCATGGGCGATGCCCATTGTGATGTATTCGAGGCCTATGGGTAAGGCCCATTGGAGTCTATTCGTGGCCTAAGGGCAAGGCCCATTGTGATATGTATTAGGCCCATGATGTGTGGCCCACTTGATGTATTCGAGGCCAAGGTGCATAGCCCATTTGATGTATATAAGACCCATGTGTAGGGCCCGCATGCTGTGTTTGAGGCCCATGTGTAGGGCTCACTTGTCGTGTATATGAGACCCATTAATGCGGTCCACTTAATGTATATTGAGGCCCATGGGTCATAGCCCATTATGATGTATTTGAGGATCATGGGTCATGGCCCATGGTGATGTATATTAGGCCCATGTATTTGACCCATTGTGATGTGTATTAGACCCTTGTATGAGGTCATGGGTCCAATGTATGTTCAGCCCTATGTGGGCCACTCCTTGGGAGCAATGTTGGTTGAATGTCCACGTTGATGGCAATGATGGTTAAATGTCCACATTGTGATCTTCTCTTAGGCCTTGTTCGGCTGATTGATGTGACCGATTTGCCAATTCTGATTATCAATTGATTCCGATTGTCGTGACCGATTACCGATTCCGATTGACGTGGCCGATTTGTCAATTCTGATTATCAATTAATTTCGATTGTCATGACCGATCACTGATTCCAATTGATGTGACCGATTTGCCGATTCTGATTATCAATTGATTCTGATTGTCATGACCGATTACCGATTCTGATTGACGTGACCGATTTATCTATTCTGATTATCAATTGATTCTAATTATCGTGACCGATTACCGATTGTGATTGACGTAATCGATTTGTCAGTTCTGATTATCGATCGATTTCGATTGTCGTGACCGATTACTGATTTCGATTATCGTGATCGATTTGCTGATTCTGATTATCGATCGATTCCAATTGTCGTGACTGATTGCCGATTCTGATTGACGTGACCGATTTGCTGATTCTGATTATCGATCGATTCCAATTGTCATGATCGATTCCGATCGACGTGATCAATTTGTCGATTCTGATTATCAATTAATTCTAATTGTTGTAACCGATTGTCGATTCCAATTGACGTGACCAATTTACCGATTCTAATTATCGATCGATTCCGATTGTCGATCCTAATTGATGTAACCGATTTACCGATTCTGATTATCGATCGATTTCAATTGTTGTGACCGATTACCAATTTCGATTGACGTGACCGATTTGTTGATTCTGATTATCGATCAATTCTGATTGTCATGACTGCTTGTCGATTCCGATTGACGTGACCGATTTACTGATTCTGATTATCGATCGATTCTGATTGTCCTGACTGATTGCCGATTCCGATTGACGCGACCGATTTACCGATTCTGATTATCGATTGATTCCTATTGTCATGACCGATTGCTGATTTCGATTTGTCGATACCGATTTCGATTGTCGAGACCGAGTGTCGAGGCCGATTCCGAGTATCGATTCCGATTGTTGAGGCCGATTTCATTTGTCGAGGCTGATTTTGATTACCGAGGCCGATTGTCGAGGCCCATGTGATGAGGCCCATTGTGATGCATTTGAGAGTTAGGCGATGAAGCCCATTGTAATGTATGTTAGGCCCATGTGAAAGGCACATCGTGATGTATATTAAGCTCTTGAGTGAGGCCCATGGTATTGTATATCAGGCCCTTTGTGAGACCATGGGTCCACTATATGTTAGGCTCTATGTGGGTCACTCCTTGGGGGTAATGTTAGTTAAATGTCCACATTGACATGGCCAATAGTCGATGCCGATTATCAGTGCCAGTTATTGATACTGATTATGAGTATGTGACAGCATAGCATCACAATACATGCCCATATGCATCATCTGCATGTTTGTTATGAGATATGGTTGACCATTACACATGACATTGGACATGTTATTATGAGACTCCCTAATAGGCGAAGATTTTCTCATATGAGTACACGGTATGCGCAGGATTGATGCATGACTCGATTGTATGACTCATGCATCTTACATTGTGTGTTGTGATTACTGTACGCCCTAGCGACATTAGGGTCGTATCCTCCACAGGTATTTCGTGGATGGTCAGATTGGACACCGAAAATCTGTTCTACATGGGGTGCTATAGATATCCCTGGGTGAAAGTCCCTAAACCCTCTTGGTTCCAGAAGTTACTCCAACGCCTAGACCGAGTAGATGCATGAGCGCATGAGGGCCGTATACCATTAGGTCTCATCTCCTACTGTGTCGTGGTCGGTTGGAAGGGGGTACGGCCTTACCTGCCCGAGAGGAGGGGGCAATACTAGGCTAAGTCTGACCAGCTCGAGGAATGGGTCCACTATCGACGAGTCGGGCCCGATATTGGCAAGCAAATAGTGAGGTCTCTTCCACTCACCTGGTTGTGCGCTACGGGGCGGGAATTTGGTTTGTAGTGTAATAGACCCCGGTGATTTCTCAGAGAGTAACCATACTGATATGTGGACTTAGTGAGCAGGAATTACATATTCATTCATTTATTCCTTCACTATCCACTCGGGCTGGTAGTGCGTAACTATTTGTTACGTGTACCTTTACATGATCAGGATTTCGGTTAGGCGTGTGACTAACCTGAGATTAGGAGTTTACCACATTGAGTCTGACTATCCAAATTTAGGTATGAGACTGGTTTGGATAGAAGTCCCTTGTGGTGGATCCCGTAGTCTGCGATACTACGTACTATCATCCCGACTTCACACTCCAGCATGGTCATTACATTCGCACTGTATATTACATTGCATTCGCAATACTTAGCATTTTGGGTTACTATGTTTCTGTATTTATATGGCCTAGACGGACTTAGCAGGATTTATATATTGCATTATACCCTCGGTATCTAATATTTGGCTCTCTTTAACTCCTAATTTATATGGCTGATCTGAATTGCGTACTTTGATATTGTATGACTCATGGGCATATCAGTATAATTCCACTTACTCTGATATCGAATCTTATCAGTATTTCTATTTATTCTAGTCTGATTTATGGCATTGTATTGCATACTTGGCACTTACCTTGTGCACACACTTTCACCACCCTCTAAGCTTTCTATAAGCTTATGCATGATAGATGTGTGTAGGAGGCATTAGGTTGCAGCAGCGTTGAGCTTGAAGCGTGCAGTTGTCTTCTGGAGCTTTGATTTCGATATATGTATTTCCCTTTCAGCATTGCATTCAAATGATTATATTAGTGGATATGTGATGATGATGTTGCCTTTATGATTTGGGTATACTTATGGTTATGCTTCTTATGAGACAAATATATGTTGGAAAATCCTCCTTGTAGAATCCCAGGATCGGAACATGACGTACGGATGCTGGGAGCCAAGAATGGGGTACTACGGAGGCTGGTAGCACCAGGTTCGGCGATCGTGATTCATGTGAATCCGATTTTCAAGTTTGGGGTGTGACAAAAGGATCCACACAAGGAACCTAGGTTTTATGCTCTACACAAGAGCAAAAGATCCACACAAGGAACCTAGGTTTTAGGCCACACAGGCCAAGGACCTACACAAAGGACCTAAGCTTATGCCCTACACAAAAGCAAGGGTCAACACATAGCACCCAAACATATTGTCCCGTCGGAGGCCTCCTATGAGGGCTTGAAATGGTGAGATGTACATGTGACCCAATCCTACACAAGGAATGATCAACAGGGTCCCTGGACTCTAATGACTTATAGATAAGTAGATGAGCCCCATTCTGCATGTTGATGAAGAAATACTCCCTTAATGACGGAGATTCTTCAGCTCCCTTAATCCGCAACACTGATGATGCTCCAATGTAAGACAATGGGGTTGGATCAAGGTTTATTGAAATTCATTCTAATGAATGTTAATCATTAAGAGACAGAGTGATTCTAAGGTTTTAAGCATTCAAGGGATCCCAGCTCAATGATTTGCCATTAAGAAGGTAGCTGGATGATCCTTAAATGAGGAAGTTCATTCACCAATCCACTCTACTAAATATCAATGATGAGGGTGGATTGAAGGATGAACTCCCATGAGAAAAAGGGCTAGGCTAGGTGATATGCAAGTATTCTCTCAAAGCTCTCTCTTTTTCTCAATCCAACAACCGAAAATAAGCTCTCCTTATAAAGGCAAAAATTCCCAACGAAAATAAAAGTGTCAGTTTCTTACTAAGTTTAATGTCATCGAACGTATACTTTCGATGCCATCAAATATTGGTTCGATGATACGAACTCAACTGTAAAACATTCCTGAAACTTTTTGATAGATGATCGATGTCATCAAATCTGATTCGATGTCATCGAGATTTGAATTTCGATGTCATCAAATTACTGTTCGATTCCTCGACATGACAGTGCTCAGAGCTTTCTGGACTTTTAAATGAAGGCATCGATGCCATCTATCCTAATTCGATGTTATCCTGATATCATCGAATACTAGCTCAATTCCTCGATCTTTTTGGATGATATTCTATGAAAGCTTGCTAGACACTTTTGTCCACTTTTTGATTTCATCGAGATGTCCTCGATGTCATTGATATTCGAATATCGATATCATCGAGGCTATCTCGATTCTTCAAACATTTTTCATAGATTTTCCTATTAAGCTTGCTGGACACAACTAGTCCAAATTCGATATCATCGAACCAGTTTCGATATTTATGGAAGTTTGAATTTTGATGACATTGAATCTCTTTCGATTCCTCGAGCAATATTAGAGTATTTTTCAAGAAGGTTTGCTGGATAATGCTCTAAGTCCTTCGATGTTATCGACTAGCCTTCGATGTCATCAATTATTGATGTTCGATGTCATCGAAGGTATATTCGATTTATTAAAAATTCTGTCCAAATACTTTTGTAGTAGCTGGACATAAAATGCCTCAACTCGATGTCATCGAACTAAGCTGAAAAACTTAGAAAATTTTCCTGTTTAAGAATAAGTTTTCAGACTTTTAACTCCTGTGTTGCTCTACAGTTTTTAAGGGTTTATCCACCTAGGTGTTTTGGGACATGAGATGTGAGGCTTAGTTTACCTTTGATGAGCTCAGAGTACACATCTAGTTGAGGCAATGGCTTAAACATTCTTCATATGGGGCTCGCTTAACTCATCGACTCAACCCTCACGTTAATTAACAAACCAGAGCACTTTCATTAATGACTCATGCTCTTCTAAATTTTCATGTTACATGGTCCAAACAGACGAAATAGAACTATGGCATAAACATCTTGGACATGTTAACTTTAGATATCTTTATAGATTGAGCAAAAGAAATCATATTCGTAGCTTACCCAAATTGAAAAAAATAGAAAAGATTTGTAGTGTATATCAGATTGGCAAATAAATCAGGAGTAGTCATAAGAAAGTAAACTCCTTAGCCACAACTAAACCTCTTAAACTGATCTATATGGATTTGGTTGGACCAACGAGAATGGGGAGTAGAGGTGAAAATAAGTATTTTCTGGTTATCGTTATTGATTTTACCAGATATACTTGGGTAGCTTTCTTGAAAGAAAAATCAGAGACTCTTGATGAAGTCAGAAGAATTCTAAAACAAATTCAGACTGAAAAAGAAGTACATGTGATCAGAATCAGAAGTGAACATGGTACTGAGTTTGAAAATAGTAATTTTAAGTATTGTATAGACCATGGTATATCATATGAGTTTTCTGCTCCTAAAACACCTCAATAGAATGGGGTTGTTAAAAGAAAAAATAGGGTGTTACAGAAAATGGCTAATGTTATGTTAAATAGCATGAACTTACTAAAAAACTTATGGGCTGAAGCTGTTTATAATGCATGCTACATTATAAATTGTGTGTATGTTAGAAAAGCAAAAGATAAAATAGCCTATGAGTTATGGTTCAATAAGAAGCCAACAGTCAAATACTTTTGAATTTTTGGAAGTAAATGTTTCATTTTACATAACCGGAAAAATTTGGGGAAGTTCGAAGCGAAGAGTGATGAGGGAATATTCTTGGGTTATGCACTGAATAGTCGAGCATATCATATTCTTAACAAAAGAAAAGGAGTGACACAAGAATCTATTAATGTTGTAATTGACGATCACCTGATCACACCCACACCAAGTCTAGATGATGATGAAGTCAATATTATCGATAAACCTGACTCTCCATTTAAATCAGATGATACTGAATTAAGATAAGTCAAAGACTATTTAACTGATCAGACATTTGGTAACCCTTGTACTGGTGTTCAGACAAGAAAATATTTAGAGAACATTTGTAACCACGTCTGCTTTACTTCTCAAATTTAACTGGCTAATGTAAAAGAAGCACTTGCCGATGAAAATTGAATATTGTCCATGCAAGAAGAGTTAAATTAATTCGTCAGAAATGATGTTTGGTATTTGGTTCCTAAACCTTCTGATAAACATATAATTGGAACCAAATGGATTTTTAAGAACAAATCTAATGAAATGAGAAATATAATTAGAAATGAGGTATGATGGGTTGTACAAGGCTACACTCAGATAGAAGGAATTGATTATGATGAAACCTTCGCACTAGTTGTGCGCCTTAAATTCATTAGATTATTAATTTCAATTGCTTGCTATAAGAAATTCAAAATATATCAAATAGATGTTAAAAGTGCATTTTAAATGGTGATTTACATGAAGAAGTATATGTTAAACAACCTAAGGGTTTTGAAGACCCTAAACTTTCAGATCATGTATATCATCTTAAAAAGGCACTTTATGATTTAAAACAAGCTCCCAGGGCATGGTATGAAAAGTTGACTAAATTCTTACTTACTCATAACTTTATCATGGGAAGTGTTAATAAAACGTTATTTGTCAAAAAATATAATGAACATATATTGATTGTACAGATCTATGTTGATGATATTATTTACAATCTACAAGCACTAACTTGTCCATTGAGTTTGTAGATCTGATGAAATCCAAGTTTGAAATAAGTATGGTTGGAGAATTGAATTACTTTCTTCGATTACAAGTAAAACAACAGGAAGATGGTATTTTCATTTCTCAAACCAAATATGTTTTAAATCTGATAAAGAAATTTGGATTCGAGAATGGCAAAAAGTTTGATACTCCTATGAGTACAACTTTCAAACTCTCTAAGGATGAAACAAGTAAAAGTATAGACTCCTGTGTTTATTGAAGCATGATTGGTAGTCTTCTATATTTAACTGCTAGTAGACCTGATATTGCTTTTAGTGTTGGAATCTATGCTAGATATCAATATAAACCTAAGGAATCACCTCTAATCATTGTTAAACGCATAGTCAAATATGTCACAAGTACTACTAATTTCGGTCTATGGTATCCACATGATGCGACTGTATAACTTGCCAGATATACTAATGCAGATTGGGCAGGAAACATCAATGATAAAAAATCTACCAGTGGTGGATGTTTCTATGTAAGAAATTGTTTAATTACCTGGCTCAGCAAGAAATAGAATTTTGTATCACTCTCAACAGTTAAAGCTGAATATATTGTAGCTAGTAATGCTAGCACGCAGCTAATCTAGATGAAAAGGTTGTTAGCTAATTACAGGATTGCGCAAGATACAATAATATTATATTGTGATAACTCAAGTGCGATCAATATTTCAAAGAATCCTATTTAGCATTCTCATACGAAACATATTAATATTCGATATCATTATATTCAAAAATTAGTTGAGGACAAGGGCATTTCATTAAAATATATCCAGACTGAAAAGCAGCTTGCAGACATTATGACCAAACTGCTTGACAAGAATAGATATTCCAAATTAAAACATGATATTGGTATGTGTACTTCTAATTAATTAAATCATGTAGTTTATGCATTTTTTTATGTTTATAATTTTTAAAAAAAAACATAACAAAATGCAAAACATTTAAATTTCAAATTTTAAATTTTGAGATTTTTTTGTCAGCTGCTTGACAAGTCGAGCACGTCCTCGACCAGTCGACCTTCGATGAGTTGAGGACCATACTCGACCAGTCAAAGTGTGTGGATTTGCTTATTAAAAGAGGAAAAAACACTTTTTCAATTCATTTTTTCCTTTCTTCCTCGACTAGCCGTAGCTCCACTCGTCAAACCTATCTCCATTTCTTCGTTGTAAGTGGTTTATTTCACATTTCTTCTAGATTTGGGTTCCTTTTTACTAGTTAATCTTTCATTTGTGATTTATTTTGAGATTCACATCCTTTATATAGTGAGTTTTGTGAAAAAATCTGATTTAAGCCAAACCCATCTATCATCTATAATACTCTATTGCAATCTCTAAATGGAGCATCGCACTAAGAGGAAGGCTACTCGCAAGGGCCCTAGGGATTCCTCCTCCAGGTCGACTCCAATTAGGGTGAGAACCCTAAGATCTCCCGAAGAAGATTCGGAGCATTTTAGGGATTTCCGCTCTAGGAAAATTATCATTGAAAGGACTGTGAACATAGATCACATTGCTCCATTCCAGCTCCTACCTATCCTTACTACCATTGGTTGGGAAAACATTCTGAGTTGGGGCGGAACGACATACCGCTCAATAGCGCAAGAGATGTATGCTTCAATAGGTGAATTGTCCCTTGATAATATGACATTCTCTATTAATTTTAGAGAAGGGACAGTCCCAGTTGATCGGCACCTAATTTCAGGGTTGATGGATATTAATGTTAATAATGAAGGTATACCCATTGCTACCCTTGCTGAAAGAATGACTGAATCTGAGCGATGGAAAATTACCCGTAAAATTATTTTGGTTTAGTGCTGAATGGAGTTTTGGAAATGCCCTCCGTGCTAACAAGATGTTACCCAAATACAGAGTCCTTCATTGCATTTTCACATCTAATGTCTATCCAAGGTTTGGGAATAAGTCTGAACTTACTCCCTTCATGTCTCGTGTTCTTCATGCTGTTGTGTCTGGCATTCCTATCTATCTTCCCTCATTGATATGTTACTTAATTATCCAATTTTGAATCCATCCTAGCCATGGGTCAGTCCCTTTTGCTTATCTTATGACAACTCTTGCTATTCATTGCAATGTTGTTATTCCATCTGCTGAGGCATCAGAGGCTGCCCTCCCATTTGATAGTACGAATATCCATAAGATGAACCTGGAATTCCTACCCGGCCAGAGAGATGAGGATGAAGTAGAGGAAGAAGACGTGCCTTTACCTGAAGACACGTCTATGGATGACATCTTTGCATAACTTGAATCGGATGATGTAACTGATCTTGACTATTAGCCTTCCAAGGTTGATGATCGGCTTAAGCCATTGGAAGAGAAAGTTGTTGAGTTGAAAGTATCACAGGATACTTTGGCTGAAAGTCACAAAGCATCTATGAAATATATGTGAAAATATTTTTGTCGCATTACAAAAGGACTTCACCAGATTGATCCTTCCATACCTCCTCTATCTTCCTCTAGATCCGATTAGCTTGATTTTCTTTCATTTTGGGTTGTAAAAACTTTAATTATGTGTGTGCTTAGTTGTTAACTCTCAAACTATACTCTTTTTATACTCATTGATGACTTTTGTGATAACTCCTTTCATTGACATATTTCTATGCATTTTCTGGTTATTATTCTACTGATTCAATTATGGTTTAATTATGTTCACATGCATGCTCTTTCCTTTGTCCATTTGTGACAAAAAAGGGGAGAGAATTTGCTAATTTTACAAGTAGAATATGAATGTGAATGATGATATCTGGTTAGAATGGAAAATGTTGCTATATGGCTATATGGTTGTTGGAGTTTTGCATTGGAATTGTATGTTATAATACGAGGGAAGTATAAAGCAGGGAGAAGTTCACATTGAGGGGGAGTACCGGCAGTAAAATCTTTTGCACATTCATTAAAGTTGTACCTTCTACTACAACATGGAATTCAAGATACTATTGTAGTTGTTGTATTAAGTGTTTTGTCACGAATTTGATAAAGGAGGAGATTGTAAGTGCTATATTGTGTAAAGCACACCTTTGTTTATCAAATTTCGTTTAGACAAAACAGCCTATGAAGTGGTCCGTCTAATGTGGATCAAGATGAAAAGTTCAAGTCCTCACTTCAAGTCAAGCAAGTTCAACATCTACTATGATTCAAGACCTTACTGAAGTTCAAGTTATGAAGTAGATCAAGATGGAAAGTTCAAGCTTTAATAAGTTCAAGTCCTACTACACTTCTAGTAGAAGATCAAGCTTCATCTTTAACTACATGTTCTATTGAAGAATCAAGTAAAAGAACAAGTTTCGTGAAATTCAAACTTCAATGTTCAGTCTTTACAGGTATAACAGACCTTAGAAAGACCTTAGACTTAGGTGCTTTCAAATGACAAACTTATATAAGTTTTTATACTTTTGTCAGGCTTAAGTTCGACTGGTTTAAGCTTAGGTTCGACTAGTCTAAGCTGTGGCTCGACCAATCTAAGAAAATCTTCGATCAGTCCAAATTTAAATTTCAAAAAATGGATTTTTTTTTCTTACTTCCTCAACCAGTAGAGTAGACTGCTTGACCATTAGAGGTTACTTGATTCGAAATCCAACAACTATATTTTGGCACCATTGACTAGTCGAAGCCCATGGTCGACCAGTCGAACAGGGCCCTCGACCAGTCGAAGAACCGTTTTATCCAATCGCGCTCAAAAATTAAAAATTTGTTAAACCTTAGACAAGTCGAATGATATCTTAGACGAGTCGAAACAACAACTTTTCAGCCTATAAATAGAGGTCTTCTCTCAATCTGAAATTATCAATCCAAGCCAGTAAAAGCCTTCATCAAAATAGAGAGAAGTCCCCATTATCTTCAAGCTATTGCATAGTATTTTTAATATTTCTTTAATAGCTTTTTGTTTTAATTTCTTGATCTTTTTTTATGAATCTTATTCTTTAAAAGAGAGTAGATACTCTTCTTTGAGATCTTGAGGAATTCAAACAAGTAGTCTTTGGTTTGAATCGATTTAAAATCAATTTAGAACCTATAACCCTTATTTATGTGACTGGACATTGAACATTCTACTTCAAGAGAAGCGGTTTTACATGCTACATCAAAAGATACGTCTTCAAGGTGAAGATAAGTATATTTCTATCTTTTGTATTTTAGTTTCATTAAGGTAGCCAAAAAATCTCATTTGTTGGTTTTTCTAAGATAGCCAGAAAATCTTAGTGTGGGGTTTTTGTTTGTGATAGTCCTTTAAAATCACAACTGTATTAGGTTTTAAGGTGACCCTGTGAAAACCTTATTTTTAGTGAAAGCCAATATCACATGGATAGTGATTATTGGGAGTGGAGTAGGTATAGGTGTTTGAGAACAGTTGTTGTATACACCGAACCACTATAACTCTTGATGTTGTGGTGAATGTTTACTTTTTGCATATATGTAGAATGGTTGTAATTTTATTTATACAAAAGTGGTGAATGTTTGTAGTAGATAACTTTATTGTCACTCACTTAGTTTGAAATCTTGATCCTTACGATTGTTCGTGAAATAAGGTTGTCCTGCCTAAACTTTATTTTAGGTGTAGGTTGTCCTACGAACTAGTTTAAATCAATTTTTCAATACTAGTGCGATTGAGTTTCCTGATTTATTTATTATTTTTGTAATTTAATTTTTATTTGGCATAGTCCTACTCACCATCCCCCCCTCGCCAGGACTATTAAGCTCGCCCTTTTCAATCCTTGTGCTAAAGACATTCATTGAGCATTAAAAGCTCGGATTGAAGAATGAACTAAAACATTCAGTAATGCTCTAACAACCATGTTTATTGGCAAATCTTTTATGCTAGATAGCATTAACTGCCTAACCTTGGGAATCCTAACCCTAACCATAAAGGCCCATCATTCTTCAGTTAGGATCCACCAACCCTTGACCCAAAACTCATCATCTCCAAAGGCATATCATCATTACGGCTGCGATTCAAGGGAGCTAAAGATGCTTCATAATTTAGAAATATCTTCAACAAGGTGCTTCAATGGGGCTCATCAACTTTATAAGAAAGTTTATTTGAGTTCATTGTGTTTGAAAACCATTCCTTGTGTAGGATTGGGTTTTAGAGATTGAAATATCAAACTTGACAAGTCCTTGTGTAGGCTTTTAACAGGCGAGTACATTCATCGTCCTTATGTTAGTCTTCGTGTTTAAGTTTGAGATCCAAACTCACTAAGACCTTATGTAGGCCATTAACGAATGCAAAACGTGTAGACTTTGTATAAGTTGTAAAGGTTTGTGGTGAACCTGATTTAAAACCATTTGGATAGTGAATTCATTACACTTTTGGAAAGAGTGAGTCAGTCGAGAAGGAAGTAGGCACGTAGTTGAACCACTATACATCATGTCCAATGGGTTAAATGTTTTATCTCTTATCTATTATATTTTGCTGAACAATATATATGATTTACTTTACTGTAGCAAACATGTTTGACAGAATGCTTGAATGATGTTTTCATTAGAGTAGACTTAATAGATTCACTTCTTGTTTGCATTATTTCACATAAGTGTTTAGAAGTAAGTAGATGTAACTTATCCGAAAGTGCATGTAACTTATCAAGAAGTGCATGTAAATTATCTAGTTAAAAATTAAAAAGTCCTATTCACACCCCCCTCTTATAGGACATTAGTCATATATTCATGTTTTGCTTGTAACAGTAAAACCGTAATTTCAATTAGTATCAAAGCGGGTTCCTCTTGAAGGGCTTCACAGCCTAAAGGGAGATCATTGTTGAAACTAAAAATATGTCTAAAACTGAGGGGATGTTGATATCAAGATTACCTTTTTTTTACAGATCTAACTATGCTTACTGGAAAGCTAGGATGCGTATCTTCCTTATATCCTTAGACTATGGAGTTTAGGACATAGTAGAAAATAGGTGACAAGCACCAATGGATCAAATTGTATTGAATGATGGTGCCACCACTTTAAGACCCAAACTTAAAGTGCTTCAGACCGACTACGACAAAACTAGGTCCAGTTGCGATGCAAAAGAATTGAACATTATTTACTATGTTGTTTCTCAAGAAGAATTTGAAAGAATATGCATATGCAAAATAGCCAAACAAGCATACGATTTATAGGAAACCACCCATGAAGGGACAAGCACAGTAAAAAGTTCTAAACTCCAACTCCTAACAACCCAATTTCAAAACATAAAAATGGAGGAGCATGAAATATTATGGAGTTCTACACCAAGCTAAGTGATATGTAACTCCATGTGGGGGTTAGGAGAAAGAGTTATGGTTCAACATATTTGTAGAAAAATCTTGAGATCGCTACCGAAATGATTCTCTTCCAGGGTCATAACAATCGAGGAATGTAGTAATATCGATGACATAAAAGTAGAAGAACTGTTTGTTTCCCTACAAATGTATGAACTACATTTCAAAACTCCCACCAAATCTAAAAACATTGTTCTAAAAGCCTCACAGAAAAGACATGAATCTGAGGATAACAATGATGACGATGAAGATGGTGAAGAAATGGCCTTGTTGGCCAAAAGCTTCAAAAAGTTTTTAATAAGAACCAAGGAAACAGCTTTTACAAAATGGGGAAAAAGTATGACCCGAAATGCCAAATAGGTAAATCTCCTAAATGGTTAAAAGATCCCCAATGTTACAATTATAGAGGGTATGGTCACCTTGCTTCTGATTGTCCCACCAAACACAAATCAAAAGGGAAGGCAATGGCTACCACATGGGATGACTCTCGGGATTTAAACTCAGGCTCAGATGAATCCCAAAGTGATGGAGACCAAGGCTCATTAAGAATACTCATGGCCTCTACCAACACAAACACCCATGAATTAAGGGAAATGGGAAACAAGGATGAATATATGGAAAAAAGGTCTTCCTCTGAAGAAGAAGAGGAGGAAGTTGACAATATTGGTCTGCAAGAAGCCTATGACCAACTTTATACCAAAAACTTTAAAGTACTTAAAAAGATTGGTCAGGCAAAGACAGAAAGTAAGTTGTTAAGCATGAAATTTAAGGAAGCCAAGGCCGACAAAGAATGGTTGGCTAATGACATTGAAGAACTCATCAGAGATAATGCCAACTATGCCATGAAAAATGCCTCATACGAGAGCGACTTGACTGACTTAACAAAGAAGAATGAAGACCTAGAAACTGAACTTAGCAAGATGAAAACAATCAACCAAGGTCTTAAATTAAAATTAGAAAAATCTAAATCTCATGCCAACATAAATCACAAGTTTACCCAAAGTGAGTAAAAACTAGAAAGACTTCTAGGAATGGATAAGACATCAAGGGATAAGACAGGATTAGGATATGAAAGCAATCAAACAAGTCCGACTTATGTTCCCCCTATGATTAGAAAAGAATAAGTGGCTTCAAGTAATAAACCACAAATATCTCTAGTCTATCATACATGTGGTGACATGGGACATCTGAAATTTGAATGTTTAGCATTTCAACACTCCCAAACCACCCCAAGTATGAGCATCATAAGTAAATATATACCAACTGAAAAAATGTTGTAGGCTGTGAGAAGTGCACCTAGAAAGCCACTACAAAAGGAAAATGGGAGGAAGAAGTATTCCACTCCTCTTAAAATGGATAAGAGAATACAAGAATTATTCAAGCAAGTTGCCTAGTTAAATCAAAAAACAAAGGAAATGATTCTTCGAGTTAATCAGGGCAATGAATAGTTGGCTGTAAAAATTCATTCTCTTAGGAAAAACTCGCCCTTGAGAGATGAGTCCAAGAAAGATACTCTCTCTCTAAAATCCAATACCAGCCCAAAAAAAAGTTGTCTCCAAATGGGTCATCAAGAATAAAGCAAACTGCCTAGTAAGACATACCGCTCTTAAAGTTGGTAGTAATGCTAGATGGTATCTAGATAGCGGGTGCTCGAGACACATGATGGGTGACCAGACCCACTTCTGCCATCAAACCAATTGCATTGGTGAGTCAGTCACTTTTAGATATGGGAGAACTGCTACGATAATTGGGCAAGGAAGAACTGTTTGCCCAAGATTGCCCAAAATTGAAAATGCTCTCTACATTGAGGGATTAAAACACAACCTCTTAAGCATATTATAAATCCATGACAAAGAACATTCAATTAGGTTCTCAAAAAAAAAATGTGTAAGATCTCTGATTAAATAGATAAACTAGTTATGAGAGGTCTTCGCACTAGCGATAATTATTATGTCATCGAAAGCAGTGGGGGATCTGTATCTCCAGCTGTATGCCACATGGCCTGAGATAATGAGATTGAACGTTTGCACCAAAAACTCGGCCATGTCTGCCACAAAAATCTGTCTCGCCTAAGCTCTAAGAATTTGGTGAGAGGGTTTCCCAAGATTAAGCTAGGATTGTCTGTGGTGACTGTAAAAATGGAAAACAAATCAAAGTCACTCATAAAAAAACAACTTTTGTGGCTAGTACTAAGCCTCTCAACCTCTTACACATGGCCCTTATTGGTCCTACCACTGTACAGATTCAAGGTAGGAAAAGACATTTCTTGAATGTAGTGAATGATTACTCTAGGTTCACTTGTGTCACCTTCTTAAGGAAAAGAAAAATCAGATACTTTTTATGAATTTAAGAAACTTATGAAGCGACTCCATAATGAAAAAGGATACATGATAAAAACATCAGGAGTGATCATAGTGGAGAATTTGAGAATGAATGATTCTGGACGTTTTGTGATGAATTTGGAATTCGTATGAATTCTCAGCACCCAAAACCCCTCAGCAAAATGGAGTTAGTGAAAGAAAAAATAGAGTGATTCAAGAAATGGCATAAGTTATGCTAAGTAGTAAAGACTTATCCAAGAGTTTCTGGGCCGAAGTTGTTAATACAACCTACTACACTATCAATAGAGTTTACTTAAGAGCAAGGCTAGATAAAATAACATATGATTTGTTGCATGGAAAGCCACCTAGTGTCAAGTATTTCAAAGTCTTTGGTAGCTAAGAGACCATGAAAACTTGGCAAGGTTAACCCCAAGAGCGACAACGGGATCTTTTTAGGATATTTCTTAAATAGTTGAGCTTATAGGGTGTACAATCTTAGGACCCTAGCAATACAAGAATCAGTCAATGTGGTTGTTGATGACCAACCCAATGACAAATCTAGTCCTGAGATGGATGTGGATGAAGATATGGGTCCAAGTGAAATAGGTAAATATAATGAAAAACACAATTATCCACGAGTGTCTTAACCTTTGGTTGACCTTTTGGTTATCAAGAATCATCCTCTCAATCAAATCATTGGAGATCCTAGTGCTAGTGTGAAAACCAAAAGGTAACTTGAAACCATAAATAATCATCTCTAATTCACCTCTAAGATTGAACCAAAAAGTATTGTAGAAACTCTACAAGATGAATATTGGATATTAGCTATGCAAGAAGAGCTACAACAATTTGAGAACAATGAGGTGTGGCAGCTAGTTCCTAAGCCAAAAAATTAAAATATCATCGAGATGAAATGGATATACAAGAACAAATCTGATGAATCTGACAATGTACTGAGAAACAAAACTAGGCTAGTTGCGCAGGGAAATTCTCAAATTGATGGAATTGATTTTGATGATATATTTATCCCTATAACATGAGTTGAGTCTATTCAAATCCTTATGTCCATAGCTTGTGCTTTACAATTTAAACTATTTCAGATGCATGTAAAAAGTACTTTTTTAAATGGTGTACTTAAGTAAGAAGTATATGTTGAAGAACCAAAGGGATTTGTTGATCGTAAATATCCTCATCAAGTTAACAGATTAAAGAAAACACTTCACGATCTTAAACAAGCCCCTCGTGCATGGTATGAAAGGTTGATTCAATTTTTAATCGACCATAAGTTTTTTAGGGGGGAGTGTAGATAAAATACTCTTTGTTCAAAGGACTGGGGATTCCATACTTATTGCGCAGATTTATGTGGATGATATAGTATTTGGTTCCACATGTAAAGAAATGGCTCATCAGTTTACCCACTTGATGCAATATGAATTTGAAATAAGCATGGTGAGAGAACTGAATTTCTTCTGTGGCTTACAAGTCAAGTAGCTCAAGAATGACATTTTTGTAAGTCAGACCAAGTATGCAAAAGAATTAGTAAAATGTTTTGGACTTAAGTTTGGTCGTACACATCACATGCCTATGAGCACCACACTGAAGTTATCCAAGGAGATATCTGAAAAAAGTGTGGATCAACACTTATATCAAAGCATGATAGGGAGCCTACTCTATCTCATAGTGAGTCGGCCTAATATAGATTTTGGTGTAGGAGCATGTGCTCGGTTTCAGGCCGACCCTAAAGAGTCGCATATAAGCGTTGTTAAGAAAATCATTCGATATGTGACTGGGACTACTGATTTTAGCCTCTGGTACCCGTTCGACACCTTAATCACAATTGTTGGGTGCTTAGATGCCAACTGGGCTAGAAATATGGATGATAAAAAATCGACTACAATGAGTGTTTTTACATTGAAAACTGCTTAGTATCATAACATAGTAAAAAAAGCATAATTTCATCTCCTTATGCATCGCCGAAGCTGAATATATTGTAATAGGTAGTTGTTGCGCCTATCTTCTATGGATGAAACAAATATTGACGGATTACTGAATTAAACAAACTAGAATGACACTATTTTGTGATAATACTAGTGCCATCAATATATCCAAAATTCCGGTTCAACATTCTAGGACGAAACACATAAATATTCGACATCATTTCATTCGAGAGCTTATTGAGGAGCATACCATCTCGCTAAATTATGTGCCCTACTAAAAGGCAATTAGTTGATATATTAACTAAACCTATGGACGCAAATCAATTTTGAAATCTCCAAAAATCCATTAGTGTATGCGCTTCATAGGTCATTATTGGCTTTTTATGACTTATTGGTAAATCTAAGGATGTATAGCCTTATTTTGTATTTTATTTTATTTTATTTTTTATCTGTCTTGTTTATTCCTTGCTTGAGTGTATATTTGTGTATCATGGTTTTCAAATTTTACTTAACCCTCCCAACAAAAATATGTCCTGATTAGAGTTGGAAAATAATTTTTGCAACTCTGATGTTCGATGGATTCTTCGATGTTACTTCGATGACATCGAAGTAAGTCTTTGATGCCATCGAAGAATACTTTGATGATATCGAAGTGTCAGGACTGGGTTATAAACCCTGAGTAGTTTTTCAATTTGAAATCTATAATTTGGGATTTTTTGTACCTCGACTCTCCATAGCCGCTATCAAAGTAAGGATTCTTAGGTTCTTCTTGTTCCGATTCTCCTTTTACATCAACTCCTTGCTCTCCCGCTCCTAAGCTCAAAGTGCGTCCTGCATTGGTTGGTAGGTTGACTGTCCTGCTTCCCTTCCTATGTAGTCTTGATTTCGTCACTTTGAATACTCATTCTCATCAATTCAAAGTGTGACTCATCTACAAATCTTCCTTCCAAACTAGAAAACCTAGATTCCTAGCATTGCATTTACCTTATCTTCATTTTATGCTATTTCTAGGGTTTCTCATCGGTAAGTTGGTAGAAAATCTTAGTTTCCTTTGTAAAGCTCAAAAATAATATATATATATATGTATGTATGTATGTATGTATGTATGTATGTATGTATGTATGTATATTATATATATGCCTAAACACAACGAAGGGAAAGCACCGGCAATTGACGAATCTTCTTGGCTTAATCGGGTCAAGAAATTGGACCTCGAAGGGAAAATCATCCTACAAGCCAATCACCATCTCCTCAGCCCTCCCTAAGAAACTCGGATCCATTAGAGGAGCCTTTAATGCCGAAGACACCTTTGACCGATACTCCATTGGTCAAATACAAAGGCCGTAAGATTATCTTTGAAAGAAGTGTTGATATCTCGTACATCCAGCCCTATGGTGTAAATGGCATCCTATGGGCCATAGGATGAGAGAATGTCCTGAAATTTGGCAAAATGACTCAAAAGAAACAAGCCTATAGGTTCTTGTCCAAATGTAGAAACCCAACTCTTCGACCCCCATCTTTTGAAGTCGAGGTTAGTGGCCGTCTAATTAAGATTACATTGACACGCATTACTACCCTAATTAGTGTTCCTTTGTCCATAGAGCCACAACCTGATTATGACCTCGCCTCCTCATAAGTACGGGTCATGATGACCAAGTTTTTATGTAATGGGAGGGATGACCAATGGATCCAAATAAAAGCTCTCAGGTCATCCACCATGCCTAGCCAGTTTCGCATCTTTCATTCCATTTTCTCCACAAATGTCTATCCAAGTGGAACACAGAGAGTGTATCTTATACCATTTATGGTATACATTATTTATAATGTAGGGATGGGAGTATGTTTGTGTCTCCTTACGATCATATTGCATCAGCTTGCACACCTCTTAAGAGGGAGTTGTCCTACACATCTCCCCTTTGGCCATCTCATTTGTCTTCTAGCTCAAGAGGTTGGATTCTCACTGACTGTCGATGTCCCCATTTCGCCATCAAAGATCACGAGCGACAATATTAAGAAGATGTAACTCCCTTCCCCAGTAGCAGTAAATCGTAACGCTGACATGGACATACCCACAATAGGAGGACAGGAGCAGACGAGCGTTGAAGCTACACCAACTCAGGAGCCCTCACCGTAGACCACTCTCAATGATGCTATATCCATGCACTCCACCCAGCAGCAGGATTGCATCGAGGAGATACTTATGGCCCAGGCAGATCTTAGGGCAGAGTAGTCTTGACATGGAGAGCGTCTGACTCTCTAGAGCAGATGATGCACAACTTATAGCAGACTACTCAGGAGATCTTGGTCGTGCTAACTTGTACCCGCGATGACGCCTCCAGTTCAGGACCCGGAACCTTTAGTTAGGGGGACTATTGTCAGAGGGGTTTAGAGGAATCTTTTGATGTCTGACCATCTCGGTCATGTACTTCTTTTTTATTGACAAAAGATGATTGAACAAATTTTATATTACATGTACATTTTTTTTATCTTATTGTATGGATGGTTATTTGATTATACTATACATCACATTCATGCTAACTATCCTTGAGTATTTAATTGGTCATTGTCTCTCTCCATTTTCTACTTTATGATTTCACATATTTTCAAGCTTAAACTAATATTACATGTTTATATATGAATGATTTGCCAATCACAGAAAAAAAAAAAAGAGAGAGAAACATACTTCCACCAATGTTTTATGTTGTATTTTTTAATAACACTTGTGGTTTAGAGATTTAGAAAGATCAATGAAGAGTACATATAAAGAAGTATGTGTTGTAAATGTCTTGAGTTGTAAATTTGTAAATCTTATGAAAAGTCATGTAAAGTTACAAGTTATTGGGTTGTGTAGGTTTGTTAGGTTTTATCATGTACTTGACAAAGGGGTGGATTGTAAGTGCTCTACTTTGTCAATTAGCGTGAACTACGAGTCATAGAGTCTGGAGATCCCCAAGGAAGATTCAAGACTGATGACTCGAAAATCGAAGGCGTCTAAAGCACTGAAGTGGTAAAGATTCGAGACATCTTCAAAAACCTATACCCATCCTATAACACTTAATCTTCCATCTAGCCAAAAACTCATAGGAAAAACTTATTCAATATGTGCTAATAAGTGGTCATAGGAAGAAAACTATTTAAAAAGAACTTCACAAAAATAGTGCATTTTCAATCCCATCGACCAACCATCGAAGGGTTTTCGATGGCATCAAACAGATAGTAAACTGTCTAGCAACCTCAAGATATATTTTCGAATTTTTTTTTATGGCAATGGCATCAAAGACTATTCGATGACATCGAGAAAATAGTTCAAAAATGTCCAGCAACCTCAAGTTCGAATTCTTGATTTTCTCAACGACGTCAAAGGTCCTTTGATAGCATCAAAGGAACACTTCGATGGCATCGAAGACCTATCAATGGTATCGAGTAGAGAGGTTAATCTGTCCAGCAACCATTTGAGATTCGATGCCATCAAAGCGGGTAGATTTCTACCCTTTTTTTTTACCGTTACAAAACCATCTACTTAAACCAAATATGGGTTTCTTTGCAAAGGGTTGAGAAATGGAGAGAGACTTGTGTGTGTAACCCTAGCTAAAACCCATTTTCCTAAGATCTCTTTCCTCATAGACTCGGATTGAAGAATAAACTCCGGTATTCATTAATGCTTTAGCAACCATATTTATTTGCAAATCTTTTATGCTAGATAGCATTGAATGTCAAACCTTAGGAATCCTAACCCTAATTATAAAGGCCCATCATTCTTAAGTTAAGATCCACCAACCCTTAGCCCAAAACTCAGCATCTCCAAAGGCATATCATCATTACAGTTGCGGTTTAAGAGAGCTGAAGATGCCTCATGATTTAGGAAGATCTTCAACAAGGTGCTTCAATGGGGCTCATCCACTTTAGGTAAGAAAGTTTATTTGAGTCCATTGTGTCTGGAAATCATTCCTTGTGTAAGATTGGGTTTCAGAGTTTGAAATATCAAACTTTATAAGTCCTTGTGTAGGCCTCCAACGGAAAAGTACGTTCGTCGTCCTTTTATAGGACTTCGTATTTGAGTTTGAGATCCAAACTCACTAAGACTTTATATAGGCCATCAACGAATGCAAAACATATAGACCTTGTTCAGGTTGTAAAGGTTTATCGTGAACCTGATTTAAAACCATTTGGATAGTGAAATCTGATACACTTTAGGAGAGAATAAGTCAGCTAGAAGTGGAGTAGGCACATAGCTGAACCACTATACATCATGTGCAATGGGTTGAATGTTTTATCTCTTATTTATTATATTTTGCTGAACAATATACATTATTTATTTTACTGCAGAAAACATGTTTGGCAAAATGCCTGAATGATGTTTTCGCTAGAGTAGACTTAATAAATGCACTTCTTCTTGTTTGTATTACTTCATATAAGCATTTAGAAGTAAGTGCATATAACTTATTTAGTTAAAATTTAAAAAGTCATATTCATCCCCCTCTTGGACATTAATCATATATTCAAGTTTTGGTTGTAGCGATAAAATTACAATTTTAAAGACAACAGTGGGGATAATGACTTCCATCATTGAAACTTTCCTAAGGCCCACAATGATGTTTATTTGTCATCAAACGTGTTCATGGGGTCACACTAGCCCGGACAAATTGAAAACAATAATACCAACTTTATCCAAAACTTACATAGTCCCCGAGAGGTTTTAAATGGTAGGCGTTCGATTCATTTTGGGCTCATACCATAAAATGGTATGAAAAAACAGATGGACAACTTGGATGAAACACATACGTCATGGTAAGGCCCACAAAGCACCGACAACTAGCCATTGGCTAGTGGTGGGGTCACTAGCCAACCCATGGCTCTCTTATTGTGGTGCGAAGATTGTAGGGCCCACCATAATGTATGTGTTTTATCTACGCAGTCCATTCATTTTTTTTTTTCAGCTCATTTTAGGGTATTGGCCCAAAATTGAAGCTTATTAAAAGCCCAAGCCAAGCACACTACAGAAAACAGCAGGGATAATGACTTCCATTGTTGAAACTTTCCTAAGGCCCACAATGATGTTTATTTGTCATCAAACCTAATAATGGGTCATGCAAGCATGGACAAATGGAAAAGAAAAGTACCAACTTGATACAAAACTTCCATGGTCCCTAGGAGGTTTTCAATGGTAGGCATTCAATGGACTCGATCATGCCATAAAATGATTTGAAAAAACAGATGGACAACATGAATGAAACACATGCATTATGATAGGACCCACAAAGCACCGACTACTAGCCATTGGCTAGTGGTGGGGTCACTAGTCAATCCATGTCTCTCTTATAGTGGTATGAAGATTATAGGGCCCACCATGATGTATGTGTTTTATCTATGCCATCCATTCATTTTATTTTCAGCTCATTTTATGGTATTAGCCCAAAATTGAAGCTTATTAAAAGCTCATGCCAAGCACACTACAGAAAAACAGTGGAGTTAATGACTTCCATCATCCAAACTTTCTTATGGCCTACAATGATGTTTATTTGTCATCAAACCTGTTCATGGGGTCACGCATGCCTGGACAAATGTAAAATAAAAGTACCAGCTTGATTCAACAGCTTGAATGATAAATAAACATTATGAAAACCTTACACTGGGCTCTTTGGAATTTTTAATGGTGACGCATTCAAACATCACTGTTTCCTGTGGTGTGGTCCACCTGAGATTTTTATCTGCTTATTTTTTGGTACCACGTCCTAAAATGGGCTAGAGAAACGGATGAACAGCATGGATAAAAATAAAAATAAAAAAATAAAGAAAGAAAAAAAAATATCAGGTGGGCCCCACGGTGAGGGTGACACCCACTAAGGTGTTACTTGTTACCCTGGTAACACCTAATCTCCGCCAGTAAAATAGTAGATGATTGGCATAAAGGAAGAGGATGAGCTATCATTTTCGACTACCCCTCCAGTAAAATAGTAGATGATTGGCATAAAGGAAGAGGATGAGCTATCATTTTCAACCATCCACGTATAACAACTAAGATACCTCGTTTCAACACTTAGGTTTAGGTATTGATTCCCCAGTGGGGGTGGCTAAAAGTGAATTGTGAACTGCCAGTGGGTGTACTAACAAGCTAACCACAATATATATAATTTTAATAATATATATGTGTGCGTGTGTGTGGGGGTGTGGGCCACACCACGTACAGAAGTGGGGAGGGGCCGTGCACCATTAAAACATTCATAATCAGTTTTTTGGGCCCACAGAGATGTGGTTTGCAAATCCAGCCCATCCATTATGCGTGTCCCACTTGTATGAGGGTTCAGACCAAGTTTCAGCAGCATTCAAAACTCAGGTGGGCCCCACAAAGTGCTTTTATATGTTTTAACGGTGTTTCACATGATTTTAGATGGTATGGCCCACCTGAGTTCCGTATACGGCTGATATTTGGCATATCCCATAATTTAGAGGGTACCCATCAAATGCACAGTGTTGATGGTCGACACACATCACGATGGGGCCCACACAGTTCGACCTCACAGGAGCTAATCGTGAGGTCGAGCGCATAGTACCTTTTCCCATATATATATATATATATATATATATATATATATATATATATATATATATATATATATATATAACAACTGTTAATATCATCGGCATGAATTTATTGTGGTACTCTGCATAAAGTGGCACCAGGCTTGGAGTGGTTCAGATTGGGCATTCATGCATCCCTACGGATAGGGCCATCAATGGGTACCTGATGGATCCGATTTATTTTTAATGGGTCAGGGTCATATTTAGACCCCGTTAAAGATAGGTTCTAGATCCGGTTTATAAAGTCAAGTTGGATTGGGTTTAGTCAGGTACTGAGCAGGTCCAGTGAGCTTGTGTAAGGTTTTCATAATGTAAGGTTCCCTTTAGTTTATGGGATATCCCAAAATCATTATGAAAACCTTAGAGTTGTTGAATCAAGCTGGTACTTTTATTCAACAAAGTGGGTTCCCTTTAGTTTATGGGATATCCTAAAAATCAGCCCTATACGGACCTCAGGTGGGCCATACCATCCAAAACCATGTGAAGATATGCCTAAAACATAGAAAAATCACTGGTGGGGCCCACCTGAGTTTTGGATGTGGCTGAAACTTGGTCTTATCTCCCATCCAAGTGGGACACACACAATGGATGGTCTAGATTTATGAACCGCTTCTTGGCGGGCCTAATAAATGATTATGAATGTTTTAATGGGAGAATAACCCCTATCAACTGTTATATGTGTTGTGGCCCACCCAAGTCATAAATTGACTTGAGGTTTAAACCCGTGGCCCACCATGGAATGGTGCATATGACTGATGGGGTAGATGTTAGACACACATTACGGTGGGGCTCACACAGCTGGACCTCATGGGAACTTCCCATGAGGTTGACCTCATAGTACCATCCATATATATATATATATATATATATATATATAAGTTTTCTTGCAAAAGAAGCTTTCTTAAGCTGCACAAATGTAAAACAACCCCGGTGAGTAGCCATGTGGTAACCTCTCATTGGCCTATCGGGGTCAACAAAAATCGAATTTCTGTGGTAGCCATGATTTTTCTTTTTCTTTTTTCTCCTTCAATAACATATGAGTTGTAGGAAGTATTTGAGCTGGCTTAGAAATGAGATTTGAATGCTCTCAGAGTCGGTTTTAATCCTAATATAGATAAGGCGAAGTGAGCTTCTGTCATAAATAGGGTGCCTACAGATGCTCCTATTGAGCTGAGGTTAAGTACAACTGAATGCCAAAGTGGTAGACATCCACCACTCTGAAAACGTAATAGTTGGATCCAGTTACAACCTTTCAATCGTGACTGGTATTTTCTTTAGGATTGTCTGTAAACCTGAACTTTCGGTGAGGTAGCCCCCTTACCCTCGTGGCTTTACGTGAATCCACTACTGCACTTTAGATAGGGAAAAGTGATTTCCCTTGCCACTAGGTCGCCCTGAGATTGTCAGTGTCAAAATGACCTTACGGTAATCTCAAACTATTGTATTGTGATTGTTAGGCTCAAAAGGTATTCTTGACCGAGGACACCCAGGCTATCCTTTGCAATCCAATCATCCCATTTTGTCATTTATACTATAATAGTTCTTTCTGAACAATTGCCCTAACCTGGTTAGAGCACATGAATTAGGTGCAAACCTGTCACACCCCAAACTTGAAAATCGGGTTCACAAAATTCTCGATTGCTGAATCCGATACCGATAGCCTCTATAATACTCCATTCTCGGCTCTCAGCGCCTATACGCCAGATTTCAATCCTGAAATCCTACAAGGAAGATTTTCTAACATACATTTGTCTCATTAGAAGCATAACCACAAGTATACCCAAATCACAAGAACAACATCATCACCACATATCCACTAATATAAACATTTGAATACAATGCTGAAAGGAAAATACATATATCAAAATCAAAACTGCAGAAGACAGCTGCATGATTCAAGCTCAACGCTACTACAACCTAACGCCACCTGCATGCATCTATTGTGCATAAGCTTATATAAAGCTTAGAGAGTGGTGAAATTATGTGCGCAAGATAAGTGCCAAGTATACAATTCAATGCCATAATTCATAGGCAAATTCATAAATCATACGATATCAGAGTAAGCGAAAACACTGACAAGTCCACGAATACAATCAGCCGTACCAAGGCTACATGATGCAAGAACGTAAGAAGTCAAATATCAAATGCCAATGATACAATACAATATACAAATCTTGATGAGTCTACGCATACTGGAATGTGCAATATGCGGTGCGAATGAAATGACCAAGCTAGAGCGTGAAGTCGGGATGATAGTACGTAGTATGACAGGTTACGAGGTCCACCACAAAGAACTTCTACCAAACCAGTCTCATACCTAAATTTGGATAGTCAGACTCAATGTCGTAAACTCCTGATCTCAGACTAGTCGCGTGCCCCAACTAAAATCCTGGCCATTGCGAAGGTACATGTAACAAATAGTTGCGCACCACCAGCCTGAGTGGATAATGAATAAATGAGTATGCAACTCTTGCTCAATAAGTCCACATATCAGTACAGTTCCTCTCTAGAGAAATCACTAGGGTCTAGTATACTCTGCGCCGGCTTGCCGCCCCTATCCGAGCGTACAACTGGGTAAGTGAAGAGACCTCACTATCCACCTGCCAATATCGGGCCCGACTTGTAGATAGCGAACTCATTCCTCAAGCTGGTCAAACTCAACCTAGATAATGCCCCCTTACTCAAACAGGTAAGGTCACACCCCCTCCCAACTGACTATGACACAATAGGAAACGCGGCCTACTGGTATATAGCCATCATGCGCTCATATATATCCACTCCGTCTCGACGTTGGGATGTCCTCTAGTACCAAGAGGATTTAAAAATTTTCACCTAGGGCTATCTATGGCGGCCTGATGCTAGTAACAGATTTTCGGTATCCCATCTGGCCATCCACAATATCCATATGATGGCTACGGCCCTGATGTCGCTAGGGCATATGGTAATCATAATCACACAATACGAGATGCATGAGTGACATAGTTCAATCATGCATCAATCCTGCGCATACCGTGCGCTCATATGAAATAACTCTACCTATCAGGGAGTCTCATAAACCATCTATACTATGGCATATGCAATGGTCAATTACATCTCACAACAAACATGCAGATGATGCGTATGGGCATGTATCGTAATGCTATGCTGTCACATACTCATAATCGGTATCAATAACCGGCACCGATAATCAACATCGATAGTCGGCTTCGACAATCGGCCTCGACAATGTGCACATTTAACCAACATTGCTCCTAAGGAATGGCCTACATAGAGCCTAACATATAGTGGACCCATGGCCTCACACAAGGGCCAAATATACAACACCATAGGCCTCACTCAAGAGCTTAATACACATCACGATCACATGGGGCCTAACATACATCACAATGGGCTCCATCGCCTGGCCCTCAAATGCATCACAATGGTTCTCATCACATAGGCCTCATATACATCACATTGGGCCTTAAACACGGGTTAAATACACATCACAAAGGGCCTCAAATACGGGCCGCATATACATCATATTGGACCTCAAACACGGGCTGAATACACATCACAATGGGCCTCAAATACAGGCTGCATATGCATCACATTGGGCCTCGACAAACGACCTCGATATCCAGTCTTGATAATCAGAATCGGCATCGACAATCAAAATCGGCCTCGACATTCGAAATCGGTATCGACAATCAGAATCGGCCTCGATAATAAGAATCGAAATCGGCCTCAACAATCGGAATCGACCTCGACAATCGGAATCAGCATCGATAATCGGCCTTAACAATCAGAATCAGCCTCGATAATCGGCCTCGACAATCTAAATCGACCTCGATAATCGAAATTGGTATCGACAATCGGGATCGGCCTTAATAATTAGAATTGGAATCGGCCTCAACAATCGGAATCTGCTTCGACAATCAGAATTGGCCTCGATGATCGGCTGAACAAGGCCTAAGGGAATGTCACAATGTGGACATTAAACCATCATTGCCCATCAATATGGCCATTTAACCAACATTACTCCCAGGGAGTGGCCCACATAGATCCAAACGTATCATGGGCCATGACCTCACATAAGGGCCTAATATATATCACATTGGGTCATAAATACATCACATCGAGCCTCATCAAATGGGACAAAAATACATCACAATGGGCCACGACCCATGGGCCCCAAATACATCAAATGGGCCGAATCAAGTAGGTCATATCAAATGGGCAGAATCAAATGGGCCAAGTCAAATGGGTTGTATCAAATGGGTCGAATCATATGGGCCAAATCAAATGGGACAAGTCAAATGGGCCCAAACCAACCACACCATTCATTTATAGCTAAAGATCATTTTAGAGCATTAACACAAAATGAATCATATCCCAAGAATCATCTAGACCATACCACAAATGGCAGTGGTGATAATGATTTCCTATGTTGAATTCCGGTGGGCCCACCATAAGGTTTATTTCCCATCCAGTCTGTTCATAAGGTCTCAAAGGCCTGAACTAAAAGTTTAAACAAATATCATGTTGGTCCAAAACTTCTGTAATCCCAAAAGGGGTTTCAATGGTAGACGTTCATCCTACTATTTTCTGCTGTGTGGTCCACTTGATACTAGATCTGTCTCATTTTTCTCCCCAAGCCTTAAAACGAGCTTGCCAATTGGATGGACGGTGTGGATGAAATCCATACAATCAAGGTGGGACTCACAGATCCTGCTGACGTCAATGTAGCAACTGCTGCTACTGATGTGACCTGCTAGCCCAACATCCAGATGACGGACGGTGCAGCAATAGAATACAAAAATCAAGGTGGACCACACCTCAAAAAAATGCACAGACAGTGTGGGTCCAAAACATATATCAAGGTGTGCCCCACCGTCCCACCTGCTGGACGGTGGTGGGGATACAACACATACAGCAATGTGGGACCCATGTTCAGGCGTTGGCCTACGTGGCTAAAATGCTTACATCGAGGTGGGTCCCACTCCCACACGTGCCACACGTGTGGGGTGGGCCCTTATCACCAAACGGATGGACAGTATAGATAGAATACATACATCATGGGCAGCCCTGCACTGTCCAGAATGGACGGTGTGGATTTGCACATCAAAACAAGGTGGGCCCCAAACGCTGCCATGGTGGGGTCCACGTCCAGCAAATGGACGGTATGATGAAACCCATATATTACAGTGGACCACACGTGTGCAGTGTGGATCCAAAACATACATCACGCTGGGTACCACAGCAGCACGGACAGTGATGCTCGCTGCAACGTGCAGCCCACCAAAGCAAGCCCTGCACGTCCAGATGGACGGTGCAGGATAAAATTCATACATATAGGTGGGCCCCACCCTCACACGAGTCACACGTGTGAGGTGGCTGCAATCCCAAAGAAATGGACGGAAGGTGTGGATATACGCATACATCATGGTGGAGATCCATCGTCCCAACTAGGGACGGTGTGGATCAAACCATACATCACGGTGATCCCCTGCTGCTGCTGCACGTGCAGCAGCTACTGGCAGCGGCTACAGGCCCACCGTCCACCGAACGAATGGTGTGGATTACACACACATCACGGTGTGCTGCACCTACCACCGTCCAAACTGTCTGGATGGTGTGGAATATCACATATATCATGGTAGAGACCTACTGTCCCAACCAGGAATGGTGTGGATCTAGTGAGCCATGCCCATCACAAGAGAGGGGGAGGAGGAGAGAGAGAGAGAGAGAGAGAGAGAGAGAGAGAGAGAGATGGGAGAGACCCCGCCACTATGGGCCCTCCCTATACAATGCATACACCATGATGGGTCCCACAACAAATGGTCCCTCAAATTATAAAAATCAAATAATAAGATCACCCACCTCAAGATTTCTTCTTCCTTCTTCTATCAATGCATTTTATAGCTCCAAAGAATGTGATCCAATGGTTGAGATGAGGCTTGGAGGGTAGAGATATGAGGTAGAAAGGTGAGCCACACCAAGCTCTCTCATGGAGGTAGCTTGGACGTGAGTTGCTTGGGAGAAATGAGAGAGAGAAGAGAGATGAAAGAGATGAGAGATGTGAGTGATGGGTGAGTGAGTGATGGGAGTACTTGTGTAAGAGAGACAGTTGACTTTGGAGATGAGTAGTTGTACTTGAGGATGGGTGTGAGTATGGGAGTGATGTGTACTTGATGATATGATTGATGGGATTGATGTGATGGATTCTCTTAGAATTAGCAACGCACGGTGTTTTCCAACTAAACGTGGACCCACATCTCCTGGCCCGGGTATCGCCTCAGCGCGCGAGATGCAGCATCGGAACAGCAGCGACGGTGTGGTCACAAGGATACAAGTCTCGGGTCAAGCCGACTTTAGAATACGAGACACGACTCAAGGTTGCGCGCAAATGCCAATAATAGATCGTGAGTCGCCGGAATTTGACCGAGAGGACCGTGGAAGCCTATGGAACGGTATGGGCTAGAATACGGGTCTCACAAAACCGGCCTCACCCAATAGGGTATGGCCATGGTTATGGGGTCCACTTTGATGTATGTATTGTATGTCCATATGTTCTAGGTGGACTATACTATAAGAAATAGTTGTGATTGAATGCCCACGATTAAAAGACACCTAACACATTAAGCAGGTACCAAGCTTGTGTTTAGTACACATGCAGTTCCAAAGTTAAGTGCCCAAAAAGTTGTAGGGCAGCGGCAGTCCATTTGCTTACTGAATGGGCAAGGAATCATGTTAAAATGTGACAGGCTGACCAAAAACTCAGGCAGGACAAATAATAAGAAACAGTATGGATGGAGATACGCCGTTAAAAACCTCCCCAAAGCCCATTAAAGATTTCACATTGATCATGATTGTAGTCACTGCATGAACGGGTTGGATGGCAAATAAACATGATGGTGGGCCCCAAAAAGCTTTCAATAGTAAGTGTCATTCCCACTCTTTCCTGCTGAGTGGCCCACTTGAACTGTGGACGGTGTGGATGTTGCAGTCATAATGTGGGTCTTGTATAACTTTTCCTAGAAGTGAACCGCTTAGGCCATTCTCGATAACATTACTCACCATGGAAATTACTTTTTAAAATTGCGTCGAATAGTCTATAATGGCATATGCATACAGAAATTTGGTAAAGCTAAGGAATGAATGGATATGCCCAGAAGAGGAGGTGAATAAGACCACTTAAAAATTATGTCAATTCAAAACACAATTGCCTACTTAAACAAATATAACAAATTAAACTAAGGCAATTTAACACTAAAGCTTCCAATTAATAAGTGGGTCCAATCACATATACTAGAAAAGATATGCCAATTAAGCAACTAGTTTATAATAAATAGTGATTTGTGTGTGGGATGTGCTGCTTATCAATACCTAACATAAATCTAATCATGCATATATAATTCATCAAATTAAGTACATAAGAATAAATAGAAATGTGCTCAAATGACAATTCAAAACACAAGCATGCATAGTAGTTTGATTTCCCTACTCTGCTCTTGACTGACGCACTCTCCTCGAGTGTACCGGATTTCACTATCGAAAGTTTTCAATGGGTTCACCTCTAATCTTTACAGCCCTACACAAGGACTTAATATATACTCATGTCGGATGCCTACACAAGGACTTACTCACGTACTCACTTGTGTTGATGGCTTACATAAGGACTTACCATGTACACGCCCATGTCGGTAGCCTTCACAAAGACCTACCACGTACACACCCATATCGGTAGCCTACACAAGGACTTACCACATACACACCCATGTCGATGGCCTACACAAAGACTTACCATGTACACACCCGTATCGGTGGCCTACTAAAGGACTTACCACATACACACCTGTGTTGGTAGCCTGCACACATATTTATACATGTACTCACCCATGTTAATGGGGATACGATCCTACACAAGAACCTACACGAGTTTGGGTTACAAACTCTATACTCAATCCTACACAAGGAAATAGTATGTGAACTCTTACAATTGACAACTTGCCAGATTGAGCCCATTTTGTAGTGCGTTCCTTAAGTTGCTTCTTAAAAGCTCTCCCGTACTTGAATCTGCTCCTCAATTACTCTCCCAAACGTTGATGCCGATGCTTCAGCTCTTACAGTCGTATGCTTTGCATATGATGTGCCAAAAAGGTGACTAAGGCAATGGAGGATAGGTGAATCTCCTAAAATACATGAGAATGTTGTAATTCCTATGAGATTCACCTAGATGGGCATTCTAGGTTTAAACAAGGATTTAATTATTAGTTCAAGTCTAATCTCTAGAACAATGGTAGTGATCAAGCTCTTCTTCTTCATTGAGGTTGGAATCCTTATTAAAGTGATGAAGCTCAAGAAGGAGACTTGAATCTCATAGATTTAGATGTCTATGATGTGGGATATAAATATGAAATCTCCTAGCCTTTTATTGCACTAAAAACTAATTCCAATGCACAAGGTCTGTATGTCCTTTATAAATGAACCAAGTTCCAACGGGCAGAAAATGGTTGGTTCAATTGATCAATTCAAGCCTTCGATCGATCAATCAAACTCCCCTTTTATCAATTGAGCATGCATCGATCGATCGTCGTAATTCCAGTATATATTAAAAGCTTGCTGGACAATTTGGGACACCTTCAATCGATCTGACTAGTATATTGATCGATTTACGAAGTGATTTCCAGACGGAAGTTTGCTGAAAAATTTTGGCTCTGGTCAATCGATCGAGTAGGTCCATCTCGATCGATCGAAGGTTCAATCGACGGTCCTATGAGTCTTTTGTTTTTTGGCAGTTTGATTTACAACAGCTCGGGACCTCTATAACCTATCTATATAACCAATCTAAGCATGTTCAAATAGGGCTCATAAGACTAAGGGATGATCAATCAAGGTTTTACCTATTAAGGCATGATCATCTAAAGGTTAATATTATTTTGAGTCTAAGGGTTAAGGTCACCAAGGCACCTCATATACATGTTCTTTACTCCTTACTGCTCTATGTGTGCTTGTGTCTAACGTCTTCAATTTTTAAGGGCTTAACCGACTCCCTGACATACAAACTCATATGATTAACAAATAAATTGTACAAATAAGTGCACTAACACTTTTCTTAGCTTAGTGACAAATCTTACTCATTGCAATTCCTCGTTCCCAAAATTTCTAGGGAAATTTTCAGCTTTTGAGGATTATTTTGGAATATTATCAGGATATTTTCCACAAGAATAAAAATATTTTATTATAGACTAATAAAAAAAATTAAAATTTTGAAATACACATTTATAAGAGGAAATTTTACAATATAGCACCTCATTAAAATTGTGTTTGCTAGTTTGCTAGTGTACTTCTAGGTAGGGGATTACTGAATCTAATCCCACTTTGGTGGGCCCTGCGCCAGGTAGGATTCGCTGGACACAGATTTGGCTTTTGCAAGAAGTTCATGCACTGGGATGCTTGGTGGGGCCCCGCGATGTTTGTGAGAAATCCACCCATCCATCCATTTTGCGAGCTTCTTTTAAGATATGCACGTGATGTTTGTGAGAAATCCACCCATCCATCCATTTTGTGAGCTTGTTTTAAGATATGCGTGCAACAAAAAATGAGGCAGATCCAACCCTCAAGTGGGCCACGCCAGAGGAAACAGTGGGGATTCAATTACCACCATTGAAACATTCATGTGGCCACAAAAGTTTTGTACCAGGATACTTTTTTGTGTTTTCACTTCATCCCAGTGGGAATGACGTTACGAAGGGTTTGGATAACATAAACACCAATGTGGAGCCCATGAAGGTTTCATCCGTATGCAATTTATTTTTTTTCCCCGTTTTCCCTCTCGTATGACCTCCTTAAATGCTTGGAGTGCATGAGACCCACAAAAACTGAGGGATCAGCTGCTCTATGAGGTTGTATTGAATGGTTGGAGTGCATGAGGCCCACAAAAACATGAGGGATTCCCTGCACAAATAGACTCTCAAAAGTTTTTTAACTATTCTACAGTAAGTATCTTTCAGAATATTGATATAGGGAAATGCTCCACCACTATTAAGCTATAATGCTCCTAGTTGCATTGGACACTTAAGTCTAATCCATTGATCTAGACTGTTCACTGCGTCTGGAGCGTATCTAATGGGCTACCATAAAAGCATCATACTGATCTGACAAATACTAACCATTTGTTCAATGCCTTCAAAAATTGACCGTCAGGATCATTTACACAAAAATAGGTCTAGTCAACAATTTGTTAGGGAACATCATAGATTGCTTATGATTCTAAAGAACCACTTTTATAGGGCAGAGCGTCCCATACGTTGCTTGGAAAAGGGATGGCTGGCTACATAAAATAAGGCTAAATTCAGGATGAATTAGATCATTTGATCAGTGTTATTTTGAACGGCAGCCCATGTAATGTGTTCCCAACTAACTGGACAGTTCAGCTTGGACCATGCAAGTGAACCAATGCCATTAGGAGCACTATTAAGTTATAGTGCTCTGATAGCGCACTGGAGCATTTCTCTTGGTTATGGCATCTGTTGATGTATTTTCACTTCGGGTGTGTTTGGTTGCAACAAATATCATGAAATTCTATGATATTTTGCCCCAAATTAGACTAGTAATCATGAAACATCAGGAAATTCCATGATATTTGATGGAATCAAATGCACCCAAAATTATCGCAAGATTTTCAAAATCCTGGCCATATTTGCAAACTGTGTATTACCACAAATTGAAATAAAAAATGGACCACTGCCAAGGAAAAAAAAAACTTCACAATCAGATTCAGAACTATCTGATCAATAACCTGCACACAGTTGAAAGGTTAGTGATATACAATCCCCATCCAACACCATGGGCCCCACTACATGAACAGTCCAGATCACTAGACTGATGCGCCCCAAAGACGATTTTTGAAGGGATTTTTTAATCACACCCATAAAATGCCCCACAAAAATGGAGCAGCTACAAAAATACAATTCGCTCCAAAATAGAATTCGTATTAAACTCCAGCTGCCCTGCACAGTCAAGAAGACTACCATACAATGAAGTTGCTAACACTTCACTGTGTTCTCTTGGAGAGATGAAAACGAAGAAAAAAAAAATCTACCAAATTGCAATATACAAGAACCTGCACTTTGTCCCAAACATCTACAACCTTTGATTCCCCTCCAAACTAATCGCCCCATCTAAAACCCAATCTACTTAGATTTTTTTTCCCCTCTATATTGCCTTGTACTTGTTCATGTGGCCGGTGTGTATGTATATATAAACAGAGAGAGAGAGAGAGAGAGAGAGAGAGAGAGGACTAAATTACTGGGCAGCTACGAGTAAAAAAATCAATGCAATTAAATGATTAAAGTGAGAGACAGAGCACCCCCTCAGGAAGATTTCTAGGCATAGCAAGCGCAGTCACATATCTCTGGGGGTATGCTCTCTGGACAGTTGCTCCGGAGGACGATGAGTTTTCGATCCCATCCGATGCATTGCTCCGGCCATGGAATTTAGCGAAACGGTTGATGATCGAGAACCTTTCCAAATCCTGGCATTCAACCTTTATATCCAAAACCGAAGCTATCTTTTCCAATCTGCATGATCCAAGTCAATCGACCATGAGCAAGCAGTGAATGAAAAGAAATGAAAAACAGTAAGCCAAGATTAGCCGATCAGTCGTTCACTGGAAGATGCACATCGTTCATGCAAAAGCTTTCAAGCTAAAAGGTGGATTGCTTCAAAATTATTTATACCTCTGAAAGAGATCCAAGTCAATCTCCAATCTTTCAGGTATAAAAATGCAATTTTACACGTGAGGAATCAAAAGGTCCTCAATACAAACATGTATCTTGCTGATTGGCAGTATTCCATACATGGGGCCCATATTTTGGTGATCCAAACATGCAGCTTGCAGATTAGTGATCTTACAGGATGAAAATTGGCACCTGCTAGATCAGTTGTTCAAATCACAGAACCATGGCTCCCATATGGACATTGTTCCTGCATATCAACCAAACTATACAGTTGCTTATTTGTAATTCATCTACACTGGAATGTCGGATTTCATAAGGCATTGAACACTTCCTCAAAGTTTAACCTATCAGCATTTCGCAAGTAGGACTTCATACATGTAGCGTACATGAGCACATTCCCCCAACCAAACCCCCCCACCCCACCCCCCCAATTAGTGATGCATCTCCAATGGAAGTTTAGAATTGATGCTACTTTCTATGTTTCTAGGTACTCATTCATACATTACTTGATTCTGGTAGAATTTTTGAAATGGAGGTTTTTCTTTTTTTTTAAGCTTCACAGAATTATATGTTAAACAATTGATACAATTTGATTACTCAACTCAATTATCAATTAGTAGTACCCCTAGAGTCCCCTTCTTCCCCATAATATGAGTGAAAGGGAAGATGTAAAGACTACAATTAAAGCAGCCCAAGCAAGACCTATTATATCTGTGTGAATTATGTAAATCGATTCTTCTTTGGGGATCTCTTTGTTGCTAAATCTATTTAGGGCCTGTTAAGATTCGCCAAAATATAAATTGGGAAATGCTATTCTGTAAATCCACCTATGGCCTGTTTGGATTTGCTGAAATATAAATTGGGGAAACACCGTTTCCATGCAGATAGCATTTCAATCATTCATTTTTGCCTGGAAATGCCGTTTCCATTTTCCATCCAATTTCCTGAAAAGTGCACCATTTTCATTTCCTTGATGACTTAGGCCCTGTTTGTTAAATCTGAAGTCTAAAGACTGAATCTGAAATCTGAAGCCTGAATCTGAAATCTGAAGTCAAAAAACTTGTTTGATAATTATGGCTGAAGTCTGAAAATTAAGTACTGAATTTGAAACAACCTGTTTGTTAACAAACATCTGAAATGTCTGAAATCTGTTAATTTGACACATTTGCCCCTATATCTCGTTTGGGAATGTTTTAAATTATAAAGTATTGATCTTTTTTCCTTTTTCATCGAGGTACATGTGACCTTATGAAGAGGTTACATGGGAAATAAAAGTCACATTGGATTCTACGAAAGTTTCAACAATAGTTATTCAATTTTTGTTGGTTTCTTGGTGTGGTCCACTTGAGTTTTACATGTGCCTCATTTTTGGGCTCGTGATCTAGAATGATCTGAAAAAGACGATGGACGGTGTGGATCTAACACAAATCATGGTGGGCTCAGAGAAGTGCCCCATGTTAAAAGTTGGGATGTGTATAACGCAAGAAAGAAAATCTCTCTCGCAAAGGACAATTTTGAGTTTTAAAAAAATAAATAAATCACAGAGCGCATTCTTGATTCCCCATTAAGCTAGACTCCCATCACGGAAAAATTTCAACATAAAATGGTGGAGCACTTTCCTTCTTCCGCGTTAACAAACACTGCTAAACATGGAACATTTTCCAAATTCCACGTTAAGTACAAAAATTCAGCGTTAACAAACAGGCCCTTAGTAACGTAATTTCCATGAAATTGAGGAAAAGGAGAAGAAATGATCCCTCTCTCTATGAAGTGCCACACATAGTAGCCATATGTGCCACCGATCATCTTCAAGTGCCTAGTGCAACCATCCACCTCACATGTGCAAACGTGTGCCACCATCCATCTTAAAGCACTGTTCATGTACCAATGTGCCACATGTGCAACCACCCATCTTAAAGCACTGTACACGTGCCAACACATGTGCAACATGTGCCACCATCTATCTTAAAGCATTGTACGTGTGCAGCATGTGCCACCATCCACTCAAAGCACCACATGTGCCAATGTGCCACATGCCACCATCATCTTCAAATTTTTCCCATGTGCAGTATGTGCCACCACCTATCTAAGTGCACCACACATGTCCATATGTCACACCACAATGTGCCACGTGCAACATCTGCTACCATCATCTTCAAGCGACCCACGTTTGTGCCAATGGGCCACACTTGCCGCACTCTAGCTTCCAACATTCTGCATGTGCCCCATGTCAACATGTGCCACCAACCATCCTCACACACCATGTGCCGATGTCATACATGTGCAACCATCTATCTTCAAACACCCCACATGCCAACATCCATCTTTAAGCACCTCACACGTATCACACATGCTAAGGTGACAAGTGCAACATGTCCCACTGTCCATCTTCGAGCAGCCCACAAGTGGCAATGTGTCACATGTGACAACCTGACACATCTTCCAATGTGTCACATGTGACAATGCGACATGTGAAACATTTCATCTTCAATGCCGCATGCCACCTTCAGTCTTCAATTTCATGAATTTTTTTCTTTTTTTCTTTTTTCCCATACAACAATTTTGAAATGGAGGAAAAATTTCAACTAAAATCTTGTTGGAAAAAAATAGAGGAAAATGACTTTTCCTTTCTCACAATTTCCTAAAAATGTTGTTTCCCAAGAAATATTGTTTCCTCTTATCTTTTCATGAATCCAAACCGGCCCTAGTGAAATCAGAAAATCTGCAATTTACAGTCTCGTTCTACATCAATCTTTTATTTGAATTTTCATCCAAATAAGTCACCGTAAAGTTTCCTCCATCTGTACCGATTAGAGACCTCACTACTTTCCCTATAAATTCCATCTTTGTTGTGCACTACAAAGAACTAGGGGTCAAACTTGATGCAGGTTGGGTTGGGTTAACGGTCAACCCGACCTCAAGAGGACCCCAACCACAACCCGATCTAACCCAATTTCCAACCAAAATTCCTCTATGCTCAACCCAACCAGACCCAAATACATGAGACTATTCACAACTCCACCTAACCCGACCCGAATTTCTTCACCCCAAATTCAAATTGGGTTGGCACTTTCCAACCCAAACCCAACCCATGAGTGTTGACACCCTGACCCAACCAGACAGCTCTGCAAAGAATAAAACAAAAGAAAGAAAACAACAGAAAAGTTGAAGTCAAGTAATTTCACTATAACTACCACAAATGTTTTAAATAGCTATGGTATGTAGCATGTAGATTATGCTACATACCATAGCTTAGCCTTAAAGCTATGTAGCTCATAAAAGTAGCTTAAGTCACATGTAGCCTATGCTACATTGACAATTTGCATACACTTTCCCTACGATGTTAAAATCAATTAATGTTTTCAGTGATTTATTAAAAAATTTCTATTTTCAATAAAAATGAGTTAATCTTTTCAATACTTTTAGTAGAATAATATAAGTAACAATATTAAATCAGTTTCATTGCTCTTTCTTTACCTTTATACTTAATCATTGCCTTTACTATTACTTTACGCTGCATTTGGTTGCACAAAATATCATGAAATTTTGTTTATTACTAATCAGTCTAATTTGGTGCAGAATATCATGAAATTGGTGCAACCAAGCACAACCTTCATTAAAAAAATCTAGCTTACGCAACATGCTACATAACTTACTCCTCATGCTTCAAAGGGGTGAACACCATGCTACACTTCATCATTTAAAACATTGGCTACAATATAAGAACCTTAGTGACAAATCTCGTTCCCTAGCAATTTCTCAGCATGGGAATTTCTTGGGATTGGGAGATTTTCAGATTTTGATTTTTTTCTTCCACTATATTATCATCTCGTTGAAAATAAAATAATTGATTATAAATTAATTAAATAATTTTAAAATACAGGTAAAAATGAATTACTTTAAACTTCTAACTATTATTTCGTAAATTCACAATAATTTTGCGATAAAATCATGAAAAATTAAAAGCTAGCAAGATTTTGGAAATTTTAGTTATATTCTCAGAAAATATCTTTTGATGAATTTTCCAGGAGAATATAGCAAGAGTTTAACCAACTCGGCAATGTTTTCCACAGTGATAAGAATATAGTGTATAACTGAGCTTGCAATAAAAAATCGTTACTATTTGTGATGTAATTGTTTCATTTATATTGGAGATATTATATAATGCTTGGCTTGACAGTTCCTATGCTAAGCTCGATTTCAGTTGTACAAGTGGAGTCCCATGGTGTTCGGTGATCCAAACTGTTGATGTGACTGGATCAAACTTGGATGGCTCATCTATAACAAATATCTGCCACGTTGGAAAATTGTAACCCTTTGATATGTCTAGAAAATAGACAGTCAAAAAGAAATAAAGAAACAGCCGACATTCAACAAAATAAGGCCATAGATTGAATGGCTAAGATATTCCCACCTGGGGAACTTTTCGTACAAGGACCATACAAGGTGAAGTTCATCACATCAGCTTGGGTTGCTGAACATTAGGCACACATACAAAATGAAAACCCCTGACTAGGCCAAGCATTGTGTGATACCTCTTTGTATTAAATATATTGATTCAAGCTTTTTTAAAATCAGATATATGTAGCAATTCCAGAACGATAAGTTAGTGAACCATATTTTTGTCCATTGCAATACTGCAAGAGTGGTTTGGAGCCATATTTTGGGTCTTTTGTGGTCCCTTGGGTTATTGGTGAATATCTCCCAGATCACCTTATTGGTTGGGTGATAGGTCTATTAATTCAGGGGCATTTTTACACCGGGCTCGAGTGGGGTTGTCTGTGGGATGCAGGGGCACACTAGGGGTGGGCGGCCCGTGCGAGGCGGGTGGCTCGTTTGAGGTGGTACCATTGTGATTTGGGGCCCACGAGGGGGGTTCGACCGAATTCCTAACCCATGAGATGTGGGCCTGAGCTATGAGATAAATGGATTAATTCACCATGCTCTATCAGTTCGAGCTTTTAGAGCAAGTGGTTAATTGTCCCGCATCAAATTGGTATCAGAGCGGGTGTCTCGTGTTCGATACTCCTCACTGAAGTTGATTAACGCAGGGGAATTTTCACACCGGGCTCGAGTGGGGTTGCTTGTGGGATGTAGGGGCACACTTGGGGTAGGCGGCCCGTGTGCAGCAAGTGGCTGGTGTGAGGCGGTACACATGTGATTTGGGGCCCACGAGGGAGGTTCGACCAAGTTCTTAACCCATGACATGTGGGCTTGGGCTATGAGATAAAGGGATTAATACGCCATGCGCTATCAGTTCGAGCTTTTAGAGCAAGTGGTTAATTGTCCTGCATCATCTATTCAAATCTCGAGGGAACCAAATTTGGTCCACGGTATCATATGTTATTCTGTGGTTTATTTGGAAAGTGAGAATTGGAGAATCTTTTATGGAGTTTCTTCAGTGAAGATAATTTCAAGGAAGATCTCTTTGATATTTCCCGGGCGCTGTCCAAGCCCAAATTCAAAGGGATTTTGGTCCTTGTTCTCCTCAGGGACTGAGCTTCTATTGTCTTAGGGGCCCCGGATCTGTTCCTAAAGGGTGGCTTACTAGATTTGTGTTTCTTATTAGGGAGATCATCTGCTTCTTTTTGTTTGGCAGGATAATTTCAAAACATCCTCGTCCCGGCTCCAACATTTCCACCCTTCACTGGGAGAGGAATGCGTTGGGAGCAAACATAGGTTGGAAAGGTTTTTTGTCTGTTCCTTCCATGGCATGATTTCCCAAGATTCCACAGATGAACAATGGCATTACGGCACCCCTCCAAAGGTTGCAGCCTTTGCTTGGTTGGTGGGAAGGAAACGGGTAATAACTATAGATGATCTTAAGAAGAGGTCGATGATACTCCCCAACATTTGCATTTTGTGTATGCCCGACGTAGAAACGATAGACCATTTCTTCATTCATTGCCCTTTCAAGAAGCCATGTGGGGAAAGCTTTTTTGACTTCTTCAAAATTGCTTAGGTGATGCCAAGGACTATTGCAGTCTTTTTTCTTGTGTGACATGGAGGCAGATCCAGGAAAAAAGGAAGAGCGATGTGGAGGTTAGCCATGTTAGCTGGTCTTTGGGCCATTTGGGAGAAAGGAATAATAGTTGCTTTCAGAATAGGGAAGATCTTCTATGGAAATCCTTAGAAGGGCGAAATCTGATGCATTGGAGTGGGCTTCTTGATTTGTTGGGTGTTATGCTTTCTTCTCTTGCTTCTACTTGAGCTTTTGTGTAGTTTCTTTTAATAAATTCTAATTTACCTTTCAAAAAGGGGAAAAAAAAAAAAAAAAAAAGGGTAAAAAGTAAAAAAATCCTTGTCCTCCTGTAACATTTTCCTTTTGGTTTTAACAGATTTCTGTTTTCCTCTTAAAAAGATAGAGAGAAAGAAAACTGTTATTTAGCCTTATGCCTTGACCAACTAATCCAATTATTTACCCCTGGCAGATTTCATTGATAAGATATAATTCGGTGTGAAATGCCTCCACAAATTACAGTGTAAGACATTTTCAAAGCTGTGATCCTTCGACGGCTGCGAAAAGGTTCAGCATCAAAATTTTGTGTTTGAAACATATTATACTTATTTGTTGATATATCATCATAAGCATATGACTGTGCAGGGTGGATTTTAATATATGAAAGGTATGGATAAAGAATTGGTTGTTGAAAAGAACAAAAACAAAATCACAAGTAGAAAAAACTGGAAAGACAGAGCTAGTGAAGCACAGCATAAAACCAAAGTTTGTATAGCTTACAAATGGCCATGTTATTATTAGCAAGTGCATCACTGAAATATTCTATAGAAGTTTGTGAGAACAAAAGGTTGGATTTGTCATGAAAGTCATCCATGATGGCTTGCAACCAACAACTAGAAAAAATTGGTCGTACCTTGACAAATCATTTTCCAGCTTCCTTACTCGGCCAATAAAGTCTTCCACAACTTTTGATAAAAACTGATCTCCTACGCTTCCAAAAGCCTTGAGCCTTTCAGACATCCTGCATCAATTTAAGAAGTTGATCTTTAGAGGGCACAAATCCTGCATCAGTGGACCTTCATGCATATAAAAGACAGGAATTCCAATCACTAATTGCCCAATATTGTACTTCTTCAAAAGTATGTCTTCAAGGGAAGTCCTTACATGTTTCCCGTACTATGATGCTCATGAGAATCGGTCACTGAGCAAGACATCACGCTGCATGCATCTTCTAATGCTAATTTAGCAGAAAAGTATGTCACACTCTCATATTCTGAAGTAGCCTTCCCGGAGAGAATTGCTGCTGGTATGGACCGAAGTAGTTGCTGCATTAGCTGTATCGTCAAAATAAGCCTCCTCTGTGGTTGAGGCATTGAATATCCATCTTCGAACAGTTCAGCATCCTCCACCTTCGGTCATAAATTCCACCACTAAATTATTGGCTGACAGGACAGATCTAGGTGAAAAAACATGGAGGAAAATATAAGCCAAAATATCATCCATTCAACAATAAGCAAACCTTCTCAATCCACCTATTTGAAGCTCGTGCCCAATCCAGTTCCGCCATGCTGCAAGGAACAGCGAAATTACATTTTGACAAAATCAACATGAAAGAATCAAACTATTTTACTGGGCATCTCAATTATTTTGGAAGATTTTATGGGTGGGTGGGTGGGTGGGTTTTTCTTATGTCCCCGGAGCTTTTGAATGACATGAGGGATGCCTAAACATCAATTGGGACAGTTCATTCAAAAGTACCACTGGGAGCAAGCCATGGTGCAAGAATCAAACTATTTTACTGTGCATCTCAATTATTTTGGAAGATTTTATGGGTGGGTGGGTGGGTGGGTGGGTTTTTCTTATGTCCCCGGAGCTTTTGAATGACATGAGGGATGCCTAAACATCAATTGGGACAGTTCATTCAAAAGTACCACTGGGAGCAAGCCATGGTGCAAGAACCATGCCGATCACATGATCCTAACCTATGAATTAGGCCTATTTGTTAAAACTGTCTGTTTTTTACAAGCAATGGATCGCATGGTTAGAACAATCAAACCAAAGTGCTACATTGGAATCATAAACAATATAAAGTGAGACCTATACAATAGATGGTTCAAGATGATGCTTGGACCTATTTTGTTTCTCTGCTCAATCTTGACAGTCCATTTTCCATGGTATTGATCTAATGCTTAGGATCATCTGATTAGTGTGATTTTTGCACCTCCCTTGTTGGATGAAGAATGAACAGTTCAAATCAAAGATAGGTCATCCCATGTGTCATTCAAAAGATTTGGGGACGTTGCTAACCTCCCAATTAAGGTATTCAAAATCAGTTACATATCGGCCCTAACGGCTAATACGTAACAGTAACAGTCGACATCGTTACGCTATACGAGGTCGAAATGGTAACCCCCTAAATTTTGAACTCCAAACGGCCATTACGGCAGTTACAGCCCATAACGGTCAAAAAACGGCTTATTTTGTCTTTTTAAGTTGTGATTTTTCTCATTTTTTGGCACTTGTCTCTTTCAAATTCTTTCTTAAACTATTCTACTGCAAATTCCAACCACTATTTGCTTGAATTTAAGGATCAAAATAAGCAATTTCAATGATTTTATTGAATCAAAGCTCCATGGGCTATTTTCTGAAAATTCTTCAAAAATAGGTATTTATACCTTTTTTTTAAAATCTTTGTTGTTATGGCTGAATATGATGCGTTATTCAAATTAGAACATAGGAATGAGAATTTTACAGATTATGCAACTGACTTTCGTTTCTTTCTTTTTTTTTGAATTTTTTTCGGACTATTTTCGGCCGGTTTTTTAAAATTAAGAAAAATATTTGTTTCAATATTTTTTTCTGTTTTAATGATTAAATATGATATGTTAATCATAGTAGAACATATCAATGTGCATTTAACATATTATGCAACTGATTTATATTTTTTTGAATTTTTTTATTTTCGTACTATTTTCGGCCAATTTTTAAAAATTAGAAAAAATATATATATATTTTTTTCAATCTGTTTCTGTTTTAATGATTGAATATGATGTGTTAATTATAGTACAACATATCAATGTACATTTAACATATTATGCAACTGATTTTCTTTTCTTTTCTTTTTTATTTTTTTTTTTAGTTTCCAACTATTTTCAGCTAATTTTTAAGAATTAGAAAAAAAATCTTTCTTTTCAATCTTTTTATGTTTTAACGGTTGAATATGATGTGTTAATTATGGTAAAACATATCAATGTGCATTTAACATATTATGCAACTGATTTTCTTTCTCTTTTTTCTTTTTTGAATTTTTTTCAGACTATTTTCAGCCGATTTTAAAAATTTAGGAAAAATTATTTTTTCAATCCTTTTCTGTTTTAATGATTGAATATGATGTGTTAATCATAGTAGAACATATCAATATGCATTTAACAGATTATGCAACCAATTTTATATTTTTTTATTTTCGAACTATTTTCGGCTGATTTTAAAAATTTTGGAAAAAAAAAAAAAAAATTTCAATCTTTTTCTGTTTTAATGGTTGAAAATGATGTGTTAATCATATTATAACATATCAATGTGCATTTAACATATTATGCAATTGATTTTCTTTTCTTTTCTTTTTGAGTTTTTTTAATCTTCGAACAATTTTTGAACGATTTTAAAAAATTAAAGAAAATCATTTTTTTCAATCTTTTTCTATTTTACTGGTTAAATATGATGTGTTAATCATTGTATAACATATCAAAGTGCATTTAACATAGTATGCAACTGATTTTCTTTTTCTTTTTTCTTTTTTGGATTAGCAACTCTATGTTTATATTTTCTTGTTTTGGACAAGTTTTGGAGTTTCGTAGGATTTAGAACTTAATTTCTTCTTTATTGATTAGATCCAGAAGTTCGAACTTTATTTCATTAATATAGTTATATTAACTTTCAAAGTTTAATTAATCCATTCTCCTATAAAAACTATATTTAAACTTAGAGAATTGAGTAGACTCTCACATAGGCCATATCTACCTAAGAAAATGTCCGAGTTTGGCAAACAAGTGGAGATATTGGATGGTAACATTGTCAGAGGGTAAGTAGTAATAAGCACCAAATGAAGTGCGGCTATTGTGATAGACTAATAACTAATGGAATTACGCAACTCAAACAACATTTGGCACATTGAAATGGTCAAGTTGCGGGATATACTAGAGTATCAAAAGAGATAATGACCTTAATGCAAGCCAGTTTCGATGAATCGAAGGGAAAACGTATCGTTGTGCAGAAGAAGAAAGATGAGATTCTGGAGGCGGCCTGACATGAGGTGTTTGGTCTTGAATATATGAGCATTCGTGGTGAAGATATTATTGATTCTGACGAAGACTCAAATCGAGAAGTAACTATACTTAGGAGAGAGAGCTTGCACTTTGCTCATGAAAAGGAAGAACGTCGGTGCATGTTTGACGCGAGGAGGTCTATACATGATATGGGGGGGGGGGGAGTGGAGGTGGGAGTGGGAGTGCAGCTAGGAGTGCAACTGCATCTACAAGTGGGGTTGGGGGTAGGTTGGGTAGATTACAACGTATGTTTGGCAGCCGACGGAAGACATCTTCACATGATGCCCATGTATATGTCGAAGAAGAAGTAAATAAGCATAGGAGACCCTCTGTTGATTCAATCTTGTTTAGGAAAGAATCAACTAAACAAAAGAAAATAAAACAAATGTGGAATAAAAATTCTATTGAGAAGCTAGGTAGGGCAACAGCAAAGTTAACTTAAACATGCCAACATACCCCCTAACGCAGCCAATTCTCCGTATTGGCAAGTGGTAATTGATGTAGCAATAGAAGTAAGCGAAGGAATTAAAACTCTCACGGCTAGGGAGATTAGGGGGAAATTGATAGATGCAGAGTATACGGATGTGAAAGCATAAGTGGCTACCTTTAAACCCATATGTCAGGCTAGAGGATGCACGATCATGTGCGATGGTTGGACTATCCAAACCAGACAGCATAATCAACTTCATGGTGTATTACCACTTGGGAACGGTGTAAGACCCGTATCCTAGATCGTACTGTTCCGTAGACTTCCGCGATCCTTCCCGTCGAATTCCAGCAACCCGCGACCTATAATCGACATTTACGCACGACCCTAAGTCGTATCCCGTAAATCTAAGTCAGCTCAATCCGAGACTTGTACCCTAGCGACCGCGCCGTCGTCGCAGTTTCGACGCCGCGTATTACACGCCGAGACAATACCCAGGCCAGGAGATGTGGGCCCACGTTCAGTTCGAGAAAACACCGCATGTTGCAAAACCCAAGAGAATCTCTACAACATGTCTCATCAATCAATCACCTCATGTCATGTACAAGATCAGTCCCAAACTCAGCTCTTTCTTACACCCCCATACATGTCAAGTACATACCTATCACCTATCACTCACTCCCCATCAATGCATCACTCACAACCATCACCTCTCTCTTACAACCACTCTCTCTCTCTCTCTCTCTCTCTCTCTCTCTCTCTCTCTCTTCACATTCTCCAAGCAACCAAGAAGTAGACGTCCAAGCACTTCCAAGAGAGAAAAGTGTGTTGTGTGTGGCCCACTTCCCATCCCAAGAACCATCATCCTAGCCTTTCATTTCTCATCATCTTCCATCAAAGTGAGACACAAGGAGTTCGGCGTTCCATGGGACCAAGAAGATCGAACGGTGGGTGTTTTATAGGCCTAGATTTTTATGTTTTGATGATGGGCCAAGTGGGGCCTACCGATTGATGGTATAGATCTCACTTTGGACCCTAGATGTGGCCGATGGCCCACTATGATTCTCATGATCATTCCACGATGAGGCCATTCTCCATGGACCCCATCATGATGTTTACTTTGTAGTTTGAAAGGGGTCATCTAGACCTTCCATTTTGGTGGAGAAGGAATCTCCACCATTGATTTTGATTTTGTGGGCCCACATGTAAAGGGGCCCACATGATGAATGTTGTATGCATGGAAGGGAGGGCCCATAGTGTCAGGGTCCCTCCATCGCACGTGTCCCTCTCTCTCTCTCTCTCTCTCTCTCTCTCTCTCTCTCTTTTTCATTTTTTTTTGTGTCATAATGTGGCTGTGTGCCCCACCCGGATGTACCCCACCTTGATTTATGTCTTATCCACACCATCCAACCTTTTGGTGGCCCACCCAGGCAGCAGGTCCATAGGTGGGGCCCACCTTTATATGTGTTGTATGCAAACTGTCCAACGTCTAGGGACGCTAGACATGTCCACACGGTGAAGTGTGAACTGACAGTGTGGTGTACTAACGCCCAACCTCCCTGGACGCACGCTGGAGGTTGGAATGAAAACAAAAATATTAGCTTAGTTCAAAGTTTTGGGGTGGACCGCTCATGCAGGCCCCACCTTGATGTATGAATTTAATCCACACTGTCCATCCTATTTCCCAACTCATTTTAGGCGTTAAGCCGAAAAATGAAGCCAATCCGATTTTCTGGCGGGCCATAGCATAGAAAACAGTGATTTCTACCCTTTACATCTATTAGGACCCACCTTGATGTTTTTACACGCCAAAACGTGCCGAATATTGGGCTTGTTTGGTCCGTCTTGAGTCCTAGAACCCAATGGGTGGAGTGGATCCACCTGATGCAGGCCCCACCTAGGAAATACCACTAGAAAACAAATATATATATATATATATATATATATATATATAAACAGGCAGCAGGCGCTGCTACTGCTGCACGTCCAGAGGACGCTGCAGCAGCGTCCTGTTGCTGCGTAGGCGAGAGAGGTAGGGACCGTGGGTCCCAGCTGCAGGCCCCCACTGTGATGTATATGCATCCGTCCATCCATCCCACGGTCCATCTGGAGGAAAGGTGGGACCGCACCTTGATGTATGTGTTTGGTCCATACCGTCCAGATGGTTGGACGGTGGGCCGTACCATGATGTATGTGTTTTATTCTACCGTCCAGATAGCTGGACGGTGGGCCATGATGTGATGTATATGTTTTATCCAACCATTCGTCCATTTGGCTTGGTGGGCCACACATGTGGACCCCACCATGAGGTGTGTGCTTTATCTATGCCATCCATCTATATGGGGTCCGCTAATGGGTGTGTTGCATCCAAACTGTCCAACCCTTTGGCAAGCTCGTCTTACAGCTTGAGACTAAAAATAAGACAGATCCAGGATCAGGTGGACCACATTATAGAAAACAGTGGGTTTGAACGTCCACCATTAAACCCTTGGGCTTCAAAGTTTGGACCAATATGATATTTGTTCCTCCTCTAAATCCAGGTCTTTGTGACCTTATGAATAGGCTGGATGGGAAATAAACCTTATGGTGAGGCCCACCTTAAATATGGTATGGTCCAGTTGATCTTTTGATATGATTCATTTTTATATAATACTCTATATTGATCTCTAAAAATAGATGAGTTGGGCTCGGCCCATTCCACTTGGCCCATTTGATTCAGCCCATTGATTCGGCCCATTTGATTAAGCCCGATGTGATATATGAGGCCCGTTGTTGAGGCCCACCTTGATGTGATGTATGAGGCCCATTGTTGAGGCCCACCTTGATATATATGAGGCCCATGTGATGTGACCCATTTGATGTATTTGAGGCCCATGGGTTGAGGCCCAATGAGATGTATATAAGGTCCATTGCAATGTGTGATTCCACCGTGGTTTGTATAATGATGTTTATGACGGGCCGTGCCTTGGGAGCAATGATGGTTTGACGTCCACATTGTAAGGATAATGTTGGTTAAATGTCCGCATTGTAACTCTCCCTAGGGCCCATTAATAGGCTCAAACTTGTTGTGCGTAGGCCATCTAGGCCCATCTTCGTTGTGAGGATAGTTCATCACCATATAACATGCTTAGTATAATTTCATGACTCATGCCCATATGCATCATATGTATGCTTGATATGAGTAGTGACTGATCATAGCATATACCATTGGGCAGATTATTTATGGGACTTACTGATAGGAGTTTCCCACATGAGCGCGCGGTACGCGCAAGATTGCTGCATGACTGGAGGGTGTGACTCATGCATCTCGCATATGTGTGACATGATCATTGTACGCCCTAGCGACATCAGAGTCATGGCCTCCACTGGCAAATCGTGGATGGCCGGATTGGGCACCAAAAATATTTAGTTCGAACATCTGAGCACTTTAGATGTCCCTGGGTGAAAATCCCTAAACCTCCGAGGCCAGGAGACACCCCAATGTCTAGACCAAGTGGATACATGAGCGCCCGAGTGCCGAATACCAGTAGGCCGCGTCTCCCACTATGTCGTGGTCAGTTGAGAGGGGGTATGGCCTTATCCGCCCAAGTGAGGGGGTTGTAAGCTAAGCTGAGTTTGACCAACTCGCAAATGAGTCCGCTATCGACGAGCCAGGTAGGTATTGGCAGACTACTGGTCAGGCGAATAGTGTGGTCTCTTCCACTCACTGGGCTGTGCGGCTAGGGAGGCGGCAGTCAGTGTGGAGTATACTAGACCCCGGTGATGATCCCAGAGAAGAACCGTACTGATATATGGACTTATTGAGCAGGAATTGCATACTCATTTATTCATTCATTCACCTATCCACTCGAGCTTGTGGTATGCAACTATTTGTTACATCTACCTTCGCATGGCCAGGATTTTGATTAGGCGCGTGACTAACCTGAGATCAGAGTTTACCACATTGAGTCTGACTATCCAAATTTAAGTATGGGATTGGTTTGGATAGAAGTCCCTTGTAGACCCCGTAGCCTGCGATACTACGTACTATCATCCCGACTTCACACTCCAGCTTGATCATTTCATTCACATCGCATATTGCATTACATCCGCAGGCATATGGCAATTTGGGTTACTATGTTTCTGCACTTATATGCCTAAGCGGACTTTGCAGGATTTACATATTGCATTGCATCATCAGGCATCTGATATTTAATTCTCTATGATTTCGCATTTGTATAGCCGATCCGCATTGCATACTCTGATATCGTATGATTCATGATCTTGCCTGTATTTCCGATATTGTATGATTATGGCATTGTATTGGATACTTGGCACGTGCATCGCACACACTTACACCACCTTCTAAGCTTTCTATAAGCTTATGCACGATAGATGCGTGCAGGTGGCGTTAGGTTGCAGCAGCGTTGAGCTTGGGGCGTGCAGCGGTCTTCTGGAGCTTTGATTTTTGACATATGTATTACCCTTTCAGCATTGTATTCAAAGTTTATATTAGTGGATATGTGATGATGATGTTGCTTTTGTGATTTGGGTAAACTTGTGGTTATGCTTCTTACGAGATAAATGTACACTGGAAAAATCCTCCTTGTAGGATCCCAGGATCGGAACCTGGCATAGGAGCGCTGGGAGCCGAGAATGGGGTACTACGGAGCCTGTCGGCACCAGATTCAGTGATCGGGATTCCTATGAATCCGATTTCCGGGTTTGGGGCGTGACAAACGGTGTACCATAAGTCAATTGATGCCTTGGGAGAAATAAAAAATGCTAATTATATTTTTTCCTAATGGATAAAGTCGTGGATGAGATTGGAGAGGAGAATGTGGTGCAGATTGTGACAGGTAACGAAGCAACATACAAGGTTGCAGGACAAAAGTTGATGATAAAGAGACCACGTATATTTTGGTCACTATATGTTACTCATTATATTGATCTTATATTAGAAGATATTGGGAAGAAGAGTGTTAAGGAAATGGTCGAAATGGCAACATAAGTGATGACATTTATTCACAACCATAATTATGTGGTCGCAATAATGAAGAAGTTCGCGAAGGGACGAGAGTTGTTGAGGCCTGCTGCAACTAGATTTGCAACAAACTTTATAGCCTTGAGGAGTTTATACCAACATAGGGGAGAGTTAAGTGATATTGTGACAGGTAATGAAGCAACATATAAGGTTGCAGGCCAAAAGTTAATGATAAAGAGACCACATATATTTTGGTCACCATGAGTTGCCCATTGAATTGATTTTATATTAGAAGATATTGGGAAGAAGAGAGTGTTAAGGAATTGGTCGAAAGGGCACGATAAGTGACGACATTTATTCACAACCATAATCAAGTAGTCGCAATAATGAAGAAGTTCGCGAAGAGACAAGAGCTGTTGAGGCCTGCGGCGACTATATTTGCAATGAACTTTATAGCCTTGGAGAGTTTATGGCAGCATAAGGGATAGTTGAGTCATGAGTGAGATGTTCGCTTGCCAAGATTAGCTCAACACAAAACATGAGAAGAAGACATCAGGGACACCGGTTGATGTTGTGAACATGATAAGGGGACAACAAATATTAGAAGAAGGTCCAGAGGATCATAAAGGTGATAGTGCTACTAATGAGCGTACTCCGTCTTGTTGAAACCGACAAATCACCTATCACGGCTTCCTCTACAATGCCAAGGATAAGGCGAAATTAGCAATTCAACATAATTGTACAAGCTGGAAGTCTTATTAGAAAATGATCGACAAAAGATGGACAACACAACTCCATCACGATCTTCATGCAGCAGGTTATTACCTAAATCCTACGTACAGATATGCCCAATTATTTGTTGTAGATAATAAAGTTCATGTCAGGCTAAAGAATGTGATAAAGAGATTAGACCACACCATAGATATACAAATAAAAGCATTGAATGAATTAGATACATCTGTAAATCGTCAGGGTAGCTTTGGAGATGTTCTTGCACAACATGCAGTATCTATGTTGCAACCAACCGAATGGTGGATGAATTTCGGAGAGATTACGAAGGCTCTCAAAAAAATTATAGTAAAAGTTTTGAGACAAACAACATCTTCTAATTGCGAAAGGAACTGGAGTTGTTTTGCACTTATTCATTTAAAGAATAGGAATAGATCGTAGAATAGGACGTTAGATAGAGTTGTCTTCATGCACTATAACATGAAGCTAAGAATGCGACGACATCATAAAAACGTTACAAGCGCCGAAGACACAAACTAATGTTCAATAAACTTAGACAATATTTATGATGAAGACGACCCGCTTCTACCTTAGTTGGAGGCAAGGGAAAAATATATTAAAGAAGATAGTGAATAATTGGAAGTTAATGACCCAATAATACACACGGCACAACAAAAGAGTCATGCAGTTGTGTTGGACTTAAAAAGAGGGGCAAAGTTCATGCAAAGTCCAGCTCAAAGGAGGAGTACGAGCAGTAGCAGCGAAACCGAGCCGGATGATCATGATGGTGTTGGTGATAACACACCTAATGTTGGTCCCACTTCTGGTGTTACTCAACACACCATACAGTCATCTACAGATCACGAGGCCAATGAACATCGATAGGGTACACATGGTCGGACTTATGAGTGTACTGAGTCACGATACAGCCAACAGGAGGAGGCTAGGTCTAGTGGTGCACAGGGAGGTCTAGAACATCAACAGGCCCATGGTCCTGGGCATTATGGCCAAAGGAATTATAGTTATACAGAACCTATTCCGTCACATTCATGTTGGAGTAGTCCTCCTGATCCATGTCCGTATGATCATAAATATCCATATCCAAATCCAAGTTACTCATCACAAACACATTCTCAATCTCAACCGCCCGAGTACAGGCACCAATACGGCTATTCGACGAACATTGGCAGATATCCTTACTCGGATTCGGAGTCATTGCCTAGTCAAGATCAGTCATCCTCTAGTTTCGTTAACCTAGTATTTCCCTCTGACACTTGATATTATGGATATGTAACACATATTCCATAGCCGCAGCCTGATGATGATAATGACATGGAGGTCGAGCAACCACAACAAAGCAGATTTTCATTTTAGTGGTGACTAGGGAATTTTATTATGGTAAGTATATACTTTTATAAACATTACTTACATTTAAGGTAAGTATTGCTATACTCATTACCCACACATTTACCAAGTAAGCACACACTTGACACTACCAAACTTGTACTTAAAATAACTCTCCTGACAACCAATCAGGTAATCCTTAATCAAGTTGCAGGGAAGTATATCAGACACTACTATTTTTTTTATATCTTGACTTGAGGATGACAGGACAAGAATCACGGGATAAGAGAAGTCTCTAACATGTTGAAGACATTAAATAGAATGAACATTGTAATTTACGCAAGTCCTTGGGTATGTAATATAGAATAAATTATGAAAAACAATAGCAAACACCTACACATGTGAGATATTTTGATATTACATTCATTCTAATATATCTATCATTGATATTAGATAGTTATAAAATTAAATCTATGAGTTTTACAGTCAATTCCAAGTTGTCAGGTTCATAAATTCATCAGACAGCCCGATACAACTTTCTCACCAAAAAGTAGACCGTTACACCACCATAAACATGTTAAAAATTATAAATGAATGCATATTTCGAATATTTAGAATTTTTTGAATTTAATGGATATTTTTTTATATTTTTTTGACTATAAATAAAAAAAATTTAAAAAAAAAAAAAGAAGAGAGAGAGAGAGAGAGAGAGAGAGAGAGAGAGAGAGAGAGACCATTACAAGGGGTGTATCGGCCATTACGGCCCCGTATCGGCCCCTAACTGTATCGGTAACAGTGGGGACCATTACGTCCACAGTTACCACAACGATACACCTTGCTCCCAATGGTGGGGAAGTTAACAATATATATATATATAGGAAAATGGTACTATGAGATCGACCACATGGGAGCTTCCCATGAGGTTGAGCTCTGTGGCCCCACCGTGATCTATGCCAAACATCTAAAACCACTCGGTGGGGCCCACCTGAGTTGACCCCTCATCCATGTGGGACACACAATGAATAGGCTAGATATCTCAAACTCAGGTGGGCCACACAATTTGAAACCATATAAAATCATGCCTAAAACATTTAAAAGCACTTGGTGGGGCCTATCTAAGTTTTGGAATGCTCTGAAATTTGGTGACCCCTCATCCAAGTGGGGCACACAATGGATGGGTTAGATGTTTGAACCATATCTCCATGGGCCCTACAAATAATCAGGAAGGTTTCAATGGGTGGGCATCCACTCGCAACTATTGTCTATGGTGTTGCCCACCTAAGTCATGGATTGGCCTGATTTTTAGGCCCATGGTCCACCATGGAAGGGTGCATCTGATTGGTGGTGTTGATGTCCAACACACATCACTGACCAAAAAACTTGACCTCATGGGAAATTCCCATATAGACACACAATTGCAAGTCCTTTCGTTCCGGGAGGAATAGCCTCTCATCATATTGCTGCAGGGACATTGGGCATATTAGCGGGGAAAGGTCCTCTCAAAGCTCTAATGCCCACACCGGATATGGACCCAAACTATCTCATGACGTTCTGAACCTAGCTCACATACCACTTAATGGGCGAACAGCCCAAACCTTGGAACATACAACCCCAAGTGGCGAAGAATCGACATCGAGGTGTCAAACCTTCCCGTCATTGTGAACTTGCGTGTGTAAAGAGAGAAAGAGAGATATTTATATAAACAAAAAAATAGAGAGAGAGAGACATACGCATGTACTCTCTCTCTCTCTCTCTCTCTCTCTCTGTGTGTGTGTGTGTGTGTGTGTGTGTGTGTGTGTGATAAAATTAGAGATAGTGCATAATGAAGTGTTAGCAAACCAGTACTTCCAAGCAATGCAATTATTGTGAACATCACCACCTGATACTTTGAAGCCTCTGTGAACGTTCCTTGTGCCATGGCAAAAGCTCCAAGGCCAGGCTTTTACGCTTCTTCGATCTAATGACAATCAGATTTTCCTCAATATCATCTGGCGGCAAAGGATGGGGGGTAGATAACTGCTCCTTGGATGCTAGTGTGCTCGCTGAACTTTGCCAGACACTACCAACTTGACTGGCATTACCAGTATTTGCTCGCACTATTGCAGCATGTGCATGCAACGCGCTCTCAGATGCTTTTCCAAAAAAAGACTCTTGAGCAGCCACTTTCACAGTGCTCCTTGAACTGTCCAATTCATCATGCATTGCCCGAATCTGCCCATTTTTATGGGTACCATATCGCTCAAACCAGGATGGTGCCACCTGTGGGTTAACCCGAGGATGTTCATTTGTTCTGAGTGATGGAGTAGACGTTGTACTAGGATGACTAGAACTACTTTGGGGATCATTTCGTCCAAAAATGGCCATATCTTTAGAATGTTGATCTTGAACATGAAGCTGAAATGATGCATTTGCATTTACGTCTTCATTCCTCTCCGAAGAAAAGCACAGCATTTTAGAGTCTGACAGTGCATGTGGCGAATGTTGGGCTGCTGCACTCAGTTCATTATCTACATGATCACTGACTGTTCTACCATATCCATATGCAAAATGCTGAACAGTCCTAGAAACTGCCTGTTGAGAAGAAGAACTGAAATCTGATACTTTAAGCCTCTTCCCACTCCTCATAGTTGGATCAGTTTCTGCACCTTTCATGGCTTGAATTTGATCAAGCTGGGTGTAGTTTTGGTGCAGAGCATCTGACGGTTTCAGAGAATGGCCAAATGCTTCAGCATCATGATCAGAAGTGTCAGTGTTGCTAAGGGAAACATGCTCTGATTGGGAAACAAGGAATCTTTCCTGCCCATCCTTCCCTCTACCAATGTCATGTTGATCTGGACGAACTGCAAAAGAAGTAGAAGCAATATAGATTGCATCTGAAAGATTCTTTGCCTTAAGTTCTTGCACTTGGGATGCACCAGCTGTACCTGGAGCCAGATCAGCCCTCTCAAGCGGCATGTGTTGCATGGAGCTTTCTTTGCCTGGCTGCCATTCCCCATAGGCAATTTGCTGTGAACTAACAGAACATGTAACAAGTTCAGATGGACCATTTCCTCCTTTCACAGTTTGATCGTCTGCCTTCTGTGGAGCCCATGAAGTTGCTTCCAAATTACTGGTTGATGGGCGAATAGACTGAAAGAAGTTGGATGGAACATTATGTGATGGGCCACCAGGTAAATGTTGTTTAGCTGGTACATTGGTCCATACGTTATGAGACATTGATGAGAAGGAACCTTGTTGGGACATGCCTGACGTAACAGGAGGCTGTGAGACAGAAAAATGTTGTCCTAAACCCCTTGGAAAGGAAGGATTTGGATTCATCGGCTGGGCATGACCAGTATTGCTGGAGTAAGATTGTGCAGAAGCAACAGCAACGCAAGTATCTGCTTGTGAAGTAAGATTGAAAGGTGGAATCATGTCATACGAACCAGGTAGAAATGCCGGAGTAGATCGATCTGCAACTCCATTATTAGGGTCAGGTGCCTGCCTAAAATGGGAAGCAAGGTTACTGTGATCTCCACTTGCACTCGAGATGCATTTATCTTCAAGGTGGTTACTTGGATGAGGTGTGCCAGGAGTAACAGTTTGCAAGGAGTTTCTGTGCGCAGTAGAATGTGAAGTTTGAATGCTTGCTTGTCCAGAAATACTGGATTGATTATGTTCTCTTTCAGATGGTGCCAGCGACTGCACAGAAGATGCAGTCAACAACCTCGTTTGACCCTCTTCTCTGACCTCTGAACCGAGATGCCCAGAATTGACATCATCAACTATTTGTGGAGAAATCTGCAAGGACAAAGCATGGTTCGTATTTGACAGACATTGAGATGGAGGGGCCAATTGCAATCCAAAGCCTTGCAATGCAGAAGATTGACCCTGCTGTTGAGCAAAAGAAGCCGAACGTATCACTGGTTCAGGCATATCTGATGATTTATGGTCGGGAGAGCCCAAGTGGATTGCAGTGTTGCCCTCCCTAGATTGGTCCACCTTGTGAAGAAGCTCAAGCATGTTTTGACTGCAAAGGTCAATTTTTCACTTTTAATCCAAAATAATGAAACAAATGATGGTTTATTCATAGCCAATAATTAGGTCTGAATCAATATGCACAGACATCAATAGCAAGTTTGAAGGTACAATTATCAGCTACCTTGGATGAACAGTCCTGTTTGAACCATAAAAGGAGCCCGATCCATGAAAGGAAGCAGACATAGTAGAGTCATGGCCACCAAAATTTGTGATTCTAGAAGGCACTTCCTCTGCTCCTTTTGCATTTCTAAGCAAATCAGGTAAGTGATCCTGTAGAAGGGAAAACAAAAATAAATATCTTCAGGTACTAGATAGGCTTCGAGAAACATCAAAAATCATCAGTCCTAATCTCTACTAGCAGAAAGAAGTGCATCATTCACCTTTGCAATATCTGTGGCCCAGTTTGGGACAACATGACCCACAAACCTTGATTGCCCATAATATCCTTGCTCTTTACCTTTCAATCCTTGGGCAATTGGCTGAGGTACGCCCTGAGAATGTGTAGCATGTTTTGGCGAGTCAGCAGGTTCCATATCAACTCCCAAATTTCCCACTGGGTGATGCTGAAATTTGTGGGACCCAGAAGATTTTCGACCAACCTGACCAGGAGACTTCTGGTCGCTGCTGACCACATGACGAGAATCACTTCCACTTAACCAGGCATTCTCTTTCGTGCCACCTCCAGTAACAGTATGCTGACCGGGATGAGAATGACCAGAGCTATAGCTGTCAGATATCTCCTTCTGGTTGCAACTCTCCTGTTTTTTATCATGCATCTCAGTTTCACTTGATCCCCTATAAGAGTTATTCAGGGATGATTCCTGAGCCTGTGGGCCCTTGCTCGGTGGATATTGATATATTCCCACATTCTCATTTCCATCATATTTTTCAGAAGAACCAACAATTGTATGCTTCCCATAATTAATGTGATCACTATGTAGGACATGATGGTTCATTTCTTGATTGATCTTCGAAGTGCTTGAATCTCGCAGAGCAGTTTCATTATGAACCTGTGGACTACCTGTTCCAGATTTTACTTGCTCCAACCTACCAGATGAATTTGGGAAGGAAAGATTAAAATCAACCTTCCACATACCCCCATCATGATCCCTTTCCATGGGCATGGCTCTCTTATTGTCGCTGCTCTGAGCACGGTTTTCAATATCACTGGTTCCCACTGTACCATCCCCATTTGGTGAGAGTGACTCGTTAATGTTCCAACTATTTGTTTTATGAAACGACTGGCTACTAGTATTGTAGGATGACATGCTCTGCGGGTGAACCAAAGAACCCTGGATGTTCAAAACATTTAACTCCATATCCGCAGAATCTGCTGACCTGTGTGACTGCTCGTGAATCTGTCTTCCCCAAGCACCTTCAGAAGTTTTTTCAAAAGGAATAGGCATCTGAACTTGATGACTACCCTCGATGAGTGGCTTACTTACTTCCTTAGGCAATCTCTGAAAGGATTCATGGGACGCATTTGTCATTACTCTCTGAATCTCTCCAAATGTATATTTTACATTAGATTGCTGAAAATCAGACACTCTATGACGACCTGGACTCATATTTGCGTCGTCAAACAGAGGAAAGGGTCTTGAAGCTAAAGAAGAAGCAGTCTGCAAGTTGTTATCAACCCATGCCGTTGGTTGCTTCCCACTGCCACCCAACGACGTAGGATGATTCCCAGTTGACAGCTCTGATTTCTGAAGGCTCAAGCCACTCCACTCATCTCGTAGCCCTGTATCACCAGAAGCTTCTGCTACAGCTGACTGCATAAGAGCACTCCAGCTCCCACTCTGAACAGATGCAAGTGCATTCAAATGATCGGTACCTTCCAACTGATCGCCTCCTTCACTCATGCCACAAGTCCTGCCAAAAGAAGCACCCCAGATACCATCATCTGAATTGAACAAGATTTTCTCTTCAGTGGGATCTAGGCTAACCGATCCCTGAGAAGGGACAACCTCTGACACTGCTTTTTCCTGTAAGTTCCCCACCCAACCATCACCCTCCTGCCTCCCAAGAAATTCCTGCACCTGAACATTCCTTGGGAATTGATTCACTTGCTGAAAATTTCCCAATACAGAGCCATTGGGTAGAGTTTGTATGGGATCATGCCCAAACAAATTTTTCTCTTGAAAACCTTGCTTGGAAACAGGAGAACCATCCTGAGTGCAGAGCTGATCAGGAAATACAGGAGACTGAGCAACCTGAAAAGAATTAATGGCAATTGGCTGAATTACTTGCTTCTCTACTTGATTCCCACCAAACTTAGTTGAGATATCAGCACTGTCATGAGATATTCCTTGGACATGAGAATAACGACTCAAGTTGCCCCTTGCGCCACCAACAGGAGCGCCATATAAGGACTGATCGAACTGTTGAGGAGCAAACCCCATTGAACATAATGCCTGACCCTGGTCATGTGGAAGCATAAGCCCATTAGGAAATGCTTGAGCAGAAGTTGGCCCACTACGCTGTATCCAGTTCATGTTGCCAACCATATACATTTGAGAGGTGCTCGGTATCTTAGAGTCGCCTCCATCATGTTCCCGTGACCACATGTAGTTAGTTGCATCATGCATAGGTGCACCATTGCCCAAGGCAGGTAATTGATCACTAGACTGCTTTGCAACTCCAGAGAGTTGACTCAAAGAATGTTGCTGCCTTGCCTGCTGATCAAGTTGCTGAAGTTGCTGCTGTCTCTGGAGCTCCTGTAGTTGCTTGTGCATGACTTGCTGTTGCCACAGTTGCATATCGTTTAAACCCATCTGCTGCCTCAGCCAAGGTTGAGGTGCACCTGGTTCTTGGTTCCTCATAAGCTGCTGTTGGACCCCAAGAAAATCGTATCCAATCTTTCTGAATTTCTTACGAGGCCTGGACTGTGCTCAGGGCATTCCCTAGCTGTGTTTCAAGGATAGGTAAGCTTCTAGACATTAATTTCTGCCTGACGGATACTGAATCTTCCCCAAGAAACTCTACCTGATTGGGCCTCGTCTGGACACCTTGACTGTACATAAATGCATTTGAACTCAGCTGCTGGTTTCTAGGTTGGGTTTTCACGAACTCTGGTCTCAAATTTAGTTGCGCAATATCTGTGCCAATTGTTATTCTAGAAGACTGCCAGACATTTCCTCTCACATAATCTGTCGACACCAAAGCAAAATGCACAAAATAAATAAACAACTCGATAAATAAAATCTGTGAACACAAGGTACAAATGAGCTTGAAATTGTTTATCAATAATTGATTTTGTGTGTGTGAGGGGGGGTGGGCTAATGATGGGGACATTAGAGGACCTACTCAGGTGTAGGGGTGTACACCGAGTCAAGCTGGCCTCAGCTTGACTCGGCTCGGCCACTAGCTGATCCCAGCTCGAACTCGGCTCAGCTCGGTCTTCGAGACTGTCTAGCCAGCTCGGTTTGGTTCGGTCAGCAGCTCGAGCCAGTTCGAGCCGAGTTTGAGCCAAAATCAAGCCTCTGCAGCATTTTCACAAACACATGTTGTGCACTTTCAATTTCTCACTGTGTGTAAAACAGCAACAGCTGTTTGCAAGTATTTTCATCAAACACCTTCTAGGCAACATCAAAATCAAGAAAAAAATGATATTTGCTTCATGTACATACCTTCCTTGCCACTAGCCGACACTTCGTTGAGTCATTTCATCAAACACTTGGTGAGCAACATCAATATCAAAGTAACCGAGTCACCGAACTAGTTCGATCTGAGTTCGATTCGAGTTGGGGTTCGATCTGAGTCGAGTCGAGCTCAGGCAAGCTCGAACTCGGTTCAAAATCTTTTCGAGCTCAAAAAAATCAGCTCGACTCGGCTCAAACTCAGCTCCGAACCGAGTCGATTCGAGTTTTTCGAGTCGAGTCGAGTCGAGCGAGCTAACCGAGCTAACTCAGTTCGTGTACACCCCTACTCAGATGTACCAAAGACGGAGACAATCACCCATTTCAGCACAGCTTTCTTTATGTATGGGAGACGAGTTCCAGATGAGGCCTGCCGAGCCATTTTGAAGACCCCACATGCATTGGACGTGCATCAGGAAGACCCCATTTTGAGATGATGCATGTGGGTTGTTTAGGAGACTATTTTAGTCATAAGATTTCTATTTCGTGTCGATCCGACCGTTGGATCTTGTCGATCAGGCCATCGGGCCACCAAATCTTTCTAATCTGAGCCCCTTAGACTCTGATCTTGCTTTCTTTATATTTTTTCTTATTTTTAGGATTTATTTAATGGTTGGGATTAATAATAAATGTTTTAGTTTTCTTATTTTGGATGATGGGCCACTTTACTTAAGTGAGTGGCATAGTTGTAATTATGCTGAATTTTAATTCTGAATTTTTTTAATTATAAAAGCACAGGGTGAGTAGAGTTTTAACCCTAGTGGAGATTTGAGAAGAAAAAAAGAAGAGAGAAGCTCTCTTGTGTAAATGAATTTTTCTCATTATTTTCTAAGGTTTAAAATTTTAAAAATTAAAAATAAAAATAAAAAAAAATAATAAAAAAAAACCTCCCTTCCAATTAAATTGTGGAAGGGTACAAACTTGTTTCGTGGTGGATTCCCCAAGGTACATCATTCATGTTCCTCATCTTCGAAATGTATTCTTTTTATTCTCATGTCTTCCTCTTTTCCTTCCCATTACAATCTTTTAAATCCTAGATCTTCAATTTCCTATTTTCCCCAATTTCTAAAAACCCTGATTTCAAAATCCTCAATTCCCATGAATCCTAATTTTTCAAATTTCAGATTTTCCCCTTCCTAACCCTAATCATAAAACTCACTAGTCATTCCTTTGAGTGTGGAACGTGCCTATGCTAAATTGGAAGTTTTATCCTTCCATCGAGCCTAGTCTTAATTGATTTATGTGATTTCTTAACATACAGGCATGTGATTCAGGTTAAATCAGATTTTATTTCCTATTATTTACTCTTAATTACTTGGTGGATTAGCATCTTTTGTTAATTAAATTACTTAATGGACTCTTTCATAATCTCCACGTTGCATGCTAGCATTAAATCATGTGTCCTGCATCATGTAACACTACAAGGGATTGAACCCTGGATCACTCACACAGACTACACTCTCTACCAGCTCATCTAACATGCGGGAGACTTGAAATTCAACTAGCTAATTAAACCAGGGATTGAACCCCGGATCACTCACACACACTACACTCTCTCTACCAGCTCATCTAACATGCAGGAGACTTGAAATTCAATTAGCTAATTAAATAGTTTGAAACTAACATTTAACTTTCGTCTACCAGAAAACTCACAGAAATGATAAAACCTAAAAAATAAAAAAATAAAAACAACACTGTAAGGTTTTGGGAAAATTGCATAATCCTTAAACCCACTATATGCACCGTGACTAGCAAACCCACCCATTACATGGATAGAAAGCTGAATAACATGGCAAATATGTCAGATGAAGTAAAAGAGAAGCCTAATAAAGCAGCCAACTCATATATACCTGACTCTATGCTGTGTTCCTTCAGGTTGGAATTTGGGATTGCTTCATTCTGTCTCCGATTGCAAAACCATGGATTGCTATTCAAGATTGGCCAGTTTTCACCCTGAGCCTGAGCCTGAGATTGCTGCTGGTTCTGTGACAGGTTTTCTTGCAGGAAGAAAATGTGGAGGTTGTTGGGAACTTCATTGCCAGGCATAGATAAGCCTGTGTGCAAAATGTCTACAGAAGATCCTCTATTACGTTCCTGATAACATAGAACAGATCCTTTTTATGGACAACAAATTCACCTGGATGGCACTTGCTACATCTGAAGAGCCAAAAAGTGATGCTCCAACTTACAACTCTCCCACTCCAAAATGCTGCAGCTTACACTTTTTCTATAAGTATCAGAACTCCTATAAAGGCAATGCTCCCCTCTGCTCCCCAGCTTGAATTCCATCCTGAAGACCATCAGGCCAATAATCCAAGATAAAAATGTAGGAACAATACTTAACAAAGAAAGCATGAATATCAGCTACATCTTATAAGTACAACATTGTATCAGCACAAGCTGGCCACCAAAGTGCATTTACGGATCTATATATCTATGTCTATATACACAGAAAATTTCTCCTAGGAACCTGTCCCATGAGAACCCTTTGAGAACTCATCTCACATGATGTGTATATGCAACCTGGGCCATACGGACCCTTCACCTGGCTTGGATGAAGAGTCGAGTAAAAATCACAATATTATGCAACTCAAGTGGGCCCAATGAAAATCAAGGGTGGGCATCCCCTCAAACTTTGTTGGGGGCCCACCTGATTTTTGGATCAGGCTAATTTCTGGGCCCTAGAGGTTGAGGTTACTCAACCAGTGGACGGATCAGATTGCGTACACGTAAGGGCTCTCTCTCTCAGCTCATGAAAATAGCTTAAGTTGCGTGTAGCCTACGCTACATGATAATTGGCATATGCTACACGCTAGATGAAATATGCTACACATTATGTCATGTGCGGTCGCATATGCGAATATGCGATCGCATATATGTGGGCCAATCGCATATGCGGCAGTGGCATATGCGATCCCTGCACATATGCGATCGCATAATGGCCAACAGTCAGATTTCTGACCGTTTTTTTACCCTTTTTTTTTTAATCCGAATTTTTACTCTATAAATATGCATTCTAAGCATTCCTACATGTAAAAAAAGCTCAAACTCTCTCTATTCTCTATTTCTCTTACTACATGCTCTCTTACATATTTCTAATTCTAACTTCTAAGCACTTTACAATCAACATTCTACATCCACTCTTCTCCATCCATATTCCATTTCCATATTTCTTTTCTTTTCTTTCAACTTTCAAGAATCAAGAATCAAGGAAGGGTACAAGAATCAAGAATCAAGAATCCAAGATACATGATGCATCATACATCATACCATTACCATCCATATTCAAGAATCAAGATTCAAGAGTCAAGAGACTCCTCACTCCTCTAGTCCTCTCCAATCTCCATCCACTAAGTTTTCTAAGTTCTAACTTCTAACTTCTAAGTTTCTAACAACTTCTTTCTATCATTTTTTTTTTAAAATATTTTGTTTGTTAATTGATTTGTTACTTTGTTAATTGTTAGTTGTTAGTTGTTACAACTTACAACTTACAAGTTTGAAGTTACAAGTTACATCTTACAAGTTAGAAGTACAAGTTACAACAAGATTTCAAGATCAATACTCAAGTGAAGGGGCAAAGGTGAAGAGAAGACGAGTAGACAACTTAGAGTCGAATTTGGAAGTTGAAAGTTGGAAGTTAGGAACCTCTTTTAGATTTGTTACATTTGTAATTTTACTTTTATTTATGTGTAAATCTCTCTCTCTCTCTCTCTACAAGTGTAACTCAACTCTCTCTCTTTTTCTCATTTTCTTTTCCCTCTTCTTCTCCCTTTCTACAAGTGTAAGTGTGTAAGTGCGTGTATGTGTAAGTGTAAATCTCTCTCTCTCTCGTGTATGTGTAAGTGTAAATCTCTCTCTCTCTCTCTCTCTCTCTCTCTCTCTCTCTCTCTCTCTCTCTCTAGGCTCTTTACTCTTTACTCTTACTCTTACTTACTCTCTTAGATCTACTTCTTTCTTACTTCTTAGTTCTTCTTCTTAGTCTCTTACTTTACTTTAGTTTTCTTTTTATTTGTAGTTTACTTTCTAGTTTCTAGTTAGTAGCTAGCTAGTTACTTTTTAGTGCTAATACACACCACCATCCACCATCATAATGTCTTCTTCCCAATCTTCCTCTTTGAAGCCCAAGTCGAATGACCCGAGTTGGAAGTATGGGCACTACCATAGTGCTACCGAAAAGACACATAATATGTGAGTTATGTAGATTTATGAGTTCCGGTGGCATTGCAAGGCACAAGCAACACCTTGCACATTTACCGGGGTCAAATGCAAAAGCATGCGACAAAATTACTCTAGAAATCTGAAGGGAGATCGTGGAGTATATGGAAAAACAATCAAGAAAGAAATGCGATGGTGCCCTACGTCAGAAGGAATATATGGAACAAGATGCAGATGAAGATATAAATGTAGTTAATATAGATGAAACTAGTCTCACTCCCCCTACTTCGACAGGCTGGTCTAGACCACAAGTACAACCATCGAAAAGAGCTCGAGGGCATGGGCCCATAGATAGATGGTGTAGACCACATCCCGAGGATGTGGTCAACCAGGGACGGCTAAATCAACTTTAGAGAACCGGTATAAACAAAAAGATAGGAAAACCACAATTCAATATATTGCTAAGTGGTTTTACCAAACCGACGTTGCTCTCAACGCCGTTAAATCGAAAAGCTTCAAAGTAATGATTTAGGTTATAGGTCGATTTGGACCTAGGCTTAAACCTCCTTCATATCATGAAATGAGGGAGACATGCCTAAAAACTGAAGTTGAATATACACAATTCTTCATAGCTGAATATAGGGAATCATGGAAAATATATATTTGTTCACTAATAGCCGATGGATGGACTGATAGATCCGGTCGGTACTTTTTAGTAAATTGTCCAGCTGGGACAATGTTCTTGAAGTCAGTGGATGCGTCAGGCCATTCACACACATGAGAATATTTTTTTAACTTACTAGATAGTGTAGTTGAAGAAATAAGTAAGGACTACGTTGTACAAGTAATTACAGATAACGCAGCCTCGTATGTAATGGTCGGTCGTCTTCTTATGGAGAAGAGGCGACGTTTATTTTGGACCCCCTGTGCAACCCATTGTATTGATCTTATGTTAAAAGATATATGTAGATTATTTATAAATGTGATTGCAAAGGCTAGAAGAATTACGGTCTTTATGTACAAACACGCCTTTCTTCTCAGTCAAATGAGAAAACAAATTGGGGGTAACTTGCTACGTCCAGCAGTCACCTGTTTCGCTACAGCCTTTTTAACACTACAAAGGCTACATGCAAAGAAATCAGAACTTAGAAGCTTTGTAGTGTTAGCCGATTTTACAAGTGGGCTTTGGTTAAAGAAGGTTGAAGGGAAACGGGTTCAACAAACAATTCTTTCTCAAAGTTTTTGGACTCAAGTGGTAAAGGCGCTAAAATCATCTGAGCCCTTAGTCACTGTGTTGCGATTGGTGGACGAGGATGAGAAGCTCGCAATGGGCTACATATATGATGCGATGGAGATGGCGAAAAATGAGATCATGGACCATTTTAACTATAGAGACCATGATTACAGGCCAATTTTAGATATTATAGATAAAAGATGAGGCAGTCAAATGTCATCCCCATTGTATTCGGCTGCTTACATCCTTAACCTAGCCTGTTTATTTGTTTCTGCTGATCTAACAGAAGCACTGACTATGCATATGGTTGGATTTATTGATGTCTTGGAAAAAATGATTCCAGATAGAGGAGAACAGGACAAGATCTCAACTTTGCTGGACTTCTACAAAAAAAGTGAAGGGACATTCTCAAGGGATATCGTAATAAGACATCGGACAATGAAATTACCCAGCAAGTACTTCTATGAATGAATGTTAGTGTATTGTCAACTATGTAATGAACTCTTACAAAAAGTTTTTCTACAAAGTGTCTCTAAGAGACTAAGTCACTAACCTATACTTAAACTGTTTTTCTCAGCTGACTGGTGGAGGGCCTATGGAGTAGACCCGAACAGGAAGGATCCAGCTCTAAAGAAGCTGGCTATGAAGATTCTTGGACTCACGTGTTCGGTCAGTGGTTGCGAGCGCAATTGGAGCACATTCGAGGGGGTAAGTTTAGATTGTTTAGTAATTGTTTTGTTTTTTTGTAAACTTTAATTTTTTTAGTGGCCTAAGCTAAATTAATTACCTAAATAGCTAATGCCAAATACGCTTTCTTTCTTGCAGATTCATACCAAGAAAAGGAATCACCTTGAGTAAAAAAAGCTCAACAACTTAGTTTTCGTTCAATACAATTAAAAATTGCGAGAACGATTCCAAAGAAAGAAAAGCCTGGCTTCTTTGACCCTATCTGCTTAGATGAGTTGGATGAAGATAATGAGTGGCTCGTAGAGACGGAGGACCCAGTATTTGCTGGAGAGGATCTGACATGGGCACAAGTTGAAGATGCCGCATATGGATCAACACGTGGTGAAGGTAGTAGTACCACTCGAAGGCGAAGGACGGGGGGAGCCGGGGGGCGAGTAGTAGCCATCAACCCGTTGATGAAATTGAAGAGATTAAAGAAAGAGAAGGTGATAATGATGATCAAATTGAAGATCATCCACCATTGGATGTTGATGAAGTATTAGTACATACAGATGATGAAGAAACGAAAGAAGTGTATGTGGAAGAAGGAGATGACTCGAATGATGATGATGATGGTGGTGGTGGTGGTGGTGGACCTGGTGGTGATGTGACACAATGGATGCTAGATCAATGTATATGATTAATGATTATTGATTAAATAAATAATAATTACATAACTTCTTAATTTTGTTTAATGCTTGTCTCATAAGTCTAAGTGTGTTGATGTTGTTGATTGTTGATAACTTGATATTGATAACTTGATATATTATGTATTGTATCAACTATCATGTACATGTAGTGTTGAATGTTGAATATGGATACTTGATATATCATATTTCATATTTGTTATTGTTAAATGTAACTAAAAGTCTAAAATGTTAATTGTTAAGATTTAAGAAGTTAACTATATTGTAATTTGTAAATTGTAAATGTATGATGTATCATTATCATATGTATGTAATTGGTTGGTTTTATTTTTTTTTTTACTTAAATTAAATGTATTTCATGTCCCAATGACATATAATAATTTATTTTGATTTTTCTGATTTTTTGTGAATTTTTTCTGATTTTTCTGATTTTTTTTTAATTTTTTGAAAAAATGCGAAAAAAAAAAAAGTATATGCGACCGCATATGCGATTGTGCGATCACATATGCGCACACGCATATGCAATCGCACAGGATCACATATGCTATTTGACAACATTGTACGTACCTAACATTGCAAGTTATTTCACTACAACATTAATCAATTAATGTTTTCAATGATTTGTTGCATGTTTCTATTTGCAATAAAAAATTAGTTCATCTTTTCAAGGCTTCTAGTAAAATAATATAAGTAACACTAACAATATTAAATCAGTTTCGTAGTTCTTTCTCCACCTTTATACTTAATCATTGCCATTTCTTATTACTTGAGGTTGCATTTGATTGCACCAAATAACATAAAATTCTGTTAAATTTCATTATTAATCAGTCTAATTTCGTGTAGGATATCATGAATTGGTGTAACCAAGCGCAGCCTTTGATTAAAAACCTACAAATTGCGTGTAGCTTACACTACACACTATGTAGCTTATGCCTCACACTATGTAGCTTACGCTATACACTATTCGTTATTTAAAACACTGATACATACAAACACACATACATACATATTATAGTACTACTAAAATTAACGGGATGTCTAATGTTTTCAATGATTTGTTGCATGTTTCTATTTGCAATAAAAAAATTAGTTCATCTTTTCAAGGCTTCTAGTAAAATAATATTAGGTACACTAAAAAAGAGGTGGGGACACCCTGTGTCTTCAAAAAAAAAATTTAACTGGATGTCTGGCCCTGTCCTGACCTGTCGTTAACCAGGTCCAACCTGACCCACAAGCCCAATAAGACCCAATTTTTAAATGGGTTCAAAAAGATGCCATCCCAACCTGACCAGTTTCTTAACAGGTCCAAAAATCAAATGTGGATCCAGACCCGTTAAAATCAGGTCACATCCAGAGGCAGGTCTACCCATTGACAGCCCTTATATTTATGTTTTATAAATTATTTCATGTTGTTAAGAAGCACTTGCTTACTGAGTACCAAAAAAGATTTACATGAACCATTAACCAATAAAGAATAAAAAGGATCAAAAAGAAAATTAAGAATTATAGTCACTGTTGTTATTTGAAAAACGAAAAATGAAAGGTGTAAAGATATGTCTATGTATGTATGTATATTACTAACCTATCCCAGAAAATGTACAGCTCTGAAAGGGATAAAAGGGGAAAATCAACTTTGAGGATGGTGTGTGCATGTTTCCTCTAAATGCCACACTTCGCCTGCATGGAAGATCAGTTTGTTAGCGAAAGTAAGGAAAAACCAGAAACCAAGAAATCTTAACTCGTAACAGAGTAAATTAACAAGCTGCAGCGTCAGGCCTTTCAAATCAACAGTGATTGGTTGAAATTTCTTAAATGCTTTAAAATCCAAATATGAATGGTTTTCAGGGGAAACGAAAAATCAGCAAATGGCACAAGTGTTGGTTTTTAAAATTCTTTACACCATTCCATCTTCTAATTGCAAAAGCTAGCACTCAGATCATAACCAAGTTAGAGAAGGTGAAGTTATCAAGAATTGGTCACAAACATTTGTGAAAATAGTGACTAACAATTGTGGATGGATAATCAAGGTGTTCCAAAACGATAATAGTGGCCGTAACGGCCACCACTGTTACTGTTATGATATGGGCCATTACGGCCCTTTTTATATTTTTTGAAAAAACTGTTACAAGAACATTACGGGACCATTACAGGGCCGTTACGAGACCGTTACAGGGCCTCTACAGCCTGTTTTTTCTACAATGGCCGTTTCGACCGCATAATGCGTAACCGATGGGGACATCACGCGTGCACACTCACGCACGCCGCCCCCCCTTACACACGTACGCAAGGAGTATGAAGGCCCCACAGTCGATCTGGATTGATGACGACGTCCAGGGAGGGCCTCCTAGCTAGAAGACGGAGTTTTGGTTCATTGGAATGAGCCCGATAGTCAAATAAAGTCCATCATGGGATCTCATGATCGTGGCCCACTAGTCTAATTAATCTCATATTTTAGGTTTTGCTTATTAATGTTATTTAGAGTATCATAGATGGTTTAGATTACTTTGATTAGTTATTATTTGTGTTTACTTCATCGGCAAGCAATAGGTTGCGCACATGGCGCGAGTTTTTGGAATATAGGGTTTTCTTATAAATAAGCACCCCTTGTAGGCTTTTTTTCTTAATGAAGATGAATAAAAATTGTTGTGTTTTCCTGCTCCTTTCCGAGTTATGAAAACCTAATTGAATGCGAAGCCCTCCCTTCTTTGAAGAGCTAACTACCATGGTGCAAAGCCATATCTATCCCGATTCACTCCCATCTTCTATCATCCACCCTTCTCATCTCCCACAATCATCTGCGCTACAAATCTGTCCTTTATTGCATCAATTTTCCTCTCTTCAACAGGATTCCAGAATCTGGCCCTGTAGGAGGGCTGAAACTTCAGCAGAGCACCACATGCAGACCGGACCTTGGATCAGGCTGAAACTTGGAGAGTGTGGCTCAACCCTGACCGACCAGACCCAAGAAAGCATTTTTTGGGTTCATGGGCCCCACGCACGTGCGGCCAGCCATCGGCGCATGTGCGTCAGACCCAACCTGTTGTCCACACACGCGGGCTGTTTACAGGTTCTCTCTCTCCTCTCTTTCACTCTTCTCTCACCTGATTTCCCTAACCCTAACTCTAGATTGTCTTAAATCTCAATTTTTATGCCCTTTTCTTCAACCCTAGGGTTCCCCGAATTGAACCTGTGAATCAGTTGGATTGGGGAAATATTTTTGTGCGTGTGGATGAATTTACTCTCCTTTGAGCATTGTTTGGTCTATAATTTTACTTCATCCAACCCTAGCATGTGTAGGCCTGGACCCTCATAGATTCTCATTGTTGAGTGCTTGACGTTATGTGGGATGTGGAATTTTCTGTGATTGTCTCTGAACCAGTGTAATCTAAAGCTTGAAAATCTTGCACATCATATTTGAATTTCATGTCCTGCATCAATAACGATTATGACCGTTACCGTTACGTAACCGATTTTGAATACCTTGTGGATAATAGATATGGTTGCCTAAGCAATATAAAGATAGAGAAAAGAACTAAAACCATAATATATTTTTCTATGGGGTTATGAACGGAAGAAAATGCTTGAACATAAGAGGATTACTTGGATTTTGGACAGTTCAAACAAAAGAAATCACAGCATGGGACCAGGAAGTTCCACCATGGAGCAGCCCAAGGAGAGACAACACAGACGATCCTAACTGCTTGATTTGACAAGAAATATGAATGGCTAAAAACAGCTGACTGAAGGTTCACATTCAATACTTGGCAGGTTAGGATCAACATGGTAAAAAGAAATCAGGAAGTAGGATTAGCATTCATCCCTTTCGAAAACCCATTCTTGTCTTGAGAGTGGTGCTCATTCGAAACAATCTTTAACCTTTACGCTGTGTTTGGTAGCAGAAGTCAACTGAATTACAAACAATCAGTTTAATCAAGAAGAAATGAAAATTAATGATGCTACTTGTATTCATAGTGAGGAAGTAGCCAATTCAGATAAACTTTCAAAGAATCAAGTTGATCCACTGGTCAGGTGGGCCACAGTTTGCAAAACAAATGTATGGCTCTCAAAAACTTGGCTGAAGTTTTCTAATCCATTTGTTTCTAATATTAGGTCCCATGTGCTGAGAGGACCAGATTTAATTTTGGGAAAACATGTAAAATGTCAGACCAACCTGATGGATGGATTGGATCTCGCAACTACGTGCCATGCTGGCACATACATGACCTTTATTGCACAAGTGTGTGTGCTAGGAAAAGCTCAAGGAAGAAAACTTTTTTTTTCACGGGCACTTTCTGACCGATAGTTGCTATTCAATTTGACAGTGCATCCAAACGCACCCATAGGCCACATTTGGATGCACAAGTTGAATTGAACTGAGAACAATCACCTTAACCAAAAAGAAACCACAGAAAGCAATGATGTTTTGTTTCCTAGCAATCATATCGGTGGAGTTAGTGCTGATACTGCAGTTGAGTCCTTGTCAAGTCCAACTTGGAAAATTCTATTGCAATTCAGAGCTCATAACCTCAACAAGACCGCTAAGGAAAACCCCAATCTGACTAGTCCCACCATATCAGACTCATCATCGATTTCAATTGGAGACATATCCAAACACACACCTAGATTTTCTTTTCTTTTCTTCTTTTTTGCAGGAAAATGGAATTTCATAAATGGAGAATTAAAAAACATGAACTTGTGATTGTAACTTGTACTAATGAAACCATGAATTTCAAATCTTGGCTCTCGAAATTGATGATTTCTACAAAAAGAATGCAATCAAGTACAGATGCCATAGATATCATGAAATTCCAAACACTCCGACCTAAAAAGGGAAAAACAAAAGAACCACTGAGAGCAGAAACCAACACTTCTGTTCTGACTCAATTCCTACGAGATCGACCGTAAAGGCGATGAATTCCGGCCGTCAAATGGAAATTCAAGATTAGGGCAAGAAAACAACGCTGATTTGGAACGTGTTTGATTCTCAAAGACGGACGAAAAAAAAAAAACAGGGAAGATCCTTCTAGAGAGAGAGAGAGAGAGAGAGATACTTGGGACGGAGTGAGGTCCTTTCCTTGAATCGAGAATGGTGATTGTGTCAGATTTACGGTTTTGCCCCTCTAGCTAGGGTAGAGACAACGTCTTGGAAAGAGAAGAGGGAAACGCTTCTTTCATCTTTTTCAGAGTCCTGAGAGCAGCAGCTAACAGACGGCAAGGTAGGGAGGGAGGGAGGGAGTTCTGAGAGAGCAGCAGCAGCAGCTAACAGAGAGAGAGAGAGAGAGAGAGAGAGAGAGAGAGAGATTTAGTAGGGAATTTCATTTCAACGAGAGCTGAGAAAGAAAGGGCAAGCATGGTTCGGAACCGAGGCTTATCTTCGGAACCCGAAGCTGTGGTTAGTAATCGAAGCTGTGGGATCCGGCATAGGACCGGAATCTTCGGCAACACGTATTTTACACAGCGCGTAAAACACCCAAGATTTGTGGAGCCCACGTGCTGTATATGTCAAATCCACTCCGTACATCAGCCTCCAGCCTCGATTATACACGCTGAAGAAAACAAACCAGCCATGACTAGTGACCACTAGTGGCTGCTTGGTTTGTTTTTAATTATACCCGTGTGCCAAAATCGATGCAACTAGTCCTAATCCATACCGATAAACTTTGAGGCAGTGTTGAAATAACAAGATACATTCAATGTCAATATATACACACACGCGAGCGCGGGAACGCTTACCTGCGAACCAGTTCGTACGTAGTGTTTTTCTGAGAACTCATCATATCTGATGAATCTCGCAAATCTGAACGGTCCACATGAAGCAAAACCTCATGAAACCCCTTGGTATGGATTTTTACTTTGATACGAAACTTTAGTGGTCCATGAAAAATGAAAACAATTTCTTCCCTTGATTTGAATTTCTCTTTGCTATGGCCTACCAGAATCTTAGATCAGGGTGAAAATTCACCCCATTAAGGTTTCATGGGATTCCGCATCTTATGAACCGTTCGGATTCGACATCAATGACACATGTGCAAAGGTGTGCACGTGCATAGGTGCGTAGGTGAGCATGCCTCTATATATATATATATATATATATATATATATATATATATATATATATATATATAGATATATATATATATATATATATATATATATATATATATATATAAACATATTCTAAAAAGATCAATCCCTTGATCATTTATGATCATTTACAAATTTTGATAATGGTATGGAGATAATCAAATGGTGGAGTTATTCCTTTAAAATTAGATTACTAAGGTAGGGATGGGCCAGATGAGGTTGAATATTGTCTTCCTCAAGGGGATAACTACTCTTAGGGCCTGTTTGACTTTCCATGATATATGTAAATCAAGGTAAACACATAATTATTACTTTTTCATATTGTTTTAAAATACAAGAGTAAGTTCACCTCAAAATTTGAAAAAAAAAGTATTAACTTAAATATGTGGACCCCACCATAATGTACATGATATATCCACACCGTCCATCTATTTTATTAGAACATTTTGGAGCATTAACCAAAAAATGAGGCAGATCCAACACTCAAAGGGCCCACACGAAAGGAAACAATGGCCTTAATTCGTCCACCATTGAAAGTTATTTTCTTCACTAGGCCCAAATTGACATTTTTTTCATCATCTAACCCGTTTATAGGATCACACAAGCATGGATAAGAGGAATACACAAATATCAGTTTGATCCAAAACTTTTAAGGGCCCTAAGAAGTTTTTAATGATATGCGTTCGATTCCCGTTGTGTTCCTGTGGTGTGGTCCACTTGACCTTTGGATCTGCATCATTTTTTTGCTCATTCCATAAATTTGGTTGGCATAACAAATGAGCGGTGTGGATAAGTAGCATACATCACGATAAGCCCCACATTAATGTTGTAAATATCTCGGTTTAAGTGTTGAAAAGGTAAGTTGTCACATCTGCATTGGAAAAGATGTGGTAATTACCTTGGTAAATAATTATTACTCATTTACATGGTAATTACACTTAAGCCGGAAAATCAAATAGACCCTAAACTCTTCAGAAAAATACTTTGAATTCACGAAGAAAAATAAGAATATATAAATAAATTCTATAAAATTTGAAATTTCATTGATAGATTAGAAAAATGAATTTACAATCCTTTAAATAATGACACCAAACCTTAGAACAAGTTTCATAATCAAACTCCAACTCAAACTCCCTAAAATTCGTAACTTCCTATGAATAGTAAATTTACTATTTATTGTAAGTGTCATATCTAGCTTAACTACATTATTCTCCTAATTTTTCTAAGCACTTTTCATGTTGGACACAACTCCTAAAGCTCAAAGGATGAATAGTTATTATCAAACTAAAACTTACTATAAATAGTAAAAATGGAAATAAAATGGATTTTCGACCGTCGATCTAATAGAATCTCGCAAATTCGGCGTGGGCAAGTAGCTTCTCCTACCCTAAAATTATATATGATATGTCGAGTAACTCATTTCGATTTGCGAGATAAGGCTGTTGTAAGGTTCTAATGGTCCGGATCACCTCCGCCTCCGTCGAGTGTTCTCTAGTCCATCTTGGACATGAAAGTGTCCGCGACCCGCTCTACATCAGTCCTCTCCACTTCAAAAGAACTCATCCTCAAGTTCTCGTCTTATTTAGTTCATGATACTTAGTCGAGTACACGACGTTGAAAGTACGCGTGATCTTCATATCATCCAAAAGATCAACAATGTAAGCGTTGTCATTGATCTTTCGGAGGATTGTTACCAATCCAATCTTTTTGTTCTTCAACTTGTTGTAAGTCCTGCTCAGAAATCTCTCATTGTATAATGGACCATAACTTGGTCGCCTATCTCGAACACTTTTTGTCCTTGATAGGTTATGCGCCTTGTAACGATATGGCCAATTTACGGTTCGCCTTCTTTTGGTCTAACCATATTAGGAATGTATCGATGCCACGTCCTACATCAAACCCCTCCACTTCGAAAAAACTCGTCCTCGAGTTACTCAAGAGACTTCGCTCATGATTTTCAAATAATTTCTGGCGCCAATGTTTATTAGTCTTTTCCTTGTGCTTTGCATTAGGCTCTTGAGCTAACACAATTCATGTACTCATGCTCTCATTGACCTAACTAGTATGGATCAGTTACATCACCTTTGCTTGCAAGATCTCACATTCTTTCTAATAATGTGAGGAATATGGCAATCTCTCCTATGAGACAAGATCAATATGGTTTTGTATATCTCGTATGGGAGACAATTCCTTAGGGAGTTCATCGAGCACAAAATCACCTTGAACTCCTACAACTCTAGTTTTAAATCCTTTGAGATGTTCACAGGCTCCATATTTTTTTCATTTTCAACTAATGCATTTACATCTCATGTCTCCTTAATTGTTTAACAAAATCATATTTACTTATGAGAGAATGTCCCTCCACTTTAAAAGTCTTTGGTTGGTTCTCCGTTCCCATATAGATGAGGATAATCTTTCTAACCTCTATGCATAGCATCAATATTATTTTGCCAAGGTCGACCAAATAACATGTGACAAGCTTCCATGTCGACTACATCACAAAGTACTTGATCTTTATAGATTTTACTAATTGAAAACGAGACAGTGCATTGTTCGGTTACCTCTGGTTTGTTGACCTCCTTGATCCATCAAATTGTGTATAGAAGATTGGTGTCTTTCTCTTTTCAGTTGTGGTTTTTCCACCATTGTTTTCGACATGAGTTTCTCACTGCTCCTAACATCGATGATCATATTACAGACTTTTTGGTTTACAGTGCACCTTGTTCAAAAGATATTGTGCCGCTATAAATCTACCTCTACATTTGGCATGTACAACGGCTTCTTTGCGATCAAAGTGGTGGCTTGTGATTCACCATCATCGGGTAGTGCTCTGCGAAAATCGAGACTGTGTCGTACAGCAACCATGAGCGATTGAGCATCGCCTTAGGCTTAGGGTGGAATTAACACATCTGCAATACAGTCAAGGGTTGCGTACAGCCCTTGCATGGTCAATTGACTCTCCCGATGGAAAGCTTTCATTCTTTCCCAAAGATAACGCTTCCATGAATCATCATCCATAGGATTTTGGTCCATACCTTCGTTATTTGACATCGGTATGAGGCGAGTCCTCGCACTGATACCAATTGGCACAAGGATAGGCGTGATGAGGTCGATCACCGTCTTCCTCAGGGGGATTCCGAATCCATGGAGCTTCTCTAGACTCCTCATAGAGAAACCTCGAATCCACAAGGGAAAATACGAAGATAACAATAAATTCTAAAAAATTCAAAATTTCATTGGTAGATGATAAAAATGAAATTACAATCTTTTAAATAGTGATATCAAACCTTGGAAGAAGTTTCAGAATCAGACTCCAACTCAAACTCCCTAAAATTTGTAACTTACTATAAATAATAAAGTGTCCTATTTGGCTTAACCACGTTATTCTCCTAATTTTTCTAAACACTTTTCATGTTGGACACAACTCCTAAGGCTCAAAAGATGAAAAGTTATAATCGAACTAAAACTGATTATAAATAGTAAAAACAAAAATAAAATGAATTTTCAACCGTCGATCTGATAGAATCTCGCAAATTCGGGGTGGGCAACCGGCATAATCCGGTTAGTTGGCTAAAGTAGCTTCTCCTACCCCGAAATCATATATGGTACGTCAAGGAACTCATTCCAATTTGTGAGATACGCCTATTGTAAGGTTCTGACGGTCCAAATCACCTCCGCCTCCAATCAGGCCTTCTCTAGTCCATCTTGCACATGAAAGTGTCCACGACCTGCTCTACATCAGTTACTCTGTGCTTTCAAAATACAATGCAAATAAAAAATAAAAAATAAAAACTAACAATCAATTACTAGCAACAACGGCAAGAATACTTGAAAGAATAGTTTAATATTAGATACAGAATGAAACAAACATATGAGTGTAAACTTAGATTACAACTAAAAATTATAGCTAAAAATTACTGTTATTGGATTATCACTACTTCTAAGATAAGCTAAGAAAAAGATAAATTGCTGGATTCGATTTGATTGATTGTTATGTTGTTTTGGTTTTTTTTTTTTTATATGTTTTCTCTAGCACATTCATTTACTATTTATATATTCATGTTGTAGCTTATTTCTCAATATCATTCTTCCATTAATGTAACGGTTATCGGAGTCTAAAAGCCTTTTCTAAATTCTTCTCTTTTCTATATCCTTCTTTTAGTATGTTTCTCTTTACGACGGTTTTTCACTTCTGAATGTCTCTCGCCCGCTTTACTTATGTTGGCCAAGGCTTTGTCTTGGTTGCCTTCAGTCACCTTTTATATCTTAAATAGCTCAACCACACTTCTTATATATCAACTACAACACTTCGTTGACCATCCACTAACATGCAAAAATAAACTTAAGTCAGTTGTAAGCTCACAAAAAGCATTCAAAATCTTTAAAGATCTTTTTATCCACTTCTTATTCCTCATACAATGCCACATGTCACTCTCCTATTGGCTTTCCTAGAATTGTTAGAAATAGGGTACAACATTGCCCCCACATCACTTCACCTTTAGTAAAAAGGTGACAGCAATGCTGTTCTGTTGCTCGATATCATAAATGTAATATAGTCTGTTAATCCACGCATTGTTTCCCTCATTGATTATACTCGACCGATGCCAGGTCAAGAGATAATGTTTGTCTCACGCTTCTAGGTTGTCCATGCGACATGTCATATAATAGCGTATCGTACAAGTCATGATTTCTCCTTCGTTAATGCACACATGTCGTGGCCGATACATAAGCAATTCTTAAGTCGATGCTGCTCTCTTCTCATTCTTTCTCTCTTTTACACAAACACTTTCCAATTTCCTCTCCTCAATCCTGACTATGGTTGCATTTTCCTTTTCTTTTGCTCCAGTTTTCCACTTAGAATGCTTCATTAAAGACTTAAATGTCTTATCATTTAAAGTGATTGATGATCTCCACTTCAATATTCCAACTAAACCAGACATTGCAGTTTTGACGTTGTATCATGCTTTCCATCCAGCAGTCACCTATGAACAACTTCGTGAAATCGAACCTAGTTATCTAAAGTGCCCTAATGAAGTTCTGCTTGTCCAATTAGGTTGTAGCATCCTATAAAATTCTATATTGAAATAATGTGACGTCCATGGCAAGATCATTAAGAATTTGTATTAGTCTAATTAAATGCCCTAATTAGGTTGAAATTGATGAATTTAGGATAATTAGAGTCGAACGACGTTTTCGCTAATAGTTAATGATCAGCGTCGCGAAATTAGGTAGTCCTGACACTAATTGGGGCTCCCGAGAAATTTTGAGGGTTAACTTATTTCGGAAATGCCCCAGTTACCTGAATTAGGTTTTAGGCATGTTGGTGATCCACTAGACTCGAAACTATAGAATAACATGTGGCTTGCCGGGCTTGACATCCATCATGGATATTGAGTCGATATAGTGCCTAGGATCATTCAACTCTGGGTCGTAAACCAAGTGCAATAATTGTGTGAGTGCCTTAGGTGATAACCTGAACTTAAGTTAAATTAGCACCTTCTTCTCTTTGTCGAAGTTGTAGCTTTCGGACTATTGGATGATGACCAAATTTAGGACACCGATTGACGCTCAATGATCGTTGATCTGAATTAGGGCGTTCCTGGTTGATCGACACGTCTAATCATCAAAGGGTTATATCTGAACATAAATCTCTTAGTGGGACACTTATCACATAGCTTAGATTGGCACGTACACCTCTCGGTGGGTCCCATTGGTTGGAAATAACCTCACTAGTGTCAGTATAGTGAATAAAGGGCCATTAGGGCCATTTATTCACATTTTGGCACTATAAAAGCCATCTTATTTCACACCCCTTCTCCCCATACGAATTCATGCCCTAGCTTTGGAAGAAAAAGAGAGAAAGAGGCGAAAGGAGAAGGGAAAGAGAGAGAGGGATTGATCGGAAGAACTTGTTCTTCACCTCTTCGATCAGCGATCTAATTGCAACTAAATCCTTCATCGGAGTTTTCTCAACAACGATTGGAGGTAAGTGTTGAGCCACACTTGTAAAATTAGGGTTTTGAGATTTCTTTACCACAAATCTTATGAGCTCATATACATGTTGAAAGTGCTCTTATTTGTCAATGTACGTGAATATTGAGTCCTAGTGTCAAGTGAGCCTTATATGAAGACTACAAGATACTCTACTTCCTAAGCTCTCTTTCCTCATAGAGTTCATCATTCAATCCATGTCTTAAAGACATTCATTGAGCATTTAAAGCCTAGATTGAAGAATAAACTTCAGCATTCATTAATGCTTTAACAACCACACTTATTAGTAAATCCTGTATGTTAAATTGCATTGAATGCTCAGTCATGGAAATCCTTAACTAGCACATAAAGACTTATCTGTTTCAATTTAGGATTTACCAAACCCTTGATCCAAAACCTCAGTATCTTTAATGGCACATCATCAATACAGTTGCAATACAAGGAAGTTAAAGATGCTTCATGATTTGAGAATATTTTCATCACAAGTGCTTTAATAGAGCTCATCCACTTTTGGATAAGAAAGTATTTTTTAGTCCATTGTGTCTGTAAACCATTTCTTGTGTAGGATTGGGTTTCAGAGTTTAAAATACCAAACTTGACAAGACCTTGTGTAGGCCTTTGACGAGAGAGTACGTCGTCGTCCTTGTATAGACTTCGTAAGACCTTGCGTAGGCCATCGACGGATGAAAAACTTAGACCTTTGTGTAACGGTGGTAGATTCTAACACCCCCGAACTTTTCAATACCCGAGTATTGAAGGTTCTCGATTGTTAGCATAAAATTTAACATATTATGTATATGTGTATGATACCAACCTAGCTATCCTAACCTTACATATATTCCCCAACGCGAATGTGACTGTTGAGAAAAGTCTCCATCCATAGATCAAACCACTTGACCGCTGATTTTGAGATACAATCACTATATACCCAAGTATTCTCACTTGTCCATCATAACCAACCGTTCAACCAACTAATCCACACATAAGGAGTTGCCTCCGTCCTTAGGGTAAGCCAATCGAACCATCTACCCTACGTTCTAAGGGCCCAGATCAACAGATCCATCATTCATCTACCTATTGAAACTCCATCAGACGATACAACACTTAAACATCATGATTAAACCATCGAATCACTAATTATACCGATAATTTTCACCTAGACTAGGCTAGGAACCCTTAGGAACAATAAGGGTCAGATCTAAAGATGATCTGACCATTGGATTGATAGGAGCCCACAACTAGAACCCAAATCAAGTAGTGGGGCCCACTTAAGCTTCAAGTCTACCTGATTTTTGTCTGATGTCCTAAGGGAGCGTTATTCAAATTGAATAGATGGTGTGGATTGTACTATGCAACCCCGTGGACCTCACCATCAAATCCCAAGAGTGCACCGTGCATGTGCACCAGTGGTGCATGGGACCAAAGAAACCTGGTCAAGCTGGGTTTGACCGAAACTACCCGAAAAGGAAGGAATCCTTCCTTTTCTTTTCCCGTTGGAACGATTTTAAAACGAACACCATCCATATGTTGGTTGGTGGCCCACCATCAGGACCTATTTAAACGATCTGAATCATCTAGCAGGTGTGGTTCTCAAGTTTAATCGAAACCTAACCCTTTCGCACGCTAAAACCCACGAACATGCGCACAGTTTCCGACTGAGTTGGGCTGGCGCGTAGGTAAGAATGTGTTTCCAGACCCTTCAAAACGAACCTACGGTGATTTATGTGGGCCACCTAGGGCCAATCCAAGCCATCCAAAATACGAAGAAGGGGATTCCGATCCTTCCCAAGAAGCCCGAAAGAAAGGGAAAGAAACAAACCGTTGATTTTTTCGACTCTCCGTCTTCTTCTCTAACTTTTCCGCCACGTGAAAAAAAGACATCCGAAAGCTTTCCAACGAAACCATCCGGACTGCCGATTTCAAGGATCAGGGGCCACTGAACAATAAAATCCAATCCGTTCAAAGGAACCAATTGGATGAAGGATGATATCTGCTGAAACTACCATTGAAAACGGAACCCATCTTACGAGAAAAATGTTGGACGTTGGACGCTGCCCTACCACATTCTGACAATAAAAAACACTTCATCTGATGGCCCACCCAATTCCGTTACATCCATCTAAAAGTGAGAAGGAAGGTAACAAAAAGAAAAGAAAGAAGTCGACTGCGAATTGCGTTACGCAGCTCGCTCAGCCGCAAGAAACTCTCCCTGCGTAAACCTGTTCGCGCAAGGCAATCCGCGTACAAGTTACGCAGGTAATGCCTGGAAACACGAGGGGTCATATAAAGACCCAGCCCTCCCTCTTGGAGATGCACACAACAGAGAGAGAAAGAGAGAGAAAGAAAGAAAGAGAGAGAAAGGAAGGAAGGAACGCCCAGCATTAAAGAGAAGAAAAAACGGAGTAGGGATCGGGTGCTGCCACTCACCTGATTTCTGAGGCAAACCAGACCGAGGTAGTCAGTGCTCTTTTCCTTCCCTTTTTCCTTCTTTTTTTTTAAATGGCTAAAACCAAAACACTAGGACGAAGTCGAAATGAGTCGACTCAACCAGTAAATTCAGATGGAGACTTGAGTAAAGTCGAGTGACAATTAACCGCTCTCTAAACCCATAGCTACAATCATAGTCAATTAAGATAAATTATACGAAAAGCTAATCGTTTAGATTGTTAAACGCTAGGTTGAAAAAAATATTCCAATCCTGCGACACGCACTCATACTCACAGAAGAAACGGATATCAGAGGTGAGGGTTTTATCCTTTAAGTTTACTTTGATTTAAGTTGATGTGATTTATTCCGCCTTTTATATACCCTATTATCATGCTATTATGATTCTCTTCTTGAGATTGATTTGTTTACCACCAATAATTATTTATCTTTTGGGAATGATGGTTAAAACATGAGTTAATCATCTGTATCTTTATTTATGTCGAGCGATGGATACAAGCCTTGCCCTTACCTCTACCAATTTGTTGATTTAGCCCTTGCTACTCTTCTCTTTATTGAGTTGGCCATTGCTACTCTCCTTATTATTGAGATGGCCATTACCACTCTCCTTTTTGTTGAGTTAACCATTGCTACTCTCTTTATTATTGAGTTCATCATTACCACTCTCCTCTTTGTTGAGTTGGCTATTGCTACTCTCCTCCTTATTTTATTAGCCTTGTGCTATCTATCTTTAAGGCTTGGCATGGGTCTTGATATTCCAAAACTCTAATAATTCAGTTTACATTCTCTTTGATTCAAGTGATGTGTTGAAGGAATCACAACTAGTGGTTCAATTATTATATCATGGATGTAATGCGCTCTGGGTAGAGACCCTCTTAGTCGACGCATAATTCGATGGGTTTTGGGTAGTGATGCACAAATCAATGTAAGTAATTCGCAATGTGTGTTACATCACTTTTAAGATTAGATGTCGTAAATAGTCGCTCCATGAATAAATCGTGTCACATAATTCATTCGACTCATGTGTTAACTTGTGCCACCTCGAGGTGTTCACGTAAATCCACGGTAGCATCAGACATGCCGGTGAATCTCCGTATTGTGAGAATGTAAGGTGATCCGGATTTTCTATAAATTATATTCCACATTGTAATGATCACTACGTATGATAAGTTGTACGCACTTTGCTAAGCATGCATTTGAAAAGGCCAAGATAAGAGTCCTAGAGGGTGGGTGAATAGGACTATGCCAAATTAAAATTTTAAATGCGGAATAAGAAAGAAATCAATAATGATAGCACTTAACAATTTAAATAGCAGAAATGAATAGCAACCTCAAATGCATAAGTATTGAGAGGTTGATACAAATGTTGTTATAAGGACAACCTTACACCAAAAACCAATGGCTTATGGTAGGACAACATGATTCCTAGAACGGTCTGTGTATCAAAATCTCAAACTGATATAGAAGAATAAAGAATAAAATAGAAATAAAATTCTACTGCTATTATAACATTCACCACATGTACTGAAAGTAAATTACAATCATTTACCACAAATGCTAGAAAAATAAATTACAACATTCACACACTTAACCACATTCAACCATTCACAACTCCAACAATTATAGTGGTTCGCTTGTGTGTATACCAACTGTTAAAAAAATAGCCACACAACTACGCCACTCTCAATATCCTCACTCAGTGGATATTGGCTTTCACTATAAAATAGGTTTTTCAAGGTTCACCTAAAACCTTTACAATCATGTCTTTTTAGTGGGCTTACACAAGTCAAAAACCCCACACTCTGAGATTTTCTAGATCACCTCAGACAAATCAAAAAAAAAAAGAAAGAGAGATTTTTCTGGCACAACCTCAAAAATCAAAAAGAGATTTACAAAAATGTAAATATACTTATCTGGATATTCTCCTTTGATAAAGCCTGGTAGAACCAATTTAGTGTAGATGTTCAATGTCCACACTCACTTATGAAAGGGTTCTAAGTTTTAAATGATTTTTAGATTAAATCACCTTGGGCTAGCTTGATTTGATTTTGATCTCAAGAAAGAGGAAAACTTAAATCCCTTCTTTAATTAAGATTGGAATAGAGAATTCAAAATCAAATGCAAAAAGCTAAATTAAAGAGAATATTAAATAAACACAATATAGCTTAAGAATATCACAAACTTATTTCTCAGAGTAGTGTCTTGATTATCTTAGAATTGAATGAAAACCTTTAAAAATCGTCCTCAATTTATAGGCAAAATTACTATTCACTCGACTGGCCTAGTGGTCGGTTCAACTGGTCGAAGGACCAACAAGAATTCAAAATTTCAGGTGTGATAAGATAAGACCGTTCCACGACTGGTCGAGTGGCCTGCTCGATTGGTCGAGTCTTGCACTCAATTGGTTGGGTGGGACCAAAAATGGTTGCTGGACTTTGAGTCGAGCCTGCTCGATTAGTTGAGCACTGTTCACTCGACTGGTCGAACAGTGTCCAGGACTGGTCGAGGGTCCAACAAAAAATTCTGAAAATTAGTAACAAACCTTAGACTGGTCAAGAAAATTCTTGGACTAATAGAGCCAGTACTAGGACTAGTCGAACATAAGCTAAGACTAGTCGAGAAAAAGCTTATAGAATTATATAATGACCCAAATTAAGTATGCAATCCATATGACCTAACCTATGGTCAATCTAGGGTCATTCATACTTTATAGGTGAAATTTGAACATTGCAACATCATTCGCTTCGGTTGATAGTTGATCTTGAAGTACATGAAGCTTGACATCTTGAAGTATTTTGAAGCTTGAACTTGAAGTACTTGTGACTTGTGTTTCAACTTGAGTATATGAGCTTAAGCTTGAGAAGATTACTTGAGCTTGAATTCTTAAAGTAATGCACATTGTTTTGATATAGTTGAAGCTTGAAAACTTGATCTAGTACTTGAACTTCTACAAGAATCTCTTGTTCTTATACTTGAGCTACTTGAATCTTGAATTAAAACATCTTGAACTTGTACTTGAATTGCTTGATCTTGAATATGAAGATGAGCTACACAAGATACAGATTCCAAGAGGTTTTAACACTACAAAATTTGACAATCATAGGAGCTAGATAGAAAAACATTTACAGCATCTCACGTAGGTTGTTTGTGCATGTTGATACCCCTCGTAGTAGTGGAATACGAGACGTATCAGAACCCTTACATTTTTTTTATAAATCTCTTGAATTATTATTAATCTTAAAGGATAACCATCACTATAAGTAGAGCGTTGACCCTCTCCAACCGTACAGATGATGCAGGTGATGTACAGATTGAAGACTTAGAGGACCATCTCCCAATAGAAGAATTTACTAAAAGAAAAAAAAATAGTTTTATAATTTAATTTTATATTTCCGCTGCGAACTCGATAAATTAATAAGCTCCCATTAAGAGGGCATTTGATAACTTGTTGAACTCTTTTACTCTAATGAAACAATGAATACAATTGCTTTTATTATTGTGAATAGTTTTACCTTCATGAATGTAACTGGATGTGATTATGATCTAAATGAAAAAAATAATAATAATGTGCAATTTTTTAAGCCTCCAATTTATTCAATTATTAATACCTGATTTTCTTGGACACGAGTATAAACTCTGGCCATAAAAAATTGGGATGTTATAATTGTATCAGAGCATGAGAATGAGATTAACTGGGCCTGAGGGCATGAACCATCATAAGTTTTAAGCGGTTAGGATAGGTTTATGAATTAGATACATGTACTTAGTTTAATTCCCAAAGAAATTAGGAAGTTGAAAAATTAGAAACCCACATTCAGGTTCCCCATTGAGAATGTTAAGTTAGAGGTGGAATTTAGAGACTATGAATCTAGGTACATTTAGAAAAATTCTAAAAATCCCAAATAAACTTATTATGAACTAAAATTGATCCTTAAACGAATTTCCAAGCAAGAAAAACAAGTTTCCCAAACCGGAATTGGATATTTTTCAATTTTCCTAAAGTTTGTTATCATTTCAATGAAAACTAACACGTTAGGAAACTTCCGCTGGTCTCGGTAGATATACTTATTGGAAAATTTTGAAATTTTTTAATACCTCACTTAGTTCCCCAGTAATCTCCTCCTAAAATTTCAACCCAATCAGATCTGTACAAAATTTTATAAAAATCTGACAATAACAAAAATAGGTAGGAATTGCTGCTAGACAGCAAGCTTTTATACACCTTACAAGCGTGAACAACCCCCAAACTGTGGAATATTACCTCAGGAATATTTCTGCAACTCCAAGAATAAGTCAAGGACTTAATTTCCAAATTTTGAATTAATTGGATGCACGGATCATAAATTAAAATTCTGATACTGACAGGCTGTCAATATAAAACGATTTTGGAAATTTGCAACTCTTTATATAAAAGATACACTAAAGCTTAGGTTCAACAATGAATGGATAATTTGGGCCTATCCTTTATGAAACCTAGGGTAATTTTACGGTGAAATGAAAAAAATATGATATTCCCCAGGGATCTAGAATGATCAGGAACATAGATTTACGGAATCAGATTCAAGCAAGTTAGAAGTGCTTTGATCCGAGTACCAAATCCCGGGCACTAACCAACGAACTCAATGCCCTGATCAAGCAGAAGTTCGAGACTCACCCGGAATGGATGATACCAAAGAAATCACTGCCCTGCCCAGGAAAGAGTTTAGTGTGTCAGGATTAGCAGTACTATAACCGTTATTCGTGTTGCCCCGAAACGCTAAGAACAGAAAAATACATATAAATATATACAGAAACTTTACTTTGGATAGTGGGACAACTAATGTGAGAAATACTATGAAGTTAAATACATAAAATAATTATCTGTATATAAATCTTGGGGTCAAGATTTTCATTTAAGGGGGGTAGATTGTAGCGTCCCAATTTTTTGTAGCCAATTAAACGCGTGCTTAGACATACATACCTATCCTACGAAGAATACAGTAAAAACTTAAACACAATAAATCGATAAAAATAATAGAAGTAATTAAATTTGGGAATGAAGACTTTGTTTAAGGGTGGTAGATTGTAAAGCCCCACTTTCGTGTAACTAATCATATAGACATACATATCTATATCATGAAGAATACAAGGAGAATTAAACATAACGAATCTATATACACAGTAGAAGTAAATAAATTTCGAGGATGAAATTTTGTTTAACAGCGGTAGATTGTAACACCTCGAACTTTTCAATACCCGAGTATTGAAAGTTCTCGAATGTTACCAACAATTTAACCTATTCTATACATGTGTACGATACCAACCTAGCTATCCTAACCTTACATCTATTCCCTAATGCGAATTTGACCGTTGGGAACAATCTCATCCATAGATCAAGCCACCTGACTGTTGATTTTGAGATACAATCACTATATACCCAAGTATTCTCACATGTCCATCATAACCAACCGTTCAACCAATTAATCCACACATTAGGAGTTGCCTCCGTCCTTAGGGTAAGCCAATCGAACCATCTATCCTACGTTCTAAGGGCCCGGATCAACAGATCCATCGTTCATCTAGCTCTTGAAACTATATCAGACGATACAACATTAAAACATCATAATTAAACCATCGGATCACTAAATATACCGATAATTTTCACCTAGAATGGGCTAGGGACCCTTATGAACCTTGAGGGTTAGATCTAAAGATGATCTAACCATTGGATTGATAGGAGCCCGCAACTAGAACCCAAATCAAGTAGTGGAGCCCACCTAAGCTTTGAGTCTACTTGATTTTTGTCTGATGTCTCAAGGAGGGGCTATTCAAATTGAACGGATGGTGTAGATTGTACCATGCAACCCCATGGACCCCACCATCAAATCCCAAGAGTGCACGGTGCATGTGCACCAGCGGTGTATGGGACCAAAGAAACCTGGTCAATCTGGGTTTGACTGAAATTGCCCGAAAAGGAAGGACTCCTTCCTTTTCATTTCTTGCTAAAATGATTTTAAAATGGACACCATTCGTATGTTGGTTGGTGGCCCACCATCAGGACCCGTTTGGATGATCTAAACCGTCCATCAAGTGTGGCTCTCAAGGTCAATCAAAACCCAACCCTTTCGTATGTTAAAACCCACGAACGTGCCATAGTTTCCGATTGAGTTGGGGTGATGTTTTATTTAAACCAATTTGATTTAAATGATTTTAAACTCGCAAGTATACGAATCAGATGTAGATGTGGTACGTATTACGAGATCGTTCCCACGAGGACTAGTTGTCACAATTTGAAATTTATGATTCTTCTTAACTAATCCAACAAATAGTTTAGCGAACTATTAAGTAAACTAACACAAATCTATGAAAAATAACCGAGAGCAATAAGAAAAATTCAATCAAAGAGAAGACTAGGACTTTCGAATCCACCCCTAACTATCCTAACCCTTATTTTACCTGTGGATTCACCCTAATTCAGATTGATGTAGATAAATAAAGTACACTCTATGTCCTTGGTCGGGTACACAGAATGTATAATCCCTTAAAGCATAAGGATCACATCTTTCCATCCATGGTTAGGCATAAAGAGATGTAGATTTATATTTCTTTCTCTATAGGAAACCTGTTCATGGGCAAACACAAGCACCTAGAATAAGATTCCAAACACTATCCACAGCTAGACTTTGGTTAAGCTCATAGAATGGAGAAGCACGGAGTTTTTAGTTAAACACACTAGAGAAAGAAACAAATCAATCAAATCAGATGAAATCAACACATAACAAAATTTATTCAAATTAGGGGCTTCATCTCAGCCCTAGCTAAAAGATTAGCAATCCATGAATTCAAATAAAAAGAAAGAAAAATAAAATTGATAAAAGGAGAACATCCTTCTCTCTCTTCTTTCTTCCTCTCTCTCTCTTCTCTTTCTTCTCTCCAAACCGAGCTTTCGCTGGATCTCGTTCTCCCTTCTACTGCTCCCCCCCTTTTATCTCTCCTTTCTTCTCTCTTTATAGCCTGCTAAGGGCGGTGGAGAGGTCAGCGGTATCAGACGGACCAACTCTGTTTCGCAGTCCAAATCGCAGCAGGAATAGATTTCTTACACTGATTTCCCGATGGGGCCCATTATTGAGTTCAGAAAGGAGATCCACTCCGTTCACCAACTTCTCCTCGAAATTTCGACCGGAGATGGTTGGTTTTGGTCGTCCGTTGATGCGACCCACCTTGATTGAGCATTCGGCGATGAGACGGATAATCTGAGAGCTCGCGGCCACTGTCAGGCGTGTCCCAACAAAATGTCACCTAAATCTTAGTTAAAATCCCCTAACGGTTCGAATGGATGGCTCTGATTGGCTATACAAACAATGAGTGGGGCCCACAGTGATTACCCACAGTCTCTGTTGCGAAACAGAGGCGATGCAGTGACGCTGTGATGTGCGTTGGCCCTCTTATTGAAGCCAGGTGGAAAATCCACTCTGTCCATTGGTTTCAGGACGAAAAACCCATCAAGAATGTGTACTTTTTCTCGAGTTTGGTGCTTCCAATCAGGATTTTTACTCTACCATCCATTCCTGTGTTTTCATGAGATTTGCCTATGTGGGTATGCATTGGAGCAAAAGGAGATCTTTGCTGGGGTCATCCCCACCCTCTGGGCCGAATGAACGGTCCTGATCGTCCATATGATGAACATTGTGGGCCCACTACATGTCCCAGCGTCCGAACGTACAGACGCTGGTGAAAACGGAAATTTTCGTTTTTAAAGGAAGGCTTGGTCAACCCGGATTCTCCGTCCAGTGCATCTCTTATGCACATGTACCCTATGTACATGCAATGTACATGTGGGGTCTATCATGATGTATCTTAGGAATCCGTTCCGGTCATTTCTTTTCTCATCTCATTTAAACAGTTGGGACCAAAATTTAGGTATATCTAGATAGCAGGTGGGCCCAAAATCATTGGTTTATGGGGATGATCTGTCTGTTGGGCCACTTCCATAGGGATCTAATGGCTGAAATTCAATATGTATGGTTAATTTATGGTCCTCAGTCCATATATGAAGTTTTGAGTCAAACGGATGGTGAGAACCCTATGATCTTACATTCTGGATGAATTTTAGGCCTCTTTAACGTGAATAACTTGATTTTCTCGGATCTCTGGCGTGCAAATTTATCGATGTCGGTCCCCAGGGGTCTGTCCCTTGCTTTGGTGACTTTGGAGCATTAAATCCATGCTTTTAGTATCCTTTTTCAATCCAAGCTCCTAATTACACCCTACATCATAAACACGATTAAAATAGGCTATTAAACAGTATCATGTTTGTAAATGCAGGTAATAACTGGGGTCTAATATGCAATATTTGACCCTCAACATTGGGCTAGCGCGTAGGTGAGAATGTGTTTCCATCCCCTTCAAAACGAACCTATGGTGATTTATGTGGGCCACCTAGGGCCAATCCAAGCCGTCCAAAATATGAGGAAGGGGATTCTAATCCTTCTAAGAAGCCTGAAATAAAGGGAAAGAAACAGACCATTGATTTTTCTAACTCTCGGTCTTATTCTTCAACTTTTTCGCTGCGTGAAAAGAAGACTTCCAAAAGCTTTCTGACGAAACCATCCGGACCGCCGATTTCAAGGACCAGGGGCCACTGAACAACAAAATCAAGTCCATTCAAAGGAACCAATCGGACAAAGGATGATATTAGCCGAAACTGCCCTTGAAAATGGAACCCATCTTCACGAGATAAACATTGGACGTCAGACGCTGCCGTACCACATTCTGATGATTAAAAACACTTCATCTGATGGCCCACCCAATTCCATTACATCCTTCTAAAAGAGAGAAGGAAGGTAATAAAAAGAAAACAAAGAAGTCGGCTGCAAATTGTATTATGTAGCTCACTCAGCTGCAAGAAACTCTCTCTACGCAAACTTGTTTGCGCTAGGCAATCCGTGTACAAGTTACGCAGGTAACGCCTGGAAACACGAGGGGTCTTATAAAGACCCAGCCCTCCCTCTTGGAGATGCACACAACAGAGAGAGAGAGAGAGAGAGAGAGAGAGAGAGAGAGAGGAAGGAAGGCCCAACATCAAAGGGAAGAAAAAACGGAGCAGAGATCAGGTGCTGCCACTCGCCTGATTTCTAAGGCAAATCAGACCGAGGTAACCGTTCCTCTTTTCCATCCCTTTTTCGTTCCTTTTTTTATATATATAAAAAGGCTTAAACCTAAATACTAGGACCGAGTCGAAATAAGTTGACTCGACCAGTAAATTCAGGTGGAGACTCAAGTTAAGTTGAGTTAAGATTAACCACTCTCTAAACCCATAGCTACAATCATAGTCAATTAAGATATATAAATTATACGAAAAGCTAACCATTCAGATTGTTAAATGCTAGGTTGAAAAAAATAATTCCAATCCTACGACACACACTCATACTCAAAGAAGAAACGAATATCAGAGGTGAGGGTTTTATCCTTTAAGCTTACTTTGATTTAAGTTAATGTGATTTATTCCACCTTTTATATACCCCGTTATCATGATATTATGATTCTCTTCTTGAGATTGATTTGTTTACCATCAATAATTATTTATCTTTTAGGAATGATGGTTAAGGCATGAGTTAATCATGCGTATCTTTATTTATGTGAGGCGATGGATACAAGCCTTGCGCTTGCCTTTACCAATTTGTTGAGTTAGCCCTTGCTACTCTCCTTATTATTAAGTTGGCCATTGCCACTCTCCTTTCTGTTGAGTTATCCATTTTTACTCTCCTTATTATTGAGTTGATCATTACCACTCTCCTCTTTGTTGAGTTAGCCATTGCTACTCTCCTCCTTTTTTTATTAGCCTTATGTTATCTATCTTTAAAGCTTGGCATGAGTCTTGATATTCCAAAACTCCCATAATTCAATTTACATTCTCTTTGATGTAAGTGATGTGTTGAAGGTATCACAACTAGTGGTTCAATTATTATATCATGGACGTAATGCGCTCTGAGTAGAGACCCTCTTGGTCGACATGTAATTACATAGGTTTTGAGTAGTGGTGCTAAAATCGATATAAGTAATTCACAATGCATGTTACATCACTTCTGGGATTGGATGTCGCAAATAGTTGCTCCATGAACAAATTGTGTCACATAATTCATCCGACTCATGTGTTGTGCCGCCTCAACGTGTTCTCGTAAATCCACGGTAGTGTCAGACATGTCGGTGAATCTCCGTAGTGTGAGAATGTGGGGCGATCCAGGTTTTCTATAAATTATATTTCACATTATAATAATCACTACATATGATGAACCGCACACACTTTGTTAGGCATGCATCTCATGTAGGTTGTTTGTGCATGCTAATACCCCTCGTAGTGGTGGAGTATGAGACGTATTAAAACCATTACATTTCCTTTATAAATCTCTTAAATTATTATTAATCTTAAAGGATAACCATCACTATGAGTAGGGCGTTGACCCTCTCCAACTGTACAGATGATGTATAGATTGAAGACTTAGAGGATCATCTCCCTATGGAAGATTATACTGAAAGAATAAAAAGATAATTTTATGATTTAGTTTTATATTTTCATTGTAAACTTGATAATGTAAAAAGCTCCCATTTGGAGGGCATTTGATAACTTATTAAACTCTTTTACCCTAATGAAATAATGAATACAATTGATCTTATTCTTGTGAAGGGATACCTTCATGAATGTAATTGGATATGATTATGATTTAAATGAAAAAAAGGTGCGATTTTTTAAGCTTCCAATTCATTCAATTATTAACACCCAGTTTTCTCCTACACGAGTATAAACTCTGGCTGTGAAAATTCAGGATAAATTATTTAAATTCATATCTGTTATATTTTACTAAACAATACACTTAAAATACTTACTACAATAAAAATGTTTGACTGAATGCTTGAATGATGCTTTTACTTAAATAGGCTTTGTTTTTGCACTTCTTCCTATTTGTATTCCTTTACATAAGTATTTAAAAGTAAGTGCGTGTTGATTATATAGTCAAAATTTGAAAAATCCTATTCACCCCCCCCCAAAGGACATTAGTCATATATTTAAGCTTCGCTTATAATGATAAAACCGCAATTTCACATAGCTTTTGTTCTTCTTTGAGGAATCCCAAGAATTCCTGGAGAACTGGTAATTTGTCCACGAGGCTAGGATCTGAGTAAGAGAAAACACTATATGATTCAATCAGTTGATCGAGCCTATTGATCATCTTGACCGTCAAGGTTCCGGATAATCCTGCTTGCATAAGGATTTGGAGTTATTCCTTAAGATTTTGCAGACTGGTTGAGAGAGAAGTGACTCATCCACCGCGAGATCTTCAACTAGAGCCCATTTAAGAGAGGAAAGGATGTCGTCGAGTGGAAGTGTGACTTCAACAAAAGTAGGAAGAGTCGAAGCTTCGTCTGTGATTATCGACGTAGATGTGGGTAGTGGGGGTGAATCAGGCACAGGAGCATCGGTCGCTGGAGTCTCTTTTATCATTGGTTTGAACACAGTTGTCCCCATGAGATAAAGACACTTCGACTGATGGGGGAAATTGCTCGATGGATGAGGAAATCGGTCGGGGAGATGATCTTTTGCCATAGCTGTGAGTAGCACTCATGGGTCATTCTTCTTCCTCCTGTTCTTAGTCGACAACAACATGTGGTGTATGGGGAAGATCAAACATGTATTCAAACTTAGTAACTAGACTCATGACTTTATGGGATTTATGGGAAGGAAGAGCTTTAGCATTGAATGTGTCCTCAGAATTGATAGTGAATACATCAACAATTTCAGGAGCATCGGTCGTTGGTTGACGTTGTTGTAATAGCTGCGCCACTATAACTTATTTTTCTGTGGTCAATAACCTCGAGTAACTACAAAAGAAGGATATGGTTAATCAACATGAGAAGTAAAAAGGATTTAGAATAATTGTACAGGTAAGTAACCTCCACCTAAATCAGAATGGATGGTGTACATGATGAATCGTCTATCCACAGTCTGAAGATTTTTTTTTATTATAATCAATGTCATTACTCGTATTGAAGTGGGCAATGGTGGTTGGTTGGGATGAGAGGGAGTGAGATATTTTTCATCAAACGGAAAATCTTGATTCTTTAATCTTTTCCTACCATGCCACCATTTGTTCCAACATTTATTATAATGAGCTTCTTGATAATGTTTCAAACCTTTCTCGATTTCTTTAGAGAAATCTTTAACGAAGAGTCCTGACCAATATTTAGTTTTGAAGTATTTTTCAAATGAAGATACGGCCTTGGCCGAGGAAGCACCTAATGGTCGCCGTCCTTTCGACGAAATCAGCAACAGTCGATCTATAATAATCGGCTTGGAAGGTGGATCGATACACTTAAAAATCATAGTAGGGGGTTGAGGAGGCAGACCAAGAAGAGCTCCCAAGTTAAGAATTCTCTTCCAAGCTGATGGAGGTTGACGAGCTAGTGGAGATGTAGGAGCAACAGGTACCTTCACTATAGCTTTTTGGCACTTTGGTTAAGTAGTTGTTGTCTTGGTCGGTGAGGTTTGTAGAGAGGATGCAACGACCGATTTGGTCTTCAGCTTATTGGCTCTTTGGCTGGGGGTAGTGGGCAATGGAGGTGCAACGCTTTTCTTCCCTTTGGGCTGTATGGTAGAAGAGATTTGAGCTATGGCATCTCGTGGAGACTTATTAATAAACTTCTAATAATGGTTGTCCCACCAAATATAGAAGGTGTCCATTACTTGAGGTTGGTTCAGATAGCAGGGAAGGTCGAGAGTCAGGCTAGCTTCCTGAAAAGAAGAGAGGAGAGACCACTAGAGATCGATGCTCTCGGTGATCAGCAGAATGAAGGGAGGTTGATTGTAGGTTGTTTGGGTAAATGGGCAATGGATACACTGGACTAGGACAAATTGGTGAGCGAGCAAGTTCAGATAGTATTGTTCAGATAGGGAGGTTTTGCTTTAACATTTTTGTCAAAATCGATCGTACGACTGTAAGGAAGATCCTTACAAATGAGGTGGCTCTCCCATGCATGGTGCATCTGAGATACATCTTGATCACCCTCTTGCTCGTATCGGCCAATGAACCAAGCAGGGCCATATTCTTCGCCATGGAATGGGATGAATGACCAACCCCACCCATCTTTATCTAGAGAAAAGAATAGAGTGCTCATATATACTGAAAATGATCAAATATCTTGAGGGGAATCAACGATGCGTTCAGCATAAGAAGAATAAATGGCTCCAGAGTGGATATAATTATTTACAAGGAAAGGATGGAAGTACTCATAAATTCACATCTGAATAATCCACAGTGGTCCTCCTCCGTGATATATGTAACATCCCGAATTTTTATGGCTAAAGTTCATACTCGTGCCCATGAAAATCGGGTGTTAATGAATTAATTAGATGCTTTAAAAATCGTACCTTATTTATTTGTTTATTTTTTTTCATTTGGATCACATCCAGTTATATTCATGAAGGTAACCATTTACAATAATGAAATTAACCATATTTATTATTAACTTAAAGGAGTTCAACCAAATAACAAATGTCCTTTCAATGGGAGTTTATTACATTTATCGAGTTCACAGCGAAAGTATAAAACTAAATCATAAAACTATCTTCTTATTCTTTCAGTATAGTCTTCCATAGGGAGATTATTCTCTAGGTCTTCAATTTGTACGTCACCTGTATAATCTGTACAGTTGGAGAGGGTCAACGCTCTACTCATAGTGGTGGTTATCCTTTAAGATTAACAATAGTTTAAGAGATTTATAAAAGTAATGTAAGGGTTCTGATACGTCCCATACTCCACTAATACGAGGATATCGGAATGCACATACAACTTACATGAGATGCATACCTAGCAAAGTGGTACGGCTCATCATAGTAGTGATCATCACAATGTGGAATACGATTTATAGAAAACTCGGCTCGACCCGCATCCCATAACTATGGGTATTTGCTGGCATGACCAATGGTACCGTGGATTTACATGAACACATCAAGGTGCACAACACATGAGTTAGATTAATTACATGACACGATTTGTTCATGGAGCGACTATTTGCAACATCCAATCCCGGAAGTGATGTGACACTGCATTTACGAATTACACACATCGATTTGTGCACCACTACCCAAAACCCATGGAATTACGTGACGATCAAGAGGATTTTTACCCAAAGCGCATTACGTCCATGATAAAATAATTGAGTCACTAGTTATGATACCTCTTAATACATCACTTACATTTATAGAGAATATAAACTGAATCATGGGGGTTCTGGAATATCAAGACACATGACCAAGCCTTAAAGATAAATAACACAAGGCTTAAAAGAGGAGAGTAGCAATTGCTAACTCAATATAGAGGAGAGTGACAATGGCCAACTTAACAAAGAGGAGAGTAGCAATGGCTAACTTAACAAATAAGAGAGTAACAATGGCCAACTCAATAATAAAAAGAGCAGCAATGGCCAACTCAATAAACAGAGGAGTGACAATGACCAACTCAATAAAGAGAAGAGTAGCAAGGGCTAACTCAACAAATTTATAAAGGCAAGGGCAAGGCCTGTATCCATCGCTCCACATAAATTCATAAAGATCACTTGTAATTGACATCATATCATAATTCCTAAAAGGATAGATAACTGTTGATGATAAATTAAATAATTGCAGATGAAAACATAGTATGTAACAGGTAAGATAAAGCATATCAACTTAAATTACCATAAGCTTAAAGGATAAAAACCCTCACCTTGAGCTCGACTCAAACCTAGCCCTGACTCAATCTAGGCCACAGCAAGTCAACTCGGCACACAATCTCTCTCTCTCTCTCTATTTCCTTTCTCTTTCTTTCTTTTCTTTTTTTTTTCGCTTTCTTTTTCTTCTTTCTTCCTCTCTTTCTTTCCTTTTCTTTTCTCTTCTTTTCATCTCTTTCTTTTTTATGTTCAAATTCCCTTCTTCCGCCTTTTATACTGCTCAGCCCTGGCGTACAAGAGTTTAAAGTCGGGCGGCCTGTTTGTTTTCGCACTCTGTTTTGACACACAAATTTCGTAATCGACTGGTCGAAGGGAATCGAGATCATCACCATGCGCTACTTCTGCTACGATCGATTCTTTGGGAAGGCTTCTTTGATGCAAGTCCATCAGACGAGCCTTCCTGATTTCTCTTTGAATACCTGGCCCTGTTTATGTCCCTCAGTATCTGATCGAATGGACGGTTGTTGTTCTAATGGTAGGGCATTTTCCTCACCCTTTCTAATTTGAATTTCTATCTCTGGATATTCAGAGATCATCGTCCAACTATCCCTGGCCCATGGTCGATCACATCTTTCGCACTTTTCGGAGATCTTGCGTGCGAGATTTTCTATTTCGCTTAACATGAAATTCTCGGTGTTGCGCTTTGGTACAAGAAGGTTGGTGAGAAACGACAATCTCTGCTCGTCCTTCCTTCTTTCGGACGACTAGGGTGGGGTCGGACTCTCTGATCCTTGGTTTTGGATGGCCCAGATTGGGCGGATTTACTGGTGCAAGGATGTGCAATGTCCCTGATCTGTTGCACATTTTTTAGGTGGTGTTTAGCTCGGTCGGATAGCGCCACAACCCCTTCCATTTCGGGGTGCTATCCGTCATGTTCTAAAGTTGTGGGTGAGGGCCGCATCTGATGGTCGGTTCAGATTGTTGTGGATGGTCGCGGAGGTGGCCCACCAGTTATGCAAAACGGACGTTGTCCGTCCGCTGGGAAAGGAGTGAAAGAAGAGGACTCAAGCGGGAGTTATCGGGTCAGCGCCCGTTTGACCCGGGCTCCTAGTTCAGTGCATTGCCGGTGCACCACTCCTGATACACACACTGGGTGTGGGGCCCACAGTGATGTTTTCTAAGATCTACACCATCCGTTCATTTTTCCATCTAATTTAAGGGGTTGAGCCCAAAATCGAAGCATATCCAAAGATCGAATGGGGCATGCTACATGAAACGTTGGTTGTTATGATTTCCACCGTTGAGACCTTTTTAGGCCCTATAGTGATGTTATTTGTCATCCAACCTGTTCATAAGATCATACAGACATAGATGAACGGGAGTATCCTACTACAACTACCCATGACTTCGATGGACACTAAAATCAACAGTTAAGGGGCTGATCTATCAATTGATTCACTTTTACAATGATCTAAGGGCTAAAATTTGACATGTATGGTTAATTTAGGATTCATAGACACGGTATAAAATTTCACGTTAAACGGATAGTGGGAACTACATGATCTAGAATTCAGGGGTCTAGGTTAGTGGCATTTTCATAATTATTGTTGATCTAAGAGTTTTGTGAAATCCAATGGTTCTACGTGGTTGTATGCACCTTTTGTCACGTCCCGAACTCGAAAACCGGGCTCACAAAATTCCCGATCGCCGAATCCGGCACCGACAGCCTCCGTAGAACCCCATTCTCGGATCCCGACACCCATTCACCAGGTTCCGATCCTGGGATACTATAAGAAGGGTTTCAAATCATCAGTCTGATTCATAATGAGCATAACAAAAGCATAACCCACAAACAATAAGCACAAGAACACCACCACAAAATCCACTATGATCAAAAACTTTTTAGTACAATGCGACAAAAAGGGAAAAATACAATGTAGTGCAAAAGATAGAAACTCCGAAGCTCGTCTGCACGGTCCAACTACGGCAAGACTATGGCTGCGACTGCGTCCTGGCGTCACCTGCACGCATCAATCGTGCATAAGCTTATAGAAAGCTTAGAGGGTGGTGTAAGTATGTGCGCAATATAAGCGTGCTCAAAATGTAAGGTTAGAGTAATGCGGAATCATGGTGATGAGTACATGAATGCAATCAGCCGTACCAAGGCTATGCGGTGCAAGATATGAATGTCATCGGCCATAACACGGCCATGCGATGTGAAATGCAACTCAAGCATGCCAATCCTCAACATGTGTCAGTACAGTTCTCATTCAGGATAATCACCGGGGTTCAATACACTCCAAATGGCACTGTCGCTCTCCTAGCCGCACAGTCCAAGTGAGCGTAAGAAACCTCACTATCCGCCTGGCCAATAGTCTGCCAATACCTATCCGGCATGTCGATAGCGGACCCATTCACGAGCTGGTCAAACTCAGCCTAGTATTGCCCCCTACCCTCGGGCGAGTAAGGCCACACCCCTTTCCAACCGACCACGACACAGTGGGAGACGCGGCCTCCTGGTATTCGGCCCTCGTGCGCTCATATATCCACTCGGTCTCGACGTTGGAGTCATCCTCTGGTACCATCGGGTTTAGGGATTTTCACCCAGGGACGTCTATGGCGCCCGTATGCTAGAACCAAATATTTTCGGTATCCAACCCAGCCATCCACGATGTGTCTATGGAGGCTATGGCCCTGATGTCGCTAGGGCATACAGTAACTACAATCACACAAATGCAAGTGCATGAGTCACACTATCAGTCATGCAACAGTCCTGTATATACCATGCACTTATATGAGGCAGCTCTGCCTATCAGGGAGCCCATAAATAGTCTATCCAAAGGTATATGCTATGATCGGTCACCCTCACATCAGGCATACATATGGTGCGAATGATCATGAATCATGGATCTATACTAAACATGTATAAAGAGATGGGCTCTAGGTATAATGGAGATGGCCCTAGACGGCCTACTTACCACAATTATGGGCCTATCAGTGGGCCTTAGGGAGAGTTATAATGTGGACATTTAACCAATATTATCTATTCAATGTGGACATCAAACCAACATTTACTCCCAAGGGATGGCCTTCCATGAATCACACATTGTAATGGGCCTTTTGTACATCTAATTGGGCCTTGACCCAAAGACCCAAATTCATCAAATGGGCTACATAACATGAGCCCCATCTCTATATCAAGGTGGGCCTCAATGGGCCTCATAATATGGGCCTAATACAAATCAAGGTGGGCCTCAACAAGGACCACTAATGCATGAAGATGGGCCTCCATAATGGGCCTTAAATTATCTCCAAAACAGTTGGACAGTTGGATGAAACACATACATTATGATGGAGCCCACACTAATAGAGGGTGTAGTTTACAATACTTACATAAGTGGGGCTCACCAAAATACTCATTTTCCACCCAGCTTAAGACCCAATATAATGTTTATTTTCCACCCAACTTAAGGCCCAATATAATGTTTATTTTCCACCCAACTATTCATAGGGTCATGTGGACCAGGGTAGAGCCCACTGTATTTTTTTATTATTTTTATTTTTATTTTATCCAATCTATCCATAAGGTCACGTGGGCCTGGATAGGGCCCACTGTAATATTTATTTTCCATACAACCTGTTGATGGGACCGTGTGGACCAAGGGCCCACTGAAATGTTTATTTTTCATACAACCTGTTCACAGGGCCACGTGGTGAAGGGGCCCACCGAAATGTTTATTTTTCATCTAACCTGTTAGGCCGGTCACGTGGGCAGGGAGCCCACTGTGATGTTTATTTTAACGTCCAACCTGTTGATAAGGTCATTGGACCTTGGGGCGGATGTGGGGCCCTCCGAAATGTGGTTCACAAATCCAGCCCACCCATTATGTGGGTCCCATCTAACTGACGGTACAGACCAAGTTTCAGCAACATCCAAAACTCAGGTAGGCCCCACCAAGTAATTTTATATGTTTTGACATGTCTTCACATGATTTTAAATGGTATGGCCCACATGAGTTCCGTATAAGGCTGATTTTTGAATGGCCCATGGCCAGGGAGGGGGGTCAACAAATGGTCGGTGTGGATGTGCAAAATACACATCATGGTGGCGCCCACGGCTGGACGTGGATCCAGCCCGTCCGCCCGCCCTCTGGCGTCCCTGACAATGGCAGCAGCGCTAATCTTGTTTTTTTTTTTTGAAGAAAAAATTATTTTTCGCAAAATCTCCTATGTGGGGCCCGCATCGGATGAATCCACTCCAGCCATCGGATTCCACGGTCCAAGACCGATCAAATGAGTCTAATATACGGCCTGTTTTTGACGAATAAAGGGATCTAGGTGGTTTTCAAGGGTGATACCGTTATTTCCTATGGTATGGCCCGCTTGAGAACTGGATTGGTTCCAAAATTTAGCTCAACGTCTAAAATAATCCAAGGAAGAGGATAGACGGCTTGGATTAAATACCTGAATCAAGGTAGGGCTTGCATGAGAGGCTCACCATTTCTTTCCCTCTCTCCTTTATTTTATCTTTTTTCCTTAAAGTACACACCCCTGCCTTTACACTTCACTCGCCAACGTCCAGCGTCCCCTGGACGCTGGACGACATACCTAAACACATTGCTATGGTGGGTCCCACGTAGATGTGGCCCACCATCATATATGCATATAATATATATTATATTATATATAATACATATTATATTATATATATTATATAAAATATAACATATAAATATATATATATATTTTAAAAAAAATGCATTGGGCCATCCAAACAATGGATGGTGTGGATCATCACCTGAAATAGAGTGGGCCATACCGTCTGATGTAGATGGACGGGGTAGATGTAACACATATTGGTAGGATCCATACCATTACAAAGGAAGAGAGAGAGATAGAGAGAGATATACAGTGAGATAGAGGGACCCCGCCACTATGGGTCCTCTTGATTAAATCACATACATCCAAATGGGTCCCACCAACAAGTGGGCCCTAAAATTTGAAATAATAGCAAATCACCCACCTTATCTTCCTTCTTCTTGGTCCCTTAGACTCCAATGCTCCTTAGCTTCAACTTTGATGGAGGTTGATGGACTTTTGATGGTGGGGATGAGAGATGAGAGGGTGTAGATGGAAGATGGAAGGTGAGCCACACTTGAGAGGGAGAGGAAGCTTGGACGTTTGAGGCTTGGGGTTGCTTGGAGATTTTGAGAAATGAGGGAGAGAAAGAAGATATGAATGGGTGAGGTAAGGTGATGGAGTGATGGGTGATGGGTTGGGTTGAAATTTTTGAAAAGGGGTATGGTTGTTGTTAAAAATGAGAAAAAGAGGAGTGGTAAGGTGGAAAGAGAGTGGACTTTTGAAAAAGGAGGGAATGGGTTGATGTACTTGAGGTAAGGCTTGCATTTATGATTGATTGATGGGACTTATAGTAGAGATTCCCTCGAAATCCGCAATGCGCGGTGTTTCTTTGGAATAAACGCAGATCGGCATCTTCTTGCCTGGGTATCGGTTCGGTGCGCAAGTTACGGCGTTAGAACCGCGGCGACGATGCGATCGCCAAGACATAAGTTTCGGATCGAGCCGACGTCAGTGTGCGGGACCTGGCTTAAGATCGCGCGCAAACGTCGGTTATGGTGCGAAGGTTGCCGAAATTTGACCGGAAGAACCGCGGAAGCCAATGGAATGGTACGGATTAGGACACGGGTCTTACACGTTTCGAAACAATCCTTGCAAACAGACTCATATCTGGATCATTACGGGTGGGGAGCTATTTGCCAGTTCGTTCAAGGGAAGGTACCTACGTCAAATCACATGATGGATGATCTTGTCTTAAAATCAACCGTCAGATGGCTTGGTCTATTGCATGGAGATCATTTCCAATGGTTATGTTCATGTCAGGGAATAAAATTAAGGCTATGATAGTTAGATTGGTATCATACACATGTACATATTTCATTAAATTTCATGGTAACACTCGAGAACTTTCAATACTCGAGTATTGAAAAGTTCGGGGTGTTACAATATGGACCTTTGGTGGTGACTTCATAGATGTCACTTTACAAGTGGTCGAGTATAAAAGGTGTTAGAGCAAGTTTCTGACTTCGAGCAAGTACCTCGGCCAGATGAACATACTCATTTGTAACTTGCAAATCATTCACACAAAGTAAATGTTGGCAAATCCGGAGTAATAAGAAAGTCGTATGCTCTTTGTAATCGACCGGTCCACTGCGTTTGTGGTACGCCTGCATAAAGTGAGTATAAGCTTTACCAACTTTATTCGTGAAGCGTTTAGGTTCTTTTTGTGCGAAACCAGGGAAGACAGTTTCACTAAAGGGAAGAAGTTGAGTCAGAGCTATGATGTCCAAGATATTTGGACTGATGGGGCCGCAGCCGAAGAAGAACGTGATGGTAGAAGAACTCCAAAATGTTGAAGTAATGGTAAGAAGAGTGGGATCTGATGGATAATCATGGATAGATAGCTTAATGCATTCGTAAATGCCCATTTTTCTCCATATCGCCTCATATTGAAAGGAAACACGAACGAACCAAGCATCCCATTTTAGTAGTGGCTTTGGCCATGACTGAGGATTCTTCAAATTATTTCCAGGTTCAGGGATGGATCCGGATTAAATCAACAAAGTTTCACCTGGGCAGATAGGAAACATGGGATCCATCATGTTAACACCATCGACGTTTGTTACTGGAGAAAATGTTGCAACCCATGCAATAATAATCTCCAATAGGCGACTTGAAGACTTCTGTTGAGATATTTTTCAGAAAGGGCACCCATCATTGTGACAAGATCATCTTGATGAAATGAGGGAGAGGAAGACGATGAGGCAATCATTGATTGAATATGAGATTGAAATTGGGATCTGGATGTTCAAAAAAGAAGAGGAAAGCGTAAGGATGGAAGAAAACTGAAACGGTGCTTAAATCGGACGTGGTGATGGAGCATTTATTAAGGCATCATTATGATTTTGTTGGAAACGACGTAAGAATATGTGTCGAAATGGGGTTCGACTCGTTTTAATGACAGGTTAGTTACGGCTAACGTGTTACGATGAGTCGGCTGAAGACGGTTATCGAGGTGTCGCCACGTATAGGTAATTAATACCGCAGTAATGAGGGGTTGCGCGTCACTTTCACGTTTTTCTAAAGGTGAAGTGAAGTGGGGGGCAATGCTCATCCTTATTGTCATCATTTCTCATGAGAACCAATTAAAGTAAGTTATGTGTGATATGGATGGATCCACGTGGTGTATTTGAAAATTTGTTGAGATTTACAAAGAAGATTTTTTAGCAATACAACTAGAGCACATCAAATGATGCCACGTCATTGTTTAAGTGGCCGATGGAAACGTAATCGTGAAGAAGCAGTTACAAGACAAATGGCATAAGAAGAAATAGAAAAAGCTAGAAAGTATCGAGCGGTTATAGTAACCGTCAGAACATGGGAAGGATCTAAATGGCCTCATTAAGGTTATAAACAGTAAAGAAATTCAACAAAACAAATCGTCTCTCGTGCCAACGCAATCAAAACCAAATATTATCTTTCAATTATCAAGTCTTTTTACATTCCATAGTGTAATCATTTACTTCATGCCAAGTAAATTACATTTCTTAATATAATCCTTTACTTTCAGTATGTCATTTACATTATGTAGGGTAATCCATAGCATTAATCAAGTAGCTGATAATCTCAACTATAATTTGAGTCTATGCTCGCATGCTAGATTTAGTTCTGCATCAAGAGAGGTGCTTTTCAGCTATTCTTCGAGACTGACTATAAGAATTCATTTTCCCATTTCTCTTTATCTGTATTGAAAAGTTCTTTTGTACATAAGGTAAAGGTACAACCCATCATCAGAGGACGTGTTAGAAAATAGATGAATCTAGTACACAATGGAGGATAGATGAAAAAGATAATGAAATGATAAGATCTATAGGGTTCAAGGCTCGACTTGAATAGTCAATTTCTCAAGACAATATTCCCTTTTTCTGGTAGTTCCAGCAAGTGCAAACGAAGGAAATCCGCAAATTGTCTTCAGGATACAATGAACTCTCAATCCGAATTTCAACACGAAAATTTACACATTTAAGTGTTGAACAAATCTCTAGTTTTGACACCGATATGCCTTTAAAAAGTTCTGAGTAAACACAACAAGAGATCAAATTCGAAAGAACTTTACAATAGATGATATATTTGAAAATGGAGAGAATGTTATAATATTTTTGGATTATCATATCCAGGATTTATAGTAATTGAATGGTCATGGAGTTCTTCCTGAAGAGATACTAATGTGCCTTATCAAGAAATCCACACTTATTCGCAGCAAACAACATTCTTCCATCAAAGGACATGACCCTTTGTCCTATGGAAGTTATTTCTGTTCATTTTAAACAGAAAAAGTCATCCAACAGTATAATATTGTTTCCACATGAGCGACACGTGGTTTAGATGCCACATGTACAATCATGTCACAGTTACTCTCAATCAACACAAAGGTGGTAAAATATCAGGGTAAATTCTAGTTCAATTCCAGTTGCACCATGGCCCTAAAAGTTTGAACTTTTTGCCAAAAAGACTAAGGTTCTTATTGCTCCTTGTGACAATGTGAAGTGCTAAGTGCGTTTAATAAAGCGCCAAAAAGCACCCAAGCAGCCCTACAGCCCACGCCGCACGGGCGGACGGTATTTCACACTGTCCTCGAGGAGATTTCAACCCTTGTTACATAAGCAAAGACCCCTTTTCTTATTGACTGGATATACACACTACTTATGAAAAGTTTAAATAATTAATATATTTATTTACTTTTTAAAAATAACTTTTATTTTTATTACAAAAACAGAACATGACGAACCATACCTACCATTTAAATATCACATAATCCTATTTACACAACAAGTGGCTAAAAAGGCAATGAATCTCATCATATCTCAGTCATATACTGTATGTCTCCCTATCTTATGTTTGAATTTAGCTACAAATTCAATTCTCAAATGCTTGTCATAAAAACTAGCAGCAACAGGGTGTACTTTTGGCTGACCAGATTAATACTAAGGAAAACATGATTTAATCAATGATCGGATGAAACTAATGTTAGACTTACATGCCACGATGACGTGCGTGCAAAGGTGAAGGCTTTATGGTTGCGTGCAATTAACAAACCTCCCATATCCTCCCTTTTATGAGTGCCTATCACAAATTTGTGGAAGCATAAACAGAATAAAATGAGGCTACGTTTAAGAAAGCTATTTTCAGATTCCAAACGACGAAAGCGTACTTTTTCGCAAAGCCAAACAGCCATCCCAAGAGCAATTTTATATTGCTCCTATTGTTGCAGCCTTTAGAAGATTTTTTTTTTTTCTTGTCCATCTTTTGCATGTACGGTAAAAGAATTAGGCTTCCACCTTATGGACGGAGTGGATTTGCACATACAACAAGGTGGGCCCCACAGAGTTTGGACGTTTCCCCGGAAACGGATTGGCTACTCCCCTGCCATCAGCCCGGTGGCTGGTCGGTGCTCTGTTGGCCCCACCATGATGTATGTGTTTCATCCATTCTGTTCATCTATTTTTAAAGATCATTTTAGGGCTTCATTTAAAACTGAGAGGGATATAAGTCTCAGGTGGACCACAAAACAATAGTGAATGGATATCCACCATTAAAATCCTCCTAAGGCCCATCATACTGTTTATTTGACATCCAATCTATTGATTAGGTCAAACAGGCTCAGATTAAGGGGGAAAACAAAAATCAGTTTGATCCAAAATTTTTATGGCCCCCAAAAGGTTTTTAATGGTTGACGCTCATTCAACACTGTTTTATGTAATGTGGTACATTTGAGATCGGGATATAGCTCATTTTTGGTATCATACCATAAAATTATATGGAAATATATTTGAACAGAATGTATGAAAAACATACATCATGGTGGGGCCACGGAGCACCGACCAGCAGCCATTGGCCGGTGGGGGAAGTAGCCTATCCGTTTCGGGCGCAGATTAGCTACTGACAGGTTGGGCAGCCAGACTCGCTACTGAAGTGACGTAACCAAGTTATGTGGGTCCACTATGATGTGTGTGTTGTATTCACTTCGTCCATCAATATTGAAATATAATTTTAAGGCATGAGCCAAGGAATGAGGCAGATAAAAAGCTTTAGTAGACCCCACCATGGAAAATAGTGGGGAGAGTGGTTCCCACCATTGAAACTATTCCAAGGCCCACATGTTTATTTGAAAACCAACCTGTTAAAAAGTTAAAAAAGACATAAAAGAAGGGAAACACATATATAAGCTTGATCTAAAACTTTTATGACCTTTAGAAGTTTTTAATGGTAAGCGTCACTGTCCCAAAATGGACGGACGGCGTGGATACAAAATATACATCATGGCAGGGCTCACGGAACATAGTGACGTCACTTCAGTAGCGAGTCTCGCTGCTCAACGTGTCAGTAGCTAATCCGCGCCCCTCTGTTTCCGTTTCCCCCAGCTTAGTAAAAGTGTTGTGGACGACTGCGGTCCTAGCGGGTATGGACCGCAAGCAGCGAAGGCCAAACGCAAGCGCATTGCGCGTGGCATTATGGCACACTTGGAAGAGATCAGGGATGTTCATTAGGATGATCCAACGGACTTAACGCATCATGGCCTAAAGGAGGGACGTTCAATGCTTCAGGTGAGCAACACGTTTGTGTTTTTCATGGACATTGTCTAATCGTTTTTAAGCCGTCTACTTCTTCATTCATGTGTGGCCGAACTCAAGAGTGGACTGGATTGAGTTTTTGGCCAGGGTAAGCTCTAAATAGAGCTGTTCATGCGTTGGGCCCACCTTCACAGATCTCTTTCACAACTTTTCCACGTTTGGGGCTCCTCTATTTTGGTTTTTCAACTGAGCGCTTGCAAGTGACCCCAGGTTTGTCGGAATGCATCAGATTAGGCGCGGCCGCGGACTGACCCAAAACGGTGCAGGCTCTGACCATGGGTCCCATATTGATGTAATTGTATTATATCCACGCCGTCTATCCGTTTTTTCAGATTATTTTATAGCATCATCCCAAAAATTAATCATATAAAAATCTCGGGTGGGCCATACTACAGGAAACAGTGGTGATTGACCATTAAAAATTTCTCATGGGCCGCAAAAGTATGGAATCAAGCTGATATCTTTTTTCCATTCATCCGGTTTTTTGTGCCCTTATCAACAGGTTGGATGGAAAATAAACATTACGGTGGACCTTAGGAAGCTTTTAATGATGGGGGCCACCGTTTAGCATGGCCCACCTAAGATTTGAATCTTCTTCATTTTTGGATTAATTTACTAAAATGAGCTTTCAAGACGGATGGACGGCATGGATATACTCCATGTACATCAAAGTAGGCCCCACCACAATCAACTAATGGCTGGACGCGGATTGTCTACTTATGCTGTTAGTAGCCATGGCCCCACCATGATATATGTCTTTCATCCATGAAGTCCATCCATTTTTTCATAATCTTAGTGAATGGGCCCTAAAATGAGATAAATCCAAATCTCTGATGGATCACGCCATAGTGATCACGCTACAGGAAACAACAGTAGTGATTGAACGCCCACAAAAGTTTGGAATGAAGCTGATATTTTTGTCTTCCCTTCATCTCTGACCTAGTAAAAATGTTGGATGGAAAATAAACATTACAGTGGGCTTTAGGAAGGCTTTAATGGTGGGTGTTCAATCACCACCGTTTTATTATAATGTGGTCCACTTGCAATTTTGATTTGTCTCATTTTTGAGCTCGTGACCTAAAATAGTATGGAAAAATAGATAGACAGTGTGTATAAAACGCAAATATCAAGCTAGGGCCCACAGAGCACCACCTCGCTACGAGCATTGACAATCCGCGTCCCTGATTGCTCCACGTGAGCAGGGCCCCACCTGCAAGGACTTGGGTGCTGGGCGCGGATTAGGTACTTCGCTCTGACGGCCATTGAGGGTCCACCTTGATATTTTCATTTTATTCAAACTGTCCATCCTTTTTTTCATATTTTTTTCATATCCAACGCACAGTTGGACCACACCATGAGGAAGCAGCAGTACTAAGGATGCCTACCGTTGAAACCTTCTTAGGGTCTACCGTGTTTTTTTATTTGCCATCCAACCTGTTGATGTGATTATATACACTATTTTCCATCCAACCTGTTGATATGGGATTACATACACCTGGGTGAATTGAAAAAACAAATATCATCTTGATGGAAAACTTTTGTATTCCCCGAGAATTTTTCAACGGTAGTAATCTAATCCCCACCTTGTAGTCCGTCTAAGCCTTTGATATTCTGTACTTTTGGTTCGATACTCTAAAATGATATGTAAAAATGGATGGACGGTTTAAATAAAATGAAAACATCACGATGGACTTACAGTGGCCTTCAGAGCCTCACCTGTACCGAGGTCCGAACAGGCGGGGAAGTACCTATTCTGCGCCCCTTGGGCGCTTGAGAACGGATTGGCTACTCCCCTGCCACCAGCCCGGTGGCTGCTGCTCAGTGCTCTGTGGGTCCCGTCATGATGTATGTGTTTCATCAATTCCGTTCATCCATTAAAAAAAATCATTTTAGGCTTGATTCCAGAAATGAGAGGGATATAAATATTAGGTGGACCACACCACAGGAAAACAATAGTGATGGGATATCCACCATTAAAATCCTCCTAAGGCCCACTGTACCGTTTATTTGAAATCTGTTGATTAGGTCATACAGACTCAGATGAAGGGAAAAAACAAAGATCAGCTTGATCCAAAACTTTTATGGCCCCCAAAAAGTTTTTAACGGTCGACCTTCATTCAACACTGTTTCCCGTAATATGGTCCACTTGAGATTGGGATATATCTCATTTTTGGTCTCATAGCATAAAATGATCTAGAAAAATAGATGGACGGAATGGATGAAACACATACATCATGGTAGACCCACGGAGCATGGACCACCAGCCAATACGGGGAAGTAGCCAATCCGTTTCCTAGGTGCTTTAAGTGCTCTCCCAAACCACGAGCTCTGTTAGCCAGAAATTCACTCCGTCCACCAGCTTCATGGGCTAACATAGGAGCTAAAATGTAGGGGGCAGATCCAAAATTCAAGTGAGGCAAACAGAGGAAAGAGAAAAGATGAAAAAGCCCACCATTAAAACCTTTGTGGGGCCACAAAGGTTTTGCATCAAGCTAATTAATATTTGTGTCTTCTATTCCTCCCAGAGGGAACAACCTTACGAACGGTTTGGATGCAATATGCAAGTCATGGTGGGCTCCAACAGTAACGGGTGTCTACATCACCATTGTAGCCTACTTGAGTCTTCCATCTACCCCCCCATCTTTAGGCTCTTGTTCTAAAGTGTGCTGTCAAAATTGATTTACGGAGAGCATTTCCCATGGACGTCGTGGTGGCCTAGATACTTGTCATCGGTGCTAGGAAGTGGCAATTCATTTATTCTCTAAAACTATATAAAAATAGAAAAATATATGGAACCTAAATAATATGCTTGTTTTAGCTCTTGTAATTTTATGAAAAATGTGAAAAGGTCATTAGTAAAAAAAGAAAGTGAGAATTGTCTTTAAAAATTTATGAAAATTTTCATGTCATTTTTTTAAAAGGAAATGGAAATGGTCTTTTTACGAGGAAAACCATAGAAATGAAAATCAATTACATATTTTCTCCCATTTAATCAGTTTTGCTTCCGCAAGTGGTCAAAAGCATCATATTTTAGGAAATCGATTTCCTTTCTGCAGTTCAATTCTATTTTCTACCAATCCAAATAACATCCTAATGAATTTATTTTAAATATGCCACTAGGTAGCATTGAATTGTTGATGTATCATGTGGCCGCACCATCTTATCTTTTGAAAGTTGGACCAACCCTGAAGATCAAGGGCCAATAATTTCAGGCTGATATATTCATAATTTAGGCAAGCCACATGCCTACCTGATAAGTATCAACTTTCACTGCCATTGATCTTTGAGAGAAAATTAGGATTTTCAATCACTTGGATGTTGTGTATATATAATGTTGGGCCGTATGTGCTAAATTGACAACAAGGTCCAACGAAGTATCTGTGAATGTTCATGTCACGCCTGAAATTCGGGTACAGGTATTTGGACTTGAATTCCAAATTTGTGATTTTAATATATTGATATTTATTACAATCCACATAATTTTATTAAATTTAATAAATATTCAAAGTCGTCTGAAAAAGACGAGCTTAACAGTCCTTTGGGGGGGGGGGGGTTGAATAGGACTATGCCAAAGAAAAAATTAACTTATTGAAATAATAAATAAATCAGGAATCTCAATAGCACTAGTATTGAAAAATTGATTCAAACTGAATTCATAAGACAACCTTTGCCAAAAACAAAGTTTTAGGTAGGACAACCTTATTTCACGAACATTTATAAGGATCATGATCTCAAACTAAGTAAGAGATAATAAAGATATCTATTATAAACATTCACCACATTTGCATAAATAAAATTACAACTATTCTCCACATATGCAAAAAACAAACATTAACCATAACACAAAAAATTATAGTGGTTTGGTGTGTACACCATTTGTTCTTAAACAGCTACACCTACTCAACTCCTAATAATCACAATCCACATGATATTGACTTTCACTAAAAATAAAATTTTCACAAGGTCACCTTAATATCTGATACAATTGTGATTTTAAAGGGCTATCACAAACAAAAACCGCACACTGAGATTTTCTGGCTATCTCAGAAAAACCAACAAATGAGATTTTCTAACTATCTCATAAAAAACCAAATATATAAAGTAAAATGATACTTATCTTCACCAAAGAAGAAACCGTAGCCATAGATCGCTTTTCTTGAATGACGAATGTTCGATGTTCAGTCTAATAGAAATGGTCTGGGGTTTTAATTGATTTTAATTAGTTTTAAACCCAAAGGTTACTTGCATTAATTTCCTTAAATCTCAATAAGAGTAAACACTCTTTTTGATAAATTAGAATGACAGAGTTTTGAGATAAATGAATTAATGAAAAAGCTATAAAATAAAATTATAAATACCGCTTGATAGCTTGACAATAAATGAGGCTTTTCTCTCTCTTGAATTAGGCTTTGATAGGCTTAAGTTATATTTTCGGATGGAGAATGGACCTCAATTTATAGTCACAAAATCTGTTCCTTCAACTGGTCGAAGGCAGTCTTCGACTGGTCAAAGTATCAAATTTAGTTCCAACAAATTTTCAAATTCGAGCGGGATAAGTTCTAACAAATATTCGACTAGTCGAAGAGCCTGTTCGACTGGTCGAGGGTGACCTTCGACTGGTCGAACAGTCTATTCAACTGGTCGAGCAAGCTGAATCCGATTAGATTATAGTTGCTAGACTTCGAGTCGAGGAACCTTCGACTGGTCGAAGGGGGTCCTTCGACTGGTCGAAGATGCAACAGAAATTCTGTTATACTTCAGCTGATTCTTAGACTAGTCGAGGAATTTCTTAGAATAGTCGAAGCAGAATTTTGACAAGTCAAAATTCAGTCAATTATACGTATAAAAATCCAAATTAAATATGTTTTGAAAGCCCCTAAACCTAAGGGCTTTCTAGGGTTTAAATTACCTGCATGGATTGAACTTCATAGAAACTTGAAGTTCTTAAAGGAGCTTGATCTTCTACTTAGAAGATTCATCAGTAGGAGTTGAACTTGCACTTGGAGTTGGATCTTCTACTAGCATTTTTAGTAGAACTTGAACTTAAACCCGAAGCTTGATCTTGCACTCGGAGCTTGATCTTCTACTAGCAATTTTAGTAAAACTTGAACTTGAAGGTGAACTTTCCATCTTGAGCCACGTGACTTGAACTTTAGCTTGGCTTCAATTTGAACATAAGCTACACTTCAACTTGAAAATGAGTTTGTCTTTAACTTGAAGAACACTATGCTAAGTTGTTTTGACAAGACGAAATTTGACAAACCAAGTGTAACATGTGCGTTAAATATAATACCACTTACATCGTCTAAAAGGAAAATACTATTAAAATAATCTAATGTTTACAAAATTCCACTTTCTTGATAGCCTTTTTTTTTTTCTACATCGAAATTTTAGAATTCAAATTAAATCTAAAGAACAAAACTGAATTGAAATCTAAACTAAACTTAATTTGTTAGAAAAAAAAAAACTAATAGTAGAGGCTTGCCCAATCATAGTATTCCAGTTCTGTACCTATACATTTTTTTTTTTTTTTGTAATAGGGTGAGTATAACAACCCAATAAGATCATTTCTTACCCAAAAATTAAAATGTTCATATTATATCGAATTTTTATAAATAAGAGAGAAAAATAGAATATGAATAATAAAAGAAAATGAATTTAAGCACTATAATCGTAAATATGTTATGCATGTAATACTTTTTATGAATTCTCATAGACAATATCCGATCTCTTACAACACAGTACCCAAGTGGATGGCCATGTTGCATTAGCTCCCACGCACCGGTATCTCATGGTGAGGGACCCATTTATACATTTTCTAGTCAGACTATTACTTCAGTTGTGCTTTGATGTATGTTCGCACACTTATTTGTACTCATATGCCGCACACAAAGGAGACTCCAAATGATCCAGTGAATTTTAGGGTCTTTTACTGAAGCGACCCAATCACCCTACTTTTTGGCTTTAAGGTTTTCCACCCAAGGGACACAATTGCCCTCTTATTTACATTACATCCAACGTATTAATATCGATGGTCAATGAATGCTAGACATGTATGTAAAATAAATCAATATTTCACAAAAAAAAAAATATAAATATAAAACAATCATGGATTTATTCTCATGCTTTTGCTATTTTTAAAATAATATTCCTAATTTATTATAAAAATCAATAATTACTTGATTGAGTTCTCAAAATATCAATAATATAAATTTTTTTTCCAATTAATAATTTTAGATATAATTTCGTCGAAACTTTAATAATTAAATTTCTTAAATAAAATATTTTTAATTTAATATTATTAAAATTAAAAATTATTTGATAATGTGTAAGAAAATTTTATTTTTAATTTTAACTTTAATTAAATCAAAATTTTCACTTAAATCATATATATATATGTATAAAATAAATCATATTAACATAAAAATAAATTATTAATAATTTTATTCACTAAATTCTAAAATTTAAAATTTATTTAAATTATAATATAAACTTAACAAATAACTTTTTCGATTGTTCTGATATTGAATTAAAATTTAACAAATTTATTTGAGACATAGGTTGTTTCCTATCATAATCATCATACATCCCTTCCCAATGTCTCTTAGCTATCTCAGCATACTGACGTTCCGACTCTTGCATGGTGAAACTCTAACTCTGAATTTAATCCTAAAAAAGAATAAAAGAAAAAATCCTATAATAATATGGAAAGTAAGTAGAGGAAAAGTTAGAAGGAAGTTACTAGATTGTAGGAGATCTATGTTAGGATCCTGCAAAATAAAACGGAAAGTAAATTAGTTTCTAAAAAAAAAAAATAACCTAGTTTCTAAGAACAAAAAAGGAAAGTTCCTAAAAACAGAAAATAGAAAGTTTTTAAAAAGAGAAAAAGTTAGTTTCTAAAAACAGAAAAGGAAAGTTTCTAAACCTAGAATTAGAAGGTAAGTAGTTTCTAAAATAATTTAGAAAAACCTAATCCTAAAAATAGAAAATAGAAAAATCCTAATCTTAAACTAATTCCAAAACTAGCTAATCTCAAAAGAACACAACAGCTAGTCCCCGGCAACGGCGCCAAAAACTTGTTCACAACCCCAAGTGTAGGGTTGGGATGTAGTAATGACTCTGTGAGACCGAGGTCGAATCCACAGGAACTAATCTCATACGTTTCTGAAAGTAACTAGAAGAAAATGTAAACCTAAATCTAAAATATTTGAGAGAGTGATTTTGAATAAGGTAATTAAAGCTTATAAATTTAAAGGTGGTCACTAGGGTGTCAAGGATCCACTTATAGCAATCGGGACACTACCTTGCATGATTCAATAGATTCATTTGGAATCAGAGTCCTATCTTATCTAGATGGAGAAAGGAGAGACAGTCAGATCTCTGAACTTCTCATGAACCTAGTCTTAACGGACGAAAGTTATGAGGTTTGGAAGTGATTTCATCACCCAACCATGCCCAGGAGACAATGGCAAACAACAGGATATACCAATCTCACAACTAATCATAAGAAAATTGTGAAGATTAGAAAAGATTCCATCACCCTACCATGCCCAAGGGACGATGGTGGACAACGGGACTTACTACTTTCACAATCTCAATTTAGGGAAAGAAGAAATTCAAAGCAATCGTAGATCCATTATAATTTGAGTCACAACAAACCATTAAACACTAAAAATATTCCTTAATCAAGAACTAGAATCCATAAGAGTTCATCAAAACATGAATCAAAACAAAGCAAAATTCCAATCACGCTAAAAGCTTCACCTCTTAGCCCTAGCTAAGAGGTTTAGCCAACCATAGACATGATTGAACTAAGAACTTTTAAATAAAACATCAATTAAGGAAGAAGAAGAAAAACTCCCGGACGGCGGCTCCACCCTTTTGTTCCACTCCTTTAACCCTAGAAAATGCTTAAGAACATCCTAGGGACTCTTATTTATAGTTTTGCAACTCTAACTTTCGCACCGAGTTAGAAAAATTCAGAAACCGCCTTAAATTTACGCAGTTCATGCAACATTTGCTTAACCTCGGCTAGTTGAGGACAACCTTCAACTGGTCAAGGGTCACCTTCGACTAGTTGAGGATCGCGTGAAATTAAGAGTTTATATTGCTGAAGTTCAAGTCGAGGAATCTTCAACTAGTCGAGCAGGAGCCTTAGACTAGTCAAAGGAGGGCTTAGACTAGTCGAAGCAAGCAGATTTTTAGGGTTCATTTTCTTCACTTCATGTCTTCAATTCTTTTCATTCCTCACTTAGTTTTCTTAAATATTTGGCACGTGAATTCTTCATTTTTGGTCTTCTAAGATCCAACCTTTGCTTTGGTGATTCTTGAGCGTTAAATCCATGCTTTTAGCATCCTTTTCAATCCAAGTTCTTAAATTCACCTTGTAACACAAACATGAGTAAAATAGGACATTAAGCAGTATCTTGTTCATAAAACCAAGATATAAATGGGGTCTAATATGTAATATTTGACCCTCAACAATTGATCAGATGAATGGATGGATATTTACACTACAACATAGTTGTACACATCCAATGCAATCATTACACTACTTTAATTTAACTCTAATTGCTCTACACTCAACAATGACATTATTAAGTCACGATAATAAAGCTAAAAACTAATAAAATGCCTTTGTGCCACATATACTACTAAGGCAAGCATAGGGGTTTTTGCCTCAAGGCGTGAGAAAAATTGGACCCATTGACCTATAAATACCCTGACACTCACTTCAAGAAGGGAGGGATAGAGAGACAGTTACACAGATGGACAGGGACTTTAGACTTGTCGAAGAAGATAAGGAACTTTAGGCCTAGACACTTCTAAGGTGAACCTCACTTTCTTGGACAACTCCCATTCACAAGGAGGACCTAGGGCAATGTGTTAGGAACCCCAAAAAAGTAAAGAACTTTGCTCCACACACTAGGGCCTTCTGAACACAGACTTTGACACCATGCGCTAAGATTATTGGATGGAACTCTATGCCGACAACTATTTGATGAAGCTCTGTGCCTAGGCACAAACCTGCCACAACATTCATGCCCAGGTGTGGAGTTCTCCTTTAGCCTACTAAAGGATTATGGATGCATACAACCCATAATGGACTTCTCATGTAACAGTTAATGCATTGATTTATGCACATTATTTGTCAATCATGTTAGTGCACTGAAGATCATAGACACAAGTGAAGGCGGAGCATTAAGGAGCAAAGAACAAGTAAACGTGGTGCCTTGGTGACCCTAAACCCTAACCCAAAACAACTTAATCCTCTAGATGATCTTAAACCCAATACGCAAAATTTTTATTGATCATCTCTTAAGGCATAAGAGCCTAAATTGATCATCCTTATATTGACTTTAGAGGTCCTGTGTTGATAAGAAAACTATACAATTTCAACAACCTTTAGTCCCACCGAACCCGCCTTCGATGTAATAAAAAATGGCTAAAACGAGACACTGGGCTACGACAAAATTTCGAGTAATTTGGCTTCGGCCGAAGAATAATTCGGCTAGCTACAGTGCGACCGAAGACCACCTTCGGTACAACTGAAAGTACCCAAGTCTGTTCAGCGGCTTTCATGTCTAATTCAGTGCGACCGAAGACTACCTGTTTCTGCCCTTTTTTTACCATTGGAACTCGGTTTCTTTATATATGAGATCCGGTCTTTGTGCATTTTGGAGGGTTTTGGGGTAAATGAAGCTTAGGTAAATCCCCGATTATATCCCATATCCTCAGCCTCATATTCCGTGAGATGTTATTCATTTTCTGAGCTTTAACACTCTAATGAGGATTTCAATCTTAATGTTGAAGATGAACTTAATCTCTATCATTTTTTAAATATTAGACATAATCGTTTTAGTATATTCTTTGTCTAAATCCTCTAGAAGACCCTTCTTGGTGAATCTCCCAGGCTTCACAACTTTCCATCAATTGTAAGAGATTTTAACCAACCTTCCATCACCTTGGTCATCACATCAGAGCATCGCATGCAAGATGTTTAATCTTGGAACTGAAGCATTAGCAAAGTATCAGCATCATGATCGGGGGAACAATTGAGGAGAAAATTCAAGTATGAGTGAGCTTTGAAAAAGTGACTCAAAAACGACGCATCAACGGGGCTTAATTCAACAAGTGGCATGCATTAAGTGAGTTCATACTCTCTTTCCTTGTGTAGGATTGAGGGTAAGAATTTGTGACCCAAACTCGATAGGTTCTTGTGTAGGACATAAGCTCTTATGTAAGGTCGAATTCACTGGACACGGGTGCGCACGTGTTAGTCTCCGTGGGAGCCTCTAATAAAAGTAAACGTGGGTCTTTAGATTAGGACCGAGGTTGTTGGTTAGCCTATATAAAGCCAACTAAAGTTTCTTGTGGGAGCTTCTAGAGGGAGTGTATGTCAGTAGGTTCTTATGTAGGACCGATATTCGCGATGAGCCTATAGAAAACCACGTAGAGTCTCTTATGGGAGTTGATCTTGGTGTAGGATTGTAAAGATTAGAGGTGAACTTAATTTAAAACCTCTAATAGTGAAATTTGGTACACTCATGGGTTGAGTGCATCCGCCGAGAGTGGAGTAGGGAAACTGAACCACTATACATGCTTGTATTTGGAATTGCATTTGGGCACTTGTTTAATTATGCTTATATGGTGAATGTTTAAATTATATATATGTATGATTAGATGAATGTTAGGAGTTGATAGGTAGCACATCTCACACACACATGTACATTATTATGTTTATACACTAGTTACTTCATTAATATATCATTTATAGCCTATGTGATTGGACCCTCTAATGGCTTGGAAGCCTTAGAGTTAATTACATTACTTAGTTTAATTTGTATATCAATTTAAGTAGGTAATTGTGGTTAAAAGGGTGAAAATTTTATTTGGTCCTAATCAACCCCCTCCCCCAAAAAGAGCATAACCATATTTCCTTTGCTTCGTCAAGCTTCCACATGTAGTCATGGTATCTAATTCCACGCAATTTTAATAATTGTGTCCCTAACTAAGCACAAACCTCCTTATAGTCAATGCTCAATGCAGAGGATCCAATCACCTAATGATGGGATATAGAGAACCATTTTTTGTCTATCTTTAACATATAAACCCCGATGGCATGGTCAGGATGGCTATTTATATATATAACAACTATCCTAAGCACCGTAGTTTCAAACACTATGAGGATGAAGAACCAATGATGAGAAATGTTTTATGTTATGAAAGAAGATACCAACTCTAATTTTTCCTTTTAATCAATGATTTTTCCTACGGATGTAATACATGACTTATGTCAAATCACAACCTAGAAGGTAACTGCTCCTAAACATTACTGAAAGCCACTTAACATTACTTTTTTTGGTGCACAACATGTAGGTCTTGCATGGTCTATAAATAGAGTTTGAATGCCCAACAACTCGTTAATAAAAATAATAATTCTCTGATGTATTCGAAGAACAATGAACTCCTCCATCTCAAATATTAACTTTCTCATATCTTGCTAGTCAATTGGCTATCTGACACCAACCTCAACTATATGAGACAGATAATGCCTAACGGCTAACAAAAATGTCAAAACATTCTCTTCAAATGTAACGTCTCGAAAAAATCCATACAAAGGCCCGAGTATCACCTCAGGCAGAAATCACACAGGACTAAATCCTTTAGAAATTAGGCGAGAATTAACTACTGCTAAACTAGATTATCTGTGAAATTAGCACTAATCACTTTTAATACGATCTACAAGACCCAAAACTAGTAGAATCATTGACGCTACCTTATCCTGACATCTAGAATTAATCTTTAAACCCAGGTGCTCTCGGGAGCACATCGAAACTCCGTATCGGACCTAGACCGCACGTTGAAAGTCTGATAACTACAAAACTATACGAATGTGACCGCCTTGTTGGACTTGACAACCATCCCGGAAATCAAGTCCTAATAGTATCCAAAAACGCACAACTTGAGCCCGGAGCGAAGTGTGTGAGAAACGTGAATACCTTTAAGAAATAAATTCAAACTTATGTAAACTGAGTCGTTCACTTGCAGGTCCAAATATAAGGATTCAGACCATCAAAATCTGACCCAATTACACCCTCGGATCAGAGGAAATGTCCAAACACATGTCAGTGCACTGGTGACTCTGATCGAGTACCGGTGACCATCGAACTGAAATTGGTCCGCCACGATCGATCTGTAAATCCAATCGGATCGAAAACTCAGCTTGACCTGGATCCAATGTCAGAGAGCTTAAGTCCGACTACACATAGAAAAAGGGGCCTCTAAAAGTGCTCTGTTGGACTGAAACAGACGCCCTTTGGATATAACCTAAATATATTTTGGCCCTGGGGCCATTTCCATCAGACCTGGGCCTATATAAAGGCCTAAACCCACTTCTCTCTCACCACATACGAATTTCCAAACCCTAGGAAGAAAAGAGAGAGAAAAGAGAAGGAGAAAGTGAGGAGAAATGAGTGAGAGTGGGAGTTAGTTGTCGGGATATTTCCCTGACGCTCCACGTGCTTAACCACGATTTCTGTATCGCTATTCCAGCGATTCCGACACCGTTCTTAGGTAAGAAAAACCTAACCTTAACCTGTTTTAGGGTTTCAAATCGTGTAACTGATGAAATAGCTAACCTATTTCGTACTGTAGGTTGATGTTATACCGTAGACAAAGACTCGGTATACAAACTGAGTTCGATACTTGTTTACTGGCACAAGGTGCGGACTATAAATATTTAGGTTATGGTTTTCAAGGCTTTCAATGTCAGTAATGATTTATGACTGACTTGAGTGCCATCACACGTGCTTAGATACGAGGGTTTCTGTATAATACACATATATGTGAACTATGTTGATTTTAGATGCATTCCATGTGTTTGTTGAAATGTCTGAATGAGTATGGAATTATTATTTGTGCTTACCATGATTTCTGATTGGGAATACTTGATTGTTGTATGTATGACAACTCCTATATGGAAGGATTTGCTATAATATGTGTTATAACTAATATATTACATGTATGTAATATATGTAGTCTAAGTGTTTGATAAAATGCCTGAATGAGAAAATGCTTGATGTAATGTATCTAATGAGGATGTTGAGATACGATTTTCGATCCCCTCACATGTAGTTACAGTTTCCTGTGTGAAGCCTATCTTACTACTATGTGATTATAGATGAAATGCTTATGTGTGATAACATGTGTATGATGTGGTTGTTTAAATGCTTAAGTAAGATTTATATTTACACTGGTTGTCACATGTTGTTTTGGATTATTATATATAAGTGCAATTGTTTGGAATGTGAGTGAGGCTACGATATAGTCCAGGCAATCGGTAATGGTTTACGATGGGTGGCTGAATTGATTTAGTCATGATGGATACGTTCGACGAATCCGAGTTGTACGTCATTTGACGGTAGTGGTTAGGCCATGCGGAATGCTTACGCACTCCATGTCGATTAAGTCAATGTGCGCTCGTACCAGTCGAGCTCGTCAAGTAACCCGATTGACCCGATGTACGTTCATCATGTATGGACAGTACTGCTTGAATCTAAGGTACCAAACTCACCAGTGGAAAACTCCTTTAACCTTGGTACCTCGATCCGCTAAGACTCATGAGCCGGGCATGGTAGTATGGGACACCATGGTCGAGCTGTCGGCCTATGCTGGGGTGATGAGCCTCCCCGTAGTGTCCAGTGAGCAACCCAGACTCGTGAGCCGAATACAGTGGTATGGGACACTATTTGAGCTGTCAGCCTACATTTAGGTGATGAGCCATTCGTAGTGACCTCGAGCATACTATAAGACTGCGCAGAGATGACGAGTTTTTCCATAACAACTAGAGTATAAACTAGGCATACACTGATCAGGTGACGAGCCCTTTGTAGCGACCTAGAACCGCACATTACATGAGATTTGTTAGGACTGACGACCCTAGAATGCATCATTGTTTGGGAATTGATATAAGGGAGGTACCTTAGCTTCCCAATCCTGCTGTATGAATAAACCTAAGTAAGCAACCCAGCTAATTACGTTCATGCACCGCATCACGTGTGCGTTTGGCGTAGCAGGTCAAGCATCGAGGAAGTGTTTCATGCCGCGATCGTGAAATGAAGTCACTGAGGGAGTGCAGGTGAGGACATGCATCATTATTTCATATCATTCTTGCATTAACAAGAGTACTTAGAACCTGATTGTTGTATTGCGTTATCATTACTGCATGACTGAATTGATAACATGTTAACCTTTGCTTTATTGTTCCACTGAGTTGATCACTCACTCCCACGTTACGGGATAGTGTTTTAAACACCAACCAGACCCTGTTGTAGTTTCAGATGATGACGTAGCTTGTGAGGCGGAGCAGGACTTTGAGGATGACGAGGAGGCATTCTTATATATCCAATATTCAGGCGGGTTTCTATAGACCGTTCTGATCAATGGGGCTTCAGGGCTTATACTTGTAGTGGACCAACACTTTTTGGATATTTTGTATTTTGAAACAATACTTGTAACTATTTGACCTGGCAATGCGTTCATACTTTGGGGACCTACAATGATTTATATATTTTATACTCTGATCACAATCTTCCGCTTGCGTAAATTTAATTGTCCCTGGAGTATGATTTACTGATTTAGCTTAATCTCATTCATGTTTTATGCACTAACATGGACAACATCAAATCATCATTATCTATGTTGCATAAGTGATGCGTTGGAACTTGGGAGTTGGGTACCTGCTCGACCCCCGATTTTCAGGGCGTTACATCAAACTCTAAAACAATGAAATGCATTTTGTCTAAAACAAAAGGTGGTGAACCCATTGGGGACCTATCGCTTAAAAATCTTCCATGGTTTACTGAGGCAATGGTGTCTTCGCAAGCATTGTTATACAAAAGGGGGATGTTGTTTCATTTAAAAAACTGTTGAGTATTCTCTATCTATTTGTAGATTATTTATTCCATATATCTTGTATAACCAAGTTATAATGGTTGAGTGGTATCTTTTATGCCCACCCTGATGTTTATTTTCCATCTAATATGTTCATAAGGTTTGATAGAGCTAGATGAAGAGAAAACATAAATATAAGCTTGATCCAAAAATTATATGGCCCCCAAGACATTTCCAACTGCAACCATTCAATCCTCACTTCTTCCTATGGTGTCGTCCACTTGAGCCATAGATCTCCCTACTTTTTTAGCTCATGCTCTAAAATTATCTATTAAAATAAATGGACGGCGTGGATAAAACACATATATCACAGTGGGCCCCACAAACCCCTGAGAGACTGTCCATTATCCACGCTCTAGAATCCTAGATTTGAGGAAGTGGATTGCATATTTGGCTTGGATTTGGGGAAGCCAATTGCATATGTGGTCCACATGAGATTTCAATTTGCATCATATTTTGGATTATGGTCTAAAACTATTTGAAAAAATATATGTACAAAGTGGATAAAATGTATATATTATGGTGGGGCCCTTAGATTTGGATCCAGCAGCTACTAGTTACTGACAACGTCAGTAGGCAATCCATATCCTGCCAGGAACTAGTTTGAGACGGATGATCCTATGGGGCTCATGGTAGGGCCCACAATGATGTTTATGAGAAATCCACTATGTCCATCCATTTTTCCAGAGCATAGTAGGGCATGAGACCAAAAATCAGGTAGATCTTAAGATCAAGTGGGCCGCATGACATGAAACAGTGATGATTAAACATCCATCATGCCCCAAAAATCAGTCAGTCACATCATTAATGGGTATGTTTACCATTTCAACTTTTTTTAAAAACTTCTGAATGAATTAATTGCATTTTCATACATGTTTTAATATATTTATTAATGTTATGCATTCAATTTGAATATAGTTGCATTAGTTCTGTCAGCCAACTCATAGCTTAGGACCTTTACAAAGGAAACCTATTATGTGCATTTCTTTTTTGTGATTTTATAATTTAAAAGTTTGTATTAAGATCTTTTTTAAAATCCTTGAAGTTTCATTGAAAAATTCAACAAATTTTCCAATGTTTTCCCATGTTTCCTGTTGAGTGTGAAATATTGCATATTTCTCCCTATTTATACCTTGGTTTTATAAACACGATAGTGCTTAATCGATTTAATTATGCATGTTTCATGTGCGAGGTGATTTCGAGAGCGTAAGGTGAAATTGATGTCAAAATGAAGATTTATGTTCAAAAGATTAATAAATGAATATTTAGAGATTTGAAAGTCATTAATGAAGAATTTACATGCTAAAGATCCAAGAAAACCAAGCGAGGAATGAAGAGAATTAAAGATTTAAAGTGAAGAAAAAGAATCCTGAAATTGTCCTGAAGAGCTTATTCTAAAACTTGGAGTCTATTTTAGCTGTGTAGAGTGAAGTATATTTTGGAAAACTGCGTACAGTGAAATTTAATTTAGTAAACTACAGAGAGTATGTAAATTTAAGGCGGTTTCTAGATTTTTCCAACTAGGTGCAAAAGTTGGAGTTCCACAACTATAAATAAGGCTCCTTAAGATGCTCAAAAGCATCTTCTAGGATTTGGAAAGGTCTCAAGGATCATAGCACAATGGTCGAGCAGCCGTCAAAGAGTTTTTCTTCTTCTCTAGTTTTTTTTTAATGCTTTGTTTAAGAGATTTAGTTTCAATCATGTCTATGGTTGGCTAAACCTCTAAGAGGTGAAGCTTGTAGCGTATTGGGATGTTTATTTTGCTTTGATTCTTGTTCTTATTGAACTTCATTGATTTCTAATTAATTAATTTTAATTTGATATTAAAGGAATATTTTTAGTTTTCTATGATTTATTGTGACTCAAATTACAATAGATGTTGTGATAGCTTTGGATATTTTCTTTTCTTATTTTAAGATAGTAAGATTGATAAATCTCATTGTTCACCATCATCTCCTGGGCATGGTAGGGTAGAATGCCTTCTAATATTCACAATTCGCTTCCATTGAGAATTAGGTCAATGAAAAGTTCAGATTTGATTTAAATTGCTTTATCTTCCAATTTGATAGGATATGATTATAATTCCAATTGTGTTTATTGAATCAAGCAAGGTAGCATCTTAATAGTTAGAAGTGGATCCTCGGTACCCTAGTTCCCACCTTTAATTGATAGTTTAAACATTATTCACAATTACTCTCTTTTATTCCAAAATTTAGATTTAGATCTTCTTCTAGTTTTAGTTTTAGTTCTTTTCAGAATATGTACAAGTTTAGTCCCTGTGGATTCGACCTCGTTCTCACGAGTTATTACTACATCACAACCCTACACTTGGGGTTGTGAACAAGTTTTTGGCGCCGTTGTCAGGGACTACGACTATGTTTTTCTAGGATTAATTAGTATTAGAATTAGGTTAAGATTAGCATTTATTTTTCTGCTATGTTTTTAAGTTAGGATTTGTTCTGAAATTATTTTTAAAAACTAACATTGTTTGCTGTTTTATAGGATTCCTAACATGGCAACTCTTATTCAAAAATTTTGTTCCAACCCTCTCTCTTATTTATTTTAGATCTCTTATTTATTTTAGTTTTTCTAGTTTTCTTTTTAGGTTTAATTGTTTAGTTACTTAAGGGTTGTGCGTGTTTCATGCCCGAGTGGGTTCGTGAGAACACTCAACGTCTCTTGAGTGAAGGAGGATTAGTCGAAGGGTTGCCTATCCATTAAAGGATTAAACACAACTTGAGATCCTCTAAGTTAATTGAAGTGTTGGCTACAAATAAACCTCAACCCAGTTGAGGAAGTTCAAGATGAAAACGAGGTGCATAATGCACCCCCGCCTTGTACTCTACTCGATTATTTACAACCGGTGCCATGCCTCAAACTTGGAAACCGGGCTCACAAAATTTTCGATCGCCGAATTCGGCGCTGACAGCCTCCGTAGAACTCCATTCTCGGCTCCCAACACCCATTTACCAGGTTCCGATCCTGGGATCCTACAAGGAAGAATTTTAATATCAATTTAATTCATAACAAACATAACCACAAGCATAACCCATGAACAATAACCATAAGAACACTATCACAAAATCCATTATGATAAAAAACTTTTAAGTACAATGCGTGAAAGGAAAATACATAAATCGAAATCAAGCTCCAAAAGGCCGTTGCACGCTCCAAGCTCAACACTGCTGCAACCTATCATCATCTGCATGCATCTATCGTGCATAAGCTTATAGAAAGCTTAGAGGGTGGTGTAAGTGTGTGCACAAGGTAAGTACCAAGTATTTAATACAATGTCATGGTCATACAATACCGAAAATACCGTTAATCCATAAATCGTACAATGTCGAAATAAGCAGAAATACTAACAAGATCATGAATTATCAGAGTAAGCAAAAATACTGACAAGATCAGGAATTATCAGAGTAAACAAAAATTCTGACAAGATCACAAATCATAAGATAACAGAGTAAGCGGAAATACTAACAAGTCCATGAGTCATTTAACATTAGAATACGCAATACAAATCAACTATGCAAATGAGGAGTCCAAGAGAGCCAAATATTAAATGCAGAGGATGCAATGGAATATACATTCCTGATGAGTAACACAAATAGCGTCAGCCATACCTAGACCATATAAATGCAGAGACACAATAACCCAAGATGCCATATGCCGCGAATGTCATGCAATATGCGGTGCGAATGGAATGACCATACTAGAGTGTGAAGTCGGGATAATAGTACATAGTATCGCAGGCTATGGGGTCCATCACAAGGGACTTCTATCCAAACCAGTCCCATACCTAAATTTGGATAGTCAGACTTAATGTGGTAAACTCCTGATCTCAGGTTAGTCACGCGCCCCAACTGAAATTCTGGCCATTGCGAAGGCACACGTAACAACTAGTTGCGCACCACTAACCCGAGTGGATAGTGAATGAATGAATACATGAATGAGTATGCAACTCCTGCTCACTAAATCCACATATCATACAGTTCATCTCTGGGATCATCACTGGGGTTTAGTACACTCCAAATGGCACTGTCGCTCTCCTAGTCGCACAGTCCAAGTGAGTGTAAGAAACTCCATTATCTGCCTGACCAATAGTCTGCCAATACCTATCCGGCACGTCGATAGCGGACCCATTCACGAGCTAGTCAAACTCAGCCTAGTATTGCCCCCTACCCTTGGGGGGGTAAGGCCACACCCCCTCCCAACCGACCACGACACAGTGGGAGATGCGGCCTCCTGATATTCGGTACTCAGGCGCTCATATATCCACTCGGTCTCGACGTTGGGGCTTCTCCTTACCATGGAGGTTTCGAGATTTTCACCCAGGGACATCTATGGCGCCCATATGCTAAAACTAAATATTTTTGGTATCCCATTTGGCCATCCACGATATGCCTGTGGAGGCTATGGCCCTGATATCATTAGGGCATACAGTAATCATAATGCGAGATGCATGAGTCATACAATCCAGTCATGTATCAATCCTGCGCATACCGCGTGCTCATGTGAGATAACCTCCGCCTATCAGGGAGTCTCATAACAACATACTCAATGACATATGCAATGATCAACCACATCTCATAACAAACATGCAGATGATGCATATGGGCATGTATTATGATGCTATGCTGTCACATACTCATAATCGGTATCAACAACCGGCATCGACAATCGACCTCGACAATGTGAACATTTAACCAACATTGCCCCCAAGAAATGGCCCACATAGAGCCAAACATATAATGGGCCCACGGCCTCACACAAAGGCCTGATATACAACACAGTGGGCCTTACTCAAGGGACACATATACATAACAGGCGGGCCCTGCTCATGGGCCTCAAATACATGACATGTGGGCCCTACACATGGGTCTCGAATACATCGAATGGGCCATGAATACATCACAATGGGCCTTTCTCATGGGCCTAACATACATCATAATGGGCTCCATAGCCTGGTCCTCAAATGCATCCTAATGGGCCTCATCGCATAGGCCTCGTATACATCATATTAGGCCTTAAACACAACCTGAATGCACATCACGACGGTCCTCAGATACGGGCCGCATATACATCGCATTGGGCCTCAACAATCGGCCTTGATATTCGGCCTCGATACTCGGAATCGACACTCGGAATTGGCCTCGATAATCGGTACCAATAATCAACATGTATAAACAAGGCGGGGTCCATAGATGGACAACTAATCAACAATAATGTAAAGATCGGCTCTCGACTGTGGTTATATCAATTTGATAGCACGGAGCCATCTGTCTATGGCGAATAGGGCCCACTTATTTGGGTTAACCCACGAAGAGAATGGGCCTAAAAAGGCCTAAGGGAAGGTTACAATGAGGACATCTAACCGTCATTGCCCATCAATGTGGATATTCAACCAACATTGCTCCCAAGTAGTGGCCCATGTAGAGTCAAACATAAGGTGGGCCCAAATATCCAACAGGTGGCCTCAAATAGTCATCACAGGTGGGCCTTACACATGTAGCACGTGGGCCTACACATCACAGTAGGTCGATACATTGAGCCGCACCATTAGCCTCATATGCACATCATGGTGGGTCGCATCAATGGGCGTCAATCCAACAAGTGGGCCGCATCAATGAGCCGCACTAATGGGCCTTATACACATCAAGTCGGGCCTCGATAACTGGGCTGGAAACATGTCATAATGGGACACGACATACGGGCCAGAAATACGTCGCAATGGGCCTCGACCCATGGGCCGAAAATACATCTCTGTGGGCCTTACCAAATGGGCCATAAACACATCCTAATGGGCCTCAACCATGGGCCTCTAACATATCATAACGGGCCTTGCATCAATGGGCCGCACTAATGGGGCTCATGCACATCAAGTGGGTTGCATCAATGGGCCGCACAAATGCACAATAGGTAGGCCCTGCACATGCAGCAGATGGGCCCCACCAGATGGTTAGTGTGGATATAGAATGCATACATCTAGTGGGTCACACATCCCACGGACGGTGTGAATAAAACATACATCGAGGCTGGCCCTATATGACCTGGACGGTTAGGGTGGAACATATGAGGTGGGCTCTGCTCACGGGTTCCAAATACATTACAATGGGCCTTACCAAATGGGCTTTGAATACATCTCAATGGGCCTCAACCCATGGGCCCTGATATATATCATAATGGGGTGCCTGCCCTGGATGGCGTGGATAAAAATACATCATGGTGCATCCCATCCAAATAGTTGGACAGTATGGATATAAAAACATATATATCATGTGGGATCCATGTGTACAACGGATGCATCAAGGTGGGCCTCACACAGATGGACTGCATGGAACGAAATACATATGTCACACGGGTTCCACATCCCACGACCAGAGATTGGTTGGTGAGGATAAATAAATACATCATGCTGGCCCACACTGCATATGGACGGTATGCTTATTCAACATATATAATAACATATAGTAAGGAGGGCCCCACCATCCAGTAGCTGCTAGACGATGTGAATAAGGAGCGCATGCATCAAGATGGGCACCTCGAATGGACCACAAAATACATCAAAGTGGGCCCGACAAATGGGCCACAAAATACATCAAAGTGGGCCTCATAACATGGGCCTCCTATACATTAAGGTGGGCCCCATTGGACGGGCCACAATACATCAAGACGGGCCTCCTCACATGGTCATATGTACATCAAATGGGCCACACCAATGGGCCTCATGTATATCAAATGAGCCACACCCAAATAAAAGTGGTGATAATGATTTCCACCATTTAAGTTCCTACGGCCCACCATAACATATGTTTCCCATCCAACATGTTCATAAATTAACGTAATGATAGATGAAGGGGAACAAATATCAGCTTAATAGGAAACTCTCATGGCCTTTAGAAATTTTGAACGGTGGACATCATTGTCCAGTACCTTAAATGATGGGGTCCACTTGAACTTTAGATCTGACTTATTTTTAGTCTCAAGCCTGTTAAGACAAGCTTGCCAAATGGTTGGACGGTTTGGATGCAACACATGCATCAAGGGCGGGGTCCACATGAGCTATGGATCTGACTCATTCTTTAGCTCACGCCATGAAATGAGCTTTCAAAATGGATGGACAGCTTGGATGCAACACATGCATTATGGTGGGTCCTATGAAGGCCCACCATCATGTATATATTATATAACATAATATAAAAATCTATATATAATATATATAATATATACAATATAATATATATATATACACACACACACACGTACACACATCAGCCCCACACGTGGGGTGGTCCCACCGTCTAGGTGTGGACGGTGTAAGTAAAACACATACATCACTGGTGGGTTCCACGTGGGGCCCACGATAATGTTTAAATGCTGTCCAACCTGTTGGTTAGGTCACGCTGACCTGGATGGAAGGAAAAACAAATTTCCTATTGGTACCACGTGAGGCCCACCATAATGTTTATATGCCATCCAACCTGTTGATAAGGTCACGTAGACCCAGATGAAGAGGGAAAACAAATTTCATGTTGATCCAAAGCTTCTGGACGCTTAAAGAGTCTCAATGGTAGACGTTTAATTCGATACTGTTTCATGTGATGTAGGCCACCTGGGTCCCAGATCAAGCTGATTTTTGGAGGAAGCCCACTTCAAGAAGGGGCCCACTAACTGAACGGCATGGATGAAAAATACACATCATGGTGGGGCCCACGGCTGGACCGTGGGTCCCTGCCTCTACCGTCCACGGTAGTAGGACGCCGTACGTCCTGACGTCTGGGACTTGCAACGCCTGCTGCCTAATGCAGTTTGTTTATTTATTTTTATGTTTAAAAAAATTCAATATTTTTATGGTTTTTCACAGGTGGGGCCAGCATAAAGGAAATCCGACCCGTCCATTTGATTCTATGGCCCCTGATCAACTAAATGAGACTAATATGCGATGTATTTTTGACAAATAGAAGGATCAATGTGGGTTTTAACGGTAATACCAATATTTCCTATGGTATGGCCCGCTCAATTATCGGATTGGACTCATTTTTCGGCTCAATGCCTAAAATGAGCTGAGTAATAGAATGGACGGCGTGGATTATCTACATACATCAAGGTGGGGTCTGCATAAGCAACCCACCCAAAAGCTTTAAACCAAACTATTTTTTTTGTCTTCGCATGGCACGTCTAGACGTGCATTCACTGACGGTTCACACTTCACTACACGTCCAGTGTCCGAGACGCTGAACGGTGTGAATTTGGCTCATTCTAGGTGGGTCCCACATTGACACTATGTATTTCACATTGGGGTGGGTCCACACGTATGGGACCCACCAGCCTTGGATAAAAAAATGGGTATTTGTTTATTTCCTCCAATTAGGCCCGCCTAAACGGACTGCTAGGTGGGCCCACTAGGTGGATGACATAGATGTAATACATATATTATACGTGGGCCACTCATCATCACCAAAAAAAAATGAAAGAGAGGGAGAGAGAGAGAGAAAGAGAAGCACCCACCTTAGATCTTGGACTTCTTCTTCCACCAATGTGATCTATAGCTTAAAGGGAACAAGATTCAATGGTTGGGATTGATTTGGAGGGTTGGATTTAGGGGTGGAGAGCTTGCAAAAGGGTTGGAAAATGGAGAGCTCTAATGGACGTTGGGAGCTCTCTAAGAAAGAAAGAGGGAGGGAGAGAGATAAGAGAGAGAGAGAGAGAGAGAGAGAGAGAGAGAGAGAGAAAGATGTAACAAATGCATGTCATAATGAATGTAAGGGCGGGGTTAGGGGTCTAGACTAGCTATAGGTGGCTAGGGGTTTAGACTAGCTATAGGTGGCTAGGGGTCTAGACTAGCCATAGGTGGCTAAAAAATTATGAAGATGATAATGTCAAGCACGCATAGGGTGGCGTGGCGTGCCATGCCATAGGTGGGTCCCACAAATGCGATTAAGGTCCAAATAAAGCGCGGCCTACATCTTTTGATGTACAACTCGGATTGTCATACGAGACACGGCGTTGGAACCGCAGCGATGATGCGGTCACAATGACATAGGTCTTAGGTCAAGCTGACTCGAAATTACAGGATGACACTCAAGGTCGCGCACAAATGCTATTTACGCGTCGCAGGTCGCCGGAATTCGACCGGGTGGACCGCGGGAGCCTATGGAACGGTAAGGGGTAGGATACGAGTCTCACAACCGGTGATGGTGAGTACACCTTCTTGCATGGTCTTTCCACTTAATGTAGAAAACATGGATATCAAACCTATTGTGATACAACTCCTTCCTAAGTTTCATGGACTACATTCTAAAAGTCCATATTTGCACATCAAGGAGTTTGATGAGATAGTCACTACATTACACTTTCCAAACGTGTCTGAGGATAGTGTCACTTAAATTGTATCTTTTTTCATTGAAAGAGAAGGCTAAGACGTAGATGCACTCCTTAAAGCCAAGCTCCATCAGCACATGGGCCAAGATGACCCGGGAATTTCTCAAAAAGTTTTTTCCATTTCATAAAACTAACACTTTAAGGAAGGCAATTATGAACTTTGTCCAAAATGAGGAAGAGACCTTCTTCCAATGCTGGGAAAGGTTCAAAGATCTTACGAATTCTTGTCCACATCATGGCTACGAAGTATGGCGAACAACAAGCTTTTTCTATAATGGATTAACTTCACCAATGCGCCTATTCATAGAGATGATGTATAATGGTGAATTCATGAACAAAGAGGCTGATGATGAGTGGGATTGCCTTGATCAATTGACAGAAAACACGCAATCATGGGACACCTCTGCAAGAATCATCACTTCTAAGCCTACTCAATCAAAGAAAATGGGAGCAATTTTTGTTCTAAAAGAGGAAGATGATATGAATGCAAGAGTGGCTAATCTCATAAGAAAAGTCGAGGCCATGGAACTTAAGAAGGTAGAATCTATCAAATCTGATAAGGCTGTGGAAGTTGTTTGTGGTATTTGTGATTGTAACATACATACAACTGAGAATTGCCCAACAATTCTTGCTTTTCAAGAGATATTGAATGAGAAATCGAATGTCGTGAATAACTACCAAAGACCTTTTAGAGGACCCACCTCAAATACATACAATTTTAGTTGGAGAAACCATCCAAATTTCAATTGGAGGAATGGACAAACGGCTAACCCACAAGAGGCCCTTACTCAATTTTTAAATCAGAAGAGGCCTCAAGAGGATACAGTTCAAAAATTCATGTAAAACCAAGGGCTATTCAACCAGAATACGGTACAAGCATTCCAGGATATCAAAACAACAATGGGAATATTTGCATCGTCCATTCAAAGGATTGAGTCACACTTAGTAAGTGGGGAGAAGGGGATGCTTCCAGCCTAACCTCTCCCAAATCCAAAGCCACAATGTGAAATTAGTGCCCAAGCTCTTCAAATCAAATGGAGCAAGCCAAGTTTATCACCACTCTTAGGAGTGGAAAGACAATTGACAAATTTATTCTGGTAAGGTCTGAAAAGTCTAAGGACCCCGAAGAAGATAAGAATGATATACCTAACATTACTCCACATGGGTTAGAAACAAAACCTCAAAGTAAACCGATTGCGTCATTCCCTCAACGGTTGATTGCACCAAAACCTCTATCTAATTTTCAGGATATTCTAGAGGTGCTTAAACAAGTGAAGGTCAACATCTCTCTACTAGATGTCGCTAAACAAATCCCTTCATATGGTAAATTTCTGAAAGATCTATGGACTACCAAAATACGACAAAATATATAAAAGAAAATCTTTTTGATAGCAAAATTGAGTGTCATCCTCAAGCAAGATGTGCCACAAAAATACAAAGATTCAGGTAGCCCAACCATCACTTGTGTAATTAGGAATTACCGGATTGAGCATGCACTTCTTGACTTGGGGGCGAGTGTAAATCTGATTCCTTACTCGGTCTACGAACAACTGGGTCTTGGTGAATTAAAACCCACCTGGACCACGTTACAACTTGCTGATCGATCAGTCTGTGTACTGAGAGAGATGATTGAGGAAGTGTTGGTCCAAGTTGATAAATTCTACTACTTAGTAGATTTTATTATTATGGATACTTAACCCATCGTGGATGTGATCACTCAGATACCCGTCATTCTTAGTCGTCCATTCCTTGCTACATCAAATGCTATCATTAATTGTATGAATGAGATTATGAATCTATCTTTTGAAAATATGACATTGGAGCTCAACATATTTTTCAATATGAGAAAACAGTCAGAGGATGATGACGATACCCATGACATTAACATGATCGATTCTTTCGTGGAAGATAGACCACTTTTGACTCTATACTCTGACACTCTAGAGAAGTGTTTGGCCCACTCCCCTGATTTGGATGATAACATGATTGAGGAGATGAATGTCATACTTAATGTTATGTCGGTACTTGAAGTTAAGCGGTGGAGGCCACAATTTGAAGAATTACCCCAAACTAATATAATGCCTCTACCGTCTAGCCTTAAAGCGCTGAAACTTGACCTAAAACCTTTACTCTCTGATCTTGAATATGTCTATTTAGGTCAAAATGAGACATACTCGGTGGTGATTTCTTCCCACCTTGAGCAAGAGCTGGAGAGTATGCTTAAAGAGCTGGGGAGTATGCTTATCTCTACTCTCATTGAGTATAAAGGAACCCTTGGATAGTCGATTGCGGACCTCAAGGGAATTGACCATTTGATTTGTACTCACCGCATTCATCTTGAGAACAATGCGAAGACCTCCCGACAACCACAACGTCGATTAAATCCAAACATGAAGGAAGTGGTTAAGGCCGAGGTACTTAAGTTGTTGGATGTGGGTATCATATACCCCATATCTGATAGTCAATGGGTGAGTTCAACTCAAGTGGTTTCTAAGAAGTCCAAAATCACCATTATAGCTAATGCCGACAATGAACACGTGCCAACTAGAGTTATTACTGGTTGTAGAATACACATTGACTACAGAAAGTTGAATACCGTCACGAGAAAGGACCATTTTCCTTTACCCTTCATTAATCAAATCTTGGAAAGACTAGCTAGTCACTCTTATTATTGCTTCCTTGACAGATATTCAGGCTACGATCAGATAGAAATAGCCCTTGAAGATTAAGAAAATACCACATTCACCTGCCTCTTTGGCAGGTTTGCTTACCGAAGGACGCTATTCTGACTGTGTAATGCCCCCGCCACTTTTCAGTGATGCATGTTGAGTATATTTTCTGACATGGTGGGGCAATATTTAGAAGTCTTCATGGACGACTTCTTTGTCTTTGGTCCATCCTTCAGTGGGTGTTTGGAAAATCTAAAAAATGTGCTAAAACGATGTGAGGAAAAGAATTTGTTACTAAATTGGGAGAAGTGTCATTTTATGGTTCATAAGGAAATTGTTCTTGGACATATCATCTCGTCCAAGGGAATTGAGGTAGATAAGGCTAAAATTGATCTTATCTCTAACCTACCTCCACCCAAGAGCATACGAGACGTGGAATCCTTCTTAGGACATACCAGATTTTACAGACGATTCATAGAAGAATTTAGTCACCTCACTCATCCTTTAATACAATCTACTTCAAAAGGATGTACCATACGAGTGGATTGAGAAATGACAGGAAGCTTTCACTAAACTCAAGGGCATGTTGACTGCCGCAACTATCATGCAGCCACCTGATTGGAGCATTCCTTTTGAGATTATGTGTAATGCGTCTGACTATGCTATTGGGGCGGTGTTAGGCCAGAGAAAAGAAAAGAAGCCCTATGTTATTCACTATATGAGTAAAACTCTAAATCCTACCTAAGTAAACTGCTCTACTACGGAGAAGGAACTTGTAGTCGTACTGTTCGCTTTAGACAAGTTTAGGTCCTACTTGATCGGATCCAAGATCATCATCTACATTGATCATGTAGTGTTGAAGTACTTTCTCTATAAGAATGATGTTAAGCCCCGCTTGATAAGATGGATCATCCTACTCCAGGAATTTGATTTGGAAATACGAGATAAAAGGGAGTAGAGAACATAGTGGCTGACCATCTTTTGAGACTTGATCTCCCCGATTTCCTTGAAGCGCCACCTATAAACAATATATTCCCTGACAAAAAATTGTTTAAAGTCTCCCAATTACCTTGGATTACTAACATTGCTAATTATCTTGCCACGGTTTCACGCTGACTCATTGGAATGTGCAAGATAAGAAAAAATTATTCGTTGAGGTTCGTAATTTCTTCTGGGATGACCCGTGTTTATTCAAATATTGCCCAGACCAAATTCTAAGGAGATGTGTGACAGACAATGAACACCAAAGTGTCATCTCCTTTTATCATTCGCAGGCCTGCGGTGGTCACTTTTCTTTTAAAAGACCACGGCCAAAATTCTGCAGTGCGAATTTTACTAGCCCACTATATTCAAGGACACTTATGAGTTTTGCAAAGCTTGTGAGCATTGTCAAAAATTAGATGCATTGTCCCGTCGAAATATGATGCCTCTGAACCCCATTCTTATCATTGAAGCATTTGATTACTGGGGCATTGATTTCATAGGGCCATTCCCCCAATCCTTTGGAAATTTGTACATTTTGCTAGCAGTAGACTATGTCACTAAGTGGGTCGAAGCGATCCCGTGCCGGAACAATGACCATCATACGGTCATTCGATTTTTAAAAGAAAATATCATTTCCCGATTCGAAACGCCTCTAACCATCATTAGTGATGGAGGTTCACATTTCTGTAATAAGCCATTTAAAAACTTAATGAAGAAATATGACATCTCTTATAAGGTGAGCACTCCATACCACCCACAGACAAGTGGGCAAGCTGAGATTTTCAATAGGGAAATTAAACACATCCTGGAGAAAATGGTTAACCCTCACAGCAAGGATTGGTCAATCCGTTTGATCGATGCTTTATGGGCATAATGTACATCTTTTAAGAGCTCATTGGAATGTCTCCCTTTAGACTCATCTATGGGAAAGCTTGTCACTTGCCTGTAGAGTTGGAACATAAAGCCTATTGGGGCTATCAAAAATCTAAACTTCAATTTGAACAATGCTGGTTCATTGCACAAACTACAGTTGAATGAACTTGAAGAAATCTGAAATGACACATAAGAGAACTCGAGAATTTATAAGGACAGCATGAAGGTGTTCCACGATAGGAACATCCTTCGGAAATCATTTATAACTGGTCAAAAAGTCTTTTTGTACAATTCTCGGTTACACCTTTTTTCAAGTAAACTTCGATCTCGATGGATCGGCCCTTTCACTGTTACTAATGTCTATCCACATGGGGCCATTGAGATAAAGAATCCAATGAATGGCCATGTTTTTAAAGTGAACAACATCGTTTAAAGATATTTGTTGAGAAATTTGACTCAGAGGACACGTCCATGCCTCTGACTAATCCTGTGTACTAAGATTGATCTCCTAGTCTGATGGAGGTGTAGTAAGCTTTTATTATTTTAGTAGAATTTAAGATTAAGATAGTTTGCTTTCAATTTGTTTGAATCTTTGTGCTAACCCATCTTCACATGAGAACCTTGGAAAAGCTTCAATCCCCTTTCTTCAGGTACTACCTTTCCATCACTTCTCATTTCTTTTCGTTGTCTTATATGCATTGCATGCTTATATTATTATTTTTTTACATTAGGGACAATGTAGATTTTAGGTTGGGGGTGTGGATTAGGTAAACTAATCAGTGTTTTCTTAGTTCTGAGTAATTTTTTTTTGAAATTTTTAATGTTTCAAGTTGAAATCTATTTAGAAAATGATAAATTATGTATGTAAAGAATGTTTTGAGTATGATGATAAGATTGAGATTGAATTTTGAATTGTTGGAGTTTGATTGACTAAGTAGTCTATCACCTGCAGTTCTTGCACTCAATTGATTAAGAGGAAGTTTGAATATCATGTTAATCTAAGTCACAAGACACATTGAAGTTGATTTCTGTGAATTATACTAGAATTTCTGATTGTTGGTATGCGAAGCATTGATAGATGATTGTGAATTAAGTCTGGAGAATTTTATCCACTTTAAAAGATGAAAAGAACCAGTTAAAAAAACAGTGAGATCGATAAAAAGGTCATATATGATGAAAAGACTAGAAAATAATGAAAAAGAATGGAAAGTCTGAAAAGAACAAATAAATAAAAAGATACTATCGATATAAAATCAAAAACTGGAAAAAGAAGGAAAATGGGATAAGTTCGGAATCAGTACTTGATTATTCAATTAATCTTGAGGTGATGATTATGGCTAATATTATGTAATAATAGCATATCTTTGTCAAAAGTAAGCTGGAATTCACTAAGCACGTTAGAAAAACTTGATATATGAACTTATGCTCTGATTTAATCGATAAAGAACTTATTTGATTGATTACTTATATGATTCGGCTCTAGGTTTTCAAAATCCCACTTTCTCGTCTTAATTCTACTCATCCACACTTGATTGCATAAAGGATTGATTTCTGAAAAGGGGTTTGAACATTGAGAATTGAGAATTACTTCACGCATGTTTTACTTGGGACTAGCAAAATGCTAGTTGGGGGGTGTGTTGAGTGTGAAATATTACACATTTCTCTCTATTTATACCTTGGTTTTATAAACATGATAGTGATCAATTTAATTATGCATGTTTTTATGTGCGAGGTGATTTCGTGAGCTTAAGGTGAAATTGATGCTAAAAGGAAGATTTATGCGCAACGTATTACTAAATGAAGATTTAGAGATTTAGAAGTCATTAATGAAGAATTCACATGCCAAAGATCCAAGAAAACCAATTGAGGAATGAAGAGAATCAAAGATTTGAAGTGAAGAAAAGGAATCCTGAAATTGTCCTGAAAATAAACATATTCCTGAAATTGTCCTGAAAAAGCATATTCTGAAACTTGGAGTCTATTTTAGCTATGCAGGGTGAAGTATATTTTAGAAAACTTCACAGAGTGAAGTTTAATTTAGCAAACTGCGAAGAGTGCATAAATTTGATGCGGTTTCTAGATTTTTCTAACTAAGTGCGAAAGTTGAAGTTCCACAACTATAAATAGGATATGATGCTCAAAAGCATCTTCTATGGTTTGGAAATGTTTCAAGGAGTATAGCACAAGAGTGGAGTAGCCGCCAAAGAGTTTTTCTTATTTTCTAGTTTATTTTTCATACTTTGTTTAAGAGATTTGGTTTCAATCATGTCTATGATTGGCTAAACCTCTTAGATAAGGGTAAGAGGTGAAGCTTGTAGCGTGTTGGGATATTTATTTTACTTTAATTCTTGTTCTTATTAAGCTTCATTGATTTCTAGTTTGATATTAAAGGAATATTTTTAGTTTTCTATGATTTATTGTGACTCAAATTATAATAGATGCTGTGATAGTTTTGGATATCTTCTTTTCCTATTTTAAGATAGTGAGATTGGTAAATCCCATTGTTCACCATTGTCTCCTGGGCATGGTAGGGTGATGGAATCCCTTCCAATCTTCACAATTTTCCTTCATTGAGAATTAAATTAATGAAAAGTTCAGATTTGATTTAAATTGCTTTATCTTTCAATTGGATAGGATAGGACTCCAATTCCAATTGTGTTTATTGAATCAAGCAAGGTAGCATCTTAATAGCTAGAAGTGGATCCTTGGCACCCTAGTTCCCACCTTTAATTGATAGTTTAAACATTATTCACAATTACTCTATTTTATTACAGAATTCAGATTTAGATCTTCTTCTAGTTCTAGTTCTAGTTCTTTTTAAAATACGTACAAGTTTAGTCATTGTGAATTCGACCTCGTTCTCACGAGTTATTACTATATCGTAACTCTACACTTGGGGTTGCGAGCATTCCCAAAAAAGTGCGATAAATTATGCGATACAAACGATGTATCCCGTGCGATAACTAATACGTATCTGTATCCCAAGGGTGGATACATGGTGCGATACTGATATTTCGAACATTGCCTGCAGTCACAAGCAGTAAGTATACTTTCTTCGGAGGTGACCTTCTCTCCTACAAATCCGAACAAGGGAGTTTAGACGGGGCGTAGTTGGGTTCTCCCGATCCCCATCTTGTCAAAAGCAGCGACAAAGAGGATGTCGGCCGAGCTGCTCGTGTCTACCAATATACGGTGTACCTTGTGATTGGCCACTGTCATGATCACCACTAAGGCGTTGTCATGAGGGTGGTGGATTCCTCGGGCGTCCTCCTTGGTAAAAGTCAAGCTGCAGGGAATCAACTTTTGTTCCTTCATAGCCTTACTTGTGAGGTTGATGTAATGCTCGGTATTGTTGCCACTAATGCTCTGAGCATGAGCCCAGTGAGCTTTGTTTGAATCCCCACCCTTTGTGGGGCCTTCGAATATTGTATGGATTTCACTTGTTACTTCATTGTTGTTCTTGTTGCCTTGTGGCTTGTCTCTCTTATATGGTCGCTCATCTCTCCTCTTATGGATGAACTCTCGTAGATGTCCGTTGCAGATAAGGGATTCGATCTCTTCCTTGAGATTAAAACAGTTGACAGTAGTGTGGCCGTGGTTGTGGTGAAAGTGACAATATTTCCTTTTATCCCTTTTGTCTGCTTCTACTTTCATCATGCTCGGCCATTTCAGGATCCTTTTGTCGCGAACTTCCATGAGAACTTGCTCGAGAATCGTGTTCAGCAGAGTGTAGGAGTGGAATCTACTCTTCGATCATCGGTTCGAGAGAGCTCGGTTGTTGCGGGCGCTTCCCCTCCAGGGTTAGGAAGTGGATTCTACCTTTTCAGTATCTGCATTATACAGTTTATGTTGCCAGTTAAGGCCTCAACCTGGTTTTTCAAAGAAACAAGTTAGCCTCCCCAATTGCGGGATCTCTGCACGGGCGCCACAAGAGCAAAATCAGCTTGGTGTTGTGAGGGTGGATCTTAAAGGTTTGCAGATTGCTGGGCCGGTGCGGGAGTAGTTGCAGCGATAGTAACCAAAGCCCTCTTCCTATCTTTCGCAATTGTATAGTAACTTAGAGATGATGGGTGAGCTAAGAACGGCTTCATTGTCCTTTCCCACAGACAACATCAAACTGTTGATGTAGTTTTCTGGTCATCCCTTCTAGACCATCGTGTACATGCAAAACCAAATCACAATGGGGACCCTGGCTGCTGCAGGGGACCCTCTGATGTCAAAGTTAGAACAGGCACTCTAGATCTAGTAGAACTAGGGTTATTGTGCATACTTTTTACCATGGGTGGGGCTCTTATTTATAGCCCTATAATGCTAGTTACGTATATAGCAATGAATTTGCCATATAGTCATGTATCATGCACAGAATTGTCATCGGGATCCAAGGCGTTATCCTCGGCATGATTCTCGACGAAAATCTCGGGGAATTAATCATCCTCATGTAGAAAGTAGATCTTCCGATGGTTGGGTCCCGAGGAGACCATGGTAGACTGTCGATGCTATCTTCTAAGTTAGAGTGGTCGGCTTCCGAGGGCGTCATGGTCGACAGTCGATGCCAACCTATAAGTTGGTTTGGCCGAGGTCATATAGACCTAGTTGAACTGTTGATTATGGTCGGGGCCCATCTTCGAGGCCGGATCGGTACTTAGAGTTGTTCATTGTTCATGATAGTGAGATATCAGCCGGAGCGGAGGTCACTGCTTGTAGATGGTGCTCATGCTAGTCGCGGAGGTCGTGCTCAGTAGTCCAAGCCGAGCTTCTTATCTGATCTTTTTCTCTGAGCTATTGGCCTTGCGTTGCTTCCATACGATTCCAGTTGTTTGGTCAATCCATTTTTACTTATAATAGTACTAAAAAAGGCTTATAAAATTAGATGGTGCACTGGTGTTTGAGACATGTATTTTTATGAGCATTGACTATTTTATAAATTGGACTATCCAACTAATTGTTCAACTATTCAGCTAGTTAGGAAATCAAATCAGTGTATTTTTCAGCTTAGGATACATCTAAAATTGGGACCTACAATTTCAATGGTTTAAAGTTTCTACCACATCCAATATTTATCAGTACCTGCGGTGCTAACACGGGATATTCTTCTTTGAATTCTGGTGCTCTTTCCCGACACTGCATACTGCAGTTCGAAGACCCCAGAACTCGACTAGACATGATGTCCAGTTGTGTGAGGTTGACTCGAACTGGTCTATGGTTGACTTGACTCAGTGCTTTAATGAATAAATACATAAAAATTATCTGAAATGTAATAAATACTTAAAATCTTTGATAAATATATATTTAAAAAAAGAAAAGTTTAATTTTGAACAGATTCTCCACGAATGGCATTTCAAGTCAAGTCACCCACACTCTTGTTTTTTTATTTTTCATTGAAAAAGAAAATGCTGACCATCAGTTTTCAACCCTAGCTTTTCTTGAGTCAAATAACTCTACCAACATGCCATCCACTTCATCCTTGAAAGTATATGCCAGCTTTTTATATTCATAACTATTTAAATAGGTATAATTACTTAAATATTCTTATTTTATAATTAAATATCAAGTCAAGTCAAGTCTTTGAGTCAACCGGATCCTTGCTCTTGCTCGGGTGGTAGACTCCCAGGAGTTTCAACACCCGGTCAAGGGTTCGAGTATCCAAAGGTGGTGAAAGCCCACTACGGCCTGAGTGTGTGTGGGGGCGTGTGTAAAAAAAAAAAAAAAAAGTCTTTGAGTCAATCCAATCCAGCTGGACATCGAGTCAAGTAGAGTTTTTGGGTCTGGGCTATATGGTCCAGACGAAGTCACAAGCGTGACCTGTACCTGAAGGGTCAGCTTGAAATCTCATATAGTCACGTTGACTAAGCCAGGTTAGAAGTCGACCAACCGAATTTTATAACAACGGTGAATGCTAGAAATTTACTGAAAATTTCCCATCTAATTCTGAGGAACCATGTACCGTCTCAGCCACTGGCCAACACTCAGACAGCAGCAGATCAGGAATGGACGACCATTTGGGTGTCAGTTGAAAGGAGTGGGAGTATTTCTCAAACCAAGATGGTGCAAAACACCTAGTCTTCACCATCTTTCTGCCAAAATGCCGCTTCTTTGGGACATCACCACCACCATGAGGATTATCTCAGTCGACAATCAGACGTTCTAGTGTTCTATCTACAAAGCGCACCACACCGATGGAATCAAAGAGTAATCAACAGTCTAACTCAACATACAGGTGTGGCCACCTAGTGAGACGATTAGCCAGATTCTAGAGAAGGGAAATCTATATAGTGGGATATACCATTTTCGTGGAACTGACGTCCAAGAACAGTGGCATGTTGGCGGGGAAGATGCGTCTGTAAAACAGCTATGGTACGGTTGCCTATATGCTATCAATTCTCTATGAAGACCGAGGAGTGGAGGTGGACCTCAATCATGACATTGGTCAACCCCTACGATCCAAACCCAGACCCTTGCAGTTCCATGCACCCAGTCCAAACCCTAACAGACAAACAAAAGGCAGGGCCAAAGGCAAGCCATAGTGAATCAGGGTAGGACCAGTGAAAGCCCTACGAATTAGAGATAAGTTACTTATATAGTACATGTATAATTGATTTACAATTGGCAAGTGTATGAATCATCATGCATTTTTCAAAGTATTTAAGATTTTTCTGTAGCACGCCGATCTATATCAAATAAGATCATTGATTGGCCAAGTGTATCCGCCACCCAATTATCCATCAAATAAGTGTACTTAAATGAGTGGATCAATATATTTAACTGGGGTTCAGAATTTTGACAGTATATAAGTGCCTATGTTTTCCTCTACCATACTCTACTAGAGTATCAAAGTTTTTCATATTACTAATCGCATGCTTCGTATACCAACTTATAGTCTACATTACTAATACTTATGTACTATAGAGTATACACTAGGGTCGGGTGGGCTACTTATATTGGCCCTGGCCTAGCCCTAAACCCTTTAGGGTCTGATCACCAAGCCCAGCCCATTGCCACCCCCAACTGTCATTCTCCGTCAAAGTATCACTCTGCAACAACCAGTGCCTTGAATCATAGTTTAAAAATCTGAAAACTCAAAGACTCGACTTGACTCAGATGTAAAGTCAGATTGGATTGACCCTGAAGACTTGACCTGACTCCATATCTAATAATAATAACTATAAAATTAAAAATAAAAGAATATTAAAGTAAATATATAAAATGTACTCGAGCCTGCCTGTAAGTCGGTTCAGTTCAACTCCAGGCGTTTCAAACAAGTTGGAAGCAATTCTGACCCATAGATCAAAAACCTGAAAACTTGAGTCGATGACCAAGTCAGGTGGGGTCAACTCAAAAACCCAAATGAATCATACTCGACTAGATATATTCATAAATAAATTATAAATTATTTTGCGGTGGTTAATATTAATCTCATTGCATGTATCAAATAGATAACATATCCATTTTTAAATGCAAGTGCTTGTTGGATTGGTAGCATGCTTGCATTCTTTCTCACTGGTTGTCAGTTTGAATTCTCACACACATTTTTGCCTCTGGCGAGTGACTCGATTGAGTCATGCCAAGTTCAGCTGGATCAACTGAATTTTCGGGCGACTTGTCTCGTTGAGACTCAACTGAGTTCAGCTCATTAGCCAGTTGCCAACAGACTCGGCTCGAAATCTGGCCAAATCGACTAGACTGAGTTTTGAGTCAAGCCACCAAGTTTTGGAACTATGCCCAGACCTAGTACCGAGTATCCCAACAACTTGGCTCGAAGCCGAGTGTAGAGCCAAGTCAGCAAGTTTTAGAAGTATGTTTTGAATTGAGTAAAAGACAGATCTATTGCATTGGGAATGTTATTTTTTGCAGGCTAACACAGCACCTATAACTTCATATAAGTGACAGTCAATGAGTGGCCAGGGATCCCTGGCCCCACCCATGCCAAAACACACCTTAGCACAGGCCACGCCACTACCCAGCTCTAAATTTGGGACTGGGCACAAGCCAACCAGAACAACACAGTTGACGCATATCATGTTTGTAATCAGGAAAGCTAGCACTGTGTTGGTTGCCTATCCTGTCCTGACTAAGATTTCCGGTGGATATAACAGAAGCCAGTGGCGCAATGAAGTTGTAGTATTCCATGCCCAACTACATAGCTCTGAATTTGGGGCAGCCCACGTGACCACCGAGCTCTTAATTTAGGACTGGGCACAAGCCAACCAGCTCGGCACAGTTCATGCGTATCAGTGTTTGTAATTATAAAAATAAAAAAAACAAAAAAAAAACTAGCACTGCGTTGTTGCCTATCTTGACCTGACTCAGAATTTCCGGTGGATATAACATAAGCCAGCGGCGGAATGAAGTTCTAGTATTCCACACCCACCTGGATGCAGAGCAGAATGGAGAACTCCATTCCTTCATAAGTCCTGGCTGCACTGCCCGACTTGGTGTAGAAATAAATGGGCTGCGCAATGACTAATTAAAATACATGGCCTCTAACTAAACAAACAGTATATCCCTGAATTCAACAGGTCCCAAGAGCAATTAACAAATTCAATTACACAATGCGAATCATCAAACTGACGACTGAAAATTGACAAAGCAACATCACAAATCAGTCTGGATCAGAGAGCATAAGACTGGACAAGAAAAAACACATACAATGGAAGGTTATAGCTCAGGTAAAAGGTCAGATTTAATAAAAAGAGATCCATGACATGGAGAAGAGAATTTTTTGGCGAATGACAAAAAAAGTTTTTTTTAAATTTTACCCTCCACCCTAAGACTATTCCAAAGCCATGCAAGGATGCAATCATCTTCATCGTCATCTTAGCAGAAGAAATGCGGGGGAAGGATGAAGGAACCAAGAATGAGACAGGCCAAAAACTAGCTATTGGCATAATGGATCCAAAATTATGGGGCTCGTAGAGAGTCTTGATTCATTCCATCCAACCCAAGAAGAAAACCATGGCAGATTTCAAGCATCTACCACATGAAGGGATCTCACATGCTGCCATCAGTGCTGCAAGTATAGTTTGGGAGCTATTCAGTCACAAGGTGGCGAAAGCCAGATACAGTGTTCAACAGACTGGAAAAAAAAAAACACAAAAAACCCAACAAAAAAAATTGTTTTGGAGTGCTAATTACCTCTGGTTCAGCAGCTTTAGTGTCCTCACCCTTGAACCCATCTTCAACTGCAAAAACAGTTGCATTTTGAGATTGCATTCAGATTTATCAAACTAATTGAGCACAGAAATGCCCCCCCCTCTTTCTTTTCTTTTTTTAATGTATGGTGGGAATTTTCAGAAGCATGCATTTTATTTAACAAATTGGTCATAGGGCTGCACCTTGGATTCAGGTACCCAACCCAAGTTTAGGATGGGTCGTCTCAAAGTCTTCAGGTTGGGTTAGGTTGGAAAACACCAACCCGTTTGAATTCGGGTTCGGGTTCAGCAAATTCGAGTCAGGTTAGGTCAGGTTGGGAATAATCACGTGTAATTTGGTCGGGTTGGGTTGGGTTGGATTGAATACAGAGGACTTCAGGCTGGGTTCAGGTTGGAATTCATATCGGGTTGGGTCCTCGTGATGTCAGGTTGGGCTCGGGTTGACCCTCAACCTGACCCGACCCAACCCAACCCACCCAAGCTGCAACCCTAATTGGTGATAACATCATCAATAGACTGAAACAATAAAATGTGCCAAAATGCCCACGGCTCATCTTCTAAACGTGCATAAATTTCTGCATTTGTTGAGGGCATTCTAGTCCTTTTAAATTAGAGAAGCTTCAGATTATTCCAATCAATCATATTGTAGTAGCTAAGAATAGTATAGGCACCAAAACATGACCATACATAAACAATTTGCTCTGAATGCAAAGTGCAAGCATACCCACTTCTTTCATTGGCTGATGCACTCTGACACCAGAGGATCCAAGGTTATTTGCATATGTCAAACTGCATCAGCCAATGCGAGCCCAGAGAGGAAGTTCTCTGCAATCTTCTGAACAGGACCACATACTAGACTTTTATACCTGGGAATCATTGGCAAAATATATAATCCACAACTGGTTGCATCACGTACAACCCAGTTCATTTGCCAAACATCATGTATGTATGATGGTAAATCTGTGCATAAGGTGAGACCCGCCATGAAGATTACCTGGAGCCAAAATCAGTCCGATCCACCCATCAGTGGGTCACGAGTGCATGCCCAGACTGTCAGCAGGTCAGGTTTAAGCTATGCATTATGTTTCTAGAAGGTTGTACCCATGATGAGAGGACTGCCTAGTTTTGCCGCATGATCTTCACTGTGGACCCACTTTATGAATTGCTTAACAGTCCTATCCGCATGAGACACTGGTATTTGAGCTGCATTGCATGTGAAGCTTACATGCAACTGGAAGAAGATGATCATTTCTCCTTCTTTTTGCCCCGCTATATGAAGTTGGAAAAGAAAAGAGCAGAAAAGACCAAAATCACATTTTAACTGATAAGAAAGAAAGGTTTCTTATGATCATTTGAATGAAAGGTTGAGTTTTTTCTTATCCCTACTGTGATGCGTTGATCACTTTTTTTTCCATGTACAAGTCATTTCAGACAGACAAAACCACCACATAAGGGTACTTAGTGGGATTTAGAGAGAGGTTGGAGGGTGGGTGGGTGCGTGCGTGGGTGCCTTCCTTTCTAAAGATCAGTGGCTTTTAGAAGAAACAATTCCTGTTAAAACAAGAGGTAAAACAGGAGGAAAAAGCTGTCTTTCTTTCTAAAGATAAGTGGCTTTTAGAAGAACAGCCTGTGTTAAAACAGAAAGTAAAACAGGTTTTAAAGATGCCATGCTAGCACATGAAATTGAAGGGAAGAAAATTTTAGTTCTAACCTATCAAATCAAAGAAAAGTTTTAATAAAATAAAAAATAAAAAATAAAAAATAAAAATAAAAACAATTGTTTTCGATTTTTACACATGCCGAGTATTCACTTCTAAGCAGGTAATGAAAATATAACCCTCACCCAACAGTCCTGAATATATATAAAAAGAAAAAAGAACAAAAGAAACAAAAAATTGTCTTCTAGGGTTTTGTGCGTGAGTGATCCAGGGTTCAATCCCTGGTAGTGTTGCCTTTCAAAAAAAAAAGAAACAAAAAAGGGGGGGGGGGGGGGTGTGGAAGAACCAGATGACGGATGGATGGAAAGATGGAAATGGTGGAGAATGAAGGAACAATGCATCTTTCAGTATGGTTGAGAAAAAGATGAGAGTTTAATTTCTCCTAAAGCATCAATGTAATTTAACACAGAAATCTCAATTGAAAATGGATATGAAACAGGTTTCAAAATGCCGTATTTTGAGAAATATTGATGAAAAATAAGTGGTAACAAAACAAACACATATTTCTTACAAAAACACACTTTCTTTTACTCTTTTTTTTTTTTCTTTTTTTTTTCTTTTTTTTTTTCCTTTTTTTTTTTTTTTTTGCATTTTTTGCTGCTATGGTTTGAACAATTTTTAGAATTTATAAATAAATTTTACCTTCTTTTGGTAAATTTACCAGAATTTGTGATAGATGCCATAAAAGAATAAACGAAATGGCAAAAAAGGGTCATTGTTTCTTTTCCTTCTTTATTTCTGGACGAATTACTTACCTCCATCTTCTGGTAAATCGGAAGTCCAAAGAGTGAGGTTATCCCTCAGCAACTGCATGATCAAAGTGCTATCTTTGTAGGACTCTTCATTCAGCGTATCAAGCTCTGCAATCGCCTCATCAAATGCTTGTTTCGCCAAATGACAGGCCCTGAAGTTTTCATCCCCAATCATCACCAGGTTTAGCATCCAAAACCACAGACAGACAACATGCAAATCAAATTTACCTCTCAGGGGAGTTCATTATTTCATAATAGAAAACTGAAAAATTGAGCGCCAGACCAAGGCGGATCGGATGGGTTGGAGGAAGATCTGTGTTAGCGGTGTTGGAAGCAGCCTGCCATAGACAAGAAGAGAGTTACAAGATGGACACTAATAAAATACTGGGTGCATTTCCTGCTGAATGGGCATTAAGTCAATGAGGACTTGCCTCATAGCCCTTTAATGACTGATCAGCAGCTTCTTTCTTTTCCTGGTGAGTCTTAAACTCCGCAAGATAACGGTAGTAGTCACCTTTCCTGCATTCACAAAAAACACATAGAAAGGTTAGAAAGAAAATGAATGTTCTCTTTAGGGTATGAACCCTTCCCTCCCTCCCTCCTGGTTCAAACATTGTTGTTTTGGAGGAAGAAACTTGTCCCTTCTGAGAGAAAGATCTTTAGGAAATCAACACAAACAAGAACTGGATGGCGTATTTAAAAGGTAAAACTCATATTCATTGTACGTATGTGTAGCATCCGCTTGGCCATGTTAAATTCAGAAATGCCAAGAATGTTTTGTAAGTGAATCTCATTATCTAAGTCGTGTTATAGATTAATCCGTTGCTCTATGAATCAATGGTATCGGCTGGCATTGCTGTCCATGGTGGGTGACACAAAACTTGGAAGGTATTCACAAAAAGCCCCCATAGCAGCAACAAAAAAATATCGTCAATAATCACCAATACATTGGTGAGAGTCTAGTACAATAAAAACTTTTTGCTGATCGATACTAGAGGTATATGGCAAGTATCAAATGAGACACAGTGAAGTGGGATGATACCTGAAAAAATCAGAAAAATGGAAAACTGCTTTATTTATTTATTTATTTTTTTCTTGGGGGGGGGGGGGGGTGGGGGGGGTGCACATCAAAACATGACTTGGTGGAGAAATCATGATCTAAGAGTTACCTTAAATGCATTTAAATTTGTTGATTTTCAACACCTTAGAAAATAGTTATAATCCATATCTTTGCATGATTTCTATGCACTAAAATAGATATGAGGCAAGAGTTTTCAAATTTGGTAGAAAACCAAAATTCTTCCGTTTTCACCCTTTGCAAATGCAAAGAGCATCGGAAAATTATATGTTGATACTCGTAGGATAGATTTAGCCACTTTTGTTTTTTCTTTTGGGAAAAAATTATTGAAAAACATGTAAAATGAAATAATTGGGACAAGGCTTAGATGATGATGATGATGTAAAATTATTAAAAACTACATTTCTTGAAAAAATGATGTTGAGTAACCGATATTAACCGATGTACACATATACTGATGAGTGTAGGCCGATCTACAGATTGGCTACAATCTTTTCTACCTTTTCAAAATAATATATTTACTACAAATAATTAAAAATTATATTGTTTAGAAAATACAATGAGATACAGATATCAGGTGTATAAAGTAGAAATCATATTTATTACTTAATTATTTTAAAATTAAAAAATCTTATTAATTACTATATAATAAGTATGTAATGGAAACACCATTACATATTTCTTTCTTTAAAAATTTATTTAAATTTCAAAAATATTTAATTAAAATCATTTAACTATACAAATTATTAAGAAACAATATTGCTTGTTTATAACATTCTTTTTTCTTTTCTTTCTTTTTTTTCTTTTTTTTTTGGTGGTTGAACAAGTTCTCTAAAATGTTTAGAGGAAAGAAGCCTGACATCAGCTACCAACATGGGAAGCTTCTTCCTAGGAACAAACATGGGTCTAATTGTAACTACTAACACCATGTGTTGAGGGTGTAGCGAAACTTGAAAGATAGCCCTCGCATTTTGAGGGAGGTGAGAGCACATATGAAGGAGCTCCTATGTACTGGGATGCAGAGTAGAGAGGAGCAAGTTGCATGCAAGAGGAGATTAGGGGGAGTAGGGGAGTCACAACATCCTTACTAAGGACTTGGGAGTGTGAATGAGAAGGACATGGAGGTAGAGTGTGTTGATGTGGCATATCCTGAGGACCGTGTGACAGGGTACGATAGACTACTATATAAAAAGGCAATCCACAACCCCGTGCAAATCAAGGTGTTCCAAAACGGTAACGGTGGCCGTAACGACCACCATCGTTACCATTATGATACAGGCCATAACGGCCATTACAGCCCCCGTATCGGCCGTTACGACCGATTTTTATTTTTTTTTAAATGTTGTTACTGGACTGTTACGGCCCATTTTTCTGTAACAGCCGTTACGGCCGTTTGGACCCCGTAATGCGTAACGGTTATGACCGTTACTGTTACGTAACGGTCGTTACATAACCAATTTTGAATACCTTGGTGCAAATAGAGTGGATAAGAGCAACTGCACCAATTTAAAGCATCTAGACCTACGGGTCTAGACATGAGGCTGGTGACAACAATATAGAGTCGCAGTGGTAAGGGGGTTATAGAAGTAATGTGGGGGCATTTTCACACCGGGCTCGAGTGGGGTGGCCTGTGGAATGCAAGGGCACACTCGAGGTGGGTGGCCCGCGGAACCCATAGATTTGGGGCCCATGTGAGGCAAGTGGCTCGTGTGAGGCGGAAACCCTGGATTTGGGGCCCAAGAGGGGGTGAAACTTATGGATTTGGGGCCCACAATGAGGGTTCAGCCGAGGACCTAACCCATGGATTTGGGGCCTAGGCTATGAGATAAAGGGATTAATTCGCCATGCTCTATCAGTTTGAGCTTTTAGAGCAAGTAGTTAATTGTCTTGCATCAAGAAGCCATAGTAGTAAGCACTGTTGTCATGTGCGGTCGCATATGCGCATATATTTAGCCCGATCGCATATGCGATCCTTGCACATATGCGATCGCATATGCCACATGTGCCAGCATTTGCGATGTATGCGATCGCATACTGGCCAACGGTCAGATTTCTTACCTTTTTTGATCTTTTTTTTTTTAATTTTAAATCCGAATTTTTACTCTCTCTCTCTCTCTCTCTCTCTCTCTCTATATATATATATATATATATATATATGCATTCTAAGCATTCCTACTTACAAAAAAAGCTCAAACTCTCTCTCTCTCTCTCTCTCTCTCTCTCTCTCTCTCTCTCTCTCTATTCTCTATTTTTCTTACTACATCCTCTCTTACTAAGCACTTTACATTTTACAATCTACATTCTACATTCCATCCACTCCTCTCCATCCATATTCCATTTCCATATTTCTTTTCTTTTCTTTCAACTTTCAAGAATCAAGAGGGTACAACAAGAACCAAGAATCAAGATTCAAGAATCCAAGATACATGATACATGATACATCATTCATGCCATCCATATTCAAGATTCAAGATTCAAGATCAAGAGTCAAGACAAGAGTCAAGAGACTCCTCACTCCTCTAATCCTCTCCAATCTCCATCCACTAAGCTTTCTAAGTTCTAACTTCTAAGTTTCTAATTCTAAGTTTCTAACAACTTCTTTCTATCTTTTTTTTTTTTTAAAAAAATATTTTGTTTGTTAATTGATTTGTTAGTTGTTACTTACTTTGTTAATTGTTAGTTGTTACAACTTAGAAGTTTGAAGTTACAACTTACAACTTACAACTTACAAGTGACAAGTTACAACTTACATTACAAGACTACAAGTTACATCTTACAAGTTACAACTTACAACTTACAAGTACAACTTACAACTTACAACAAGTTACAACAAGATTTCAAGATTACAAGTACAAGACTACAAGTTACAACAAGATTTGAAGTTGGGAACCTCTTTTAGATTTGTTAGTTGTTACATTTGTAATTTTACTTTTATTTGTGTGTAAATCTCTCTCTCTCTCTCTCTCTCTCTCTCTCTCTCTCTACAAGTGTAAGTGTGTAACTCAACTCTCTCTCTTTTTCTCATTTTCTTTTCCCTCTTATTCTCCCTTTCTACAAGTATAAGTGTGTAAGTGTAACTCAACTCTCTCTCCCTCTTCTTCTCCCTTTCTAGTTTCTACAAGTGTAAGTGTGTAACTCTCTCTCTCTCTCTCTCCCCCAAGTCCCATCTCTTTAGGCTCTTTAGTCTTTACTCTTACTTACTCTCTTAGTCTCTTAGATCTACTTCTTTCTTACTTCTTAGTTCTTCTTCTTATACTTCCTAGTCTCTTACTTCACTATTCTTTTTATTTGTAGTTTACTTTCTAGTTTCTAGTTAGTAGCTAGCTAGTTACTTTTTAGTGCTAATAATACACACACACTACCATTATCCACCATCATAATGTCTTCTTCCCAATCTTCCTCTTTGAAGCCCAAGTCGAATGACATGGGTTGGAAGTATGGGCACTACCGTAGTGCTACCGAAAAGACTCACATAGTATGTGAGTTATGTGGGTTTGTGAGTTCCGGTGGCATTGCAAGGCACAAGCAACACATTGCACATTTACCAGGGTTAAATGCAAAAGCATGCGACAAAATTACTCCAGAAATCCGAAGAAAGATCGTGGAGTATATGGAAAAACAACCAAGAAAGAAATGCGATAGTGCCCTACGTCAGGAGGAATATATGGAACAAGATGCATATGAAAATATAAATGTAGTTAATGTAGATGAAGCTAGTCCCACTCCCCTTACTTCAACAGGCCGGTCTAGACCACAAGTACAACCATCGAAAAGAACCCGAGGACATGGGCCCATAGATAGATGGTGTAGACCATACCCCGAGGATGTGGTCGACCAAAGGGGTAGAGGGAAAGGGCCGGCTCAAACAACTTTAGAAAACCGATACAAACAAAAAGATAGGAAAACCACAATTCAATATATTACTAAGTGGTTTTACCAAACCGGCGTTACTTTCAATACCGTTAAATCGAAAAGCTTCAAGGTAATGATTGAGGCTATAGGTCAACTTGGACCTGGGCTTAAACCTCCTTTATATCATGAAATGAGAGAGACATGCCTAAAAACTGAAGTTGAATATACACAATCCTTCATAGCTGAATATAGGGAATCATGGAAAATATATGGTTGTTCACTAATGGCCGATGGATGGACCGATAGATCCAGTCGGTCTCTCATTAACTTTTTGGTAAATTGTCCAGCTGGGACAATGTTCTTGAATTCAGTGGATACGTCAGGTCATTCACACACAAGAGAATATTTGTTTAACTTACTAGATAGTGTAGTTGAAGAAATAGGTGAAGACTACGTCGTACAAGTAATTACAAATAATGCAGCCTCGTATGTAATGGCCGGTCGTCTTCTTATGGAGAAGAGGCGACGTTTATTTGGGACCCCCTGTGCGGCCCATTGTATTGATCTTATGTTAGAAGATATAGGTAGATTATTTATAAACGTGATTGCAAGGGCTAGAAAAATCACAGTCTTTATGTACAAACACGCCCTTCTTCTCAGTCGAATGAGAAAACACATTGGGGGTAACTTGCTACGTCCAGCAGTCACCTATTTCGCTACAGCCTTTTTAACACTACAAAGGCTACATGCAAAGAAATCAGAACTTAGAAGCTTTGTAGTGTCAGCCGATTTTACAAGTGGGCCTTGGTCAAAGAAGGCTGACGAGAAACGGGTTCAACAAACAATTCTTTCTCTAAGTCTTTGGACTCAGGTGGTAAGGGCGCTAAAATCATCCGAGCCCTTAGTCTTTGTGTTGCGATTGGTGGACGGGGATGAGAAGCCTGCAATGGGCTACATATATGATGCGATGGAGAGGGCGAAACATAAGATCATGGACCATTTTAACTATAGAGACCGTGATTACAGGCCAATTTTAGATATTATAGATAGAAGATGGGGCAGTCAAATGTCATTCCCATTGTATTCGGCTACTTACATCCTTAATCTAGCCTGTTTATTCGCTTCTGCTGATCCAGCAGAAGCACTAACTATGCATATGGTTGGATTTATTGATGTCTTGGAAAGAATAATTCCAGATAGAGGAGAACAGGATAAGATCTCAACTTTGTTGGACTTCTACATAAAAAGTGAAGGGATATTCTCAAGGGATATCGTAATAAGACATCGGACAATGAAATTACCCAGTAAGTACTTTTATGAATGAATGTTACTATGTTAGTGTAGGCATGTCAACTGTGTACTGAACTCTTACAAAAAGTTTTTCTACAAAGTGTCTCTAAGAGATCTAACGATTCTAACCTATACTTAAACTGTTTTTCTCAGCTGACTGGTGGGCTGCCTATGGAGTGGACCCGAACAGGAAGGATCAAGTTCTAAAGAAGCTGGCTATGAAGATTCTTGGACTCACGTGTTCCGTCAGTGGTTGCGAGTGCAATTGGAGCACATTCGAGTCGGTAAGTAAAAGTTTAGACTGTTTAGTAATTGTTTTGTTTTTTTGTAAACTTCAATTTTTTAGTGGCCTAAGCTAAATTAATTACCTAAATAGCTAATGCCCAATGCGCTTTCTTTCTTGCAGATTCATACCAAGAAAAGGAATCGCCTTGAGCAAAAAAAGCTCAACGACTTGGTTTTTGTTCAATACAATAAAAAATTGCGAGAACGATTCCAAAGTAGGAAAGAAAAGCCCGACTTCTTTGACCCTATTTGCTTAGATGAGTTGGATGCAGATAACGAGTGGCTCGTAAAGACGGAGGACCCGGTATTTGCTGGAGAGGATCTGACATAGGCACAAGTTGAAGATGCCGCATATGGATCAACACCTGGTGAAGGTAGCAGTACCACTCGAAGGTGAAGGACGGGGGGAAGCCAGGGGGCGAGTAGTAGCCGTCAACCCGTTGATGAGATTGAGGAGATTGAAGAAGGAGAAGGTGATAATGATGATCAAATTGAAGATCATCCACCATTGGATGTTGATGAAGTATTAGTACGTACAGATGACGAAGAAACGGAAGAAGTGTATATGGAAGAAGGAGATGACTCGAATGATGATGATGATGGTGGTGGTGGTGGTGGTGGACTTGGTGGTGATGTGCCACAATGGATGCTAGATCAATGTATATCATGATTATTGATTAATGATTAGATAAATAATAAATACATAACTTCTTAATTTTGTTTAATGGTTGTCTTGTCTCATAAGTCTAAGTGTGTTGATGTTGTCGATTGTTTGTTGATAACTTGATATTGAATCATTGATAACTTGATATATTATGTATTGTATTTGTATCATTGTTATGTACATGTAGTGTTGAATGTTGAATATGGATATTTGATATTTGATATTTGTTATTGTTATTTGTTAAATGTAAGTATGTTACTAGTACTAACTAAAATGTTAATTGTTAATGTTAAGATCATTTAAGAAGTTAACTATATTGTAATTTGTAAATTACTAAATTGTAAATGTATGATGCATGTATCATATATGGAGTATGGTTTTATTTTTTATTTTTACTTAAATTAAATGTATTTCATGTCCCAATGACATATAATGATTTTTTTTATTTATTTTTAAAGGTACATCCTTCCTCTTTCTCTTCTTCGAAATATATGTGTATATATATATATATATATATATATATATATATATATATATATATATATATATATATATATATGCGCATATGCGACCGAACATGATAACACTAATCTTATGTATGATTAGGGAGTCATATGCTATTTGACAACATTGATAGTAAGTGAAGTGGAGAGGATGAGAGCGGTCGAACTAAGACATCAAGGAAGAATGCAACATACACCAAACACTTATCTAGGAATGAGGGGCGAAGTAGAGATGCCTAAAGGATCTTTAGAGTAAGGAGGACGTTGGGGAGATGATGGGTTCCTTCATCTCTAAGTTTTCATCTACAATCATGTACCTGTTGATGAAGCTATGAGCTCGATGACATATAGCGTGCAAGCACAAGTAGGAAGCCTCCTACACCACAAAAGAAAACAGAGCATCATTTGGATGATGATGTGTGGGAAATGCAGGATTATATCAACTTGATCAAGTCGTTGCGAAAGTGTAGTGGGATAAGGTTGATATGTGGTGGACGGATGGGGCCCATTAGATTATCCATCATTAGTTTCATGGTATACTACAAAGGGAGGGACACCTTTGTTGACTCCACCAATGCCTCAAACAACAATGAGGCAACGTACATCTATTAATTGATGAAGATCATCATGTAGGAGATGAAAACAGCCAAAAAGGGAGAAAAGAAGACACAAAGAAGCATACGAAAATCGGACAAAGGAATCAATAGGCGAAGTTGATTTAACACATACTATGCAACTATTGACATCAGCTTCGACTAAATGAATGACTTCCGCAATAGAGATATCCTTGTTTTGAAAACATCGACTATTGCGGGCCTTCCAGATATGCCAAAAAATGCCCATTGCTGTAAGACGCCAAATAGCTCTTCTATCCTTGTTCATTGCTACATGCCAAGCCCATAAGAGCCGATCAACTGAATCAGGCATCACCTAGGACATATGGGAAAGATTGAGGAAGTGCTCCTAGACTTTAAAGGCGTAGTGGCAATGAATGAACAAATGATCTATAAATTCCGCATCCCTCACGCACATTAAGCAAATATTAGGAAGAACTAGGGATCTCCTTTGCAAGTTGTCTATAGTTAGAACTCTTTTCCTTCCCATGAGCCAAATAAAAGCCGCAAGTCTACGAGGGGCTCCGTATTGCCACTGAAGGAAAGGGAATGAGGAAAGCGTTGATGAGTTGGAGATCAAACTATAAAATGAGTGCACTGAGAAAGACCCGAAGCTATGAATTTTCCAAACCATCGAATCATCGTCTTAATATGAGGGAGCGCACGGTTTCAGAAGATTTAACAAACCGAGAAGCTCATCGAATTCATTGTCTGATAAACAAGGTGTTCGATAACGGTAACAGTGGCCGTAACGGCCGTTAGGACTTTTTTACTTTTTGAAAAAACATATTTCTGGACCGTTACAGGGCCATTACAGGCTGTTTTTTCTGTAACGGCCATTTCAACCCTGTAACACGTAATGGTTACAGCTGTTACCGTTACGTAACGGCCATTACCCATTTTTGAATACCTTGCTAATAAATTCCGCCGACAACAGGGAGACCAAACACCAGTCCCACCTAGTAAAGAAAAGCAATGATGCACTGTAACGAACCAGTCCGAAGCATAAGATGCCAAACTCAGAAAGATGTCCTGCAGCGACCTATCCCCACACCAAGGCTGTCCAAAACCGAATACGGTTCCCTTTTTCCAAGGAAAAAGGAGATGCCTCTGCAGAATGAAGATTCGGTAGACATGATCGTTTTCCATATGTTTGAGGCACAATAAAGAGGATGTTTTTGTGCTCCATTCGTCCTTTAGAATGACATATTTGGAAACGAGGATCTCCCTCCATAACTTGCCCGTTTCAATCCCAAAACGTTAGTGCCATTTCCCAAGGAGAGCGGTATTCATATGGTTTAACTGCTTCAAACCAGCACCACCTTCTCTGATTGGTCTGCAGACCTCGTCCCATTTGAGATGGAAGTGGTGAATGTGGTATGGATTTTTTTATTTTTTTATTTTTCATTTTTTTTGTTATTTATGTAGTATAGATTGTTATGGTCAAGGGAAGTGCATTCTTAAAGACAAAGTGTTGCCCATTGCATGGATTTGATGATCCGACAAAGAGGATGGGTGTTGGTTGTGAGAGGTGATGAAAGGCCAGTTATGAATTTTAACTACAATTAGACTTTGTTATTATTAGAGATGAGGAAGAGGTGTAAAGGTACAAAGTGTCGCCTAGATCTATATGATTGGCCACAAACCCCCTTGCATTATAGGGCATCAACAAGCATAGGGCAAGACTTTTGTCCTGAGGTTAGAATGTGATAAGAGCTCTAATGTGTTGGGACAAAGGCTTAAGCTTGTTGTCCTAAGCAACGCGTTCTAGCCTCTAGAAGTGTGTTCGTGATGTGGTTGACACTTCGGAACCAATATAAAGTCTTGAGGGTGGTGAATACTAAGACATCGCCGCTGATGGTGTCAATCTACGAGATGATGTGGCAGTAAAGATGCCATCAGGGGTCGAGGCTACAACCCCTCGATCCTAAAAATGGGTGCATAATATCATCAACAGCCAATAGACATGATTCTTGAGCACCCACTTCATAGGGCAGTGCATGATATCTATGCAAAGCTCTTCGCCAAGTCGAAAGCTCAATTAAATAATGAGGTAATGTGTCTAGTACTTTCTTTTAATTTGTACTCTATCAAATGATTGACACGCATATCTAATTCTCTTTGACATATTGTTGGCTTCATTGTTCAAAGTATCCCCGATATTACGAATTTACAATAATATCCCCAATATTATCTGTATCTCCAACTCTGCGATACCAATAACACTAGTAGTATCAGAAATTCTAGGTATCAGCGATATATCACTAAGTATTGTCCATATATCGATATCACCAATGATTGACACACATATCTAATTCTCTTTAACATATTGTTGGGTTCATTGTTCAAAGTATCCCCGATATTACGAATTTACAATAATATCCCCAATATTATCTGTATCTCCACTTTGCGATACCAATAACACTAGTAGTATCAGAAATTCTAGGTATCAGCGATATATCACTAAGTATTGTCAATATATCGATATCACCAATGCATTACCAATATTTTCATTGTGTAAATTCCAGGTGTCGCTTATATCGCGAATGTATCACCAATATTTTCAACTGTGTAAATTCCAAGTGTTGCTTGTATCGCCAATGTCTCGATATTGCCAAAAATCTTTTTATTAAAAAATTTTCCATTTCAAAACTTGTTTTGGCATGGTTGTATGATCAAATGCAAGTTTGTATATGTGTATATGATGAGGGTCGAACATTGCATATCAGACCCCAATTATTACCTGATTTTGCGTATATGATAATGTTTAACGGAGTATTTTAATTATATTTTTGTTGCAGGATGAAATCAGGAGCGTTGATGGAAAAAGAGTACTACAAGCATGGATTTGACACTCCGAAGTCACCAGAGCAAGGGACGCACTCCAGAGAACTAAGACTGAAGAATTTACATGTCAGGGATCCGAGGAAATCAAGCCGTTCACATTAAAAAGGCCCGAAAATGGTCTAGAATGCAAGATTACATGGTTTCCGCCATCCGATTGACTCGAAACTTCATACATGGGATGGGGGGCATAAATAAACCGTACATATAAAATTTCAACCATTTCATATCTCGGGAAGTGGCCCAACGGCCAGATCAGCCCTTTAATTCCTTAAGTGGGGCCCACCTGGTCTCTGGATATGCATCAAATTTGATCTCAACCCATTATATGAGGAGACAAAACAGATGGTCGGATTAGATTTTGAAAGAAACATTGTAGTGGACCCTACCTTGTGTGACATGTGCATAGTGCACATGTGCACTGTCCGTGCACCAAATGAATCACGTCGGTCAGCAGCGCTGACCCGACTTCCTTCCTAAAACGGATGCTTCCGTTTCCTGCTGCGTAACCGACGTCCGGAATCGGATTTTGCGGACGCTGGTGGGCCACCATCATAGCTCAAGGGGACGATCTGATCCGTCCATCATGTAGAGGGGATCGAAAGAATCAAACCTAAGCTGATATTTGTTAACAAAGCAAGCACACGTGTGCGCTACAGAGGTCACAAGCGGACTGCCCTGCGACATCCAGAATGATTACAGCATGATTACTACAATGGGCCGCGTCCACGCAAATCCAAAACCATCCATATGCGGTCGAAATTTCGTCCTGCATCTAATGGACGGATTGGATTTATCAAAATAACATCGAAGTGGGCCCCACCATCAGAACAGCGTGAGAAAATTCGCAGGGCCCCTGTTTTCGCACGCCCGGACGCTGTCCGACTTTTGCAGCGGTTGTGGCCCACCATATTTGATCAGATGGAAGATCTGATCCGTCTATCATGTAGAGAACTCGAAAAAGTCTTAAGGGACGGTTTTTATTTGGAAACCGAGTGAGGAAAGAGGGGCGATTTTGCATCTGAACTTGGCTGCGAAAAACCTTACGCACGTTGTTGCTGCGTAAATAGCTGTCCTGTCCTCCGCCGGTTGCTATTTTCATACACAGCTCTCCACTGCACCTAAGAGCTATAAAGGAGAAAGAAAAGGCTCGTTTTGGAGGGAAGAAAAGGATCGGGAGTTTTTGGGGAGAGCCAGGGAGGAGAAAAAGAGAAGAAAAGAGAAGAAAGAGGCAGAAGGCTGGACGTGGAGCAGAAAGAGAGAGAGAGAGAGAGAGAGAGAGAGAGAGAGAGAGAGAGAGAGAGAGTGGCTGGGAGATTCAAGGAAGCAGAGGACAGGGAAGAAAGAGAGAAGGGAGAGATTGGAAAGGGATGTATTTTTATCAAGTATGTTTTTCCTTCTTTCCAGTTGAATCTATGAGTTTCTAAGTTCTTAGCTAGAGCTGAGATGAAGCCCCTAATTTGAATAACCCTGGTTTTGTGTTGATTTCATTTTGATTTAATTGATTTGTTTCTTTCTCTAGTGTGCTTAATTGAAAGTTTTGTACTTCTCCATTCTAAGAGCTCAACCAAAGTCTAGTTATGGATGTTGTTTGGAATATTATTCTAGGTGCTTGTGTCTGACCATGAACAGGTTCCTATAGAGGAAGAAACAGGAATCTATATCTCTCCATGCCTGACCATGGATGGAAAGATGTGATCCATATGCTTTAAGGAATTATACATTCTATGTGCCCGACCAAGGACATAGAGTGCGCTTTATTTATTTTGATATCAATCTGAATTAGGGTGAATCAATAGGTAGAACAAGGTTTATGATAATTAGAGGTGGATTTGAAAGTCCTAGTCTTCTCCTTGATTGAATTTTCCTTATTGCTCTCGGTTATTTTTCCATTGATTTTTGTTTAGTTTACTCAATTACTATCTCAAATATTTGTTGGATTAGTTAAGAAGAGTCTTTAATTTTGAATTGTGACAACCAGTCCTCGTGGGAACAATCTCGTAATACGTATCATATCTACATCTGATTCGTATACTTGCGAGTTTAAAATCATTTAAATCAGGTTGGTTTAAATAAAACATCAAGTTTTTGGCGCCGTTGCCGGGGACTGTTTCGGTCCAATTGGATTTAGGATTCTCTCTTATCATAATTCATAGTCTTAGGTTTTTACTAACTTTAGGTTAAATTTTTTTTTTTGAAACTAACCTATGTTCTGTTTTGTAGGGTCCTGACATAAACTACTAATTTGGTAATCTCTTTCTAAATTCTCTACTTTTTCTAATTTCTATTTTTAGAATCAGGGTTTTATTTTTTAGAAATTTTCTATTTTTAGATTTTGATTCTTCTTTTAAGTAACTTTCTATTTTCTAGTTTTAGAAACTTTTTCTTTTTTTTTTTAGAAACTAACTTAGCTTTTTATTTTTTAAGATTAGAAACTTTCTTTTTTAGAAATTAACCGTTGCTTAGGATTTTTTTTCTAGCATTATTTTAGGAAATTTAATTTATTTCTGTTTTTATGTTTACAGGAATTGAGGAAGGAAGCTGCTAAATAAGATTGTCTTCAAAAGGAGGAGCTCTCAAATCTTCAGACATTCATCATCGCCTTTTCCGGGTTCTTCCTTCCAATTCTCGTTTATATAGCTTTCTCTCATTCTTAGGAATTCATAACTTTTATTTTTAGTTTTATTCATCTTAGGTTGCATCTTAGTTTAGTTTTCTTTCTTATATTGATAACATAGTTTATGCTAGGACGTAAATCTCTAAACATAGAACTAGCACCTTTCGATCCTGAAATAGAAAGAACCTTTCGTAGAAGATTTAGAAACATCCTATTTGAAATGGCGGAAGAGAATGGAACTAAAGCTCTTAGAGATTATTCAGCTCCTGTCCAATTCAATGCACCTTCATGTATAGTGTTGCCTGCCACCACGGCAGCACACTTTGAACTTAAACCTGAGGTCATACAATTGTTGCCCTCCTTTTATGGTTCAGATAAGGAGGATCCATATCATCATGTGAAAGAATTCTTAGACATTTGCTCCACCTTTAAGTTCCAAAACTTTTCAGACGATTCGATCCGTTTGCGCCTTTTTCCTTTTTCTTTGAAGGATAAGGCAAAAGCATGGTTGAATTCTCTAGGAGTTTGGTCTATTACTACATGGGACCAACTGTCTAAAAAGTTCTTAAACAAGTTCTTCCCGGTTCACAAAACTAATGCTCTCCGTAGAGAAATTACGAATTTCACACAAAAAGAGGGTGAGCACTTTCATGAATGTTGGGAAAGATGGAAGGACTTACTTCTTAAATGTCCACACCATGGTTTTGAAAAGTGGCAACAGGTTCAATACTTCTATGACGGTCTGACACCCCAAAACCGTCGCATGGTTGACGCCACCAGTGGAGGGTCATTCATGACCAAAAGTGATGTCGAAGCTTGGAATTTCTTTGAAACCTTGTGTGAAAACTCCCAGCAATGGGACTATTCAAATAGAGGTGAAAGAAGTCCTCAACCACTGAAGAAAGGGGGTATATATGAGGTAAGAGTCACGCCAGATCTTTATGCCAAAATTGATACCCTGACAAAGAAGGTGGATGCTTTAATGTTAAACAATGGACCTCCACAAACAAATCAAGTCGAGTCATGTACCATATGTTCTAGTCTCGCCCATCCTACGCAGTCTTGTCCATCTAGTTCAGCATTTCCAGAATTTCTCTCTGAACAAGTACATGCTATGAACACCTTTCGAAGACCTGGGAATGATCCTTACTCAGACACCTACAACCCAGGGTGGGCTAGGCATCCAAATTTTTCTTGGGCAAAAGGACCACAACAAGGAGGACCATCTGGAAATCCTCTCATGCAACCTTACCCTCAAGTTGGCAATCAACAACCTCAGCAGTTTCCGCAGTATCAACAAGTACCTCCACAATCTAGGAAACCATCTCTTGAGGATACACTCAATCTTTTTATGCAGACTTCACTTCAATTTCAAAAAGACACCCAACATACTTTACTAGCTAACCAGCAGAGTTTACATGCAAATGCGCAATCCATTGCTAAGCTGGAAGTACAGTTGGGTCAACTTGCTGCCACATTGAGTGAGAGAGAGAAGGGCAAGTTCCCTAGTCAACCTGTGGTAAATCCAAAAGGACAGTATGAGATTGGCTCTAATTCAAACCAAGAATAATATTATGAGCAAGCCAAATCAATCATTACCCTTAGGTCCGGTAAACAGATCGAGAACAAAGTAGAGATGCCTAGGGAAGAATCAAAGTCCAATGCGGAAGATCAAAATGAAATGGAGAGACATACTAGTGCATCCAAAGTCCAACAACACTCTGACTCTCCAGGAACCACTCATGTGCCATCTTGTGTGCCTAAAGCACCTTTTCCTCAACGTCTGGCACCGGTTAAGAAAGGAAACAACTTTAATGAGATATTGGACATGTTTAAGCAAGTGCAAATCAACATTCCGTTGCTTGATGCTATCAAGCAAGTTCCTTAAAGATTTATGCACTCAAAAGCGTAAGATAAATGTTCATAAGAAGGTCTTCCTTGCGGAGCAACTCAGCTCCATGATTCAACACAACACCCCTCCTAAATTTAGGGATCCAGGAGCTCCTACCATTTCTTGTGTCATAGGAGAGCATAAGGTTCAGAAAGCGTTGCTTGATTTAGGGGCCAGTGTTAATTTGTTACCATATTCGGTCTATGAGCAGCTAGGACTTGGTGAGCTGAAACCAACTAAAATAACATTACAACTAGCTGATAGATCTATCAAGGTGCCCCGTGGTATTATTGAAGATGTGCTAATCCAGGTTGATAAGTTTTATTTTCCAGTGGATTTCATTGTTCTAGATACTCAGCCTGTCCAGAATCCTACAAGTCAAATCCCGGTTATCTTAAGACGTCCATTCTTGGCCACATCCAATGCAATCTAAATTGCAGGAACGGAGTTATGAAGCTCTCCTTTGGTACCATGAAGATTAAACTCAATGTTTTCAATACTGGACAACAAATGTCAGACTCGGATGATATATTTGAAGTGAACATGATTGAGAGTCTAGTGCATGACTCTTTCCTTGAATCTTCCAAAGACACTCTTAAGACTTGTTTAGCACATTTTGGCATAGATTTTGACATAGAAAGTTCCATCCAAGAAGTCAATGCATTGCTTGACTCTAATCCAGAAATGAATACAACAAAATGGAAAGCTAGAGTGGAACCTCTTCCACCTTCTGAGTCTAAACTGGTCCCGTCTATTGAGAAACCACCCAAAGTCAACCTTAAACAATTACCTAAAACTCTCAAGTATGCATTTTTAGGACCTTCTGAAACCCTGCCTGTCATCATAACTGCTAACCTTGATAAAAAACAGGAGGATAAGTTACTTAATGTTCTTAGAGAACATAAGGCAGCTATTGGGTGGACAATAGCGGACATAAAGGGAATAAGCCCCATGGTGTGTATGCATCGTATTCATCTTGAAAAAAACGCAAAAAACATCGCGTGAAATGCAAAGGAGGCTTAACCCTAACATGAAAGAGGTCGTTCGGGCTGAGGTGCTAAAATTGTTAGATGTTGGTATCATTTACCCCATTTCAGATAGCACATGGGTCAGTCCAGTTCAAGTTGTTCCTAAAAAGTCTGGGATTACGGTGAAAAAGAATGAGGATAATGAGTTAGTACCAACGCGCATGATTACGGGTTGGCGAGTTTGTATTGATTATCGTAAACTGAACCTGGTCACAAGGAAGGATCACTTTCCTCTTCCTTTCATAGATCAGATGCTGGAGAGATTGGCAGGGCACAGCTATTATTGTTTCCTGGATGGTTATTCCGGGTATAATTAGATTCCCATTGCTCCCGACGATCAAGAGAAAACCACATTTACATGTCCTTTTGGTACATATGCCTATCGGCGTATGCCATTTGGGTTGTGTAATGCGCCTGCGACCTTCCAAAGATGCATGATGAGTATTTTTTCAGATATGGTTGAGCGTTTCCTTAAGATTTTCATGGATGATTTTTCAATTTTTGGCTCTTCATTTGATGAATGTTTATACCATCTATCTCTTGTCTTGGAAAGATGTGAAAAAACGAACCTGGTATTGAATTGGGAAAAGTGTCATTTTATGGTTCAAAAAGGGATTGTACTCGGGCATGTTATTTCAAGTAAAGGTATTGAAGTTGATAAGGCCAAGATTGATTTAATTTCTAGTCTTCCTCCACCCAAAACGGTTAAGGAGATTAGATCATTCTTAGGGCATGCAGGATTCTACAGGAGATTCATTAAGGATTTTAGCAAAATTTCTCGACCCTTATGCAATTTACTAGCTAAAGATGTTGCTTTTGTCCTTAATGATGAGTGTCGGCAAGCTTTTGATAAGTTGAAGCATTTACTAACTTCTGCTCCAATTATCCAACCACCTGATTGGAGTTTACCTTTTGAGCTTATGTGTGATGCTTCGGATTATGCTGTTGGAGCCGTCCTAGGACAGAGATTGAACAAAATGCCTCATGTCATTTATTATGCTAGTAGGACTAAATGATGCACAGCTCAACTACTCCACCACTGAAAAAGAATTGTTGGCGGTGGTATTTGCTCTAGACAAATTCAGGTCGTATCTCATAGGATCAAAGGTTATAGTGTTCTCAGATCATGCAGCATTGAAATATCTTCTTTCTAAAAAAGACGCTAAACCTCGATTGATTCGGTGGATTCTCTTGCTACAAGAATTCGATATTGAAATTCGGGATAAAAAGGGTTCCGAAAATGTGGTAGCCGACCATTTGTCTAGACTTGTCTTAGAGTCCACAGTGGATCCTTTGCCAATGAATGAGTCTTTCCCTGATGAACAACTTCTAACTATTTCTCAATTACCTTAGTATGCGGACATTGTAAACTATCTTGTTACAGGTCAACTTCCTTCTCATTGGACTAAACAAGATAAATCCAAATTTCTTGCTGAGGTTAAACATTTCTTTTGGGATGACCCATACTTATTCAAAATTTGTCCTAATCAGATTATTAGGAGATGTGTGCCTGAGAGTGAGTTTCATAGTATAATCTCCTTTTGTCATGATCATGCAAGTGGTGGTCATTTTGGTTCAAAGAAAACAGCTGCGAAAGTCTTACAGTGGATTTTATTGGCCTACACTGTTTCGAGACACCCATGCCTTTTGCTCAACATGTGATAGATGCCAACGTACGGGTAATATTTCCCACAGGAACATGATGCCACTTACCAATATTCTCATTGTTGAAATATTTGATGTTTGGGGTACTGACTTCATGGGCCCATTTCCCCCGTCATTCGGTTATGTGTATATCCTTATGGCCGTCGACTATGTCTCTAAGTGGATTGAAGCAGTGCCATATAAAACGAATGATCACAAAGTTGTGGTCCGTTTCTTAAAAGAGAATATCTTTTCTCGTTTTGGTACTCCTCGAGCAATTATAAGTGATGGGGGTACTCATTTTTGCAATAAACCGTTTGAATCTTTAATGAAAAAATATTCCATCACTCATTAAGTTGCAACGCCATATCATCCACAAACAAATGGTCAAGTTGAGGTGTCAAATCGGGAGATTAAACAAATTTTAGAGAAAACTGTTCGCCCCGATCGTAAGAATTGATCGCAATGTTTGAATGATGCTCTTTGGGCATATCGTACAGCTTTCAAAACCCCGATTGGAATGTCTCTGTACAGGCTTGTCTTTGGGAAAGCCTGTCACTTACCTGTGGAATTAGAACATCATGCTTATTGGGCCATCAAAACTTTTAATTTTGATTTAAACAAGGTTGGATCACACCGTAAACTTCAACTCAATGAGTTAGAGGAAATTCGAAATGAGGCATATGAGAATGCAAAAATTTATAGAGCAGACAACAATCTTCCATGACAAATCAATTCTTCGCAAGACATTTGAACCGAACCAGAAAGTATTATTGTACAATTCCAGGCTACGTCTCTTTCCTGGAAAACTACGTTCGCGATGGTATGGTCCTTATCAAGTAGTAAAAGTATTTCCTCATGGAGCAGTTGAGATTCAAAATTTAATAGACGGGAATATCTTCAAAGTAAATGGTCAACGGCTGAAACCATATTTAGATGATTTGGTGAACAAAGATGTTGAGGAAATTTATTTGGCGGACCCAGGTTATCAAGATTGATTAGTTCATGGTCCATTCTTGTCTAGCTGAAGACATTAAACTTAGTGCTCCTGGGAGGCAACCCAGTTTTTCATTCCATTTCACTTTTCTCATTCATGAGTTCAATGTTTGTGGGTAGCATTGCTGCAAACCCTCACGAGACTACAACTCGTCCACTAGGGGTAACCTAGGGGTTTAAAGGCTTGTTGCATACGCTAAATGCAATCGAGAGCACCTGCGAAAGTGGTATAGGTAGGATTTTCTTTTTGCATTTTTATTATTTTGCTTTTGTTGATTTCTCTCTTATGCTGACTCGCCCTTACATGGATTTTTTTTTTTTTGGAAAGCCTCTAGATTCTTTCATACAGGTACTATTTGTCCATTACTCCTCTTTTACTTTTGTTGTCTCATGAACATTGCATGTTTATTTCTTTTACATTAAGGACAATGTAAATTTTAGGTTGGGGGTGGGAGATTAGGTTACCTCATCAGTATTTTCTTGGTCTTGAGCACAAATTGTGAAAATTTTTAAATTTTTCTGGAATTTCTTGTGCATTTGAAGTGATTTTGAAGGATAAGTGTGATTTTAACATTGCAAGGTACAGAATGTCGGTAATTTATAACTCTTGGATTCAGCCATCTGTTAGATTTCACAGTTAAGATTGAATTGTTAACCCATGATTAGAACTTTTAAACATTGATTGAGTCATGATCTCACATATCACATCTCGATTGCACATTAAGGTTCTGTTTCAGCATTGAATGATTAACTTGGTAATCATTAAGCATGAAAGGAACCAGCCTGAATACTTTTAGCTTCGGTCTATAAATAAGAATTGAAAGAAAGGGTGAGTCGAATAATCTCATCATAGGTTTGCTCCCTATAGATGGAGATTCGATTCCCCATGGTTGACATGAGAAAAGGGTTAGGTGTACAATCTTTACCATAGGTTTGCTCCCTATAGGTGAGGATTTGATTCCCTTCCTTGGCATTACTGTTCATAAAAAAAATTAAAGGCTGATAGAATGAAAAGTTAACCTATCAGGCAAGTGTTGGTTTCAGTTGTTATGAATTCCGTTGTTAATTACCAATGATATCATGAAATTGACAATTGGATCTCTTAATGATTGTAAGCCGAGATTACACTATACACTCATGGAACTCAATGTTTAGGATTTTCTAATTAATGGATTAATATTTTGAACTTGATTATGAAGTTTACCGTGAGCTTGATTCCAGGAGAAAATTCTACTCACCATTCATGAATCTTAGAATTCTCACATTTCGACTATGTGTTCATAAGTCACTCAAGTTTACAAGAATTGTCGTGTATTTCTAAAATTATTTTTCGCATGTTTTGCTCGGGACTAGCAAAATGCTGGTTGGGGGTTGTGATGAGGGTCGAATATTGCATATCAGACCCCAATTATTGCCTGATTTTACGTATATGATAATGCTTAACGGAGTATTTTAGTTATATTTCTGTGCAGGATGAAATCAGGAGCGTTGATGGAAAAAGAGTACTACAAGCATGGATTTGACACTCTGAAGTCACCAGAGCAAGGGACGCACTCCAGAGAACTAAGACTGAAGAATTTACATGCCAGGGATCCAAGGAAATCAAGCCGTTCACATTAAAAAAGCTCGAAAATGGTCCAGAATGCAAGATCACATGGTTTCCGCCATCCGATTGACTCGAAACTTCATACATGGGATGGGGGGCATAAATAAACCGTACATATAAAATTTCAACCATTTCATATCTCGGGAAGTGGCCCAACGGCCAGATCAGCCCTTTAATTCCTTAAGTGGGGCCCACCTGGTCTCTGGATATGCATCAAATTTGGTCTCAACCCATTATATGAGGAGACAAAACAGATGGTCGGATTAGATTTTGAAAGAAACATTGTAGTGGACCCCATCTTGTGTGACATGTGCATAGTGCACATGTGCACTGTCCGTGCACCGAATGAACCACGTCGGTCAGTAGCGCTGACCCGACTTCCTTCCTAAAACGGATGCTTCCGTTTCCTGCTGCGTAACCGACGTCCGGAATCGGATTTTGCGGACGCTGGTGGGCCGCCATCATAGCTCAAGGGGACGATCTGATCTGTCCATCATGTAGAGGGGATCGAAAGAATCAAACCTAAGCTGATATTTGTTAACAAAGCAAGCACACGTGTGCGCTACAGAGGTCACAAGCAGACTGCCCTGCAACGTCCAGAATGATTACAGCATGATTACTACAATGGGCCGCGTCCACGCAAATCCAAAACCATCCATATGCGGTCGAAATTTCGTCCTGCATCTAATGGACTGTTTTCGCACGCCCGGACGCTGTCCGACTTTTGCAGCGGTTGTGGCCCACCATATTTGATCACATGGAAGATCTGATCCGTCTATCATGTAGAGAACTCGAAAAAGTCCTAAGGGACGGTTTTTATTTGGAAACCGAGTGAGGAAAGAGGGGCGATTTTGCATCTGAACTTGGCTGCGAAAAACCTTACGCACGCTGTTGCTGCGTAAATAGTTGTCCTGTCCTCCGCCGGTTGCTATTTTCATGCACAGCTCTCCACCGCACCTAAGAGCTATAAAGGAGAAAGAAAAGGCTTGTTTTGGAGGGAAGAAAAGGATCGGGAATTTTTGGGGAGAGCCAGGGAGGAGAAAAAGAGAAGAAAAGAGAAGAAAGAGGCAGAAGGCTGGACGTGGAGCAGAAAAAGAGAGAGAGAGAGAGAGAGAGAGAGAGAGAGAGAGAGTGGCTGGGAGATTCAAGGAAGCAGAGGACGGGGAAGAAAGAGAGAAGGGAGAGATTGGAAAGGGATGTATTTTTATCAAGTATGTTTTTCCTTCTTTCCAGTTGAATCTATGAGTTTCTAAGTTCTTAGCTAGGGCTGAGATGAAGCCCCTAATTTGAATAACCCTGGTTATGTGTTGATTTCATTTTGATTTAATTGATTTGTTTCTTTCTCTAGTGTGCTTAATTGAAAGTTTTGTACTTCTCCATTCTAAGAGCTCAACCAAAGTCTAGTTATGGATGTTGTTTGGAATATTATTCTAGGTGCTTGTGTCTGAACATGAACAGGTTCCTATAGAGGAAGAAACAAGAATCTATCTCTCCATGCCTGACCATGGATGGAAAGATGTGATCCATATGCTTTAAGGAATTATACATTCTGTGTGCCCGACCAAGGACATAGAGTGCGCTTTATTTATTTTGATATCAATCTGAATTAGGATGAATCAATAGGTAGAACAAGGTTTATGATAATTAGAGGTGGATTTGAAAGTCCTAGTCTTCTCCTTGATTGAATTTTCCTTATTGCTCTCGGTTATTTTTCCATTAATTTTTGTTTAGTTTACTCAATTACTATCTCAAATATTTGTTGGATTAGTTAAGAAGAGTCTTTAATTTTGAATTGTGACAACCAGTCCTCGTGGGAACGATCTCGTAATACGTATCATATCTACATCTGATTTGTATACTTGCGAGTTTAAAATCATTTAAATCAGGTTGGTTTAAATAAAACATCAGTATATGCATGCACGCATGGATGGATGAATGGATGTGTGCGCGCATGTATTTGTATGTTTGTGTGTATGCACGCATGCATGGATGGATAGATGGATCGTGGATGTCTATTGATATGTATGTGTGTGCATGCATGGATGGATGGATCCACCATTTTCCCCATGTTTCCCCAATGTTTCCCTGAGTCAACGAAACATGCTTTTAGGCCCCATTAAAGGGAAACTTATTATTTTATTCCTAAATATGCAAATATGTGTCTTTTTTGCTATTATTTGATTCTTAAATATGTAAATGTCTGTATTTTAGCATCTCCTAAAGTATCATAAAAAAAATCCACCATTTTCCCCATGTTTCTCTAATGTTTCCCTAAGTCAGTGTTACATGCTTTTAGACGCACATTAAAGAGAAACTTATTATGTATGCATCTTTTTTGCAATTATTTGATTTCTAAATATGCAAAAATGTGTATTTTAGCATCTCTTGAAGTTTCATTGAGAAATTCCACCATTTCCTCATGTTTCCCTCAATCAGTGATACATTTCCGAGTATAAGCTTACAATATCGGCAATATCGATACATGTTTCAATATCCCCCACCAGCGATACATGTAACGATACTAATACTATGAACATTGGTTAGGCTTAAAGACTCAATAGGCTTATTCTCGAGTATTATTGTAGTGCATCGAGGGCCACAATGATGACATGTGAGTTATACCCAGTGTTCGAAATATCGGTATCGCACAATATATCACACCCTGCAGATATGTATCGGTTATCGCTTAGGATATATCGTTTGTATCGCGTAATTTATCGCACTTTTTGGAAAACATAGGGAAACATTGGGAAAATGTTTGAATTTTTCAATGAAACTTCGGGATTATTAAAAATGACCTTAATACACACTTTTAAATCATAAAATCTCAAAAAAAAAAAAAAAGTACACATAATAGGTTTCCCTTTGTATAGGGTCCTAAGTTATGTGTTGTCTGATTGAACTAAAACAACTGTATTCAAATATGTTGCATAACATTTATAAATGCATCAAGACATGTATATCCACACCGTCCATCTGTTTTGACACCTTAATTTACGGCACCATACCAAAAATGAAGCATATCCAATTATCAAGTGGACCATGCCATATGAAACAATATTGATTGAAGGCCCTACCATTAAAACCTTCTTAGGGCTCACCTTAGTGTTTTCATAGTGTTTATTTACCATCCAATCTGTTACAAGTTCACATAAGCTTGGATGAAAGGAAAAAAACAAATATCAGATTGATCCAGAACTTTTATGTCCCTTTAATAGTCAATCACAACTTTTTCCTTTGGTATGGTCCACTTGATAATTGGATGTACTTCGTTTTTTGGATAATACACTAAAATGATTTGGAAAAACAAATGAACGACATGGATGCATAATACATACATTAAGGTGGGCCCCGCAGCCGTACCGTCTTGGGTGAGTATTGGGTCTCACCTTATCCGCTCTCCCATTCCTGACTTTGATATCTATACTTTTTGATAGGTATTGAGTCAAAAAATGAGGCAGATTGTGTGAGCCCCATGCATTGTATCCATGCCGTCCATTCATTTTTTTGGATCATTTTAAAGCCTAAGAAAAAAACGAGGCAGATCTAGAGATCAAGTGGACCACATCACAGGATGTACGTAATATGGTGGTACCCTGACTGTGGGGCCACCTCGACGTAATATGGTGTATATACACCGTCAATTCATGTTGGCATATTGTTTTAGGAATGGGCCAAAAAATGAGGCCAATCCAAAAATGAGGTGGACCACACCACACGAAAAAGTGGTCATTGAATGGCCACCGTTAAAAAAATTTTAGGGGCTACAAAAGTTTTGGATCAAGCTAATATTTATGTTTTCCCTTCATCTAGGTCCGTCAGACCTTATGAACAGACTGGAGGACAAATAAACATCACAATGGGCCCTACGAAAGCTTCAACGGTGGATATCATTGCCACCACGACTTCTTGTCATGTGGTCCACTTGAACCTTATATTTAACTAGGCTTATATCCTAAAATGACCTATCAAACTGGATGGACGGTGTGGATAAAACACATATATCATGGTGGGTCGTACAGAGCCTTTGACAGACCATCCGTTCAATCCGCGTCTGACACAGATTTCCTGCAAAAGGCTTCCGCAGGAAGTTCCTGCGCTTGGATGCTAGGTGGGGCCCACTGTGATGTTTGTGAGAAATCCACCCCGTCCATCCATCTTACGAGCTCATTTTAGGAGATGCGACCAAAAATGAGGTGGATCCAAAACTCGAGGGGGCCATACGAGAGGGAAAACAGGGGAAAGAGTTTCCTGCCGTTGAAACTTTCCTGGGATCCACCTTGATGTTTATATGTCATCCAAACCATTTATGAGGTCATTCCCACTGGGATGAAGTGAAAACATAAAAACTTATCCTAATTCTAAACTTATGTGGCCAAAAAAATGTTTCAACGATGGTCACTGAATCCCTACTGTTTCCTCTCGTGCGGCCCACCTGAGTTTTGGATCCACCTCATTTTCGATCACATGTCCTAAAATGAGCTTGCAAAACAGATGGACGTGGCAGATTGCTCACAAACATCACAATGGGCCCCCCAACGCATGTACTTCATGCGCGAATATCTTTCGCATGAAATCAACTTTCGACCGCGCGATTAAAAAAAAGGGCTTGGAAGCCCTATTTCAAAGCAGAGAGGGTTTCGACCCCTAAAACCCTCATTTCTCTCCCAAATCTCCGGATTTCTCCGGATTTTTTTCACATTATCTTCCGAAATCAATTCCCTACAAACTTCCGAAATCAATTCCCTACGAACAACGCACTTCGATTCGAATGGCCCACTAAATGCAGCTTCCGATCAGCGCAAACTCTTCTACAGGTATGGAAATCCACATTGTTGAAAGTTTCTCTTTTTTTTCCGATTTTTTTGGATATTTACATACAATTAAAAAAAATTCTTGGTATCTTCTGACGGGTTTCGTATCGCTGGGTTGCGATACCGATAATATCGGCCGATGGTATCAATATTGCGAACACTGGTTATACCTAAAAGTTACTTTTCTAGTTAAGCACATGATTTATTTAATCAAAAAAGGGTATTTTACAACCTACCTAATTAATATGGAATTTACATTTCGGTAACTTTTTCAAAAAGGTTTTCAGACAGCTACCTCATTAATCGATATTGTTGTCATTCCACTACCTTTTGCTACGGCCGGTTGGGTGGGCATGTGAGCAAATGGGTCAGCTACTTAGGTGGGCCCCACCGTGATGTTAAGTAAAATCCACCCCAACCACCAAGTGCCTCACCTCAAGTTAAGCCAAGGGCCCAAGAAGCACCCCCATTCCTGATTTAGGTGGACCACATGTTTAGAAATAGTGTACATGGCAATAATACCCTACAAACTATATCCCATGGTATAGGCTACCTGAATCACGGATGGGCCTGACGTTTAGGCCCTGAGCCTAAATTTTTTTGTGGCATCTAATGGTTGGAGTGGATTTCATATAATCATCACATAGGGCTATGTGCAAATTAGGGGTGGATGTCTCTCTCCAACTTTTTTCGTTGGTGTAGTCCACTTAAACCACAAGTTAACCTGATTTTTCGACTTTAGGGCTAAACTGGGATTACACATCTAATGGTCGAAGTAGGTCTTACATGAACGACACGGTGACCCCATGAAAAATAAAGTCCTCATATCCCTCTCCAACTGTACACAGAGTATTTGGAAGGAAAAGGAGATTTGTATGGACGCTACTCTTGATTTTGACGGGACCCACCGTGATGTTTATGTAAGATCCACTCCGATCATTAGATATTAGTACCATATTAGTACCGAAGAAAAAAAAAAATCAAACCGGCTTGTGGTTTAGGTGGGCCACACCAAAGAAAATGGTTGGGAGAGAGACATCCACCCTTGAGTTTTACAGGGCACACAGTGATAATTATATGAAATCCACTCCAATAATTAGATTCCACACAAACATTTAAGCCTATGTCCCACAAATCATATCCATCCGTGATTCACGTGAGCCACACTTATGGACACAGTTTTGACGGCGAGCATTACCCTGTACATTGTTTTCAATCATATGGTCCACCCGAATCATAGATGGAGATAATTTTTGGGCTCTTGATCTAAAATGGCATGACTCACCTGGTGGTCAGGGTGGATTTTACATAAACATCACAGTGGGGCCCACCCAAGCCACCCATCTATTTGCTCTCACGGCAGTCATCAGGGAAGGTAGTTGAATGATAATTATATTGATTACTGAGGTAGCTTTCTTAAAAAGGTACCAGAATATAAATTCCATATTAATTAATTTAGTTATTTGTAAAATTCCCTTTTAAAAATTATATAATAAATTGGCAGGCGAGTGATGATTGATGTATGGGAGCAACTACCTAACTCCATAGCTATTAGCAATCAGAGTACTAGTGCAGACCATTTGGTCATTACCACACACAAAACTAAAGGACGTTCTCGATGATCCGCACGAATAAGGGGAACATGTTGGGGTATGAAAAACTCAAAAAGCTCATATTTTGCCTAATTAAAAAACTTACATGATAAATTGGCAAGCAAGTGGTGATTGATGTATGACTAGCGCAGGTCATGGACATGCACAAAACTAGATGATGTTCTCGATGATCGAAATATGTTGGGGTATGAGAAACTCAAAAGGCTCATATTGTGCCATTATAACATGGAGCTCAAACTAAGGTATAGCTAAACAATGGAGAACAAAGTGTGAACACTTAGACTTAATGGTGAGCATAATAGACACATTCATTGTTGGGAGATGAGGAACCACTTTACAAATGGGCTAAGTTGGCAGACCTTGACGAGGGAGATCAATTCATTGGTCTCATGATAGCCCATGAATAGCAGCCATGGGGATCAAATTTGAGTAAGTTCTGAAGGAAGTGGAGTCTCATGAAGACTCCTTTGATGCCTTGATGAGGACATCTATAGGTGACAACCATGAGGCATGAGGAATGCAAGGGGGTCATGTGGTGGTCTAAGTAATACAGAGAATGACAACAATCGCACTGCACTTGTAGAGATGGCAACAATCAACAATGGTGGTGATGGCAATGCCAGTGACGACAACAACGAAAGGGTGATGGCGGTGGCAGTGATGTCCATAAGGAGTCTAATTTAGAGGCCTCTTAACCCACTCATTGAGAGAACTTAACCACACCACCCAAGACCCAGACCATGGTGCTCGTGCCCCAATAAGGGCTTCTAAGTAGAAGTGGCAACATTGGGTAGCATTCGGTCTATAGACATCGTGATGGAAGGAGAGCTCCACTTCCATGCAACATTATGGATATGGGACGAGTGTCGTTGAGTTACGGAAATGGTTAGGACCTGGAAACATGGGTAGCATTGGATCCATAGACATCAGTGATGGAAGGAGAGCTCCATTTCCATGCTACATTATGGATATGGGATGAGTGTTAACTGACTATGGACATGGTGATGAGCATGCGTATGGATATAAACAGGGGCATTGTTATGATTACAGGTAGATATATCCAAGATACTACTCATATGGGTATGGAGGTGTTAAGCTACAACTATAGCCACACACAGTTACGATGTCACACAATATCCACCGATGGGCATGCCGGTGCAATAAAGATATTTTAGAGATTACACACCTTGCTATCATCGGCTCTTGAGTTGGCATAGTATTGTCATTATGTGGAGCACTAACATTGTCGCCACTCAAGTGGGATAGGGACAACGAACTCCGTGTGGATGGATATGAGACAAACCTATATTTTTGTTTCCTGTTAGTTTTACATGTATTATTTGTGTTTTATTACTTGTATTGCATGAGATTTGAATGATATGCACTCACTTTGAATATAGTTGCATCACTTTTGTCTGACAGTGCATAATTTGGGCCCTTGTACAATGGAAACCTATTATGCATAGTCGTTGTTATGATGTTTTGAATTTTAAGTTCTAATGCTTCATTGAAAAGTTCCATCATTTTCCAAATGTTTCCCTCTACTACGATACATTCCCGATAATGCAATAGTTCTCAATGTTTTGCAATATGTTTCCATATCACAAGGTTGCAATACATGGTGGAATACCGTAACCCAAAACATCGGATGAATCATTACCAGTTGCCAGGATGGGGTTCCTTGTCATATATTATTTCCGAATGACATGGTAATACAGGGGCATTTTCACACCGGGCTCGAGTGGGGTCGCCCGTGGGATACAGGGGCACACTCGGGGTGGGCGGGGCCCACAGGGGAGGTCTCGTGTTCGAGACTCCTCAACGGGAGTGAATGCGCCTTTCACACCGGGCTCGAGTGGGATAGCCTGTGGGATGCGGGGACACACTCGGGGTGGGCGGCTCATGTGAGGCGGTACCCATGTGATTTGGGACCCATGAGGGGGGTTCGGCCAAGGTCCTAACCCATGAGATGTGGGGGCTGGGCTATGAGATAAAGGAATTAATTCGCCATGCTCTAATCGTTCGAGCTTTTAGAGCAAGTGGTTAATTGTCCTGCATCAAATTGGTATCAGAGCAGGAGGTCTCGTGTTCGAGACTCCTCACCGGGGGTGATTAATGCAGGGGCATTTTCACACCGGGCTCGAGTGGGGTCGCCCGCGGGATACAAGGACACACTCGGGGTGGGCGAGGCCCACAGGGGAGGTCTCGTGTTTGAGACTCCTCACCAGGGGTGATTAATGCGCATTTCACATCGAGCTCGAGTGGGGTAGCCTGTGGGATATGGGGACACACTCGGGGTGGGCGACCCGTGTGAGGCGGTACCCATGTGATTTGGGGCCCACGAGGGGGGTTCGGCCGAGGTCTTAACCCATGAGATGTGGGGCTTGGGCTATGAGATAAAGAGATTAATTCGTCATGCTCTAACAGTTCGAGCTTTTAGAGCAAGTGGTTAATTGTCCTGCATCACATGGTGTTGGTTGAAGAGACTAAACTACAGGTTTGGAAGAAGGTCTAAGGTCGAGAGGTTTAAAAATCAAGAGAACCAAGATAGAATATTTGGAACACAACTCTAGCATGAATCATTATAGAGGCACAAATTTAGCCAAGAGATTCCACAAAGACATTCTTTCTTTAACTAGGCTTATGATGGAGAGATCAATGAGGATGTTTCCAATATAATTAGAGTTGAGTGGCTGACGTGGAGAATGGAGATGTGCCTCTGAAGTATTGTTCCTATACTTCATGGGGAAAAGTGTTAAGGCAATTACTTAAGAGAAAAGATGAACCTTAAGATGGATGTGTTGGAAAAATGGGTAGAATAGAATTAAGAATGAGGTCATGAGAGCAACCTAAGAATAGTACCAATGATCATAATCACCATCATCTTCTTCAGCTTCACCATTCTCCCAACACTTCGGGTTGACTTTTAGGTGGTAGATTGGCAAAAGTTTTACGATCAGCTGCCCACCAAATATCAGTCTTCCTCTTTACTCGGGCACTTGGAACGGGCATGGCAATGGCTCACATTCATTCGTCAATCCATTCATGTGCATCATTAATGAGGAGCAGTCTCAATCATCATCATCATCATCATCATCTAAGCACTATCCCATCATCATCTAGATCCCAATAAGAGGAAAAGTTATGGAGAGCATTTAGAGATGGTTTGGTCATTGCAACGGAAACAGATAAGGCTCCATAAAGGAGGGAAACCTAATTGGAAGGGCTGAAAAGAGGATAATAGGAAAACCTAGATGGATTTGAATCATGGTCGCAATAAAGGCTATAGAGGCCTTTTTACCTAGGATAGAGCCTTAGATAGGAATGATTGGCAAAACAAGATTCGTAAAGACAGCCTCAACTAGCTGGGGCAAGTCCATGATGATGATGATGATGAGATGATGAAACATACACACACCCGTAAACAGTCTCCCATACTTATTTAAGGCTTCAAAACAAACCACGTTTTTTTTTAATGTAAGTTATAACATGTTGTATTGTGTATATTAGTTTGATATTATTTCAAGCATCATCAAAACATGACAACCATCACTACAGCAAGGAAAACTCTTGTCAAGGTAACATTGGTTAACCTATAAAGGGTATTAGCCAATTGAAAAAGTGAATCATGGACTGCATTTCAAATTGTCCCCTCCATTCAGACCAGACCACCAAAAGTTGCTTCAAATAGAGAAACAAACACAAACAATGTCAAGAAAATTTTGTAACAAGGCAACTTACATCTTGTGGTAGAAAACAGTCGATTCTCCTGAGCTGGAAGAAGGGATCAGATGCTCGTCTATGATAGTCAAGATATCATGGCAGATCTTAGAAACCTCTTCTTCTACCTTATGGCGGTAACCCTTGATTAATTTAACATTTTGCTCATTCCCCTTAGACTCTTCTTTCTGCTCAATAGAGGACATGATACGCCAAGATGCTCGACGAGAACCTATAACATTTTTATAACCCACTGAGAGGAGATTCCTCTCCTCCACAGTCAGCTCTAAATCAAGTTTTGCAACTTTCTTCATGCTTTCCACCATTTCTGAACCAACACAGTCACAAACAGATCTGTTTATATGTCTGCTGGAATATCATAAAATAAACTCAAAAAGATGCAAAAACGCTTTTGAATACTTATAAAAGAAATGAGGTTTTTCCTTTTTCTGTTTGAGGTTTTTTAATCTCAATAGAAAATAGAGATAAAATAAAGTATAAGAATGCTCCAAGATAACAACCTTTAGCCTTGAAAGTTTTCTTGTTCTTAAAGATAGCCACAAATTTATTAAAGCCAAAGAAAAACACAACAGGACAGCAAGTGGGGCCCAACGAGGACCCAACAAAACCATAGTTCAAAAACCTGAAAACTCAACTCAATGTCCAGTCGGGTTCCGTCAACTCGAAGACTCGAACAAGTCTTAAATTGACTCAACTCAATATTATTGTAATATATAATTAAAGACTGTAAAAGATGTGAGTGAAATTGTGTGGAATGGGATACCACAAAGCCTAGCGGAGCTAATGAATGAATGGCTATGTCCTAGAGGGGGGATGAATAGGACCAATAAAAAATTTGCCAATTAAGCCTAATTGCCTACTTCAACTAATATGCCAATTAAACTAAGGCAATGTAACTTTAAGGCCAAGCCAATTGTGGGTCCAATTACATAGACTACAGTAGATGTTCCAATCAAGCAACTAGTCTATAAATGATAGTGTACATGTGTGTGTGGGATGTGCTAACTGTCAACTCCTATCATTCATCTAATCATGCATACATATAATTCATTAATCAATCATTTAAGCATGATCAGAAAAGTGCACAAATGACAATCCCAAACACAAGCATATATAATGGTTCGGTTTCCCTACTCCACTCATAGCGGACATACTCTCCCTGAGTGTATTGGATTTCACTATCGAAGGTTTTAAATCAGTTTAACCTCAAACCTTTATAGCTCTATACACAATAACCTAGCGTACACTCTCGCCAGAGGCTCCTGCAAGAGACTTTAATTGGTTTTCTATCAGCTAACCAACAACCTTGGTGGTCCTAGTCCAAAGACCTATTTTTGCTCCCACCGAAGGCTTCCATATAGACTAACACGTACACACATATGCCTAGTGAATCTGACTCTACACAAGAGCCTAAGTCCTACACAAGAACCTATCGAGTTTGGGTCACAAACTCTTACCCTCAATCCTATACAAGGAAAGAGAGTATTCATCCATGACACTTGTCGAATCGAGCCCCTTTGACGCGCCGTCTAGGGTTGCTTAATCGATGCTCTCACGTGCTTCAATCAGCTCCCATTTTGCTCCTTCGATCATTGATGCTAATGCTTTACCAATGCTTCAGCTCCAAGATCAAACACATTGCATGTGATGCTCCATTGAGGTGATCAATGTGATTGAAGGTTGGGTGAATCTCCTAAAACACACGGGAAGGATATAATTCCTAGGGGATTCACCTAGATGTGTGTTTTAAAGGATTTAGACAAGGATTTTACTATATGCATAACAAGGTGGAGATCAAGTTCATCTTCTTCATTGAGTTTGGAATCCTCTTTCAAGTGATGAATCACAAGGAAGATGACTTGGATCTCATGGATTTAGAAGCTAGGAATGTGGGATATGAGTGGAGAATCTCTTAAGCTTCTATTACACTAGAAACCCATCAAAATGCTCAAATACCGAATGCCCTATATATAGGAACCAAGTTCCAATGGTAAGAAAAAAATGGCCGATTCGACTTTTGTCGATCGATCGATCGAGCTTAATTCGAATTTGGCCAAATATGCCGTTGGACATTTTTGGCCCTGTTCGATCACTCGAGTCAGATTGATCGATCAAAGATCTCTCAATGGTTTTGAATTTTGGCCAGATATGTCGTTGGACGATTTTGGCCTTGTTCAATCGCTTGACCCCAATTGATCGAGATCCATTGAGGGTCACTTGGTCGATCGAACGATCGATCGATGACTGCTCGATGGCTACTGTTTGGGCAGTTTGTTTTATAGCAATCTGCACCTCTTCTAGCCTTACTAAACATGTACCAATGGTACTCCCAAGGATAAGGATGATCAAACAAAGTTTTCCTATAAAGGTTAAGATCATCTAGAGGTATAAATTGTTTTGGGTCAAGGGTTAGGGTCACCAAGGCACCTCATATACTTGTTCTTTGCCCCTTAATGCTTCATGTCCTCTTGTGTCTTTGGTCTTCAGCTTCCAAGGGCTCAACCAACTACATGGCACATGGACATTGACAAACAAGGTACACAAATCAATGCACTAACAGTGAGTCAATATGTAACATACATATATAAATTTTATACACAAAAAGCATATCATTTGCTTGCGGAAAGTTGGTAGGGAGGTCGTGCTTTCAAAGGACTGGTGCAAGATCGATTCTCGACAAGTGCAATATTTTACCTTTTACTAAAGGGCCCTTGACTAGGTGGCTTACTCGATTCGAGTCATATCGAGTCGGCCGAGTTATCGAGCCGAGTCGATGAGTCTTGTTGAGTTCAAACCAAGACAAGCTTGCAACTAAGTTTCTCAAAGACTGGGTTCAAAATCTTGTCAAGTTGGCTTGGCCTAGTTCAAGTCGAGTCAGCAAGTTTTAGGAAGATGAACAAAACAAGTGACCCTCTCGTCACTCCCACCCACCTCCCAAGAAAGATTAAAGCCACCTTATAAGCAAACCCCAAATGCCATCAAATAAAATAAAATAAAATAAAAAACAAGAACAAAATAGAAGTTATGGTGGCTCTTAAGTCTTAACTCATGTGCAGGGATGAGGCCCCAAGTCCCGACGGTTTCCATATGTTGTTTTTTCAAGAATATTGGAAGGTGCTTAAAGGGGATGTGATGGTGTTTAGTTCTAAATTCTTTGAAAGAAAGTCCCTTGTCTAATGATATCGAAGCCTCCATAGCTCTCATCCCCAAAATCGAAGGCATGGAAATGTTGAAAGATTTCAAGCCCATAAGTCTCAATGGAGGTCGGTATAAAATTCTAGCTAAGGTGTTGGCTTTAAGGTTTCGAAGTATGGTTGCTAAGGTCATATCCGAGAACCAAGGAGCTTTTATGGACGAAAGGCGGATTCTGGATAGCGTTCTTATTGCGTATAAATGCATTGTCTCCAAGCATTGAGAAGGAAAGAAAGGGTTAGTCTGCGAGCTTGACATCGAAAAGGCTTATGATCACATAGACTGGGAGTTTTTTTTATTACATGCTTGGGAGATTGGGTTATGGTAAAAAATAGAGGTTGGATGGTATGCAATCTAAGGCTTACTCCATTTTAGTTAACGGTTCGCCTAAAGATTTTTTTAAGGAATCCAGGGGTATTAAGCAAAGTGACCCTTTTATCTCCTTATCTTTTTGTCGTGGTCGGAAAGGCTTTAAGTAAAATTATGCAAAGGGGCCAGGAGTCTGGTTTAATCAACAATTTCAGAGTGTTAGATGCAGGAATGCAAATCAATCACCTTTAATACGCCAATAATACTCTTTTATTTTGTGATGCTAACACAACCTCAGTAGATAACTTAAGAAAAGTAGTGGTCTACTTTGAAGCGGCTTCAAGTATGAGTAATAATCTTGTAAAACCAAAATGTTCAGAATTAAATTGGATAATGAAGAGCTAATGTGTCTGGCTTCTATATTCGGATGCAAAGTGAGGACTTTCCCTGCATCTTACCTTGAGTCGTCTTTATGTATTGGGAAGCCTCTAAACATCGGTGGGATAAAGTTATTTAAAGAATCGAAAGGAAGTTGTCTAGTTGGAAGTGTTGCTAGTGTATTTCATGTCCCTTTTCAAATGTCCTAAATCAATTTTGGACAGAATGAAAAAAATTAAGAAGAGACTTTTTTATGGAAAAGTTCTGAGGATGGGAGAAAGCTCCACCTTCTCAGATGGGAGGAGGATTGCAGGCCAATTGTGAAGGTACAGGTGAGAAGAGGGAAATTATGGAGGCAGGTGATTGACAGGAAATACAATTCAACTGAGAGAATGGGGAGTGAAGAGTTCTTCCCTTTACAAAGCCTCCAACATTTGGAAAGCGATAGCATCGACAGATAATCTATTCTAAAGAGGGCTATCTTTCTCGCTTAGAGTAGGAAACCACATCTAGTTTTGGTCAGCTATTTGGTGTGGTGATGGGCCGCTTCGGGAGGATTTCCCTAGGGTGGTGGCTCTTGCTCTAGATAGGAACATTTTTGTGGATCAATGTTATTCTGCGTGTAATGATTTCGTCGTGTGGTCTCCCCCATGCCGTAGGAATTTGTTGCATGAAGAAATAGAGGAGTTGGCAAAGCTGCTAGATCGAATGAAGAATGGTGTGCCCTTATCCCAAGTAAAGGACTTAATGATGTGACCAAGGTATCCCGTATCGGTATCGGTTGGCGTAACGGTGCCCTCCAATACCGATACGGATACGGGGGTGTAACGGCGATACGGGGGCGTAACGGTGCAATTTATTTTTATTTTTTGCCAAAAAAAATATGAAAAAATATGGATTAAATCTGGAATATTCTAAGCATTCCAAATATGCATTCATTTATAAATTGGAATATGTTTATGGTGGTGTAACAGTCCACACTTTGGTGAGAAGTTGTATCGGACTGTCTGATGAATTTATGAACCAGATAACCTTAATTTGACTACAAAATTCATATATTTAATTTTCTAAATATCTAATTTATATACTTAACAATTTGATATCATTTCTCCCAATGGTTCTTTAAAAAAATGAAATTAAATTTAGGTAGATGGCGTTGCCAATTTGGGACTAACTTGGAGGACCAATCCATGCCCCAAATCAGCCTCAAATTCATGCAATTTATTGGCATTACCCCACTTATGAATTGGTGGACATTTATTGGATAGTGAATCATGAAAAAAATCAAAAGGCCCTATTTTAAAAAATAAGCGTTCACAAATTAACAATTAAAACTATTCAAACAATTTGATTTTGGCATTGTGAGTTAGCAACTAGTTGCTACAGTCCATAATTTAATTAGTAAATTTTAAGTTAATACATGTCTTGTGTACAATTTTTTAAGGGCCCGAATTAGGTGGGACTCGGATTGTGAATTGTAGCACACAAGTGTCAAAGTTTTTTGGGCCCCACCCGTGATGAATGTGTTATATCCACACCATCCATCCATTTTGCCAAATAATTTTAGGGCATGAGCCCAAAAATGAGGCAGATCCAAAGCTTCCAAAGCTCAGGTGGACCACACCATAAGAAACAACAATAATTAAACGTCCACCATTAAAATTTATTGGGGGCTACAAAAGTTTTAGATCAAGCTAACATGTGTATTTTCCCTTCATCCACGTCAATGTGACCCAATTAACAGGTTAGATGGAAAATAAACATTACAGTGGACCCTAAGAAATTTTTAATGGTGAGCACTCTATAACCACTATTTCCTATGGTGTGGTCCACCTGAGATTTGGATCTTACTAATTTTTTGAATCATGACCTACAATGATGTGGCAAAATGGATGGACGGCATGGATAAAATACATACATCATGGTGGGGCCCACGCGGCACATGGACCTTTTATTAACTCGTGCGATAAAAGCGTGCTACGTAACTCGTACGCGGTCCAATTTCTTTTTCCGATACCAAATGAAAAAGAAAAGTGAGAGAGAGAGGGGGAGGGGGAAGAAGAAGGGCCGCAGCCGCAGCCGCAGTAGTCTAAGAATAAGAAGAAGAGGAAGGAGAAGAAGAAGAAGAAAAGAAAGAAAGAAAGAAAAAGTATTTTTTTTCCTATATTTTTTTTCTTTTTTTCCTATTTTCTTTAGGCCCATAACAGCCGTCACGGTTCCGTCACGGCCGTTATGGCCCGTAACAGTTGTTACGGCCCCGTAACGGCCATTACGGTCACAGAATTAGGGGGGTGCCCGTTTCAACCCCATATCGCGTAACGGTGTCGGCCGTTACTGTTACGTATCGGCCAATACGGCCGTATCGTAACAGATGCGGGACACCCTGGATGTGACACATTCACAAGTTGGGTTGTTTTTTTTTCAGTTCGATCCTTCTTCAACATGATTTGTGATCCGGCTCGCTGTGCAGCTTACCAGTTTCCATTCCATCTTTGGTCATACGGAGCTCCCCCTAGAGTTGCAACTTTCATTTGGTTGGTAGGCAAAAGAGAGTGCTTACCATCAATAATCTTCAAAGAAGATCCCTTGTTCTTCCAAACATTTGCCTAATGTGTATAGGAGATGCAGAGTCAATAGAGCGTATGTTCATCCATTGTCCATTTGTGTGACAAGTGTGGGAGCATTTCTTCACCATGTTTCATAAAGCATGGGCGATGCCTAGAACTGTTGTCAATCTTCCTTGGGCCTGACATGGAGGTAGGGTTGGAAAAGCGAGGAGAGTTTTGTAGAGATTGATCATCCTGGCTATCTTATGGGTTACTTGGGGCAAGCAAAACAGCCGTTGTTTTCGAAATAGGGAAGCCTCGGTGCAGGATGTTATTTGTAAGGTCAAGTATAGCATCTTAAGGCCTACTCCTTATGTAAAGGCAGTTGATTTCGTTGATCATTGCTCTCTGTTTGAGATGTAGAGTTTGGGTTGTATTCTTTTCTTGCTTTTTTACGATGGCATTTTTTTCTATAGCCATACATTTTCTAATCCATGGATAGGATGGTTACAATTGGCTACCAAAAGTGACTCTTTAGAATCATATGCAATTCATGATGGGCCCGAACAAACAAATGGACTAATTTGTTGATTGGACCTATTTTTGTGTAAGTGGTATCGATCGTCCATATTAAAGACCACTAATCAAATGGTTAACATTTGTCTGATTGGCATGATATTTGCATGCTAGCCCATGTGATGTGCATTGGACCTAATGAACAGTCATATCAATGGATTGGATGATGTAAGCATCCCAATGCAACTAGGAGCACCATAACTTAATAGTGCTCCATGAGGACTAGAGCATTTCCCCAAAAAATATACTTATTTCATCATCAGAATATCAAATTGTTGGACATTTAATGGACAATGAAGAATTAAAAAATCCAATGGTCCTATTTCAACAAAGAAGTTTCCACAAATCAATGGTTAGCATTGTTCAAAAAACTGATTTTGGGATAGCAAGAATAAGTCCCACAATTTAATCCATTTATTTTGAGTTAACATATGACATGTGTACAATTTCTAGGTATAAGTGTATTAAGCGTTAGATGCCACTCCAGTATTGTATAATTCCCCTTTAAAATGTGGCTGGTATGAAGAAACAAAAGAGCCTTTTCATTTTGAAAAGACAAAAGCAGAGAGAGAAGTTGCAGGGAGAGGGAAAGAGGATGATGTAGGCTGAACATGGGGCCCACGATCCATGGGCCAAGGACAAGCCCATTAAGCCCAAGCCCAAGCTCTATAGCTAGCCCAATTTGGACGGATCCTTCTCGGAAATGTGCCTAGCACTTTCATGCATGTTATGACCAAGTTGTTACACTCCTTTATTGCTAAGTTTGTCATTGTCTATTTTGACAACATAATTATACATAGTAAGTCGAGGAAGGAGGACATTAATGACCGGGGTCTAATCTTTAGAGTCCTTCGTCATGAGCACTTTTACATCAACCTTAAAAAGTGTACTTTCATGCGTACACCCATGGTGTTTTCAGAGTACGTTGTCTCGTCGCAAAGTGTAGAGGTGGACCCCGCCAAGGTGAAAGCCATTACTGATTGGCCAACACCTACCACCATCTCTGAAGTTCATAGTTTCCATCGCATCGCTACATTTTACAAAAGTTTTATGCGGAACCTCAACAACATCATGGATCCAATTACCGATTCCATGAAACGAAAAGAGTTTCGATGGACAAGTGCAACAACAAGAACGTTTAATAGTATTAAACATAAGATGATCGAACTCTAGTTTTGCACCTTCCAGACTTTGAGAAGGTATTTGAGATGAGATACTTTCAACATCGGCATTGGTAGAGTTCTTAGTCAGGAGAGCTATCCAATAACCTTCTTCAACGAAAAGCTCTCCGATGTGAAGCAGCGATGCTCCACTTATGACTTGGAGTTTTATGTTGTTGTTCAGACTCTACAACATTTGCATCAATATTTGGTGGGCAAGGAGTTTGTCATATATTCTGATTATGAAGCACTCAAGTACCTAAACTCTCAACAGAAGATGTGTTTGTCGTGTTAAGCAGAGCGCTTACCTTCAGGAGTTCTCTTTTGTCATCCATCACAAGGCTAACAAGGACAATCAAGTTGCTAATGCATTGAGCTGTCATGCGCATTTGTTGTCATCGATGTCAGTCCTTGTTTTGAGATTCAAAGAGATATGGCATGGATATACTAACAACAAGGATTTCGAACGTATTTATACAAACGTTCTTGGCGAAGAGCATACGAGACACCAACATTTTCACATTAATGATGGCTATTTGTTTCAGAAAACAGAATTTTGCCTACCCAATACATCCATCCACAAGTATGTTGTAAGGGAGTTACATGCCAATAAGTGTAGCGGTCACTTGGATTGTGATAAGACCCTAGCTCTCATTGGAATAGATACTTTTGGCCTCGTATAAAATCAGATGCTGCAAAAATCTGCCAATTATGCTAAAGGTCAAAAGAAAAACAGTGGATTGTATCAACCACTGCAGATCCCAAGTGCTCCGTGGGAAGATCTCAGCATGGATTTCGTCCTAGGTTTGCCAAAAAACTACTTGAAAAGTTGATTTAATATTTATGGTGGTTGACTAATTTTCAAAGATGGCTAATTTCATACCATGTTCAAATATAGCATATGCTCTCAAGATTGCTCAATTATTTTTTCAAGAGGTTGTTCGTCTTCATGAACTTCCGAAGTCAATTATGTCAGATCGTGATACCAAATTCATGAGTTATTTCTGAAACTCTTTAGGCAGCGACAAAAATTAAACTTCAGTTCTCTAATGCCCACCACCCTCAGACCGATGGTCAAACGAAAGTGGTCAACCATAGCTTGGGCAAGTTATTACGGTGTCTTGTCCACGATCATATAGTTGTGAACCTAGTAATGCTTATTGTTGAGTTTGCTTATAATAACTCAGTTAACAAGTCCATAGGGATGTCACCTTTTGATGGTATACAATCGCATCTTCCAGTTGATTTGGTTCCTTTACTCGTAAAGTCGAGACCAAGTGCAGTAGCCAATGACTTCATCCGCCATATGCAGTAAAATGCATGACAAAGTTCGACGCAATATCACCGCAATTAATAAAAGTTATAAGCAACATGCAAATACAAGATGTCACTTCATTGAATTTGCGAAGGTGACACGGTTATGATCTGCATTCATCATGAACGGTCGTCTTCCGGTTCCTCGAAGAAGCACCATCCTTGCAATGCAGGACCGTTCAAAATCATAAAGAACATTAGCACGAATGCTAATGCTTTAGATCTCCAACCACATTTACCTATCAGTCCTACTTTCAATATGGAAGATCTTTCCATCTATCGTGGGCACCATACTGACGATGGTATTGAAGAACAAGCCATCACACTTCCGACCATATTGCCACCTACAAACATGATCGTTAATGTTCTCAATAACTAGATCATCTCCACACACCAAGGCGGTTATCAAAAGTTTTTCGTCCATTGGCAAGGACAACCTCTCTCCAATGCTACATAGATCACAGCTACAAATTTCCAGCACCTGAATCCTGACATTTATGAGCAATATTAGGCCATTAACTCGCGACAGTCGAGTTCTTCCAAGCCAGAGAGGATTGATGTAAGCTGAGCTACGCTACAATCCATGGGTCAGGCCCAGGCCCATTAAGCCCAAGCCCAACAGATGGCCCATAAATAAGAAGGCTCAAGCCTCCTATTTAAGTAGCTAGCCCATTTAGGTAGCTAGCTAGCGAAATCCATCAACTAGCTATGCAATAATCCATTAGTCAAATATTCTTAAATGCATTCTTATCATTTTTTTAATTTCTTTTCCATGTTTATAATAAGTTATTGGTTGTTAATGACATTGTGAGTCTACCTTATATGTATGTTTCAAAGTTTATATAAGGGCCTAGCAATAGTATGAAAGCACCTTTAAATTGAATCAAATTTCTAAAATTGTTCTCTTATGTTTGTTTGAAGGTGTCTATGTTTAAGCAGATTCTTCCCATCAACCGGTTGTGCTAGAGAAAAATGCATGTTTGAGCTTCATAAGCGCCTTTATTTCGAGAGAAGCTTTCAACTACGATTTCTACATCCCAATGTAACTCTTTAGCAATCAGGGATAATTTGATCATTTTTCCAAAATAAAAGCTTGCATGTCAAAACCAACCAATGATTTCCTAAAGTAGGACTACATGAACTCCTAGTTTAAATTTTATTGAAATTAAGTCAAATTTCAAGGGTGTTGAATCATGGAGAGTTTTAATAACGTTTGGGATTTATCTCTAATTTGAGACTCATGTGTGGCTATCCAAGCCATGCACATTGTGAGTCACGTCATGTATGAGGCATACTCCTAAAATTACACTGATCAACCAACCCTAACCATCCGATTGATGGCCTTTTCAAATTGGACAGTTAGAAGAAGAACTAGCAAAATGGCCCATATCTCAATAGAAAAAATCAATTGGTCGGGATCTTTTTTGGAGTTAATTTTTGGGCAATTATCCATCCAAAGGTGGCCCAACATTTGGGTGGATCATTTTGAGGTGATGACACCACATGTACAAATCACAATGACTGTGCATCAGAACAGATGCAGTATATATTCTGACGCATGCACCACCCTTTTCTGTGTGCACAGAACAGTGCTAATGTCATTCATTTCATTTGTGTCATTTATATCTGCACACAACAGTGTTAGCGTCATGCACTGTCGTGTCATTTTTATGTCCGCACAACAGTGTTATTGTCATTCACTGCCATGTGTTCATCCATGCATTTATATTGCACGGGATAGTGGTACTGTCATTAACTGTAATTTGGGTTCACATAGGTGCACACTACAGTGCTCATGTTGTTTTTGTCATTTATAGGTGCACAGAACAGTACTAGTGCCGCCCATTGTCATTTTGCATAAGCAGGTCTGCACCTAACAGTGCTACTACCGTCCACAATCCTTTTCCCTCTATTTCCACAACTGCCGAGTAAGATGATACACATGAGCTTATAAGTTGAATGCGCAGCATGCAAGTGATTCAAATCAAACCTTTCAGATTGTGGGCCCCTGTAGAATTATCATGATCCAAAACTGACACTAATCTTCGTTATCTAATCTCAGATTGTTCAACATTTATTGAACGAATGAAAATGAAAATATCCGATGATATTTTTTTAGCAAACAAAGGTCCACAAATCAGCGACCAGGATTGTTCTATCAAGCTGACTTACCATTAACAGGTCCCACGATCTAGACAGTTTGCCTAAAGTTAATGTGCACCATGGGCAGTTCCCAAACGACTGTGCATTACAACACAAATACATCCCATCATATCCAAGACACAAGCCAGTGTACCCAATGCAAGCCACAGTTAATGTCACACAGTGCCTTCTTTCTTGCATCTTTACACAAGTGTCATTTAAGTGAGTCGCGAGTGGAGAAACGTGTTTGCATGCTATTTCTTTAGGTTTCGCTTAATCCCACATCAACTCTATAGAGGAAAATCTCCCCCAAAAACCATTGGAAAGGGGGGGCCCTCTTCTCCATTTCAAAACACCTCACAACGTCAGGGAGCCCATAAGCATAGAGAGAGAGAGAGAGAGAGAGAGAGAGAGAGAGAGAGAAATTCTCCAATCTCTAGCAAGGGATCCCAAAAGAGAGGGCACCAAGTACAAACACCAGTATGAGTGCATCCAAACTTATGAAAAGCGCAGCCTTCTGCATCATTTTCAAAAAATCAAGAAGAAGACACTAGCACTGTACTGTCTTCTACCTAATTACCTGATAGAAGAAACTGTTAATGCCCTCTGCCTTCCGTTTATCCGGACAGGTTCATCATCATCATCTAAGCTTTATCCAAATTAATTAGGGTTGGCTACATGAATCATGCTCCGCCATTCCACTCAATCAAGGGTGTTTATCTAGACAGGTTCACGTTTTCATTAATTTCTTTCGTTAGCTTTGCCACGAGAATCTCATCTTGGTGATCACTAATCACCAAGTTAGGTCGCTACATGTAGTCAGCTACATTGCAATGAATTTCGAGCATGTTTCCCGCACCCATGAGGGGATCATAAGAATAATACTGTGTCCATTTGCCCTTCAAATGATGGCGATCACGTAACTAAGGCTATAGACTGGCTGGATCAGTCACCTTGGATTCATTGATTTTCTTATAAGCATCCAAGTGATCTTCCAAACCGACCCATAAATTTCCCAGGGACAACCATTTAAAAAATGAGGTTCCAGCTATGAAATCGTTTTCTTACAGATCGAGCACAGAACATCATCATCTAAGCCTTATCCCAACTAATTGGGATGGAGCGCAGAACCAGAATATATATATATATATATATGAAGAAATCTAGGTCAAAATAATCAGAAGCAGTTTCGTACTGAGGTAGGATAACAACATTAAAGCGATTCAAGCACATTCTAGCGATATTTTGACAGATCCAAAAAGAATAAAGCATCAAGCATCAAAAGCCCAATCTAGGGAATTTTCCTGTAAGAAAAAATCAAACTAAGAACAGATGCATAGAAACCCTAAGAAATGCTATTTTTTTTATTAAAAAAAAAAAGCATTTAAAAAACCCAGTCTAGGGCCAAACTAGGTCTGTGGACAACAGAACTACCGAAAGAAAAAAGGAAAAGAGAGAACGGATGTAGGGAAAATTAGGAAGAAAATGCAGAAAAACGGAAATGAATGTAGAAAGGGATCGGAAACTGACCATCGTATCGCTCGGCTTGCTCGGCGAGCTTTGCCATGTAGACATGACTCTCTCTTTCCTTCTCCGTCGACATGGAAAGGGGGAAATTCGAAGAAATGACGACGAGAGATGCTGGAGAGCGTAAAAAAGGAGACTGAGGAGCACGTTGCGCCCAGGCCCCTTTAGAACAAAATATCGCCGAGACCTTTTAATCTCGCGATAATATGGAGAGATAAATGGTAAGCAATTTATCATGCAATTTTTACCAAAACGCCTCAAGGTTTGCCGGCATCACCCCTCTGACAACTTTTGAAATTTTGCAAAAGACCAAAATGCGTCCGCTGCAAACCAACCCTTACAAATGTGTGGAGTTGTCCTATGAAATGAGGCCCACTCCAACAGAGATCCAATCTGCTAATTTTATTCAGTCAATCTTGCACCCACATAAAGTATTGATTTCAGTCTAATCCAAGCCTTCTATGGCCCACAAATGTTGATAATGATGGGTATTCTTTCTCATATATTTCATCTAGTGTAGTCCGCCTTTGATGTGGTTCTTCTTGCTATTGGGCCCATCCATGAAAATTCTATCGAATAGATGGCATGAATTTCACATGTGACTCGCCATGGCCCCCATAATAGCTATCCAAATACCCTTTTGTGAGGCCAAGTCACAAGAGAAGACCCTATTTTCAATTTAATTTTTTTTTTAGAGGGAAATTAACTGAAACCTTGTTCATTCGCGGTTTCCTCTCCAACCTACATTATCAGATGTTCTATTCTTCGACGTTCCATTGAAATCTCCAGCGATCCATTCACTTATATTTCATTATCCAACATTACTTTCCATGAAATAAAAATAAAAATAAATAAATAAAAATTGAACATTGGGGTCTTCTCAATTCCAAACAAATGTGGACGCCAGATGGAAGATTTCTTGGAGAACGAGAGATCGACTCTCTTTTCCACTGGTTGTCTCACTCAAGGGCTTTCGTTTGGGGGTAAAAGGATGTTATATTTTACCAAAGTCACCAATAACCAATTATTATAATCCTATAGTCGGTTAGACCATGTAGAAATGCTTAGAATTGAGAACTCGAAAATCCTTAAATCTAAGATGACTCGTGAGTTTGCATTCTAGATATTCTAAGTAAGGGACCGCAGTTACATAGAGGGAATGTGTTAAGCACCCACTCTACCTGTAACAACCCCAATTTCGATAGTTAGTCATGTATATTTATATAAATGTACAGCCTTTAAAAATAAAAATAATAATAAATAAATTTTGTGTACAACTTCTTAGAAATCTGGGTCAACAGTACGCATCTGAATAGATTCGAGATAAGGTACACTGCAGGACGATTTTCCCACTCACAATAGTAATAATTGGGATGCACATTATCAAATCTCAAGGACGAGATTTTCTTTAGAGAAAATGACCACTGTAGACAAAACCTTTTACCCAACGGTTTTTATGAAGGAATACAAACTTAAGTTACCAACTTAGACTAGCACGTGCGGACAGCGACTTTGAGGACGAAACTACCCCTCCTTTTCACTGCGAAGACGAGCGCTGACGCTCCTCCAACTGAGAGTTGTACGAACGGCTTAAAAGAGATCAAAGTTACATGGCCCCACAGCTATGTATTTATTATATCCACAACGTTCATCCATATTTCGAGATCATTTCGGAGCATTATCAAAAAAAAAAAAAAATCATATCCAAAGATCAACTGGGCCACACCACAGAGCAGCGGAAAATTGATTTTCATCGTTGAAACTTTTGTAGGGCCCACCATAACATTTATTTTCCATCCAATCTATTCATAAGGTCACAAAGACCTGGATGAAAAGGAAAAACAAATTTCATAATGATCCAAAACTTGTGTGGCCCCTAAAAGGGTTTCAACGGTAGACGTTCAAGCATAATGGTAATGGCGCATGCAGGGGGATACGGATATAGCTACGGTTATAATCCGTAGCCATAAAAGTAGCTCGGCGATCAATCGTAAATCCCGCGATTCCACCGCAAGTCGCTGTCCCTATTGGCGATTAATCGTGGATATTGCGATTCCACCCCCCGATCTATGGCTACGGATTATAACCGTAGCTATAACCGTATCCCTATGCACTTTCTTTTTTCTTTTTTATTTTTTTATTTTATTTTATTTTTATTTTATTTTTTACATGGAGAATTTTATTCTACCTACATTTTTTTCTAACACATATTTATATAAATATGTAAATATAAGCATATAAAAAAAAAATTTCTCTTTTTTTCATTTCTTTCTTTATTCATATAACAAGAATATTTTCTAAACCAAAATTAGTTACTTGACGTACCATATATAATTTTAGGGCTGAAAGTTGGGCGGGCTCAACCCGACCAACCTGTGACCAACCCGACATTGGGTTGGGCTTGGTCAGGATGTATCGGGTTTGGTCTTGGGGTTGGACCATACAAACAACAACTCGATAAAACTTGGGCTTGGGTTGAGGTCTCGGGAATTGCCAGGAAATGTATGGAAATGACCATGAAATGAAGGGAAATGACTGTGAAATGATAGGAAATGACCGTAAAATGCATGAAAATGACCATGAAATGCATGGAAATGACTGTGAAATGAAGGGAAATGACCGTGAAATTCTTGGAAATGACCGTGAAATGAAATGGAATCGTCGGGATTGATCGTGAAATGCATGGAAATGATAGTGAAGTGAAGGGAAATGACCATGAAGTGAAGGAAAATGACTGTGAAATGAAACAGAATCGCCGGGATTGACCATGAAATGCATGGAAATGACCATGAAATGAAACGGAATCGCCGGGATTGACCATGAAATGCATGGAAATGACCGTGAAATGAAACGGAATCGCCGGGATTGACCATGAAATGAAACGGAATCGCTGGGATTGCCCGTGAAATGCATGAAAATGACCATGAAGTGACAAACTAGAAATTGAGCAGGACAACTGGAAATTGAGCGGGGCAAACTAGAAATTGAGTGAGCCAAACTGAAAATTGAGCTGGCTAAACTGGAATTTGAGTGGGCCAAACTGGAAATTGAGCGGGCAAACATGGAACTGAGCGGGACAAACTAGAATTTCAGTTGACCAAACTGAAAATTGAGCGAGCAAACATGGAAATGAGCGGGACAAACTAGAATTTCAGCAGGCCAAACTGAAAATTGAGCGGGCAAACATGGAAATGAGCGGGACAAACTGGAAATTGAGCAGCACAAACTGGAAATTGAGCGGGACAAACTGAAATTTGAGGGGGACAAACTGGAAATTGAGCGGGACAAACTAGAAATTGAGCGGGCCAAACTGAAAATTGAGCGGGACAAACTGAAAAATGAGCGGGCCAAATTGGAAAATGAGCAGGCCAAACTGGAAATTGAGTGGGATAAACTGAAAATTGAGCGGGACAAACTGGAAATTGAGCTGGCAAACATGGAAATGAGCCGGACAAACTAGAATTTCAGCGGGCCAAATTGGAAATCGAGCGGGCAAACATGAAAATGAGCGGGACAAATTGAAAATTGAGCGGGACAAACTGAAAATTGAGCAAGACAAATTGAAAATTGAGCGGGCCAAACTGAAAATTGAGCGGGACAAACTGGAAATTGAGCGGGCCAAACTGGAAATTGAGCGGGACAAACTGGAAATTGAGCGGGCCAAACTGGAAATTGAGCGGGCCAAACTGGAAATTGAGCGGGACAAACTGGAAATTGAGCGGGCAAACATGGAAATGAGCAGGACAAACTAAAAATTGAGCGGGACAAACTGGAAATTGAGCGGGCCAAACTGGAAATTGAGCGGGACAAACTGGAAAATGAGCGGGCCATCCACCTCCAGAGCCATGAACAGACCTGAACAATGAGAGAAGGGCTAGCTTTGCCAACTTCAACTGCTCGTGGGAGTAGTTAATAAACTCTAAAAGATTGAAAATCCATTGTCCTTACACAAATGTGCAAGTCCTGAAACATGGCAAATATCAAACTGGTCATAGCATTTTTTTAGGTACGTTAGAACTGTGCTTTGACATAATGAATACCCTGGGAAATAAGCCACTTTCAAAATACCCACCAATATAGCTTCTCCAATTTTACCAATTATAAACGGTAAGTCTTTAGAATTTTAAGAAACAAAACTATGTGAGATTACTTCAGGATCATTTGAATTGGGGGCATCTAGATGCATTGGATATTTCGATTACCAGGCAGGATCATTTGAATTGGGGGCATCTAGATGCATTGGATATTTCAATTACCAGGCATTGCAATGCCTGGATGGTGTAACTGCTGGCAATTGAACATAAAACAATGAAAAGCTGAAAAGCTGCAAACATAACATAAAACAATGGCTCTTCGATATAAACACATAAAACTTGTAGTAGAAGACATAGAACATTGTGGGGATGTTCTATGCACAATGAAGCCAAAATGTGAACTATTTAGACCACCTAAGGTGGATCCCACATTTATAAGGCCAGGGTATATCCAAGATTTTTCATCAGTTATAGGGGATGTGCCTATTATAAGTTTCTAACAACCCAGGGTATATTTACCAGATTATTCAATTTTTATGAAAATGTTCCTAAAACAAACATCCTAGCTTATCCTCTTGGGGCTGCATGCCTCCAGAATGCCAAGAATATCTCCTGATTGCTGAGAGACCAGTTCTGAATGGCCTCTCAGTTTGGTGTTGGATGTCTTGGAGGGACCAAACATCCAACCTTTTCTGATTCAAATCCTTTCAGATGGAAAATCATAATAATATTAGGATACTCCATTATGAACCAACCCTATTGGTTCATCGATAAATCCGTGACCACTTCTTTGTTAATTGTGTAGTAAATTGGTTGTAGCATCACCCGTGGAGGATTATTTTATATACATTGACGATCTCCCATGTCCTAATAAGACTCCTCAACTCATTTGCCAGTGTTGTTTCCGCCCTTTTCTTAGGATTATACATCATATGTTGTAGGAAGAATTTCAATCCTTCTATGAATAAATTCCATCCTTGTTGGGAGTATTTGAAATTTTATTAGGGTGAGAAGTTGGGGTTCTCCATCTTCGAATTAGTTGTGTGAATAATAGTACAATACCTTATTTGCTTTTAGAGCTTGTATGTAACGGTTATGGGTTATCTACAAATGTGATGTGAAGAGTTGATCCAAATTACTTGTCTTCCTTTTTTAGCAACCAGCCAAGGAAAACGTACCTAAATAAGACTTTAATTTCACTACTAAACTATGGAGGTGTCCCAAAAGAATACTTTATGGATCTTCTGAGGAATGCTTTGAATGATGCTCAATTTTCAGTTTGTCCTACTCGATTTTCCAATTTCCAGTTTGACCCGCTCAATTTCCAGTTTGTCCTGCTCAATTTCCAGTTTGGCCCGTTCAATTTCCAGTTAGGCCTGCTCAATTTCCAGTTAGGCCTGCTCAAATTCTAGTTTGGCCCACTCAAAATTTGGGTGAAGAAGAAAAACAAATTTCATAATGGTCCAAAACTTCTATAACCCCTAAAAGGGTTTCAATGGTAGACGTTCAATTCCCCAATGCCTTTTACAATGTGGTCTACTTGATAGTTAGATCTATCTTATTTTTCGTCTCAAGCCTTAATATGAGGTCGTCAAATAGATGGACGGTTTGGATATAACACAGACCTCATGATGGGACCCACAAAAGGTGGTGGGGATTACAACAGCAAAAAAAAAAAAAACAAAAGAAAAAATAAATCGGGAACCTATAGCTACGGTTTTCTATGGCTACGGATTATAACTGTAGCTATAGAGATAGCTCCGCGATCAATCGTAGCTCCCGCGATTCCATCGCAAGTCGCTGTCCCAATCGACAATCAATCGCGGATGCCGCGATTCCACCCCCGATCTATGGCTACGAATTATAATCGTAGCTATAACCGTAACCATATCTTTCTCTCTCTTTTTTTCTTTTTCTTTTTTTTTTATACGTGGAGAATTTTATTCTACCTACATTTTTCTCTAACACATATTTCTATAAATATGTATATATAAGCATATAAAATTTTTTTAATCTCTTTTCATTTCTTTCTTTATTCATATAACAAGAATATCTTTTAAACCAAAATTAGTTACTTGACGTACCCTATATGATTTTAGGGCTAAAAGTTGGGCGGGCTCAACCCGACCAACCTGTGGCCAACCCGACATTGGGTTAGGCTTGGGCAGGATGTATCAAGTTTGGTCTTGGGGTTGGGCCATACAAACACTAACCTGATAAAACTTAGGTTGAGCTCGGATTGAGGTCTTGGGTTGCCTAACCCAACACAGACCCGATTAATATATAAGTTCCTTATAAATTAATTATAATTGAGTGCAGATCATTTATGTTGAAGGCAAAGGAAATTCCAATGCCTCCCCTCAAGCTAACAAGATGTGCTGGATTTCCCTCTCCCAAATAAATTGCTTGATACAAAGTATGACTTGTAATGGAGTAGTTGTCCTACATTTTAGCTTGTTTGTTTCGAAAAAAATGCGTGGAAATGATGGTGAAGTGAAGGGAATTGACCGTGAAATGAAACGGAATCACTGGAATTGACCGTGAAATGCATGGAAATGACTGTGAAGTGAAGGGAAATGATCGTGAAGTGCATGGAAATGACCGTGAATCAACACGGAATCGCCGGGATTGACTGTATGGTGAAGTCTCACAGGTTTTTATTTGTGGAACAACTTTTTATTTGTGGTCTCGATTTCTGGATGACTATATGGTGAATCTCACAGGTTTCAGTTATGATCATGGGCTAAATGATTACTATCAGACTGCCATCAGAGTTGTTGTTCTCTCTCTAAGTACCTTTTTGTTTATAATGTGATGGTTGAATTAAGTAGTTTATCTACTTCAGAACTGTTTCTTTGGTGTGCTTTGTATATTAAATTGCTCTGAGTTTCTCTTTCACATTGACCCAAGGCTTTATAACCTTTATATTTATTGTTGTTTCAAGTGTTGAAGGGAGTTTATAAACTAATGCAGATGGTGAGCGTGCTCTCGAGCAGCAAAACAAATGCAGATAAGATGCTTATGTATGCTGAAAACCACAACCAGGTAATTCTTCTTATCCAATGTTTATTTCGTGGGCAGTCTCTATGTGACTGTGTCAACAATATATCATTTTAAAGCTTATTTCATACTTTTGATGGATTGAGCACCCTAGAAAAATCTCAGGTCCACTTACTGAGATTCCTCTCGTGTTCTTGTTCTTCTATCTAAGAAGGAAGTCCTCTTGTTGTCGAGTTATTTCAACAAAAGTCATATCTTGTTTCTATGGCCACTGCATATCATCATAGCTTTGTTTTGTTAAAGTCAACTATTGAGATATTCTTGTGTGGTGGATTGAAGTAGCATTGTTTCTTGAAGTGTTATGTTTTGGAGTACAGCTGCACAAAGGGTAAGGGGGAAGCAGAAATAGGTTTGGGTATGGGAGTGGGGAAGCGTTTGTTCAAGATGTTAGCAAATGTGAACAACTTAGAAATGGGAGGGAAGTGAGATTTATAGTGGGAGTGGCACCTAGATAGAAGGTTTGTGCAACTAAGGATTTAAGCCATTGGACACCTTGATATCCACCGGCCAACACCTCTCTAGTCATCAAGGATAGCATTGATCTAGAACATCAAGAGTTTTCATAGTCAGGCCTGTTTGGATAGGAGAATCAAAAATGTGCATATTGGAAACCTCCATGGAAAACTAAAAATGTGAAAATCATGGAAGGAATCCACAGTCTGCAATTTGTTTTGCAACTAAAATTTCCACGGAAATTTATTTGTTTTTACTTTTGCCATTGTTTGGATTGATGCTCTTTTTAGTGTGAAAAACCAAAAAGAACTCTCAATGGTTGGTTGGTGTTTCCAGCGAAGAGAGGAAATGCCCACGGAGTAGCTTGTTTGGGAGACATCAATTCAATTATTTTTTTTTAATTTTTGGAAACAATAATCATTTTATTCAATTCAATTGTTTTTCGAGGAAAAGCATAATAATGACAATCAATTTCAACAGATACTTTATGTAATAGAAATAGTGGAATACATATCCATGGAAATCGATTTCTTCCAACCAAAAAATACTTTTTGAGTTGGGAGGGTGATTCTCCCAGTGAACTAACTATACACCCTATTGACACAGGTGAAAAATTATGTACTAGAAGCTCGAGAGAACCATGTTGAAGGAATGTCTTTTCTTCTTCTTCTTCTTCTTCTTCAAGGCATTAATTATTAACAGAAGCAATTAAGCACATGCATACAAAATATCTGCTTCACTATTCACCTCTCTGTAAATGTGCTGATCTTTCCTTCTAGTTATGTTGTTGAGCAGATTCTTGCATTTCTAAAAAAACCATTATTTTTCCAGCTTGGTGTTACAGCCTACTTGCTTTGTCCTCTAAGCTCTCCTTGGACCTCTGCTTTCCTTTTGCTCAGCAACGGGTCATGTCAGTTAGGGTCATTAGGAATTGGTGAGCTGATCTTTGGCCTTTTAAGAATTGGTCATTGCACTGATCGTAGCGTTAGGTTAGCTGATGATATGGGTTGTAATGGGCGTCGGGACTTTGTAATGGTCCTTTTTTTTTGTCAAAGGAAGAAAATGTATCGGCCCACCATTACCATGGATATGGTCCTACATTTTAGGATTTATAGCTTTTGAGATGTTTATTTTTTATTTTTTAATAAATGGATTGGGCTGATAGGTTGGGTTTTTATTGGGGTGTTCATCTCACAGGTGAAGGGTTCTCCTATCGCCATGTTAAGGAATTTGGCAAAGTGGTTCCATAACGCTGGGACATGATGTGCTCTCCTATCATTTTGATTAGGAAACGACATAACCCCAAGGGTCACAACCATTTATGAAAAAATGCAACTCTGTTTAAAGGATCAAATGCCCATACGTAAGTTTCTGTCCACCCTTTGTTGTCATTCAAGACCCAGTTTCTAACATGCACTCATTATTGCTGGAGTTTAAGTTGAGAAATTCAAAAATCTATTGGTTTCCATTTATTGGGTTTGTTCATCTTTGTCCGCTACTTCAGCCTTGGTCTTTATCCCTTTTGAGTTCAGTTTTGTACTTCTTTTCTAGTTTTTATATCTTTATCTTCCATCAAAAGTAGTTGCAGAAAAGGTGATCGGTCAATTTCCCCCCCGTTCATTTCCAATGTTAAAGAGAGAGTGAATGAGTGAATGAAAGTGAAAACATGATCCATGTATATTATATACCAGGGGAAAAGTAGAGATAGATGAAGTTAATTTCACTATTCATCCATTTATTGTTTATTGTTTAGGAGCAGCATAGCTGTTAACTTCACTATTTTGTTTATTTCTCATATATTAGCTCACCTAATAATGAATTGAAGTTACATTTATGATTCCTCTTTGCTTACCATTATGTTTCTATTGTTTACATTACCTATGTGATCCCATCTCCCTTTTAGCCTTTTAAATTAAATTGATTTTCTTTGTGATTCTATATATTGTTTGAATTCCTAGCATGGAAATATGTTAGTGCACTTTCAATTTGATTTTTTATTGGTTATTGTGGTTTAGTAGTTTTTCAGATCTTTTTACTGCCATATCATTTCATGTTAGGGTGATCCATTTTAATTCCATGGCAGTCCATATCTTGTGGAAAGTCATTTGCAGAAATTTTGTTTGGTGATATCAAAGAGCATTCTTCCAGTTCAAAGGATCTGATTCTTAGAGGGTCTTCATTGTGCAAAGTATGCTACACTTCTTTGATTCCTTGACATTGCTAAACACTATATGTTAGAAGGGTAAAAAAGCAATGGCAGGTGTGAAGTTAGTGAATTATGTGTGTTAGAAAAGGGACCAAGATTGCACCATTATCATCATCTCTTTCACATGGTAGAGAATAAATTACTTGTGCTAATAAGGAAACGCTACGAAGTTTTGAGTATGGGAAATATCATGTATTGGGGTCATCAAAACCTGAATTCAGGATTCAGGCAGTGCATGGATCCGAGGGAGAAGTATTACTTACACACATTAGAGAAGGTTGTTCATCATGTATTGGGGTCATCAAGCTAATTTGAAATGTTATGTTATTCATCACAAAACTCCTTGAGATTGCAATCCCACCTTCAGTTGTTCATTTTCAAAGGTCAGTTTATCCAACAACACACTAATATAAAAAATTCCACGTAAAGAGGGTGAAAGTAGTGAGGGAAAGGTTAAGGCAAAGAGGATTGATTCCATGTTTTAAAAAAAAAACATAGGAATACAGTTATAGCTACGGTTATAATCCGTAGCCATAGATCGGCAGTGGAATCGCGGGATCTACGATTGATCCCCGAATGGGACAGCGAGTTGGGGCGGAATCGCGGGATTCGCGATTGATCGCCAAATTACTGTTATCTATGGCTACAGATTATAACCGTAGCTATAGTCGTATCCCTGTGCGATTTTGTCTTTCTATTTTAACATGTAAAATTTTATTCTACCTGCATTTTTCTCTAACACATATTTTATATAAATATGTATATATATAAGCATATAAAAAAAAGTCTCTCTTTTTTTATTTCTCATTTCTTTCTTTATTCATATAGCAAGAATACCTTCTAAACCAAAATTAGTTACTTGACATATCATATAAGATTTTAGGGCTGAAGTGAAGCAAATTGACCGTGAAATGCGTGGAAATGACCATGAATCAACACGGAATCATTGGAATGACCGTGAAATGCATGGAAATGACCATGAAGTGAAGTGAATTGACTGTGAAATGCATGGAAATGACCATGAAGTGAAGCGAACTGACCGTGAAATGCATGGAAATGTGGGTTAGCTTGCTAGTAAACACCCATGTCAGTACACACCCTCCATGTTAGCCACCCCCACTAGGGATCGATACCAGGACCTCAATTGTTGAAACGAGGTATCTCCACTCAGTCTGTCAGTTGGGCTATGGAGTTGGGTGTAAGCATCTTTTGTTTAGTGTATTGTATGTGCTGGATTCAGTCTCGATATTGAGGTAAACAACTTGTACCTTATGGCAATTCTACAAGTGGGCCAAAATGAGAATTGAGTGGGCCAAACTAAAATTGAGCGAGACAAACTAGAATTTCAGCGGGCCAAACTGGAAATTGAGCGGGCTAAACTGGAACTTGCGCGGACCTAACTGGAAATTGAGTGGGCCTAACTAGAATTTGAGCAGGACAAACTAGAAATTGAGCGGGCCTAACTAGAATTTGAGTGGGACAAACTGTAAATTGAGCGGGCCAAACTGAAAAATGAGCGGGACAAACTGGAAAATGAGCGGACCAAACAGGAAAATGAGCTGGCCAAACTGGAAATTGAGCGGGACAAACTGGAAATTGACGTATATATAACATAACATTTATATAAATATGTATATATAAGCATATGAAAAAAAATTATCGCTTTTTTTTTTCATTTCTTTCTTTATTCATATAACAAGAATATCTTCTAAACCAAAATTAGTTACTTGACGTACCGTATATGATTTTAGGGCTAGAAGTTGGGCGGGCTCAACCCGACCAACCTGTGGCCGACCCAACATTGGGTTGGGCTTGGGCAGGATGTATCGAGTTTGGTCTTGGGGTTGGGCCATTCAAACACCAACCTGATAAAACTTGGGTTGAGCTCGGATTGAGGTCTTGGGTTGCCTGACCCAACACGAACCCGATTAATATATAAGTTTCTTATAAATTAATTATAATTGAGTGCAGATCATCTGTGTTGAAGGCAAAGAAAATTCCAATGCCTCCCCTCAAGCTAACAAGATATGCTGGATTTCCCTCTCCGAAATAAATTGCTTGATACAAAATACGACTTGTAATGGAGTAGTCCTATACTTTAGTTTGTTTGTTTAGAAAAAAATGACCGTGAAATGATGGTGAAGTGAAGGGAATTGACCGTGAAATGAAACGGAATCACTGGAATTGATCGTGAAATGCATGGAAATGACCGTGAAGTGCATGGAAATGACCGTGAATCAACACGGAATCGACGGGATTGACCGTGAAATGCATGGAAATGACCGTGAATCAACGCGGAATCGCCGGGATTGACCGTGAAATGTATGGAAATGACTATGAAGTGGAGCGAATTGACTGTGAAATGCATGGAAATGACTGTGAAGTGGAGCAAATTGACCGTGAAATGTGTGGAAATGACCATGAAGTGAAGGGAATTCACCATGAAATGCATGGAAATGATCGTGAATCAACATGAAATCGCCGGGAATGACCATGAAATGTATGGAAATGACCGTGAAGTGAAGCGAATTGACCGAAAATTGAGCGGGCCAAACTGGAAATTGAGCGGCCCAAACTGGAAAATGAGCGGGCCAAACTGAAAATTGAGCGGGACAAACTGGAAATTGAGCGGGCCAAACTGGAAAATGAGCGGGCCAAACTGGAAATTGAGCGGGACAAACTGGAAATTGAGCAGGCCAAACTGGAAATTGAGCGGGCCAAACTAGAAATTGAGCGGGCCAAACTAGAAATTGAGCGGGCCAAACTAGAAAATGAGCGAGACAAACTGGAAAATGAGCGGGACAAACTGGAAATTGAGCAGAGGAAACATGAAATCAGCGGGGCAAACTAGAAAATCATTATGCCCATTGTTTCCTATGGTATGATCCACTTGATATTTTGATATGCTTCAATTTGGGGCTCAACCCCTTAATTAGATAGAAAAACAGATCGACAGCGTTGATATACTACATGAAACGGATTGACTACTCCCCCTGCCACCAGCTAATGGCTGGTGTTCGGTGCTCTATGGGCCCCATCATGATGTATGTGTTTCAACCATGCTGTCTGTCTTTTTTTATATATCGTTTTATGATATTATACAAAAAAATGTGGTATATCCTGATCTCAATGGGACCACATTATAGGAAACAATGTTTAATGAACATCGACTATTAAAAACCTTTTGGTGGCCATAAACGTATTGGATCAAGCTGATCTTTGTTTTTAGCCTTCATCTGGGTCTTTATGACGTAATAAACAGATTGGATTTCAGATAAACAGTACAGTCGGCCTTAGGAGGATTTAAATGATGGATATTCAATCACTATTGTTTTCCTATATTGTGGTACATCTAAGATTTATATCCCACATATTTTTAGGATAAAGCCCTGAAATGACAATAGGGAAGGATGAAGATTTCCTATTAGGCAGTTTCAGTAACATAGCCATTGGAATGTTGTCTATCTAATGAAGGACTTGGTCTCATGGTTGGCTAGTGGTAGACTCAGGACATGATTTAAGGTCCAATTTGAGGCCCACATATCCAATCAAATTCCATTGATTGGACTTGGTCCCACATATCCAGAACTGGTAGCCTTATTGTTGGGTTTATGCAAAAAACCATAGAGTATGGGAGGGTTTCATACAACTGTACACATATCCAAGCCCATGCGGTTGTACATAGAAGAAGTAGCTGAGTGGGTTTTTGGAGTCATTAAGTTGGGACCTCTTATTAAATTTTCTTTCCTTCATGATGGATGGATTAAGTCGAGTTCGACTTAAGTCGAGGTGGGCCAAGCTCGGCTTGACTCGTCCATGCTGAGTCAAGTCGAGTTTGAGTCGAGTCGAGTTGCAATACACCATGGTCGAACTCGGCTTGAACTCAACTTTACTCGCCTCGAGTTGGCCTTTCAATCCAAGCTGTCTTAGGTTTGATGTAAATTTCCAGTTTGGCCCGCTCAATTTCCAGTTTAGCTGGCTGAAATTCTAGTTTGGCCCGTTCAATTTCTAGTTTGTCCCGCTCATTTCCATGTTTGCCCGCTCAATATCCAGTTTGTCCCGCTCAATTTTCAGTTTATCCCGCTCAATTTCCAGTTTGTCCCGCTCAATTTTCAGTTTGTCCCGCTCAATTTTCAGTTTGGCCCGCTCATTTTCCTGTTTGGCTCGCTCAATTTCCAGTTTGTCCCGCTCAAATTTCAGTTTGTCCTGCTCAAATTTTAGTTTGGCCCGCTCAATTTCTAGTTTGTCCCGCCCAACTTTCAGCCATAAAATCCTATATGATACGTCAAGTAACTAATTTTGGTTTAGAAGATATTCTTGTTATATGGTTAAAGAAAGAAATGGAGAAAAAAGAGATAAAATTTTGTTTATATGCTTATATATACATATTGATTATAATTATGTGTAGGTGGAATAAAATTCTCCATATCAAAAAAAATGGATACGGATATTGCTACGGTTTTAATCCGTAGCTATAAATAATCCGCAGATTGGCGATCAATCGCGGATCTTGCGATTCCACTGCAAGTCGCTGTGACGATCGAAGATCAATCGCAGATTCGACGATTCCACCCCAACTCGCTGTGAGGTTCGCCGATCTATGGCTACGGTTTATAACCGTAGCTATAACCATACCCTAATTTTTTTTTCATTTCTTTTAGATGGAGAATTTTATTCTACCTATATTTTCTCTTAACACATATTTATAAAAAGTTAATCCCACGTGTGACTAGCAGGCAATTTCCTACATTTAAAAACATTATAATCATTCATTCATTTAATTACCACCTGCATAATTATATATACATTCAATGACAATCATTCATTCAATAATGAATAAATTACAATCCTTCATTCAGACTAAAACTTACAATTATAATCATTCATTTAATAATGAATCAATTACAATCCTTCATTCAATCAATTACAATTACAATTACAATACTGATGAAAATACAAATCTTGGTGAGTCTGTGTGCACTCGCATATGGCCAGGTGCATCCTTCATCCACCCTAGATTGAAAATGGATGCAAGTATCAGTAGTCCACTTGCACATCCGACAACTATACCGATAACTTCTCTTGTGTGTCTTCTGTAATTTTTCAAGGGCGAACCACCGCTAGAAGACTCTATAACATAAAAACAAAGAATCAGTCAATTGCAAAAAGGATGAAAACTAAATGCAAGGAAAATATAGAATTCCTCTTATGTAAACTGAATTAATGCTCCAAACAGCGTTCCCACGAACAAATTTTCCGAAAGGACATTCATCCAAACATGCCTGGAAATAAATTTCAGACTAAAAATTTGTTTTCGCTTGGCCTGGGCCTGGCTCATTGATAGTCCTACATGTGACCAGCAGGCAACAAATGAATGTGCATATTTGAATGCAAAGACCTTTTGGTAATGCATTTGTCTTTTAAAAAAAACATTCAATTTGTTTGGAGGCTAAATTACTCTCATCAAACCAGTGTTTTCTAATTGCCATGTTTACTTAATGTCATTATTACATTGTTGGGTGCCATGAAGAGACAGGAAGCCTCCAAAGATATTTTCAGGCCACAACATCAAAAAAAGGCTAGGATCTTCCAGAGTATGAGATTTCAGCAAAGATGATATGACCTCAGCAAGCAAGAAATGTGCCACTTGTGTAGAGAAATAGAATAATCATTCAATCACCTATATCTTGTTTGTAGAATGCCTAGGGATATGGAACTTCTTCAAACGCTTTTTAATTTGTTGGGTTCTCCAAAAAAGTGGCCTTGGTCGTAGGTGGGAGGATTTTTCCATTCTTTAATCAAGTAGGGCGAATTTTGAGGATGCTTTCATTTGACATAATCTGGTGGATCTAGAAGGAAAGGAATAAGAAATTCTTTGAAAATAGAGTATCATTAGAAGTGAGTGAGAGATATGATCAAGAATTTTTTATCAGTTGGTTGAATTTAGTGAAAATGGGTTTTGTGTCACTTTGGCATCTGTATGGAAAGAGCTTGAACAGCGACAACACGGACAAAAAAATTTAGTTGGTGTTATGAGAAGTGACTAGGGAGAAACAATATGGTGTTTCAGACAGGTGAGACTCCAACAAGGCAGGTGAGTCTCATTTATTTTCTAGGCTGGTTATAGTGGAAAGAGATGTAGAAAATGCAGATCAAATTTTGTTGTTAGCAAAACTAAAAAAGTTGGTATAAGGTATGTGCTGATATTTTTATCATGTTTCAAGGGAAACTAGTGTGGTCACTGACACACCAACAAAGGAATGCATGTTACCTTTACCTTGATATTGCATTTCGAGTCCCTTAGTTTTCATTAACAGAAGCTATGTCAATTACAGGGAAAATAAACAACAAAAGAAAAAGAAATGGTTGGTTAAAAAAGAAAAAGAAAAAGGTAGTTCTTAGGCTCGTTCATGTACATCTCAAACATTGTTCTCGCCCACAAATGTCAATATTGGGCTGTGTAATTGGCTGTTACAACTTAAAACACACAAGATTCATTTTATTTAACTTTCTGTAATCCAGTCAGATTGAACGGGATCCCACAACATTAATAAAGATGATTTCAAAGCCCAAATGAGAGTGAAATGGTAAATTAGTCACTGTAGAGAGAGATTTGTGATTAGTCATTTCTGAAAGTTTGCATTTTGAAATGGCTTTGTAGTTCTACCAGGAGATAGATACATGTAGAGCCAACTCCCAGATTGCCCGCTGATTTGCATGACCATTCCTTCAAAACTGAGAACTACCTTTGAAAACTACCAAACCTCACCAAGATTATATGACCACGATGCAACCAGCAGTTTAGATAAACCAGATGCAACTGATAACTATTATAGTTCAGCTTAGCATCAAATTCCTTCTCCAGTTCCACCTCTTCTTCCAAATACCTCCACTTCAGCTCAGTCTTCTCATCTTCATGCAATCGTATCAGCTTCTCTCTCTCTCTCTGCTTCAAACTCTTTTATCTGATTTGACTGGCTATCAATGAATTGAGTAATCTCCTCAAGCCTACTTCAAGGACTGTTTGGATTTGTGGATTTTTTATTTTTTATTTTTGAAGAAAATGGAGTTTTTTGGGAAACTCCATATCTTGAAAACAGTAAGAAATGAAAAATTGTTTCCCATGATTGTCTTTCAGCAAGATTTTCTTGAAAAAATTTCATCGTTTACAAATTTATATTATGGAAAATTTGTTGCCAGTCTAGGCAAGGAAATTAAAAGGGGACATTTTTCAGGAAAGAAGCTGATACGAATGGATTGGCATGTTTCATCGTTTACAAATCTATATTCATGAAAATTTTCATCGTTTACAAATCTATGACAATAGTTTTGCAATTTCAAATACTAGCTTCTAGATTGAGCAACTTGGATTGCATAAATGATTGAGTGAACACATAGCATGTAAAATAGGAACTGTAGGCATTAGTGAGCAGAAATGAGCAAGAATGAATCAGGCATTTCATCGAACACATGGACTACAATGCATTTCATAAAACATATCATTTGCAAATCATTTCAAATAAACAGCACAACAAGTTCTTAAGCGTAGATCGCAACCCGTGATCATTATCTGGGCCCTCAGGGGCCGATAAAACGGTAACATAGGGTTCAAACTTGTCAGCGGTTTCGAAGTAGGAGTTCGACGCAGGGCGTAAGGATCTCTACAATAGACGTATTCTATTAGCAATTGTGAAAAAAGGGCTTCAATAGTCTAGGTTTTTGGGTCGAGGGTCGGATCTCACCTGTTTGTGGTTCTGCTCGAGGCACGAAGTCTTCCCAAGGAAAAGGAGATCAATGTTCCTTGGTTGGATCCCACTTCTCCGAGCTTCCTCTTCTCTTCTCCTTATCTCCTCTTTTGAAATGCCCTAGGAAAACATAGAAAATTCGTGCAAGGTAGAGAGGTGTGAGAAAATGGGGTTATATATAACTCCAGTTTTGATGTAAATGGCCCTAGTGGCACTTATACTCCCATACTAACCCTATATGGGTCATTTTTTGTTAGTAAGGTCACTAGAAATGCATGGAATCATCGGGATTGACCATGAAGGGAACACACCTGACCAAGAAATGTATGGAAAACATACCTAAATAAGACTTTAACTTCACTACTAATCTTATTACAATCATTCATTCAATAACTCAAAAAAAAAAAACTATAAGCAACTGTTTTTCCTACAGGGACTAGCAAATCTAACAAAAGTACATTTTCTGCCCTTTAATCCCATTGACAAGCCTTGCACTGTACTGATTTTTTGAAGCATGCATAGTGATTTATGTCAAATGAAACTGGAAATTGAGTGGGACAAACTGGAAACAGTGTTGAATGAGTGTCGACCATTAAAAACTTTTTGGGGGTCCACTGTGAAGTTTGTGAGAAATCCTCCCCGTCTAAGTTCATTCATAGCGTGACAAAGACCTGGATGAAGAAGAAAAACAAATTTTAGAATGATCCAAATCTTTTATAACCCCTAAAAGGGTTTCAATGGTAGACGTTCAATTCCCCATTGCCTTTTATAGTGTGGACTACTCGATAGTTAGATCTATCTTATTTTTCGTCTCAAGCCTTAATATGAGCTCGTCAAATAGATTGACGGTTTGGATATAACATAGACCTCATGATAAGACCCACAAAAGGCGGTGGGGATTTAAAAAAAAAAGAATGGAAAAAAAAAATGAAAGAGGAAAGAACCTATGGCTACGGTTTTCTATGGCTACAGATTATAATCGTAGCTATAGACCGGCGATCCATCGCAGCTCCCGCGATTCCACCACAAGTCGCTGTCCCAATCGGCGATCAATCGTGGATTCGGTGATTCCACCCCCAATCTATGGCTACGGATTATAACCGTAGCTATAACCGTATCCGTATCCTTTTTTTTTTACATGGAGAATTTTATTCTACCTACATTTTTCTCTAACACATTTATATAAATATGTATATATAAGCATATAAAACCAAAAATTATCACTTTTTTCATTTCTTTCTTTATTCATATAATAAGAATATCTTCTAAACCAAAATTAGTTACTTGACGTACCATATATGATTTTAGGGCTAAAAGTTGGGCGGGCTCAAACTGACCAACCTGTGACCGACCTAACATTGGGTTGGGCTTGAGCAGGATGTATCGAGTTTGGTCTTGGGGTTGGGCCATACAAACACCAACCCGATAAAACTTAAGTTGGGCTCGGGTTGCTTGACCCAACACGAACCCAATTAATATATAAGTTCCTTATAAATTAATTATAACTGAGTGCAGATCATTTATGTTGAAGGCAAAGGAAATTCCAATGCCTCCCCTCAAGTTAACAAGATATGCTGGATTTTCCTCTCCCAAATAAATTGCTTGATACAAAATACGACTTGTAATGGAGTAGTTGTCCTATATTTTAGCTTGTTTGTTTAGAAAAAAATGCATGGAAATGATGGTGAAGTGAAGGGAATTGACCGTGAAATGAACAGAATCACCGGAATTGAACGTGAAATGCATGGAAATGACCGTGAAGTGAAGGGAATCGCCGGGATTGACCATGAAATGCATGGAAATGACCATGAAGTTGAGCGAATTGACAGTAAAATGTGTGGAAATGACCATGAAGTGAAGAGAGTTGACCATGAAATGCATGGAAATGACGGTGAATCAACACGAAATCGCTGGGAATGATCGTGAAATGCATGGAAATGACTGTGAAGTAAAGCAAATTGACCGGAAATTGAGAGGGACAAAATGAAAATTGAGCAGGACACTAGATATTGAGCGGGCCAAACTGGAAATTGAGGGGGACAAACTGGAAATTGAGAGGGCCAGAGCGAGACAAACTGGAAATTGAGCGGGATAAACTGGAAAATGAGCGAGCCAAACTAGAAATTGAACGGGACAAACTGGAACTTGAGTGGGCCAAACTGGAAAATGAGCGGGCCAAACTAGAAATTGAGCGGGCCAAACTGAAAATTGAGCGGGACAAATTGGAAATTGAGCGGGCCAAACTGGAAAATAAGAGGGCCAAACTGGAAATTGAGTGGGATAAAGTAGAAATTGAGTGGGACAAACTGAAAATTGAGCGGGCAAACATGGAAATGAGCGGGACAAACTAGAATTTCAGCGGGCCAAACTGGAAATTGAGCGGGCAAACATGGAAATAAGCAGGACAAACTAGAATTTCAGCGAGCCAAACTGGAAATTGAGGGGGCAAACATGGAAATGAGCGGGAAAAACTGAAAATTGAGCGGGACAAACTGGAAATTGAGCGGGACAAACTGGAAATACAGTGAGACAAAGTACAAAGTTCATTTCATTATCCACGAAAATTACATAACATGCTATACATCCACCCATGTACTTCTGGCAAATATGCAGTAAATTTTCAAGTATGTGCATTTCAGTCCGAGTTCTTTCTCAAATCATGATAGCCTTGAGAGGGTTGATCCGAGGGATGGGTTGATTGTAAAAGGGCCGATTAAAACTATATTGGGTTATCTTGCTGGCTGGCATAATGATTTCAGAACCAGCAAGATAACCCAATATAGTTTTAATCGACCCTTTTGCAGTCAACCCATCCCTCGGATCAACCCTCCCAAGGCCATCGTGATTAGAGAAGGAACTCGGACTGAAATGCACATACTTGGAAATTTGCTGTCACTCCAAGATTACTGTAAACCTCATACAATGTATATAACATGGAATGGTACATGAGCGGGACAACAATGTACAAAGTATATTCAACAATGAAATTAATACTCCGTATAATACAACATCTTTCCAAAAATCCTCCCATGCCCTGGACAAATATCATCTACGGACTAGAGACAAGCAATCATATGCTATTGACTTCCTCCAAACGGCAGTGAATTTTTGCATGTCTGTTCCCGCCAAGGTGAGACCGCTACACAAAATGTCGATGAATTTCATTACGAATATGCCGCAATCATAACCATTGTGCTGCTTCGGCGCAGATTCATCCACTCTAACGGACCAATTCTTTCCTTCAAGCGTAGTGCTGTCTCCAGTGGCATGGAAGAGAATGGGGAGTGCATCAGTCATGTTCTTCATCTGCTGCTTATACTTCGGCATTACATTTGTGCATAAGCTATCCACAACAACGATTTCTCTTACTCTAGGATAGATGACCAACAAAAACCAATGTGAATTTTCATGATTTATGGGCGCATAGACCTGTCCATGATTCACAAAATAATATATTAGTCAAAACATGATAGAACACATAACAGTAACAGATGATGTTCTGTGACGAGTGTATTACCTGTTCATAACACCAAATCGCTTTGGCGTATGGTTTATCTTGCTGCTTGGCAATTGCGTAAGCCGTGGTCAGCTGGCCTATTAGCGAGGCCCGTTCTGATGCCGATTTCGAGGCCCGGTATGCGATCAAAACCGACAAACACCCCTCAAGGCTTTGCTGTTACAAACATGATCAAAGTTCAATACATGTAAGAAAATAAAATCTTCAAACAGATTAAGGATTGGCGAAATAAACAGTTACCGTAAAATACGTAGGACAAAACTTACAATCCTGGCGATATGTTATTAAAAGGTCGTTATACCTTTTTTCAAGGAACTCGATGTATGTGTTGATAGCCTTATCAATAGGATAGTACGATTTAGTCATAGATTAATATAACAATTAATTATATGTCAATCAATGCATATAGAGAATAAATTTGTAATGATTACCTCGCTATCAACCCACGCATCTTTCATCCATATCGTACTGAACCATTTCCATACTGGGATGTCATTGTTTGCTTCATACCAGTCCTCTACCTCTTTCACCTCATGTGCGGATAATGCTCTGAAAGGATCCATATGTATAGAGGAAATGGTATCGGAGAAGTAGCAAAAGCGGTTACTTGGTTGGGTTTGGGAATCGACCCATGGGTTATGTCGAATGCAGACAGGGACACGTACGGAGACATCTTGTAATATGATGGCTTCGGTATCCGTTTGGTTCTTCTTTCATAGACGGGATGAGAAGTGGATGCATTCAATACATTACCTTTAGCATTACTATATGATTGCACATCCAGATCCTCGTATCCAAGTTCTTTATCATCAATATTATTTACTTCTCCTCTATTCCTCAACTCCTCACCCTCCTCCTCCATCACAAAACGTCCCTTTTGTGTACGACTACCTTCCTTCTCCTTATTAAACTCCTCCCTCTCATTCGCTAACTTTTCCTTCTCCTCAAAAAATAAGTCCTTCTCCCTCTTCAATTGTTTTTTCTCTTTCAGTAAGGTATCCCTCTCATTAAACATTGCTTCTTTCCTCCTTATCTCTTCCCTCTCTTTTCTCAATTCGTCCCTCTCCTTCTTCAATTCCTCTCTCTCCTTCTTCAATTCCTCTCTCTCTTTCTTCAACTCTTCCCTCTCAATCTGACATTCCTCCATAAAAAGAACATTCTTCATAATACCCACCCTCGGTCCCTCTCCCTCCATGTCTTTCTTATCATTATCATCTGACTCGTCATCCTCCTCATGATCAATCTCATTACCCTCCTCATCCTCCTCATCATCTTCTTGGGTCTCAGTGAGCTGCAAAATGTATACATGGATATGTCAAAGTAAGGATAACTTAACAATGATAGATAAAATATAGTTCATTTTTCACAACATCTCACCCGAAAACTATCACACACCGAGCGAATGGCATCCGTTTCCCATTCTCGTAGCGTTGGTTCTAATTTCATTACTACTGATGTCTGCAAAAGAACAAAGAGTAATGTTAAATATAAAAGCGTATACGTCAAGTTAAGCAAAGTAGATGGAAGAGATATATATATATATAAACTTACAGTTCTACTCTCGAAAATAGCATGTATTCTCTTGTACCTCCAATCCTTCCAGCCTCGATATTGAATGAAGCGTGGAATTTGATGGGGAACATATGAAACAACACATTCTTGTAGGGCTAGTAATATCTCTACTGCCCATACCTGTTAGAATGAAATTGCACCCGGTTAAAAATTCAAAATTAGCTATAGAGGGAAAACTTATAGAAAATAAAAGGTGTTCTTACTTGTAAAGGAAGGACACAACCATACACAGTGTATCGAGGGGAACTTGATGCGGCAACGGCAGATTCGATTCCTTGCGACATTGTATTGTATCCCAAACTACCCCAGGGATACCTATAGAAATCATCTAGCGAGTCCACCAGATGAATATAATCCATGTTACACCTGGTTTTCGGTTCGTTTCCCTTAAGAAAGTACTCCACAACTAGAAGTAGGGCAACCTTCACGACGTCCTCATGCTTATTGGTGTCAACTAATCTCTCAAACACGTCCATTAGGTGCTTCTTTAATACTGGATATTCTTTAAAGTATTTGTCTCTTAAAGTACTCGTAGTGTAAGAAATATTTAGTACAGTAAGATCTCCAGTCTTAAGACCGGTAATGAGGGCGAAGTTCATCTCGGTAAACTGTAATCGCCTCCCCCTGATCTCAAATACTAGATCACCTTTGTATCTTACAAGAAGAAGGTGAAATAGAGCCCCTATAAATCTGAAGGATGGAATATGCAATAGAAATGATAAAGGGGATTGCCTAAATAGATTTAGCCGACTATCGTGCTTCTCTACTCCACCCTTCACCTTGTCAAACCACCATGTTAGTGTACACCTAGATGTTGGGTTGGAGATTACAGCAGAATATTCGTCGCCTGTAGAGATGAATTGAAAAACATATCAAACATAAAATTCACAAGATAAACATAGTGGACAAAATCAGACATAATTGAAAACAATGTATCTATGATCTTATGAATAGGTTCGATAACAAACAAACAAGTTATCATAATGAGCATGTTATCCATGTTAACACAATGAACATGGTGATGTATTATTAACATCCTTATACATTGGTGATCTAAAATTCACAGACAATGATAGTGTTATGGTTGATGAGTTTATAAAGGCTACTTCGTAAATTTGAAATGACAAATATGGGTCTTATGGCATATTATCTTGAATCAGGATAAATTAAATAGATAATGTAATTTTTACACTTGAGAACACGTATATTCATGAAACTCTAAAAATCATTGAGATGAAAAATTCTAAATTAGTGTGCATACTCATGGAAATTACGTTGAAATTAAGCAACGGCAAGAAAAATAATCTAATAGATCCTAAAGGGTTTCAAGTTGTTGATTAGAAGTTTTAAATACTTAACTCATACTAGCCTAAACATCTTGTATATTGTGGAATTACTTAACTACCACATGAAATTTCTAAGTTAGATTCATTTACAAGTAGGGAAAAAGATTTTGCATCATTTGAAAGGTATACTTGATCATAGTATTTATATGTGTGCTAAAGAATATACTCTTTTTTTCTTCACAAATAGTGATTACGTAGGCCAATTTATATAGACAATAAAAAAGTATGTTAGGCTACTTATTCTATATTCGAAGCGGTTCATTCACATAATTTTTAAAAAAGAAAGATGTGATAACAAACAAACATCACTATTGGACCCACTACAGTTTCAATGGTGGAAATCATTATGCCCACTGTTTACCGTGGCATCATCCACTTGATCTTTTGATATGCTTCAATTTGGGGTTAAACCACTTAAATTAGATGGAAGAATGGATGGACAGCGTGGATATACTATGGGCTAAACTAGAAATTGAGCGGGACAAACTGAAAATTGAGCGAGCCAAGCTGGAAATGAAATTGAGCGGGCCAAACTGAAAATTGAGGGGCCAATCTGGAAATTAAGCGAGACAAACTGAAAATACAATGGGACAAAGTATAAAGATGATCATTTCATCATCCACTAAAATTACAAAGTATGTTATACATCCACCCATGCACTTTCAGCAAATATGAAATTGAGTGGAACAAATTAGAAAATCAGCGGGACAAACTAGAAAATCATTATGCTCACTGTTTCTCGTGGTATGATCCACTTCATATTTTCATATGCTTCAATTTCAGGCTCAACCCCTTAAATTAGATAGAAAAACGGATGGACGGCGTGGATATACTACATGAAACGGATTAGCTACTCCCCATGCCACCAGCCAATGGCTGATGTTCGGTGCTCTGTGGGCCCCATCATGATGTATGTGTTTCAACCATGCCGTCCATCTATTTTTATATTTCATTTTATGATATTAAACAAAAAATGAGGTATATCCTGATCTCAATTGAACCACATTACAGGAAACAATGTTTAATGAACATCGACCATTAAAAACTTTTTGGTGGCCATAAAAGTATTGGATCAAGATGATCTTTGTTTTTACCCTTCATCTGGGTCTTTATGACGTAATAAACAGATTGGATTTCAGGTAAAGAGTACAGTGGGCCTCAGGACGATTTAAATGATGGATATCCAATCACTATTGTTTTCCTGTATTGTGGTATATCTAAGATTTATATCCCTCTTATTTTTAGGATAAAGCCTTGGAATGAACTTTAAAAATGGATGAACGGAATGGATGAAACACAGACATCATGGTGGGGCCCACAGAGCACCGACCAACAGCCACGTACATCATGGTGGGGCCCACAGAGCATCGACCAGCAGCCATGTACATCATGGTGGGGCTAATAGACCACCGACCACCAGCCACGGGGCTGGTGTTAGGGGGAGTAGCCAATCCATTTCATATATTAAATACATTCAATGTGGGCCCAACTGAGTTTAAAATATACCTGTGGTGCGTGCTTTCTTCATTGGACCGACCATTTTCAGAAGAAGACAAAATGTTGATAAGGGGGGCCCACAGAAAGGGTGTTTTTTTGTCTTTCTAGCTGGTGAGGAAAGGGGGTGAAGGCAATGACAGTGAAACAGCAGTGGAAAGGAAGAGGAAAAGCAAACAGTTGAAAGGGAGAGGAAAAGCAGCAGTGAAAAGGAGGGGAAGGAAAAGTAGCAGTGTAGGAGTTTTCATCTTCTTTTTTCAAAAATGGAAAGAAGAAAGTGAGGGAGAGGAAAAGCAACGACAGTAAAAAGGAGGGGTAGTTTCATCCTCAAAGTCACTGTCCGCATGTGCTAGTCTAAGCTGGTAACTTAAGTTTGTATTCCTTCATAATAACCGTTGGGTAAAAGGTTTTGTCTACAGTGGTCATTTTCTCTTTTCTTTAAGGGGGGTAGATTGCAACACTCCATACTTTTCAGTACTCAATTGTTACTATGGAAACCTAATTGAGTATAAATGAAAACCTAGTCCATTTGAACACATACTCTAGTATAAATCTAACCGTCCATACTAGATTACGAAGTCTGAATTGTGAGATCCACCATTCATCAGGCCTACGATGCTCCGATCGACAATCTACCCTTTTAAACCATCCAACGTAGTAACATATAACAAATCAACCAGCCACTTACCCTTAAGGTTTCTTATGATCATCGACGAGCAATCAGGAAATGATCCGGCCGTCAGATTGGCGGGAATTAACGATGAAAGGTAAAGTTCACTTAGTGTGGCCCACCCAAGTTTTGGAACTACCCCATCTTTATTCAAATGACCCAATTGGACCCAAAGAGCCTCATGGTCGGATTGGATTTCATCCAAGCATTACTGTGGGCCCCACCCTAGTTGAGTGTGTACCAGTGTACACATGCACCCACAGTGTACTTGACTAATGGCTTGGTCAATAGTGTGTTGGCCCGATACACTTTGAAAAGAGAGATTTTCTCTCTCTCTTTCTGTCATTTCCATCCAGCAACTACACGAACGGACGATGTTCGTACCAATGGCCCACCATCATGGTTGACCAGACCAATCCAGACCGACTATCATGTAAGGACGGGAGTGTCGACCAAAACCCTATCCATATCTCGCGTGATTGCTCGTTCACGTGCCCACAAACATGAGTGGAATTCAAATGGACAACGTGTGTTGGGATGCTTGCAGCCCACCATCAATGGGCCCCTTAAGAGATCCTAACCATCCATTATGTCCAGGGTAAGTATCTGACCAAAACCTTATTGGTTGTATACCTTGAAACACATGAGCGTGTTTGTTATCCCTGGCACAAACTAGTCGCATGCGGTGGCTTCCAAAAATGGAAGCTTTTCATTGTTACTAGGCTGGCTATCCACATGTGGAATCCTCCCCTTGCATCCTAGCCCTCCCTCCACCTCAGCGGATCTCAGCCGTGCAGCCCAAGCCAGCTCTAGGGCTTCCGTTGCAATGAGAAAAAGTCGCTGCACTCGAAAATCTCGGGAATCTTAAGGATATCAAGCATCCGTCCTAAAATGTGGACCCCACGGGGTTCAGTGGACCTATCCACACCAACTAAACGTTGAATATCGCTGGATTTACCAACAATTTGGATTGCGCCATGATTAGAGGAGTCATCTCCTCCGTTCATCAGGGAAACTCATCACTTGGTGATGGGGCCCATTTTATAATCAAAGACGTTCATCTGGGAGACCATGAAGTCAGAGATCCAGATGTAGCATTAGATTAGTGCCATGCATCCATTTTAGTCAGTTTTAGGAGAGAGAAATGTCTAGTTATGCCTGGGTTTAATCGCACTTAGGCGTAACTAATCCAATGGATTAGTTACCTTTCGAAGCCTCTAGAATGAGGTTAATAAAGCCTATAAAGGTTGCCATTTAGGGCAACATTTTCCAGAAAAGGAAAGTTCACCGTTCTTCCTCGCCACAACGAGTTGGGTCAACTCGGTTCGAGTTGTAGCCATGTTGTGAGTTGAATCCAAGCTTGGGGATGGTCTGAGTGCTGTTGAAATTTCAATAGAGAAAGAGAGAGGGCAAATAATGAAAGGAAGAAGAAGAAGAAGAGAGATGGGATTGAAAGAGAGAGAGAGAGAGAGAGAGAGAGAGAGAGAGAGAGAGAGAGAGAGATGTAGCAACGAGTGCCGCACCAACTCAACTTGACCGAGTTGGGCCTGATTGGGGTCTGGTCTGGTCCAGTAACATAGCTGGGTAGGTTTGAGGAAGAGAGAGAAATGAAAATGGAAGAAGATAGAGTAGAGAAAGAAAAGGAAATGGGAGTGGGCGCAGAAGGCAGGGACACGGTTCGAGTCGGGACCGAGTCACTATTGTGAGCCTGCTGCTAAGTCAGGTTACTTGACTCGGTTTGAGTCATGTGTCAGGGGCAGCTAGATGCAAAAGAAGAAGAGGAAAAGAAATAAAGAAGCGGGAAGAAGGAGGAAAGCAATCAAAAATAAAAATAAGAGGAGGCTGTGGTGGGGCATTCCTGGTTGATGGCTGAATTATGCCGAGTCGACTCAACTCTCGTTCCACCGAGTTTGGGAGAGTTTGCTGAGTCCAACAAACTTGCTGGAAGTTGGGGTTTTGGAAGAAAAATAAGAAGAAGGGAAGAAAAGGAAGAAGAGAAGGTGAGAGAGAATTGTGGCATACCAAGTTGAGCTAAGTTAACTCAGCGTGTTGACCTGACGATTATGGGGTCGAGTTGCAGCAAGTCCTGTCCATATCGTTGTCAGACTCTTCAATAGAGAGAGTAGAAGAAGAAGATTTGAGAAAGAAAATGAAGAAGGCAAGTTGGGGGAGTTGATGAGTCGAATCGTCGAGTCGAGCTACTAAGTTGATTAATGATTCGATTCTAAAGTGTGCACGTGAATTCCAACAAGCGTTGAAAAGTGGACCCGACTTAAAAGGTGAGGATTACCCTTTAAGCTTTTCTACGTCGTGATAGTTAGCTTAGTTCATTTAGTTTGTTGATTTCGTAATACAGTGCAATGTGGAAATAATGATGAATATTAGTTCCATTTAAGTAATCCTTTATAAATCCAACATGTTTAGATTTAAATTCAAGTAATTTAATATGCTATGGATCTCTAGTATCCTCATTCTGATTTAAGATGCACACTTTGTATGTGTAAGTGCAAATGACATTGTACGTGGCTTGTTCTACCACTTGTGCTTGCTTGATGGTATTTTTAGGAAATCCTCGAACTAATGGCCACCTGTGTTATGGATTAAATAAATTTACATTATGGACTTACCATCTTCTGGATCATTTGTGCGTATATAGCTTTTGGGGAATAATCTCTTATTATCGTATCATTAAACGGAATATTTGACCCTTGCGACTTTTATAGAATAATTGCCTCATGTGGCTTTAATGGATTGTCTTCCTATAACTTTGCGATGATATGTTCCACTTATTTGACTACGATTGGCCACTAGTTGAGTAGGTTATCTTTAAACATCCTATTTATTAGTCTCGTGAGCTAGAGATGGTGGAATGGGACACTATGCCTGAGCTGTCGGCTTATGCTGGGTGACAAACCTCCCATAGTGACCTTCGAGCTTCCATAAAATAGTTGTTTGAAATTGGAATAATAATTGTTGGGCTAATCATGCATCTTCATGGCATACGGACTTTACCGGGTGGTCGATATAAGACGTGGAGTTTTCTTGGGTCACTACGGGCTGTACCGTAGAGTATTTTACCTGGTGATTCTAAATTTTCGTTGCGTACATTCGACTACCATAGGTTGTCATTTTCACATGGACTTTTCCAAGTGTCTAATTTTCCTTAGACATATTATAGAATATTCTTCCAGGAAGCTAGCTTACCTTGTGTGTCCTTATTGCATGATCTTTTTTGGGTGGCTAATTCTCCTTGGACGTACCTTTGAGTATTTTTTCGGGTGGCTAGTTCTCTTTGGGTGACCTTTTTGCTAGCTAGATGTGCATCCCCAGGTCTGTGAGTATGTGCATGCATTCATGCATTTAAACAAGAATATCTTTGTGAAATTTATTCAATATATTTGTATCTAGTAAACTCTGTCTTATTTCTATAATGATCATCATGAAATATTCATTATAGATTGTTTCTGATAAGTATGCTTAATTATCCTGATAATATGATAAATCTTGGGGGTTATACCTCACTGGGATAGCCATTGACGCTATCAATTCGTATTCAATGCATAGGAGATGCGGATGATGCACATGCTAGTGTTCATGTGGAATAGGAGGAGTCATATGATCTTACGACTCTCTGTTCCTTATTTCGTTTGTATTTAATTTGTACTGATATGTGTTGTAAAAATTTAAAACATTAATTTGTATAAGTTTTTGGGTAACCACTTGAAATTTTGGTTATGTATATTTGGACTCCCTCTTATACTTGATTTGTTTTATTCCACTAAATTACTAACTCTGATAAAGAAAAAAAAATGTACATGAAATTTGGGTTATCTTTAAAGGTTAACACTCGGGTTTCGGGAACCGGGGTGTTACGCTACCCGTACATATGTATGGTCTGTACTTCATGAGATCTTACTAATTTTTTAGGAATATGACTAGTTCTCGCGTGTATAAAATGTAATAAGATGTGATGGCAATGTGTAATGCCCTAGTTTTTGAAAAATGAGTAGTGAACCCGAGTGCTAACATTTCAAATTTCAATCTAAAATTAAACCATGTTATCATTAAATATAGTTCGCAGCAATATTGGTGGAGTAAACCATGCATTGCATAAAACACATCAATCAACATAAAGATCCAGAACGTAGCGTCCACACAGGACTTATACAACCCCAAATAACAAAGTTCATTAAATAAAAATATTAATCTATCATCTAATGATGGAGCTCGATATGGGCCGCAGGGACTCCGTCTAACTCCACAGGTGCCCAATCTGCCTCAACAACCAAGTGAACATCATCGGCTCGCTTTACACTAGCATCAATTAATATGTTTTGATAATGTCAATGGCTATCGCAGTGAGGAATACCCTATAAGATTACACACTTATCATTCATAATCCATGATATATCGCAAGACATGAGGAGATATACATTAAACAGTGCAATTCAAAATCATAATCATATATTCAGAAATAAAGTCAACCAACATAATTTCATCATTAAGAAAAATGTAATAGCAATCACAATACAAGCGAATGTGTCCAGATAGTTAATTAATCAACATACAACATTCTATTGCACTCGGAAATCACATTATACGTGAACTCCATGAGATGACTAGAAAATCAACAAGTGAACTTCAGCTTCACCCAAAAATCATATAGAACTCTGCAAGGTGACTAGAAAATCAATAAATGAACTTCATCTTGACCAGGAAATCATATGAACTCCACACGGTGACTACAAAATCAACATGTGAACTTCATCTTTACCCGAAAATTACAATACAAGTGAACTCTATAAGGTGAATATAAAATAACATCTTCACCCAGAAATCATGTCGTACGTGAACTTCGCAAGATGACAATTGATAAGCGAACTTTAGCTTCACTCAGAAATCACAATATGACTGAACTCCAGGAGATGAAAAGAGAATCAACATAAAAACTCCGGCGTCATTCAGAAATCGTATGAACTCCACAAGATGGTTAGAAAATCGATAAAAGAATTTCAGCTCCGTCCAAAAATCATAACGAACTCCTCATAATGACCTGAGAATCAACAAGTTATGTGAATACAAGAAACAAAGCCACAGAGGGCGCCAATATTTCATTAAAGCCATGAAAGGGCAAATATGCAATCCAAACCGCGTAGGTCAAATATGTGGTTCCAGCCATGTAAGGCAAATGTGTCATCAAAGCCGCGTAGCTCAAATATGCAGTCTAAGCCATGTAAGGCAAATGTGCGATCAAAGCCGCGTAACTCAAATATGCGGTTCAAGCCATGCAAGGCAAATGTGCGATCAAAGCCACGTAGGTCAAATATGCGGTCCAAGCCATATAAGGCAAACGTGCGATCAAATATGGACTATAAGATAGTATGTCCACAACAAGTTGCATTCATTCCATCACACAATCGCAAGTGGCAGACATATAGTTAATTAAAAAATTGTACAACTAAAGATAGCATGTTATCATCAAATCATTTTATGCTTGCTAAAATTAAAGAGAGATGTCTACTATCTAACGCAGGAAACAACTGCGCAACATATTTGCATATTCGCATTGTGATATAGTTAACTCAATCAAGTAACCTATGGTAGTTAACTCAATCAAGTAACCTATGAAAAACTAAGTGGGAGAGATTAAAGCAACATCTATGTCCAAATATACAAATTTAAGTGAGAAGCTTAAAAGGGTGAGTCCTCACCTGGATGGAATAACTTAGATGTGAGGCCTGCTAGATGACACACGACTGTAACTCGATACGGTCAAATCTCGATAGGTGGTTCAACTCAGTGACTCGACACGAACCTACTTTGGATTTACATCACCTAGCAGCTATAAGGCTAGAGTAAGCTAGACCCAAACTCAACCCAACAACTCCACTGAGTTGACTCGATGGGTGTAGCAACAGCCCAAATCTCTTTCTTCTCCCATTTCCTTTCTTCCTTTCTCTTTCTCTCCTTCTCTTTCTTACTCTCTCACTCTCTTTCTCTCTCCTCCTCTCCCTCCCTGCTGGAATTCTAGCTGGATCAGGCCTAACTCAGCCCGCTGGACTTAGTTTTAGATGAGTTGACTCGACAGTGACCTCAGAGTCGAACTCTCTCTCCCTCTTTCGTTTCTCTCTCTTCTTCTTTTCTCCTTTCCCTCTTCTTCTTCTTCTTCTTCTTCTTCTTCTCTTTTCCTTTCTCCTAATGCTGGAATGTCCAACAAAACCTCTAACTCGAACTAGGTCCGAGCTTAACTCGACTCGACAGCGAGTCAGGGTTGCCACTCAAACCCACTCTCCTTTTGCCCTCTCTTCTCTTTCTTCTCTCTCTATTTCTTCCTCGTTTCTCTCCTCTTTCTCCCTCTTTATCTCTTGTTTTCCTCTGCACCGGCAATAAACTTGCAACCCAGTGAGTTACTGGGTCGCACTTGGGCAGCGGCCCAGTGCGGCATGCCTCTCCGCTATTCCCTTCCTTTTTTCTCTTCTTTTCTTCAATTCTCTCTCTCTCTCTCTCTCTCTCTCACTCTCTCTCATTTTCTCTTCCTTTCTCTCCCTGCCTTTCTTTCCCTTCTTCTTCCCTTCTTGTTTCGATGCTCAAGAGGGCCTACCCGAACTTGGACTTGGACAGACTAAGTCCGCGACTCAGTGCAGCAGGGAGAGAGTGGCTATCACTACTCTCTCTCTCTCTATTATTTTATGTTTTAGGACAAGGAAACCCTAAAAGGAGGGTTTCTTATAAGTTTCTCTAATCTTATTCTAAAGGATTGCAGGCTAGCTAATCGCTAGATTAGTCATGACAGCACCGAAATTTACTTGGACGTCGCATGAGGACCCCTTGCTAATCTCGGATAAAAACGACCTGCGTGGCCGCCATTTATCATTGCAGATAGATTACTGATACAATGGGCCATAAGATGGACAATCCTGATTTGGAAAACGAGGCCCACTATACTAAGATGGGTTCTCGGTCGAATGGGGAAGATGATCCAACCATTAATGGTGGATCATCAATTAGTGGTTGATCTTACGATCGACATCGTATGAACGGTGTGGATAGGTCCCATGATCACTATGGGACCCACCAAAGGAATGGTTATTAGCATTTTCCCTAATGGGTTTGAGTGCAACATGTGGAAGAGGAAGGGAAACTCAAACCACAACCAAAGAAGCCCTAAAATGGGTGGTTGGGATCTACACCAATGGAGGGCCAAGATTTTCGGAGGTAGACGCATGTGGATTGCAAGCGTGGAAAGGGGAAAACTGAAGACCTCCCATTTTCAGGAACAACCGCATGCACGTCTCCTCCTTTGCTGGAAATCGTGTGCTCACACGTGCGTCTAAACGCGTGTGAACATGGGGTTGTGGTTGAAATTGTTGTCTGCATCTAATAGGCGGTTCAGATAATCAAGAAGGTCCTTAATGGTGGGCCATGGTTTGATGAAAATGGACGTGGTCCGTTCGCTGCTCGGGGGGGGGGGGGGGGGAGATTTTCAAAAGAATGTTGGATCTACACTTGTTGATCGGGTTCCTCGATCCGGTGCATGCACTCTAGATGCACGCACTTCAGAGTGGGGCCTACAATGATGTTATATGAAATCTGGCCCATCCATCAGATCCCATGGGTTCAAGTATGACCCTTGACCAAGGATCAAGTAGATCAAAAGCTCAGGTAGGCCACACTTTAAAATCTCAAACTTTAATCATGGATTTTTGCTGATCTGATGGTTAGATTCTTCCAAATTTGATCACCAGCACACTAATGGTTTGCAATTAAATTTAGGGTACTTTTGACAGTTACTTTTATACTCAGATGGTCCTACACCTCAATTGCACTCGCAATTGTGAATTTCGACACCTTTGTCATTTTAGAGCTGGTTATCAATGGTCCTAAGAGTCAATCGAAGCATTTAGGTGAAATCTAATGGCTAGTTTGGATGATCAGAGCCCTGAGCAGATGATGAGAGGTCCTGATCTAATGATTGACCTTGTATCCAACCATTAATTCTCAATTTCAATGGTTGAATCTTAAGATCTGACGACACAAATGTTTCAGATTCACTTCTCACTAGTTTTAGATGCCCCTAAGACTGTATAAGAGGAAATCTAACCACTGATCCTATGCTTAGAGGGTCAAATTGCTTGATCTATGGATGCAGGTTACCCCTAACGATGGGGTTTAGGCTAGAGTGTGTGAATGTTCAAATAAATCAGGTTTACGTTTATATTAAATTAGGTCCCCACGGAAATAGTAGAGCACTGAAAAGTATGAGGTGTTACACAATGATAATTGATCGATTTGAATTTTTGATGGGTGGGACCTGATAATATCAGCAAGTCACAGAACGTACGTTCAAAATGATCAAGTGCGAGGTGCGAAGTATGTAGAAATGGGATGTATGGGATGCTTTATGCTAATTGATACTTATGATAAAATGACAGCCAACTGGCTAAGGTTTCTTGTGGGCCAGTTCTAATTATATTGACAAGTTGCAGAGCAAACACCCGTCAATATTGACCTAAGTTTAGTCAAATTTTGGTGTGTCAAACAAATTCGATTTTGTGTCATGCTTATGTGTTTTATGTATCAAGCTTGTGCTTTGATTTGCTTTGAATCTTCGACGATCGTGCTAAATCAATCTTGCCGATATCTATGATGAACTTGCCAAAATCTTCAAGCTGAAGAAAGTGTATAAGTTTCAAGTGTTGGTTGAAGACTCAACTTTCGAGAACCTAATCACAATATTGCAGTTCAAGTTTTGTAACCAGAAACGTCCAAGAACTCAAGTCCTAATTGAAGACTAAGTTCAATGCGTTGAGTTCAAGCTTCGAATATCGCAAAAATTAAAGTTGCCGATGTGATCGATAGTTTGATAGTTCACACGTTCTATCTCACAAGTAAGGTATGAATTACCTAGTTTGACCTTAGGGCATGTTACGTTTATTTCATACTTGGTATCAGTCATTTTATAGGTTAATATGTTGTTTGTTCGATTAGCCCTAGCACTGGCTCGACCAGTCCTAGAATTTTCTTAATAAGTACAAGATTTGTTACAATTTTTCGAAATTTTTATGTTGGTCCTCGACCAGTCCTGGAAACTACTCAACCAGTCAAGTGAACAGTGCTTGACCGGTCGTGCAGGGCTCGACTCGAATTACAGCAAGTAATCTGGCCCCACTCGACTAATCATGTGTAGTCCATGACCAATTGAGCAGGCCACTCGACTAGTCGTGGGACCGACAAGGCTAGTCAAGCAGTTGCCAAATCTTATCACGCTAGAATTTTCTAAAATCTGTTGGACTTAAGGCCAGTTGAAGCCAACCTAAGGTCAGTCGAGTGAACAGATTTTTCACCTATAAATAGCACTCGAATTTCAGAGTTTTCTATTCAATTCTAATTATTTTTAAGCAATCAGTCTGAGATAATTTTATGTTCATTCTAAGTTATTTTGTGCATATTTTAGATTCTTTATATAGCTCTTGTTATTTGATTTTAGATTTCTATTGCAATCTGATTTTGAAAAGGGACATTTGATTTACCCTTTCTTAAAATCGAAATCAAATCAAGCTAGCCCAGGTTGATTTCAATTAAAAATCATCTAGACCTAGAACCCTATACACTTATGGGACTGAACGTTGAATATCTACGTCGTCATCAAGTTAGTTTTCCCAAGCTATTTCAGAATCTTCATACAGATAAGTGTTTCCTTTTCTGTAATTCCTTTTTATTTGGTTTATGAGTTAAGCCAGAAAATCTCATTTGGTTTTTTCTGAGATCAACTAGAAAATCAAGGAGTGTGGGGTTGTGACTGTGAGAGCCCATTTAAAATACAATTGTGAAGGTTTTAGGTGAACCTTGAAAAACTTATTTAATTAGGGAACGCTAATATCCCGAGGGAGTGGATATTAGGAGTGGAGTAGTTGTGTGGCTATTTTTAGACAGTTGGTGTACACACACGAACCACTATAATTCTCAGGTGTTTGGTGGATATTTGATTTATTTCTTTATCATTTTGTAGTTTAAGATTGTGGGATGTATTTGTGGATGTGAATGTTGTAATCTTTATTTTTCAAGCATTGTGTAGTGAATGTTGTAATAGATTAGTTCTTATTTCTTTCACCTCCATTTAAGTTTGAGTTTTTGATACTCACCCACGTTCTAGTAAGGTTGTCCTACCATAAACCGTAGGTTTATTGGTGTTAGGTTGTCCTTAGAACCAAGTCTGTTTCAACCTCTCAATACTTGATTTTAGAGGTTGCTTTCTATTGTGCTATCATTTGTTTATTAAGTCTTCATTTCCACTCTTTATTTTTAAATTTGACATTGTCCTATTCACCCCCCTCCTCTAGGACATTTAGCTCGGCCTTTTCAAGTGATATCAAAGAGCCTAATAGCTCATTTTATTTTTGTTATTTGGATTAAATTCCTGAGCTAATCGATCTGAGCTTTTTAAGATGTTGAATTTTAATAGCCTCTCAATCACTAGGCCTCCAACATTTGATGGCTCCAATTATGCCTATTGGAAAGCCAGAATGAGAATTTTTTTAAAGTCCATGGATGAGAGCGTGTGGCAAGCCACAATGACCAATTGAACCCCTCTTACCACTGAAGTGACTGGTATTGATGGATCTAAAACTATAAAAGTTACACCTTACTTTTCTTGGACCGCTCTTCAGAAAAGTGAGTGTAGTGCTAATGCAAAGGCTTTAAATGCTATTACTTGCGCACTATCACTAGATGAATTCAAGAGAATTATATCTTGTGATACTGCAAAGCAAGCCTGAGATATTTTGGAAATGACACACGAGGGTACAACAATTGTCAAGAAATCTAAAGTTCAAATCCTAACAACTAAATTTGAGGAAATACGTATGGAAGAAAGTGAAGCATTTATGGACTTCTATACAAGATTGAATGACATTGTCAACTTTATGTGGGGTCTTGGTGATAGGATCCCAGAAAGTAAAGTTTGTGCAAAGATACTGCGCTCGTTGCCTGATCGGTTCAATTCAAAAGTGACCGCGATCTAGGAACTTTGTGATACGGATAATATGAGGGTAAAAGAGTTAGTTGGGTCGCTTCAAACCTGAGTTAAAATTTAAGGCCCCTAAAGGTAAGTCAATCGCCCTCAAGTCTTCTAAAATTATTTCTCATGAAAATAGTAATAATTCTGATTTAGAAACTTCTGAAGATGATATGGCTCTTTTAGCCAAAATGTTTTACAAGATTTTCAAAAGTAAAAAGAGGGTTGATTTGCAAAAATCTATTAAAAAGAAAAGACCTAGATCTAAAAAATGAAAATCTCTAAATAACAGCCAATGCGACAACTGCCATGAATATGGGCATCTAGCAAACAAATGTCCTAAGAAGGACAAGTCTAAAAAGAAAGGTATGTTGGCTACATGGGATGAATCTTCCTACTTTGAAGTCTCTTCTGAGTCAGAAGATTTTGAAACCGAGTCGGCTAATGATGTTAAAGCCCTAATGACTCTAGCCAAGATCACTTTCTCAGATAATGATGATTCAGCCAGTGAAGAAAATATGGGTAATGACCATGAAAATGAAGAAGACCTTCAAGAGGCTTATGATGCCCTATATAGGGAAAGTTACAAAATAGTTGTAAAGTTAAAACTTCAGAAAGAAAAGTTTTCAAAACTAAAAGAGAATTTTGATAATCTAGTCTTAGAAAAATCACACTTTCCAGATTGCTTTGAAAAAATTAAGTGCGACTTAGATTTCAAAACGACCCAAGTTGAAAATTTAAAATATGAAAATGAAAAGCTAAAACTAGAAGTCTCTTCACTTTTGTGTTTGAAGGACACATGGAGGTATGCCCAAGGTGATCCTAAATTAGAAAAAATTTTATCCGGATCCAGAAAATGTGGTGATTGATCTAGATTGGGCTATGATAAAAGTATTCCTCCCAAATATAAGAATACTCCACCTAAATTTGTTAAAGGGGAGTCTTCTAACTCAAAAGGAAAAAGTCTGAATCAAAATAATTCTAAAAATACTAAAACTTTTCAGACTTTAAAACCTAAAAGCAATCATATCAACTATAAAAATCAGAATCGTTATCCTTTAGCTAAGAAAATTGTTGACTTTCTTAAGGAGCTCTTAAAATCTAACTCAGTGGGTAGGACTTATAATAACTATAAACATAAGAAGACCAACTATGCTCCTAAACCCAAAACTGTAATGAAATGGGTCCCTAAGGTTGCTTGTTTGGTTGCCCACACAACTTTCAAGGCTTCAAACCATTCGAAGTGGTAACTAAATAGTGGTTGCTCCAAATATATGACAAGTGACAAAGGTCTGTTCACCAGTCTTAAAGACATGACTGATGGTTCAGTCACATTCGGTGATGGTAGCAACTGCAGAATTGTTGGCCAAGGTATGGTTCAACTCTTTAACATCCCTCTATTTGAAAATATTTTATATGTAGAAGGTTTAAAACATAATCTATTACGCATCTCTCAAATATGCGATAATAATTATAGTGTAAAATTTACTAACAAAGGGTGTGAAATTTTAAATAAGAATGGTTTTGTAATATTAACTGGTTGCAGAACTTTTGAAAACTGCTTACACAGTCAGTGATTCAAGCTCATCTAAGCTATCGTGTTACATGGTCCAAACCGATAAGACTGAATTATGACATAAGCGCTTAGGACATGTACACTACCGCAACTTATATAGATTGAGCAAAAGTGAATTGGTAAGAGGTCTACCCAAAATAAACAAAGTGGATAAAATATGTGACGAGTGCTAGATTGGTAAATAAACTAGGAGTACTACAAAAAGGTGAACTCCAATGCCACATCTAAACCACTTGAACTTCTCCACATGGATCTCATTGGACCACTAGAACGGAGAGTCGAGGTGGCAATAAGTATATTCTGGTCATTGTAGATGACTTTATGAGGTACACTTGGGTAATCTTCTTAAGAGAGAAATCATAAACTCTCGACGAAGTAAAAAGGATACTTAAATGTATCCAAACCGAAACAGAATCACAAGTCACTAAGATTCGTAGTGATAATGGTTCTGAGTTTGAAAATAGCAGTTTTGATAAATTTTACAGTGATCAGGGAATATCACATGAATATTCTACGCCCAAAACATCATAACAAAATGGGGTAGTTGGAAGAAAAAATAGAGTGCTTTAAGAAATGGCAAATGTATGCTAAATAGTATGAAGCTTCCTAAAAATCTTTGGGCTGAAGCCGTAAATACTGCTTGTTATATAATTAATTATGTTTATACTAGAAAATTAAATAGTAAAATGACTTATGAAATGTGGTTTAATAAGAAGCCTACCGTAAAATATTTTTGAGTTTTCGACAGCAAATGCTACATCTTGCGTGACCGAGAAAATTTAGGTAAATTTGACACCAAAAGTGAAGAAGGGATATTTCTAGGGTATGTTCTGAATAGTCGAGCGTATCGGGTTCTTAACAAGAGGACTGGTGTAATTCAAAAGTCCATTAATATGGTTATAGATGATCACTTGAATAAACCTGTCTTAAGTTCAGAAGATGATGGAGTCCTTTTATTTGATAAACTAAACTCTTCATCTAGTCAAAATAACACTGAACTGTGGATAGTTAAAGACCATCCATCTAATTAAATCCTTAGAAACCCTCTCACTGGTGTGTGCACTCGTAAACAACTAGAAGATATGTGCAACTACGTGTGCTTTACATCTCAGATAGAACCGGCTAACATAAAAGAAGCCCTGTAACATCTCGAATTTTTTCCAACTTGGAAATAGACATCCTTAAACAATGGGTCGATCATAACACCTTATTAACTTCTCAGAACTCAATCTCAAAGTCTATAATCTCCTTTTAACCCATTTCCTTCAAAATCTTACCTTTCGCCGCCTTACTTTTCAAAGTTTTCTAACTACTTTCATATTAGATAGGAACCCTACAGTTTAAGTGATGAAGAACAATACTTAAACTAAAATTTACTATAAATAATAAATAAATAAATAAAATGGATTTTTGACCATTAATCTTTTGGAATATCATGAAATAAATAATTTATTTGGATAGAGTAGCTTCTCCTACCCCAAAATCATATATTGCACATATCGTAACTCATTCCAGTTTGCAAAATACACCCGTTTCAAATATCGGGTGACGAAACCACAACCAGACTCTGTTGTAGATGCAGGTGGCGACGATGTCTATGCTGCTGATTTGGATTTCATAGATGATGAGTACTCCTATATTCAGCTATTAGGTGGGTCTATGTAGACCATGTACTGATCGACGGGATTACAGGGACTATAAGGATTAGTTAGACATTTATATTTTCATTTTTTGTAAATTTTAGGACAATGCATGTATATATTCAGCATGGAATCATATTCATACTTTGGGGATTGAGAAACACCTTTATACATTATATACCTATTTCAGTCTTCCGCTTGCTTAACGTAATTATCTTTGGAGTATGATATATTATTTTAGTATAATCTCACTTAGGTTTAATGCTTTAATATGGACAACATTTAAACATCATTATCTATGTTGCATAAGTGATGCGTTGGAACTCAGGAGTTGAGCTTTTGCTCGACCCCCTGATTTTCAGGGCGTTACAAGATGGTATCAGAGCGTGATTTGGATTTAACTAGACCTGAATTATGGTAACACACAACGCACTCTGACGCACTCTGACTTAGGAGGGGACGATGAAATTTAGAGATGACATCAGGATCCTAAGGTTTCGCTTACAGGCGAGACCGAATATTGTAATTCAGTCTACAACGTATCTTCGATAACGTGAATCAGCCTAGGTCACCTCTAGGTCGTCAGCCGACGGGTTTGAGTCGTTAGTTGACGAATTCCAAACCTGAAACGGATCCGAATGGCACGAATACGGGCACGTTGGACCCTAAAAACGGTCCCAAACCAAGAATTTCAGAGCGAAGTAATGAGATAACTAGGACCTTGGGAATGAGGATTTTTATAAAATCTGACAGTATAGGAAATCCAATAAATTAATAACGTGAACCCTAGGACCTCCTTAGCTGGTATAAGCATATGTGAAGTGCTCGAGCACAATTAAATTTAAGTTTGGATATGTCAATTCCAATTAGACAACTTTGGACCCTAAGTGATAAAATATTTTCTTGCATTAGAAATGGTATGAAATCATCTAGCGCATGAGCAAGTTCGGACAACTCAATTCCAATCAGACAACTTTTGACCTTAAGCGATAAAATATTTTCTTGCGTTAGAAATGGTATGAAATCATCTAGCGTATGAGCATAGACTTCGGATTATAACTATTGGATTACCGCTACTCCTAAATTAAGACTAGGCTACTGGTTATACTAAGGAATGTAAAAGACTGACTAAGGAATGTAAAGGACTGATTATGCTAAAATGATTGAAGGATAAACTTAGTTAGTAGGGTTGATTAGGTTGGAGGGAGACCTCATTCCTTCGTCGGATCCCCTTGATACTTATAGGCTTCTTTAAGTATCCGGCTCAGACCCACCACACAACTTTCCTTCCGTGTTGACCTGACCACTTACAACCAAACGTTTATTTCTTTCGCCTTTGAGAAGTATTAAGAATATATAGCCGATATAGATTTTTTCTTTTTAGGCCTAAGAAATTTCTCAAATGGGCAACAAACAATTAGGAATAGGGTCTCAAGTCATAGACCATTCTGGCATCCATATCATGCATATGAATTTAGAAAGATAGTCTGCCCGTTAAACTATTTTGTCTGAATTCCTTGTGTACTAATAATGTATAGATTATATTACGGTATTAAACCCGACATGATTAAAGAGGGTAAGTTGGGACCGTAGTAAGAGTCTTTCTTTAGTAAAATTAGGCATCTTGCCACAAACTCACACCTGTCCCTCGAATCAAACACATCACCCATCATTTTTAACTCATTTCTATAACCATAGGTACCAATGCCATAATACACATTATCGATGAAAGAAAAACCAATATATTGAGTGATCGTTTCTCATTTCATGTCAAGGATAGTTCCTAAATTACACCTTGTTCCAACATATGGATCAGGACATAGATTCTTGAGCCTTGAGAAAAAAATAATTTTTAAGGGGGGTAGAACATTATGAGCCTAATCTAGTTAAGTCAGTCTGTACATTCATTGGATCAAAGTGGCGCCGCGGAAGCGTATTGGGCCCTTGCCCCACGGGCCCAGGATCGAAGGAAATTGATCTAGGTTAGACGAACGGTTAGGTCACTAAATAGGAGCTAAACCTTCCTTAGAATGTCAATAATGAAGTTACTAGAATAACAGCAATTAGGGTTTAAGTATTAAACCAATTCGTAACAATGGGTATGAGTTGAATTACAATAGCTGAGGTCAGTGTATTCACAAATCCACTCGTTAAATACGAACATAATAGAAGCCTTGGCCAACGCTATACGATTAGAAACCCTTTTAGGATGATCTATTAAGGTGTTTATTAACCCCTACCTTAGACATAGATTAAGACGAGGACTCTCCTAGATCAAGACGCAAAGGGTGACCTTATAAATAGGAAATTTGAACCTTTCAGTGATGGCCATTCCCTAAGCTTTTAGAGTGATCGAACTACGGAGTTACTGAAATATACAACTGAGAAGCATTCGCGGCTTGACCCAATTCTTAATCCTGGGTGACTACTAATGGACTCACTGCTTTGACCGAGCAGAAGGCCAGGATCTACCAGGACTAGGAAGGGATACGATGAGCCTTCTACCCTAGTCAGGTAAGTGATCGATGTATCAGGATCAAGCTCACTACAACTGTCTCTCCGTATTGGTCGACCATTAAAAATAAATATCTTACTATAAATATATGGAAATTGTCATTAAGATTCCAAATAGATAAAGAAATAAATCTTAGCAAACTATCAGGGTATAAGCAAGAGATAAAGAGATAAGTTTTTAAGGGGGTAGACTAAAACATACCAGACTAGCATAGACAGTATACACCCTACCATGCATATAAACTTGAAATCAATAAAACTTAGGCAAAAGAAATAATAAAATCTTTACTTATTACCCTTAGGAAATTTCGGGGACGAAATTATTTTTAAAAGGGGTAGATTGTAACATTCTGAATTTTTGTCAACTTAAAAATAGACGTCCTTAAGAAATAGGTGGATCATAACACCTTATTAACTTCTCAGAACTCAATCCCAAAGTCTAAAATCCCCTTTTAACCCATTTCCTTCAAAATCTCACCTTTCACCGCCTTACTCTTCAAATTTTTCTAAGTACTTTCATATTAGACACGAATCCTAAAGTTTAAGTGATGAAGAACAATACTTAAACTAAAATTTACTATAAATAGTAAATAAATAAATAAAATACATTTTTGACCATTAACCTTTTTGAATCTCATGAAATAAATAAGTTATTTGGATAGAGCAGCTTCACCTACCCAAAATCATATATTGCACGTCGCGTAACTCATTCCGATTTGCAAAATATACCTGTTTCAAATATCGGGTGATGAAACCACCACCAGACTCTGTTGTAGATGCAGGTGGCAACGATGTCTATGCTGCTGATTTGGATTTCATAGACGAGGAGTACTCCTATGTTCAGCTATCAGGCGAGTCTATGTAGACCACGTACTGATCGACGGGATTACAGGGACTCTAAGGATTAGTTGGACATTTACATTTTCGTATTTTGTAAATTTTGGGACAATGCATGTATATATTAAGCCTGGAATCATACTCATACTCTGGAGATTAAAAAACATTTCTATACATTATATACCTATCTCAGTCTTCCGCTTGCTTAACTTAATTATCTCTGGAGTATGATATGTTGTTTTAGTGTAATCTCACTCATGTTTAATGCTCTAATATGGACAACATTTAAACATCATTATCTATGTTGCATAAGTGATGAGTTGGAACTTAGGAGTTGAGCATCTGCTCGACCCCCCAATTTTAAGGGCGTTATAAGCCCTTATTGACGAAAACTGGATTGTAGCAATGCAAGAAGAGCTTAATTAGTTTATTAGAAATGATGTTTGGTACTTAGTTCCAAGACCAAAGGATAAACACATTATCAGAACAAAATAGATTTTCAAAAATAAGTCTGATGAACTTAGTAATATTATTAGAAATAAGGCTAGGCTGGTTGTACAAGGGTACACTCAAATTGAAGGCATTGATTATAATGAGACCTTTGCCCCAGTAGCTCGTCTTGAATGAATCAAACTATTTATATCCATTGTGTGCTTTAAAAAATTCAAAATATATCAAATGGATGTAAAGAGTTCATTTTTAAACGAAGATTTACATGAAGAAGTGTATGTTGAACAACCAAAGGGTTTTGAAAACCCTAAGCATGCAAATCATGTCTATCGCCTAAAAAAGGCACTCTATGGTTTGAAACAGGCTCCCAAGGCATGGTACGAGAAATTGACTAAATTCTTATTAAGTTATTACTTTATTATAGAGAGTGTAGATAAAACATTATTTGTTAAGAAACATAATAATCATATACATATAGTACAAATATATGTTGATGACATTATCTATGGGTCTACCCGTGCTAACATGACTGTTGAGTTTGCAGATCTTATGAAATCTAAATTTGAAATGAGCATGGTTGGAGAATTAAACTATTTCCTAAGGTTGCATGTCAAACAGCTCCCTGATAGATTCTTTATCTCTCAAACCAAATATGCTTTGAACTTAGTTAAAAAGTTCGGATTTGAGAGTGGGAAAAATTTTGATACTGCAATGAATACTACTCTAAAACTCTCTAAGGATTCAACAGGTAAGAGTGTGGATCCGAAGTTGTATTGCAGTATAATAGGTAGTTTACTTTATTTAACTGCGAGCCAACCTGATATTGCTTTTAGCGCAGGAATTTGAGTTAGATATCAATCGGATCCTAAAGAGTCCCACCTGATTGCTGTTAAGTGCATTTTGTGATATGTCGCTAGTTAAGCTAATCTTGGTCTTTGGTATCTACATGATACTAATGTGCAATTAGCTGGTTACATGGATGCTAATTGGGCAGGTAACATTGATGATCGTAAATCGACCAGCGGTGGTTGTTTCTATGTCGGGAACTATTTGATTTCTTGGCTTAGTAAGAAACAAAGTTCCGTATCGCTCTCCACAGTGGAGGCTGGATATATTGCTACTGGTAATGCATGCACTCAGCTTGTGTGGATGAAAAGAATGCTAAGCGATTATAGAATTGCGCAAGAATCTATAGTTTTATATTGTGATAATTCAAGCGTAATTAATATTTCTAAAAATCTATTTCAACATTCACGAACCAAGCATATTGACATTAAATATCATTATATTTATGAATTGGTGGAAGATAAGATAATTTCATTGGAATATATTCAAACCGTGAATCAACTTGCAGACATATTCACAAAACTATTCGATAAAAAGAGGTTTGCAAAATTAAAATTTGATCTTGGTATGTGCAATATGAACTAATGATTTGTGCCTATTTGTATCATAATGTATATATTTATTATTTTAAAAATTTTAAAATTTAAATAGATGCAAAATTGTAAATTTTCAGTGGTGCACGACCAGTCGAGTACACACTCGACCAGTCATGGCTCGACCGGTCGAGTATGTACACGACTAGTCGTGGAACTCGGGTTTTACCTTTTATTTGGGAAAACACATTTTTCTTCACTTTGTTCTTCTTCTCCAACAAGCCCTACCACGACCAACTCATCTTCGATTCCTCTTCGGTTAGTGCTTCATTTTCAAATTCCTTGTAGATTTGAGTTCATTGATGTTCCTTTAACTTGATTTTACAACTTGTTTCAAGTTCATAGTGGTTTGAAAGGGTTTCTACCCAAAAATATGATTTCCTTGGAGTCCTTTCTCTCCTTTTTGCAATCCTTATTTTCCTTGAGTTGTTATTGCTATGGAAGGGCGAAATAGGAAGAAAACCGTTTTGGTCCCTCTTCATCTTGTTCCGCACCCATTTCAATGCGTCATCTTTGGTCACCCGAAGAGGAACTCGAGTATGTGCGGGATGTCTGACATCGGAATGTCATTATTGAGCGTGTTGTTAATGTTGATCATATTGAACGCTTCAACATCGTCCCCCTCCTTCAAGCTGTAGGATAGAATAACATATTATCTTGGGGCGGTTCGGCATACTGGTTCATTATGCAAGCTATGTATGCTTGTATTACTGACTTTTCTCAAGAGAATTTGACATTTACTATGTCAACTAGAGAAGGTCCGATCGAAGTAGACTGTCATTTGATTTCTTCTATCATGAATATAACTATCATGCTTATATGTTTTATGTATCAAGCTTATGCTTTGATTTGCTTTGAATCTTCGATGATCGTGCTGAATCAATCTTACCGATATTTACGAGGAACTTGCAGAAATCCTCAAGCTGAAGAAAGTATATGAGTTTCAAGTGTTGGTTAAAGACTCAACTTTCAAGAACCCAATCGCAATATTGCGGTTCAAGTTCTGTGACCGGAAACATTTAGGAACTCAAGTCCTAATTGAAGACTAAGTTCGATACGTTGAATTCAAGCTTCGAATATCGCAAAAAATAAAGTTGTTGATGTGATCGATAGTTTGATGGTTCACAAGTTTTATCTCACAAGTAAGGTATGAATGACCTATTTTGACCTTAGGGCATGTTACGTTCATTTCATACTTGGTATCGGTCACTTTATAGGTTAATAGGTTGTTTGTTCGACTAGCCCTAGCACTAGCTCGACCAGTCCTAGAATTTTCTTGATAAGTATAGGATTTGTTACAATTTTTCAGAATTTTTGTGTTGGTCCTCGACCAGTCCTGGAAACTACTCAACTAGTCGAGTGAACAGTGCTTGACCGGTCGTGTAGGGGTCGACTCGAATTACAGCAAGCAATCTGGCCCCACTCGACCAATCATGTGTAGTCCATGACTAGTTGAGCAGGCCACTCGACCAGTCATGGAACTAACAAGGCCAGTCGAGCAGTTGCCAAATCTTATCATGCCAGAATTTTTGAAAATCTGTTGGATTTAAGGCCAGTCGAAGCCAACCTAAGGTCAGTCGAGTGAATAGATTTTTCACCTATAAATAGCACTCGAATTTCAGAGTTTTCTATTCAATTCTAATTATTTTTAAGCAATCACTTAGAGAGAATTTTGTGTTCATTCTAATCTATTTTGTGCATATTTTAGATTCTTTATATAGCTCTTGTTATTTGATTTTAGATTTCTATTCCAATCTGATTTTGAAAAGGGATATTTAATTTACCCTTTCTTGAGATCGAAATCAAATCAAGCTAGCTGAGGTTGATTTAAATTAAAAATCATCTAGACATAGAACCCTATACATTTGTAGGATTGAACATTGAATATCTACGTCATCATCAAGTTAGTTTTACCGGGCTATTTCAGAATCTTCATACAAATAAGTGTTTCCTTTTCTGTAATTCCTTTTTGTTTGGTTTATGAGTTAAGCTAGAAAATCTCATTTGGTTTTTCTGAGATCAACCAGAAAATCTCGGAGTGTGGGGTCGTGATTATGAGAGTCCTTTTAAAATACAATTGTGAAAGTTTTAGGTGAACCTTGAAAAACCTATTTAATTAGGGAACGCTAATATCCCGAGGGAATGGATATTAGGAGTGGAGTAGTTGTGTGGCTATTTTCAGACAGTTGGTGTACACACACGAACCACTATAATTCCCCGGTGTTTGGTAGATATTTGATTTATTTCTTTATCATTTTGTAGTTTAAGATTGTGGGATGTATTTATGGATGTGAAAGTTGTAATCTTTATTTTTCAAGCATTGTGTAGTGAATGTTGTAATAGATTAGTTCTTATTTCTTTCACCTCCATTTAAGTTTGAGTTTTTGATACTCACCCACGTTCTAGTAAGGTTGTCCTGCCATAAATCGTAGGTTTATTGGTGTTAGGTTGTCCTTAGAACCAAGTCTGTATCAACCTCTCAATACTTGATTTTAGAGGTTGCTTTCTATTGTGCTATCATTTGTTTATTAAGTCTTTATTTCTGTGCTTTATTTTTAAATTTGACATTGTCTTATTCACCCCCTCTCTAGGATATTTAGCTCGACCTTTTCAAGTGGTATTAAAGAGCCTAATAGCTCGTTTTATTTTTGTTATTTTGATTAAATTCCTGAGCTCATCGATCTGAGCTTTTTAAGATGTCAAATTTTGATAGCCTCTTAATCACTAGGCTTCCAACATTTGATGGCTTTAATTATGCCTATTGGAAAGACATAATGAGGATTTTTTTAAAGTCCATGGATGAGAGCGTGTGGCAAGCCACAATGACCAATTGGACCCCCTCTTACCACTGAAGTGACTAGTATTGATGGATTTAAAATTGTAAAAGTTACACCTTACTTTTCTTGGACTGCTCTTCAAAAAAGTGAGAGTAGTGCCAATGTAAAGGCTTTAAATGCTATTACTTGTGCACTATCACCGGATGAATTCAAAAGAATTATATCTTGTGATACTGCAAAGTAAGCCTAAGATATTTTGGAAATGACACATGAGGGTACAACAATTGTCAAGAAATCTAAAGTTCAAATCCTCACAGTTAAATTTGAGGAAATACGTATGGAAAAAAGTGAAGCTTTTATGGACTTCTATATAAGATTGAATGACATTATCAACTCTATGTGGGGTCTTGGTGATAGGATCCCAGAAGGTAAAGTCTGTGCAAAGATACTGCGCTCGTTGCCTGATCGGTTCAATTCAAAAGTGACCGCGATCCAGGAACTTTGTGATACGGATAATATGAGTGTGGAAGAGTTAGTTGAGTCTCTTCAAACTTATGAGTTAAAATTTAAGGCCCTTAAAGGTAAGTCAATCGCCCTCAAGTCTTCTAAAATTATTTCTCATGAAAATAGTAATAATTTTGATTTAGAAACTTCTGAAGATGATATGGTTCTTTTAGCCAAAATGTTTTACAAGATTTTCAAAAGAAAAAAGAGGGTTGATTTGAAAAAATCTATTAAAAAGAAAAGACCTAGATCTAAAAATTTAAAATCTCTAAAAGACAGTCAATGCTACAACTGCCATGAATATAGTCATATAGCAAACAAATGTCCTAAGAAGGACAAGTCTAAAAAGAAAGGTATGTTGGCCACATGGGATGAATCTTCCTGCTTTGAAGTCTCTTCTAAGTCAGAAGATTCTGAAACCGAGTCGGCTAATGATGTTAAAGCCCTAATGACTCTAGCCAAGATCACTTTCTCAGATAATGATGATTTAACCAGTGAAGAAAATCTGGGTAATGACCATGAAAATGAAGAAGACCTTCAAGATGCTTATGATGCCCTATACAGGAAAAGTTGCAAAATAGCTGTAAAGTTAAAACTTCAGAAAGAAAAGTTTTCAAAACTAAAAGAGAATTTTGATAATCTAGTCTTAGAAAAATCACACTTTCCAGATTGCTTTGAAAAAACTAAGTGCAACTTAGATTTCAAAACGTCCCAAGTTGAAAACTTAAAATCTGAAAATGAAAAGCTAAAACTAGAAATCTCTTCACTTTTGAGTTTGAAGGACACATGGAGGTATGCCTAAGGTGATCCTAAATTAGAAAACTTTTATCCGGATCCAGAAAATGTGGCGATCGATTTAGATTGGGCTATGATAAAAGTATTCCTCCCAAATATAAGAATACATCACCTAAATTTGTTAAAGGGGAGTCTTATAACTCAAAAGGGAAAAGTCTGAATCAAAATAATTCTAAAAATACTAAAACATTTCAGACTTTAAAACCTAAAAGCAACCATATCAACTATAAAAATTAGAATCGTTATCCTTTAGCTAAGAAAATTGTTGACTTGCTTAAGGAGCTCTTAAAATCTAACTTAGTGGGTAGAACTTATAACAACTATAAACATAAGAAGACAAACTATGCTCCTAAACCCAAAATTGTAGTGAAATGGGTCCCTAAGGTTGCTTGTTTGGTTGCCCACATGACTTTCAAGGCTTCGAACCATTCAAAGTGGTACCTAAATAGTGGTTGCTCCAAACATATGACAAGTGACAAAGGTCTGTTCACCAGTCTTAAAGACATGACTGATGGTTCAGTCACATTTGGTGATGGTAGCAACTGCAAAATTGTTGGCCAAGGTACGGTTTAACTCTTTAACATCCCTCTATTTGAGAATGTTTTATATGTAGAAAGTTTAAAACATAATCTATTAAGCATATCTCAAAAATGCGATAATAATCATAATGTAAAATTTACTAACCAAGAGTGTGAAATTTTAAATAAGAATGGTTTTGTAATATTAACTGGTCGCAGAACTTTTGAGAACTGCTTACACAGTCAGTGATTCAAGCTCATCTAAGCTATCGTGTTATGTGGTCCAAACTGATGAGACTGAATTATGACATAAGCGCTTAGGACATGTACACTACCGCAACTTATATAGATTGAGCAAAAGTGAATTGGTAAGAGGTCTACCCAAAATAAAGAAAGTGGATAAAATATGTGACGAGTGCCAGATTGGTAAACAAACCAGGAGTGCTACAAAAAGGTGAACTCCAATGCCACATCTAAACCACTCGAACTTCTCTACATGGATCTCATTGGACCAACTAGAACGGAGAGTCGAGGTGACAATAAGTATATTCTAGTAATTGTAGATGACTTTACGAGGTACACTTGGGCAGTCTTCTTAAGAGAGAAATCAGAAACTCTCCACGAAGTAAAAAGGATACTTAACTGTATCCAAACTGAAAAAGAATCACAAGTCACTAAGATCCGTAGTGATAATGGTTCTGAGTTTGAAAATAGCAGTTTTGATAAATTTTACAGTGATCAGGGAATATCACATGAATATTCTGCACCCAAAACACCACAACAAAATGGGGTAGTGGAAAGAAAAAATAGAGTGCTTCAAGAAATGGCAAATGTAATGCTAAATAGTATGAAGCTTCTTAAAAATCTTTGGACTGAAGCCGTAAATACTGCTTATTATATAATTAACCATGTTTATACAAGAAAATCAAATAGTAAAATGGCTTATGAAATGCGGTTTGATAAGAAGCCTACTATCAAATACTTTTAAGTTTTCGGCAGCAAGTGCTACATCTTGGGTGACCGAGAAAAACTGGGTAAATTTGACACCAAAAGTGATGAAGAGATATTTTTAGGGTATGCTCTGAATAGTTAAGCATATCGGATTCTTAACAAGAGGATTGGTGTAATTCAAGAGTCCATTAATATAGTTATAGATGATCACTTGAATAAACATGTCTTAAGTTCAGAAGATGATGGAGTCCTTTTGTTTGATAAACTAGACTCTTCATCTAGTCAAAATAACACTGAACTGTAGATAGTTAAAGACCATCCATCTGATTAAATCCTTGGAAACCCTCTCACTGGTGTGTGCACTCGTAAACAACTAGAAGATATGTGCAACTTCATGTGCTTTACATCTCAGATAGAACCGGCTAACATAAAAGAAAACCTGTAACATCCCAGATTTTTTTCAACTTGGAAACAGACATCCTTAAGCAATGGGACGATCATAACACCTTATTAACTTCTCAGAACTCAATCCCAAAGTCTATAATCCCCTTTTAACTCATTTCCTTCAAAATCTCACCTTTCAGCACCTTACTTTTCAAATTTTTCAAAGTACTTTCATATTAGATATGAATCCTAAAGTTTAAGTGATGAAGAACAATACTTAAACTAAAATTTACTATAAATAGTAAATAAATAAATAAAATAGGTTTTTGACCATTGACATTTTGGAATCTCATGAAATAAATAAGTTATTTGGATAGACCAGCTTCTCCTATCCCAAAATCATATATTGCACATCGTGTAACTCATTCCGGTTTGTAAAATACACCCGTTTCAAATATTGGGTGGCGAAACCACCACCAGACTCTGTTGTAGATGCAGGTGGCGACGATGTCTACACTGCTGATTTGGATTTCATAGATGAGGAGTACTCCTATGTTCAGCTATCAGGCAGGTCTATGTAGACCATGTACTGATCGACGGGATTACAGGGACTATAAGGATTAGTTGGACATTTACATTTTTGTTTTTTGTAAATTTTGGGACAATACATGTATATATTCAGCCTGGAATCATACTCATACTCAGGGGATTGAGAAACACCTCTATACATTATATACCTATCTTAGTCTTCCGCTTGCTTAACTTAATTATCTCTAGAGTATGATATGTTGTTTTAGTATAATCTCACTCATGTTTAATACTTTAATATGGACAACATTTAAACATCATTATCTATGTTGCATAAGTGATGCATTAGAACTCAGGAGTTGAGCTTTTGCTCGAGCCCCTGATTTTCAGGGCATTACAAGATGGTATCAGAGAGTGATTTGGATTTAACTGGACCTGGATTATGGTAACACATAACGTGCTCTGACGCACTCTGAGTTAGGAGGGGACGATGGAATTTAGAGACGATATTAGGATCCCAAAGTTTCGCCGACAGGTGAGACCGAATACTGTAATTTAGTCTACAACATATCTTCGATCACGTGAATCGGCCTAGGTCACCTCTAGGCCGTCAATCGATGGGTTTGAGTCATTAGTTGACAAATTTGAAACCTGAAACGGATCCGAATGGCGGGAATACGGGCACGTTGGACCACGAAAATGGACCCAAACCAAGAATTTCAGAGCCAAGTAATGAGATAACTAGGACCTTGGGAATGAGAATTTTTATAAAATCTGACAGTATAGGAAATCCAATAAATTAATAACGTGAACCCTAGGACCTCCTTAGCTGGTATAAGCATATGTGAAGTGCTCGAGCGTAGTTAACTTCAAGTTCGGACAACTCAATTTCAATCAGACAACTTTGGATGCTAAGTGATAAAACATTTTCTTGCATTAGAAATGGTATGAAATCATCTAGCATATGAGCAAGTTTGGACAACTCAATTCCAATCAGACAACTTTTGACCCTAAGCGATAAAACATTTTCTTGCATTAGAAATGGTATGAAATCATCTAGCGTATGAGTATAAACTTCGGATTACAACTATTGGATTACCGCTACTCCTAAATTAAGACTAGGCTACTGGTTATACTAAGGAATGTAAAAGACTGACTAAGGAATGTAAAGGACTGATTATGCTAAAATGATTGAAGGATAGACTTAGTTAGTAGGGTTAATTAGGTTGGAGGGAGACCTCATTCCTTTGTCGGATCCCCTTGATACTTATAGGCTTCTTTAAGTATCTGGCTTAGACCCACTACACAACTTTCATTCCGTGTTGACCCGACCACTTACAACCAAACGTTTATTTCTTTCGCCTTTGAGAAGTGTTAAGAATATATAGCTGATAGAGATTTTTTCTTTTTAGGCCTAAGAAATTTCTCAAATGGGCAACAGACAGTTAGGAATAGGGTCCCGAGTCATAGACCATTCTGGCATCCATATCGTGCATATGAATTTAGAAAGATAGTCTACCCGTTAAACTATTTTATTCAAATTCCTTGTGTACTAATAATGTATAGATTATATTACGGTATTAAACCAGACATGATTAAAGAGGGTAGGTAAGTCGGGACCGTAGTAAGAGTCCTTCTTTAGTAGAATTAGGCATCTTGCCACAAACTCACACCCGTCCCTCGAATCAACCACATCACCCATCATTTTTAACTCATTTCTATAACCATAGGTACCAATGCCATAATACACATCATCGATGAAAGGAAAACCAATATATTGAGTGATCGTTTCCCATTTCATGTCAAGGATAGGTCCTAAATTACATCTTGTTCCGACATATGGATCAGGACATAGATTCTTGAGCCTTGAGAAAAATAAATAAATTTTAAGGGGGGTAGAACATTATGAGCCTAATCTAGTTAAGTCAGTCTGTACATCCATTGGATCAAAGTGACGCAGCGGAAGCATGATGGGCCCTTGCCCCACTGGCCCAGGATCGAAGGAAATTGATCTAGGTTAGACGAACGGTTAGGTCGCTAAATGGTTCCTAAATAGGAGCTAAACCTTCCTTAGAATGTCAACAATGAAGTTACTAGAATAACAACAATTAGGGTTTAAGTGTTAATCCAATTCTTAACAATGGGTATGAGCTGAATTACAATAGTTGAGGTCAGTGTATCGATAAATCCACTCGTTAAATACGAACATAATAGAAGCCTTGACCAACTCTATATGATTAAAAACCCTTTTAGGATGATCTATTAAGGTGTTTATTAACCCCTACCTTAGACATAGATTAAGACGAGGACTCTCCTAGACCAAGACGCAAAGGGTGACCTTATAAATAGGAAATTTGAACCTTTTAGTGATGGGCATTCCCTAAGATTTTAGAGTGATCGGACTACGGAGTTACTGAAATATACAACTGCGAAGCATTCGCGGTTTGACCCAATTCTCAATCCTGGGCGACTACCAATGGACTTACTGCTTTGACCGAGCAGAAGGCCAGGATCTACAAGGACTAGGAAGGGATACGATGAGCCTTCTACCCTGGTCAAGTAGGTGATCGATGTATCAGGATCAAGCCCACTACAACCATCTCTCCGTATTGGTTGACCATTAAAAATAAATATCTTACTCTAAATAGATGGGAATCGTCGTTAAGACTCCAAATAGATAAAGAAATAAATTGTAACAAACCATTAGGGTACATGCAAGAGATAAAGAGATAAGTTTTTAAGGGGGGTAGACTAAAATATACCAGACTAGCATAGACAGTATACACCCTACTATGCATATAAACTTGAAATCAATAAAATTTAGGCAAAAGAAATAATAAAATCTTTACTTATTACCCTTAGGTAATTTCAGGGACAAAATTATTTTTAAGAGGGGTAGATTGTAACATCCCAAATTTTTGCCAACTTGAAAATAGACGTTCTTAAGTAATAGGTTGATCATAATACCTTATTAACTTCTCAGAACTTAATCCCAAAGTCTAAAATCTCCTTTTAATCCATTTTCTTCAAAATCTCACCTTTCACCGCCTTACTCTTTAAAATTTCCTAAGTATTTTCATATTAGGCATGAATCCTAAAGTTTAAGTGATGAAGAACAATACTTAAACTAAAATGTAATATAAATAGTAAATAAATAAATAAAATAGTTTTTGACCTTTAAACTTTTGGAATCTCATGAAATAAATAGGTTATTTGGATAGAACAGCTTCTCCTACCCTAAAATCATATATTGCACGTCGCGTAACTCATTCCGGTTTGTAAAATACACCCATTTCAAATATCGGGTGGCGAAACCACCACCAGACTCTGTTGTATATGCTGGTGGCGACAATGTCTATGATGTTGATTTGGATTTCATAGATGGAGAGGAGTACTCCTATGTTCAGCTATTAGGCGGGTCTATGTAGACCATGTACTGATCGACAGGATTACAGGGACTATAAGGATTAGTTGGACATTTACATTTTCGTATTTTGTAAATTTTGGGACAATGTATGTATATATTCAGCCTAGAATCATACTCATACTCTGGGGTTTGAGAAACACCTCTATATATTATATACTTATCTCAGTCTTCCGCTTGCTTAACTTAAGTATTTCTGGAGTATGATATGTTGTTTTAGTATAATCTCACTCATGTTTAATGCTCTAATATGGACAACATTTAAACATCATTATTTATGTTGTATAAGTAATGCGTTGGAACTCGGGAGTTGAGCTTCTGCTCGACCCCCCGATTTTCAGGGCATTACAAGCCCGTACTGACGAAAACTAGATTGTAGCAATGCGAGAAGAGCTTAATTAGTTTGTTAGAAATGATGTTTGGTACTTAGTTCCAAGACCAAAAGATAAACACATTATCGGAACATAATGGATTTTCAAAAATAAGTCTGATGAACTTGGTAATATTATTAGAAATAAGGCTAGGCTGGTTGTACAAGGGTACACTCAAATTGAAGGCATTGATTATGATGAGACCTTTGCCCCAGTAGCTCGTCTTGAATGAATCAGACTATTTATATCCATTGCATGCTTTAAAAAATTCAAAATATATCAAATGGATGTAAAGAGTGCGTTCTTAAACGACGATTTGCATGAAGAAGTGTATGTTGAACAACCAAAGGGTTTTGAAGACCCGAAAGCATGCTAATCATGTCTATCACCTATAAAAGACACTCTATGGTTTGAAACAGGCTCCCAGGGCATGGTACCAGAAATTGACTAAATTCTTATTAAGTCATTACTTTGTTATGGGGAGTGTATATAAAATATTATTTGTTAAGAAACATAATGATCATATACATATAGTACAGATATATGTTGATGACATTATCTATGGGTCTACCCGTGCTAACATGACTGTTGAGTTTGCAGATCTTATGAAATCTAAATTTGAAATGAGTATGGTTGGAGAACTAAACTATTTCCTGGGGTTGCAAGTCAAACAAATCCCTGATGGATTTTTTATCTCTCAAACCAAATATGAACTGAACTTAGTTAAAAAGTTCGGATTTGAGAGTGGGAAAAATTTTGATACCGTAATGAGTACTACTCTAAAACTCTCTAAGGATTCAATAGGTAAGAGTGTGGATCCGAAGTTATATCGCAGTATGATAAGTAGTTTACTTTATTTAACTGTGAGCCAACCTGATATTGCTTTTAGTGCAGGAATTTTTGCTAGATATCAATCGGACCCTAAAGAGTCTCACCTGATTGCTGTTAAGTGCATTTTGTGATATGTTGCTAGTTAAGCTAATCTTGGTCTTTGGTATCCACATGATACCAATGTGCAATTAGCTGGTTACACGGATGCTAATTGGGCTGGTAACATTGATGATCGTAAATCGACCAGCGGTGGTTGTTTCTATGTCAGGAATTGTTTGATTTCTTGGCTTAGTAAGAAATAAAGTTTTGTATCGCTCTCCACAGTTGAGGTTAGATATATTACTGCTGGTAATGCAGGCACTCAGCTTGTGTGGATGAAGAGAATGCTAAGCGATTACAGAATTGCGCAAGAATCTATAATTTTATATTGTGACAATTCAAGCGCAATTAATATTTCTAAAAATCCAATTCAACATTCACGAACCAAGCATATTGACATTAAATATCAATATATTTGTGAATTGGTGGAAGACAAGATAATTTCATTGGAATATATTCAGACCGAGAATCAACTTGCAGACATATTCACAAAACTGCTCGACAAAAAGAGGTTTGCAAAATTGAAATTTGGTTTTGGTATGTGCAATATGAACTGATGATTTGTGCCTATTTGTATCATAATGTATATATTTATTATTTTAAAAGTTTTAAAATTCAAATAGATACAAAATTGTAAATTTTCAGTGGTGCACGACCAGTCGAGTACACACTTGACCAGTCGTGGCTCGACCGATCGAGTATGTACATGACTAGTCGTGGAACTCGGGTTTTACCTTTTATTTGGGAAAAACACATTTTTCTTCACTTTGTTCTTCTTCTCCAACAAGCCCTACCAAGACCAACTCATTTTCGATTCCTCTTCGGTTAGTGTTTCATTTTTAAATTCCTTGCAGATTTGACTTCATTGATGTTCCTTTAACTTGATTTTACAACTTATTTCAAGTTCATGGTGGTTTGAAAGGGTTTCTACCTAAAAATATGATTTCCTTGGAGTCCTTTCTCTCCTTTTTGCAATCCTTATTTTTCTTGAGTTGTTATTACTATGGAAGGGTGAAATAAGAAGAAAACCGTTCATGGTCCCTCTTCATCTCATTTCGCACCCATTTCAATGTGTCATCTTCGGTCACCCGAAGAGGACCCCGAGTATGTGTGGGATGTCCGACATTGAAATGTCATTATTGAGCGTGTTGTTAATGTTGATCATATTGAACGCTTCAACATCGTCCCCCTCCTTTAAGCTGTAGGATGGAATAACATATTATCTTGGGGCTGTTTGGCATATCGGTTCATTACGCAGGCTATGTATGCTTGTATTACTGACTTTTCTCAAGAGAGTTTAACATTTATTATGTCAACTAGGGAAGGTCCGATCGAAGTAGACTGTCATTTGATTTCTTCTATCATGAATATACCTGTTATTGACGACGGTGTTACCATATATACTTTGACCTCTAAACCTTCTGAGAATGCAAAACGTTTGATTACTAAAATTCTTTACAACATGGATGTGGAATGGAACAACGGTATTGTGCTCGGTTCCAAATTTATGTTACTCAGATTCAGGGTCCTTCATCGCATTTTCATTTCAAATGTGTATCCTCGCTCAGGTAACAAGATTGAGTTGACTGCTTTCATGACCCGTATTATGCATTCTGTTTTATCTGGTATCCATATATGTCTTCCTTCTCTTATCTATCATCTTATCATTCAGTTTCGTCTCCATCTCGGTCATAGCGATATTCCTTTTGCTTATCTTATGACTGCCCTAGCTACCCATGCTTTGGTAGCTATGCCTGTTGGAGAAGGTTCCATTTATCTCCGTCCCTTCAACAATTCAAATATCAACAAGATGAACCTGGACCTGAATCCTGGTCAAGTTGATGGGGATGTTGGAGGAGGTGAAAAAGCTGAAGAAGGTGATGCTTTGCCACAAGAAGATGTAAACATGGATGATTTGTTGAATGAGTTAAATTCAGATTCTGAGGCTGATTCTGATTATCAGCCTTCTGATTTTGATGTGAGACTGCGTTGTCTTGAGGAACAGGTGGCTCCGATTCATGTAACCCAACAATCGCATTTCAAATATATGCGCAAATATATGAGGCGCATCAATAGGGGTTTACATCAGAATGATCCATCTATTCCTGCTCCTTCATCAGGATCTGACTAGTTGTTCTATTTACTTTGGTTCTGTATTAACTTCTTTTAACTCTCTTTCCCGTCTGTGAGTTTGGATGATAACTACTTGAACTTCTTACCTCTTGTGACATGCTATTTGATGGTTATCAGATATTTATCTTTTTATCATGTTCTTTTATATCTTATTTACTCCCTTATTATCTACATTTATCATTTATCATCTATTTCTTTCATTGGTCATGTTGTGACAAAAAGGGAGAGAATATTGTGTGGAATAAGCTTAATTTGATATGATGATGTGGATAAGGAGTAATTGCAAATTTTTTGACTAATGGATTAAGGGGGAGAGTTGCTTGGTGTGAACAGATGGTGCATAATTCTTTATTGATTATATGTTATTGATCATTTGTTGACTAAATGGTGTATGATTCTTTGTTGAGCATGTGTTCTTATTGAATATCTATAGCATGACTCGTATGTTTGACAAATCTTGCCGATATTTACGACGAACTTGACGAAATCTTCAAGCTGAAGAAAGTGTATGAGTTTCAAGTGTTGGTTGAAGACTTAACTTTCAAGAACCCAATCGCAATATTGCGGTTCAAGTTCTATAACCGAAAACGTCCAAGAAATCAAGTCCTAATTGAAGACTAAGTTCGATACATTGAGTTTAAGCTTCGCATATCGCAAAAATTAAAGTTGTCGATGTAATCGATAGTTTGATGGTTCGCACGTTCTATCTCACAAGTAAGGTATGAATGACCTAGTTTGACCTTAGGGCATGTTACGTTCATTTCATACTTGGTATCGGTCATTTTATAAGTTAATAGGTTCTTTGTTTGATTAGCCCTAACATTGGCTCGACCAGTCCTAGAATTTAATTACATTTGGATGATTTTATAAGCCACAGAGAGTTTAATAGGGCATGAAGCATAAATAAGTCATAAAGTATAATCAAGTGCCACTAACTGTAAAAATATCCAAACCACAAATCTAAAAATATCCAAATAGGGAACTAGTCCCACCCATACATATGTCCCCTAAAGTGACTAGGGCCCTGGCCCAATCCCCGCGGTCGTCAAGCTCAGTTTAGAAAGATTTACCACATGTCTGGTAGTGCGCTCGCTCCTCCTCATCGTCCACGCCGGCAACCTCCAGTGCTTCCAGCTTCATCAACCCTGCATTTATAATGTGTTCTAGTTGGTGTTTTAGAACACTGTCCCAGGTGGGAGTGATTAGCTAACTCAGTGGTTCCATTAGTTCTAAGTTACACATGTTATTAACCCAATCAACACAGGTAATGATAAAATAAGAAATCAAACATTTCCTAAATACTCTTGTTAAATATGCATATGAAGATATGACATGATGCATGTCCTTTCCAAACAACACTCCATCACACGCAACTCCGACCACCTGTTCACAAATGACAACACTTCCTCATCACGCGACAACCACGCTTGTTCGCCACATTGTAAGCTATTTGCAATGTGGTAAATGATGATGTTAGCCGAGTAGTTATTAAGTTCAATTCATCTAGCATATTGGCGAAGTTAGGATACCGATGTTATATCACGAGTCCTTATCCGGATCACGTGGCTATTGCCACACATAGTGGCTCCTTACTAGTGTCCCTTGATCCAAATTTAGGTACCACTCGTTTATATCACAAATTAATAATTTTAAAGATACCATATGGTACCTAAACGTATGAGGATCAACCCGGTATAGGTCGTCACCCAAACCAAGTATGATCACTCAGTTTCGAGGTTGTAACAGCCCACAACACGCTGCCCCGACCAACTAGAGCGCTATTTTTGAAGCCCGACCAATCCCACACATGGACCCGGATGACATCCCATGCTCGGACCACTGCCCGGACGAACAGTGACTGGGGTATTACAGAGGTGTGGGCTTATCACATAAAACCAAATTACCACAAGGGCTCGTCACCCAATTCCATTCACATCCGTGTTGTTCGAATGATACTCTAGCACGTAGCCATGGGCTGGGTAATTTGACGGGGGTCGTTCGAACAATGGTCTATCACCTCCATCAGTGCTCACTAGTCACTATGGGGAGGCTCGTCACCCCAGCATAGGCCGATAGCTCGGACATGGTGTCCCATACCACCATGCCTGGCTCACGAGTCTTAATTGCTCACTGGTCACTACAGGGAGGCTCATCACCCTAGCGTAGGCCGACAGCTCGAACACGATGTCCCATACCACCATGCCCGACTTATGAGTCTTAGTAGGATCGTATCGCACTAATGATTATGAGTGGACACATCTATTGAGAACATGGTATCCTAGATTCTATTTAGTTGTGTCATACATTGTGAACATACATGATGATTCAGCTAGTGGGTTAATTTGATTGGCCTGGGAGAACTACGACGCAACTGACATTGGGTGTAGTCCGGCTACTGTCGGTCGTCCGTATCCAACCCGGGTCGATCAAACAAGCCTAGGGTGGCCGCCCTAACTTGGGCCTCCCTTTTAGTTCAGGTGGTTAGCCAACTGACCCAACATAATAACAATCCTAGGTATCGCTATGGACTAACCTTATATCACATAATTATAACATAAATTTCACTACGCAACCACTTAGGCATTTCATCGAACACATGAGCATCCATAGGGTGTTATATTCACTAAAGCATTAAATCAAATATGTGGGCATGTATAAAGTAATATAATCACTTAGGCAATAAATCAAGCATGTGAATATTGACAAATCAACACATTTTACCACTTAAACATTTCATCGAACATGTGAGCATCCATATCCAACCAATAACATATAATACAATCAAACATGAAATATGAACATGCTAGTTATTGCAACCCATTAAACGCAAGACATCATTAACTGAGACCCTCAAGGGTCGATAAATGGAAACCTAGAAATAATGGTCCGCACCTTAAGAAGGAATATCCGATTTTAAAGCTCCTATGGTTAGGGATTTGGGAAAAATCACAAATTCCTATATAAACACCAAGAACTATATAAGATTCATGCAATTCATTTTAGAAAGAACCTAGGTTAGGAAGTATGTTTGTTTCTTATCTCTAAATCACAAATGGGGTGGATTCGGCGGAGGAAAATGATCGATGCTAGGGCTTTAATTGGAGGAAACCGATGAAGGGAAGCACTAAAGCTTCCCCACTCCTACTCTCACTCTTCTTCTCTTCTTCTTTCTCCTTCTCTTTCTCTCTTTCTCTCCCTTAGAGGATGTAAATTCATATGGAGAGATGGGGTGCCCAAATGAGGCCCTTATATAGTGTCAGATTTGGTGTAAATGGCCCCAATGGTTGGGTTTTTACTATACTAGCCCTATGGGAGAGTTTTTTTAACCTCTACGGCCCATTATAGGGTGTACATATCGATATACAGCGCATGATAGTTAACCCTAATGATGATCTACGAATGGATATGATTGGTCCGCCATTTGGATGTGTCAATCAACGGATATGATTAGAAGTCTGTTTAACGGTCACCGATAGTCGATCGAGGTCGCGGCTATACGGATATGAGCAAGGAAATATCATTAATCGGTACTCCAATTTTAGTTGTGGATTGACAGTCTGAAAGCCACAACTTCACAAAAGAGCAGAATGTCTATTTCACTTAAGTTTTAGATTTCGGCCTAAAGGATTCCCGTGTTGCAAGCACTTAGCTTTCGGCCCAAGTTGAGCCGTTCTAGGCACTTTCTTAGTTCGCTACTCGACATGGACGTCAAGCCCAGTGAGACGGACATTATTATATAATTTCGAAACTAGTGGCCCACTAACGAGTGGTCTAGAGCTTATTCAGAAAATTGGGACATTTCTGGAATGAATTAGGTATCAAGATTTCTTGTGCGCAATTATTAGGATTTGAATTAGCTAAGTTCGTAATGTGACCTATTTACAACCAATAGAAATGAAGATTCGATTATAATAACTCTAAACCATCGATTCTTAGGCTAAAAGGATATTGACTCAGTTTGGTTTGTTAATTAAGATCCGACCCTTAGTTGTCACAACTTTTGGCATGTCTTTATTTAGTTACGGTCATCTCAATTAGTCAGTGATAGGTCAGCTAGAATCGGACCCTACATGAACAAATCCCAAGGCTAAGCTCGATGTTTAAGTGATCAGGTAGATTCATTGGTCTTTTACGGTCGATCAATCCTATTTGTACAGTTCTTTATCGGTACCAGCCGCGTATAAGCCCATCTCGAGTGTCGAGGGTCAGTAAGTGATGACGTGACTAGTTATAAACAAGAAAATTTAAGGATTTTTGAAATTTTCAAAATAGCAAAAATTCGGGGTGTTACATAAGTGTTTCCTTTTCTGTATTTCCTTTTCTGTATTTCCTTTTTGCTTGGTTTATAAGTTAAGCCAGAAAATCTCATTTGGTTTTTTCTGAGATCAACCAGAAAATCTCGAAGTGTGGGGTTGTGATTGTGTGAGCCCATTTGAAATACAATTATGAAGGTTTAAGGTGAACCTTGAAAAACCTATTTAATTAGTGAACGCTAATATCCCGAGGGAGTGGAGTAGTTGTGTGGCTGTTTTCAAACAATTGGTGTACACACACAAACCACTATAATTCTCAGGTGTTTGGTGGATGTTTGATTTATTTCTTTATTATTTTATGGTTTAAGATTGTGGGATGTATTTGTGGATGTGAATGTTGTAATCTTTATTTTTCAAGCATTGTGTGGTGAATGTTGTAATAGATTAGTTCTTATTTCTTTCACTTCCATTTAAGTTTGAGTTTTTGATACTCACCCACGTTCTAGTAAGGTTGTCCTGCCATAAACTGTAGGCTTATTGGTGTTAGGTTGTCCTTAGAACCAAGTCTGTATCAACCTCTCAATACTTGATTTTAGAGGTTACTTTCTATTGTGCTATTATTTGTTTATTAAGTCTTTATTTCCGCACTTTATTTTTAAATTTGGAATTGTCCTATTCATCCCCCCTCTAGGATATTTAGCTCGGCCTTTTCAAGTTTGATAGGAGAAAATGATGGAATGGAATGTTTATGAAAAAAAATGATAAATAACTGGCTAAGGTTTCTTGTGGACTTACTCCGATTATATCGGCAAGCCTCAGAGCATACTCCTGCCAGTTAGATGCGAGAAAACGATGAAATGTAATGTAATGCTGATGTATGTACGGAGTAATGAGGTTGAAAAGGGAATGAATACTGCACAATACTAATACTCTGCTTTGATTAAACCGATCGAAGCTTGAATGGTTGGATGAACGGTAGTATCGTAAGGCTAAATTGAGTGACTCATATTTGAACTTAGATGGCTCAAGAGACTTAGACTTTGGCTAGGTTGAGCTAGACCAGGGTTGGACTCTCCATCTCTCTCACTCTTACTCTTCTTGGTAGAGGGATGACTATATGGCTAAATCCCTAAGGGATGAGAAGGCTTTCTGTAATGCCCTGGATTTTTGTCAGCTGAGAATCAGATGTCCTTGCAGAATACATTTGATTTTAGGACTCGAGTGAATGTTCGTGTGTGTATTCACACATGTTTGGGACCAAAAGGAGTGACTTTGGATCCACTAGCTAACTGAGTGAAATTTGAGAATTTTGAAGAATATGGGCAACAAGGTTCGGTTGCACCGAGCAAACTGAGGCAATTGGGGTAGCATTGCTTGGTTGCACCAAGTAAACATCGAACAACTGAGCAAATCTCAACAACAGGGTTCGTTTGCACTGAGTGGGACTTGGTGAAACCTAGTAACTTTGTTCCGTAATATTCTGCATGCTCGAATTTTGACAGTTTCAGTGTACTAACTTTAAAAAGTCATATTTATTTTTTTACAAATCTAATTGAGGTGATTCAAAAGCCATATTGAAGCTTGATGAGTCTAGTTTTATGAAAAAATAAATAATAAATAAAAACAAAACTTAAGATATGTTAAGTTTAGGATGTTTTAGAAACTATACTAAAATCATTGGTTTCAGGCAATTAGTACTCCTAGATTTTTTAGAATTTTTCTGGAACTCAAAATGAGATGAAATTTGGTAGGAATAAATCAGACTTAATGATAAACTACTATAAAAATTTTAAAAATAATTTCTCTTGTAAAAATATTAAAACATTATAAGAAATAGACCTATTGAAACTGAAAATTTTCTACAACTACACGTTGTCGACGTGTCGTGCATATCTTTTTCATCTTAGAGTTTTTGTTCTCGATGTCTTCTTAGGAATTACTTCTAATCATATTAGGAATTATCCTATATAATTAAATTAATATTTTCTATTTTTTGGTATATTTTAGTAATTCAGATAGCTTTGAGTATAGTTGAATTATGGTTTTGGATTAGGGTGATTAGAGCCGAATTACCATTTTCACAAATTACCTGTAACGCCCTAAAAATCGGGGGTCGAGCGGAAGCTCAACTCCCGAGTTCCAATGCATCACTTATGCAACATAGATAATGATGTTTAAATGTTGTCCATATTAGAGCATTAAACATGAGTGGGATTATACTAAAACAGCATGTCATACTCCAGAGATAATTAAGTTAAGCAAGCAGAAGACTGAGATAGGTATATAATGTATAGAGGTGTTTTTCAATCCCCAGAGTATGAGTATGATTCTGGGCTGAATGTATACATGTATTTTCTCAAAATTTACAAAATATGAAAATGTAAATATCCAACTAATCCTTATAGTCCTTGTAATCTCGTCGATCAGTACATGGTCTACATAGACCTGCCTGATAGCTGAACATAGGAGAGCTCCTCCTCGTCTATGAAATCCAAATCAGCAGCGTAGACATCGTTGCCACCTACATCTACAATAGAGTCTTTTTGGTGTTTTAAAACACCATCCCAGGTGGGAATGAGTAGCTAATTCAATGGAAATATAAAACAAAGGTTAACTTGTTATTAATTCAGTCAAGCAGTAATGATAAAGTAGTATAACAATCATGTCCTAAGTATTCTTATTAATGTAGAGATGATATGCTATAATTATGCATGCCCTCGCCTGCACTCCCTCAGTGACATCATCTCACGGTGGTGCATGCAATACTCCCGCTGTAGTCAACTCCATCGCCAAAGGCACATGCAATGCGGTGCATGTGCGTGTTAGCCAAGTTCTTAATTAGACCTATTCATACAGCAGGTTTGGGAAACTAAGGTACCTCCCTTTATATCATTTACTCAAATAATGATCCATCTAGGGTCGTCAATCTTAGTTAATCACATACGATAGGCAAGTTCGAGAGTTTACACTCTAGGTCACTACGAAAGGCTCGTCACCGTCAGCGTAGGCCTATTTTGTACTCGAGGTCACACCACCAACACCCTACCAACTAGCAGTTTATTTTCAAAGGCTCATCATCAACCCGATTGGGGACCACAGCCAGGCTGCGCTGGGGTAGGGCGACCGCTCGAATACAGTGTCCCATACCAACGTATTTGGCTCACGAGTTTGGGTTGTTCACTGGTTACTACGGGGAGTCTCATCACCCTAGTGTAGGCCGACAGCTCGACCACGGTGTCCTATACCACCATGCCTAACTCATGAGTCTTAGCGAATCATGGTACCATAGTTGAAATGGGTTTTACATTGGTAAGTGGTACCTTAGATTCAAGTAGTAGTATCCATATATGGTAAACATACAATAGGCCAATCAGGTTATTCGACAAGTTTGATTGGTACGAGCGCACGCTGAATTAATCGACATGGAGTGTATAAGTACTCCACGTGGCTTGACCATTATCGACAATTACCATATGACTCGGATTCATTGAACGTATCTAATGTGGCAAAACTAGTTCGACCACTTAATCGGGAACCGTTATCGATTGCCTGGACTAGGTAGTAGTCCCCAAACGTACTCAATTACAATAGGTATTCACATGTGATAGGCATAACAACATTTAACAACAATTTAAATATAAATTCCATTTGAGCATTTTAACAAACATATTGAACATGTTATTATACATATGCATTTCATCTATAAATCACGTAGTAGCAATTTAGATTACATCAAGGAAACTATAAATACTGATAAGGTAGTTGAGAATCCCATCTCAACACCCTTACTAAATACAATTCGTCAAGAAATTTCTCATTTAGACATTTTATTAAACACTTAGACTACACATTCCTTTATACATAGACTAAATTAATTACGACATATATTATGGCAAATCCTTTCACAAAGGAGTTGTCATACATACAACAATCATGTGTTCTAGGTTAATAGCCATGGCAAGCACAAATCATGATTTCATATTCATTCGAACATTTCAACAAGCACATGGAATGCATCATATATTTACATAGTTCACACACATGTATAAATTCTCGAATATATTGTAACTAGGATCATATGGCAGCAATCAAGTCAGACATAAATCATTAGCTGACATTGAAAACCTTAAAAACCATAACCTAAATGTTTATAATCCGCACCTTTCATCGGTAAACTCGTATCGAACTTAGTTTGAACACTACGTCATTGTCTATCGCACAACTGCTACTTGAATCATGAAATAGATTAGCTATTTTGTCGATTACTCTATTTGGATTCCTAAATCAATATTAGGGTTAGGATTTCTTACCCAAATCGAAGTCAGAATCGACAGTATGGTGGGGTGGCGATTTGGCATGTGGAGTCGTGGAAGTGAATCCCAGTAATGATCTCCCTATCTCTCTCTCTTCTCCTCACTCTTTTCTCTTTTCTCTCTCGTAGGGTTAGAGAATTAGTATGGAATGAGAGAGGGGTGGGTTAAGGCCCTTATATAGGCATGCCCCCAAGGTCATAGTATACTTAGGTTATAGCCAAAGAGTGGCCGTTTCGGGCTAACGGAGCTTATCTGGAGGTCCATTTCCTGTATACGGTCTGGTAAAAGTTTCCTGACAATGGATTTATGTCAGGTTAAGTTTTTGGTCCGATCGGATTTGTAGATTGACCGCGGAGGACCAGTTTCAGTTCAACGATCATCGTCTCTTGATCAGGGCCACAAGTGTACTGACATGTGTAGGAAAATTTTCCTAATTAGAGGGTGTAGTTAGGTTAGAATCTGACGGTCTGAAACCTTAAATTTGGCCTGCAAGTGAACGGCCCAAATCACTTAAGTTTGAGTTCATTTTTTAAAGATATTCGTGTTTCTCACACACTTCGCTCCGGGCTCAAATTGTGTGTTTCTGGATACTATTTGGACTTCATTTCCGATGGTTGTCAAGCCCAGTAAGGCGGTCATAACTATATAATTTCACGGTAATTGGACTTTCGAAGCGCGGTCCAGGTCCGATACGAAGTTTCAACGTGCTCTCGGGAGCAACTGGGTTTTGAAATTGATCCTAGGTTTCTAGGAAATGTTGGGTCAATGATTCTAATGGTTTTGGGTCTTGCGGTTTGTATAGAAAGTGGTTCGAGCTAATTCCACTGATTACTTAGTTTAGTACTTAATCAATTTTCATCTAATTTCTAAAGGATTCGGTCCTTAGTGATTTCTGCCTGAGGTGGTACTCGGGTCTTTGTTCGAATTTTTTTGAGATGTTACACTACCAGTAGGCCACACTATGAACTTAGATAATCCAAACCCTAGTCATTGCATACAAGAAATCTCCCTACACAATTCATTCAAGAAATGCCCTGATTATCCAAATAAGTTCTAGACCGCTTATTAGTGGGCCACTAGACTCAAAATTATAGAATAATGATCATCTGACAGGGCTCGACGTCTATCACGGATATCGAGCCAGGATAGTGTCTAGAATCGTTCAACTTGGACTGAAGGCCGGGTGCACGAGATGTGCAAATGCCATAGGTAGAAACCTGAAGTTTAAGTGAATTGGGCTCTCTGCTCTTTTGCAAAGTTGTGACTTTCCAACCGTTGGTTTTCAACCAAACTCGATGTGTGAGTTAAGGATATTTTTCCACACATATTCGTATAGCCGCGGCCCCAATCGATCATCGATGGTCTTCCATCGCAAGTGGGGCCCACATGGATAATCGGAGCATTCGATTGCCACCCGATTGTATACAAGCATAGATCCTATAGTGGGGCATCTTTCCTCTAACATGGATAAGCTAATGGGCCCTAGGAAGGACCCTGTAAATCGAAAACATTCCCCTCCAGGGTTAGTATAATGAATAATGGGCCATTGGGGCCATTTTCATTAATTTTGGTACTATAAAAGAACCTCATTTGCACTCTCCCTCTCCCCATACGAATTTTTACAAAGCCAAGGAGGGAAAGAGGAGTAGAAGAAGGGAGGAATGAGAGAGATGGTGGGACCTAGTGCCGGATCACACCATCCAATCCTCGTGCTAGACGGATTCGTGCAAGACATCATCTCTATTCCCGGTCTCATGTCTTCGACGAATGAAATCCAAAAATTTTGGGTTGGATTCTCCACTCCCTTACTAGGTAAGAGGTTTTCCTACATGTCTTTCCATATCTTTCTTTCATTTATTTCATTTTGAGCCATTAGGGTTAGAAACCCCCTTTTTATTTCCTTCGATTATCACAAACCCTAATGTTAAGGTTGAGTATGTTATGATTTTAAGGCATATGTGCGATCATTCTAATCGAGTTAGTTAAGCCACAATTCATTGTTTAATATTTAATTATGACTAAATACACATCATTAATGATAGTCTTATACTTTAATTTATGTTTGGAGCATTTTCCCCAAATTCCCGACACTAGGACCGCATTCGAGTCAAGGATTTTGACTATAAGGTGAAGATCTACCCCCAAGCTTCTACTTCACATTTTAGAATAATTAGATGCATTTATTTTCTATTTAATTGATAACATACTCGATGAAATACTTGAAGGATATGAAACTCTGAATATTAGAATTTTTTTTTATGTTGAATGCTTACGAATGCTAATATGATTGAATTGTGTTGTGGCGGTGGATCGTGCTTCGTAAATTATCTACATATATGGATAACTTGCTTTAGGGAGACTATCTTAAGCATATATAGCTGACTAGATTTGAACATGGATGATCGACAGGAGTTAAAGCTACACGGGATGCTTTGCACCCAATGCCGGTTTGCCCGGGGTCCTCCATAGTCGATCGCATCAGTCTAATGCAAGCTCGATCATTTTTTGTGCTTGGTGATTATAAGTACAGAATTTTTGATTTAGTCTACTCATAACCATTGATGTGTTATGATCCCCAAAGACTCTTAAGCCGAGCATGGCAGTATGGAAAACTATAATGCCCCGGTTTTCGAAACCCGAGTATATGACTCGTTTTCTAAAAACCCTAGTGTTAGCCTTTAAAATCCAGTCTAAATTTGAAACGCTTATCATAAATCAGAGTTTGTAGCAAATGTTAGCGGAATAAACCATGCATTATATAAAAACATTTTAATCATCACAAAATTTCAGATGTAGCGCCCATACAGGACTTATTCATTCACTATCCACTCGAGCTGGTGGTGTAACTATTTGTTACGTGTACCTTCACATGGCCAGAATTTCAGTTGGGCACGCAACTAACCTGAGATCAGGAGTTTACCATATTGAGTTTGACTATCCAAATTTATGTATGGGACTGGTTTGGATAGAAGTCCCTTGTGATGGACCCCGTAGCCTGTGATACTACGTATTATCATCCCAACCTCACACTCCAGCTTGGTCATTTCATTAGCATCGCATATTACATCTGCAGGCATATGAAATTTTGGGTTGTTATGTTTTCTGTACTTATATGGCCTAGATGAACTTAGCAGGATTTACATATTGCATTGTACCCTCGGCATCTGATATTTAGCTCTCTATGACTCCTCATTTGCATAGTTGATCTGTATTACGTACTCTGATATTGTATGACTCATGGACTTGTCAATATTTTCACTTACTCTGTTATCGTATGATTCATGATCTTACCAGTATTTCAACATTTTATGATTATGGCATTGCATTAAATACTTGGCACTTATCTTGTGCACACACTTTCACTACCCTCTAAGCTTTCTATAAGCTTATGCACGATAAATGTGTGCAGGTGGCGTTAGGTTGCAGCAGCGTTGAGCTTAGAGCATGCAGCTGTCATCTAGAGTTTTGATTTTTAATATATATATTTCCCTTTCAACACTGTATTCAACTGTTTATATTAGTGGATATGCGATGATGATGTTGCCTTTGTGATTTGAGTAAACTTGTGGTTATGCTTATTACGAGTTAAATGTACACTGGAAAATACTCATTGTAAGATCCCAAGATCGGAATCTGGTGTATGGACGCTAGGAGCCGAGAATGGGGTACTACGGAGGCTGTCGGCATCGGATTCGGTGATCGGGAATTTTGTGAGCCAGGTTTCTAAGTTTGGAGCGTGACAAACACTTTCTATGGTGTGTTCCACCTAAGATTAGGATCTGCTTCATTTTGGTTAAATGTCTTAAAATGAGCTGTAAAAATGAATAGACAAAGTGGATACAAGGTAAATACATCACATTTGACTTCAAAGTTAGAGATCCGCCGACCTCGATGCATCCACCACTTTTCCTATGGTGTGTTCCCCTTGAGGTTAGGATTTGCTTCATTTTTGGTGTAGTATGTTAAAATGAGCTATCAAAATGAATGGATGGAGTGGTGCAAGGTAAATACATCACACTAGCTAGACCAAATTTAGGATCAACCTGCAAAACAACTTTAGATTTAAGGAATCAAAAGATTCTTAATTTTGATTGACTCATGTGGTTTGGTATGTGACCGTATATTTTGAATAAGTGTCTCGGTTATGGAAAAATGAAGGTGTTAGGTGCACTTTTCCGCCCGTGTAATGTGTAGCTTCTACTTCATGAGGTTTATTAGTTTTTTATTTTATTATTATTTTAATAGAGTTTCACCAGTATTACATAGGGGTGCACACGGTTTGGTTCGGTTTAGTTCTGGGGTGAAACCGGAACCGAACCGTTCCTTACAGTTCCAGGATTTTCGGAATCGGAACCGGACCATTATCACCCTAGAACCAAACTGGAACCGGACCGTGAAAACCAATTGGGTTCCAGATCGGTTCCATGGTTCTGGGCTTTTTATAATCTGGCCTAGTTGCATGTTCTATTTAATAATTTAGCCCGTGTCCATTCGTGTTGTGATCCACTTGATGAATGATTTAGATATTGTATATGGTGTGAAAAAATACATTTATGAAAATAAGCAAAGGGTGCATTGTAAACCATAAATCATGAGTCAAATATACAACTAAAATATATTGTAAGCTCACGGTTCCAAGTTCAGTTCCACGGTTCGGTTCCAAGTTCGATTCCACGGATCGGATCCACAATTCGGATTCACGGTTCGGATCACGGTTCGATTCGGTTCTATGTACCCCCAAACCAGAACTGAACCGAACTAAACGGTTCTTTAATTTTTAGAACGGAACCGGTGCACTCTAGAACCAGACCAAACCAGACCATTTGGTCGGTTTTGGTCCGGTTCCATGGTTCTACTGGTTCGATGTGCACCCTTAGTATTACATCTAGCATTACTGCACAGGGTTTAACCCTTGGGTAGGCAGAAAGTATACACTCCTATTGTGCAAGGTTGAACTCCCAGGTAGGCAAAATTTAAAAAAGAGAGGGAAGAATATGAATGAGAGAGAAGTATTGTAATAAACAAGAGAGTTCATGTATTGTAATAAACAAGAGAGTTCATGTGAATTATCCTTGTCTTTGGAGTGTGTAGAGTGGGATGCATGTTGATTTTGAGATGTGGGAAGAAAAAGGGAAAACAAACACCCGTTTTCTACATAATAGATAGTAAGATAACTCCTATTCCAACTGTACTCTTGTCCTTTAGTGTTTGATAGTGGATGTCTCTTGAGTGGGACAAAATGTTGGTGCAATCGAAAGCTCGGCCAAACCCCGTACAAACTTAGGCACATTAAGAAACTCCTCCCTTCATTTATTGCTCCTCCCATAGCCTTCTTACAACCATAGTGGCCAACCTCCTCCTTCACCATTCATTGATGAATCCCTCCCTCAAAGGCTTGTTGTGATGCAGTTTATACAGACATGGATAGGTGGTCCTTCAAGAACCACGTATGCTATAGGCTCATAAAAGTTGATGTCATGGCCCAGTAGTTGGAAAATCAAAAGGGCAACCTATGGATGAAGGCCGCTACATGGACATGCAGTCCTTGAAAGATTCCTCGTCAGATTTGACCTTTTTTCCACCGGTTAGCTACCACGTAGGGGTCGACCTTCAAGGGTTCTGGGAGTGAGGATGTACGACTATGATTTCCTTCTCATTGGGTTTGAATCGATTGGATCTCGTAGTTGTATCTAGGAGGTGCATGCATCCTATCTAATTGTCATTAGAGTGTGGGAAATGTGACTTGATCGTAGATGTGTTCGGCCAAATCTTTTGGATAACTTGGACTATAGACCGTTATTTGGTTCCAATGAGCTATGGGGCTGCTGATCTGGACCATTGACTATCCTCAGGTCAGGTCAAGGACACTTTCCTACCAATCTAGCTGAGTTTGGAGATCTTTTACATTGGTTGAAAGTGGTTTTATCAAAGTGATGTATGTTCAGACGGTTTGGGAGGTTCGAGTGGTTGGATCAAGGTTACATAGGTTAGGCTTTTGATCTATTAATCTTATCCATTAGTTGAGTTGATGCAGTTTTCGGCTCACCCCCCTTTCAGCACTTGAGTACCTGGTGCTTGCATAAGAAGAGGACAAAGGAGACCCTAGCTAGTTTAGGGGACCCTCCGATGCCTAAGTCAGGCCTGGAATCTGGGTCTAATAGTAAAGGTTTAGGGGTGAGAAATGGATGTGTTTTTCATACCTTTTACCGTGGGTAGATCATCTATTTATAGAGGCAGCGTAATCCCGTGGCATGTAGAACTTTCCCTGAAGGGATTGATCGATATCTTTTAAGGATTTTAAGATCTTTGATCCCATAGATTTTTGGGATCGGAGTTTATCCTCTGAAGATCTTGAAGGGAGATTGATCCACCTTCTTGACTCGGCTCTAATTCCATAGGAGGTAGTAATAGTCGAGATTTGGTTGACCGAGGTTCGGTCAACCGTTCAATGATCTTGGATATCGGTATATTTGGACGGCTTACGCTAGGCATCTGACTAATGGCTGACCCATGGCCGACCTTCAAGATAGCTTGAGCTGATGCAGGGTCAAGGCCCGGTTTATAGCCGATCGATGCACAGAGTTGGCTTGAAGTCACCTCTGAAAGACCTCTTGAGTGTCCATAAAGGTGTATTGGCCTCCGTGGAGGTCTCGCCCTTTGGCTCGGGACATGTAAGCCCCGAGCAGGCTCAGCGCCTGGTAAGTTCGAGCCATGTCTCTCCTTTCGACGTTCTGGACATGTGGGCATCGGTTAGGCTCGGCTCCTGAGGAGTCCGAGCCATGTCAATATAGTTGGTTCACTCCATAAGCCGACTCATTTGACTTGTCATATTTTTCCCCAACAGTGAGCCCCCTACTCCTTGTGCGAACCTGTTAAGGCCATGGAGTAGATCGGTGTTGGGTTGGATTATGCATGGTTCGAGCTTATGATGAAGCGTTTAATGCTGGTATGACGGTTAGCTCGAATACCGAAGTGGGCTACCTCGTCCTGAACACGTGTCGGTTTAGTTCTCGAGGCTGCACGAGTGAGAGGTCGTCTTCTCAGCAGCGAGGTGAATGAGCGTTGGACGCGTGGTAGGGCATTTGATGACAGATCCATACGGCGTGTGGCGTGACGCCACGTGTCGGACTGGAGAGTCTAAAGAGGCGTCGAGTCGGCTTCTCATTTAATGCATGCGCTACATGGCGCAGCTATAAAAGGAACGCCCTAGCCTTCGAATAGTCCTCATTTTCACACATCTTCTTTTCTGCTCTCTGCCTTTCGCTTTCTCTACCCTCTTTGCGTTTTCTGGTCGTCGTTGCAAACTCCGGTGAGCATTTTTCTCCCTCCCTTTCATTTAATTTTGAACAACGTTAGGCTCTGTAAGCCCTCAAGAGGTAGTGTGCAGTGACGAGGGTGGAACAAGCAGCTTCAGGGCCGCTTCAGAACCACCCACGCTGCTGGCGGAGATGGTGGCCGGTGTTGATGCCGCATTTAGGCATTCGTAGAGGGTGATGGAGTCCCCAGCACAGAGGTAGGTGGCATCTGCTGGGGCATTTGACTCGTCTCTTAGGCAGGGGGCAGTGATAGAAACTGCTCCAGGCAGGCCCAACCCTCCTGCTGTGGACGAGGATGATGAAGCCGATGAAACCGCGGTTGAAGAAGCCGCGGCTGAGAAAGGGTCAAGGGGGCCAGTACCCTCAATTTTGACTAAGGACAACCTACTTCGGATCTGGGTCGGATATCATATCCCTAACTCTATTGGCCTTAGCCTCCCTCGGTCGAATGAACTGCCCGACCAACCCCCTCCTGGGACGATCGCGATTTTTCAGGTCGCAATGCAGTGCGGCCTCCGTTTACCACTACAAGAGATCGCTCGGCGTCTTATGGGCTCTCTTGGTTTACCTCCGGGGCAGATAGTTTCGAACAGGTGGAGGGACTTGTTCAGTTGTGTCGTCCTATGAGCTGAGATGGATCAGCAAGAGCTGACCATTAACGAGTTCCTCCATTTGTACCAAGTGCGACCAAATCCTCAGCAGCCCGACTGCTCTTGGTGAAAGAAAGGAGAAGCCCTGATAACCGACCCTCCTTCCTCCAACAAACACAGGAGGGATCGGTGGTTCTGGGCCTGCGGTCGCTAGGAGATGGTCGGGTCAGAGCCATTCATACCTTTTGTTTCATGGGCTTTTTCCGAGCCAGGTGACTTGGCGTTTATTATTTTTCCTTCTTAGTTGGCTGAATCTCTTTAATGTGTCCACTGACCGTTTATGCTCCTTTAGACGTCCCCAAGTATCATCCAGGAGTTGGACCGAGCTCAGAGGCTCGAATCAAGGATCTGAGGGCGTTGGATCTGGAGACGAGGTCTTGTAAAAGACTTCTCCAACCAAAATGCCTTTTTTAGGCAGGCTTAGACTTGGTTCCGACAAGTACGACCCATAGCTGAGCATTAGTACTTGGCATAATTTCTTTTTTGTTTCGTTTGATGAAACTTATTGTATCTCGCTTCTGACGCAGAGATGTCTGAGGCTCGGCCAATCCTTTGTCCCCCTTCCAAGATGAAGGCTCCTCCTCGGGGCAAACCTTGGGTCGACACTCGGCCCTTGAAGAGGTAGAAGGTAATCTCCAAGAGCCAAGGGAAGGCTGCCCCTCCTCCGACCGTCATAGAAGTCGCGGACGAGGGTACGGAGGTGGCGGAGGTGGTTCCACCCGAGCCTCAGGAGGTTTCCGAGCCAGGACCTATTGCAGAACAGGTCTTTGAGAGGAGAGAGGAAGGGGAAAGGGATGAGCCCCCCAGCAGGGAGGCGGTCGAGGGAGAGAGGATGGACTTCCTTTAGAGCGTCGAAGGGATCCTCCATTGGGCGAGTTGCCAGAGGACTAAGGAGGATTTTGCTGGCCTCTTCGAGTCCTCCATGGAGCGGACGCTCGCCAAGATGACAAGGATGCTCCTCAAGGTAAAGAACAAAATATTTTGTTCTTCATTCGGCTTCTCTATTCGATGGTAATTTGTCTCCTTTTTTTATTTTATGTAGTTCACACCGTGTGCGCTGAGGGCCCGCGCCGAGCTGTCCAAGGTAGGGCTATACACAAACCGGGCTAACCCAATTAACTCGCTCAACTCTGCCCGAAAAAGCTCGACTCGGCTCGAAGAAGCTCGACTCGGCTCGACCCGGAACTGAGTTCGGTCCGGGATGAGCCATTTTCTTCAACTCGAAACTGAGTTCGGGCCGAGTTCGAACAGGTCCCAGTTCGGCTCGACTTGGTCCGAAACCCGACTCGGTCGTTTACATATATATATATATATATATATATATATATCCTAAATCCTTACCCTAACTATTTGAGACAGAAGTGAGAACGCCGCCTGACCCTAAACCCTAAAACTCTCTATCTCTCTCAATCTCTCTCTCCCTCTCTAATCTCTCTCTCTCAATCTCTCTCTTTCTCGTCCCTCTTGTCTCTCCCTCTCTAATCTCTCTCTCTCAATCTCTCTCTCCCTCTCTCTCAATCTCTCTCTTGACTTCTGGGATAGTTCACCCCTCATCTTTGAAGTGACAGTGACTCATCCACCTCACAGGTGTCATAGATTTATAGCAATTCTCGTGGGTCCCTTTGTAGATGGAGTAGGTCTGAAACTAGCCCGAACTCGCCCAATTGCTGATCGGGCCGAGTTCGGGCTGGACATGTTAGCTCGGTGACCGGGCCAGGCCGGGTTCAGGCTGGGTTTGACCGGTGACCGGGCCGGGCTGGGTTGAGCCCAGTTCGACTTGGTTCGGCCCGATGTACACCCCTAGTCCAAGGCCAACAAGCGCGCGGATGATGTAGAGGCTGGCTGGCTACCGCCGAGGCTCGTGTTGCCACTGTAACAGCCGATCTGGCATCGGTAATAGCGTCCCTTGATGAGGCCATGATGGAGAATACTCGTCTGGCCTCACGATTGGAAGAGGCTAGGGCGACATACGATAAATGCTACGCCGAGTACGTCTGAGTTGTGAGGTGGCGAACCGGATCAAAACGGAGACCAAGGCCGCTCTTGTCATTGTGCATGATAAGGCACGGGAGGAGGGATGGGCGGAGGCTGTGGAAGCCTTTCTCTCGTCCCAATCTTTCATGAAGGAGCGGGATCGTCTCTACCGAGACAGTTATGCTGAGTGCGTGAAGTTGATGAGGGAGAGCTTTCCTCAGCTCGACCTCTCTAGCTTCGATAAGAGCGGATCGAGATCCGGTGACTCGAGCGTTGAGGGGGATGCTAATCCCGAGGTTGAGTCGGCTGCAGCTGGTCCTTCGGTGGTCGTGGTTGATCCCGAGGCAACTTCCGAGGCTGCTCCTGAGTTGGCTCCTGATGAGTCGTCCGAGCCATAAAGTTGAATTTGCAGAGTAAAATTCTTTTCTACTCCCCTTTTTAACTTCAAGCATGCCTAGCGCCAAGCTTGAGAGCATTTGCAACCCCGGGCACCGCTGACCCTCGACACTTATGCATTTTGCGCCTTTCCTTCTCTATTAATGTAATAGCGATGTACATGATGATGTGTTCCTGATGTAAATCTTATTCTGATCAATGAATACACTTTTTCCTTGCATTCAATTGTCTGACCTACATGGTTACAAATTATTTGCATGTATAACAGTAGAACTTAAGCGACACTTTTTCTATTTACTGATTTAGGGATAGTAGAACTTGAGATGCTCGACATTCCAGGGATGAGGCAGTAGTTGGCTGGTTAAGTCTTCCAGTCGATATGTGCCAGGTCGGATGGTGTTTACAATCACGTAAGGTCCTTCTCAATTGGGCCCCAACGTGCCTGCACCGACCTCCTTAGTGTTATGAAATGTCTTTCGAAGGACCAAGTCTCCAACTCAGAATCTTCTTACTTCAACTCAGGCATTGTAGAATAACGACACTTGCTGTTTGTGGATGATAGTTCGGAGTCGAGCTTGTTCCCTACGTTCTTCCAGGAGATGGAGGTCGAGCGCCAGGAGTTCTTTGTTGTCTTGTTCATTGAACGAGCTTACTCGGGTAGTCGGCAATCCGATCTCAACCGGGGTGACGGCTTCTGACCCATATGCTAAGGAGAACAGGGTCTCTCCTGTTGCGGTCCGGGCTGTAGTTCGGTAGGCCCATAGAACTTTAGGAAGTTCCTCCACCCAAGCTCATTTGACTCGATCGAGCTTAGTTCAGAGATGCTGTTTGATGATCATGCTAACAGCTTCGACCTGCCCGTTCGTCTGAGGATGGCGTGAAGACAATATACGTTTCTGATCCCAAGGTTCTCGCACATCTCTCGGTACTGCTTATTGTCGAACTGTTTCCCATTGTCGGAGACGATGGTCCGAGGCACACCAAATCGACAGATGATGTTTTTCCAAACAAAGTCAGTGATTTTTTGCTCAGTTATTTTAACCAATGGTTCAGCTTTAGCCCACTTGGTGAAGTAGTCTATGGCAAAAACAGCGAACTTCGTCTGACCATTTCTCGTAGGAAAAGGTATGATGATGTCGATCCCCCACTGAGCAAAAGGCCACGGGCCAGCCATAGGGGTGAGCTCTTCGGGCAATTGCCGAGGGACTGTCGAGAACCTTTGGCATTTGTCACAACTCTGGATGAGCTTCCGTGCATCATGCTGGATAGTTGGCTAGTAATATCTTTGTCGTATCACCTTATGAGCCAAGGATCATCCTCTAGAGTGATTTCTGCAAATGCCTTCTTGTATCTCCCTTAGGACATAACTGGCCTCATCTGGTCGCAAGCACCTTAGCAGAGGTACATAATATCCTTTCTTATATAGTATCCCGTTGAGCAAGGTGTAATGGGCGGATCGGATCTTCAGTCGTCGAGCTTCGGCCCGATCTTCCGGTAGCTCGTCTGCTTCGAGGTAACGAATGATAAGATCAACTCAAGAGGGTCCCGAGTTAATCGGGAGTACGATCGCAGCCTCAGTCTCATCGATGCTCGGCTTAGCAACGTATTCGATCGAGACGGACCAAGGGATCTCATCTTCGTCAGTTGTAGCGAGCTTGGCCAGTAAGTTGGCTTGGGCATTCTCTGCTCATGGGATCTGGATGATGGTGCAGTGTTGAAAACCGCTGATAAGTTCCTTTGCTTTCTGGAGGTAAGCCTTCAACTGCTCTTTCCTTGTCTGTTAGACATCGGCTATTTGATTGATGACCAACTATGTGTCGCTGTATACGTCGAGGTGAGTGACCCCCAAGCTGGCTGCTAAACGGAGTCCAAGAAGTAGTGCTTCATATTTCACTGTGTTGTTGGAAGCTTGAAATCCGAGTCTCAAGGCATATTGCATGTATGTATGATTGGGAGTTTCCAGGATGACCCCTACCCCGCTTGCCTTGGAGTTGGATGAACCGTTGACGTAAAGTCACTAATGAGGTTGGGCCAAAAGGGAATGGTATTGGACTGTTTCGAATTCTGAGCGTCGGCCGAGCTTTCAGGTGGATCGACCTGGTGAGGATCAGCCACAATTGGCTCAGACTGCTGCGTGACTTCAATGATAAAGTCGGCTATTGCTCAGCCTTTAATTACTACTTAGGGCTTGTACTGAATGTCGAATTCACTTAGCTCGATCGCCCATTTAGTGAGGCATCCAGATGCTTTTGGTTTTTGGAGTATCTGCCGTAACGGTTGGTCGGTTAGAACAATAATGGAATGAGCTTAGACGTATGGTTGCAAGCGTCGAGAAGAGATAACTAACACTAAAAAGGTCGAGCTAAGAGTCCTAGAGGGGGGGTGAATAGGACTATGCCAAATAAAAAAATTTAATGCGGAATAAGAAAGAAATTAACAATGATAGCACTTAACAATTCAAATAGCAGAAATGAAAGCAACCTCAAATGCATAAGTATTGAGAGGTTGATACAGATGTTGTTCTAAGGACAACCTTACACCAAAAACCAATGGCTTATGGTAGGACAACCTGATTCCTAGAATGGTCTGTGTATCAAAATCTCAAACCGATACAGAGGAATAAAGAATAAAACAGAAATAAAATTTTACTGCTATTACAACATTCACCACATGTACTGAAAGTAAATTACAATCATTCACCACAAATGCTAGAAAAATAAATTACAATATTCACACACTTAGGTACATTCAACCATTCACAACTCCAGCAATTATAGGGGTTCGCTTGTGTGTACACCAACTGTTAAAAAAAATAGCCACACAACTACTCCACTCCCAATATCCTCACACAGTGGATATTGGCTTTCACTATAAAATAGGTTTTCCAAGGTTCACCTAAAACCTTCACAATTGTGTCCCCTACTTACATAAAAGAACCCCTTCTCCCCACTTTTGACTTCTCTGACCGTATTGCCACACTAACTTCCCCCATTCATAGAGCAATATCGAACGGCCTCCCAAACATGGCTGTGAATTTGACTGGGAAGAATGGTTGAAGTCAACAACCCATCTGCCAACCATGAGCTAGAAACCACAGGCAAGAGAAGACACTCCCCCTCCCTCTACATTAAAGAAGCCTCGCCGCAATAAGGCTAAGGAATTTCAAGAGAAGATAAAGGAGCATAACAAAAAGAGGCTTCAAAACTCTTGGGAGATGGTCCGAGTTGTCGAGGGTATCATGAAATTTGATAACCCTTACAAACAAGGCATGGTTGTGATCCCGTTAAATCTCCATCACCACCAGTCCATTTTCACTTGGTTTTCTTAGATTTTTGGCATGTGAATTCTTCAATCTTGGTCTCCAAAGATCCATCCCTTGCCTTGGTGATTCTTGAGCATCAAATTCATGTTTTTAGCACCCTTTTCAATCTAAGCTCTTAAATTCACCTTGTAACACAAACATGAGTAAAATAGAACATTAAGCATTATCATGTTCATAAAACCAAGATATAAATGGGGGATAATATGCAATATTTGACCCTCAACAGTTTTGCTATATGATTGGATTTTTCTACTTCTAGTTTCAAACTTTTGTTTTCCCTTTTCAATTTCTCAACTTTTGATTCTAAAAGCTCTATTTTCTTGATTAGATTTTCAAAAGTATTACTTTTAACAACAGTTCCTCTTCCATATTTGATTCTCTCAAGATCAAGCTCATCTTCCTCTTCAAGATCCTTGGGAATGACTATAGTGGTGGAGGCCATGAGTATTTTCAATGACTTTTGGTCTCCGTCACTTTCTGACTCACTCATTTTTGAGTTTGAGTCATCGGTGTCATCCCAAGTGGCTGCCATAGCTTTTCCCTTCGATTTATTTGTGGGACATTTAGTAGAGATGTGACCATACTTTCTATAGTTGTAACATTGGAGTTCTTTGGACTTGTTGAAGGATTTTCCTATTGGGCGCTTGTGGTCCAAATGTATCTCTTTGTTATTGTATAGTTTTCCACGATTCTTGTTAAAGAATCTTTTGAATCTTTTTGCTAGGAGGGAAACCTCTTCATCCCCATCTTCATTCTCACTTTCTTCTTCCTCTATTGTAGTTATGGTTTTAGAGGCTTTGAGAACATTTTTTTTGGATTTTGTGGGTGTTTTAAGATGTAATTCAAAAGTTTGTAGAGAACCTACCAGTTCTTCTACTTTCATCTCGTCAATATTCCTACATTCTTTAATGGTGGTAACTTTGGAGTTAAAACGTTCAGGTAGCGATCTCAAGATTTTTCTACATATTTTAGGTATCGGAATTGTCTCTCCAAGCCCTCCTATGGAGTTGCATATGATATTTAATTTTACCAAAAAACTCCATACAACTCTCATCCTCTTCCATTTTCAAGTGTTCAAATTGAGTAGTCAATAACTGCAACTTTGACCTCTTTATTGTGTTGGTTCCTTCATGGGTTGTTTCCAATAAATCCTATGCTTCTTTTAAGGTTTTACTCATACTAATATGATTGAATACCTCTTCTAAAACTACACAGTAAATAGCATTCATAGCTTTTGCTTCACTTCTTTTATTTTCTTTATCAAAAGCCGTCCATTTTTCTTTTGGTTTGGGTTTGGTGATAGTTGTGCCATTTTTTAATACTACTTGTTCAATCGATGGTACATATCCATTCTCAACAATTTCTCGAATATCATGGTCCAAGGATTGCAGAAAATAGTAAATTCTTACTTTCCAATATGCATAATTTGAACCATTGAAAATAGGAGGTCGAGAGACTGATGTTCCCTCTCCTTTTGCCATAATTCTTACTTCAGTTAGGATCTCCCTCTAGGTCGTTAAACCTTTCAAGAGGAACCTTCTCTGATACCAATTGAAATTGCGGTAGAACCGCTATTACTGAAGTGTAGAAGTATGTCCAAGTGTCCTAGAGGGGGTGAATAGGACTTTTCAAAAATTATTTTCTTATAATAATACACAATACCTAACTTTAATCAAAATGAGTAAGGCAAAGTAACTCTATGGCATCTAGGCCAATAGAGGGTCCAAAACACATAAGCTTACATAAGATTTACATGTGAAGAAACAATCATATAAAGATAGTGTATGTGATAGTGTGTGGGATGTGATTTCTATCACTACTTACACATTTACTAAATCATGCATCATAATAATCATTTGATAGACATAAACATAATTAGATCAATGCACAAAAACCAATCCCAGAGACAATCATATATAGTGGTTCGGCTACTTGCCTACTCCACTCCCGGTGGACGCATTCTTACCTAGAGTGTACCGGATTTCACTATCTAATGGTTTTAAATCAGGTTAACTATGAACCTTCACAACCTACACAAGGTTAACTAAGGGACCTACACAAGGTTACCTTAGGTGCCTACACAAGGCGACGAGTCCTACACAAGGACACACTTAAGAGCCTATACAAGGCAACTTATACCTACATAAGGCTAACACGTCCTACACAAGGATAACGTATTCTCCCGTCGGAGGCCTTATAAAAAGGTCTTGGCGAGTTTATCACTCAAACTCTGAATTTCAATCCTACACAATGAAAGGGCTTCAGACTTAACCGACTCATTATACTTACAAATAAGTGAGTGAGTCCCCTTTTTGCACAATGTGAAGATCTTCTATGTTGATGAAGAGTCTTCAGCTCTCTTGAATTGCAACCACTTTTGATGCTTCGATCAATACTCTGAGGTTGTGAGGTTTAGGATTTGGTTATTCTTCTTTATTTAAATGATATAATTTAAACACATAGAGAAGATTTCCATGAGCTAAGCATTCAAGAGTTTTAGCACAATGATTTTTCTATGAAGGATGTTGCTGAAAACTCAATGACTGTTAGAGTTCATGATTCAATCCAAGCAATTAAGATAAGAGTAAATGCTTATGCAAAGGATTAAATGATGAACTTTAATAGAAAAGAGGGAATGAGGATGTGGGTATTTATCTTAGCAACAACTCTCTCAAACTCTCTTAAATTTTAGCTCATTTTACAAGATGTAAGCCATGTATATTTATAAAGTTGAAGTCCCAAAGGTAAAAAAATGGGGAGGAATCTAATATTGTCGATGTCATCGAAATTTGAATTTTAATGTTATCGAACCTTCTCCGATTACATCGACTTCCTACATAAGATATTCATTTGGGTGTAGGATAGATTCTTGTCTGATCTCGTCGAACAAGCTTCAATGTCATCGACGTCCACTTCGATGCCATCGAGGGATAGTTCGATGCCTTCAGGATTCTTTTTGAAACATACACGATGGTTGCTAGACAATGTTGTCCCTCGTTCAATGTAATCGAACAGACTTTTGATCCATTGAGATTGGAATTTCGATGACATCGAAAGGTCTTCGATGTGCTCGAAGAAAATTAGATTTCCTTTAAACTTACTGGACAAACCGGTGTTAGTTTTGATGTCATCGATTAGCCTTCGATGTCATTGATAACTTACTCTCGATGCCATTGAAGCAGGTTTGATTACATCAAGGAGCACTTAGAGTATTTTTGTATTTTGGAAGATGTAAGCCCAAGTTCGATGCAATTGAAATGCGTTCAATGTCATTGAACAACATTCGATATAATCAATAAATCCCAGCATGTTTTCATTTTATTACTAGACTATATGGACTTGTATTCGATGCAGTCGAACAATGTTCGATGGCATCGAAGATGTCCTCTATTGCATCTCGATGCAATTGACAAGTCAAATGTTTTACCTATTTGTTTCATACTTCCTCCAATACTCAAAGTGCAAAGAGCAACCCAATCTTACCAGAAGTTTTCAGAAGAAGTTGAGGGCAAGTTAGGTTCTTATAGGGGCATTTACCTGTCAGGGTTTGTTTTGGGTAGATGAGGCTTAGTTTACCTTATAAGCACGATCGTATGCCTTCATCTTGAACTTCATTTCTTTAACTTGGGGCTCACTTGATTGACAGACTCAACACTCACGTATATTGACAAACAAGGGCACTTTCAAGAACCATTTAGGAGAGATCTTCTCATCTTTTCCCATTCATACCTTATTGTTTCAAACCTCCTCCATTTAAAGAAAAAAACACATTAGCCTAGCCATCCCATCCCTCCACTAAGGAGAGGAGAGAGCAGTAGAAAAGAACCCAACCCAGGTCAACCCAACCTAGCCTAAACCTTAGCTACCCGAGTTACCAAAGCCTTGATCCTAGCCACTTGATCCGATCCTTACGACACAACCGTTCACCCAACAATCCATTCTAAGATTAGTTTTGTCCAGTCCTTCATAAGACATCGTGTAATATTCATTCTTCTCCCAACCCACTTGCTTATCATATCCATTAGTATGACATCTCATACATAATATTTTCCACTTGGTTAACTTGAGTGTATGCTCTGCGGCTTGCTGAGTTCCTCAAATATTGCCCATTAAAAACTTGCGTTGATAGGTTATTTCACTCGAAGAGTAAGTGAGCCAAGGCATATTTATCTAGCCCGAGACAATGCTTAACAATGATGGTGCATTAAACACAACATTCTATACACTGCATACATAGTGCGCAAAAACTAATCTTCATCAATTCGATTTATCCTATGAAGTAGAGACCGTATAATTGTAAGCGCAAAGTGAGTACCTAACACCTTCCCACTCTATAACCGCGGTCCCTTACCTAGAATTTCCAGTCATAGATCAAGGATTCATTTTTAAGATCGAGAACCTTCGAGTGGTCCCTTTCTATAGGGTCTTACCGACTATGGAATCGGAGTAATTGGCTAGTGGTGACTCCTGTAAAATTTTTATATATATCACATGTACCCCTCTTTTCATCACACACATGCTAGAAAAGCGCCACGTGAGCGCGATTCCTCCTCAGGGAACCAACGTCCACACTCCCCCAACCCATGTCTCTTCATCTTCTAGCTCCAACCATGGCCTCACATCTTCCAAGCTCCAACTAATGCTCCATTTCTCTCTATCTCTCATTACAAGCTCTTCTGATCATTGCCTCCAGCTAAATTGCTGGATTTTCAATGAGATCCACCTCGAATCTAATGCCATTCTCTGTCTCTCTCTCTCTTCAATCAGTAAAAAACTTGAGCTCAAGTTCAGGTTGGGCATAAAAAATGGGGTTTGGCTTGGGCTTAACTATTTTGGCCCATCACAGGCCCAAGCAAGACTCGACCTACCTTGAACAATAGGGCGCGGATTGCATACTGCCCCACCATGGCCTAGTTAAAGACAGATGATCCTAGTAGGGCTCTATGAGGCCCATTGTAATGTATGTATTTTATCCACACTGCCCATCTATTTTGAAAGATCATATTAGGGGCGTGAGCCCAAAAAATGAGGTAGATCAAATTCTTCAGTGGACCACATCACGAGAAGCAAGGTGATGATGATGTCCACCTTTGAAACCTTCCAAGGGCCCATTGTGATGTTTATTTGCCATCCAACCTGTTCCTGGGGTTAGACTGACCTAGATGAAGGGAAAACATAAATATCAGCTTCATCTAAAACTTATGTGTCCCCATGCGGTTTTCAATGATAGCCATTTCATCCCCACTGTTTCTTGTGGTGTGGTCCACTTGAGCCTCACATCTATTTCCTTTTTGAGTTTATGATTTAAAATTATTTTTCAAAATAGATGTACAAGCTGAATAAAAGATACATATCAAGGTGGACCCAACAAAACCTCCACATGGACCGCAAGAATTTCCAGGAACATTTGGAACATATCGTTTTGAGCATAATACCCAATTCGTGTCGGGGCTTGGAGAGTGCTTTAGAATGGCCCTGACCCGGCCTGATGATACCCCTAATACCCAACGTTGAAACCTTCCGGAGGCAGACGGTATTGTTTATTTGACGTTCAGCCTGTTCGTAAGGTCACGTATACTTGGAAGAAGACACAAATATAAGCTTCATGCAAAACTCCAGTGGAAAATTTTTCAACAGACCGCATTTTAATCCCCACTGTGTGGTCCACTCGAGTATTGATTCTTTTTTAATTTTGAGCACATGTTCTAAAATAATATAAAAAAAATGTATACACCGTGTGGATGAAAGCCGAACGGCACGCACGACGGCCCATCGGAGCCCCCGCCTCTCTGGAGCTCGGAACAGGCTGGGGTAATACCTAATCCGCGTCCATGTAACTGGGCACGCGGTTTCTTCTAATTAATAATAGAATGGCGTCCACGAATGAAAAAAATTCCTAAAAATAAAATAGGATGGTAGTCCACAGGACTACGCTTTTCCCACCATGCCACTCTAACAGGTGGTTTAACCTGAGTTAATGCGACAAACGTACCTTTTTCATCGTAATACAGAATTTCGGTGCATGTTTGCTCCAATCATGCCCAGCCACCGAAGGCAAATTCTGACCTGGGCTCCCAGATACTTCATGGCAAGCCTCCAATGTGGTTCGCTGCCATTTTAGAAATGATGGTGATTAATCTCCCTCATCCATGAATTCATTAATAACCATCCAGACCATGTAAGTTGCAGGGGAAGCGGATTGGATTGGATCCGACCCTAGGCCGCACCTAGCAACGTCCGACTAGATTTGTGTGGGGCCCACTGTTATGTGTCTGTTTATCCATGCCGTCCATCCTTTTTCTTATATCATGTTAATATATGAGCTCAAAAATAAGGCAGATCCAATGCTCTACTAGACCACACCAAATACTAAGCTTGGCTGCATTAAACACAAGAGCCATCTCTACTATGGTCCGCTAGAGTGTTTGATTTGTCTTATTTTTGGGCCATACATTACATGAAATGAGAAAAGGGATGGACGGTGTAGATAAACATATATGTCACGGTGGGCCTCCACAAGGATCTAGTCGGACGTTGCAAAATCTGACTGGGTTGGAGGCAATCTGCTTACGGTTTGTGGGGCACATTGTGGATAGGACATATCTTTAAAATAGTTTTTTTTTTTTAAAGGCAATCCACACCATCCAATTGATGTCTACCAAATGTATGGTTAGAAGCAGAATAACTATTAGTTCGTATTTCAAGGAAAATCAGATGGTTACTATAAGCAATTTGGACGGTCCGTGTTACCGTGCAACCACGCCATGTATATGGGTTGATGATGGACATGGACATAGATCGCATCAACGGATGAAGAAATCCGAAGAAAATTTAAAGATGGTAGGATACTACTGGCCAATGTCAAGCGTATGTTTTATGCTCCATCAAAAGTTCTTTCAGTAATTTGGACGGCCTGGAGACCTACGCCATAGCTATAAGCTTTACAGAAACCCTGCGGAATGCAAAGGTATATTCGTCAGAAAATAGTGTGTCCGTATAGAAGGTTTAGTTTGGGAAAGTAGAGTCTTGGAGCGCTTGGAAATGACGGTGGGCAAAATGTGGCCTTTACAGTCGAAAATTTCTTGGTAGCTATTAGATACCCTCCTGCGTATATCCGTACAGAATGGATTTCGCAACCCTATGAATGCAAGGGTATTTTCGTCTGAAAATAGTATGTCCGTACAGAATGGTTTAGATTGGAAAAGTAAACCTCGGGAGCGCTCCTAAAAGACGGTGGGTTTTACAGTCGGAAATTTCTCGGCTGGCAGCGAGTGATAGATGATACGCGGGCACTTTGGAATTCCTTTGAAGTTGAACACATGGAATACAATGCATGTATCATGAAACATAAATTAAGCATGTTTGGTTATCTGACAGTCGGACGGTGGATATTTATTTGACTGCTAAAAATAAAAAAATTCCAGAGGTTCTTTTTCGACCAACAAATATCCACGAATCATGGGATACAATTATTCAACCAAGATGATCTTAAGGTTGTGACTTGGATACAATATTTTTTTACAATATAGTCGGTTTTATTTTAGTTAATATATGACACGTGTACCATTCCTGAGTGCCTGCGTATCAAGCGTCACAGGCAGCCTGAGTATCGAATAACATCGTTACCATTTTGGGTCCTGCGCTCTCTCTTTTCCCTCCCTCTCTCCCAAGTGAAATACTCGGGAACTTTAGCAAAGCGTGATGGATGATACGCAGGCACTTAGAAATTACTAAGGAACTGCATACGTGGCATAAAAGTAATTCAAAATAAACGGACTAAATTATAGGTACCACTTTAGATGTATCATGAACTGAAAGTTACTTTTATCAAGTTAGCTAACTAGTAGATTGCTGCGCATTCTTTGGTCGGTTCAAAAAGAAAAAGAAACCAACGGTCTTATTTGAGAAAAAAAGGCCATCAATGAATTAGAGGTTGGGATCGTTCAACCAATTTAGTTTTAGAGTGTAACTCAGGACAATTTAGTCGGTTTAATTGGAGTTAATATATGCCATATGTAACATTTGTGAGTGCCTGCGTATCGAGCCTCGTAGCCATCCAGAGTACCAAATTACTGCCCCTCGCTCAAACCTGCTCTCTCTCCGTCTCTCCGTCTCTCTCAAACCGGCACTCGCTCCGGCACCAATGCGGACGGCACGCCCGAAACCGGTACGTTCTGTTCTTTTTCTTCTCTTCTTCGTCTTCCTTGTTCTTTCTTCTTCTTCTTCTTCTTCTTCTTCTTTCTTCTCTCTTGTTCTTGTTCTTGCTTTCTTCTTTCTGTCTTTCTCCATGTTCTTCTTTTAGGGCTTTTCATTTCGACAAGTGGGGTCCACGCCCAACAATCCAAACCCTTATATGTTATGGGAATCACTGTGTATGGCTAATGCCACCACAGTTTCTTCCAGATGGAAGAATCCCATCCCTTCGGCTAAAAAGAAGAACATACGAGAACTGTTCACATCCAGCTAAAAAGAAGAAGAAGAAGAAGGCCGGACGCGGATTAGGTGGTGTTGCGAACACCGCCCCCAGCAGTGGTGTGTTGATGTGTTCGGCGCTGTGGGACCCAACATGATATATGTGTTTTATATCCACGCCGTCCATTCGTTTTTACAGCTCAATTTATGGCATGAATTCTAAAATGAAGCAGATACGAGGGCGCGGATTGGGTACTTCCCTGCCCGTCCCGAGCTCGGGACAGGCTCGGGCTCTGAGGGCCACTGTGTTGTATGGATTTTATCCACACCGTCCATGCATTTTGCCATTTCATTTTAGGTTGCGGGCCGAAAAATGAGGCAGATCCAAGGCTCAAGTGGACCACGAAATAGGGATTAAACTCTTACAGTTGAAAACTTCTTGGGTGCCACAGAAGTTTTGGATCAAGCTGATATTTGTGTGTTCCCTTCATCCAGGTCTCTATGACCTTATGAACAGGTTGGATGGTAGATAAACATCATGGTGGGCCCTAAGAAGGTTTCAATGGTAGGCGTCATTAGCACCGCCACTTCCTGTGGTGTGGCCCACTTGAACCTTGGATCTGCCTTATTTTTGGATGCGTAATGTAAAATGACATGGCAAAATGCATGGACGGTGTGTATAAAATCTATACATCACAGTGGTGCTTAGAGCCCTAGCTTGTCCCGAGCTCAGGATAGGCGGGGAAGTACCCAATCCACGCATAGATCCAAAGCTCAAGTGGACCACACCACAAGAAATAATGGGGACTGGGGATAATAACACCCACAGTTGAAACCTTTCTGGGGCCCACCGTAATGTTTATTTGTCATCCAACCTGTTGATAAGGTCACTCAGACATGGCTGAAGGGAAAATACAATTATCAAACAATATCCAAAACTTTTGTGACCCCTAAGAATTTTTTAATGGTGGGTATTTAATCATCACTGTTTCTTGTGGTGTGGTCGACTTGAGCTTCAAATCTGCTTCATTTTTGGATTCATGTCCTAAAATGAGGGTCCAAAACAGATGGATGGCATGGATATAAAACACATACACCACCTTGGGCCCCATAGCACCCAGCACATCGACACACCACCTCTGGTGGTGGTGTCGGCAACACCACCTAATCTGTGTCCAAGAAGGCCAAAGCTAGGATGTTTCGATCTAAGACTTTTTTTTTTTTTTTTTGCATGGTGTTCGTTGTGATGAGGCTTATCATTTCAATAATGTGTATTAGCAAGATGTGGATAATGGGCCCCAATTGTAGAACACATGATTGTATCAAGTACGAGTCCTGAGTTTTTCCAACCTGGATTACAAGATCCCAATCCATAGATTTCTTGGCATTTGCCTAAAATGGAGACACTTGAATAAACCACTTGAGGATGTGGCCAATCACTCTTACCTTGCTGTATTTGGTCCTCCAAGCTCAGTGATGGGTCGGATTGAACGACGGGTTTGAACCCTTCGATCTTGTTGAGACTTTGACAGTATGAGCATTCATGATTGAGCCAAGTCACTAGGAGACTTATTTGTGAGTATGGCTCGGTCTCGGCTCAGAACCAAATTGCTGAGTCAGCTGATTTGGTGTGACTCACTATGACACGAACTGAGTCGCTCGCATAGGGAACGATTCTTTTTTTGTAGAAGGAATGAGGTGAGTTTAGTACTTGCGACCTTTTGAGGGTTGTCAACAGGTTGAGTCCTCTAGTACCCATACCTGTGCTAATATGGTTTGGGTCTTGTTGGGTCTAGGTCTAGTTCTAGAAGACCCGAACCTGGATCTAATTAGGTTCAGGTAGATGGGTAATCATTGAGTCTTTGAATCTAGGTTTCAAGTTGGGTTTGAGACAAATAGGAGCAGTTACATTGTTGTGGCCACCTGAGAAGCCGTTCAGATTTTAGCATGTGTGTCGCATTGGAAAGACACATTTCGAAGGTTGAGCTTGGGAAGAATCTCCTTCAAGAAGATATCAGATGGAGGCAAAGATCTAGGGCAATGTGGCTTAAAGAAGGGAACAACAACATCAAATTCTTCCATGTCATTGTGATCACTAGAAGGACATTGTGTTATCAGTTTAGGGGCAAACAATGAAAGAGTGGAAGGCAAGGATGATATTTATGACTTCATGATCAACCACTCTGAATTGCTTTTTTTTAGTTTTGCCTGGATGGAACATATCAAGATTAGATAATCTTCCGTTCAATCAAATCAAATGTTTGGAAGCAAATTGGTTGGTGAGGAATTTTGAAGAGGAAGAGGTTCTCGAAGCACTCTCTAGTCTCAATCGCAATAAGGCCCCTGGTCTAGATGGATTCCCCATTGTATTCTTCGTTTCTTTTTGGGAGGATGTGAGGCTGGAAATCGTGGTAGACGCTTGCATTTCACGACCAAGGTAGACTCTTTAAGGATTTGGGAGCTTCGTTTGTTGCTTTAATCTGAACCTTTGAAGGACACGGGGCTATCCGCCTTATAGGGGCCCTTATAAGACCCTCGCTAAAGTTCTTGTTTCCAAGCTTCACAAAGTGTTGGACAGTATTATTGCAAATTCTCAAAGGGCTTTTTTTACATAGAAGGTAAATTTTGGATGTGACCCTTCTCGCTCACAAATGCATCGATTCTAGGTACAAAGAAGGGAAGCCAAACATCATCTCTAAATTGGACTTGGAAAATGCCAACGATCTTGTGGATTGAAGCTTTCTTTGTTACATGAGGCATATGGGGTTCTAGTCAAAGTGGTGTAAGTGGATATGGTAATGCATTAGTTCAACACATCTTTTGATTCTACTGAATGGTTTACCCAAAGGTTTCTTTAGAAGCTCAAGAGGCCTAAGGCATGGAGATCCTTTTTACCCTTTCCTCTTTATGATTGTGGCTGTAGGAGATGGTTCTATGCAATGTTTTAAATATTGACGATATCGGCTGATATATCCCACAATAAATATTGTATCCCGACTGTGCGATACGAAATGCACATGTAGTGCCGATATATCCCACATGTTCGATCCAATGAGCATTTTCAATTTCCGATCCTTTTTTTTTTTTTTTGTTGAAATTATGTTAAATTAGTATCAAATGGTTATAAATCCATTGGTTCTTCATGTTTTGCATAAAAAATCATGGAGTTGGAGCTTTGATTTCGATATCCATTGGTTCTTCGTGTTCTCCATTTTTTTTTTTCGAAATTTTCCTTCAACCAGCTATCAATTGAGACTAATTTCAAAATATTTAGGAGTATTTGATGAAATGTTCATCACATACACTCTAATTTCAAAATTTGCGTGTAGTTAGTTTGATTTGAGGAAAATTAGGGAAAATTCAAAATTTTCCCAATTTCTCCCAAATTTCTTGCAGTGTTGCACTCCAAACATGAACTCAAGCATGTATGAGGGTTGGTCTACTGATTTGTTAAGTCCTTGTCAATTTTCGGAAAATAAAAATCATTTTAATTAAAATTTATTAAAATATCAATTTGAATATAGTTGCATTAGTTCAGGAGTGTTTAGGAGTGTTTGATGAAATGATCATCACATGCACTCTAAATGTTATGCATTCAATTTGAATATAGTTGCATTAGTTCAGTTAGACAGCGCAAACCTATTATGTGCACTTCTTTTTTGAGATGTTATTATATAAAAGTTTCCCAATATTTCCCATGTTTCCCAAAAAGTGCGATAAATTACCCGATACAGACAATATATCCCGTGTGATAACGCATCTGTATCCCAAGGATGTAATACGTAATGCAATACTGATATTTCGAACACTGGTTCCATGTCCTATATGTATCTGTATTGAGTGAAAATGTGGTTTGGGCCTTGTCATTTTACAAAAATTTCATCTAATTAAGGAAGAGATCGAGGATTGCACCTTATAGGCCCCATCCAACATTATGGAATCTTGCTTTCTGATCTAGATACTTGGGCATGGAATGTTGATTCTATGGTTGGGTTATCGGTCTAATCATTTTGTTCCGCTTTAGCTAGTCATCATCCCCCTGGTCTCCTCCACATCCCATCTCTTATTTGGAAGTATATAAGGTCCTCGGTGGGTCCTAGCCTTCGCATGCTTGGTTGGTGAAAACAAGGTTCACACGATCAACAATCTCAACAAAAGAGGGATGTGTATTGCGAATGGGTGCCTTTTGTGTTTTGAAGGAGGCAAAATTGGTGAATCATTTGTTCACTCATTGTCCTTTTGTGCATCATATTTGGGGAAAGTTTCTTTCTATTCTTGAGGTGGTGCCGGTAATGCCACAATCTATAGAGAAGCTCATGAGGAGGGTAGCAAAAGGACTCCGATTGTTTGGCGTCTATCTATGCTTGTAGTGTTTTGGGTGGTCAGTCAAGGCTTTCCATGATTGTGTCCTCCTGATGTGATGTTTCTCAAAGTTAAGTGTCTAGTAAGGGCCTATTTGGTGTTGCTTCTAAAAAGTAACAACTATAGAATTGATTCTCAAGAAACAATTCCAGAGAATTTTTTCTTGAGAATTGTTTGTGTGAAAAAGTGTGTTTGGTAAACATACATAAGAAAAATAATTTCCCCATGAAGGTTTCAATGGTGAGCACTCAATCCCCACCGTTTCTTGTAGTGTGGCACACTTGAGTCTTGGATCTACCTCATTATTTGAGTCATATCCTGACATGATATGGTGAAACAAATGGATAGAGTGGATGTTGCACGATCATCAAGGTGGTCCTGTGCAGTGTTCGAGTTGTCGGTATCGCTACAAGTTTCGCTAGCCAGAGATAAAGATATGATATCGTTATTGCTGATAATATCGCCGATAACCGGAAATATGGGGAAAAAGAGGAAAACATGGGGAAAACGATGAAATTTTTCAGTGAAACTTCAGGATATGCCTGAATACACATAGTTACATATTCAAGAATGAAAAAATCATTATTAGAATGCATTAAATAATAAGTTGGGCCCACCGTGAAAATAAGTGGTTTATCCACACCGTCCATATGTTTTTTCAGCTCATGTAAGGAGTTGAGCCCAAAGTTGAACCATATCCAAATCTCAAGTGGATCATACCACAGGAAACAGTGGGAATAATGATTTCCATCGTTGAAACCTTCCTAGGCCCTACAGTGATGTCTATTTGTCATCCAAGCTGTTAATAGATTAACTGTGTAGATATTTCCACCGTTGAAACCTTCGTAGGCCCTACAGTGATGTCATCCTTGGATATGATTCATTTTTTGGATAATGCTCTAAAATGATCTCTAACAATAGATTAACGGTGTAGATATAATAAATGCATCACTATGGGGCCCATGTAACTTTGATCTCCTTTGAACCGTTCGTACAACTCGGAGCTCAAGGAGCGTCGGTGCTCGTCTTCGCACGAACACGTACCTACAGCAGCTATATAGCTGGTGTGAGGTACAATAGCCAATCCGTGGAAGTGACGTCACCAAGCTCTGTGGACCCCACCATGATGCATGTATTGTATCCATACCGTCCAACCATTTGTAGAGATCGTTTTAAGGCATGAGAAAAAGAATGAGATAGATCTAAAGTTCAAGTGGACCCACCACAGAAAACCATGGGATCAGTCACACCCACCGTTGAAACATTTATAGGGCCCACCATGATGTAATTTTTAGATCCAACCTATTCATAAGTTAACAAAGAGATAGATGAAGTGAAAACAAAAATATAAGCTTGATCGGAAACTTCTGTGACCCCTAAGAAATTTTGAACGGTGGATGTCACTGTCCGCACTCTTTTCAATGGTGGGATCCGCTTGAACTTTAGATCTATCTCATTATTCTTCTCATGCCATAAAACGATCACTCCAAATGGATGGACGGTATGGATACAACACATGCATCATGGTGGGGTCCACAGAGCTTGGTGACGTCACTTTAGTAGCTATTTGGCTACTGACCTTGTTCGTATCTAATCCGCGCCCCTGCTCAACCTGTTATGTAGCTAATCCGCGCCCCTGCTCAACCTGTTAAGTAGCTAATCCGCTTCCTCATGTTGGGGTCCATGTGGGGTCCACCATTATTTATTTATTTCATCCACTCCATTCATCTATTTTAACACATAATTTTATGGCTTAACCACAAAACGGAAGAATATAAAAAACTCAAGTGGACCACACCACAGGAAATGAACAAATGGTGGACATTTAATCACTACTGTTTTCTCGTGGTGTGGTCCACTTGAGTTTTAGATCTACCTCATTTTTTGGATCAAGCTCTAAAATAATATTTAAAAATGAATGGGAAGCATGGATACAACAGATGCATCATGGTGGGGCCCACGGAGCACCGACCTGCATTGTCAAAGCCGGGCGCGGATTGAGTAGCGAGACTGGCTATTGAAGTGACGTCACCAAGTTCCGTGGGCCCCATCATGATGTATGTTTTATATCCACAACTTCCATCCATTTGGGGAGATCATTTTAGGGCAATATCCAAAGATTTGAGTTAAATCCAAAGTTCTAGTGGACCCCAGCACAGAAAACAGTGGGGACAGTGACGCCCACCGTTAAAAACTTCTAAAGGCCACAAAAGTTTTAGATCAAGCCAATATTTGTGTTTTCTCTTATTTCATGTCTTTTTTAACTTTTGAACAGGTTGGATTTCAAATAAACATTATGGTGGGCCTTAGGATAGTTTCAATGGTGGGAATCATTCTCCCCACTATTTTCTGTGATGAGGTCCATAGCAGATTTTTATCTGCCTCGTTCTTTGGCTCATGACTTAAAATGATATCTCAAAATGGATGGACAGTGTGGATGGCACATACATCATAGTGGGCCCCACGAAACTTGGTGACGTAGCCGACTTGCTACTTAACCTGTTAGTATCTAATCCACGTCCGTCAAAGCTGGAGCCCGATCCCCAATTTCAACTTAAACACCAAAAATCCCTCTCCCTCAACCTGAATTTTCAAAAATTCCTCTCCTTCCCACCCATATCTTTGGATTTTCAACCCGAAAACCCCTCCCTCATCCCCAATTAAAAAAAAAAAACCTCTGGCATCTGACAAGGTCTCGCGATTTTCATCGGCGATAACCAAGTATTACCGAAATCAATGATTTTTTTATTTTTTTATTTTTGTAAACTTTTTTTCGATTTTTACGTATTTACGCAAGGATACAGTCGATATTCTCGGCGAGAATCCAAATTATCGACAATATCGAAAATTTCGCCGATATTCCGTAGAGAAACGAAAAATTGGGGTTTCGATTTCGCAAGTGCAGCGACACCGATATTATTGGCGATATTTCGATAATATCGCCGACAATTTAAACATTGGTCCTGCGGCATAGGGTCATAGGAAAGTTTCGTCTGACTAGCTTCTCTAGAGATGGGATTTGCTAAGCCCGCATGCATGTGCAATACAACTCATGTACGCGCCACACTTTCACCATCATGGCCTGTGGGTCCAAGATTCAATCCATCCAGTCTTTTCATTACTCTTAAAAAAAAAATTCAAGAAAGCAATTTCAGTAAATGACGATCCTAGCTTTAAAATCTTTTGAGGAATAACAAAAATTTCATTAAAGCATAACAAATTATTACAAGGCATCATCCCAAATACAATGAAGAATAAACACCCCGAGACTCCCTCAAAACAGCCCCATGATTCAACCCAAAAGCCTTATATGCACACACCCATTCAATAAGGGCCTGTTTGGCTTTGCTACAAAAGTGGGTTTTTTTTTTTTTTTTTTTGTGATTTTGATTTTGAAAAACACTTTTTCAGGTTTGAAGTGTGTTTGATTAACCACTTAATTAATCAATTTTACAAATACAATTTCCCAAATTTGCGCTTTTCTCCACAGTGCCTAGCCTCCTGTTTGCTATAGTGACTTTTGCTTCTACGAACTTGTGAAAAGCACTCATAAAATCGAAGATCTCTCTCCTTTTCAAGGTATTCAATAACAGTAACGGTGGTTGTAACAGCCACCGTCGTTACCGTTTGGATGTATTGGCCTCATAACGGCCTTTACAGGCCATTTTTTCTATAATAGCACCATAATGTGTAATAGTTCCCACCATTGTTGTTACATAATGGCCATTACATAACCATTTTTGAAAACCGTGCTCTTGTTGGAAAGTTTGTTAATTGCACACACATGAAGAGCCGTACACCTCCATACATGTGCTGTCATGGCATGTAGGTTTGAGATCAAATCCATCCATCGGTTGTTCGGACCATGTTTTCCCTAAAATTAATCTGGTCCACTCAGAAGGTGGTCCCCAATATTGGAAACAAGTAGATGGGTTAGAAACTAAAACCAAGTGCTTTAGAGCCGCGTATTTGTTTTTCAAACTATTTATTATTATTATTTTTTTAAAGCAACAAACTGAGAATGCATTGAACGAAAAGAGGACGGAAACAAAGGACAAAAAAGAGAGAGAGAAAACAAAAAACAAAAAAGAGGGGAGCCCATCTACTGAGATAGCAGAAGGCACCTACCCACCTAAAAAGCTAAGATCAACATCTTTCAGATCCTTTACATTAACAGCCCATTCAAACACCATCTTTTTAGCCTTAGAACCCACAGTCTTAACAGAAGAAGAAGTATCATTGAAGCATCTTTCGTTCCTTTCTTCCCAAACAGCCCACCAAATGGCAAGGATGGCCATGCGCCAGATGATAGAATTTGGTTTTCCAAGCTTGAGACCGTTCCAAGCGAACAACGTCTTAGCGGCTGACTCAGGAGAACACCAATTGACCGAGAAGCACTGACAGAAATCTGCCAAAATGGAGGAAATGAAAGAGTAATGAACCAGCAAATGATTCACAGATTCCGCCTGACGCATACAACACAAACAAATATTGACGATCTGCATGCCTCTCTTAGCCAGGTTATCAATGGTAAGAATTCTATTGCGACCCACCAACCACCCAAAACATATGTACTTAGGAGGAACTTGATACTTCTAAATAAACGGCGTAACGTCACACTGAGACTACATTATTGGATAGATTAAGGCATAAAGGGACTTGACAGAGAAAGAAGCAGATTTCTCCAACGGCCACGCAATGCTGTCAGGCTGGGAGGTAATAATCTTTGATTTAGAAATGTAATCCTGTAGAGTTGTGTACTCATTTGCTTCGCTTTTAGTAAGATTTCTAATGCATCTAATATCCCATACTATATGGGCTGGCGTGGAATAGCAACATCTATTAATGAGAATGTCTCTATCTGGAGCGAGGTGGCAAATTTGAGGGAATAGAAGTTTGAGAGGTTTTTCTCCAATCCATAGATCTTTCCAAAACCGAATCGATGAACCGTTGCCCAACACATAACTACTATTTTCAATGACTGGATATTTGGCTTTAAGAATTCCTTGCCATATATGGGAGGCCTTATAAAACGAAGACTCCCTAGGCCATCAACCTCCCTGGGAAGAACCATATTTTCCTTTAACTATCAAGGCCCATAGAGCGTCCTTTTCAGAAGCAAATCTCCAAGCCCATTTCCCCAACAGCGCTGAATTCATGAGTTTTAGATTCTTAACATTTGCACCTCCCTCCCTGAACACTTTGCACACTTTTTTCCACTCAAGCAAATGAAACTTCTTCTGATTTTCCTTTCCAAACCAGATGAAGTCTCTTCTAATTTTGTCAATACACTTGAGGACCGGCCTTGGACATCTGAACAATGTCATAAAATAGAGGGGGAGGCTGGAGAGAGCTGATTTGATCAAAGTTTGTCGACCACCCAAAGATAAATACCTGCATTTCCAGGAGGCTAGGTATTTTTGAAATTTATTGGTGAACCTATCCCACATGCACTTCGGCGGAGAGCCCACAGAAAGGGGTAGACCAACAAAGAATGTTGGGAAAGTCTCAACATGGCACCCAAGCGAAGCAGCAAAGTTCTGGAGAGAAGGCATAGGGACATTAACTCTAAGTAGCTTCGATTTGCACATGTTGATCCTAAGACCCGAGATTGCTTCAAAACCGCGCAGAGCAGTGAGAAGATTATTGATTTTGTCATCCGAGGCCTCAGAGAAGATAAGAGTATCGTCCGCGAACTGGATGTGAGTGAGGGGGTCCGCCAGGCCCGGCATCTCAATGCCACGGAGGAGGTTATGCTCCTGGCCTCTCTTCAACATTTGGGACAGAGCCTCACCAACTATAAGAAACAGGAAAGGGGAGAGGGGATCTCCCTGCCTCAACCCTCTCGAGCTTTTGAAGAAACGTCTGGGAGACCCATTTAGAATGATGGAAAAATGGGCCGAACCAATGCAAGCAGCGATCCACTCTCTCCATTTGACCCCAAAGCCCATCCGAGCTAGCATGTACAGAAGGAAATCCCAATCAACATGATCATAAGCCGTGGCAATATCAACTCACAGAATATGCCTTGTGACTTAGACTTATGGCACGAGTGAAGAACTTCGTTGGCAATAAGAGCTCTGTCCGTGATCTGTCTGCCTTTAATGAAAGCATTCTGATTCGGCGAGATGAGACTTCCGATAACTTTTGAAAGCCAAGTAGATAAAGACTTTCGCAAGAATTTTATAAGGGCTTCCAATCAGACTGATCGGCCTAAATTCAGCAAAGGAGGAAGCACCCGCCACCTTAGGAATGAGAGAAATGAATGTGGCACCCAGCCCCCTCGATAATCTGCCTCTAGAATAGAATTCCTGGAGGAACAAAAGAACATCATGGCGGATGGAATCCCAGAAAGTATGATAGAAGCTGATTAGAAACCCATAGGACCTGGGGACTTGTCCCCACCCAAAGCATCAACGCCTTAACCTCCTCTTCAGTAAATTGGGATTCCAACAGGTTAGCTTCAGCTTCCTCCAATCTGCTGAAGAAAATGTTATCAAGACCTGGTCGAACCCAATTATCAGACGACAGAAGATCTCTAAAGTGAGATATGGCGAGCTCCTCAATCTCCTTTTTATCCTCAATTCTGTTCCCATTTTCGGATATACTGAGGATGGCCTTAGACCGAGCATGCATATTGGCCATATTATGAAATAACTTAATGTTTTTGTCCCCCTCGACAATCCATTTAACTCTAGATTTAATCCTCCAAGATGCTTCATCTTCCAGGGCTTTGTTCGAGAGATCCTGAATGATGGTAATTTGCCTGGTCAAGAACTCTTTCGTCATCGGGACTCCTTTGGAATCCAAATCCATTCTCTGAAGCTCGGAAAGGAGCACTTCAACTTCAGCGTCTCTCTTTAGGGCTTCCTCTTGATGCCATTCCTTAAGCTTGGATTTGAGAAGTCTGAGTTTGCAGAGCAGTTTATGGCCCGCATAACCCTCCACCTGGAAAGACGACCACCAATCGATAATCTTCTGCCGAAGATCCTCTATCTGAAGCCAAGATGAATTGAACCTAAATGGTTTCAGACCCTAATTGTCTTCCTCCACACTTAGAAGGATAGGGCAGTGATCTGATGTGGTGCGCGGCAGGGCTATTTGCTTTACAGACGGAAAGGTCTCAATCCATTCAGGAGAGACGAGGAATCTATCCAATCGAGATTGAATAGGAGACGCACGGCCATTGGTCTAGGTGAATCTAGCACCCAGAAGCGGCAAATCAATCAACTGTTCACGCTGGATCCATTCGGAGAATCGAATCATAGCAGAGGATGGTCTTCTATTTCTGGAATGGTCCTCCACAAACCGCATGACATTGAAATCACCAACCACGCAAGATGGCCCTGAAAAGAGATGTCTAGCCTGAGTTAACTCGTCCTAGAAATCTGCCCTAAGAGAATCATTGTTAGGCCCGTAAATAACTGACACAAGACATTGAACAAGAGAAAACTTATCTTGAAACGTAGCCGTTAACGAAAATGTGCCTCTGGATGAAGAGATGAGATCCCATTTGGATGATTTCCAAGTGATGAGAATCCCGCCCGAACTCCCCATCGCATCCAGAGATAACCACTTAGCATCATTCACCCTCCGCAGGGTAGCCAACATATTGTCCTTAAGTGAGTAACCTTAGTCTCCTGAAGATACACTACATTAGGATTTTTTCTACTTAGGAAATCTTTGATCAGGCTTCTTTTATACTTGGACCCCACCCCCCCTGACGTTCCAAGAGACTATCTTCATTTGCTCACTACACTTCCCCGGTTACCCTGTCTCCTTAATTTGGACATCGAAGCTGAGATAAACCCTGGACTAGCTTCAAGCCGTTGTAGCTTGCGAGTACTTGGAATCTTGGCCAACTGTTTTCCTGGAGTTGTGCACTTCTTGATAGGTCTGCTTCTGTTTTCTATGCACTGAAATAATGCAATGTAGTCCTCTAGTCTATCTCCAAAAGACAGACCGAGGGACCTCCCCACCTTACCAATGGCTTCTCTTATCCATCGTTTTTCAAACTATGGTCCACTTGACCAGTGGATCAACCAAATTCTTGGGCTAGGGCATCAATATATAGGTGCCTTTCCAATTTTTTTTTAAAGAATAATGAAAATAATTTATTTTTTAAAAAAAAACAAAGAATAACAATACAAGCAACAAACATTGGGACTACAAAGCAGGCAAAACATGTCATGCATGGATCCCAAACAGAATCCAGCCCCTAGGCAAACCCTGGCCCAAGACAACAAATGCGATCCCAACCTAGATGACCTGTCGAGAAGCCCCCTCTTTTGCATGGACATCTGCAATATCATTCGCTTTCATTAGAATGTGATGAAAAGAAATCGGACGGTCTTTCCATAAATCCAACGATTCCAGAATCTTGTCCACCACTCTCCATGGGCATGGACCTGAATTAACCCAAAGGAAGAAATTTTTGGAATTCTCCTCATCGCTGCTGGCATAAAAGTGTACTTCTATTTGCACCGCTTGAAGTATTGCAGTGGTTTCAGCAGCATTCAAGTCTTGAATTCTGATTGACCTAAGAGTGCTATAATTTTTCCATTGTGGTCCCTCACAAAAGCACTTACTCCCTGTGGACCCAGATTTCGCAGCAAACATCTGTTAAATTTTGCTTTAAAATAGCCACACGAAGGGGGCTTCTATTCATCTTGAGGGCCATCTTTTTTCAGGTTCCATTTCATCACCTTCATCTAGTCACAAGGGAAAAGGGGGTGGGGGATCCCCTTTAGAGCGGGGACAGCTCCACTCCACTCAACTATTTCACAACAAATTCAATAGATTTTAGATTCTTTCCTCTAAAAATCATATTTTTTCTTTCCCACCATATACCCCAAAGAATTGCAGAAGCCACCATTTTCCACAAACTCCCTTGCCGAACCCCAAGCACATGCATACCAACCAGCCACTACATCTACAACCAAGCCCAGCATTACCCCTGACATACCACACTCTGCAAAATCAGCGGCCATACTTCCAAGCCACTAGGCAAAAGATAAAGAGGTGGTTTACTGAGTCCTCACTTTCATAGCACATTACAATGTGGTTAGCCATAGCAATGCCTCTCCGTTTTCAATTATCAGGCCTGGGAATTTTACCTAAACATGCCAACCACATGAGTGCCTTAACTTTCAACAGGACAGGAACATACCACAGGTTCTTGAAGCTGACCTGAAAATGCGCCAAATCCATCCTCATAAGAAGAGCAGCACTCGATTTAATTGAAAAAACCCCATCTGCCTCTTTCATCCAGATTCTCGAATCTGTCCTGTCGAGAGGAATGTATATTGCTTCCAATGTCTTCAGAAGACTGGCGAAAGAAACACTCTCCTCATCTCTAAGATTTCTGATGAATACAACGCCCCAAATACTTCTGCCACTAAACTTCTGAAAATAATCTTTCACCTTAGCATCTTTGTCTACTGCCACTGAATAGAAGTCTTCAAAACTTTACTGTTTGTTTCATCAATAAGCATAGTAATGTAAAGGAAATGTGCAATGATTACAAAGTACATTACCTGTCTCCTAACAACATTTGCATTTGCCTGCCAATTCATGTTTCGTTTATCGGTTGTAAATTCTCACTTATGGCATTTTTTCATGAATTTAATGTCAAATCCTCACCAAAATACACTAATGTCGCTGTTTGGATTTGAGAATTTCATGGTAACACCAGGAAATGTGCAATGATTTTAAATTCGTTTACCTATATCCTAAAACCATCTTCATTTGACCGACAATTCCCATGTTTGGTTTGCGGTGGTAAAATTGTAATGATGACACTTTTCCTTTACATTACTAGGGTAATTGGCGAAACAAACAGGTCCTTAGCAAAGATTTTCCACACCGCTGGTCTTTCCAAAAGTGAGTGTTCTTACCATTCCTACCTTGAAAGACATGTTACTGTGGAATGTCAATTGGCCTACGAAACACATCTCTTAACAGCTCAACCTTTCCCCTTTGATGCCCCACATATCCCAACCATTTTTTGCCACCCTATTTTTAGCCATAAGCACTTTAGAAGTGATGGTTCACTATTTTCCATCCCCTACCACCACTTAGACAAAAGGGCATATTTGACTTCTTGATATCTCAAACCTGCATCCCGACAATCCAACGATTTTGCAAACCTCCTTCCATGCAACCAGATGGAATCAGTGATGCTCATCACTATCATTCCAGAGATATCTTTTTTGATGGGAACGTTTGTAAGAATTGCTTTCACCATCGTAAACCTTCAACTAAATGAGAGCATCGAACCTTTCCAAGCGACGAGTTTTTGCTCGACTCTTTCCACCACCTTTTCCCATCATGCTACCCTTCTACCACTAAATGCAATTGGGATTCCTATTGATTGCATGTTGTTTCCTTCAACCCTGCACCTAGTTTTCCAAATATCGGTAATATTATCAATAATATCACCCTAGTGTTCCAAATGCCAGCAATATTATTGGTATCACTAGGCTAGCAATACCAAAATTGATTAAAGTTTAAAATTTTCCAAATATCGTCAATATTTTGAATAATGTTGGTGATAGTTAGTGATATTATCGATATCATGCTATTTTAAGAAAAAATCCTTATAGAAGTTCCCTAGTATCGGCAATACCATCGATAATATTCCCGATACCAGGGAAACATCCGTAAACAGGCAAAAATTGACAGAAAATTGGAAATTTTCCAAAACCCCAAAAAGTCTCCATTTTGAAGGGTTTTTTTTTTTGATTTTTATTCCTTAGGTGATTTTGATGACTCTTTGTTTTTATTAAATCAAAGTTTAGATTTTGGAGAAATCTTTTTTTTATTTATTTTAAAGGTGATACCTTTATTGAAGGAGAAAGGAGAGGAGCAAGAAGGAAAAGGAAACTAAAAAACTACAAAAAAAAAAAAAACAAAAAAAAAAAGAAGAAAGAAAAGAAAAGAAAAAGAAAACTCCTGGAAATGAAGCTAGGCAAAGAAAAGAGCAACAAGGTGAAAAAAAAAAAAACACTAAGGGGGCAATCTCTAAATTAAACAAGCACTCTGGAGAAGACCCTTGTCGAGGAGATAGAGATATTCTTGAAGCAGCGATTGTTCCACTCGTGGCCCAAATAACAGCCAGGAGAAATCTTGACTCAAAATGAAAACGGTTTGAAACTCGAAGGTGACAAAAATCAATAGAAACTTCATTTTTTTTTTTCCAAATGTTAACATGGATTGCAATCGAAATCCTTGTCTATGCATGATTTCCATGCATTGACATGGATTTATGGCGAAAAATTAACATTTAAGTGAAAATGGAAAAAATTGGTGAGATCCTAATTTTTCCAATTTTATTTTGGAAAGTGTATTTTTCACTGTTAATTTATTTGGAATTTTTATATATTAATGAGTGTTGACCAATTTATTGATTGGCTAAAAAATTTATATATTTATTTTATATTGATTTTTTCGACAACGCATGGTTAGGCTCCTATAAAATGAAAACTTATTATGTATACTTGTTTTATATCTTGATTCCTACATGTGTAAGCATGTTTCTTTTATGCCTGCCGAAGAGCTCTTGGCCATATTAATGAACATGCTAGCTTCTTCGACTGAGCTATCTTCGAAAAACATTTTATATTCTGCATACTGCATGTGAGTCACCTTCAGATTTCTACTATCCACTCTCATGCCCTTTATCAGACCCCATCAGTTGTCTTCTAAAGCATATGAGACAGACCAACAATTGTGAATAATAAGGGTGATAATGGATCTCCTTGTCTAATGCCTCGAAAGCTTTTGAAAAAAAAAAAAAAAACCCTTTTGGAGACCCATTGATGTGCATTGAGAACCAAGGAGACCTCACACAAGCACCCATCCACTTGATCCACTTTGAGCCAAAGTCCATACACTTTGGTCCAACAAGAAAACCCGATTTACACTATCTTATGCTTTTTCAATATCAATCTTGAGAAGAAAACTTTTACCCCCACTTTTAACATATTCATCCGTCATCTCGTTAGCAATAAACGGGCCATCCATCACAGATCTACCTGCCACAAAAGCATATTGAGACTCGGAGATTAGACCCAAGATCACCTTGTAAATGCTTCGTATGAGACCGATTGGCCAATAATCTGAAACCACCTCCCCACTGGATTTCTTGGGAATTAGAGCAATTAATGACACCCCAACTGATTTGCTGAGAATTACCGTAGAGTGGAATTCCTTGAACACAAGCATCAAGACTTCTTTGATGATACCCCAACAATGCTGACAAAAGATGATTGGATAGCCATCTGGACCAGGCACCTCGTCAGCTTTCATGAGTAGTGATTTCCCCATCTCTTCTTCCTCAAACTCCTGTTCTAATGGATCTGCTTGATCTTCTGAAATAACATCAAAGATGATATCCCCCAACAGAGGATGGTGAGGAAATTGTTCCACAAAGGAATTTTTGAAATGTGAAATATAACAATTACATATGTCATCCTTGGACGGTAGAATTTCGCCGTCTTTGTTAAATGATGCTATAAGGCCCTTTTTGTATTTACCATCCTGTGGAAGAAAGCTATGCTGCCATCCCCTTTGATCAATCTCTCCTTGGACAATTACTTTAATGGATTTCTTCCCTTTGCAGTGATTCATTCAGCTATTCTGTGACCTCCCCCATTCTTTCTACTTTTTTAGGAGGCAGAGATCTCGCATCCTCTTCTTCTTGCTCCATCATTTCCTTTTTGCCATTTCATCATAGTCTCCTTTACCTCACTAAATGTTTCTTTATGCCAGAACTTTAGATGAACTTTCAGCCAACACAACTTTTCAGAAAATCACCATTCAGCCTTCCTACGCATCAATGGTGATGACCACCACTCTCTGACGAAATCCAAAAATTGTGGATGTTCCAACCACTTCTTTCAAATCTGAAAGGTTTAGGCCCCAAGTTTCCATCTTCATAGATAGGCAAATCAGGTTATGGTCAGACAGTCTTCTCAACAATGCCCTCATGTTCGCTTCTAGAAAGCCATTTCCCACGAAGGCAGCACCAGGAACCTGTCAAGCCTGCACATCACTGGGTCTTCTTGCTTGTTAGACCAAGTGAATTTGGCACCATGCATGGGCATGCCGATCAACTCCCACTCTTCAATAGATTGATTAAAACCCACCATACTTCTAGTAACCATTGAACCTGCTCATCTCCCACCTCGATCTAATGACATTAAGGGCTCGTTTGGCGTCTCTTCTCTAATTCAATAAGAGCTACTCCAATAACCTCCTTTTGTTCTAGCTCTTGTTTTAAATAAGCTTGTTTGATAAAATCACTTTTTCAAGTCCAAAAAAAGCTCTTATTTGAAATAAACACGTTTGGTAAAACCTTCAAATAAGAGCTTTTTTTTAGGGGTAGTTGACCTCATTTTAAAAGATTACAACAACTCTATCATAAGAGCAATCCAAATGGTTGTTTTGGTGGATCTCATCATCGACGAACCATCCCCCAAATGGCAAAAGAACGGATGACTACAATCTTCACATTTTAAGACATTTGGGCCATCCGGTATGTCGTATATTAGATGTGTATCAACCACCATTCTTTGTGTGGGGCCCCACCTTCAATATGGGTCGTTCATCATGTGGACCCACCTTCAATGACCATCATCCATCATGTGGGTCCTACCCAGTGTTCGAGTTGTCGGTGTCGCTACAAGTTTCGCTGGCCGGAGATAAGGATATAATATCGTTATCGCCGATAACCGGAAATGCAGGAAAAAAAGGGGGAAACATGGAGAAAATGGTGGAATTTTTCAATGAAACTTCAGGACATGCCTAAACACATATATTTACATATTTAGGAATGAAAAATTTACAAAAAAGAATACATTAAATTAAAAGTTTTCATTTAATGGGGGCCAAAAAGCATGCGCTGTCCCAATCAGCAAAATATCATTTTTGGAGCTTTCTATTTTTTGCCCAAAGATAGGAGTTGAGTAGAAATTTAAAGAAATTATCCCCATTCAACTGAACCAGGGCTTGCCTGGATGTTATTTTCTGATACAATGATTTCTTTCTACCAAAAGTGTCACAATTGTACAAAATCGGTTACATGCCAAAGGTGGACCACACCATGATGATCAACTGGAATGAAAATCATATCAATCCACTCTTTTGGCTAGCACACATGTACACTAAGTATTCCATCGGCTGCCCATTGATTTTGAAGTTGTGGCCCACCCAAAAATCGGTTCATCTTGATCATCATGGTGTGTCCCACCATTTTTCATGGATCTAATATACTATCAAAGACATGTTTACAGTAAAAAAAGAGGCGAGATGTTCATTGGATGGCCCCAAAAAGTTTTAAATGGTCAATGTTCATTCAACATTGTTTCCTGTAATGTGGTCCACTTAAGATTGGGATATACCTCATTTTTGGTCTCATACTGTAAAATTATCTATAAAAATAGATGAACGGCATGGATGAAACATATACATCATGGTGGGACCCACAGTGCAATGGCTGGTGGCAGGGGAATAGCCAATCCGTTTCCGATCCGCGCGGACGCGGCTTAGATACTGACAGGTTGAGTAGCGGTCGACTACTGAAGTGATGTCACCATGTTCTGTAGGCCCCACTACGATGTATGTGTTGTATCCACACCGTCCATCCATTTTGAGATATCATTTTAGGCCATGAGCGAAAGGATGAGGTAGATAAAAATCTGCACTGGACCCCACCACAGAAAACAGTTCAAGAGTGATTCCTACAGTTGAAACTATCCTAAGGCCGGCCATAACGTTATTTGAAATCCAACCCGTTCAAAAGTTAAAAATGACACGAAAGAAGGGAAAACACGAATATTAGCTTGATCCAAAACTTACGTGGCCCTCCAAATATTTTTCAGCGATAGACATTCAATTCAACTGTTTCTTATGGTGTGGTCCATTTGAACATTGGATATGCCTCAAATTTTTTTTATATAAAGGCCTGAAATTATCTGTTAACGTGTATGGACGGAGTGGATAAAATAAATATTTCATGGTGGGCATTACATGCGGTGGCCGGGCTGCCTTTATACACGCGCGGATTGTTTTCCGTGTAATGCGTTGATATACGCTCACTGCGTTTGTATGTAACTGGTGCGAACTTTTTGGTGGGCCATCATACATGATGGGAGTCTAAAATCTGAACGGTCCATGTGATGAAGCACCCCATGAAACCTGTAAGGCCCAACTTTTACTTTGATCCAAAACTTTGGTGGGCCATGAAAGAAGAAAAATGTTTCATCTATTGATTTGCATTTCTCTTTTCTATAGCCTACCAGAGTTTTAGATCGGTATGAAATTTGCCCCTACGAGGTTTCATGTGATTCCACATCACATGGACCGTCCGGATTACACTCCCATGACACGTGTACAAAGGTGCGCATGTGCGTAGGTGGCTAGTGCGCATGCCTCATCAGGCTGGTAAGAAAAGAAAAGAAAAAAAAATCCCGATATCTATTACGGGTTTTTCTTTACGAAAAGAAAAAAAAAAAACCCCAAAATTTCGTGGAAGAGATATCTCCGCCGAAGAAATAAGATATTTGAAAGAGACTTGATGCAGAAAGGGGATTTTCAAACCTGAAAATCTGAACGGAATGGCACCGGGCGCTGTTGATCGATGCGTTCTTCCGAGCTCCAACTTCCGATCCGATCAACAAGTAGGCGATCTTCTCGATTCCGATATTTTTTCCGAAAGAGGGGTTTTCTTATTTCTAATATTTTTTTTCGATTTTTTCAAAGAGGGGTTTTCTTACGGATTTATGAGTTGTTGGCCATAGTTTTCCCGTGATAGGGATCGTGGTTGGTAGCTACAGTGCGAAAATCTCAATATTATCGGCGATAATCTAAGATTTTCGCTGATATCTCCGATTTTTCACCAATATCTGCGATATTTCGCCGATAATCCAAAGAGAAACGAAATAAGGGGGTTTCGGTATCGCAAGACTAGCGATACCGATATTATCGGCGATATTTCGATAATATCGCCGACAACTTGAACACTAGTCCTACCTTTGATGTGGATTGCCCATCAAATGGGACCCACTTGATGTGCATGTTCTGTCATGTTGGGCCACACTCTGATGCTGGTCATTTATCATGTGGGGCCCACCTTTGATGTGAACTGTTCATTACATGGGCCCACCTTGATGTGGGGCCCCACGTTCAATATGAGTCGTTCATCATGAGGGGCCCACCTTTGATGTGGGCGATCTATCATGCGGACCCCACATTTTTTGTGGATCATTTATCATGTGGGGCACACTTGACGTGGATAGTCCATCATGTGGGACCCACCTTTGATGTCCACCATCCATCATGTAAGGCCTAACCGTCAATATGGCTCATTCATCATGTGGGCCCACCTTTAATGTCAACCTTCCATCATGTTGTCCCACATTCAATGTCCACTATCTATCATGTGGGTCCCACTTTTGATGTGAACCATCCATCAGGTAGGGCCTGTTTGATGTGGATCATCCATCATGTGGGGCCACACTTTGATGCAGGCTATCCATCATGTGGGGCTCACCTTTGATGTGACCGCGCATTATGTGGGCCCACCTTTGATGTGGACCATTCATCATGTGGGCCTACCTTGAAGAGATTGTAAAGAGAAGAGAAGAGGATAAGATAGGAATTAGTTGGAAAGTTTAAGGACAAATTTGTCCAAAAATTAGTCCAAAATGTCTACCGCCTAAGCCAAATAAGCTCCGTTTAAAAAAGTAACCCTCCCCAACTTATAAAATCGGAGCTTATTTGCTACGTTCTAAACAAATAAGCACTCTGATTGGACTTTTACCAAACAGTCTAAAAGTTATTATTATTATTTTTTTTTAAAAAAAAGAAGTAAGCCAACAAGCTCTTATTTGTAGAGATGCCAAACGCCCCCTAAATCCCCTCCTAGACTTTGGGGAGCCCTCCACCTATTCTGCACCCTACCCAGGTTAGCCCAAAGCTCTGGCCTCAGTGACGCAGCCAATTCAAACAAAACAGATAAGGACCAACGTGCAGCCAGTGTGTCCACTTTTTTCATTAACTTGTCACCCCCACACCACCAAAATGCCCACAGACCTGCCGACTGAACTAATCCAATCCCACTCACATCACTGATTACCCCACAACTCCAGCACCAACATAGCATCAATATCCTCTTTTTTGTTTTTCCCTAGAACAATGAGGATATCAACGTTTTTAACCCTAATCAGATCTCTCACTGCCCTTTCTTATCTATACTACCCAAACCTCTCAAATTCCTTCAAAGGATAATCATTTGGACAACAGGCACCTCCCCGACTCCCCACCCTCCCCAATGTGCTTAAGATCATAATTGATACTGCATCTAATCTTTGGTAACTCCCATAGAGCCCTTGGTTTCTTTGGAGTCGGCTTCAAAGATGAAGACTGGCATTCTTTTTTTCTTTCCTCAATTCTTTTAAGGATCACCTTAATCACCTTGAAGTTGTCTTCTCCACCATACCCACCCGTTGCTCTTTTGCTAACTTGAGTCTCCCATCTCCTCCCCTGAATTTAATGGTCTAGGATCACATGGGATCATCCCCCACCCAAAAAATTCTACCCCTTCCCTACTTCCTCTGCTTCTATTGTGATATGGCCTGCCTTTGCCTCCATTTCCCCCACCCAACTTTCATCTCCTTCTACTAGCACTACTGAATCCCAACTGTCTCCCCTCAGCTCCAGGACCCCCATCCCTTTAGATCTTAAAACACCATCCCCTTTCTGCTAAGCCGACTCTACCTATATCACCAAATCCTCATTAATTTCCTGAAGAACCTGCCCAGAACTGCCTCCTTCCTTTTGACGAAGAGACTCCAGCCATCCAGGATCTGGAGAGAGATCCCTCTAGGTGTAGCCATGAACCTGTGGGAGCTGGGCTGGATTCAGAAATGCAGTTGCTGTTGATACAGGAGCCTAAATGCATAGCTGGGTGTTGACATAATTGTCAGATGTCAAGCATATATTATCGGACAGTCCCTCGATATCCTGAATAATGTCAACATTCCTGTCGATATCAACATCTCCACTATCACATTACCCGTAAAGGCATCATGCACCGGACACATGTCGTCTATCTCCTTTCCCTCCTTTCTTGTCCTACCATCAAGCAGTCGAGATAGAGCAACATCACCCCCTTTTGCTGCCATCTGGCTACTATTGGAATTTGATATTTGAACTGGACTTGAAAGCCTTTGGCATCTGTTGCTGAGGTGTCTGTCGCATGACTCATGCATGCCACATGTGACTGATTGCTCACTTCTGTCCCCTACGATCTGGTAGTTCGAGAGGCACCGGAGATTTTGCACCTACATCCTCTCCGGCCTGGCTTTCCCCACCACCTCATTCTTGGAGAGCTTATCTCTGACTGCTATCCTCCTCTTTAGATAACTAGCCCTGACTCTAGATTGGAGCTCCTGATTGCTACTAACAGCCTTTCCCTGGGGTTTGCCTAGATCTTCTTCCTAGTTAATAAATTTCAGAGGGATTGAGAATTAATAAGAGACATCCAAATATCTATATATATATATATATATATATATATATATATATATATATATATATATATATATAAAGAAGAAGAAGAAAGAAAAAGAAAAGGAAAAACTTTGGTTTCATAGTAGCCAACATACTACATTCTAGAGTAGTCCATAACTTTTTAACACTTTCAGATGGGAAGGTCCCCACCACACACTTTCAGATGGACTCTCACCATAGGTCTCATAGTTGATTCTTCTTTCCATGATCACCTGCTTCCCTTGCTGTCTTCCTTTACTGTAAATTGAGCCACCTCATGGGAGAGCTGACCTGCATCTTGATCTACCACCGCATCTTTAAATTATTTGGATTTTTTTTTTTTCCGATGATCGATCTATCCTCTGTGCTATTTGAATCGAACTCGTGCTCCCTGTTTTCTTCTCCTGGTCTCCTACCATCTTCTTTCTTCTCTCTTCCTTCATCCTCTTCATCACTCCCGGACTGTACTTCGCCCTCTGCACCAATATTCTATAGTGTGAAAATCCCTTCCATCCAGCTGCAATACCGCCACTTCTACTTCTCCCATCTTGTCCATTCTTACAAAAGTAAAACTGTATTCCAAAGTTCCTTTCCATTGCAGATTGAAGACGTCCATCATCTTCCCATATCCCTTAAACACCTTACGCAAATCTGTTTCCTCCCACTCTGGAAAGTTTTTGACAGGAATAGTTGAAATTCCCTTATCCAAAAAGGTGATCTTTCTCACTCCTTCTGACCAGTTTAGAAGTTCCCTTCTTCGGATGATCAGTTTTATTCAATATTGGACTGGAACTGACTGTCTTTTTCAATTCTACTAAAGTAGAGAAAGTGTACTTATGTGGGTGGGGAAGGGTGCTTAACCCCTTCCTCATAACCAGGCCCTTGCCCGGAAATCTTTAATCTCAAAGTAGTCTTGGAGTTAATTTGCTGAGAATTTTGAGAGATTTATTCTACTCGATTTTCTAAAAGTTTCAGGCCAAGGAAGGTTTTCTAACCAACTTTCAATCTTCACCATTTGCTGGTAGGGCGACTCCTTTCAACACACCCACCTTTGGTAGAGTGGCTGGTTTTTTCATGCTGTCAAAATCACCCACCATAGGTTTTGGTTACAATTTCACTCAAATATGTGCATAGGCATTCACTTAAAGGTATTCAATAATGGTAAATGTGGCTGTAATTAGAGCTGGGCATCGGTCCGAATCGGATCGGATTGGATTGGGTCCAACTCGACCCGATCCGAAGTTTCAATGACCTGACCCGAACTCAATCCGATCCGGTATTGAGTCCAGGTCACCTGACTCGGACCGATCCGATGCATGGTTGGCCTGACCCGAACCGAGTCCGACTCAGTCAGGGAAATCGAGTCAGATCGGGTTTGGTAGGATTCAGATCGTATTAACTTGTCACCCCCACACCACCAAAATGCCCACAGACCTGCCGACTGAACTAATCCAATCCCACTTGCATCACTGATTACCCCACAACTCCAGCACCAACATAGCATCAATATCCTCTTTTTTGTTTTTCCCTAGAACAATGAGGATATCAACGTTTTTAACCCTAATCAGATCTCTCACTGCCCTTTCTTATCTATACTACCCAAACCTCTCAAATTCCTTCAAAGGATAATCATTTGGACAACAGGCACCTGCCCGACTCCCCACCCTCCCCAATGTGCTTAAGATCATAATTGATACTGCATCTAATCTTTGGTAACTCCCATAGAGCCCTTGGTTTCTTTGGAGTCGGCTTCAAAGATGAAGACTGGCATTCTTTTTTTCTTTCCTCAATTCTTTTAAGGATCACCTTAATCACCTTGAAGTTGTCTTCTCCACCATACCCACCCGTTGCTCTTTTGCTAACTTGAGTCTCCCATCTCCTTCCCTGAATTTAATGGTCTAGGATCACATGGGATCATCCCCCACCCAAAAAATTCTACCCCTTCCCTACTTCCTCCGCTTCTATTGTGATATGGCCTGCCTTTGCCTCCATTTCCCCCACCCAACTTTCATCTCCTTCTACTAGCACTACTGAATCCCAACTGTCTCCCCTCAGCTCCAGGACCCCCATCCCTTTAGATCTTAAAACACCATCCCCTTTCTGCTAAGCCGACTCTACCTATATCACCAAATCCTCATTAATTTCCTGAAGAACCTGCCCAGAACTGCCTCCTTCCTTTTGACGAAGAGACTCCAGCCATCCAGGATCTGGAGAGAGATCCCTCTAGGTGTAGCCATGAACCTGTGGGAGCTGGGCTGGATTCAGAAATGCAGTTGCTGTTGATACAGGAGCCTAAATGCATAGCTGGGTGTTGATATAATTGTCAGATGTCAAGCATATATTATCGGACAGCCCCTCGATATCCTGAATAATGTCAACATTCCTGTCGATATCAACATCTCCACTATCACATTACCCGTAAAGGCATCATGCACCGGACACACGTCGTCTATCTCCTTTCCCTCCTTTCTTGTCCTACCATCAAGCAGTCGAGATAGAGCAACATCACCCCCTTTTGCTGCCATCTGGCTACTATTGGAATTTGATATTTGAACTGGACTTGAAAACCTTTGGCATCTGTTGCTGAGGTGTCTGTCGCATGACTCATGCATGCCACATGTGACTGAATGCTCACTTCTGTCCCCTACGATCTGGTAGTTCGAGAGGCACCGGAGATTTTGCACCTACATCCTCTCCGGCCTGGCTTTCCCCACCACCTCATTCTTGGAGAGCTTATCTCTGACTGCTATCCTCCTCTTTAGATAACTAGCCCTGACTCTAGATTGGAGCTCCTGATTGCTACTAACAGCCTTTCCCTGGGGTTTGCCTAGATCTTCTTCCTAGTTAATAAATTTCATGCCGCCCCTGCTGCAGCCGCTACGCTATGGGCGCTATTTGAAACACTGATATATATATATATATATATATAAAGAAGAAGAAGAAAGAAAAAGAAAAGGAAAAACTTTGGTTTCATAGTAGCCAACATACTACATTCTCGTCTTCGTACGCCACGTACCTAGCCAGCTAGCCTAGGCTACAGCAGTAGTTGGTGTGTGATACTGATGGAAACAGATTGGCTACTCCCTGTGTTCGGTGATCCGTGGGCCCCACCATGATGTATGTATTTCATCGATGCCGTTCATCCATTTTTATAGATCATTTTAAGGCTTGATACAAAATATTAGAGGGATAAAAATCTCAGGTGGACCACACCACAGGAAAACAATAATGATTGGATATCCTCCATTAAAATCCTCCTCAGTCTCTGGATCGGGTCAGATCTGATCGGATCGGATCCATTCGGATCGGAGCGGTCCGGATTGACCACGATCCAATCCTGATCCGAAAATCATTCGGATCTGAAATACCTAACTCGATCCACACCGATCTAGGCCGTCGGTTCGGTTAAGATCGGGTCGGATACACCCGATCGGATCTGTTTTGCCTAGCTCTAGCTGTAATGGCTAGCTTTATGGCCGTTACGGTCTTGTAACAGTCAAATTTTTTTTTTTTTTTAATTTTTTTTGAAAGAAATAAAATAAATTGGCTCTATAATGGAACAAGCCTTTTTTTTTTTTCGAGAACAGGCATTACAGCCCTGTATCGCATAATGGCCATTACGTAATCATTTTTTAATATCATGATTCTCTTACAACACCCATAGATGGTGGGGGATGTTTGTTACACTTTCAGTTTTACCAGTTGGCATGCTTGAGCTGTGTTAATATTTATAATGTATAAATTATACACTAATATATATATATAGTGAATTGGGTTTTTATAAGTTCCTTTGTATCCATGTCTAGATGGACACGTGTGTCAGTGTCCATGTTACATAGCATGGGGTGATATAGTTTGAAGGATTCGTACATGGCTTCCTCTTCAATGTTGTAACTTCGTTGTGCAGGATAAACAATGCGATATCTGTGGGGACTGTAGCTTTGCTGAGGCTATTGCTACTTGTTCTCAGTGCAATCAAGTTCATGAGCATATGTATGGCCCCTCTAATTTCCTTATTCATTTTTTAAAAATTCCTTTTGTAATTTACCTCGTCATATTTTTCATTGCTAATGCTGCAATAATGTATGAAGTCATTGATCAAATAGAAAAAGCATGTGACTCCATATCATTGTCACACTCCTAATTGCTAAAATATTAACATATTTATTTAAACGAGCTTTGCTAAGCTCACACACACCTTACATGACCAAGAATTCCATGCATGTAGGAAATCTGATATGTGCAGTAGCTGTGTGGAGGACCTGGCCCAAAAATGAGGCTGGTCAACTTATCAGGTGGGGCATGTATAAAAGATTAATGGTTTGAAAGGATTTTGGCAACAGTCTACATTCAACACATTTGTGACCTGCCTAATGAGTGGTCAGGCCCAAAATTTAGGCCTGTTCATCTACAGCCCATCTGAAAGAGCAGAGGCTCATGTGGGTTTTGTGAAACTTTTATATGTGGTTGTTATTCCTTTCTTTCCCCTTTTAACTTGCTTTCCCATTTCCAGTTATTGCATGCAAACACAACTTGATGCTGTTCCAGACATGTGGTTCTGCGAAGAATGCCGATCACGCGGCGATGCAGTTCCTTCAATACCCAAAATGAAGGATCATAGTGCTCTGACTCACAGTGACACTTCACGCATTGCAGTAGCTGCTGGATCTCATTTTGATTTGAAGCTTCATGGTCCTCTAAAAAAGCAAAATGTCGTTGAAACTAATAGTAGGAAAACTAATACCCAAGTGAAAAGCAGCTTTCCAGAGAAGATTCAAGTTAATAGAAGCCTTCCAGTGAAGTTCCAAGTTAATAGAAGCTTTCCGGGGAAGTTAGATGAAGATTCCATGGCCCACAATGGTGAAATGGGAAAGACAGAATATGCACCTGTAGCAATTTCAACTCCTGGTAAGGCTGTCCCCCGCCCAATCTCGAAAGCTTGTTCTTTCAAGGTTGGTGAAGCATCCAAAGTGAAGTTTATTCCTGCCAACGAAGCCATATTGCTGACATCAGGAGCCAAAGCAAAACTGGGAAGTTTGGGTTCTTTGCTTCCACGAGCTTCTCCAATACATACTGTGCTGTCTCCTGTCGTGAAGGGGACTCCTGCTTCAAAAGGTTGTTTGCAGAAGGGAAGTTCGAACTTGAGTTCTGGACATTCTCAGCCTGCTGTGCTTCCTGACAAATGGCTTAAGAATGGTATCCTGCAGCAACCATCCGTTAAACCCTCAAAACCATTACATGTTGAGAAATCACCATCACGAACTGAGTATAACCCTTCAATCTCTGAAAGGTCAATAAGCGTAAAGCGAGAAGATGGATTATACATATCATGCCCTGCAGATGCTCAAAAACATGTCTCACCACTGATTTTGCCTATGTTTTCGGAAGGCAGGCTTCCAAATCATCCTTTGCCAGATGTCCTTTGGAAGTAAGCCATCTATCCTGCTCCATGAGGACATTAGAAGACAAATTTCTGATATTGATTGAAGTGCCTTTTCGTTCTCATCTTTCACAAATATTGATTCTTTGTTTCTAGTGCCTTTTCTCCCTATTTTACACTGTTGCTTGATATGCATAGTGAGTCCCATATTCAAGCAGTGTTTGTAGTATCAGTATCGTTGCATGTGTCGTTGGTTGGGGATACGGAAAACAAGTATCGATATCGCCGATACATAAAAATGTATTGCTGGGTGAGGGAAACATTGGGGAAACATGGGGGAAATGGTGGAATTTCTCAATGAAACTTCAAAAGATGCTATAATATACATTGCATATTTAGGAATCAAATAATTGCAGAAAAGATGCATACACAATCTGTCTTCCTTTAATGAGGCCTAAAAGCATGTAACGTTGACTCGGAGAAACATGGGAAAGTTGGGTATACTTAAGGAGATGTTAATACACATATTTGCATGTTTAAGAATCAAATAATAGCAAAAAATATGCATATTTGCATATTTAGGAATCAAATAATACGTTTCCCTTTAATGGGGCTTAAAAACATGTATCATTGACTCAGGGAAACATGGGGAAAATGGTGGATCCATCCATGCATGCACATACATACATATAAATATACACATGCATGATCCATCTGTCCGACCATCCATTCATCCAACTGTCCATGCATGCATGCATGCATGCATAAAATGACACACACATATATACACATGCATGTATGTGCACACACGTACACATATATACATACATCCATCTATCCATGCATGCATACATACACACATATAAACATGCATTTCATCATACAACCATGCATCTATAAAAAAAATTAATGGAAAATTTTTTAATAAACAGATTTTTGGCGATATCGATACGTTGGCGATATTATCGAAATATCGATGATACATTGGTGATACAAGCGACACCTGGAATTTACTGTCTAAAACATTGGCGATACATTGGTGATACTTAGTGATATGTCGGTGATATATTGTTGATGCGTAGAATGTCTGATACTACCAGTGTTATTGGTATTTTCAAGCTGGCGATACCAATAATATCGGTGACATGATTGATAATATCATAGATACTCGGAACAATATATTCAAGCTGAGATAATATATTACCATTGATTTAAATCACCACCATCATCTAATCCCTATCCCAACTAATTGGGGTCGACTACATGAATCCTATTACCCTATCCATTCTATCGATGACCATATCCTTAATTAAACCATTGGTTATCTAGTCCTTTCTTAATACCTCCCCCCACGTCCTTTTGGGCTTTTCCCTTGCTCTTTTATAACCTTAATTTGAATCAATTTACTCCTAACTTGCGTAGTTCTTGGTCTCCGTTGTAAATGACCATTACCATTAATTTCAATGAAGATTAAAAATATGGAGGGAAAAATGAAAGGAGTTGATCATGATTAAGTAAAAGAGACCTCATTGCTGGGAAAAATGGCATTGGTGTGGGGTTGTTAGGGGAGGTTATTGGAAACGTTGAGGTGGAAGAAGAGTGGATTCTGGTTGGTTAGAAAGGGACATGCGAGTTAGGGAGGAGGTGAAGGAGGTCATTATCCCTAGGATACGTGGATTTGCGATGTGGCGAATCGAGCATTTTCAAACAAGGGGTCGAGGAGACGAGGGAAGTGGAAGAGCTAGGATGAGATAAGTCCAACATTTGGGGGAGACTACTACCGAGGAGCAAGATAAGGAGGGGGGACAAATCCTTCTAGGATATGGTTGATCGGAACAACCCCAAGTGTAGGGCTGTGATGTAGTAATAACTCGATGAGACTGAGGTCATACTCACAGGGACTTATGATTATGCGATTTGTAGAACACTTTAGAATTAGAACCAGAACTAAACTAACTCCTAGAATTTGAGTTAAGGAGTAATCGTGAAAGAAATTATTAGAGATAAAACACTAGAGCGCCAAGGATCCACTTATTCCCATATCTTAATGTTAATTCACTTGATTTGATTGGGTTACTCAATTGGAATCGAAGTCCTATCCTATCCAGCTGGATAATAGAGCGGTTAAATCATCTTGCATATGTCAAATCAGAATTGAACTTCAATAGAATTGGTTCCCACATCATGCACCAAAGTATTGATCACATGGAATTCAAAGCATCTATCATGCCCGTAGTCTACGATAGATTAATGGATTTTACAGATCAATCCCTTCCAAAATAGATAAGAAATTATTCTCAGCCTTCCTAAGCATCTAATGTGCCCGGAGTCAACAATGAATCAAAGTAAACTAGAAATAAATCTTTATTCAAACCAAATATCAATGAATTGTTCAACAATCAAATCAAATACTTGAATCAAAGTAAACTAAAACATCAAGAATAACTACAAGCTTCACCTCTTTGCTTTAGCTAAGAGATTAGCCAATCAAAGACATGATTGAACTAAATCTCTAAAAAAAAAAAAAAAAAAAACATAAAAACCAAATAGAATCGAAGGATTAGAGAAGGACTTCATGGAGGCTCCACAACTCCCTGCTCTATCTGATGCAGGACAATTAATCGCTTGCTCTAAAAGCTCAAACCGATAGAGCATGACTAATTAATACCTTTATCTCATAACCCAGGCCCCACATCCCATGGGTTAGGACCTCGACCGAACCCTCTCGTGGGCCCCACATCACGTAGGTACCGCCTCACGCGAGCCACCCGTCTCACGCGGGTAGGGCCCGCCTCACACGAGTCGCCCACCCCAATGTGCCCCTGCATCCCACAGGCCACCCCGCTCGAGCACAGTGTGAAAATGCCCCTACATTAACACCCCCGGTGAGGAGTCTCGAACACGAGAACTCTCGCTTTGATACCAATTTGATGTAGGACAATTAACCACTTGCTCTAAAAGCTCGAACTGATAGAGCATGACGAATTAATCCCTCTTATCTCATAGCCTAGGCTCCATATCCCATGGGTTAGGATCTTGGCCAAACCCCCCTCGTGGGCCCACATTACATGGGTACCGCCTCACATGAGTCACCTACCTCACACGGGTCGCCCACCTTGAGTGTGCTCCTACATCCCACAGGCCACCCCACTCGAGCCCCGGTGTGAAAATGTCCCTGCATTACTATCCCTTCTACCCTAACTCGTATCTAAGAAAGCCTAAAACATCCATTTAAATAGGAAAAATCCGCACTGACTTAGAACCGACTTCAATTTACGCACTTTTGTTATGCTTCGGCTGCAGCCGACTATGAGCTTCAGTTGCACCGAAAATAGCATTCGATCGTACCAAATTAGTGCTCGATTGCACCCGAATTTTCTCGATTTGCATCTGAAGTTTGTCTTCCTTAGGTCGCACCGAACTTGGCTTCGATCGAACCGAATGTCGAGTCAAATTATGCTTGAAAATCATAGTTTGTTGCTGGATTGTTCCTTGTACTTTCAGTTGGACCGAACCAACCTTAGGTGGGACTGAACAATCTGTTAATTCTCTTGACGAACTATGTGATTTCACTAGTCTTTTTCTTTCCTTTGCACTTGGTTTTCTTGGATCTTTGGCACTTGAATTCTTCATTAATCATCTCCAAATCTCCAAGTCTTCTTTTGATCATTCTTTGAGCATTAAATCTTCTTTTTAATCGTCTTTTTCACTTTAGCTCTCCAAATCACCTCACATAGGAAAACATACGTAATTGGATCGATTAAGCGTATCTATGCTTATAAATAGGGGTGTACATCGAGTCGAACCGAGTCGAGCTAGCCTCAACTCGACTTGGCTTGGCCACTAGCTAACCTCAGCTCGAACTCGGCTCGGCTTGGCTCGGTTTGGTTAGCAGCTCGGGCCAGTCCGACCCGAGTTCGAGCCGAGTTCGCCATTGCAGCATTTTCACAAACACCTGGACTGCACCTTCAAATCTCACTGTATTTGAGACAACAACAATGGTTTTACAGGTATTTTATCAAACACCTTCTAAGCAACATAAAAATCAAGGAAAAAGGGTGTTGGTTTCATATACATTCCTTCCTTGCCACCAGCCACACTTCTTTGAGTCATTTCATCAAACACTTGGTGCGCAACATCAATATCAAAGTAACCGAGTCACCAAACTAGTTCGATCCGAGTTCGATTCGAACTGGGGCCAGCTCGAACTCATTTTCGAGCTTAAAAAATCAGCTCGACTTGGCTCGAACTCAGCTTTGAATCGAGTTGAATCGAGCTTTTTCGAGTCAAGTCGAGCGAGCTAACCGAGCTAGCTCGGTTCATGTACACTTTTACTTATAAAGCCAATGCATAATAAGAGGGAAATACAATATTTCACACTCAATGCACCCTCGCAACCAACATTTTGCTAGTCCTAAGCAAAACATGTGAACAACTAATCTTCAATATCCAAATTTCAAACCTTTCTCCAAAAAAAAAAACAAAAACCTATCATTCTGTGTTATCTTATACATGAGTAAAATTCGAACATACAAGAATGAAATATTGTTAGTCTAGAACCTAATATCACTAGCAAACCATTAAACTAAGTTCTCCTTCATCAAATAATTAACAAAATACATCCAAATATCAACTTCCTGGTGTGCTTAGTGAATTCCAACTTATAATCATACGAGTTAAACTTTTCTCCATAATGTTAACCATGATAATTACCTCAAAGTGGACAGATCAACACAAGTTACTAATTCCAATCCCATCTCCTTCTTACTTATATTTTTCAGCTTTTTGATTTTTCATTGACGACTTGCACAATATCTTTTCTTTCTTTCTTTTTCTTTTCATTGTTTTCTCATTTAGGCACATGCAATAGGTAGCCATTTTTTATTCCAACTGTTTTTTAGCTGGTACTTTTTCTTCTTTTTATACCAAGGTTGATAAGGATCTCTAGACTTAGTTCCTAACACTCGTAAGTAATCATCTAATTAAACATTAAAAGTTCAAGCGAACTTTAAAAGAATAAGAGTTAGACATGAAATGTGAACTAGGCTTAGTTGGTGTTTAAATTTTCTATCAATCAATTTATTAGAAAGAACTTTGTTAAAAAAAAATAAAATAAAAATTCTAATAATCAACTAGACTCTAGACTTTCAAAATTTACTTTGTATCTTATTATCACACTCAAATATATTCAAATACACATAATATTGATATTCAAAAAGAGTTTTGAAATCTAAAAATTGAAAAAATTTCAATAGTTTTTGCTCAAAAACTAAAAAAAATACTGATTAGTTCCATCTAATCTCACCCCTGACCTAAAATCTACATTGTCCACAATGTAAAAGATATACAATCCATTATAACATGAGACAACGAAAATAAAAGAGGAATGAGTAAGAGAGTACCTGAGGAAGATCGATGGGATGGGATAAATTCTTCACCGTCTAAAGGGATTAGTACTAAACAAATTACTAATTATCATTTTCTTAAAAGCTACTCTACATATATAAAGTTATAATGGCCATCGCATACACACAATATGTAGTGGCATAATGGCCAAGAATCATTTTTTTAACCTTTGGGACCTTTTTCTAATTTTTAATTTAATTATTATTATTATTTTCTGCTTCCATATTCTCATGCTCTCTCTCTCTCTCTCTCTCTAAACTCTCTTAAATTCTTGATCTCTCTCTTGTAATCTTATTCCCATTCTCTCATTGTCCTTTCTCAAATTCTTTTTCATAGTTGAAATTTGAACAAGTGTCAAGTTTCAAGACTCCCAACTCTTGAGTCTTGACTATAATGAAATAAGTAAAAAAAAATGTAATGAAATATAACTATAATTAAAAAAAAAAAACATGAAATATATATATATGTATCCATTTTTTTAAATTTTTCAAAAAAAAAAAAGAAGAAAAAAAAAAAACACACAGGGGGCTGAGTGGTCGCTTATGCGATTATGCGATGGCATAAGTGATCAGCCCCCCTCCTGATGGCACAGAATCGCTTATGTGATTTCACAACATTAGTGCCAATTGATATTTGGGATGAAAAAGTGGGAAAATGGCTGCTCAAATGCAAAGTGGATGGTATAAACACAGTTTTAGGTTCCTAAAGAATATTTTCCGATATCGCACAAGAGTAAGATGCCTCATTTTGTCAACTCTAAACATGTGTAGGACTTGCATACTTCGTGACCGACCTTTTTGCTTTTCTACTTTCCCCCTTGAGGATCTAACAGGGATATAAATCATCCGAGCTTTCATCTATCACCGTAGTCTTTCAAGCAGTGTTTTAAATAGCGGTAGCGTGTTGCGTAGCGTTCAACCCTCTATAGCGTGTAGCGTAGATAGCGTAGCGTGTAGCTTAAGCTACACGATGCTTATATTTTTTAATTTAAAAATAGAAAAAAATATGATAACTAGTAAAAAATATAAAAATACCTAACAGTTGATTCATTTTTTCAAGTATCATGTTCAAACAAATTATTAATTATCATTTATCAAAAGCTAATCTACATATATAAAGTTATAAAACAAATCAAATAATTATCGCATCAACAACTTTTTAAGAAAACCACTTTAATTAATAATGTCTAATTGAAACCATGAGTCACGACTCACAAGTAACTTTCAAAAAAAAAAAAGTCACAACTCACAAGTATGAAAAGAAATAAAAATCCCATAGGTTAAGAGTATTAAGTACGATATAGATGTCATCTATAGGAAGAGGGTTTTTTTTTTTAAAAACCCTCTTTCTTTTATTTTTAGTTTTAAAGGTTTTTTAGTGTGTGAGCTTCACACCAACTTTTACAAAGGATCACCACTGTTTTAAGTGTAAGTAAACATAAAAAGGTTTGGTTTTAACTTTACTTTTAAAGGTTTTTTTATGTTGTGAATTTTACACAATTTTTAGAAAACAAAACTTGAAAAAAAATGAAAAAATAGATTGTAGTGTACACTACAAATGCTACACGCTACGTAGCTGTAGCGTACGCTACAGGGGATTTACCCTATTTAGCTATGCTACGTAGCATAGCGTAGCGCTACAGGGGATTTACGCTATTTAGCTACGCTACGTAGCGTATGCTACGAACGCTATTTGAAATACTGCTTTCAAGTTAGGATGTACCTAGGGGCCCCATACTTTAAGACACCCTTGAAGTTCTGGGTTCCAAATTATGTGTTGAAATCATGGTAAGATTGAAAACTACAAAAAACAACCCTACCCAAAAACCTTAGACAGTCCAAGGTTATTTTGGTCATTTTAACATTTAAAAGTAGTATTTTTTATCATTTAACCTCTAGCTCTAAGTGATTCCCATTTTACATCAAGGGAGTTGGAAGGGGATTCGTTTTGAGATGGTTGTGATCCTCTTCACCAACATATTTGATACTCTCTTTTTTCTTTGCTTTCAGATATTTTCCTCAATCGTACGTTAGGGTATCCACTATTCCTTTAGTTGTTATTCCACCTATCGAACCAAGAAGTTGCTCTTGCTGGTTGTCATAGTTTTCAAAATCCTATGATTTATGATTTAAAATTTACGATTTAAGTCGAATCTTAGGTAAAACGATTCAAATCCCTTTTCAAATAAATCCCATGCTTCCATGATTTGTATCCTATGATTTACTATTCAAATTATACTTGTTGTGTTCTTTTTCAGATTTTATTTGGCTTCCATTTTATGTTTTTAAATTGGAGTCTTTAAGAATCTTTTAAAACGAGTCAATTGTTTTATTTATTCTTTACAATTAGATTAAATGATGGATCTTCTTTTCAACCTTAAATTGTAGAGATTCTATTTATGATTTCTTATCATGTAAATGGTTGAGACAAATTGATTGTGACTTATTTGGAATGTTTTCTTCTTCTTTTCACCCCTTCACTTTTAAAACATGTTAAAGTCCCTGCCCTATTAAGAATCCTCATTTTTGTTTGGGGATTTTGATATCGAGAGGGAGGGAGAAATGAGTTGGGATGTTGTGAAGGAATCAATAACATTTGATAATATCTAGCTCCCTGTTTTTGCTTCCAGATTTTTTGCTTTTATGCGCACTAGAGTTCCCACTAGTCCTTGCTCGTTATCCCTTATATTGAATGAAGAGGGAGGGCGGGGGTTTGTACCAAAATCTGGTAGATCAGATCAACAACATAGATTATGCCACGTGGCGTGTACGGCATGTCCAGCTTGCCCTCCAAGTATCTAAAAAGCAGATAAAATCTTTGGATGCCACGTCAGCCAGACAATCTTCGGATAAGGATGAATAACCGTTACGGATGCATTAGCGCTGAAGCACGTTCGACTGAGGCAAGCCACGATTGAGAGAAGGGTAATCACTCTTTCCCAGCTGGTTACACGCGGAAGCGCCACGTGGGTCATCCATTATCTTCACCCTTCAGCAGGAGAAGCGATAAATAGTAGGAGCAAACATGAAGACAGGACCAAGAATCAAATCCTCAATCCAAGCACAAACCCCTTGCCAACACAATGCTGATTATTATCTAGAATCTTAGCTTAGTTCATCCACCGCTCGTCAGCCATGGACCATTAGGTTAGGAGTAGCATCAATCTGTCCCTGCGACCACACTGAACCGACTCATAGTTTTAATCCAATAGCTGTAATTCCTTTCCATCTGTGCCTGCGCCCCGAATCTGAAGGAAGATTGTTAGCTCTAGGACCCGTTCGCCTACTCTCATAGATTGGGCTGACATTAGCTGTGGTATCTTTGGTATTGTCATCGCTCCACTCACCAGCACGCTACTACTGTTACTCTCAGCCAGGGTCGATGATCCCGCCTTGGTGGTAAGAGATTATAACTCATCACATTTGGAATCCACATCCATCTCCATTTACCTCTGCCCGTTCAATCATATTACTACACCTTCTGAAGTCATTGATTGACAAGGCAAAAAGAGCTCATTGGAGGGAGAGCCCCAGCCTTCGCAAATCGCTTGGTATGAAACGAGTGCAAGATTGTTGGTTGAATAGACGGTGGTCGATCGACCCAGTGCCGCTCTATCTCTTCGCCAGGGTTCAACGATGATCATGATTTGGACCGGACCCACATCGGTCTTGGCACGCCATCACACAGTGAGACAAGCACACTCGTGGCCAGAAACCACACCAACACCGTTTGTGGCACCCCCGATGGAACAAGTGATGCGGGACTGATGCATGAACCAATTAACTTGTGAGATCAAGTAGCCAACTTAAGATATTTAACATAAAAAAAAACAAATATCACTATAATCATCACAAATATTATGAAAATTAAAAGAGCATCATGCATAATCCTAGCCTAAGCTACCAACATCGTAACACAAGATCATTAAATAAAAAGAAACTAGGATCTAATGGATGTAGGGACATCCAATTAGCATAGGATATAGTATATTTCAAATTAGGAAACCTAATATAACCTAAGGTAAAAATTAGTGTTTGAGTAATTTGGGAAAGTAGGAAAATTAGGAATTGTAGGTTTATGGTTAGGGTTTCGGGGATGGAAGAAAAGGGTTTTGATATAATGATGGCGGAAAACCAAAAGGGGCAGGTGGGATTCACACATGTGGCGTGGGATGATAGGTTTAGATTGGTTAGGGTTTGGATTGAGGATCTGGGATGGGGAAAATGAAGAACCTGAAGAACATACTGGGATGGGGAATAAAAGAGAAGATGTTGTGGGGATAGATGGAGACTTCACACCTCCGTTGATGAAGATTAGCCTCGCACCAATCTTCCTTCCAAATCGCATGGAAGTACCTTCAAATCTCATGAAGATGGAAGAAGAAAGCACGAGCTTCTCTCTCTCTCTCTCTCTCTCTCTCTCTCTCTCTCTCTCTCTCCCTCTTCTTTTCTTTTTTTTTAAATTTCAAAATCCAATAGGAGAGGTCACACGCACTCCTCTTTTTATAGATCCAAGAAGTTTCAAAAATTACAATAATCCCCGTCTTGTGAATTTTAATAAAAATAACCCTATTCTAAATAAAATCAACTAAAACACTCATAATATGTCCAAATATAAAATAATCAAAAACTAAATCCTAAAATATGATAAAGTTTAAAACTGATGTGGACGATCAACGATCAATGACCCGATCGTTGCGTCCCTCCAATCAGACGGTCTGGATTACTCCATAAAGTAGCCCTATGTGTATCTTCTCAGTGTGGGGTCTTCCAAATGCTCGCACATGCACATGGGGTCTTTAGCACGATCACGGGTACTCGCCTAACCACAGGGAAATCGGTGTGGCCCGCCTTCTCCTCTGATACGTACGTAAGGGTGTATGTGACGTGATGTCCTCATCAACAGGTGTGCAAATGTTGATTGAATATTACAACAACACGAGTAGTAGATCTACTTGAGGCAGTGGGAACATTGGAGAACAACACTTCAATCAGTCACTTGACGCATCTCAGATGCCAGCCAATCTAAAGGTCCCGAATCTTCTACTTCCGATCATCCTGGAAGTAGGATCATCGTCCCAGAATAACTTCGCAGATGTTAATGGAGTTCTGGGAAGTGTCAACATTGGCCTAAGGGAACTAATTGAACATGGAAGAATGGAAGCCGAGTATTCTAGGGCTTAGGCCGAGTTTTATGGGGCTCAAACTGAGCCTATTAATAGGTTGATGTCGTTCCTTCAAGATAGGCTGCCCAATTTCCACCAGTATAGTGCAGAAATACTCCAATTCAGCAATGTTCCTCCAAAGCCGTCGATTTTTTCTCCACGAAATGGCTGGCCAGAACCAGGTTTGGTGGGACGAAATATGCCACCATCTGTAGGCATTAGAAGGACCGGACAAAGTGGTCATCCCAATGGCCTAAATGCAAATGATTACGCCAAATAATAAAATATTGGGGGACATGTTCTACCTACCCAGGGTCTACAACCTTAAGTGGTTAATCAAGTACTTCAGGATCCAAAAGGAGCCGCTTTGTTACCTACTGGCAGGGATGAATTGATTAACTTGATTAACGAGGTAACCGACCAATGTCATGGTCATCATACCAATCGGCTTATGTATCGTAGGCCATACCCTGACTGGGTTGATAGGTACACTGAGGTACCGAGAGGTACCAAAATTTCAGATTTTTCGTTAATCTCTAGAGACACGGGCCAATCTACAGTAGAACACTTTGCCGTTTTACTGTGTAATGCAGTGAATTCTTAGCAAAATGAGTATGTAAAGCTAAAGTGGTTCGCGAGTTCATTAACAGACACTGCATTTACATGGTACATTAATTTTCTAGCGAACTCAGTGCAATCCTAGCAAGATATAGAGGAAATGTTTCATGCTCAATCTTATTGAACCGAACCCGAATTCTCTTTGGCCGACTTGTCACTCCTAAGGCAATTACCAGGCGAGTTGGCCGAACAGTATATTGTTCGATTCAAAAGAGCGAAGAATAAATGTCGGGTTTTCCTTCTGAAAACTCAATTTATTAAGTTGGCCGTAAAAGGTCTAGACCAAGGTGTTTCATATCTGTTACGATACGCCCTTAAAAGCTGATACGTATAGGTAACAACCATGATTGTTACACGATAGGGGGGTGAAACAAGGCAATAGGTTTTTTTAGGACCGTATCGGCCGTTACAGGGCATAATGACTGTTACCCCTATAATTATTAAAACAAAACAACCAATTGTTTATTTCTATTTAAATTCATTTCTTTTTCACTTTTCTCATTCCGAAAACTCTCCTAGATCATTTTATAATAGATTTCGACCACTCTTACTATAGTTTTTATGATTAAAACCGTAAATTGAAGCGATTTGAGTAAATAGAAGCTCCGAGGGCATTTTTTTTTCAAAAAAATTGAAAATGTAGTATTTATGCCTTTTTTATGATTTCAAGTTCTAATGCTTTATTGTGATGTGTAAACATTAAAGGCATAATCAAGTTCACAAATTCACTAGACAACTCGATACAACACCTTCACCAAAGAGTGGATCATTACATTACCATAAACATATCCAAAACAAAAAATGAATACATATTTGGAATATTTACGTTATTCTGGATTTTCTAGATTTTTTTATTTTTTATTCTTTTTTCAAAATTTTTCAGGCAAAAGAAAATTTTCAACCGTTAAGGGGGTCATAACGGTCGTTACACCCCCATATCAACCGTTACGACCAATACGTGGTGACCGTTATAGCCATCGTTACCGATACGGAATGCCTTGGTCTCGACATCGAACTCTGAAAGAAGTTTGAAGCTATGGACTTTGAAGATCTGGTCAATCTGTCAGATAGAGCATCCAAATACAAATGGCTTCTACATGAAGAAAATCAACAAAGAAATTCCTCATCGGGAACTTACTACCATGATCCAAATTATGAGATAGTCTTGGCCGAAATAAACCTCAAAAAACGATTCATTTGTATAGCTTTAATGAGAGGATGAGTCATGTCCTCAAGGTCTTAATACAGAAAGGGGACTGCTTCATCAGGGTAGAAGGTTTTCCTTTGATATTACCAAGGTTGACGAGATATTTGATCTCTTATTGGCCACTAAACTCATTAAACTTCTGCAAAAGTAGAGGATTCCTTTGGCAAAAGAGTTGAAGAAAATAGAATACTGCAAATGGCATAGATCTTGATCTCATTAAACTAAAAACTATGTTTCTTTTAGGAAACAATTCAAGACAAAATCGATTCCGAAGTGCTTAAGTTTCCAGAAAGAGAGAGTGAAGCCATGCTAGTTGACACTAATCCATATCCCCTAATGATGGGAATCAACATGACAACTAATGATCTGCAAAACATGAATACCCCCAGGAAAAAGGTATAACTTGTACCAATAACAAGGCAACACGATCATCATCTGAAGTATATCGTCAAGCAATCAAACCTTGAAAAGAACACTAAGGGGCAGTGTTCTTTGTGGGTCAGTTGGCTGGTGAGGAGAGCCGATTGTGTGAGCGTTGTCATGAAGAAGTCCAACAACAATATTCGCCGAAAAGATATTATACAGCAAAGAAACGGATAAATTTACGCTGTTGTCGTATCGCGTAGATTCCTTAGTTCGATCGCCTAAAAAGGGAATGGCTCGGCCCGAAGGAAAGGAATACTGATAAGGTATATGACCAGAAACGACTAAGGATGGTCAAACCAACCAATACCACGGTCAATCGATGAACTAGAGCTGTGCATCCTAAATTTCCACAGTTCCCACTAAAATTGACAAGGACTCAGAAACGTCGTTGGCAACGGTAAAGCGTTGCAAAAAGGGCAGTGAAGATGCAAAATCCTGCCAAGATATCAGAAAGAACAACCATACATGGTTGATATGTTCCTGGTTATGTTAGAGCTTGGAGGATTAATTTCAATAGGAAACAGAAGGCCAAAACAATTGTTCTACCCGAAGAATCTGGCAAAATCAAGAAAAACAAGGCATTGGGAGAGGAATCAAGTGACTTAGATCCCTTGAAGTAAGGCTCACTGATCGAAGAAATGTTGTCAAATGCAAAATTGTTGGAGAACGATATTAATTTTCAACAAGCTACAAAAACAAAGGGTGACAAAAGACTTGGTGAACAGGAGACGACGACAATAACGTTCAGAACATTGCCACCTTTACGAGTAGAGTGCAATATGGTATTAATGCTTCCACCTAATTTTTTGGCTAAACCAGATCAACCGAATAATATGGAGGGTGATATCGAAGAAACAGGAGCAATGCTGGTCAAGAAAGAAGCAACTGAACAAAAACCGACCAAGCACAAAGATACATCCACAATCACCATAGAGCAGGGTGTTGATTTGGAGAAGGTAATCTTTGACCAACCATCTTATGCGATGTCACAACAATTGAAACCTTTGTTCATATCAACACATGAATGGATGCCCCATTCCTCGCATTATGGTTGACAACGGGACAATAGTTAACATTTTGCCGAGGAATATGTCGAAGGGATTAGGAAAAGACCACTCTGACATGATTGCTAGGGAAGTTACAATTACAAACTTTACCAGTGGCATCACTGATGTGGAAGGGATTCTGCCGATTGAATTAGCAATAGGAGGCAAGAAGGCACTCATAGCGTTTTTTGTAGTTTCGTCGGCTTCGAGCTTTAATGCCCTCTTGGGCCAAGATTGGATTCATGCAAACTACTGCATTCTGTCATCCTTACATCAGTTCTTGATATTTTGGAACAAATGAAAGGTGGAGATAGTTTTGACTGATGAGAAACCATTTTGTGCGATGTCAAATGCAACATAAGCCTATTTTTTATGAAGATGACGTTGTACCAATGACTTTTACAGGTCGAGATAACGCGATCCACCAACTAGAGTATTAGTATCCAAGAACCCGATGATCAAAGTAAAAGACATAAGCAGAGCCGCTGGCAAAGAATTAGTTGTGCTGAGAACACTCGTATTTCGGCTAGGGCGATCATACATTGTCAAAAAATTGCCATGAATTGCGCAACGCTGGAAGAAGAAGAGATGGCCAAACTCACGGCTTGGATTGCAAAGCTTACAAGGGCTCACAAGGAATGTGAATTAGATAATGACTGCCTAATTAACGTAGCCGAGTGCTTATTGGAACATGATGAAATTGCTGACAACAACATTTCCTTTGAAGAGTTGGAGGTTGCTCCAGCCAAGCTCAATGATTTGAAAGCCGATGTGCAAGATCCTCTGATTGAAATCAACTTTAGGAACTGACCAAAACCCCCAACCAACTTATGCTTGTCATTAGAGGAGCATGAGGTAATGATCGTGTTACTCCGCGAGTATAAAGATTGCTTTGCCTGGGATTATCATGAGATGCCGGGTTTAAGCCACAAGTTGTTAGAACATAGGCTACCTATAAAAGAAGGTTTTCAGCCTGTTAAGTAGCCCCCAAGAAGGATGACTTTGGAAGTTACGGCTAAGGTAAAAGAAGAAGTTGAACGACCACTAAGGGTTGGGTTCTTCTAGCCAATCAGGGATGTCGAGTGGATTTCGAACAGTCCTTGTAGTAAAAAAGAATGGCAAATTAAGAGTTTGCATCGATTTCAAATTTTTGAATCATGCGACCCCGAAAGATGAATATCCTATGTCGGTTGCAGATCAACTAATTGATCGAGCTGCAGGTCATAGAATAATATTATTCATGGATGGCCATTCTAATTACAACCAAATTTCAATTGCAGAGAATAATGTTGCTAAAACAGTTTTCAGACGTCCAGGAGCCATCAGAACGTATTGTTGGAAGGTCCGTTTGGTTTGAAAAATGCTGGTGCAACTTACCAGAGGGCCATGAATGCCATTTTCTATGACATGATCGGCCAGACACTGGAAGTATTCATCGATGATGTCGTGATCAAATTATTTGATTTTAGTGATCATCTCACTCATCTGCAGCAAGCCTTTGAGTGTATGAAAGTACACAAACTAAAAATGAACCCTTTAAAATCTGCATTTGGAGTCTCAGCAGAGAATTTTCTAGTTTTCTTAGTTCATCTGAGAAGAGGCATTGAAGTATACCGAAATAAAACCTAGGCTATTATTGAAGCCCAACCTCCAACGAACAAATAGGAATTACAATGATTTCTCGGATAGGTGAATTATTTATGCTTATTTATCTCAAATTTAGTGGGCAAGACTAACATTTTTTCTCCGCTGGTCAAGCTGAAAAGCAGGGCAAACCTTTGTTTGGGAAGAGTGTCATTAGCAAGCTTTTGACAAATTAAAAGAATACTTGACAAAGCCACCAATTTTGAGCCCACCATGAAAGGATAGATCCATTCGGCTATATATAGTGTCAACTGAAGAACCAATTGGAGCAATGTTGGCGCAGGAGAACGATGATCGAAAAGAGCAGGCCGTTTACTATTTAAGTAGACGGCTAACTAATGCCGACACTAGATATTCACCAATCGAAAAGTTTTGTTTATCTTTGTATTTTTTGCCTATTAAGTTACGGCATTACTTCATGTTTAATATTGTCCATGTAAAAGCCTCAACCGATCTTATCAAGTATATGTTAACTTAGCCCATACTGAGAGGCTGAATTGGTAAATGAATGTTGGCATTGTCTGAATTTAATTTCAACTACGTACCTCAAAAGGCCGTGAAAGGTCAGGTCATGGTCGATTTTTTGGCCGATCACCTAGCCAAATATATGAATTAGGACTCCCAAGAAATCGTCAGGTCATGCTGATTGGTGCGAGAGATGAAGAACTTGGTAAATGGAGAACCAATTAGGAAGACGTGTACACTATGCACAAGGTACTAAAAGGCGGGGCTTACATCTTGTAGGATTTACATGGGAATACTGCGAAGTTGGCAATCAATGGTCGATATTTAAAAAAGTCCGTTCCCTACATATGGGAATCCTACAAGTTCGGAGAACAGAAGGAATAGGAAGAAAGGATTCTGCCAAGAAGTCCAGCTAAATCACACAAATGCAAAGCTAGAACTTTTAATCCCGAAAGGGCAAAAAGGCCGAATACGACTTTATACACACACACACGCACACACACGCGCACACACACACACACACACACAAGTCAATATAAAAAAGGAGAAAAGTAAAATAAAATAAAATTAGTATATAGGCAAGGCCACAAGTGTCGCATTTATTGCCACATGATGATACATGCAAATTCCAAGATGAAAACTGTCACAGAGATACGGCAATATCTTCTCCGTTGGGCACGTAGTAGTGTACTGCAAAAAGAAAAAAAGGTAGAGACGCTGTTTGAAGATTTGACAACTGAGGCACACTACACGTGGACAACCATTAGTATCATATCACGTATCTCACCAACCTTTGTGGAATGACAAGAAACGTGAGGTGGCAGTGTTTGTACCAAAATCTAGTAGATCAGATCAACAACACAGATTATGCCACGTGGCATGTACGGCATGCCCAACATGTCCAACTTGCCCACCAAGTATCTAAAAAACATATAAAATCTTCGAATGCCACATCAGCCAGACAATCTCCGGATGAGTATGAATAACCGTTATGCATTAGCATTGAAGCATGTTCAACCGAGGCAAGCCACAATCGAGAGAAGGGTAACAACTCTTTCCCAGCTGGTTACACGCGGAAGTGCCACATGGGCCATCAATTATCTTCACTCTTCAGTAGGAGAAGCTATAAATAGCAAGAGGAAATATGAAGACGGGACCAAGAATCAAATCCTCAATCCAAGCACAAACCCCTTACCAACACAATGCTGATGATTATCTTAGCTAGAATCTTATCTTAGTTCATCCACTGCTTGTCAGTCATGGGCCATTAGGTTAGGAATAGCATCAGTCCGTCCCTGCGACCATGCCAGACCGACTCATAGTTTTAATCCAGTAACTGTAATTTCCTTCCATCTGTGCCTGTGTGCCGAACCTGAAGGAAGACTGTTAGCTCTAGGACCTGTCCACCTACGCTCATACGTTGGGCCGACATTAGCTATTGTAATCATTGGTATTGCCATCGCCCCACTCACCAACAAACTGCTGCTGCTGCTCTCAGCCAAGGTCAATGATCCTGCCTTAGTGGTAAGAGATTGTAACTGATCACGTTTGGAATCCGCATCCATCTCCATCTACCTCCGCCCTATCAATCATACAAGTGTTGCACCTTCACAAATCCTTGATTGACAAGGCAAAAGGAGCTCATTAGAGGGGGAGCCCTGGCCTCCGCAAATCGCCTGGTAAAAAACAAGCGCACGATTGTTGGCTGAATGGACGGTGGTCGATCGATCCAACGCTTCTCTATCTCTACGCTAGGGGTTAACGGTGATCATGGTTTGGATTGAACCCACACGGGTCCTAGCACACCCGTGCACAGTGAGACAAGCACACGCGTTGCCGGAAACCACGCCAACAAGGAGAAATGGTCCAGATATTAAATCTAGAAGTATCACAAATTTGGGTTCATTAGGGATCATTGTTTCTTTGCTTTCAGATGTTTTCTTTTATGCACACTAGAGTACCCACTAGACCTTGCCCATTATTCCTCCTATTGAATGAAGCATCTATGTTAGGTGGATCAGTACCTCGTAATAAGTGTTTTGGCCAAGATCAGGGACCTGACTTGACTGTGCGGTCTGGATTCATCCGCATATACAAATGGATGCTTTCAGATGTTTTCTTTTATGCACACTAGAGTACCCACTAGACCTTGCCCATTATTCCTCCTATTGAATGAAGCATCTATGTTAGGTGGATCAGTACCTCGTAATAAGTGTTTTGGCCAAGATCAGGGACCTGACTTGACTGTGCGGTCTGGATTCATCCGCATATACAAATGGATGGTCCATATGTTCATGTATGGTTATTTTGGTTATTTCCTCCCTATTTCTTGAGTTTAATTATTGATTTTTTTCCCCCTTTTTTTAAGTTTCGGATTAGGTGTCAATTAGAGATCTTTAGACTCATGATTTACCTTTATATATATATATATATATATATATAAAGCTTGGAGTCAATCTTCTAAAGATTTATAATATATTCTAGCCCTGAAATAACAAGGTCCAGATTCATTGTATCTTTTTGTAAAGGTCTTTAAATATACCTCTAGATCAACTTATGAACTGGCTATGATGAATATGATGAATTGATGAATGTTTTTGTTTTCTTTTCATACGATGGGAATTTTTAATGAATGTTTTTGTTTTCCTTTCATACAATGGGAATTGTTAGTGAATGTTTTTGTTTTCTTTCCATACGATGGGAATTGTTAATGAATGTTTTTGTTTTCTTTTCATACAATGGGAATTGTTAGTGAATGTTTTTATTTTCATTTCATACGATGGGAATTGTTAATCTTTTGGTGAGATGCCATTGGAGGTGCCGTGTGATCAGATTGGGAAAGTGATTCTACCTAGTCGCATTTTAATTTGACCGCATCTCAACTATTAATGTATCTAGTATGCATGGGAAACTGATAGAATGCACTCTTGGAATATTGGTTTGATGCACCAGATTTGATATAAAAACGAGTATATATAACAAACATTCAATTTGTGGAGGTTTCATGGCATAGCTAAAGTACTAATTCTTATTCCAGCTGCAGATAATTTTTAACAAGAGAACTAATCACCTACAGGCAATGGAATGCAACTTGTGGTGCCATGCCATCTTCCCTGCTAACTTGCCACTTGTGTAGAATATCCATACCATGAAAATGGTATACCCCACCATGAATGTTACCTTGCACAAAAATCAAGCCAGCGCTCATCGGATGGGCCCCGCCATTGAAACCAATGGACAACCAACGGTCTAACTCAACATACATGTGTGACTCACCTAGTTAGTGGATCAGCCTGATTTCCAACGGGTGTGATCTCATTGTGAGGCCTATCATTTTCTTGGTACAAATGTCCTGCACAAGTCTCATGTTAGCAGGATAGATGGTACAGCAACAGAAGTGGTACCGTTGCCTGTTGGTGATTGGTTCTCTTTTACATGGTGGCATAGATTGTTTATAAGTGTGTTTCTTATGTTGCAATGATAAGTGAAGCCTGTTGTTTGTATTGTGTATATGCTCTTGATGCTAAGTTGATTATGCTGAAGAAGAATTATTAGGCATGATGCTTCTGGGCGTGAATAGTGTCCTGATCTACCATATCTGTACAAGCGGGGTGATCCACTGTTGATATCCACTGTTGATATGCAAGTCTTCTAGACGAAGATCTTAACCATCCACCTTTGGCCTAATTTTTTTGGCGACTGTTGCCACTTTTGTGTGCATACCATCTATCTATGCCCCACTGATTTAGATGTTATTGTCATCTAATCATTGGGATTTTTGGGGCATACCCCCATCCATCGCATGTCCCATCAGATCAGTTGTCTGGGATGCCAAACCGTGGGCAAGCTTGTATGGTTGGGGTGCATCAGGGCGCTATTCATGTCCTGATGTATTAGGGCCAGTGTTCAAAGTATCAGTATTGCTACAAGTTTCGCTGGCTGGGGATATGGAAACAATATCGATATTGCGGATAATGTTGCTGATAATTGGAAATGCGGGGAAACATGGGGAAAACAGTAGAATTTTTCAATGAAACTTTAGGAGATGCTAAAATACACATATTTGCATATTTAAGAATAAAACAATTGCAAAAAGAATGCATACATAATAAGTTTCCATTTAATGGGGGCCTAAAAGCACATGCTATCCTATCTATTCATCAAACATTCCATCCAAACATCTATCGATATTCCAGAATATCAGCAGCACGATATTTCACCAAGAAATTGTCCACAACTGGAAAGGAAATGAAAGATTGTGGTCTTGATATCGTCCGTGTTGTGATCATGATAATATTGTGATATTATCGACATTGTTGTCGACAAATTGAACACTGCATGCAATCATGCGCCCATAAAATACATATATTTGCATATTTAAAAATAAAACAATTGCAAAAAGAATGCATACATAATAAATTTTCATTTAATGGGGGCCTAAAAGCACCTGCTGCCGTAAGAAATCAATCCAACCATCTTTTCCATCACATCTATTCATCCAACCTTCCATCCAAACATTTATCAATATTTCACAATATCAACAACACATGATATTTCGCCAAGAAATTGTCGATAACTAGAAAGGAAACAAAAAATTGTGGTCTCGATATCATCCGTGTTGCTATAATGATAATATCATGATATTATCGACATTGTCGTTGACAAATTGAACACTCCATACAACCATGCGCCCATAAAACATTTGAAATGATTTTTTTATAAAAAAAAATTTGGCGATATCGATACATTGGTGATATTATCGAAATTTCGCCGGTACATTGGTGATACAAGCAACACCTGGAATTTACACAATTGAAAATATTGGCGATATTGATGCATTGGCAATACAAGTGACACCTGGAATTTACACAGTCGAAAATATTGGCGATCTCAATACATTGGTGATACTTAGCAATACGTCGCTGATACATAGAATTTCTGATACTAGTGTTTTATCAATATCGCTACCGGTGTTATTGGTATCACCGAGCTGGAGATAGAGATAATATCGGGGATACTTTGAACAATGATCAGGGCCCAATAACTCCTCTAACACTGATGCTGGTTTTTATGACCTATATAGTTAATTCTGGTTTTGCTTTTTGTAGGGGAAGCTTTGAGATCTTTGATGCGGTTCATCACAGTGTTTTCTGTGATAGGATTCAGGCTTATCGTCCAACAATTGTATCACATAAGGTTTGTGACATTTCAAAAAGAATGCCTAAAATTTTACCATTTAGGTTACAACATCGTTGTGAAATATGGCCAAGGATCTTCCTTAAAGATTGTCCAGCTACTACTGACATTGCGCTCTATTTTTTCTCTGGGGAATTTAACAGGTCTGACTTTACCAATTGATTTGAATTCATTGTGAATTTTATTAATAGATAAAATGGTTGCTAATTTTGAAGTTATGGCCCTGTTTTAGTTTCAAAGCAAAGTACATTCGTCTTGTGGAGCTGATTGAGAAGCATGATTTAGCAATGAGAAGTTGCTTGGATGGTGTGGAGTTATTGATATTTACATCTAAGCAACTTCCCATGGATTCACAAAGTGAGTTCTTCAGTTGCCATGGTGCAATATTCCTGTTTCTCTTCTTTTATTGCTTAAAGTTATTTTGCTTGGGAAGTGCATCCATGAAACTTGATATTAATCAAAGATCGCACTCATTTGTGTGCAATTTTATGACATTACTTGTATTGGAGGACTTATTGACTTATCTAAGCAGATTAGAATCTGATCCCTTATGAAAGAAAAAATTCAAGTTCACCCATTCTTTTGAAATTTTCAGTGAATTTTTGAAGTTCTTGAAATTTTCAATTTACTTGATTGTTTATTCAATTGTTGCACATGAATGTTGACATGTTGTTCTTGGAAAAGCGTAGTCTTTTTGTTTGTTCCTCATGTTTCAGCACCACTTTAGCTGTGGCTAAGGCTGAGCATGACTTCTACAATTGAAAATCAAGCAGCATACAGACAGATAGGCTGCTACTACAAAGTATTTGGGTATCATACATCATCAGATGTCTTTAGATTCTTTACATACTAGGACTTATCATTTCTTGTTTCATGTATTATCATATTGCTGCACAAGCATGCCTTACTTGGCTCATTTTTGGTTCCCCTGCCCAACAGCTGCTATTCATTTTTGGTACAATTTACACATGTTTATTTACAAGTTATGAAGACTTCACTCTTCACAGCCATGATCCATGTGCCTCATCTTATTTGCCTATGTATATGTTGTTGGACCTAGGCCGGTGGGGCCCACTGGTGAGCAATCACTAGTGGGTTATGTCCCATGCTTTATCCGGCCTCTTCCTTTCAGTTAAATTTCAAATTCAAATATGAATTTGATTTTTGATGGAAGATAGGGATGTGATCGGATGATATGATCTTATCCAATCTCATCCAAACTCTCGATGAGACTCTCTCCCGTAAGATATCATAAATAATACCAAGAGTATACGGAGAGAGATATAGTGTGCATAGTAGTCTGTCCATTTTGGCTTGTCCTTGGGACGATCTAATCCATAGATCGCAATCCGGGGCCACTTATACCATAGGATCAGAGGTGTCAATAGATCCATTTGCTCCAGTAGTAGATAGGCGGGCCGTTGGAGTGTCAATCTTCTGCATTGTGAGGGTTCTAAAACTCGTGTAGACCGTCAGATCTTGAGGGCTCACCTTCCGCGCTTCCCTACAGTGGTATCAGAGCGATTAACGGCGGATCTCCGATTATTTTCATCTAAAAAGTTAAGTGACTCCTTTTTTATTGGATTCCTAATTATGGCTTTCGAATGATATATGCATGTGTTATATTTGGACTTAAGATGGGACTGTTGTACTCCCACGGCCTGTTCAATTAACCTGGCTTGCATTTTTTTTGTGACCATGGTTGTCAATATGTAGCCCATCATGTGGATGGGCCATATACAAAATTGAATAGATTTTGTGGATGACACCGTGGTATCATCCACATGGGTCATGTACAAAATTGAATAGAAATTGTTGAATTATGTTTATAATTAGCCGTTCATTTTGTACATGGCCCTATGATCAAATTGTCCCTTCAACGTCCATGTATATCATCAACCATATTTTATTCTTAACCGCTCACCAAACGTCCATCGTGATGTGCATTACTAGCTGCTGGTTACATATCTTATTACATCATGGGAAGCTGATCGGCTCGTGTACATCATACCAGTTATAGCTGTTGTACCCGTGGGAACCTGATCGGCTGATGTGCATAATACCAGCATTAGTTGTATTGAAATACAACACTACCAGCAATAGAGGCGGATGAAGTATGAACAAGAGTTGTTGTATTTAAATACCAACATTGCTGTGCTGTATTGCTATGCTGTATTATACAACACTAGCAATAGAAATGGATGAAGTATGAACAAGAGTTGTTGTATCAAAATACAACATTACCAGCAATAGAAGCGGATGGGCTGATGTTCATCATATATGTTACATTAAGGTCAGCCACTCATGTGGGTCTGATCACATGATATAAGTTGTATCCAAACCGTCCATCCTCTTGGCGAGCTCCGTTTTAGACTTAATCATTACAAACATTTGGCTAGACTATAATGTCTGCATGCATTGTACACGTGGCAAACATGCCGACTTAATCACCTACTAACATGGCCTTGGTCACTAGATGATCCTAACAATGAAGTTAATATTTGACCACTTAAACATATGGCCGGACCTTCGATGGTTAAGATTGGGAATTTCAATCCCATTAGTTGGATATTATGGATTGGCATGAATGTATCCACGTGTATAGTTATGAGTAGCTAATCAGAACTAAGGTTTGGTAGATTCACATTGTAGTCTTTTAATTCCAATGAAGGTCAACTTTAAATACTCTAACAGAGAATGAACATCCATACATAGGCATGTTGAAAGTGCACACGTGTCATTTATGTGGACCAATTCAAATCGAACATCCATTTGGAGACCTCGTGATCAGCAAGTCCTGTTTGCCTGATCACCAGGTATGTGTTATATCCAAACTTCCATCAATTGAAAGTATCCAAGTTATCAATCATGATATCGATGCATGTATGCACGTTGCATACGTGTACAGGATCTGGACCATTTATCTATGAAGCCTTATCTTAGATAGACCATACCCCAAAAGCTATAGTCATATAATTCTAGCCAAGTGAATGACACGTGGATGGATGGAGTTGGATTTCTGCCTTCCAACTAGTGGGCCTATCTTCATGGGCAAAATTGTCCGGTTTAAGTGTTTTTCAACCTTAGGCCATCCAAGCACTAACCAATGGGTAGACGTTTTGGATCCATCGCCTCACGCACGTCTGCAAGATAATGACTGCTCGTCTCATCTTACGGGGGCTCGGACATGTGACATGTTGACACAGACTGTGCTTCGTCACCACCAGGGGAAGTGGACACGGATTGCCTGGTTCATGTAGTGGGAAGCTGTGTGGGGCCCACAGATATGCGTGTGACAAATCCACTCCATCCATAGGTTTTGCAATTGGACAAAATTATGTTTCTCCTATAAACAAAAGCAAATATAAAACAAAAAACAGATGGATGAAGTAAATAAAATCTACTTTCAGAATAAGTGATATTGAGATCATTAGTGATTGAAACGATCATAAACCATGATGATCAATATTGATGAAAGGATCCATCATCAACAATGATCATTAATAGTGATGATCGGATCCATCTCTAATGGTCATATTCACTGGTGATGATATAACTCTCTTTATGGCTTTGCACTTCATTATTATTATTTTTTTTCCTAATGATAATGTTTATATACCTGTGATATTATTAAGCTTGATGTAATTAGATCTAAGCCCTCCTTATTTTTCATTGGAAAATATAGAAAAACTTAGTGCTTAGATACTCCCTATATATAAAGGTTGTCCATAACCTGAGTGGGAGTTTATTCTCCTCCACCAAATGATGCATGCAACTAAGTAATGGAAGGTTGCATGTTATACAAATTTATTCTTATAAAAGCATTAATTTTCATCTTAAAAAGAGAACTTGATTGATCTACACCGCCATTCGGATATGTGGACTTTCAAATCTTGTTAAGATGTGTTGACTACTTTTATACTTTGAAATTTTGAATAACACGTAGAAATGCTAGTGATTAGTGTCAATACCTTAGATCATAGCTAAGTAGTGATACTTATGCAATGTAGAGATGGCCACCAAAGCGTCAATCGCCGAACAGCTGAAATGATAACATTTCGACAGTAACAACTACGAAGACTGGTCCCGCGTGGTGTGATGCCTTCTTGACGAGGACGACATATCGCACACACTCGATGAAGTTCAAGAGGAACCCATATTGGCTGAAAACGGGAATTTACAAGAACATAGGGTTGCGATGACTCGCTACAATAAGTAGCGAAAACATAATCGTTCAGCTCGTAATGTCCTTCGTAGCACTATGCACAAAGAACTCATACCTACATATGAAGTGCACGAAACCGCTAAGGGAATCTGGGAAGCACTGACAAATGCCTATGCGCAGAAGTCAGATGCGAGAGTTTGGGCAATAGAATTAGAATTCCAGGAGTATAGGATGCTAGTCGGCTGCCCCATCAAAGATCATATCCATAAGATCGAGCAAAGCCCTTAGGAATGTTGGGTGTAAATTACTGAAAATCAAAAGATTATAGTCATGCACCGTTGCTTGCCTGAATCTTGGGCCCAAATCAAAAGAATTTTAAACCATACTGATTCTATCACTACGTTCAGAGACTTTTGTGGCCACTTGGTAAGTGAGGTTGAAATGAATGCAATTTAGCCAGATTCGGCCAAGGCCTTTATAGCAGAGACCCATAGGCGAAAAGCTAACAAGAAACAGTTCAAAGCTCGCAAGAAGGCGAAAAAGAATAACCAAGAATAGAAGACCACAGCACCTCCAAATCTCAAGAAGAGGAATGGAAAGAAGAAGCAGAAAAAGACCAATATAGTCTGCTTTGTCTACAGAAATTCCGGTCATTATGCTCGACAGTGTGCCCATAAAAAGATGGTAATTTCTCAGTCATTAGATACTTTGTATGTAGGCGTTTGTTCTGAAATCCTTTCCGTTGATACTATATCTAACGAGTGGATTTTGGATTCAGGCGCAACAAAGCACTTGACATGGAGTCGTCGAGGACTCGAGGAATTCCAGCTTGTAGCGAAGGGAAGTTACAAGGTGTATATGGGAAATAATGTTGTCAAAGACGTACTAGGGATTGGCGTTTCCCATCTCCGTGCGCGCATAGGGCAAACAATAATCCTTCGTGATACTCTTTATGCACCGGGGATGCGTCGGAATTTAATTTTTGTTTTTAGGATATTATTTGATGGTTTTAATATTCGATTTTCCGGGATGAGTTTCTTTGAGACTGAATAACCTCATCTTCGCATAGGGAAATTTAATTTCAGATTTATTTATTCTGGACGGAGATTGTGATAATGCACCTCTTGATTTATCTGCTATGTCGAATGAAACTATAGTGTCTGAATCTCAAAAACGACACGCGAGGTTAGGTCACATTGGCAAGGATCGTATGACAAGACTACTACATTCTGGTCTGTTAGACTCCTTATCCAAAGTTGATTTGTCATTTTGTGAACATTGTGTGTCCAGGAAGACTTCGAAAAAACCATTTCCCAAAGCGGCTAGGTCCAAGGGCACACTAGAGATAATCCATTCAGATATCCGTGGACCCTTTAATGTACATGCCAGAAACAGATGTCAATACTTTGTCACTTTCATTGACGATTACTCGCGCTATGGATATGTGTATCTCATCTCACACAAATCTGAGGCTCTTGATTATTTTCTTAAATATAAAGCTAAGGTGGAAATCAGCTTGACAAAAAGATTAAAATCTTTCGATCTGATAGAGGTGGCGAGTATACATCTGAAACGTTTAAATCATATTGCGAAAACGTTGGAATTGTTCAGTAGTACACAATGGCTTACACTCCACAACAAATGGTGTTGTAGAGAGAAGGAATAAGACACTATTGGACATGGTTATATCGATGATGGCACAAGCCAATCTCTTTACCACATTCTGGGGAGATGCACTGTTAACAGCCGTCTACGTCTTTAATAGAGTCATATCCAAATCCATTCCTAAAACCTCATATGAGATGTGGTCTGGGAGAATTCCTTCTCTAGCCAACCTACGCCCTTGGGGATCTTTAGGATATGTTTTGTTACCTACTCCGCATAGAGGTAAATTTGATAGTAAAACCATTGAATGCGTGTTCATTAGATACTCTATGCATTCAAAGGGATATGTTCTAGTTTATGAGGACTATGGACGATGGATTGAGATAGAATCTCGGGACGTGACCTTTGTTGAAGATAGATACCTAAGCCGAAAGAAGCAAAAGGTTCCGTTAGAATTTTTTGAAATACTCGATGTATCTCGGAAGAGTGGGAGTTTTACTTCTCAAGATGATGATGCTCTTATAGTTCGTCAGGACAGTGGGAGGACATCTCAACAGGCTCTTGAGTTATGTCGAAGTGAAAGAGGATCGATTCCCTGAAGATACTTCGATATTGAGGGGCAAACATTCTCTTGCGTCGCAATTGATGATGATGAACCTGATTCGTATCAGGATGCATTATTATCTTCTAACTCGGCCGATTGGGTGAATGCTATTGATGAAGAGATCGCTTCTATGGAAAAGAATAAAGTCTGGGAACTTATTGATCTACCTTCCAATCGCAAAGCGATAGGTAATAAATGGGTACTAAAGATTAAAAAAAAAAAGGCAGATGGTACAGTGGACAAGTATAAAGCACGATTAGTTGCTAAAGGTTTTACACAACAAAAAGGCATTGATTATGAGGAGACCTTTTCACCTGTTGCAAAGTTTTCCTCAATCCACATGATCTTGTCCATTGTCGCAAGTTTAAACTTAGAGTTGTATCAGATGGATGTAAAGACCGTATTCTTAAATGGTGACTTGAATGAAGAAATATACATGCAACAGCCCATGGGTTATGTGGACAAAAAGCATCCAAAGAAAGTCTGCAAATTGTTGAAAATCTATCTATGGGCTGAAGCAATCTTCAAGACAGTGGTACATGAGGTTCCACTTGGCCATCACCACTTTTGGATTCATGATGAGTGAAGAAAATCATTGTATATACCTGAAACGGTTTGGAAGATCTTTTCTAATACTATCTCTATATGTAGACGATATCCTGTTAGCTGGTAATGACATGCAATTGTTGATATTGATTAAAGATTGGCTATTCTCTAACTTTGAGATGAAAGACCTTGGTGAAGCCAACTTTATTTTTGGGGTAAAAATCATCAGGGATCGCCCCAAGAAATTTTTAGGCTTGTTTCAAGCAACCTATATACAAAAGATCTTAGAGCGGTTCAGGATGGAAAATTCAAAAGCTGTTGAAACCCCTATGGATAAAGCTACCAAGCTAGATAGGAAATCGTGTCCCCAGACTAAAGCCGAGAAACTGGCTATATCCTCAGTGCCTTATGCAAGTGTAGTAGGGAGTTTAATGTATGCTATGCTTTGCACTAGACCGGATATTAGCTATGCAGTTGGCATAGTCAACCGTTATCAGAGTAACCCAGGACAATCTCATTGGCAAGTCGTCAAACTATATTCCGCTATCTCAGAGGAACAAAAGACCTAATGTTGTGTTATGAAGGCACAAGCCTCAAGCTCAAAGGATATTCTGATGCTGTTTGGGGTAATGACGCTGACGAGGGAAAGTCTACTTTAGGATACTTATTCTTACTCGGAGGAGGAGCTATCTCATGGTTGAGTAAGAAACAGACATCCACAGCTCTTTCATCTATGGAGGCCGAGTACATTGTATGTTGTGCTACAGTTCAGGAGTGTGTATGGGTTCGCAGATTTCTATTGAGTCTGGGTGTTGTACCGAGTGTTCATCAGCCTATATCGCTGAAGATAGACAATACTTTTGCCATTGACTTGGCAAAGGACCCTAAACACCACCAGAAATCTAAGCACATTGAGATCAAGTATCATTACGTCCGTGATCAAGTGAGAGATAAGAAGGTCGCCCTCAGCTACATTCCTACTAAGGAGATGATGGCTGATCCCATGACGAAACCTATAGCTAGAGATCTATTTTAGGTTCACGTCAGGCAGATGGGATTGAGGAAAGCTTGACTAATGTACTTGTTTTGTAATGCATTAATGAATAATATATTCCATTTATTCAGTATTGAACACTAATATAAACTAGGTAAGTAGATCATCAGCATTTGCCTTGAAATCATGTAGGATTTTTATTTTTGTCGGCAGGCCGGTCACCCACTGGCACGGGGTGACCAACCTTGAATGTACAAGAGAGGTACATTTGGGGCCATGTTTATACACTGAGGTATGAACTTCTCTTTATTTTGAATAATAAAGGATAAGGATATGAGTGAGTCGTATCCGCCTACAATCTTATAAAGATTGAAGATGAGACTGATAAAGTCGAATAGCATAATCGCACCATTCTGTTACATGCGATCAATGTTATGGCCTGAATTTAAAGTCAGGTTATGAGGTTATGAGATGAGTCGTACCTCATGTAGAATGACATGCATATTGTAGACCCGACATTCACCTAGTATTGTCTACTTTACGACGTGGATTGTAGCCACGTGCTGGGACCTTTTACCTACAGATTGCTTTATTTGATCTAATCATTGCAACGTGCTAGCCAGTCCTGTAAGTGACTCTGTGTGTCCTTAGCTACCCTCCTCTTGTGTATATAAGGATGAGATTGAGTGTCGCTACTTTAGTATACTATGACGAAAGGTCCTTGATTGGCCAGACTCAGTTACGCTAGGAAAGCGGCTTGATTAATTCCAAATTACACATCTCCGTGGGAAAGATCCCGTGACAGCTACACTAAGTTTCTAGAACTATAAATACGTACTTGAAGACTTCTCCGTCGGCAGTATCGAGTTGTTTTTATTAGACTTTTATAAACAATATTTTTCTTAAAAAACATATATATATATATATATATAAGTATTGCTTTAAATTGGTTTTAGTCGAAGTTTATGAAAAATCAAGTTTTCAAAATAACTCGATAAGTTGGATAAGTGCGTATGTTGGCCGAGTACTCCAGATCAGGAGTTAACTCCATCCGGTGTGATCATGCGGACTAGGACAGGCATTGCAAAGCTTGGGTTATTGAGTACTAGTTAGGTGGTCACTTAGTACTTAAGCACCTGTGAGAAGATTACGGTGATCCAGCTGGTCCCACACCTCTGATTCTTTTAATTGCGATATTTGGTCTTTGATTGTTATTGGGCGAGTTAAATGGACAAATTTTTTTGCTTATCCCACAATGTGATTGAGTGGGAGATATTGGACCTAGGTTAGTGGGGCCCACTAGTGAGCAATCACTAGTGGGTACGTCCCATGCTTTATCCGGCCTCTTCCTTTCAGTTAAATTTCAAATTCAAATATGAATTTGGTTTTTGATGGAAGATAGGGATGTGATCGGATGATATGATCTTATCCAATCTCATCCAAACTCTCATTCCTTCCTATATAAAGGATGAGACTCTCCCATAAGATATCATAAGTAATACCGAGAGTATACGGAGAGAGATATAGTGTGCACAGTAGTCTGTCCATTTTGGCTTGTCCTTGGGATGATCTAATCCATAGATCGCAATCCGAGGCCACTTATACCGTTGGATCAGAGGTGTAAATAGATCCATCTGCTCCAGTAGTAGATAGGCGGGCCGTTGGAGCGTCAATCTTCTGCTTTGTGAGGGTTCCAAAACTCATGTAGACTGTCAGATCTTGAGGGCTCACATTCCGCGCTTCCCTACATATGTGCCACTCCTCCATGCCTTCCACTACTCCTTGGATCTTTTACTAGTTGGGAGTCTTGTCTTGAATAAGTATGTGGTGCCAAAATACAAAGGCAGGTGGATTGCTACTCTCTGATTAGTTAAATCCAGAAGTTGATGAGATCCCCATGGGTAATCCATGAAACTCCAGTGTTGGTGTTGTAAGAGACTGCAAAGGTGCAATTATGCTTGTGTTCTTTGGACATGTCAAAATGGGTGACTCAAATCAGGTTGAATTGGAGGCTATAAGGATTGGCCCAAGTCTCACTCAAAATTCTTTTTTGAGCTTTTAATCTTGAAAGTAACCCTTGTAATGCATGTAGGCATCTGGCTCGAGTTTCATTTTATTAATGAAATTAAAACCTTGGCTTTGACCCTCCCAGTTCATTTTACGTATGTTTCTAGAGAAGTGAACTTCTTACCAGGTGTACTCACCAAGAAGCTGCCAGGCTTTTGCTTTCTATTACTATGTTTATCCTTAATCTTAATTGATAGTTGTAAATTGGGACAATTTGAGAATGCCCCTGGAATATTAATTAAAACTAAGAAAAATATTGGAAGAGGCTCCCGATACTGATCTGATGCTTTTGTCAGTTAGATTTTGACGGTGTTGCCCCTGGCTTCGTCTGTTGTGGTGGTGGAAGGCCTATAACATATAAGTACTGATAAGCAGGTTCATGATGCAGGACATGAAATTAAACATGATGTGTGAGATCTCAGGCTTAAGATCACATTAGTTCAGAAACAATTACACAAATTCCATATCTCACATGAAAGTCCAAACATTCAATTAAGGGGAATCTATGCGGGTCCAGGCCTACACATGATAGGGCTAGATCAATAAAAATTATGAACCAAACGATACTTAAAGATAAGAAATAATCATCCACACATGCATAGTAATCAGTCCCTAATCCAAGGGATTCAGAAATTCCAATTTGGGGAAAGGGTAAGAAAAGGGGCATAAAATTGGAGTTTTAAATAATTTAGGGTTAGGTTTAGGGATTTTGGGTGAAAGAGGAGTGAAAGAGATGGAAAGATGAACTGAAGAAGTACCACACGCGTGGATAACAACAATGGCCCAGACGCACGTGTGTGTGATCCCGGTCGCACGTGTGTGGGGCCCACTATTCAGAAAAAGGCTACCTTGGCCCTGGTCGGCCAGGGATGGACTCCAAAACCGCCAAATCTCAACTCGATCCGATGTACGGTTTGTGCGTGGTGCTCCGCCAAAGTTTCAGCCCTCCTATAGGGCCAGATTATGAAATTCTGCTGTGGGGAGGAAAATTGCTGCAATAGATGATTGAATCGAAGTGTAGATGATGGGGTGAGATGAGAAGAATGGATGGTAGAAGATGGGTAGTAGAGATGGCGATGGATGGGGATGAATCGGGATAGATGTGGCTTCGCACCACGGTAGTTAACCCTTCGATGAAGGGAGGGCTTCGCACCCAATTAGGCTTCACAACTCAAAGAGTAGGAAAATGCAGAATTTTTATTAATCTTCAATTAATGAAAAAAGCTACAAACGGTGCCTATTTATAAGAAAACCCTATACCTCAAAACTCGCGTCATGTGCGCAACCTATTACTTAACGATAAAGTAAACCAAAATAAAAACTAATTAAATAAATCTAAAGCGTCCATGATGTTCTAAATAACATTAATAAGCAAAACCTAAAATATAAAATCAATTCGACTAGTGGGCCATGATCATGAAATCCCATGATGGGCTTTTCTTGACTAACGGGCTCACTCTTTTGAATCAAAACTTCGTCTTCTAGCTAGGAGGCCCTCCCTGGACATCGTCATTGATCCAGATTAACGGTAGGGCCCTCCTTCTGGCGTACGAGCGTAGGGGGGTGTAACACCCTGAAAATCGGGTGTCGAGTAAAAGTCCAACTCCCGAGTTCCAACGCATCACTTATGCAACATATTTAATGATGATTAAATGTTGTCTGTATTAGTGCATAAAATATGAATAAGATTAAGTCAAAGCAGCAAAACATAATCCAGGGACAGTTGTAATACGCAAGCGGAAGACTTACTCAAATACGTATAGCGTTATAACACAGTATAGGTCCCCAAAGTATGTATGCATTGTCAGGTCAATAATTACATGTATTGTTTCCAAATACAAAACGTCAAAAATGTGAGTCCACTACAAGTATAACCCTGAAGCCCCGTTAATCCAGATGGCCTAAGTGAAACCACCGGAGAATTGCATATATGAGAACTCATCCTGATCGTCATAGTAATCGGGCTCCGCCTCCTGAGTCGCATCGTCATCTGCAACTAAGACAGGGTCTGGTTGGTGTTTAAAACACCGTCCCGTAATGTGGGAGTGAGTGATCAACTCAGTGGAACCATAGAGCAAAGGTTAACATGTTATCAATTCAGTCAAGCATTAATGATAAAGCAGACATATCAAACATTCTTAGATACTCTTATTAATGCAAGGATGAAATGTAAGCATGATGCATGCCCTCGCCTACACTCCCTCATGCGACACCATCTTACGGTCGCGGCATGCTTTCTTCCCTCTATGCTCTTCAACCCGGGGCACATGCAGTGTGATGGAATGAGCTTGATTACCGAGTTATTATTAGTCCCTTTTCATACAGCAGGATTGGGAATCTAAGGTACCTCCCTTATATCAATTCCCAAACAATGATCCATTCTAGGGTCGTCAGTCCTAGCAATTCTCATACGATATTGCGGTTTCTAGGTCGCTGCAAAGGGCTCGTCACCTTATCAGTGCAGGCCTAGTGTACTCTTGTTGCTACGTAAGGGCTCGTCACCTCTACGCAGTCTTAGCGTACGCTCGAGGTCACTACAAAGGGCTCATCACCTTATCAGTGTAGGCCGACAGCTCAAATACAGTGTCCCATACCACCATATTCAGCTCACGAGACTGTGTTGCTCACTGGTCACTACGGGGAGGCTCGTCACCCTAGCGTAGGCCGACAGCTCGACCACGGTGTCCCATACTACCGTGCCCGGCTCATGAGTCTTAGCGGATCGAGGTACCAAGGTTAACGGGGTTTTCACTGGTGAGTTTGGTACCTTAGGTTCAAGCAGTAGTGTTCATACATGGTGAACATACATCGGATCAATCGGGTTACTTGACGAGCTCGAATAGTACAAGCGCACGTTGAGTTAATCAACATGAAGTGCGTAAGCACTCCATGTGGCCTAACCATTGCCAACATCCCAACTACGGCTCGGATTCATCGATCACGTCCTATGTGGCGAGACAACTTCAGCCACCTAATCAGAACCTGTTACCGATTGCCTGGACTATTTCATAGTCCCAAACACATTCAATTATAACAGATAATCATACAAGCTAATCAGAACTGTAATGGATCAACAATTCCAATCATACAAGCATGTGAGCATTTGATGGATTTCAACTTAAACATGAATTCACACATAGACAGTGTCTAAGTAAAACAGACAAAGAATATAAGTTACATGGAGGAAATCATACACATCGTTAAGGTAGTTGAGAATTTCTTCTCAATACCCATATAAAGTACAATTTATTACACACTTGTTCATTCAGACATTTCTACAAATACTTAGACTACATATTCCAATATACATGACGTATGTTGGTGATAGCACGTATTATGGCAAATCCTTACACTAGGGAGTTGCCCCGTATACCACACGCATATACCCACGGCGGATAATCATGGCATGCATGAATCTGGGTTCCATATTCATTTAATCATTTCCACAAACACTTGGGCTACACACTTTAACATATATAATGTATATTGGCCGTAGCGTGATTTAGGGCAAGTCCTTTCGCTAAGGAGTTGTCGCATATATAACAAGCATATATCCACAACAGATAATCATGTTAGGCACAATTCCAATTTCCATACGTATTCGAATATCACAATATATACATAGAATACACTATATGTCACATAATTCATATATACTTGTTAAACGAAACAGACGACGCATTTTGCATGTAAAATAGCACCCACGTCAGTTATAAATCATTAACCGACATTGAAAGCTTTGAAAACCATAACCTATACGTTTATAGTCCGCACCTTTCGCCGGTAGACTCGTAACGAACTCAGTTTTAAAGCTAAGTCTTTGTCTACGGCAGATTGGCAACCTATAGCATAAATTAGGTTAGCTATTTCATAACTTACACTATCTGAAACCCTAAAACAGATTAGGGTTAAGTTTTCTTACCTAAGAATGGGATTGGTATCGTCCGTATGGCGACACGGGAGTGGTGGCTAAGCACGTGGAGCGCCAGGGAAAGATCCTAATATCTATCTCTCACTCTCTCTCTCTCTCTTCCTCACTTTCTTCTTCTCTTTTCTCTCTTCTTTCCCTTAGGGTTTGCAAAATTCGTATGGCATATGAGAGGGAGTGTTTAAGGTCCTTATATAGGCCCAGGTTTGATGGGAATGGCCCCAGGGCCAAGGTATACTTAGGTTATATCCAAAGGGCGTCTGTTTCAGCCCAACGGAGCACTTCTGGTGGCCCCTTTTCCACGTGCGGTCGGACTTAAGCTCCCTGACCATGGATCTAGGTCAGGCTGAGTTTTCGTTCCGATCGGATTTACAGATCAGCCGTGGCGGACCAGTTTCAGTTCAACGGTCACAGTCACTCGATCAGGGTCACAAGTACATCAACATATGTGGGACATTTTTCCTAATCCGAGGGTGTATTTGGGTCAGATTCTGACGGTCTAAATCCTTATATTTGGCCCGCAAGCGACACGACTCAGATTACTTAAATTCGAAATTTACTGTTAAATATATTCACGTTTCTCACACACTTTGCTCCAGGCTCAAGTTGTGTATTTCTAGACACAATCAAGACTTGATTTCCGAGGGGGTTGTCAAGTCCAGTAATGCGGTCATATCCGTATAGTTAGTCCAGGTCCGATACGGAGTTTCGGTGTGCTCCCGAGAGCAACCGGGTTTAGGGATGGATTCTAGATTTCAGGGTAACGTAGCGTCAATGATTCTGCACGTTTTGGGTCTTGCAGATAATACTTAAAGTGATTAATGCTAATTTCACAAACACTCTAGTTTAGCACTTGCTAACATTAACCTAATTTTCTAAAGGTTTTGATCCTAGATAATTTCTGCGGGGGTACTCGGTCTTTGTACGGATTTTTCCGAGACGTTACAATCTACCTCCCTTAAAAAAAATCGTCCTCGAAATTAGTACCTTTTCGTACTCGAGAATCTATGGGTAGTTCTTTCGAACATCGGCTCCTGTCTCCCAAGTAGCCTCTTCTTCCGTGTGATGCGTCCACAACACTTTCACAAGTGGAATGACCTTGCTATGCAATACCTGCTCCTTCCTGTCTAGGATACGCGTCGGTCGTAGTACATATGTAGCGTCCTCGCTCAACTGTACCTGCTCCCATCTGATAATGTGGGAAGGATCGGGAACGTATTTTTTCAGCATAGATACATGAAATACGTTATGCACACCCGCAAGTGGTGTAGGCAAAGCAAGGCGGTATGCTACCGCCCCCACCCAATCAAGTATCTGGAATGGGCCAATGAATCGAGGCGTAAGCTTCCCCTTCTTGCCAAACCGAAGGACTCCCTTTCATAGGGAAAACTCTAAGGAACACATGGTCTCCGACCTCGAACTCTAGCGGTCGCCGCCTCGTATTGGCGTAGCTCTTCTGTCTGCTCTGCGCTGTCAGAAGTCGGCGCCTGATGATGTCGACTTTCTCTGAAGTCGCCTATACTAACTCTGGGCCAATCAAGCTTTTCTCGCCAACCTCTGCCCAGCAATGCGGCACTCTACACGGGCGCCCATACAAGGCCTCATAGGGAGCCATGCCAATACTCGCCTGAAAACTGTTATTGTAAGCGAACTCTGCATATGGAAGACAGTCATCCCAACTGTCCTTGAAATCCAGCACAGGCCCGCAACATATCTTTCAGAATCTGATTCACCCGTTCCGTCTGCCCGTCAGTCTGTGGGTGGAACGCGATACTAAACTTCAACTTTACACCCATCGCTTCCTGGATGTGAGTCCAGAAAATGGATGTAAACCGCGTGTCTCGGTCCGACACGATCTCCAAGGGAACTCCATGCAAACGTACAATCTCTTTGATGTATAACCTAGCCAACTCGTCTGCAGAGTTCGAAACTCTGATAGGGAGGAAATGAGCTGATTTTGTCAATCGGTCCACAATCACCCAAATGGAATCATGCCCCTTCCTCGTCTTCGGTAGCCCTGAGATGAAATCCATAGAGATGAAATCCCACTTCCATTCTGCTATGGGCATGGGCTGAAGTAGTCCAGGAGGTCGGCGATGCTCTGCCTTGACCTGCTGGCACGTGAGACAACGGGACACGTAATCTGCTATGTGAGCCTTCATATTGTCCCACCAATATGACCTCTTCATGTCACGATACATCTTTGTACTGCCTGGATGCATCGCCATCCTTGAATTGTGAGCAGCCTCAAGAACTTCTTTCCTCAAGTCAGGGAGGTTCAGGATGCATAGGCGGCCAAGATAACGCAGGCCCCCGTCCGAATCCACACTCCATTCGGCATCCTCATCATTGCCCGTCAGCTTTCTAAGCTCAACCAATTGCTCGTCATCTTTCTGGGCCGCGATAATCCTGTTGTCAATAAGTGGCCGCATCCGAACGTGTGCGACACTCTCAAATGGTTCCTCCACTGTGAGCTTCTGCTCAAAGTCGCGAACAAACTCTAGCATACCCCACTCCTCAATCATCAGCGGAGCCGCATATATGATCGCCTTCTTGCGGCTCAACGTGTCTACCACAAGGTTGGCCTTGCCAGGATGGTAGGAGACCTCGAACTTAAAGTCCTTCAGGGTTTCCATCCATCGGCGCTACCTCATATTCAAATCCTGCTGAGTGAATATATACTTAAGGCTCTTGTGGTCGCAATAGAGCTCGAACTCCTCTCCGTAGAGGTAATGTCTCCAGAGCTTTAATGCAAATATGACTGCTGCTAACTCGAGGTCGTGCGTAAGGTAATTCTCCTCGTGTTTCCTCAACTGTCTCGAGGCATATGCAATCACCTTGTCCTTCTGCATAAAGACACAACCCAAACCAACCCGAGACGCATCGGTGTATATCGTATACTTGACCCCTTGCTCTGGCAATACTAGCACAGGGGCGGACGTCAGTCTGTCCTTTAGCTCCTGAAAAGCTGCTTCCGCCTTTTCATTCCAGGTGAACTTCAGATCCTTTCGTGTCAACTGAGACAAAGGTCTGGCTATCCTTGAGAAGTCCCTAATGAATCGTCGATAGTAACCCGCCAGACCAAGAAAACTCCTCACCTCGGTAACCGAACCGAGCTGCTCCCAATCCTAAACTGCGGCTACCTTAGCAAGGTCCACAGCTATCCCTTCCTTGGACACCACATGTCCCAGGAACTTGACTTCTTCCTTCCAGAAGTCGCATTTCTTGTACTAAGCGAACAACTGGTTCTTCCTCAGAGTATCCAAGACTGCTGGCAGGTGTTCCTCGTGTTCTTCCCGACTCTTGGAGTATATCAGAATGTCGTCAATAAACACAATGACGAATCGGTAAAGGAACGGCCGAAATACTCTGTTCATCAAGTCCATGAACACAGCCGGAGCGTTCGTAAGACCGAACGACATCACAAGAAATTCATAGTGCCCAAAACAAGTCCTGAAAGTCGTCTTTTACACGTCTTCATCCCTAACGCACAACTGATGATACCCTGACTGCAAGTCGATTTTCGTGAAATACTGCGCTCCTCTCAACTGATCAAACAAATTGTCTATCCTGGGCAGAGAATACTTGTTCTTCACCGTCACTTGGTTCAATTTGCGGTAATCAATACACAACCACAGTGACCCATCCTTCTTCTTCACAAACAACACAGGTGCTCCCCAAGGAGATACACTCGGTTGTATGAAGCCAACATCTAACAGATCATCGATCTGTTTCCTCAACTCCTCCATCTCACATGGAGGCATGCGGTACGTCGGAAGTGAAATGGGCGTTGCACCAGGCGCTAGATCAATGGTGAAATCAATCTCACGACAAGGAGGTAGCCCCGGTATCTTACTGAACACTTCCCCAAAATCCCGAACTACAGGCGTATGTTCAAGTGTTGGGCTATCAATATTCTTCAGTAAGGAAGCGTAACAAAGAACTCGAAAAGGGCAACTGACCTGCAGGGGAAATGTAAAGGGCTTGCCCTCAGGTCCGTACGCTGTCACTAGACGGGTCTCGCAGTCAATCTCGGCCCTCGCTTCAGTTAACCAATCCATACCAAGGATGACGTCGAAATGGTATAGTGTGGTGACAATCAAGTCAATGCATATTGTCCTGCTCGCTAGATCTATCAAACAACCAGCACACATTTTGGTGGCATCTGTAAAAGTCCCTGGTGTTGCGATAACTCGCACCCCAACCATCGCGGTCGTATTCAAGCGCTTGATGCAGAATGTTATATCAGTGAAATAGTGGATCCCGTATCCACCAACAGAAATATAGGGGTACTGATGGGGACATCACGTGCACACGCGCACTCACGCCGCCCCCTACGCACGTACGTACGTAGAAGGACCCCACCATCGATCTGGCTTGATGACGACGTCCAGGGAGGGCCTCCTAGCTAGAAGTCAAGTTTTGCTTCAGAAAAGTGGCCCGATAGTCAAGAAAAGCCCACCATGGGATCTCATGATCGTGGCCCACTCGTCGGATTGGTTTTATATTTTAAGTTTTGCTTATTATTATTATTTAGAACATCATGAACGCTTTAGATTTCCTTTTTTGGTTTTTATTTTAGTTTACTTTATCGCCAAGTAATAGGTATCGTACATAGTGCGAGTTTTTGGGTATAGGGTTCTCCCTATAAATAGGCACCCCTTGTAGTTCTTTTGATTCATTGAAGTTAATAAAAAATTCCTGCTTTATTTTTCTGCTCTCTTCGTGAGTTGTGGAAGAATTCAAAAGTGGGTGCGAAGCCCTCCCTTTTCGAAGGGCTAACTACCGTGGTGCGAAGCCACATCGATCTCAATTCACTCCCATCTTCCATCATTTTTTTTAATCTTCCCCCACCATCCGTACTTCGAATTTGTCCTTTTGTTGCATCAGATTTCTTCATTACAGCAGGTTTCCAGATTTTGGCTCGCAGGCGAGCTGAAACTTCGGCGGAGCACCACGCACAAACCGTACATCAGATTGAGCTGAGATTTGGGATTTTTGGAGTCCATCCCTAGCCGACCAGGGCCAAGTGACCTTTTTCTGAATAGTGGGCCCCACACACGTGCGGTCGGGATCACACGCACTTCCGTCTGGGCCATTGTTGCTGTCCACACGCGGGATCATCTTTTGGCTTAGGTTTTTATCCTCTTTTATCCTCTCATAACCGTTTTTCATGAATCCTAACCCTAGATTACATGATCCCTAATTGATTTGCCCATTTTTATCAACTTAGGGTTCCTTGAATTGAAATTAGGGAATCCCTTGGATTAGGGACTGATTTTTATGCATGAGTAGTTGATTTTATTTCCCTTTGACATTGTTTGGTTTATAATTTTTATTGGTCCAGTCCTAACCTGTGTCGGCTTGGACCCGCATAGATTCTCCTTTTTAATTGAAAGTTTGGATTTTCATGTGGGACGTGGAATTTGTGTGATTGTTTCTGAATGGTAGAATCTAAGCCTGAAATCTCGCATATCATATCTGATTTTCATGTCCTACATCAGGTACCTTCAACGTGGGCGGTGAGCTCGAAGGCCAAAGGTGCAGTAACTGTAGTGTTAGGCGCTTCCGCTGTAAGTGCGTGAACGCGTGCCTGCTGAGATCTGTTGGGCTGAGGCACCATAGGTCGCTGAGGTGGCCTAAATCGAGGTGCAGGAGGCCTGAAGGAAGGATGTGTAGGTGCTGTCCGTAGGGGTGGGAGCCGATAGAGCCTGAGGGCGAGGGCGGTCGATTCTCTGTGGCGACGAAAATCCACTATCTCTCATGCGTGCAAAACAGCTCTCCGCAGCATGACCTGATCTCCTACAATACGTACATGTCACACCAGGTCGCCTCATCGGAACTAAGGACGCTGCGATCCTGGGAGGAGAGTCGGTACGGGATCTCTTTCACGTGCACTCCTCAGATTCTTCTCACTTGCATGTACCTCGCTAAGAGGCACATTCATAAGCCGAGATACTAAACCAACGTCAATTGTGGCTTCCCGATCTCCTACACGGGGGATCTTGAACTGCAAGGGCTTCAGCATAGGCTCTCGAATGTGGGCATAGAAAGCTCGGACAATGCCCACATTTGCGCGATACTCGCCCTCAAATAGCAGACCCCACCTGGCCTTTTCCTGGCGCTCAAGCAAGAGGTATTCCCCAAATAGCCTTGCATCCACATGAGCTTTAAAAAGGACTCTACGGCCCTCATAAATTCCATGCGACAGCTCTGCCAACAGAATCCTTCCGACGACAGCTTAGGGATCATTAGTCTGAAACTCCCGAGTGACGCTCGTACTCGCGGCGGCACCTCTCGGTCTCCTCGAACGAGTAGGGCGACTAGGCCCAGCTTCTTCCACAAGAGCTCTTTTCGTTCTCATGAGAGAGAAGGGCGGAAAGAGAAAATAGTCGTCACAAGCTCAAAAAGAGCCATTGAAATGGAAGGAAAAGTGGGAATAAGATGGGTTATGGGCTCACAAGATCGTTGAAGCACACAATGGTATTTGTGTGTTCCAAAAAGAGAAGGAATGAAGAAAGTTGAAGGAATGAGGAAGATTAGAAGAGGGATTGTTGAGTTTTGGAATCTTGAGCTACAAAAAGGGGATGTGTAGGATCAAAATGAAAGGGGATAAAGTGGAATAGGATAGGTTAGTGAGCTTACACGAATTTGAGACTCAAATGGAGGGTTTAAGAGCTCAAATGAGAGAATGGAAAGGGTTGGCAGCTGTGGTAGAGGTTTTTAAAGGAGGGGTTTGAATGGAAAATCTGGAATTTTTAGAGAAAAGGAGAGCTTGGGGTGGTGGTTTGTGAAGGAGAGGTAGCATAGGAGGGGTTTTAATCGACCCCACATGCGTCCGTAGGCCACACAACACCTAGGACCCATCGGCCCGAGCCGGCCGGCCCAACCAGGCCCGTTTGGCAGCGAGGCCTCGCTAAACCGGCGAGGTCCTCGCCGATCTCTGGACCATCCGGCGAGGGCTCGCCCTTTGGGCGAGGTCCTCCTGCCCCCTGGGTCCCAAAAAGGTGTGGGTCCCACCCTGGGTCCCCCTGGAGATATTCTATTGGGCCCCCGACTCCGTTTTGACTCGTTTCGGGTCATTTCGAATAGATTCTGATGTATATTCACGTTTACCGATTTTAAACGGCTGGGACGGAATAAAGCATGGTCTAAACCCGTCAATTGACGGTCTAAGGGTGATTCGGGATCGACTCATGCAATCACGGATGGGTACAGACACAAGCAAAGCGATCGATTTCGGTGAACTTTGTCAATTGGCGAAATCGGGAAAACTTAAGCTTGTTTCTACATTTTTCTCGCACCCAACTATGTCGAAAAGCATCAGCGTACGTCGTGTAACCATAACCCAAGTCTGGTTTAATCCAAATCATGTTCTGATACCAACTTGTAACGCCTTGAAAATCAGGTGTCGAGTAAAAGTCCAACTCTCGAGTTCCAACGCATCACTCATGCAATATATTTAATGATGATTAAATGTTGTCTGTATTAGTGCATAAAACATGAATAAGATTAAGTCAAAGTAGCAAAACATAATCCAGGGACAGTTATAATACGCAAGCGGAAGACTTACTCAAATACGTATAGCGTTATAACACGGTATAGGTCCCCAAAGTATGTATGCATTGCCAGGTCAATAATTACATGTATTGTTTCCAAATACAAAACGTCAAAAATGTGACAGTCCACTATAAGTATAACCCTGAAGCCCCGTTAATTCGGATGGCCTAAGCGAAACCACCGGAGAATTGCATATATGAGAACTCATCCTGATCGTCATAGTAATCAGGCTCCGCCTCCTGAGTCGCATCGTCATCTGTAACTAAGACAGAGTCTGGTGGGTATTCAGAACACTATCCTAGAACGTGGGAGTGAGTGATCAACTCAGTGGAACAATAAAGCAAAGGTTAACATGTTATCAATTCAGTCAAGCAGTAATGATAACGCAAACATATCAGACATTCCTAGATACTCTTATTAATGCAAGGATGAAATGTAAGCATGATGCATGCCCTCGCGTACACTCCCTCGTGCGACACCATCTTACGATCGTGGCATGCTTTCTTCCCTCTGTGCTCTTCAACCCGGGGCACATGCAGTGCGATGGAATGAGCGTGATTACCGAGTTATTATTAGTCCCTTTTCATACAGCAGGATTGGGAATCTAAGGTACCTCCCTTATATCAATTCCCAAACAATGATCCATTCTAGGGTCGTCAGTCCTCGCAATTCTCATATGATATTGTGGTTTCTAGGTCGTTGCAAAGGACTCGTCACCTTATCAGTGCAGGCCTAGTGTACTCTTGTTGCTACGTAAGGGCTCGTCGCCTCTACGTAGTCTTAGCGTACGCTCGAGGTCACTACAAAGGGCTCGTCACCTTATCAGTGTAGGCCAACAGCTCGAATACAGTGTCTCATACCACCATATTCGGCTCATGAGACTGTGTTCCTCACTGGTCACTACGGGGAGGCTCGTCACCCCAGCGTAGGCCGACAGCTCGACCACGGTGTCCTATACCACCGTGCCTGGCTCATGAGTCTTAGCGGATCGAGGTACCAAGGTTAACGGGGTTTTCACTGGTGAGTTTGGTACCTTAGGTTCAAGCAGTAGTGTCCATACATGGTGAACATACATCGGATCAATCGGGTTACTTGACGAGCTCGACTAGTACGAGCGCACGTTGAGTTAATCGACATGAAGTGCGTAAGCACTCCGTGTGGCCTAACCATTGCCAACATCCCAACTACGGCTCGGATTCATCGATCACGTCCTATGTGGCGAGACAACCTCAGCCACCTAATCAGAACCTGTTACCGATTGCCTGGACTATTTTATAGTCCCAAACACATTCAATTATAACAGATAATCATACAAGCTAATCAGAACAGTAATGGATCAACAATTCCAATCATACAAGCATGTGAGCATTTGATGGATTTCAACTTAAACATGAATTCACACATAGACAGTGTCTAAGTAAAACAGACAAAGAATATAAGTTACATGGAGAAAATCGTACACATCGTTAAGGTAGTTGAGAATTTCTTTTCAATACCCATATAAAGTACAATTTATTACACACTTGTTCATTCAGACATTTCTACAAACACTTAGACTACATATTCCAACATACATGACGTATGTTGGTGATAGCACGTATTATGGCAAATCCTTACACTAGGGAGTTGTCCCGTATACCACACGCATATACCCACGGCAGATAATCATGGCATGCATGAATCCGGGTTTCATATTCATTTAATCATTTCCACAAACACTTGGGCTACACACTTTAACATATATAACGTATATTGGCCGTGGCGTGATTTAGGGCAAGTCCTTTCGCTAAGGAGTTGTCGCATATATAACAAGCATATATCCACAACAGATAATCATGTTAGGCACAATTCCAATTTCCATACGTATTCGAATATCACAATATTTACATAGAATACACTATATGTCACATAATTCATATATACTTGTTAAACGAAACAGACGACGCATTTTGCATGTAAAATAGCACCCACGTCAGTTATAAATCATTAACCGACATTGAAAGCTTTGAAAACCATAACCTATACGTTTATAGTCTGCACCTTTCGCCGGTAGACTCGTAACGAACTCAGTTTTAAAGCTAAGTCTTTGTCTACAGCAAATTGGCAACCTATAGCATAAATTAGGTTAGCTATTTCATAACTTACACTATCTGAAACCCTAAAACAGATTAGGGTTAGGTTTTCTTACCTAAGAACGGGATTGGTATCGCCCGTATAGCGACACAGGAGTGATGGCTAAGCACGTGGAGCGTCAGGGAAAGATCCCAACATCTATCTCTCACTCTCTCTCTCTCTCTCTCTCTCTCTCTTCCTCACTTTCTTCTTCTCTTTTCTCTCTTCTTTCCCTTAGGGTTTGCAAAATTCGTATGGCATATGAGAGGGAGTGTTTAAGGTCCTTATATAGGCCCAGGTTTGATGGGAATGGCCCCAGGGCCAAGGTATACTTAGGTTATATACAAATACGGACTGTTCCGATCCAACGGAGCACTTTTGGTGGCCCCTTTTCCACACGTGGTCGGACTTAAGCTCCCTGACCATGGATCTAGGTCAGGCTGAGTTTTTGTTCCGATCGGATTTACGGATCAGCCATGGCGGACCAGTTTCAGTTCAACGGTCACGGTCACTCGATCAGGGCCACAAGTACATCGACATATGTGGGACATTTCTCCTGATCCGAGAGTATATTTGGGTCAGATTCTGACGGTCTAAATCCTTATATTTGGCCCGCAAGCGACACGACTCAGATTACTTAAATTCGGAATTTACTTTTAAATATATTCACGTTTCTCACACACTTTGCTCTAGGCTCAAGTTGTGCATTTCTAGACACAATCAAGACTTGATTTCCGAGGGGGTTGTCAAGTCCAGTAATGCGGTCATATCCGTATAGTTTCGGGGTAATCGGACTTTCGACGTGCGGTCCAGGTCCGATACGGAGTTTCGGTGTGCTCCCGAGAGCAACCAGGTTTAGAGATGGATTCTAGATTTCAAGGTAATGTAGCGTCAATGATTCTGCACGTTTTGGGTCTTGCAGATCATATTTAAAATGATTAGTGCTAATTTCACAAGCACTCTAGTTTAGCACTTGCTAAAATTAACCTAATTTTCTAAAGGTTTTGATCCTGAGTAATTTCTGCGGGGGTACTCGGTCTTTGTACGGATTTTTCCGAGACGTTACAGGGGGAGGTTTGCGTGCACGTGTGGACGGCTTGCACGGGATGTCCCCATCAATTCATGTGTAGCGTATTGGTACCAAAAGGCTTGCAGTAACTGATATGCACATATTATGGTGCTCCTTCCGTGACTTTTGATCCATGTGGATTATTAAGTCACGCAACATATCAAGCGATTGATGTAATACGTATGGTAACAATAGGCTTAACACACACGGATTGATATCACCACTGATATTAATATACTTAGTCTAATTGGACTTATGTGTACTGATAATTAACACTTTGACGTTGTACCTTTACCGTTATGGTACAGGACTTGCACCAATACAAATGACAAAACCAGGGGCAATACTACCAAAATTTATCCAACGAAAGCATCAGTAGCAGTACTGGTGGTAATTTCTGATATTTTCAGTCAAAGAGTTCTCCAGATTTTTAATTATTAAAGGGCTGTTTGATCAAATTTATTTTCAGCTTTTATCACTGAAATTTGATATTTTCAGTGATTTCCACTGATTCAGATCGTTTGGCAAATCCAACTTATCAAGTGCTTAAATTATTTTTCACTGAAAATATGGGTCTTTTGTTTCAGCTCCCCTCCCTTCACTTAATGCTGAAGGCTGAATGCTGAAAGTGGCGGTGCATTAAAATTTCTTTTCACTTTTTACTAAAATATTCCCAAAATTATTTCAAAATTACAATTCAGCATTTTTAAGTTTTCACCACTTAAATTAATTTTCAGAGCTTATTTTTCAGTTTATCAAATGGCATTAGAGTTATTCTTGAAAGTGTCCCTAATAAATTTTGTCAGTGATCAGAAAAAAAAGGTCACCGTGCAATGATTACTGCTGTTACTAGTTTTGGCTGCATATTCTTGTGCTTTGTTGTTAATTTCAGAAGCCTCATGATTTCAACTTGAATAATGTTTGTTTAGTGAGGAAACTTGGGGCATTATCTGCTTTCTTGATTATGGTGAATTCATACACATGGACAGAACTACTGTACACACATCATGCATGATTCTCAACCCAAACTGTGTAGTGGGTCCTGCATAGACGGGGCATATATACCATGAGGTTAATTGAACATTCCTTGTGTCTTATCAGTTGTTGAAATGAAATGTAGTCAATGACTCAATGTTCCAAACTTCCAAATTCCACAAGCAAATGTCCACGAATCAGAGGTTAGGATTGTGCTGTCAATCGGATTTTGGGGCCATCTCTCAAAAATGGAGGGGGGCCAAGCTTTGGACTGCTTGGATTGAGGTATTTGCATGCCATGTGTGTAGCTGTTTGCAGACGTAGTATTGCTCAGCCTATGTAGCCAAAAGACTGCTTTGTCAATCTCTGAAGTGTTTTGCTTTTATGAATTAGTGAGCAGACTTTTCTGCAAACAAATGGATTTTGCTGTGTGATCCTGTTCTTCTAATACTTACAAGAAAAGGAAAAAAGAACAAATTTCCTCATGCTGCCGCTTGCTTATCCTCAACTGCAAAATCCAAAAGTTCTGCAATAGCTTCCCAACATGCTTTATTTCTTGTAGTACCGTGTGTGGGTGTTTTTTACTATGATTTTGATGTTTTTGTGATTGATGACAGGACTAAATATGCAGATTTACCTGTGGGGAGTATTCATCCGTAGCAAAGATGCCAAAGCAACTTCCCATGCACAGGGACCACCTTTACCTACACGTATTTCTTATACGTGGGATCTACAGGATTTTGATCTTCTACTTGAAGATGGCACTCGGAGCCAAGCAGACATTTCTTCCAACAGTAATGCCAAAGAAGTGGATATGGAAATTGACATGATAGGGGGTAAGGATGTTGGAAGAATAGACATACCTGTTCCAAGACCTGTTGCTCTTAAAAGTTGCACATCACTGACCGCACATTTGAATGATCATGGACCTTCATCTGCTAGAAATGGACCGACCAATTTGGTGGGTCCCTCTGAAATCAAGCGGGAGATTCCCACCGCCACTGCCAATGGAATGGAGCAGGATGGACTGTCTTTTCCTGATGTTCCTCCAGGCTTTTCAAACCCAGTTACAAGTGAAGCTGCCAAGGAGAAGCCCTTGGTTGGGTTTGGTACCAAGAAACTGAATCATGTGAGGACTATGGATGTTACACCTTGTTTCAACAAGCTGCGTGATTTGAAAGATGATCGCTGCCTGCCTGAGGCCATCGACTATAGCGACAAAAAGGCTGTCAAGGGGAGCACTAAGGTCCAAAGCCCCTCAAAGCCTGCTACCCCGAGAGCTACGGATGTTCCTCCTGGGTTCACTAAGCTGTTTGATTCGAATGATGAATATCAATCATCTCAGGCCGCCCTTAGGAAGGGAAAAGTAGTTACGGGGAGCACTGAAGTACGAAGCCCACCCTCACGGAGAGACACCACAAGGGTTGAACCTACGTCTTCTGGAGAATTCTTGGGTAACCCAATTCACGAAAACCCCACTCTTCAGAGTCTGAAGGATCATCCAGAACTGCAGTTTGACTCTATGATTACTAGTTACCTTAAGCTTTTCCCCGAGGATATTAAGGAGGAAACAGCTAGAGTTCATTCTCCAGTTAAATGCACTGAGATGCAGCACCTCCTCCCTGTGAATGGGGACATGCTTGCCCTCAGTCTCTCAAGGCCCCAGTACTTGAAAGATGGGAATAATTGGATCACGGAATTGTCGAAGGAATGTCTGAAGCAAGAGGGTGACACCAAGGAGCTGCAACTGAGTCTTTGAATAGGAGCTATGGATATACCACTACTCACCATCACTAACATCTAGAGAGGTACATGATTTCCTGTAAATCTGTATGTACAGTTTCTTGTCTCAATATGTGCAGAAATTAACAGGTAGGATTGAATCCCAGGATGTGAATTTGATGGCTGTTCCTGGTCGTCTAGGAAATTACAGTTTGTATTGCTGACACTGGGTCCCCCGGTGGAATATGTAAGCATGTACAGTTCATGACATAGTTCAACTCGCTGCATTTGTTTTTCTTATTTTTTCCTGTTGCCTGTTTGCCGTTTCTCTCTCAAATGGGCCTCCAGCTAGAGGTACCATCTCATGCGATTCATAGAAGTAATTCAAGGAGAGTTACAAATACACACACACACACACACACACACACACACACACACACACACTAGTCTCTTGAAAACTTTTGCTGGGGAGCCTCACTCGATCAGGACTCAAGAAGACTTGTTGAGTCGACTGAGTCACTTGCCCAGTCAACAGATTGCTGAAAAAATGACGTGCTTATGAGAGAATTCGAATGATTATTTCCACCTAGGAATGACAGTCTCTTCCAGCGCACCATTTACATTTCACAGCAATTTGGTTTTCTTTGGATATTCTAATACTTCACCTACTAAAATATTTAAGATTTTATTACTATCTAGATACTTTAAATTTGATTATTAAAATACCTGACTCGAGTGCATATTTATTATACTAGAAAAGGTCTGATCATTGTCCATCACGTCGGACCTTCTTTTGATGGCCCATCCTCGCAGAAATTATTTTGATTGGATGATGCTAACCGTCTGAGCAATAGCTTGGAAAGTGGATGGCATTCATTATATACCATCAAGGGTCATTGATTTGAGTGTGACATCTCTTTGGTCGAGTCAAAACTTGCATCGGAACGTTTTGTATTGATCAATACTTGCAGAGTTGCTAATCTTGAGAGTGTTCAATCCTAGATCAGTGACTCCATTTTCTAATCCTTACGACTGTTTTTTATTATTATTTTTTTTTTTTAATTTAAATCCTTGGACTGGTTGACATCATGGATTGTCTATCTAATCAGGGATTTTCTAATCCTTGGACTGGTTGACATCATGGACTGGCTAATCAGGGATTGACCAACAGATACAGGAATCCAAATAACAGATGGACTGTACATTGACCAATGTAATGAACTGCCCATTGACAGGCCTCACTCATTAGCCTTGTACCCACTCATGTGAGATGAAGGATGGGATTCAGAACAAGTATCCATAGCAGATTAGTGGAAGATCTAGGATGTTGCTGTTCATCCTAACCATGGTTGGGTTCCAATCAAAATCTTTTAAAAGGACCGACAGATCAAAGGTGGGCTCCACATTATGGACAGTTCAAATCGATGATTGGATCTTTTCCGGTACCACATGGAATGCCCACATTAAATCCATGGCAGGATACTTAGGATCACCTGATCAAAATGGCTTTTGAGAGGAACACGCAATAACTGGGCCCCAGATCATGGACGATTCATATCAACGGTTTCATCTTTTCTAGTATAATCAATTTGGTCATCCATTTTCATAGTTGTGATTGGTTGGTTAGGATCATCATATCACAGTGACATTTTAGGAAGGATGGGCAATGAAATGTGAGCTCAACATGATGGAATATGTAGATCATTTATTGGACATTTTTTTTGTGTGATAATTAGGCCCATCTTTTCTAACCATTTATCAAATGGTTGGGTCCATCATGTCAAAATGACTTTTGAATAAGGTTATTAAAAAAAGGTTGGTCGAACATGATGAGAGGTCCAAATCACTCTTATTGATGATGCAACCATTCCATCAATGGATATATAAATAGAAGGTCCAAATTTATTACATTAAAAAAGGTGGATAAAAAAGGTCGAATAAGTGATCTCCACTGTCTATCATGTGGGGCCCTATTTTGATTAGCCATTATCACTCTAGTATTATGATCCTAACCATGAGATGTAGACGATCCTATTGATTATAATAGAAAAAAGTTTAATAATTGATCTGGGCCATCCATCACGTGGGGCCCACCCTTAATTGTTGAACCCTCCTAGAATCAATCTTATTTAATTATCCTAGCCATCAAGCAATGGATCTGAAATAGACTCCTCACTTTTACTAGGAAAGGTACCATCAATGAATTAGATCCTTCAGTGCCTATCCCTCCGAAAAGAAACCAGATCAACCACTAAAAGGAATGCTATATCTTGATTGAAATAGAGAAGTTGAATATTGATTTGGACCATCCATCATGTGTGGCCCACTTTTGCCTGTCTATTCCTCCTAAATGATCACTTTGATTTAATGATCCAAATCACTTTATCAATGGCTAGCAAAATGGATGGTCCATATTAATTATAGTAAAGATTGTATCATTGGTCGGGTTTGTCCATCATGTAGTGACCATCTTTGTCGCCTATTCCTCCTCCAAGTCACTTTGATTGGATGATCATGAGCATCCAATCAATGGCAAAGAAATGAACGTTCTACGTTGATTATAATAGAGAATGTCCAGCTAACGATCTTAATTGTCCATGATGTGGGGCCGACCTTTGATTAACCATGTCATTCAAAAATCATTTTGATTGGTATAATCCAGTCCATTGAATCAATGGCTAGTAAAGCAAATGGTCCACCCACATTTGAGTCCCTAAGTTACTCCGTTGGCGGAACATTTTTCTAATGAAGGTAAAAAGTAATTCATGGTGTTTCAAAACCATAACATTAGTTTAACTCTTATTGTTTTCCAACATAGGTTAATGGATGTTGATGTAAAAATTAAGAGAAAAAAGGGATTAAAAATTAATAGGTGTCCAAAAACAAGGTGGAGAATTTAAAATGATATAATATATATATATATATATATATATATATATATATATATATATATATATATATATATATATATATATATAAAATTTAGTAATACATTGAAATAATGTTATTCAATAATAAATTGAAGGAAGAAGTTGAATGTTGAGGAAGAAGTTAATGCAATTTGGAATGAGATTGGCTAACTGCATTAGAAAAGTATCAAAGATTTTTTAGGAATATTTAAGGAAAAAGTCGATTATATAAGAAAACTTGGTGATGGAAAAAGTAAATATAAAAAGTTATTAATGAGAAATGTTCATGTTTCTAAGCCTTATAAAGGATTATAAATTATGAAAATTTTACACAATATAAAAATGCCAAAAAAAATTGCTAGAGGGAAGTAGTGTGTTTAAACTTAAGGCTAATGATGATCTTTGAAATAAATTGGAGAGAAGAAAAGGTGATAAAGATATCTTCGAACTTGCAAAAATTGGAGAAAACAAAGGTAAGGACTTAGCTCATGTTAAATTCATTAAGAGTAATGACTAGAGGGTATTAGTCAAAGATAATAAAATTAATGAAATGTGGAGAATTTAATTTTATAACGTGTTTAATGACAATCACTCGGAGTGTATAGTGATACAATGAACCATAAACTCAAATGACAATAGATTCCATATATACTTTCGTAGGATTAAAATATTTAAAGTAAAAGAAGCTGTGAGAAAAATAAAAACAAAAGAGACCCTTATACCAAACATTATACCAATAGAGGTTTGAAAGTGTATAGGAGATACTGGCTTATTTTGGTTAACAAAGTTATTTAACAAAATTATCATACAGAAGAAAATGCTAGACAAATGGTGGAAAATTACCAATATACCTATTCATAAGAATAAATGAGATATACAGAATTGCATTAACTATTATGAGATTAAACTTTTAAGAAAAGATTAAAGCATGACGCAAATATATCAAAAAATCAATTTGATATCATGTTAGGGAGGTCTACCATTGAAGCTATTTTTATACTTAGACAATTGATAAAGAAACATAGATAGAGAAATGATCTCCATGTAGTCATTGTTAACTTAAAAAATAGACATGATAGGGATTCAAAGAATTAATCTAACAAGTGTTGGGAAATGAGTTTCAAGATGATATTAAGGTCATTGAAGATATGTATGAATGAGAGAATAAATGCGGGGACAAATAATGGAGAGATAAGTTAGTTCATAATTATTGTAGGCTTGCATTAGGGTTTGGTATTAAGTCTATACCTTTTTATATTAGTTATGAACGAGATAGCAAGGCATTTGTAGGAAGAAATCCCATGGTGTAGGTTGTTTGCAGATGACATGGTTTTGATTAACGAGATAAGGGAGGGCTTAAACACAAGCTAGATGTATAGAGGAGTACTTTAAAATCTAAAAGATTTAAAATTAATTGGACTAGAATGGGGTATATGACTACAATTTTAGTAACAATATGAGTGGAAATGAGGAATTAATTAAAGTTATTGGCTAAATTTTTTCTTAAAATGATCACTTTCAATATCTTGGGTTGATAATTCATTAGAGATCGAGAGGTTGATAAGGATGGTGCCCATAGAGTTCAAGTTGCGTGGAAGAAATGGAGATGTGTTGTTGGAACTTTACACAATTATCGTGTACCAATCAAACAGAAGAGGAAATTTTATTAAAATACTTATAGACTATCTTGCTTTATGTTGACAAATGTTAAGCAGTCAAGGAATAACATGTTCATTGGTTGAAATTAGCTGAAATGAGGATGTTAAGATAGATGAGTGCAAGGACAAAGAATGATAGAATTATAAACAAATTGCATTTGAGGGAATATAAAAGTAACACCAATGGGTAAATGAGATAAGGGAAAGTAGACTTATGTAGTTTAGTTATATGCACCTAAGACCAAAAACTTTGTCAGTCAGGAGTGAGTTGATGCAAATTAAAGTCTCTAAAATGGTAAGAGCAATTCCCAAAAAGAAAGTTAGTGAAGATAGTAATAAAAAACTTGATGACCTATGGTCTAACTAAAGTAATGGCCATTGATAAAGTCGAATAGCGAAAAATATTCATATAGCTTGTTGCCTCTCGGTTTGTAATTCCTGTCATGTGTGAAATCTATGGGCATGCTAGAATCAACTGTGTGGTTCGATTTTAACCGAACAACTTTGACCCTAAGCGTCAAGATAGACAGATACGTTAGAACTAAGCACATATGACCAGGATCTAAGAAGAATGGTTGCCTATTCAGCCACTCGCAAGATGTTGTTTAAGATAATCAAGCAATTATCTAAGTGTAGAGTTCGTCCTTTGAAAATGGGTTACACCTTGCCTTTCGTACGAAAGAACTTTTGTAATACAAAAGAAGAACAAATAGAAATTCTTACAGTTGGTCACTGGGAGCAACTACAAAGCACATTTCCAAAAGAAGAACTGCTTGTATTAAAATAAAAAGTCCAACATATGGGTGTAGACTTAGATTACAACTACTGGATTACTACTACTCATATTGTAAGAGTAAGCTAGTGATCATGCTAAGGAACATAAAGGATAATTGATTGATAAGATAGTTGGTTTGATTGGTTTGGTTGGTGTGAAACCCATTGCTTCATTAAAATCCTTCTAAATATATAGGCTTCTTTAAGAGATAACCATATGAATATACCCCACGTTCGATTGATTATGGCTATCAATTCGGCAACAATCCGGCCTTCCAAACTCTTCTTGGACACATGTCCTAATAACTGATCTAGCACCATCTTTCTCTCAACCATGTTCTCCTTTCTAGCTTCTCAGTCATGCTACATCTGCAAATGACTTGTATTACCCAACTCCAATTGTCACTTCTGCAAAATACGCTCCACATATCCTAACAAATCTCATGCATGTTGTATAATCTTTATAAAATAACACATGCCCCATTCCGATTGGTTCTTTCAGGAATGATAAAAAATAGGGTGCACCGTAGCTAACTCAGTTAGTTGCAATAAGGCTTAGATAATGTGATGATGAAACACTAATTTAAAGGATGTAGCTCTACCACTATATCACTCACTTGGTTTTATATTTTTACTTATTTTAACATATTTATTTTATATGAACAATTTAAATATAAAACATGTTATACGCTTCTACTTAAACAACAGCATATTCCCGGTGGACCAGATCAATGAGTTTTGATCATTACCCTATTTTGTACCGCAATACCTCGAGATTTGTACCCTAGTGACTGCGCAGGGGTTATGATTCCAACAAGGCGCGGCACGCCCCATTTTGAACCCTAGATTAGAAGTTAAAATTTTGACACAATTCGAGGTGGGCCGCGCAATGCACACGGGCCCCCACTTGCACAAATCCACATGTTATCAAATCAATCAATCCATCAATCCATCCATCAATCAAGCCGTCAATCAACCCGTCTATCACTCATGTCACTATCTTCCCATTAGTCAAACAAGCCCATGCCTTTCTTATACAACCCATACCCCTACCTATGCTAGCCATCATTCCTTTCTTCTTTTTCTCCCCATTTTATCCCTTCATCTTCCCCTTATTCCCTCCCTATCTTAAAATCTCTACCACAAAAACTCCCTAAGTCTCTCTCATTTCTACCATTTTCTAGCAAGAGTAGAGAGAGAGAGAGATATATATATATATATATATATATATATATATATATATATAAAAGATTAAGAGAAAAGAGAGAGTGTTTAGGAGAGATTAGAAAGAGAGATTGGTAGAGGGTCATGAGGGATCAAGAGAGAAAGTGAAAGAGAAAAGTGATATTAAAGAAGATTAGGGGTGAAGAGGAGCTTGGTGGGTCATTCAATCGTCGATCCGAGATGATCCAACCGTCCATCCTTCGAGGTGAGTGCAGGGGGGGGCTGTCAAAACCCTCCCTTTCTATGTGATTTTCCTATTTTAGTGGGCCAACAAGGGTGGTACCCACTTTTATCATTATGATGTGTATGGTGAACCCCATAGTGGCTGGGGCCACACCAATGGCCGGATCTCCTTCCTTTGCATTTTCTTTTCATTTTCCTTCCCTCTCTTTCCTTTGATTTATTGTGGGGCCCACAAGTGAGCCACACTGTTAGAGGGTGTGCCCCGTACGCTATCACAGCGTGGACCACTTTATGTGTCCCACTGCGATGTTTATTTTCCATGTAACCTATTTATTGGATTACCCATATTTAGATGGTGGAAAACCCCTAAGATCAAGTTGATTCAAAGCTCCTTGGGCCCACCTGGTAGACGATTCAGATCTCCTACATGGACCCTATTTATAAAAATAAAAATAAAGATAAATGAGGGAGAGGACTGTCCAAACGCTGGACGTTCTCAGCTTCAAAGACATCCAGCGTCCAAATGCACCGAAAGTGGAGGGAGAGTGGGACCTCCACTCGTGGGTCCCACCATAATATATATATTTAATCCATACCGTCCATCTACTTTTCCAACTTATTTTAGATGTTGAGCCTAAATTTGAGGCCGATTTGAGTCTCTAGTGGGCCACACCATAATGATCTAAGGGTCAAGGTGTTGGTGAGCAGAAGTGTCAGTGACGCTACTTGGATAGGTAGCTGGGGAGTGGTAGCTCGAGAGTGGGTTCCACTCATGAGATCCACCTTGATGTATTCGTGAAATCCATGCCATTCATATGTTCTTTCCAGGTCATTTTGACAACTGAGCATAAGTAACAGGCTGATCCAACCATCCAGTGGATCACACCACAAGCATAAGGGTTGGGAGCACCGCACGACTGAGGCTAATTGCATGGGTTATGGAGTGGGTTTCCACTCATGGGACCTAGATTGACGTATTTCTTAGATCCACCCCATCCATCCATCTCTTGTCTCATTTTAGCTGTGTAGCCCAAGAATCATGTCGATCCAACCATCGGGTGGACCACACAGTGGGGGTGGAAGCACCCCTCGCGTCAGCCATGCAGACGTGGGGTGGGGGCATCTCAGCCGTGGACCCCAACTTGATGTATATGTTTAATCCATACCGTCCACCACTTCTCCCTATCATTTTAGGCTATAGGCCGAAAAATGAGACACATCTGAGTCCCGAATAGACCGCACTGAGGGAAACAAATTCTTACTGTTGAATCTTTCTAAAGCACACCGTTGTGTGCTTGTGTGATGAAATATGCGCAATCTTGGACTTATTTGGTCTAAGGAGAGTTGACAGACAATATGGATGGAGTGGATCATCTACTAGTGGACCCTACCCAGTATTAAACAAAAACAAAAGGAGGAAAATAAAAAAGGAAAGGGTTTGCGTGCTAGGCATTACGCGGAAGCCCAACCTTGGCGTGAGCAGGTGACCCAATCGTGGGACCCACCACCCTGATATATATTCATTTAATCCATTCTGTCCACCAGATTCTTTGGATGATTTTAGGTTATGGGCCAAAATACGAGTTAGATTTGAGACTCGAGTGGGCCGTACTAATGGAAACAATGTTCATCTATTGAAACCTTTTGGGGCCTACCATGGAGCCCCTGATCATCCAAACTAGTCCTAGTCAGAAGTCTATTAGACCTCATTCGAGCTGGCCATCATCCATTTGGGGCCCACTTTGATAGTGTATCAAATATGTGTGTGTGGGGGGGGCTTGGGGGGAAGGTTCTATGTCGTGAGCTCATGGGAACTTCCCATGAGGTCGAGCTATGTGGGCCTCATGGGAAGTTCCCATGAGCCTAGGGCTTAAAAAGCAAGTCATTCCATCAGTCAGATGCACCATTCCATGGTGGGCCTAGGGTTTAAAAATCAAGTCAATCCGTGACTTGTGTGGGCCACACCACATACAAAAGTTGAGAGGGGTTACCCTCCATTAAAACATTCATAATCATTTGTTAGGCCCGCAAAGATGTGGTGCATAAATCCAGACCATTCATTGTGTGTCCCACTTGGATGAGGGATCAGACCAAGTTTCAGTGGTATCAAAACTCAGGTGAGCCCCACCAAGTACTTTTATTAGTTTTAGGCATGTCTTCACATGGTTTTAGATGGTATAGCCCACCTGAGCTCCGTATACGGCTGATTTTTGGGATATCTCATGATTTAAGGGCGACCCATCAAATGCACAGTGTTGATGTTCGACATGCATCACGGTGGGGCCCACACAGCTCGACCTCATGGGAAGTTCCCATGAGCTCGACCGCATAGAACATTTTCCACACACACACACACACACACACACACACATATATAGTAACGGTCTCCTCTGAACCATCCCACAGGATACCTTGGTGCGGTCTAATTCCCATTGGTATTGGGAACTTAGACAAGGTGGATGTAATATAATAAGTTAGTGAAATCCACTCTAACTATTATGTTATTGATGGAAATTTATCCATATGGCTAAAAAACTATCTGGATTAATGATTCAGGTGGGCCACACCAAGACAAACAATCAAAGAGGGGATGCCTACCGTTGGATTTTTACATGGCTCACAGTGATGTTTATGTGAAATCCAATCAAACTATTATCTTTTTCATGAAAATTCATACATGGGGATGAAAATTAGGCCCATAAGGGCCCGTTTGGACGGGGGGATTGAGTGGGACTCAGACGTATTAAGAGGGATTCGTCCGTCAAATCCCATAGCCTCCGTATGATGTCTCGTTTGGGCAGCGACTGGATAAGAATGAGAGGGTTTTCGTTCAAATTGAATGTTGGATTCACAAATCCACTTAGATCCTCCTCTCCTTTGCTAGATTCCATCTCGAGCCCATCCCAGACCTGTCCACAGTCCATCGTACGGACTGCGGGATGGGATTGGAGGGCGAGAGACATGGCGGGAGTCATGGCAAAGGTGAGTTTTCGCACGAAAAAGGCTTATAAGTAACTCCCGGGAAGGTCACAATGGTCATATTCATCCATCCCCGTTGCCATCGCGATCTGAGGTTGGGCTAAGGGCAAAGGTAGGTCTTCTTCCTCCCTCATGTTGGTTTTTCATGTAGTTTTGGTGGTATCTGAGGGCCCGAATGGTGTTTTGATTGCATACTGTCAAAACCCCATGTTATAATAGGGCCATGGCCCTCTGAGATGCATGTGTGTTGTCTGGTTTCTGCCATGGCTTCTGGTTATTGTGTAATAGGTGTGCATGTTCGATTTTAGTATCACACTTCTAAATACATGTATATTTACTATAAATCTGCTTTAATCTTGTTGTGGTCACTGGTTCGTTTGGGTTTATCGATATTTCGTTGTTAAGGGTTTTGGTTATTTGGGGGTTGGTTTTGGACTAAGTGATTTCTCACTCCGGTTTTGGACTAAGTGATTTCTCACTCCATGAAGTACTATAAAAATAGGGGTTTTGGGTTATCTGAATAATATTCTGGAGATATATTTCAGTTTTCTATGTATTGCCTTGGATTAAAGCCTAACCCCATACGTTTTGGGTTCAATGTGACTTCAACCTATATCGTCTTGGGTTGTGGTACCATAAAAATGGAGGTTTGGGAAAAGCTGAATAGTTTTCTGGAGATATATATAGGTATTCTATGTATTTCCTTGGATTGAAGCCAAACACCATACTTTCTAGGTTCAATGTGACTTCAACCTATACCGTCTTAGGTTGTAGTAGGGCCCATTGTTAAATTGCTAATGAATCAGACGATACACTATAGAAATTGTTGGTCTTTTGACCTCTATGGATCTCTGGTATAGTTACTTTTATCTATTTTCGTTGGTTTGGAGTACCTTTTGGATTCCAACTACATATGTGCAGTTGGATTCCTTCAAAATACTTCAACTATAGTGACTTATTATACCTGATGCTATAAGTTTTTTGTGGAAATCTGTTGGTTACTCGCAGCATGATTTCACTGAATTGAAGGTCATTAATCTCCGACCTTGGATTTGATAAAGATCTCTGGTATGGTCTCTATCATCTATCTTACTTTACTGGCTCTCGGAATGTCATATTACCTAGCATTTTCTCAGAACTTTCTAAGATTGTTATTCGTGTCTAATTCAATGGATTTTCTATTCATGTCAGATTCTAATAATGGATATTTGAATAGGTATTTTGCTGAGCTTTCTCTTTAATTGATTTCTGGTTTTGTTTGCAATAGTTGGTGTTTGCTTTTATGTTGGCAATGGTCATTTATTACCAATAGAGCCTGTTTAAAAATTCTTGAGTTCAATTCTTCTCAGCACTCTCAATTTATTGTTTATTTTGAGAAAAATCATCAAATTTTTTTTTTTTGGGGGGGGGGGGGAGTCATGAAAATTATGTATATATTTCTACTTACATGATCCTTTAACTCTTTTTTTTTTATGTATATATTTCTACTTACATGATCATTTAACTCTTTTTTTGGTTAGCTTTCTTTACAAGCAGATGTTGTTATATGATTAACCTATATAACTAGAACATTTAACTGACTGCATGTTTTTTTAATATCAACAGCGTTTTGCATGCAGCCATGGTTTTGGTTCGTGCTTTGATCTTGAAATTGCACCCCAATTTGTATTGCTAGATTGGATTAAACATTAAAACTAATTTGTTGTTCTATCACTATAAATCAAAGTTCTGATTCTGTTAATGGATTATTTTGGAAGTTTGAGCTCTGATTCTATTTATGGATTTTTCTTTTGGGGGCTTTACTGATTATGTTAATGGATTATTCTGTTCATGCTCTGATTTAATGGATTATTCTGTTACAATAAATCAGAGCTCTAATTATGTTAATGTAATTTTGGGGATATTTGAATTATTCAGTTAATTTTGAGGACTTAGTTGGGTTTGAATTTCTTTACTAGTCTTGGTTTAACGTTGGATGCCAATTATGAACTCTTTGGGTTGCAATTGCAATCTGTTTACCAAGCTTGGTGCAGCTTGGATGCCTGTTGTGAAATTTGTACCATACATCTCAAATGGTGATAGGATGCTGACCAAAGGTTTTTGTGTGGGCCTAGCACAACAAACATGTTAATCAGGTGTAACTCACTAGGATGAAGTTAGGATAGAAGAATTAGCCTGATCCAAAACTCAGGTGGCCCACACTGTTTGAACTTAGCAGTTTTGAGGAGGAAAAAGTACATTTTTTTCCATTTGTTGTGGTCCATTTTAGTTTTGTATTATGCTGATATCTTATATGTACGGTTCAATCAAGGATTCCCAACTGTGAAATGAGTGGAATTGCATGTACAGTATGGTGGGCTCTAGAACGTAGTTGTTTTACTTAGTTGTGTAAAGCAGGTGTGGTGTGATACTTGATTTGCAAGTGCGGTTTTATTTTTTCTTATATGTACGGTTTTCTTATGTCTTTTTATTCTACATTTGCAGGCACAAGTGAGTGAGGAGGTACATACAAAGTCTAACTTAGAGTGGGAGTTGGAGTTAATTGAAATTCAACAACAAGAGGTTAGCACCAAATCTTGAAAGATGCTTACGTTATTATAGTTTTAGTTTCTGTTTCCTCGGTTGTAATATTACAATATGTTTATTGATTACATATAATGAAAGTGACCTTTATCTCTAACACCAAGAATTCAAATTTATTTTTCTCATTCTGTGTTATCATTTCTTCTATAACACAGGCACACAGAGCTAGTTAGACAATAAGCTTAAGTCCAATCGGTACAGTACATTGATGTCAACTTGTCAAGTATGTACAACAATCGACAGAGGTTGACTTGATCCAAAGTATATGTGGCACACATGATGAGTGGATCAGCCATATTTTTGCACTAGGTGATTTACTCGGTGACCAGCCATTTGGACAAGTTAGATGTCATACACAGATGACACGTTGACAATTATGTCCTAATTGAATGGTAACCTTACCATTCAACTAGTTGCATTTGAAGCCTCCTCTATATGTATATAGAAATAGGATCGATTTAGTATTCATTTTCTTTATCCTGCAAACAGTGGATTCAATATGTATATAGAATTATAAGCTTCATTATTGCATAAAATATTTATTTAATTGGTGGGTGTATGTCACTAATTCCTCTGATTAACCACTTCTCAGGTTCTGCTATGGAAATTATAGAATTCTATGATTGTAGGAGATGGTTTCCGAATTCATTTATCATCTTTAAACTATAATGTCAATAGTCTAAGAAAAAGTTGCAAGTCCCTCAAGATTGGTGATGGAACTTTTAAGGTTGCAAGTCCAAATGGGCACAAATATTGATTGCATATTACCACTCCCATAAACTATAGGCACAACTATGAACTCAATACAAATAAAATCAGTCACTTAAACACCAATGTTTCGTGTATATATTGATTGAATGTATATACCAATATATATATTTACACACTATTATTTGTTATGTATATTTATTTGCAAATTTGCATGTAAGAGTGTAGGTTATCAATTGGTGATGGATGATGAAGATGAGGAAGAGATGGAGAGGGCAATTGTTATTCGCGCGGTGGCAGCTTGTGTACAGGCTATTGGGGAATACTGTCGCGCATACATGTTCAAACAACTGGCGCGTCATGGGGATGATGAGCGAGCGAGCGAGTTTCATCAATTCTATCATTCAGGACAATGAGAGGATGGTGGTCACGGCTCCTGATGAAGTTTGGGAGGAATATCTTAGGGTAAGATTTACTAATTGTGAAATTTCTATCTTACATCCCTATTTAATACTTACTGACTTACAACTGTCTTATTCCTCTGGCAGTTTCACCCGCGTGCAGAAAGACTCTGCGGAAAACGCATCGATAGAATGGATGACGTTACAGTTATCATTGGATTCGACGAGGCCACGGGATGCTATGTGCAAGGCAGTAGGAGTATGGTCGCATCAGCATCTTCTCGTCTTCAGCGAGATCTTAATGATGCATGGAGAGAGATTGATGATGATATGGACGATACGATTGACCTGTCAAAGAATCATATAACAGACTCTACATGGACCATTCCATTTTCGTCGGACAGTCCTTCGATGGGACATCGCGGCTCCCGTAGCACTCCTACTCGCACTCCTGATTCTAATGGTAGCCGAGGTGGGACCACAACAAGGAAACGATCGCGCCCTCCTCCTCCCTGTGATGTACTCAGGACCTCTCTTCAGACCATTGCTAATGCTATGATCAATTTTGGCCTCGGCAAAGAGGTCAATCGCACTAGCAAAGTACTTGATGTGCTGGAAGAGGTAAAAGGCTTGACCAAGTCAGAATTTATCGAAATTGTTCAGATCTTGAGTAGGGACGAGAAGCTGACATCATTCTTTGTCAGTCTTCAACCCGAGCGCCAAGTGGAGCGGTTAAAGAACACACTCCGTGATCACTTCAGTGATGGAGGTGTTGGATCTGTCTTACAGGGTGTGGTCATTGGTTCTATTTTTCTGATTTTTTATCCGGGCATGTAATAACTTTGTTTGACATGATGTTTTTTTTTTTTGGATTGATATATGCTGGTATATATGCGTATTGTATACCATTATGACTTATGTGATGATGACTATATCTATTTTTTAACATCTTCGGTATATGTACTCACATGCTTGCATTACGCACATCAAGCCGGAACGGACCACACACTTGATGTACTGGAGGAAAGGTACGTACTTACAACTTTTATATTATTAAATAATTAGTAAGGTTGTAATGGATTTCTTCTGTTCGGTAGTAGAATAATGCATGCCAATCTATTTCGCGATCCTAATCCATCGGCCAAATGTCGTCCCTAATCCTTCCATGTCATTACAGATGGGAAAGGAGAAGTACTATGTTGTCTTGGTGGGACATCGACCAGGCATATATATGACATGGGACGATACGCGATTCGAAGTTGAGGGATTTAGCAGGGGGAGACACTGAGCCTTCAAGAATTGAAAGGAAGCCGTTGCATGTGGGGATAATTATTTCGGTAAGGCCAGTGCACCGTTCGAACCTCTCACTGAATCTCTAAAGCTTCAGGTTGCCGCTTTATCTGATGAGGTGGATATTCATCACTCTTCGACTTCGTATTTCCGACAGACGACCCAGGCAAGCACAAACATGGTAACTATGGCCACGTTGACTAATGATCTTGCCCCATCGGAGAGCGAGAGAGTCGTGGCAATTATGGTTGCTGTCTTGGTTATTTTTCTTGCCTTGATTGTAATTTTTATATTGTAGATATTACTGGTATTGTAACTTGGGGAATATTACTTTTGAATTTTAGGGTTGGTGTGGTGTATAACGTTGGATGACATCGGCCATATGAGCCGTGTAAATCGTTTGGATTTATATCTGCTTCGGTTACTCTCGTCTAGTCCTTTATCACACCACCGTCATATGTTGTTATCTAGTAGATACGTGGACATGTCATACAGGAGATCAACTTTGATTGATGGAACGAGATTTTAAGGTGTGTCCCGCTGCATATTTGGATGGCAACAAACCAAATAATAGCAAACCATATATGGCATGTTATCAGTGATAGTTTGATTAGCACCGCACAGAACTTTGGTGTGGTCCAGTGGGTATATGGATGTGCTTCATCGAATGGAATATATATTTACTTGGATTCCATCAGCGCGATGAACGGCGTGGATGAGACAAGTACATAACATTGGGCCCCACAGAGCTTACCCTACCACCGTAGGTGGGGCATACAATAACATACATTAGCTTCATCCATGCCGTCCATCTATTTTTCCAGATCATTTTATGGCAGAAGAAAAAAAATGAGATAGGAAAAAATCTCAAGTGGACCACATTACAGGAAATGGTGTTGAATGAGCGTCGACTATTAGAACGTTTTTGGGGGCCATAAAAAGGTTTAGGATGAAGCTGATATGTGTTTTTTTCCTTCATCTGGGTTGTATGACCTAAACACTTCCTTGAATGACAAATAAACAACACACAATGCCTTTGGAGGAGTTTAACGGTGGATATCCTATATCTATTGTTCTCCCGTGGTGTGGTCCACCTAAGATTCAAATTTCAATATGTATTTTTGGTATGAAGTCATAAAATCATCTGTAAAAAAAAATAAAATGAATGGAATGGATGAAACACATACATAATTGTGCGGCCTACAAATCACCGACCACCTTTTATATGTAAAGACATGGCAGGGCGAGGGGCCAATCCGTTTCCACCAACTCCCATGCTTCCCAAACACCACAGTCGTTGGAATACATGGGGTTGCATGCAATCCCATGCCTGGCCAAACAGGACACCTCAATGGTATCCTTGGATACGCCTGCCTGTCCAAATGGACGACACTATTGGATGCTGGATTGTGGAAAACAGTGGGATTGGAAACAATCCACTGACTTGGCATTAATGACATTGGTTTCTATGCAATCCACCTGGATACGATCCAATACCATTCAATCCCCCCGTCCAAACGGGCCCTAAGTGATTTATGTGGGCTACACCAAGTGAAAAAATTTGAATGAAGGATATTCTTTGCAGTATTTTTTCTTATGTGGCCCACTTGAATTATGAATGTGCCTTGTATCTAAATTCACGTCACACACTTTGTGATTGGAGTGGATTTCAAATACACATCACTATGAGGCTTATACAAGATCTTTCCATCTTGATTTGCTCGTGCAAAGCTCCTTCACGTCACAAACTAGATTGCATGCAATGATATGCATCCCTTCTCCCATTGTTTTCTTTAGTGGGGTTCACCTTAGACATAAATCTACCTGTTATCTTAGCCCTACGGGTTTAGGATGAAGCTGATATGTGTTTTTTTCCTTCATCTGGGCTGTATGACCTAAACACTTCCTTGGATGTCAAATAAACAACACACAATGCCTTTGGAGGATTTTAATGGTGGATATCCTATATCAATTGTTCTCCCGTGTTGTGGTCCACCTAAGATTCAAATTTCAATATGTATTTTTGGTATGAAGTCCTAAAATGATCTATAAAAAAAATAAAAATGAACGGAATGGATGAAACACATACATCATTGTGCGGCCCACAAATCACCGACCACCATTTTATATACAAAGACATGGCAAGGGGAGGGGCCAATCCATTTCCACCAACGCCCATGCTTCCCAAACACCATAGCCGTTGGAATACATGGGATTGCAATGCCCGGCCAAACAGGACACCTCAATGGTATCCCTGAATACGCTTGCTCGTCCAAACGGACAGCACTATTAGACGCTAGATTGTGGAAAACAGTGGGATTGGAGACAATCCACTGAATTGGCATTAATGATGTTGGTTTCTGTGCAATCCACCCGGATACAATCCAATACCATTCAATGCCCTCGTCCAAACGGGCCCTAAGTGATTTATGTGGGCTACACCAGGTGAAAAAATTTGAATGAAGGATATTCTTTGCCGTATTTCTTCTTATGTGGCCCACTTGAATTATGAATGTGCCTTGTATCTAAATTCACATCACACACCTTGTGATTGGAGTGGATTTCAAATACACATCACTATGAGGCTTATACAAGATCTTTCCATCTTGATTTCCTCGTGCAAAGCTCCTTCATGTCACAAACCAGATTGCATGCAATGATATGCATCCCTTCTTTCATTGTTTTCTTTAGTGGGGTTCACCTTAAACATAAATCTACCTGTTATCTTAGCCCTACGGCTAAATTTTCAACGGTTACCTAATGTACGGAGTAGATTTCACGTACGCATAACTATAGTGCCCACCCTATCTAAGTTCCCAAGATGAGGTGGAGTGCACAGAGGGGACGCGGATTAGACACTGACAGGTTGAGTCGTGAGACTCGCTACTACTGAAGTTATGCCACTAAGTTCTGTGGACCCTAGTATGATGTATGTGTTGTATCCACCATGTCCATCCATTTGGAGATATTGTTTTAAGCCATGATCCAGAGAATGAGGCAGATCCAAAGCTTTAGTGGACCCCACCACATAAAACAGTGGGAAGATTGATGCCCACCGTTGAAACCTTTCCAAGGCTTGCCATGATGTTTTTTGGAAATCCAACCTGTTCAAAAGTTAACAAAGACATTAAAGAAGGAAAATACAGATATAAGCTTAATCGAAAACTTTTGTAGCCTTTAGAAGTTTTTAACAGTGGCGTCACTCTCCCCACTGTTTTCTGTGGTGGGGTCCACTGGAGCTTTGGATGCGACTCATTTTCTTGATATTGCCCTAAAATGATCTCTAAATGAATGGACGGCGTGGATACAAAACATATATCATAGTGAGGTTACAGAATTTGGTGACGTCACTTCTCAGCCTGTCAGTAGCCAATCCGCGCCCGCAAATGGTCTCTTGCGGAGAAGCGGATTGCGTAGCGAGAATACTACGCTTAGCGTACACAGTAAATTCTGTGATGTCCACCATGATTTATGTATTGGATCCACTCCGTCCATCCATTTTACCAGATAATTTTAAGGCCTGGGCCCAAAAATTAAGCATATAAAATATGCAAATGGACCACACAATAGGAAATAGTTGAATTAAACATCTACTGTTGAAAACTTCTCAGGGGCCATGGAAGTTTTGGATCAAGCTTATATTTGTGTTTTCCCTTCATCTATGTTCATATGATCTCATGAACATGTTGGATGACAAATAAACATCATTGTGGGGCCTAGAAAGATTTCAACATGAAAATCATTATCCCCACCGTTTCCGGTGCTATGATCCACTTGAACTTTGGTTATGCTTTAATTTTGGGCTCAGCTGGACAGCATAGATAGACAACATACATTCAAGGTGGGCCCGACTGAGTTTAGTTATCGCCTGTGTGTGTACACACACAGGGGAAAAGGGTCCACGGTCGTGCTCATAGGAACTCTCTGTGACGTCAAGCTGTGTGGGCCCCACCATGATGTATGTCGAACATCAACACCGTCCATTTGATGGGTCCCCTTTAAATTATGAGATATCCCAAAAATCAACCATATACGGAGCTCAGGTGGGCCATATCATCTAAAATCATGTGAAGACATGCCTAAAACATGTAAAAGCACTTGGTGGGGCCCACCTGAAATTTTGATGCGTCTGAAACTTGTTCTGACCCTTCATCCAAGTGGTACACACATAATGGATGGGCTGGATTTGTGAACTACATCTCGATGGGCCCAAAAAATGATTATGAATGTTTTAATGGAGGGTAACCCCTCTCGACTTTTATATGTGGTGTGGTCCACACAAGCCACGTATTGACTTGATTTTTAAGCCCTAGGCCCACTATGGAATGATGCATCTGACTAATGGGGTAGATGCTCGACATAAATCATGGTGGGGCCCACACAACTCGACCTCATGGGAAGTTCCCATGAGCTTGACCGATTATATATATATATATATATATATAATAAAATGCTATGCACGAGGGTAGGAACCATTCTTGGCAAATTTTGGATTTCACACGTGGGACACATCTTGATGTATATATTTAATCTGATCCATCCATCGACTTCCTCGTATCATTTTAGGCTATGGGACGAAATAGGAGGCAGATTCGAGTCTCTAGTGGGCCGCACAGGGGGAAATAAAATCCTATTGTTGAAACCTTACAAGGCCTGGTGTAGGGTCGCCGTTTATCAAAACCAGTCCCAATCAGGCCCATTGGGCTCCGCTAGAGCTGGCCTATGCGATGAACAAAGCATATCATCCTTGTGGGGGGCACTTTGATGGTGTGACCAAAACCAAACATATATATAATAAAGGAAATTGAGACATCGCGTAGGGTAGCCAAAAATACCAAAACCAAACATATATATACCAAAACCTTATGGTCAGTGTATTGGGCAGGCGGACGCCCACTTGGGGTGTGGAGTGGGGCCCACACATTGGATCGTTTATGTTGTATGTGTTTCATCCATACTGCCCATTTGGTAGCCAAAAATGAGATAGGGCCACACCACTAGAAAAAAGTGGGGACAATGATATCCACTGTTGCAACCTTTATATGGCCCACCGTGTGGATTGTATGTCGTTTAATCGTGGCACGGACAACACATGACCTGTACCCTAGCCAAGTGTGGCCAAGATGAAGGGAAGTCATAACTATTAACTTGATTCAAAGCATTTGGGGGCCACACAAGGGGACCCACTGCACATACGGTCCAGCAGGGCTCACCTTGTGGGGCCACCCTGACGTATCTATTTGATCCATACCACCCATCTGTTCCTCCAATTCATTTTAGGATGAGGCCCAAAAATGAGGCCAATCCATATCTCAGGTGGGTCACACCTCAAGGAAGAAAGGGACAATGGTGTCCACCGTTGAGACCTTCCCAGGACCCACCGTGATGTCTGTATTTTATCCACGACCCACCATGATTTATCTATTTTATTCATACCATACATATGTTTTCCATATCAGTTTAGGTCATGAGCCCATAGATGAGACCGATCAGACCCTCAAGCGGGCCGCACCAAAATACGGCCATTCAATGTCTCCATTGAAACCTTCATATGAACCACTATAAAGTTTAATTGCGACCCACACCCTTAATGGGACCCACTATAGACCCCGACCCGGTACATGTATTGCGTAGTCAGGCTATCCATCCACATGACAACCCATGATAAGCGTGGCCCACGGTAACCCCCACCTTGGTATATGCATGTTACATCCACCACGTCCTCTCATTGCTAGCCCATCTATAGGGCATGTTTGATATCCTAATAGGCTGCCTTGTGAGCCCAGCTTTAGGGCGTTATACTCTCCACCTTATTGTCATTTAAGGGAACCACTACGATTGTCGATGAACCCCACATGTTGGGCCTTTCTAAGCTGTTATGAGCATGCTTAGGTTGTAATTAGAGGCTATGACTGACATCCATATTAAACTCTTTATGTGCCCACATGGCCCGCCAAGAGTGGGCCTTTCGACTATAGTCTCACCTATGTAGGAGCATGTGGGGACCCATTAGGAGTAGATTCGAGTGGATCCTACCTAGTCATATCCATATTAGATTTGTGGAACCCATAATGATTTTATTTGCAATCCAACTTAATCGTGGGTCCTCTTTAGTAAATAAATGATACTCACACCATGGGTTGCCTTGTTGTTTGTGTTGTGGCTGCCCATTAGGCCTTCCTGGATTTATATATAGTGGTTGTACCATGGGCCAACCATGTGGTTTGTGTCGTGTTTTCACCATTGAACTACCGTTTCGGTTCCACACATTGCATGTATTGAGCCCATCGTAGGCCTGTGTTTTGTTGGTTGCGAGCTGCCCTCTTAGGCCTTGCTTAGGGATAGTTGTAGGGCCCACTTTGATTACCTTTTCGGGCCCACTATGATTGTTTGTGGATCTTACAATTTGTTACCTCATTTAGATGTCTATAGTTGTATGTTTTGGCCGCTTAGGTGTGGGCTTGCTAAGTGGGCCCATTAGCTTGAAAGACCATTTAAGTATAGTCCTGTGGGCCTCGATAAACCTTGTTTCCAAGTAGGTTCCACTCGTTATGAATGATGAATTTCCATTATCATGTAGTGCAATATTTTACATGTGTATTCGTACAATACTTCCTTGATAATTTAGGGCATGTTTGGGCAGTGGGATTAGAAGGGATTAGGTGGGATGGGATTCATCTGGTCCCGTGCCAATTCCAATCCATGTCTGGGAAGAATGAAAAAGCTTGGAATTAGATTAGATGGAATTGCATTGGGTCCTGTGCCAATTTCACTCAATGTTAGCAAGTTGTGTAGGTCCCACCATGATGTGTGGGCTATATCCACACCGTCCACCCATATTTTGAGATTATTTTAGAGCATGGGCTAAAAAATCAGGTAAATCTAAAGCTCAAGTGGACCCCACCATAGAAAGCAATGGGGATTGAATACTTACCATTGAAAACTTCTTTGGGGCCACATAAGTTTTGGATCTACCTCATTTTTAGGCCCATGCCATAAAATGAGGTTACAAAACAAATGAACGGTTTAGATATAACACATGTATGTTATTCTCAATAATTTCAAATGATGGTGAGTATATCCCTTCAATGTACCACCATATTATCAACAAAGCATGGCGTTAATCTTATCCCATGGCAACAGGGGACAATCCCTGCTATGGGTAATAATTATGTTTTTTGAATCCCATCCCACCTAATCCCTTCTAATCCCACCGCCCAAACACGCCCTTATGTAGTATTACCTTAGTGATTTATGCAATGTTTACGCTTATGATTGCTATAACACTTCCATTATGTTGATATAGTGCTTTCTTTATATTGATGCGACACTATTTTATGTTAGATGTAGCATTGCTTTTACATTCGAGTTAATATTGCTATATATTGATTTAGCCTTGCTTTATGCTTGATATGGTATTACACACCTCATGTATAGGGTTATGATCGTATGTTATCATATCTCATTTGCATCATGTGTGCACGACTTGTATGATGACTAATTCATGATTTTTTGCTTGCCTATGTGTGGCAAGGTCATGTTGATGACTTTACAACTTTGGGCATTTTCATGGGACCCATAAGAGATGGGGTTGCCTTGCATGTATGCACGATTTGCATGACATGGTTGCATGACTCGAATGATGCTTTCATGCATTCACGCATTGCATGATGCATTTGCATTCACATCCTAGTGACATCAGGGTTGTGGCCACCATAAGATTACCGTGGTTAACAGCTTGAGTATAGACAACAATTTGGCTACGTTTACAGGGCATGTAGGATGTCCTTAGGTGAAAGTCCTTAAACCCTATGGGCTAACAGAATGCTCTAATGTTAAGACCAAATGGATAATATGAGTGCCCGAGTGCCAAATACCAGTAGGCCGCGTCTCTCACTGTGTCGTAGTTGATTGGAAGGGGGTGTGACCTTACTTGCCCGGGTAAAGGGTGTTATATACTAGGTTAAGTCTAACTAGCTTATGAAATGGGTCACTATTGGCGAGCCGAGTGAGGATTGACATACCACTGATGACGCAGATAGTGAGGTCTCTTCCACTCGCTGTGTCATGTGCGCGATGGGGCAGTAGGCCAATGTCAGAGTGTACTAGCCCTAATGATTCCAGATGAGAACCATACTAAGATGTGGATTAGACATCAGGATTTGCATATTGCATTGCATCCTCAACATATGACATTTGGCCCAGTATGTCTTTGCATCTCATAGCCTGAATAAGGCTGATGGTATTTATAGACTTGCTAGGATTTGCATATTGCAATGCATCCTCGACATATGACATTTGGCCTAGTATGTCTTTGCATCGCATAGCCTGGATAGGGCTGATGGTATTTATGGAATTGCTAGGATTTATATATTGCATTGCATCCTCAACATATAACTTTTGGCCCAGTATGTCTTTGCATGGCATAACCTGGATAGGGCTGATAATATTTATGGACTTGCAACTTTGGCCTCCATTATTCCGCTTACTCTAACATTTGTATGCTTGGCACATGCATTGCGCACACACACATGCACTCTCTAAGCTTCATAGTAAACTTATGCATGTTTGTTACGTGTAGGTTATTCTAAACCGTAGCAGCATTAAGGTAGGAGCATGTGCCCGATCTTTTGGATTTTTGTTATATCATGTATTTTCCTTTTAGCACTGTACTCAAAGATTATATTAGTAGATATGTGGTGATGATGTTTTGTGACTTGGGTATACTTGTGGTTATGTTCCTTTTTAAAAAAAAAAATCGTCCTGAAAATCCTCCTTATAGGATCCTATGATCGGAACATGACGCATGGAGCTGGAAGCCGAGAATGGGGTACTATGGAGGCTGTCGGCACCGGATTCGGCGATCGAAAATTTTGTGAGTTCAGTTCTCGAGTTTGGAGCATAACATTCAATATCTATAAATTTTTATATTAAATATAGAGAGGAGTAAAGTAAAAATTCTTTACCCAACCCAGCTAGCAATTGAGTTAAATTGAGTTTTTTTTTCTTTTTTTCTAGGTTTTTAAACTATAATTGATACTGTGGGGGATTGAATATTGTAAGGTATATTGAACGATAACGTGATTAATCAATGCAGGAAGGCTTAAAACAAGGGATTGGGAGCAAATGAATGTTTTGGGCACTCCAAGATTGACCAATGATCCAAATAAGCCCTTTTAATTTAGAGTTTTGAAAATAAGTACTTAAAAACTTTACATTATAAATCTAATTAAATTTTACGAATTTTGAATATAATGAATAATTACATTTTTTAGGCAGTATTTACTTGAACATGATGCCTCAATATTGAAACAAAGTATGTCTATTACTTAACTAGAGGCTAAAACATGGTTTTAAGACTAAGATGAGTGAAAAGCAATAGTTCAAGTCAACTCGGACTTTATTCGACTTAATCTAGCTTGGTTCAGTTTCATGCCATGAGTCATCATGAAGGTGAGTTAGCCAATTCGAACATTGACTTGGGCGAGTTATGACTCAATTGAAGGTTAAATGAGTCGGGCCAAAGTCGTTAAGTCATTTAAGCTATAGGCTCATACCTAATACAATTAAAATATAGTCAAGTGTTACTTTTTAATTAATTAAAATCTCTACTATATATAAGACAAGCAACTTTTGGATATTTTTTCCCTTGCAATTAATTTTATAGGACGAAAAATGGAAAATATTCAATGGATATAGGAAGACATTTTAAATAACTTCAAGGGTATTTTGAAAAGTGGAAAATGTAAATTTTGTCTAACATTTTGTTCAAATTTTATCTCAAAAAGCCTGTTATGACTTAGATTTTGTCTACATCTTTTTACCTTTTTAAACTTCTCATCTCCTCTTTACCCATAAGGCTACTTGAGTATATTAGTAGGGTGACAGTGTAACAAAGGCTCCGCAGAGCCCACTATGAAAACTGTGTGAAATTTATGACGTACATCTGTTATGTTAACTCATGTTAGAACACTAGCCCAAAAACAAGATAGATCTAAAAACCTCTAGTTGGGCACAACACATAAAATATGGAGATGTGTCACTCAACATTAAAACCACGAGTCCCTTCTCTCTTTGCATTTATCATGTACATTCGTCATAATTTCTCATGTATTTTCTCTTCTTTTTTTTTTCACTCTCTCTTGCTCTCTCTTATAGGGTTTGGTGAAATTTTAAGGCCTCAAAAGACCCAAATCAAACTTAGGTATTATAAATTCAGATATAATACTACCATTAATCTGTGTGCTTTGTGGAAGCATGTTCATTGAAGATTGAACAATTGAATAAAGCAGAATAACTAAACAATAAAACAAGCAGCCATATAATACAATATATTTTACGGGAAAAAAAAAAAAACATGACATAAAGCAACAGAAATCCACTATAATCAAAGCCTTAGAGATTACACTGCTACATTCTTTGATTACATATGAAATCTTGATCTCTCCTTGTGAGGCGCACCTAGGAAAACCCTAGCCCATTGAGAAAATCCCTTCCCAAGCCCTTACAACCATGTAAAACCATTTCACTTCACAAAACCCTTGCCCTTAGATAAAACACTCATATTAATAAGCCTTAATCATGATTTGACTTAAATACCCTAATTACCACTAATTTGCGTAACATGTTCGGTCGGATTGGGTGTAACCTTTGGTCAAACCAAACCAACCCAAATACGCTTTTCAATTGAACCGAAAATGCGCAAATCTTCATAGCGTGCAAACTGAGAATCCACCCAATTTTCGATGGATTCAAAAATGACCTTGGTTGAACAGAGACAGGACATATCTGCACAACAAATTAACATAATGCAATGCATCTTACACAATATTCAATAGGTTGGCAATGGATATCCATTTACTTGATTATCCGATATTTTCAACCTGATAAAATCAGATACAAATACAATGAGTAAAAATCAAGTAAATGAGATTATCCATACCTGGTATGCTCTTAGTTAAATATGGATATGGTTACTCTCTCTCCTTCTTGCCCGACCTACTCTTTAATATCAATTTTAGTTAAATAATAATTATATTCATATTTGCTTACTTAATTATCCTAGAGTATTTTTATCATTTACTTCACTAATAATAATTTTTACTATAAAATATTAAATACTAATATACGATATATTTGGGCCATAATGAGATTGGAACATGAAAAATACATTTTTTTTTTTTTTACCTTATGTCATAGTTAAGATAGAATTTCTATGGAAGAGCAAGGTCCATGACAAGTGTTGCCTACCATTGACATGGATGGTGAGGTTGATATGGTGACTATTACTATTAATACTTCAGCAAATTATGCTATCAAAATTTGTTGTCTAAGTTTTCTATCTTTATTAATTTTATTAGGTACTGTGTTTATTTTAGGCCTACTTCTCCACGTGTGTCTCAACCTTTGGGTAACCTTTCGATTATCAAGAATCATCCTCTCAATCGGATAACTAGATATTCGGTTATTGGTGTGAAAACTCGACAACAACTTAAGACCATAAATAGTCATCTTTGGTTCAATTCCAAGATAGAACCAAAGAATGTTGCAGAAGTTCTACAAGATGAGTATTGGATAGCTGCTATGTAAGAAGAACCGTAACAATTTGAAAGAAATGAGGTGTGGAAGCTTGTCCCATGACCACAAAATATCAATATCATTGGAAACAAATGGATATATAAAAACAAATCCGATTAATCTAGAAATGTTGCAGACTAGTTGTACAAGGATACTCACATATTGAAGGCATTGACTTTGATGAAACATTTGCCCCGATAGCGCGACTAGAGTCTATTAGAATCCTTATGTCTATTGCTTTTGCTTTGAAATTTAAACTATTTCAAATGGACTTAAAGAGTGCTTTTCTGAATGATATATTTGAAGAAGAAGTGTATGTAGAACAACCTAAGAATTTTATTGATCCCAAACATCCTCACTAAGTGTAAGCACTCTACGGTCTCAAACAAGCTCCCCATGCATGGTATGACCGATAAACGTATTTTTTGATTGACCACAAATTTACTAGGGGGAGTGTTGACAAAACCATTTTTGTTCAAAAGACCGGGAATGCCTTGCTCATAGCCCAGATTTATGTGGACGATATAGCATTTGGTTCCACATGTGAGGATATGGCTTATAAGTTCGCTCACTTGATTCAATCGGAATTTGAAATGAGCATGGTGGGAGAACTAAATTATTTTCTGGGATTGTAAGTTAAATAGCTCAAAAACGGTATTTTTATTAGCCAGGCCAAGTATGTGAAGGAATTAGTAAAACAATTTGGTCTTGAGTCTTGTCGAACACATCACACACCCATGAGCACCACACTAAAATTATTTAAAGATATATCAGGAAAAAGTGTGGATCAACACATCAAACGATTTAGGATGTTGCTACACTTTTTGGATGTTATGTATTGGCCGTCTTTGAATATCTTTTATGAATGATATTGTCATGCGTATTTATGCTTTCCCCATATATGGTTCTATGATTATTGTTTCTTTCCTCTGAATGCTATGTCATGCTCATATTTTTAACTATCAGTGATCACTTATGTATTATCTAACATCATTTGCCAATCACTGACAAAAAGGGGGAGAAACATACTCCCACCATCTGTTTCGGTTATCTTTTTGGAAACAATGGTGTCGCAAGAAGTTAGGGGGAGCATCGAAGAATTCATGTCTTGTGTTGTCTGTAAATCATGTAAATTTTAGTTCAAAACATGTAATCTGAAATATTGATTGAGTTATATAGGTGTTTGTTAGGTTTTGTCACGTAATTGATAAAAAGGAAGATTGAAAGTATCCTAATTTGTCAATTAGAGTGAATTAAGAGTCTTAGAGTCAAGTGAGCCCCAAAGAAGAACCAAGATTGAAGACTCAAAGGTTCGAAGTCATCTGATTCAAGACAAGGTAAGAAAGTCACAAGACCTCGTCAAACCCTATATCAAAACCCACTAAATATAACCCTATACCTAGCTAATACCATCTAGGAAAACCTATTTTTAAATGTGCTAAAAAGCTAAGTGGGTTGATGTCTGAATAAATGAACAAACTCCAAAAACAGACATCTTTGATGGTATTGAAGTGCCATTGAACTGCCTTCGATGGTATCGAAGGCAGCTCGATGAGATCGAACTTAGAGCACCATTTGTCCAGAAATAAATCAAGTTATATATGGATTTTTTATGATGGAATCGAAGATCTTTCGATGGCTTCAAACGTAACTTCGATGACATCAAAGAAATGCTCAAAAGAAATGCTCAAACAGTCCAACAAGAAATCATCAAAATTTTAGATTTTTGCGATGGCAACGAAGGTCAGCTCGATGGCATCGAAATTAGACCCTAATTTGTCTAATAACCTTAAAGTCAAAATCTAGATTTTTGCGATGGCATCGAGCCATCCTTCTATGGCATCGAAGGACCTCTTCGATGAAATCGAAAGCCACTCAATGGCATCGTTAGAAGTTCAGAAATTGTCCAGTAACATTGTGAATTTTAAAATGATTTTATCGATGTCATCGAAGGTCGTTCAATGACATTGAAGAGACACTCCAATGACATCGAAGACCCTTTAATGACATCAAACCCGACAGTTTTCTGTCCATTTTTTTACCATTGCAAATCTTTTCTATATATTCATTTGAGGTGTTTCTTGACAATTTTGTGAGTTATTGAGAGAGCTTTGTGAGAGTTAATTCCCATCTTCTCAAGCTCTCTTCCCTTGTTGAGTTCATCATTCAATCATTGTCTTAAAGGCTATCATTGAAACATTCAAAGCTTAGATTGAACAATGAACTCCAACATTCATTGATGCTCTAACAACTACATTCATTAGCAAATTTGTATGCCATCAAGCATTGAATTCTTAACCATGAGGGATCCTTAACAAGCTTTTAAAGGCCCATCAATAACTAGTTAGAAATCACCATACGCTTGACCCAAAAACTTCAACATCTTCAACGAAGCATTATCATACAGTTGCAGTATAAGGGAGCTAAATATCTTTCCATTATTCAAGAAGACCTTCATCAATTGCTTAATGAGGCTCACTCACTTTTAGGTAAGTATCAAGAGTCCATTGTTTCTGGAAACCATTCCTTGTGTAGGTTTGGGTTTCAAAGTTTGAGCTTCCAAACTCAACAAGTCCTTGTGTAAGCCTCCGACGAGAGAGTGCGTTTTTATTGTCCTTGTGTAGGACTTCTTAAGTTCTTATGCTAGACTTGATAAGGCCTTGTGTAGGCCATCGACGGATAGAAAATGTGTACCTTGTGTAGGTTGTAAAGGTTTATGGTGAACCTAATTTAAAACCATCTGAATAGTAAAATTTGGCACACTCTAGGAGAGAGTGGGTCAGTCAAGAGTAAAGTAGGCACGTAGCTAAACCACTATACATCGTGTGCATTGTGGTAAATGATTTAAATCTTTATTTTTTATGTTTGGTTTAACAATATACTTTGTTTATTTTCTATAGCAAACATGTTTGACAAAATGCATGAATGATGTGGTTCACTAAATAGACTATGTTTATGCACTTCTTCTCACTTAAAATTCTTTACTTGTGTATCTAGAAGTAAGTACATGTTAATAGTTTAAATAAATTTTGAAAAGTCATATTGACCCCCCTCTAGGACATTAGACATATCTTTAAGCTTCGCTTGTAGTGGTAAAACCACAATTTCATATCCAACTCCTCCAAGACTTATGGATTGCCAATAAGAATGATGACTCCCAAAGTCACCCTTAAAATGAAGAAAGAAATCGAGAGGCTGCTGAAGGCAAGGTTCATCAAACAAATCAGATATGTAGATTGGATTTCAAATATCAACTTGTTAATCAAGAAGAATGAGAAGTTAAGGGTCTGCATTGATTTCAAGAACCCAAATCTTGCAACTCCTAAAGATGAATACCTTATGCTAATGGCAGACCAACTAATCGATAGGGCTGCGGACATAAAATCATGTCCTTCATGGACAACCATTCGAGGTACAACTAGATCTTCATTGTTGAGGAAGACATCTCGAAGACGACATTCCGATGCCTCGAAGCGATCGAGACCTACGAATGGTTTGTGATGCCTTTTAGACTCAAGAATGCAGGCTCCACTACTAGAGGGCCATGAATGTTATCTTTTCATGACATGATCAGCAAGTTTATGGAAGTATACATCAATGACATTGTGGTAAAATTAATTGATCTGAGGGACTACTTTGCTGATCTAAGTAGATCCTTCGAGTGTATGAGGAAACACAGTCTGAAGATGAACCCTTTGAAATGCACATTTGGAGTCTCTACTGGAAACTTTGTAGTGTTTCTCGTTCATCAATGGGGCATAGAGGTCAACCAGAATAAGGGTTAAGCCATCATACAAGCAGCGTGCCCTAAAAACAAGGAGTTGTAAAGGTTCATCAGGCATGTAAATTTTCTATGCCGATTTATTTCAAATTCAACAAGGAAGATCAACCCCTTTTCACAACTCATTAAACGAAATGTTAATCACGAATTTGTTTGGCAATCGGAGCATCGGGCCGTTTTCGACCAGTTAAAGGAGTATCTCATGAAGCCTCTTGTTTTAATTTCCCAAAGAAAGGATGGGTCATTTTGATTATACATCTCGGCCACCGAAGAATCAGTTAGAGCGTTGCTTGCACAAGAGAACGACGATAGGAAGGAGCAGGCCATTCATTGCTTGTTTAGGACACCGCATGATGCCGAAAGGAGATATTTGGCCATCGAAAAGCTTTACTAGTATTATACTTCTCAGCTATTGAGCTCTATCATTATCTGATGACTGGCATGGTCCATGTCATCTCATCAATAGATCTAATCAAATACATGCTTACCTGACCAATCTTGAGAGGTAGGATAAAAAAATGGATCTTGGCCCCATCAGAGTTTTCATTCCGATATGTTCTATAGAAAGAAGTTAAATGCCAGGCATTAGTAGCTTTCTTAACCGATCATCCCATGTGTGTCGATGATTAGATCACAACAGAGGAACTAGAGATTCATACTATCCACATAGTTCCATGACGACCCACATTTAATGGGTCACATACAAAGCATTCTTCTAGAGCATGGATAATCATAATCTCTCCTACTATAAGAAGGGAGGAGTATGCATTCTAGCTTAAATTCGACTACACCAACAATAGGGTCGAGTATGAAGCACTTATTATCGGTTTAGATATCTTGGTGGAATTAGGGGCTAGAACCGTCTAAGTCATTGGTGACTCGTTACTAGTCCTGAATCAACTAATAGGATAATATAAATGCAAAAGCTCGGCACACTACCACATTATGGGACCGTTGTGTAGCTACTAGACGATTTCGATGAGGTCACCCTGAGGTATGTCCCTCAAGAAAACAACAAAGATGCTAATGAGATGGTGTAGATTGTGACATGGTTGAAGCTCGTAGAAGGAATATCCGAGAGGTTTCTCATAGTACAAAAACGTTCATTACTGGCACACAACAAAGGGCTTTCATTATAAAGGTAGCATCGTTGGATCTCAAAGTTAACGACTGGTGGTTCCCAATTATACGATATTTAATGAGGCAAAGTACGAGAAACGAGAGGTCAGTGCGACGGATCTCCCTGCATTATCTAATCCTAGACAACAATTTGTGCCAAAAGGAACCGATGGCCTCCTCTTGAAGTGTCTAGAGCGAGATGAGGCCATGATGGCCATGAGCGAGGTGCACGAAGGCATTTGCAGAGCCTACCAAGTAGGCTAGAAATGCGATGGATAATCCAAATGTGTGGTTACTATTAACTAACGATCCATAAAGACTGCATGAACTATGCGAAAGGATGTTAAGCATGTCAGAGGCATGGCCCTTTCCAGCATGCCCAACATCAGAGCTACATCCGATTATAAAGCCATGACCGTTCTAAGGATGGGCTATCAACATCATAGGATAGATATATCTGCACTCCTCAAAATAACAGAGCTTGATTATTATCTTCAACGATACATGTTCAGTTATAAATACGAAGGGACGAACTCTTAAGCTGTCATTAGGAAAATGAATCAGAACACGCCACATGGCCATGTTTATAATAGATCTAATCATGAATCTGGTCATGATATTCTCGGTGAGACCGTCTCTCACAGTCATTCCAAAATGAGAGATCTTCCTAGAGATGTTCGGAGAGGCTGTAGCGTTTGAGAAGATTCCGAAGGTTTTAAGATCAGACCGATGTCCAAGTGAATCTAGCCATGATTCAGACCCAAATCAGGAAAAACAAACACATTGGCTTGGGTAGGTCCGAAACCATGCCTCGCTTGAAGTAAGGAGAATTCGAAGAGGGCCTGAGGAAGGCTATGATCTACCTAATGACAAATCAACGTCGGATAGATCCATACCACTCATTAAGGAGATAAGAAGAGATAGAGAGATTACTTAGATGCCCTACTTGATGATCCAATCCGGTGGTCGTGGTTCCATTGGGATCAAAAGAATGAGAGATCTCAATGTGATGAATCCGGCCCATCTCAGATAAAAAGATTGATGTCTGGTGTCAAATCCCACTCCTATGGTCAAGATTCAAGTGATCTATATCATGGGCACTCAGATGAATGGTTGTGATCAGTGAGGGATGCTCCCTTGATCAAGTCTGAAGAATCCTATAAGGGAGCATACACATATAGGAGTGGAAATCTGGAATCCAATGGTTCTAGACGTTTCAGAGATCTTCCTAGTTAGGAGATTCTAGATCTGCCAAGGAGACTTTCTTAAACAAAAATTCTGCGATGTGAGAGCGAAGGATCTAGGACTGACATGGAAACCATAGCAAGGATTTCATCACCTCGATAAGCTATTAAAGGAGCAATCGAAGAAGAGCTCGAGGCCCTATGCCAAACACAATAATTTATTTTTTTAGATTTATTGTTACCTTTCAATTTCTCTTTTCTTTGAATAGCCTAACCTAGCCAAGTTTTTACATAGCCACTGCCAACGGCTCTCGTTATAGTACCTTAGGAGTAGAAGTAATTTCTACAGCTTTCAAATTTAAAACCGTGATCACCTAAGTTTCGATTTAGCTGATCACACCGGCTTTGATTGTCTGTTCTGATAGATGCATTAGGAAATTATCAATTTTTTTTTTTATATCAATTTTCTTGTTTATTATTACTTGGTTGTCTCACAAGTTGTCAATTGTAACAAGCATCATTTCTACATATTAATGAAATCGACAACATTTTACCTTATTTAATTAGCTTGTGCATACTTGTTTCTTTGAAAAGTATTGAATTGAGAATGATGGTGAAAGAACGAGTCATTAAGTCATAGAGTTAAGTATATTATCACGTGACGAAAAGAACTCATTTAAAATGGCTAACTCTTAGCCTTTTATAAATTACCTCAACGGAAGCATAAGCATTGGTGATTGACAAGACCTTGGATCTTCGTATTTAATTTGCTCAACTTAATGCAGGAACACCAGCTGTTCAGTTAAACTCCGGGTTGAGTAGACTTTGGCATGCTCTTACGGTATAACCCACACACAAAAACTGAACATACACCCTCAATCGCACAAGTGGCTCAGTTTGGCAGCAATACCACACATCATAATTGCACACAGTCTAAATATACAGGCCTTCACTCACAATTGTGGCCACCTGTTTGTTTGATTGAATTGTGTAAACAACCCCACAATGATACATGTGTTTTATCTACGCCGTTCATCCATTTTTTCAGCTTATTTTAAGACCATTGGTAAAAGATGAGGTAAATTGAAATCTCAAGTGGAGGACACCCTCGTGATACATTTGTGCTTCAACGCCCATCATTAAAAACTTCATAGGGCAGCAAAGTTTTGTATCAATTTGATAGTTGTGCTTTCCCTTCATGCAGTTTGTGTGACCTGAATCCTGATCAACAAGTTGGATGACAAATAAACATTACAGTAGGCCGTAGGATTTTTTAATGGTAGGCGTTCAATCACTACCGTTTCCTATGATGTGGTTCACTTCAGAATTAGATCCGTCTCAGTTTTGGTGTCATGCCCTAAAGTTAGATGGAAAAGTTGATGAATGGTATGGATGAAACACATACATCATGGTGGGCCTACAACACTTATCAGTATCAATACCTCCCTGGCCACCCTTTCTATGTGGACCGTATGTTGGAGTTCTGACCGACCATTCGTATTCCCAAGGAGCTTTGGTAAGCCCAGACACGCGTGCGATACAGCTCACACACGCCACATGTGCCAGTATGATATGATATGTCTAAGATCTCATCCATCCGTTAGAACAGCACCGCCATATTGATGCTGGCCCACATAAGTTTTAGAGAAGGCTGATATTTGTGTTGTCACTTTATTATGGTGGCAATCATCTTATTAACGGGTTGGATGGCGTATAAACATCACGGTGAACCTCAGGAAGAAATCAATGGTGGGCGTTTCCATGCCTATTGTTTACTGTATTGTAGCAAACTTGGGTCTTGTGTCTAACTTAATTTTTGAGCTATCGCCGTGAAATGAGCTAGTGGACGGAGTGGATTTTAAAAACACATCATGGTGGGCCCCGGTTTGTACTGCAGGAATTTCTCCCCACACAGACTCACGTTGGAAGCAGAGCAGCCCAGATAACACCGGAAGCGGATTGACGTTTGAAAGACGAGCACCTACGGTCCGCGAGCTCCGAGTTGTACGAACGGTTCAAATGATACGAAAGTTACGTGAGCCCACAATGATGTATTTATTATATCCACACCGTTTATCAAAATTTCTGATATCATTTTATAGTATTAGCCAAAAAAGGTGAATGATATCCAAAACTCAAATATACCATCCCAAAAATAGCAGAAGGATAATGATTTTCACGGTTAAAATATTTAGAGGGCCCACTGTAATGTTTATTTTCCATCCAATCTGTTCGTAAGGTCACAAATACCTGGATGTAGAGGAAAATTGATCCGAAACTTCTGTGACCATGGAAGGGTTTAAGTGGTAGTCCCTTCCCATGGTAAACGTTCAATCCCCAACTGCTTTTTACAGTGTGGTCTACTTTATCCTTAGATTTGTCTTATTTTTAGTCTCCAGCCTTACAGCAACCTCACCAAATGAATGGACGGTTTGGATATAACACATACCTCATGATGGGACCCACATAACTTGCCAACGTCAATACACCAGCTATATAGCTTGTGTGTGGTACATTGGGGACGGAACTGGATGGTATTAATGGGATATGATCCTGACATCTAATCATCTGTTTGGATGGTTGGATGTTACTCCAACGCGGTATACCTTGTAAACTGCACACACTGCATAGGGATTCTTGAAATCCCTCCTTCAATTTCGCCCGTCCCTTGATACAACTTGGGATACCGGAAGAGACCACAAGCGGCCCACCGTGATGTATAACTTCTATCCATAATAAGGTCCATTCAATATATAGAATTGGACCAAAACAAATATCAATCCAAGGCTGCAGTGGACTACACTATAGGCAGTAACGATTTTAAGGACGCCCACGGTTGAAAAATGCATGATGTATTACAATATACTTTGCAATTTTGAACACTCCCACAAGTTTACAGTCAAAGGATGACTGATTTCCATTACCCATCCAAACAGAAAACAACCCGGATCATCAATCATTGACAGTCCTCTTATTACCTAAAATCTAATTTCATCTCACATAAGCCACTCTAATGCAATGTCCTAAACTGGCCCAGTGGGTGGTTCCCTAACTATGGGGTTATTTTGATGTATTTATTGTATATCCATGCCATTTATAAATTTTTTTAATCTCATTTTATAGTATTTTACAAAAAAATATAAAAAAAATAAAATCGTCTCAAGTGATCCACAACACAGAAACAGTGGCCATTGAATGCTCACTATTGAAAACTTTTCAGGGGTCAATATAATGTGTATTTCCCATATAACCCATTGATAAGGTTAGTACGGCTTGTACATAGGGAAACATAAATATCTACTTGATCCAAAACTTTAGTGGCCAGAAAAAGTTTTAATGGTTATAGAATACTGTTTCACGTGGTGTGGTACACTTGATACTTTGGATCTGCTTTATTGTTAGAACCATGCCTTAAAATTATATGTAAAGACTGATTCACGGCGCGGATATACAGTAAGTAAATCAAGATGGCCCCACTGTCAGGGAAACACCTTATCCACTGTCCAGACTTGATACACGTTTAAGATCATTCCATCTCGAATGACTTCCCTCCAAAGGGATAGTTCCTCCACTGTCATTTCTTCTCCTGTTCCTCTTCTTCTTCTCGCAGTGGAAATGGATCACCAGGAGAAGAATCTTCGTCGTCCACATGTCGCACTCCTATACGACGAGAGGATGTGCAGCCATGCCAACCCTAACGATGAGGACCACCCGGAGACTCCAGAGCGGATCAGAGCCATCTGGAAGAAGCTCGAATCCCGAGGAATCCCTCAAAGGTTTACCCATCTCTGTAGAAATCTTGGATTCTTTTTAGAATTTCCGTTTTTGGCGATTCGTCCTCTTAGATGTTCCCTAGCGGTTCTGCTGTCGAATTTCTTGGAATTTTTTATTACAATTGGTTGTGAATTTTGTTGTATTATGATCTCATTTATGGTCTGGTGAGTTTTATCGGCATGGATGGACATGGCCCGTGGGGCCCAACCACTAATGGGTGGGTCCTACATAACTTTCCCGCTACTTCTCTTTTTTCGTTTCGTATTTTCAAATTCGAAATGAATTTGAAATTCGATTTGGATGATAGAGAGATAGAAGAGGTTGGATCAGAATAATAGTCAGTTTGTGTCCATCTGGCCCACCCTTATACGATCCAAGCCATTGATAGTAATCCGGGGCCATTTTAACTGTAAAATCAGAGGGGTGATCAGACTTCTCTGCTCTCGTAGTGGTTAGGCGGACTACTGGATGTGCATCATAGATCTTTGGCTGGTAGCCTCGGCAATGGCAGCCATGGCCATCACCGCCTGGAGCAGCCGTAGTAGCGGCACCCTTTCAACAAAAAAATAAAACAAAGGAGAATGGGAAGTCACGATTGGAAGGGAAACTTAGGTTTTCCTTTTTGGCTTGTGATTCAAGATCAATGGCAGCCATGGGCGATGAGATTTTGGGAGATGGTTTTCTTAAAACCCTAAGTTCAAAACCTAAGTGAGAGAGAGAAAAAGAAGAAAGAGGGTCATGGGCTTTAGTTTCCGGGTCTAACTTGGTTGTTGGGCCTATCTAGAAGGGCCTGACTTCTTTTAGGTTGAAGCCCATTGTAAAATCCAAACAAATTTATTCAAGTGAGAGAGGAGGTTGAGAAAAAGAAGAAAAGAGAATGATAGATTCTTTTTGGCATGGTAATGGGCCTATCTTTCAATTAGACCTAAATTAGTGTGTATTATGGCCCATTTGTAGCTAGGGCTGTACATGAGCCGATCTAGCTCAAAAGCTCGGTCGGCTTGGTCTGATGTAACTCGGTTTGACTTGGCTTGAACGACGACTCGAGGTGAGCCAAGCTTCATATGACCCAGCTCATTTTGAAAACGAGCTGAGTTCGAGCAGAGTGGAGCTTGACTCAGCTCGACTTGAACTTGGCTAGGTTTGAATATAATATAATATACTATATTATAATATATTATATTATATTAATGTATATTTAAAAACAAAAAAACCCTACCCTACCTGTCCCTTTCTTACATTTTCCTTTCCTTAACCTAACCTGTCGTGCCCGCCCGAGCTCCTCTCTCTCACTCTCACGAGCTCCATAGTCCACTCTACCAATCTCTCTCTCTCTCTCTCTCTCTCTCTCTCTCTCTCTCTCTGTCTCTCTGTCTCTGTCTCTCTCTCTCTCTATCTCTCCCCTTCTCCCCACTTGGCCACTCGCCCGAGCTCGACTCAGCGTCTGCCCAGCTCAGTGTTTTTGCTGCACGGCTCACACCCACCCACCAGACTCACACACACACTCTCTCTCTCAACAGCAAGGTACCTCTAATCTTTGAATTTTTTTTTTATGTAATTGTTTGAAAATAGGGAAATCCCAAATCCAAAAATTGAGATTTAGGGTTTTGAATCTTTGATTTGGGGGTCAGGTGGGGCTAGGTTGGGCCAGGTGTGGTTTGAGTTAGAGCTGGGTCGGGTCGGGTGTGGTTCGAGTTGGGGCTAGTTTGGGTCGGGTGTGGTTCGAGTTAAGGCTAGTTTGGGTTGGGTGTGGTTTAAGTTAGGGTTGGGTTGGGTCAGTTGGGTCGGGTTAGGGCTGGGTTGGGTCGAGTGTGGTTCGGGTTGGGTCATTTGGGTCGTGTTGGGTCGAGTTGGGGCTGGGTTGGGTCGGGTGTGGGTCAGTTGGGTCAGGCGGGGCTGGGTTGGGTCAGGTGGGGCTGGGTTGGGTCGAGTTGAATTTTGAATTAGATTTACATTTTATATTAGATTTGCATGATTTTATTTTTTAATAATTACATTTGTGTAATTATATTATATTTGAATTTGTAGAGTTGAATTCTAATTGTGAATCTATGAATGAATATTATGGATTACACTTATGGATTAGATTTGCATGATTTTTTTTCCTTATAAAAATACTTTTCTTACAAGAAAAGGGTGTGCAACAATGTCTACAGATGATCCATCCACCAACATTTGACATTTCGGTTCCCAATTCTACTCTTCAAACTTTGGAAGAATGAAGATTCAATGCAACTTGTGTGGGGCAAGATTTGTAAACAAAACAAATTGGCTTAGATTACACTTCTCAGGTCGAGGAGAGACACAAAGCCGTGTCCCACAGATCACGGGAGGTACAAGTTTTATACCAGGCTCTCATAGACTCCAATAAGAAGCCTTTAACCCTCTCCCCCATACCATCACAACTAGTCACAAGATATACCATAACAGGAATCCATAATAGAGAGAGTGAAGAGAATTAGTAAGAAAGAGGAAGAGGAGAAGGAAGCTAGATTGAGAGCTTTGGAAGAAAGGCAATTAAAAATTGCCTTCAAGTTAAGAAAGGAAGAGGCAAAGGCAGAGGCATTTAAATATCAACGATGTCCTTCTCGATGACATGATGCCGAAGCAGGGCTGAGCTCAACTAGCAAGATGCCATCGAAGTTTATCTCCAGACTCGCCTCATTCTACCAGATCCTGGGTACTTCGTATAGATCATCTCACCAAAAAAGTTTGAAAAAGCTAGCTGAATCTATTTAAGAATATGATGGAAAAATATACCCACCTTCTGATTCAAGGGAGGTTAACGAGCATCTTGGAGAAGATACCACTAGCTTGGGCATGGCTGACGAAAATGATGGATCCGATCCCGGTTCAGATGGAGGAGATGAATATTAAGGAAAACATGAAAATTATGAAAGATGTATTAAGTTTTTTTTACTTGTAGGGATTAAATACACTAACTTAACTTGCCTACTATAAATACACAAACTTAACTTACATTTAAATTATTATCTCATTCTTTTTTATTTATTTATTTATATATTTCGATATTTGTTTTTTAAATGTTTATGTTTATGATTCTTTGTTAATTGATGTTGTTAATTAGTATTTATGCCACCTAGTGGTTTAGCAATGTATCCCTCCCGTTTAGGAATTCATATTGAACAAGTACAGTTTTCGATTGGAAATTTTTGTTTTTATGGAATCCTAAATTGTCCCATTTTGGACAGTTCGGTACCATACAATGTTTAGATTGTCCTTGTTTTCAGTTTATATGTAGTTCGAATTTCGGTAGCATCTCCTTATATTTTCTTCAGATATGTGGTTCTTTATTGATTGATTGCCTCTATCCATGTGTAATGGATTACATGTGACAACTAATCATTATTGAGTTGTATATATATTTAGAGAATATGGGGAGATGTTGTCGAAATTTCAGTTCACATGTAAATTGTATAAGGAGACAGTACATGGTATGTTATCGAATGAGATAAAAACATTTAGTACCTCTAAATAAAGACAAGTAATTATAGGTGAGACATTTATAGACAATTAGTAAACAAAATTTGAAACAATTAGGGACAATCTATAGTTATGTATATGTATGTACTATGATGGATTTATTGATTAAGGGACTATTTAAGACACTTTGGTCTTGCAATTTATGGAGGCGCCTCGATATTATTTGTACTATATAGTTATATACACATATAAATGTGATTGACTAATTACTTTAACCTGTAGAAGCCCTGATCTTACCTTATCCTTGCTATCTTTTGATTTATAGATGACTAGTGAGGAAAACCCAAGTATCCTCGGTGCCGGTGCGTGTCACATCTCTTCTTGTTGTGAAGGGAGATGTGGTGGAAAACAAAGTTGAAACGATTTTAGGTTCAATGAAAGGAAAAAAAAGATCAATGGTATGAGAATTTTTCAATGAGATCATGCTACCAGATGATTCGGTTAAGATTAGATGCAAGTATTGTAAAACTCTTTACGGCAAGCATTTTGATTCTTCTGCTACTAATTATCAGAAACATCTTGATAAATGTGCGAAGAGACCAAGAACATCGACTAGTGGAGTCTAGTAGCTGCTTTCATTTATCGCTTCTGAAAAGGACGACTCTTAAGCTACACTCTCCACCTATAAGTATGATCAGGGAAAGCTAAAAGAGTGCTATGCAAGATTGGTGATAGTTGATGAGAAGCTGTTTAACATGGTAGAAATCAAAGTATTTATCGGATCTTGCAAATTCCTTAATTCTAAATGTGAGAAGACCTCTCGTCTTACTATGAAAAGAAATTGCATGAAGATGAATGCAATTGAGAAAGAAAACTTGAAAGCTCTTTTAGTATCCGTATCAAGAATAAGTTTGACTTAGGATAACATCGAATTAAAGAATGGGATACATGTCATTAATTGTACACTTCATGGATGCATATTGGAAACTCCAAAAGAAGATTATAAACTTTCGCTTCGTTCTTCTTGGTGTAGTTGCATTTACAATTGTCTTGTTGAGTGAGGCATCGAAAAGAAAATCTCCTCAATAACTTTAGATAATGCATCTTCCAATGACACTTTGATTTCTTTCTTACTTAGTCAATTCAAGGTAGCCAAAAATTTATTATTTGAGGGTAAAATATTCGAAGTCAGATGTTGTGCCCACATACTAAACTTGATTGTACAAGAAGGGGTGAAAGCAATTGACCCCACGATTGCCAATGTATGAGATAACGTCAAATATATAAGGGGGTCACCTTCAAGACTCAGTACGTAGAATGATATAATTCAACGTTTAGATTTGAAATCTAAAAAATAGTTGAAGTTAGATGTTTGCACACACTGGAATTCAACTTATGAAATGTTAGATACTGTTTTAGAATTTTAAGTTGCATTTCTTGAACTTGCGGCGCGTGATAAAATGTACACATACGTACCTAGTGATGAAGATTGGATGAAAGCCGAGCAGGTTCATCAATTTCTCAAAGTTTTTTACGACTGCACGAATATTTTTTCTTGGAACAAGTATCCTACGACAAATCAGTTTCTTCCAAAATTTTTTTTCTCATTATGAATGATCTAAAAAAGTGTCCTGATGAGGGTCTAGATTTTTTTACAAGTGATGGCTCTAGAAATGCAAATGAAATTCAATAAGTATTAGGCTGACTGTCATTTGTTAATGGCTATTGCAGTTGTTATGGATCCACAATACAAGATGGTAATGGTTAGGTTCGTTTTTAGGTCTCTTTATTCCAATTTTGAAAGAGTTTCAACTGAAACCGCCATTATTCATGTTGTAGTTGAAGAGTTGTTCACTTCATATGTTGGTACTTTTACGTAATATCTAGTACGGCAACTCCTCAATTTAGGCCTAGTACTTCTACTGGAGGAAAGTGACTTCGTGATTTTATGTCTTTTTTGTACGAAGAAGAAACAAAGATGCAAAAAAGTGAATCAGAAGTGGAGAAGTATCTAAAGGAGCCAACCATAAGGTTACAAGAAGAGGATTTTGATGTTTCTTAGTGGCGGAAGTCGAGAGCTCGTGAATACTTTGGACTTTCAGTGATGGCACGAGATATATTGTCAATTCAAATTTCAACCATGGCATCAGAATATGCTTTTAGCACGGGGAGTAGGATTCTAGCAAGTATCGAAGCTCACTCGCCTTGAAAACAATTGAAGCACTAAAATGTATACAAGATTGGTTGCATCTAGTTTGGGGTGGTAGCAGTTTCGATGTTGAGGAGGATGAGGACGATAATGGAAGTCAAGACGAGAATGCATCTAAAACTGCATGAAGGAATGTATACTTTTAAAGTTTTGTTTAAGCTTTTGTATTTTGTAATATATCTTCACCTTTTAGACTTGATATTGTGGCATGTAGATAGTATATGTGAGACTTTTTTTTTGGACTTGATGTTCTGGCATGTGGGACCTTTTGGACTTAATGTTGTTGACTTTTAATTTGTATTTTGTAGCAAAAAAGATAATAAATTGATGTGAGAGCAGGCTTGCCTTGACTTGATCCATTAGCTCACCTTAAGCTCGCATCGAAAGGTTTGATAAACAAGGCAAGCTCCAATGGTAAGCTCAAGGGAGAGCTCGAGCTCGCGGAGAGCACGGACAAGTCAAGCAAAGCCAAGCTTGGTCCACCTCGACTCGATGTACAACCCTATTTGTAGCCAAAATACGTAAGCTCCACTTAATGAAATCCATAGACAACAAGCTCCGATACCACTGAAATTTAGCTTGAAAAAGTGGGCCCACAGGATCCGATGATCTACATGATACGAGACTTTCGCAAAAGACGAAGATCTACGATGCACGTCCAGTGGTCCGCCTAACCACCACGGGAGCAGAGAAGTTTGATCACCTCTCTGATTTTACGGTTATTACGGCCTCAAATTACGATCAATGGCTTGGATCGTATAAGGGCGGACCAGATGGACACAAACTCACTATTCCTCCTCTCTAAGATTTGGAACTACTTGATACCATCGAGGGATACTTCCCTCTAATTTATAGAACGAGGGATCGGGAGATGGGGGATGAGTTTGGATAGTATGAGGATTACCCTTTCTGATCTAACCTCTTTCGTATCTCTCCCTCATCCAAAATCGAATTTCAATTTCATTTTGAATTTAAAAATACGAAACAAAGTCTCAAAAAAGAGAAGTACCGGGAAAGATATGTGGGAACCACCCACTGGTGGTTTCCCACAAGTGGGCCCCAAAGGCCCATGTCCAATAATGGATCCAGAGGACGTCATTGCCATACGGATGCATTGCAATATGGGATTCGAGCTGTCCGTATGGTAGGTCTGGGCATGGATGGTACACTGATTAGGGAGCTGGCTTCGGTAGTGATCCCTCCAGCATCGACCTTGGTACTGGTCAGTGCTCTGTGGGCTCCACCATGATGTATGTGTTTTATCCATGCCATCCATCCATTTTTTTCGGCTCATTTCAGGGGACGAGCCCAAAAATGAGGTAGATTCAAATCTCAAGTGGACCGCACCAATGGAAAGAGTGGTGATTGAACATCGACCACAAAAGTTTTGGATTAAACTGATACTTGTGTTTTCCTTTCATCCAGGTCCGCGTGATCTAATCAATAGGTTGGATGGCAAATAAGCATTACAATGGGCCCTAGGAAGTTTTTAATGGTGTGTGTTCAATCATCACTGATTCCTATGGTGTAGTCCACCTGAGATTTGGATCGGCCTCATTGTTGGGCTCATACTCTAAAATGAGTTGGAAAAATGGACGGATGGCGTGGATACAATACATACATCATGGTTGGGCCCACAGAGCTTTTCTAGCATCGACTAATACAGACGTAGGTACTAGAGATGTCGCTATGGAATCTGAGTCCCATTGGTTAGATGCCACTAATTATTTGATTGGTGGACTCTTGCTATATTAATTGTGGACGACAAAGTATTTCAGTTTTTAACCATCCGTTTGTAAGCAGATAATCAACTAGTTAGGAACACCTAGGTTTTATTCTGGCCAATCTGCCGTTGGGTGCATCAGATGGACCTTCTGGGTTGTTCAACCATTGTTTTGTTGGTGATGGGATTTGGATGCATGTTGTTCCAATTCTCTAGACTGAAGTTGTCAATGTCTTACCAAGTAGGGAGTTGATATTTATGCTTGCCTGATGTAGGACATGAAATTAAATATGACATGCAAGATTTCAAGCTTTAAATCATACCAATTTTAAACAATCACAACATTCCACGTCCTACATGCGATGAAACATTCAATAAGGGGAATCTACGGGGGTCCAAGCCTACACACGTTTAGGGCTGGATCAAATAAAATTATAAACCAAACAATGCCTAAAGGAGTGTAAGATTCATCCTCTCTTGTAAAGGATTGTTCCCCAATTCAAGAGATTCACCATGTTTCAATTCGGGGAAAGTCTAGGGTTTGCAAAAGTTAGAAAAACTTGGAATTTGGGATTATCTAGGGTTAGGGTTAGGGATTTAAGGCGAGAAAGGATCGAAATATGGGAGAGAGAATTACGACAGTCCACACATGTGGACAATTGCCCAGCCAAGACGCACATGCGTGGGTTCCTATCCGCACGTGTGTGGGGCCCACGAAACTGGAAACGGCCAGCTAAGGGTTGGTTGGCTAGGGGAAGTACACCCTCATGCCAAGTTTTAAGTCGACCAGCGATCTAGTGTGTGCGTGGTGCTCTGTTGAAGTTTCGGCCCCCTGGTGGGTCAGAATCTAAAAATCTGCTGTAGAGGAGAATTTGGGTGCAAAGAAAAGATAAGTTTGAAGATAGGAAGGCTGTGGGAGATGATAGATGTGGGGTGTAGGAGATGGGGACGATTTAGGATGGTTGTGGCTTTGCACCACGTAGTTAGCCCTTTGAGGAAGGGAGGGTTTCACACCCAATTAGCTTCTTCAACTTCGAGGAATAGAGAAGACAAAAAAATGCAGAATTTTATTCATAAACTTCAATGAAAAAAAACCTACATGGGATTGCCTGATTACCTTAAACCCCAAAAGTCGCGTCGTGTGCGCACACTATTACTTAGAGATGAAGTAACAAAAATAACAGCTAATCAATGCAATCAGATTCGTTCATGATGTTTCTAATAACGATAATAACCAAAACTCAAAATCCTATATCATCTAGGGTAGTGGGCCACGATCATGAGATCCAATGGTGGAATCTCTATGATGATCGGGTCCACTCCAATGCTCCATAACATGGCCCCCTAACTAAGAGGTCCTCGATAGATGTCGTCGTCGATCCAGATCGATAGTGGGGCTTTCCACCTCCTTGAGTACGTGCGTAGGGTGGGGAGCGTCCGCGTGCGCATGATGTCCTCATCAACTCTTCCCAGCTGCGAAGATTTCGCCACTGGTGAAACAAAACTCCTGAACCGTTCCAAGATGTCATGGTCAAGTCTCTGAAGCTCCTGCTCAGTGAGCCATGCACTGTCTGAAGTTGGGCGTGACTTCCACTTGATCAGGAACTTTTGAAATCCGCCGTCCGACGTCGATACTGTCTGATGCTCCAAAATATCCTCTATCATTGATCCTTCGCCTGATTTCTTAATGCAATGAATGAATGTGATGTGCAAAGGACTCTGCAGAATCTGATGACCTATGGGACAAGGACATAGGGACAAGATCAATAGGATTCCTAGGAACAACATCACACCAAAGTGTGACTTTATATGATCCAAACTAGGGCTGTTCACAAGTCAAGCTAGCTCGAAAAACTCGCTCGACTCGGCTCGAGTCAGCTCGGATTGACTCGGCTTGAATGGCTGATTCGGGCCGAGTCAAGCTAATTATTTGAAGCTCGAGTTGAGTTCGAGCCGAGTTCGACCAGGGGGCATTTCAACTCGACTCGACTTGAAGCTCGAACTTGAGCTCGACTCGGCTCGATTAATAAATATATTAAAGTTGTGGGGAATGCGGAGAAAGTTGAAGTGGGATCTCTTTGCTTTCACCCCAACAGCGAAGAGTTTGATGTTGGTGTTGACGATCTCTTGAATCCAAAATGGTATATTGTATGGAGCACTCACATGAATAGACATATCCTTCCTGAATATGTTGTGAGCTACATGTCCTTAAATCATCTGCAAGGTAACAGAAACTGCGCTTTTGTCTGAGCAGCAACAATACAGGTGGGTCCCACTTTTTTGTGGTCCCAGATCTGTTCAAAATCCTATCCATTGGAAAGTATGGCCTTGATGATAGGTCATTCAGAACATACAATTGTTTATGCTTTTGGCCTATGGTTCTTCTATTATAGGACCCACACAGATGGATTTTCTGGACTGTTGAAAGATGGATTATACCTTATTTCGATTGCCGGGCCAAACTAAAAATGAATTTCACCTGGAGCGTCATGTAAAATGCATTTTTTAAAATTTTTTTTATTTAGCTTCTCTTCTGAATCAATGGAGGAGGATCAAGAACATAATCCATTACTCTCTCACCCAATAAGCTCGAGGTAAACTCGACTCGACTCGAACCACTAGCTCAATTCGAACTCGACTTGACAACTTTGGCAAACAAGCCAAGCTTCAATGTTGAGCTCGAGCTCGAACTCGAGTACAGCATGGACAAGCCGAGCCGAGCTTGGCCCACCTCGACTCGACTTGGCTCGATGCCCACCCCTAATCAAAACTGAATAGGAACAAGACAATTGTGCGAGACTGGACTAGAAGTTTCATCAACCCAAGACACTCTATAAGGTTGAGGATGAGCTTCAAGCTTCAAGCCTAAACGGCTGATAGTGCCAGTTGATGCTATGTTGGTACAACTACCACTATCCACGATCATCTTGTACCTTTTATCACCACATTTTGCGTAAGTATACAAGGTTGTGTTGCGGCGCCAATCGTCAGTATTATTTGCTTGTGCAAAGGCACAACGCACAACTGCAGGGGTCGCAGACTCTTGCGCTCTCTCTTCCTCATCACTAGGGGTTTCTGCTGGCTCATATTCTTTCTCCTCACCGTCACTTTCTGGGTGCACTACTTCTACTTGCCCATCAATAAGGAACACCTTGGTGCCCTCTCTCGTGCTACACTGGTGGGCAAAGTGATCAAACCCCTGATATCTAAAACACCTAGTCGTTTCACTTTGGCATGAACTAGACCCAACAACTCCTTTACCCTTATCATCCTTGGGCCCAGACTGAACACTATTGGAATGCTTGTATTGATATCCAGTGCTGGGCTTAGCCCCAGAAGGGTTGGCCTTAGCGCCACAATCTCGAGGCTTAAATCGCCTTTCTACAGTTGTTTTAAGCTATTGCTCGACCTCCAACACTACTTGATACATCTGTTTAAGAGTGTCTAAGTCCTTGGCGAGCAACTCTCTCCTAGTGTCAGAACGGAGGCCCGTCTTAAATCAAGCAAGAGTGAGTATGGGATCCTCATCAACTTCACACCGGGTCATGTACTCTTCGAACTTCTCAATGTATTCAGCCACACTCATGGAACCTTGTCGAAGAGACTGCCATTCTTCAACTAACCTCAATTGATAAGAGAAAGGGAGGTACTTTTCCTTAAGAGTTTCTTTCATTTCTTCCCAATGGACTATTGGGGGCTCCCTCGACCTTTTTTTCTTTCACTCCACAGTAGCCCAAAACCTCTTTGCTTGGCCCACAAGCTTCATCTTAGCAAATTAGACTCGACGAGCATCCGACATGTCGTACCACTCAAAATAGTGGTCCATATCCGCCAACTAATCTAGAAAAGCTTTAGGGTCCAAGTGGCCATCACACGTAGGGGCCTATACTCCAACTACCTGGAGGAATCGCGCGTCTGGGTTATAGTGATCATGATGCCCGTCGCGGGGTGGGTGTACGGGTGCGCACCCATGATCAATTCTTTGACCACCTCCATTCATTTGTCTATCCTCTCGACCACCTGCCTGAGATTGGGCATCTTCCCCAATGGTGGGGTTTGCCCGGGGCGGAGGTCTCTAGTTGGGTAACGCGCACATTAAGTTGTTCAAAGCTTTGGCCAATACGTTGTTCCAAGCACCTACCCAAAGACTCAAACTGCCGTGTTATATTGTTCATTGACTCTTGCAATTGCTCTATGTTTAGTGTAGGGTGCAAGCTAAAACCACGACCAGTACATGTGGGCATACAACTGCTCACTCAACTCAAAGACCTCTTAATACAACTATATGCGTCTAAATGAGACTAAATGATCCTATAGGACTCTATATGAGGGAAACTACACAACGCTACTAAAATTCCAGCAACATAATTGCCCAAATAATTCGTTAACAGAAAATTCAGTCATGAAAATTGGGGATTTTCTGACAACAGAAAATTCAGCAGTCCATGTTGTGAATGATGGGTCTTAAACAGCCCTATATGATGAGACTTAATGCAAAATAGATGTGAATATACTAATCCCTAAACATGCAATGCATTCCCCTATGAAAACCCTAAGCTCTGATACTAAATTTGATGCAGGACATGAAATTAAATATGACATGCAAGATTTCAAGCTTTAGATCATACCAATTTTAAACAATCACAAAATTCCACGTCTCAGGTACGATCAAACATTCAACAAGGGGAATTTACGAGGGTCCAAGCCTACACACGTTTAGGGCTGGATCAAATAAAATTGTAAACCAAACAATGCCCAAAGGAGTGTAAGATTCATCCACTCTTGCAAAGGATTGTTCTCCAATTCAAGAGATTCACCATGTTTCAATTCGGGGAAAGTCTAGGATTTGCAAAAGTTGGAAAAACTTGGAATTTGGGATTATATAGGGTTAGGGTTAGAGATTTAAGGCGAAAGGAGTGAAATAGGGGAGAGAGAATAACCTGAGATAGTCCACACGTGTGGACAACAGCCCGGCCCAGACGCGTGTGCGTGGGTACCTATCCGTACGTGTGTGGGGCTCACGAAATTGGAAACGGCCAACTAGAGGTTGGTCGGCCAGGGGAGGTCCACCCTCATGCCAAGTTTCACGTCGATCCGCGGTCCGGTGTGTGCGTGGTGCTCCGCCGAAGTTTTGGCCCTCTGGTGGCCAAAATCTGAAAATTTGCTGTAGAGGAGAATTTGGGTGCAAAGAAAAGATAAATCTAAAGATAAGAAGGCTGTAAGAGATTATGGATGTGGGGACGATTTAGGATGGTTGTGGCTTCGCACCACGGTAGTTAGCCCTTCGGGGGAAGGGAGGGTTTCGCACCCAATTAGCTTTTTCAACTCCGAGGAATAGAGAATAAAAAAAACACAAAAAATTATTCATAAACTTCAATAAAAGAAAACCTACATGGGGTTGCCTATTTATAAGAAAACCCTAAACCTCAAAAGCCGCGTCATGTGCGCACACTATTACTTAAAGACGAAGTAACAAAAATAATAACTAATTAACGCAATCAAAACTGTTCATGATGTTTCTAATAACGATAATAACCAAAACTCAAAATCCTAGATCATCTAGGGTAGTGGGCCACGATCATGAGATCCAGTGGTGGAATCCCTATGATGATCGGGTCCACTTCAATGCTCCATAGCATGGCCCCCTAACTAAGAGGTCCTCCATAGATGTCGTCGTCGATCTAGATCAATAGTAGGGCCTTTCTCCTCCTTGAGTACGTGCGTAGGGTGGGGGGCAAGGTGTCCCGTATCGGTATCGGTTGGCGTAACGGTGACCTCCAAAACCGATACGGATACAGGGGCGTAACGGTGATACGGGGGCGTAACGGCCCGTAACGGCGCAAAATTTTTTTTTGCCAAAAAAATATGAAAAAATATGGATTAAATCCGGAATATTCTAAGCATTCCAAATATGCATTCATTTATAAATTGGAACATGTTTATGGTGGTGTAACGGTCCACTCTTTAGTGAGAAGTTGTATCGGACTGTCTGATGAATTTATGAACCAGATAACCTGAATTTGACTACAAATTTCATATATTTAATTTTCTAACTATCTACTATCAATGATAGATATATTAGAATGAATGTAATATGAAAATATCTTACATTTAGGTGTTTGCAATTATTTTTGAGGGCCAAAATTCATGCGTAAATAGAAAAAAAATATAAAATAGCACCCCAAATATGTAAAATGCACACTAACATGTTCTACTATGATTAACACATCATATGGCATCATTAAAACAGCAAAAGAATCATTAAAAATGATTTTTCGAATTTTCAAAAAAAGGGCCGAAATAAATGCGTAAATAGAAAAAAATAAAAAAATATATAAAATGGCACCCCAAATATGTAAAATGCACATTAACATGTTCTACTATGATTAACACATCATATGGCATCATTACAACAACAAAAGAATCATTATAAAATGATTTTTCGTCTTTTCATACAAAGGGCCGAAATAAATGCGTAAATAGAAAAAAATATTAAAAAAAGATAAAATGGCACCCCAAATCTGTAAAATGCATCTTAACATGTTCTACTATGATTAACACATCATATGGCATCATTAAAAAAGCAAAAGAATCATTTAAAAATGATTTTTCGAATTTTCAAAAAAAGGGCCAAAATAAATGCGTAAATAGAAAAAAATATAAAAAATATATAAAATGGAACCCAAAAACTGTAAAATGCACATTAACATGTTCTACTATGATTAACACATCATATGACATCATTAAAACAGCAAAAGAATCATTTAAAAATGGTTTTTCGAATTTTCAAAAAAAGGGCTAAAATAAATGCGTAAATAGAAAAAAATATTAAAAAAATATAAAATGGCACCCCAAATCTGTAAAATGCACATTAACATGTTCTACTATGATTAATACATCAAATGGCATGATTAAAACAGCAAAACAACCATTAAAAACTGATTTTTCGAATTTTAAAAAAAGGGGCCAAAATTCATGCGTAAATAGAAAAAAATATTAAAAAATTATTAAATGGCACCCCAAATCTGTAAAATGCACATTAACATGTTCTACTATGATTAACACATCATATGACATCATTAAAACAGCAAAATATATTAAAAAAAGTATAAATACCTATTTTTGATGAATTTCTGAAAAATGGCCCACCGAGCTTTGATTCAAAAAAATCTATAATATAATGTGTTTTTCTATCAAATACCTAGCTAAGGTTAGTCGAAATTAGTAGTAGAAGGAGTTAGAAACAGTTTGGAAGCAAGAGGTTTCAAAAAAACAGCAAAAACAGAGCTTTAAAAAAAAAAAAAAAAGTTACCGTTTCGGGCCCGTTACGCCCCGTAACGGCCCGTTACGCCCCGTAACGGCCCGTTACGCCCGTATCGGCCGATACGGGTACAAAAAATCGAATCGGCCGTTTCGGCCCCGAAACGGGTAACGGTTCGTACCGTTACCGTTACGTATCGGCCGATACGGCCGATACGTAACCGATTTGGCATACCATGGTGGGGGGCGTGAGCGTGCGCATGATGTCCCCATCACTGCCCTTTTTTGATGGGTGCATTATTTTCTTTCTACTTTGGGTGATATGACAGAATGATGTGTTGTTATCAGTAGCATGAAAGGGCATGTATTGCCTATAACTGGTGTTTACAATGATTCTTATAATCCTTGATGAGGCCCAATAAAAACATGTCATGTGGGTGCATCAGATGGGGGCTTGCAGTCACTTTGGTGATTTCCTTGCATGAAATGATAACTTTACCTTTATTTAATTTTATTTTATTGTGGGCCCCCATCTGATGCGCACATGTGTTGTGTTGTCAACTTTCATGGAATTAGGTGAATGGCTACGGTTTCCCATTGGCCGTTGTAGAACTGTCCATAGTCTTGACTGTTCATTACGTGGGTCCCGGTGTGAATCTTTTATGGTAGAGAATTGTTGATTGGGCAATTTAACTGTTGGATCAATGACTTACAGGTGTGATGCATCCAAACCCTTCACCCACCGTGGACATTGTGGAAATGCTTACATGTATTGTTTGGATTTTGGATGTCAACTAGATGGCCTGTGGGTCCCAAAAGTTCACGTGGTTTCTAGTACATGACCAAAATACCCCCTTGCTTGTGAGGTTTCGTCTCCACACATCAACTGTATGGTAGATGTGTATACAACTGTTCAGTGCTCCTATGCATGGGAAAGCTGACGTGGACTTGCTTACTTAGGACTTGTTAGTGGAGGAGAGAGTTTGAGAGAAAAGAAACTCATAGGATTGAGATGTCCAGCCATACCTAATTCATAATAATAGGAGAAAGGTACAATTACGTATGTGCCCTTCTTAGGAGGAAACAAAAACTAAAGAAAGATTGGACAAATAAGGAAAGCATAAAAATAAAGATAAAAAAGAAAAAGGTTAAGACTGAGGCCTATCACACACAAGGCCTAGGTGTATGTACCTATGGGCTTAGTCATAGGCCCATGCCCACATGCACCTACACTCTCCCTTAAGCTGAGGCATAAATATGAATCATGCACAACTTGCCAAGAATACATCGTTTAGCTTCCCCACCATAAGACTCTTTCTAAAATATTTGCCAATTGCTCGGAAGATTGATCAAATGGAGTGAAAACAACACCTATAGCAACCTTCTCACCAATAAAGTGACAACCCACTTTAATGTTTTGTACACATGAAAAATAGGATTCAAGGTAATTTGAATAGCAGCTTGATTGTCACAATACATTGGCATAGGAGTCTTCATAGGAATCCCAACTAAAAAAAAGCTTTTTAACCACATAAGTTCACATATCGTATTCGCCATATCACGATACTTTGCCTCAATACTGGACTGTGCAACAATTGTTTGCTTCTTAGTTTTCTAGGTGACTAAATTGCCGTCGAAAAAAGTACAATAACTTGACGTAAAGTGATGCTCATCCGGGGAATCTACTTAATCGGCATCAAAATACCCTTCAATATCAAGATTATGATGACAACCAAAGAGGATACCATGCCTCGGGGATGATCTAATGTAGCAAAGCTGCGACGAATGACTTTAAGATGACTAGGATGGGGAGTACGCATGAATTGACTAGCTAAACTCACTGCATGAGACAAATCTACTCGAGTAATCGTCAAATATATCAATTTTCCAACCAAGTGCTGATACATATGAGGATCATCAAGAAGTTTCTCATTATCTGCCCTGAGCTTCTTATTAACTTCCAATAGAGAATCAATAGGTTTGACACCAAGTCCTAGTTGAAGTCGACAAAGCGAGCATTTTTCCGTTGAGACAGAATTATGCCCTTCTTGGACTGAGGGCTTTAATTCCAAGAAAGTATTTTAATGGTCCCAAATCTTTGATATCAAATCCCTTGCTTAGATATTATTTTAGCTTTGATATGCCATTGACTTCATCACCTATAACAAGAATGTCATCTACATACATGCTCATAATAATAGTCTCCTTCGCACGTTGCTTGACAAACACAATGCTTAGAATGGATACGAGTGAAACCAATATGAATCAAGGCCCGACTAAACTTTTCAAACCAGGCTCGAGGAGCTTGCTTATTGCCTTATCTATAAAAAACCACCCCCCCCCCCCCCCCCCCCTTCCTTTTAAACAAATCCAAGAGGAAGAAGATAGATATCCTTGGTCAAGTCACCATTCAAAAAAGCATTCTTAACATCCAACTGATGTAAGGGCCAATTCAAATTATTAGTAACAGAAATAAGTACCTGTACAGAGTTCATCTTAGTAACAAGAGAAAAGTTCTCAGAATAATCTTCATCAAAGGTTTTTGTAAAACCTGTAGCTACAAGGCGGGCTTTGTGGCGAGCTATACTTCCATCATGATTGTACTTAAGAACATGCATTTAACACAATTCATATGATTCTTCCCAACTCTTAACGCAATCATCTCTCGTGTATGATTCTTTTCAAGAGCTACTATTTCTTCCTTTATAGCTCGGCCCTACAGAGGAGAAATAAGAATCTCCTTAAGATTTTTAGGAATGGTGGAGGAAGAACACAACAATTGAAATAAAGGATTAATGCTAAGGGGACAGAATAATAGGAAACAAACCCCTAAATAATATGAGAGGTACACTGTCTTTTCGCTTTGCTGAAAGCAAGAAGTAAATCTATGGCAAGTTCTAAATAAGGATCATCATAAATAGGCAGTTGAGTAGGAACACTATCAATACCTATAGCTGAAGGAGCATGCTTCGTGGTATCCTGAGAAATAATGTGTTTATGAACATTCTTTCCTTCATATACTTTTAAGTTTGACTTAGTGGAATTAATACCAACCTTATTCTAGCATTGTTAGGTGCAGAAGACATAGACATTATCTGATTAAACTCAAGAATAGGATTGGGAATAGCCATAGAATGTATTTCACCCTTTTTATTAGAAAAGTAGGGAGCATCTTCCACAAACTTGACATCCATAATGCTTTTTAGTAAGAGGATCAAGACATTTATACCCCTTTTGTAAAGATGAATATTCCAAGATAATGCATTGGACAGCTCTATTCAACAATTTGTTTCTAAGAACATTGGTGTTATAAACATTACATGGATATCAAAGATTGGACAAAAGTCTAAAAAATACCAAATGGGAGACTTTCCAACAAGAATGTTAGTGGGAAGACGATTGATCAGATAGAAAGGTGTAAAAATAACATTTGACAGGAAAGATTTAGAAACAAACATTTCAACAAAAAGAGTTTGAGCGACTGTTAAAAGATGTTTATTCTTCCTTTCAGCCGCACCATTTTGTTGTGGGGTATATACACATGTGATATGAGAGTTAATACCATGCTCCTGAAGATATGATATAATAGCATGCGAAAGATATTCTATTGCATTATCTGTATGAAGAGTACCGATGCTCACATAAAATTAATTTTTAACCAACTATGAAACAAGTTGAAAATGGAGCTAATCTCATCTCTAGATTTCATCAAATAAATCATTGTTATATGAGATGCATTATCAATAAGTGAAACAAAGTATTTAAATCTAAACAATAGTAACTGGACCCCAAACATTCGAATGAAGCAAAGTTTTTTTTTTTTTTTTTCCTACTAGAATGTTTCTTCATAGTTGGATAGACAAACTTATGTTGTTTGACTAAAACACAAGCCTCACACTTTAAATTTTTAACATCACTAGACTCGACTAAGGTTGGTAATAGAGGTTGCAATACTAGACTCAAAGGATGATCAAATCTACAATGATAGAGATGAATGTCTTTCTTCTGGACACTAAGACATTCACTCGAAGCATTCAAACCAAAAAGGTATAAATCATCATTCTCAAGTCCACCTCCAAGCAGCTTTATCGTCTTCAGATCATAGAAAACACAATGGTAAGGATAAAAGGGTTACACTATAATTCAAGTCCTTGGTTATTTGACTAACTTATAATAGATTAGATGCAATGTTAGGCACCAACAAGACAAATGATAGGGAAAAAGATGGGGAAACAGAGACAATACCCTTACCTCCAATAGGACTTAAGATTATCATTTGCTAGTTTCACATGTCCTAATTTAGAAATATATTTCAAAGGCCTTTCAAAACTACTCTCTTGAAAATGATATAGAATCTTAGACCACGTGCCCTTATACTTTCGAAGAAAATGGAGTGATTGAGAGAAAGAATGGGCATCTTCTTTAGTAGCTAGTGCCTTTCTCCTTGAAATGAATGTTCCAAAAAATTTGTGGGTCAATTCCATGTTAAGCACCATGTACCTAGTTAATAGAATGCCCACTAGAATTTTGGGTAAAAAAAAAATGCTCCCATTTAAGTTTTGCAACCAAAGCAACCACTGTTTCCTATTCCCACTAAAGTGTTTGCCTGTGTGTGTTTTGTTCGTGTTCCTAGCATCCATTGAGACAAATTAGATGCCAAGGTTATCAAATGTATCTTTTTTAGGTTATTCTTGTAAAAAAAAAAGATACAAATGTTGTGCCCTTGACATCCTTGGAAAACGATTTGTCTTGATGGATATGACCTTCTTTAAAGATATTTCATATTACTCCTCTACAGGGAAGTCTCTCAATTCCCCTTATCAGGAGTCTTCAATGTCTCGTTAATTGCCTCTTCCTATATTTGATTATTCTTCTCCACCATCTAGTATTGAGTCCTCGACCATCTCTCCATCTTGTCAGTATCTTCTTACTCAATAAACAAGTGGCCTTAAAACATTTGTTCGAAGGAGGTAATAGGGTAATCGCTTTCCCACCACAGGTCCTCTCCACTCAACTGATCTAGACTTAGCTATGACTTTTTTATCTAATCCTTTTGATCTTGCCATTGCTTTGTGCAAATAAAAGCGTTCATGTACTGCTCATCACTTTGCCTACTTCATTTCATATAGTTCTCTTTCACTATCATATTGTGTATTTCTTTCTAATATCCTTTCCATATAGTTCCTTTAAGTGTTGTTCAAGCTTTTTAGCTTCCTTAGTGGAAATAGGCTATGTATTAGAGGAGATGCATGCCTTGGAAAAAAAAATCAACTCTGGGATATTGTTAAGTTGCCTCATGGAATAAATACAATTGGATGTAAATGTGTCTTCACTATCAAACATAAAGCAAACTAGAGGTTGAGCACTACAAAGCTCGTCTTGTGGCAACAAAATTTACTCAAACATAGGTGGTAGACTTCCATGAGATGTTTGCTCCTGTTGCAAAACTTAATTATGTATGTGTGTTACTCTATCTGGTTGTGAATTTTTCATGGCCTCTCCATCAACTTGATGTCAATAATACATTTCTCTATGGTGACCTGCATGAAGAAGTGTATATGACATCTCTGGCTTCCATACTAGTTGCAGGAAGTGATTATGTTTGTAAGCTCTAGAAAACCATTTATGGTTTCAAGCAATCCCTATGTGCCTGCTTCGAACACATGTGACATGAACTAGTGGAAGTTTCGATAATTGTAGAATTGTGCCGACCATACTCTATTCTTCAAACTGGCCTTTGGCCCATTGGTCTCTCTACTGTTATTGTATACATGGATGGCATCATTGTCATTAGTGATGACCATGGAGTTATCAAGTCGTTAAAGGTATTCCTCCGATGTTTTTTTTTTTTTTGGATTGAAGTTGCAAGATCTTGACTAACTATTGTTATTTCTAGAAAAAAAATAAAATTGATCTTCTTCGCCATTGTGGTCTTCTTGGGTCTTAAGCTCGCAGACATTTATGGAACAAGATCATTGACAAGGGATAGCAGAAAGCAGCTTGTTGTGGCCCACTCCAGTGTTGAAGCTGAGTATCGGGTGATGGCTCATAGTGTATGTGAACTACTTTGGCTGAAGACCTTTTGACTGAATTAGGTCTCCCAGTTTCTTGTCCCATGATGCTACATGATGATAATCCTGTCGCTATTCACATATTCTCTAACCTAATTTATAATGAGAGTACCAACATATCGAGGTTGATTGTCATTTTATTCGGAAGAGGAGCTTCTAAGGATGTTTGCATGTCATATCAAAAGTTGGATGATTAACTTGCCGATTTTCTAATAAAGGGTATTTGGTTGTCACAATCTTCTTCGCTTGTGTTCCAAGCTGGGCATGATTGATATCCATGCTCCAACTGGAGGGGGAGTGTAGGGAATGTGAATGTGTGTTTTATTATTGTCTTTTTGCTCAGCACTGTGCACTTTGTGTGTGCGTGCGTCATTTCTCTAAAAAGTCTTCTCTTTTCTCCTCCTTTTCTTCACTCCCACTCGTGTGTGTGTCAAGAGCAATGTTTTAAATATCGTTATCACATAATGTATCGCACCCTTGGGATACGGAAACATATCGATTATCGCATGGGATATATCGGTTGTATTGCTTAATGTATCACTGTTGTTGGGAAACATGGGAACATTGGGAAATTGGTCGATTTTTTCAATGAAACATTAGGGATTGTTGAAAAAGACATCAATACACATAAAAATCAAAACATTACAAAAAAGTGCTCATAATAGGGGTTTTCTTTGTATGGGGTCCTAATATATGTGCTTTTCAATTGAACTGATGTAAGTATATTCAAAGTCTATTCATATAATTTATAAACGTAAGAAGACATGTATGGAAACAAAAGTAATACATTCAAAAGCAAAAGAAGAATCACTAGATTAGGTTACATACATGTTTAATTTTGTGTTTGGATACAAAGATTGCAACTGATTTGTGAGAAATTGAGAAATTTTGATTTTTCTCAATTTTCCGCAACTTGACCCATTTCCCCCAAATCTCAAAATCGAAGTTCCAAATCCATGATTTTTCATGGAAAACATGAAGAATCATAGATTTGTAAGCATTTGACACTGGTTTAACGTGATTTACAACAAAAAACATGGATCGAAAATCGAAAATGCTCATTGGATCAAATAGGTGGGATATATCGGCACTACCTGTGCGTTTTGTATCGCACAGGTGGGATACAAGATATATCCTGGGATATATCGGTTGATATCATTGATATTTAAAACATCGGTCAAGAGGAATATTTCCCTAAAAAGTTCTCTTTTTTTCCTTCTCTCTTCTTCCTCTTTTTCTTTACTCTCTCTCCATCTCTCTTTCTACATCCTAAACTCCAATAGGGCCATTTGTAACCCCTGAAATCCAACTCCCAAAACCCTACTTAAGCCTTTGCAACCACAAAATGCCAACTATACATCCCCTCACCCTTGACCCAAAGAAAGAAAAACCCTCCGCAACGACTTGTGGAGCCTACTATGGGCTCACTTCTCATTGGACCCCCTTTTCACATTCTTGGATTGCTGTTGGAATTTTGGGACTGTTTCCTCTTTTGTGGGGCAGATTTTGGGGTCTCATGACCGATTCTTCATCTTAGATTGATATCGAGTAAATGGTTTCAATGTCGTAGATTATCTAGGGTGAGTAATTTGTTGGTTTAGCCATCCAATAGAAATGCCTCAACCCCTAGGAATTGAATTCTCCCAAATACATGCACAAGGAACTTTCTTCCTTACCTGTCATACCAACATGGAATAGATTTTATAACAAAAAATACCTCTTACTAGTCACTTCCATAGCCTCCTATCATCCTTGCCATTAGACACACCTCATGCAACCCCCTCAAATTCATTATTCATATGAGGCAAAATGAAAATGAAGGGTATTGATTCAAAAAAAAAAAAAAAATGAAAAAAAAAAGAAAAATGAAAAAAGAAAATAAAGGAACTAGCCTAGGTTGCTATTACAAGACATCCAAACCAGCCTAAAATGATTGTGACTGAAGTGTAAATCCCTAGATGAAGTTCTATAAGCTTCCATGTAAACCAAATAGTTTACGACAAATCAAACAATCCCTATAAATAGTTACCTCTATAACTGAGCTAACAGCAAGATAAGCAGTTCAGATGAGCCTTCATTAAAATATATCGAAATGAACTTTGATGCAATCCTATTCCTCTGTGAATCAAAATTTTTAGAGCTGATATTCCTCGCTATTAGGCTGTGTTTGGTTGCACCAATGTCATGAAATTTCATGACTAATCAGTCTAATTTGGTGGAAAATATCTTGATATTTCATGAAATTTGGTGCAATCAAACACCTGTAGTAAAATATCTTTTGTATTTTGATCTGTTCGGTTGCATTGATCAATAATTATGGTTATTTTTAGTTGTTCATATTTATTTGATTGAATTAATCTTCTCATGATCACAATCTTCTAGGAAATTCTGTTGCTGATTTCTTGTATTTCTGCTAATTTTTTATACAATTTTCTGCAATTTGAATTGGCTTTTTGAAATTTATGTAAGAAGTTTCTCTGGTCCAATTATGGCAGTACTTACAAAAGGATAATTATTTTCATTCTTCAGATGTGTGATCTTGGGTGCTAAAGAAGCAGAAGATAGGTACATAGCATTGGTTCATACCCAGAAGCATATCAATTTGATAAGGAATATCAGCTCTAAAGATTTTGATTCATGGAGGAGGAATAGGATTGCATCGAAGTTCAATTCAATATATTTTAATGAAGGCTCGTCTGAAGCTGCTTATCTTGCTGCTGGCTCAGTTATAGAGGTAACTAACTGTCTATAAGGATTGTTTGATTTGTTGTAAAATAATTTGTTTACATCGAAGCTTATGGAACTTCATCTTGGGATTTGCTCATTAGGTCACAATCATTTTAGGTTGGTTTGAATGTCTTGTAATGTCAAGCTAGTCCAGTTCCTTTTTGTTTTTTGTTTTGTTTTGTTTTTTTGTTTTTTCGAATGAATATCAAGCATTGTTTGAAAACTAGGAACTTGGACTCAGCTTGGTCGATCAATGAGTCAAGAATTGGACGAGTCGACCCGGTGACTTGGCTGAGTCTCGTAAATTTTGACCAGGTCTACTTAGGAAAAAAGAAAGATGGATGACCGTTTATATGAACATTTGCAACAAAATCAAAATAAAAGGAAAAAAATGGGAAGATTTTGCATACGTATCTTACGATAGTTGTAGTATCGTGTAGCTTAGAGTTATAGTAACATGTAGCTTTGAATATTGTGAATAAAACAAGTCTGTTGTGCGCTTATAAGGAAGGTGAATTGATTTCGGAAGGAGTAAAAGATTAATTTGGAAATAATCAAGCATATTTATTTGATGTGGAAATACTACTAAAAAGTAAACTTTAGAAATATTACTAACAAAATCAAATAAATCAGTCAAGATTACAATTGATTGCTTGATTTTATCTCTTCTCCTCTTCTTCTTCTTCTTTTTTTCACAATGGATCAACTTGGTCCGAGTTTCCATGATTTAGTGGATTGGTCGTGAATCTAGATCTTGGCTGAGTTTTGTATAGAAATGATCCACCATGGATCAGCCAGTCTTCTGGCTGATCTGAGTAAACTTGGGCGAGCCCTTGGTTGACTTGTCGAGTTTTCAAACAATGGTCACAACTTACAAGTTAGACCTTAGATATTGTGGATATTGATGTTAATTGCAGGAGCCTCTTGTGGCAACTGGAAATGGTTCAGGCCTGGGAGGATGGTAGTACTTCTTTCTTCTATGTGCATAATGCTGTATGAATGAGGACCCAATGGGCTTGGTGTTCGGGCTGAAGTTCGGCCCAACTATATTTTGGGCCTAAGAAGCTTAGCTCAAGCCCAATCATGGCCCTATTAAGGAGCTAGGCCAAACTCTAATTGATGAAGGACCGATGCATGAACCAAAGATCATGTGAGATCAAGTAGCGAAATTAAGGTAATTAACAAAAAAAAGAAAGAAAAGAAGCACAAACCTTGCCATTATCATCATAAATACCATGAAAACCAAAATAATATCATGCATAATCCTAGCCTAGGTTACCAACATCGTCACGCAAGATCATTAAATAAAGGAAACTAGGATCTAATGGATGTAAGGACATCCAATTAGCATAGAGTAAAGCCTATTTCAAAGTAAAAGACCTAATACAACCTAGGGTAAAATTAGGGTTAGGGGAATTGGGGAACTCTAGGAATTAGGGTTTATGGGATCAAATTGGGTGAATGGATTAAAGGGTTTATAGGTTAGGATGTGGGAATTAGGGTTTTGGGTAGAAGGGGTGTAAGGATTTTGGGTGAATTGAAGAATGGGAAAAGTTAGGGTTTGGTAATTTGGAAAAGTAGGAAAGTTAGAGATTTCTAGGTTTAGGGTTAGGGTTTAGGACAATAGAGAAGAGGGTTTTGATTCTAGGGCAATGGGAAACCTAAAAGGAACAAAGTGTGGTCATTTGGCCAACCCGCGTGGTTCACACGTGTGGCTAGGTTGGATGGGTTTAAGTCTCTTAGGGTTTGGATTGTTGATGGGTATGGGAAAGTTAGGTTTATGAGAAGATGAAGATCTAGGATGAGAGAATCGAAGAACTTTGAAGAAAATACCTTGATGGAGAATAAATGGATGATGATGTGGGGATAGATGGAGACCTCGCACCTCCGTTGATGAAGATTAGCCTCATAGCAATCTCCCTTCCAAATCACATGGAAGTATTTTCAAATCTCATGAAAATGGAAGTAGAAGAAGAAAAAGAGGAAAAGCTTCTTTGTTTTTTTTTTTTCACAAATCCAATGGGAGAGAGAGTCACACGCCCCCCCTCTTTTTATAGCTCAAAGAAGTTTCAATAATTACAATAATCATCGTCTTGTGAATTTTAATGAAAATAGCCAGTCTAAATAAAATCAACTAAAAACACTCATAATGTGTCTAAAACATAAAAAAAATAAAAAAAATAAATCCTAAAAGATGATAAAGTATAAAAACTAATGCGGATGATCCACAATCAATGGCCCAATCATGTGATCAGCCCTCCAATCCAACGGTCTAGATCACTCTATAAAGTAGTACATGTGCATCTTCCCAGTGTGGGGTCTTCTAGATGCCCGCACATGCACATGGGGTCTTCAACACGATCACGGGTACTTGCCTAACCACAGGGAAATCGATGCGGCCCCCCTTCTCTGATACGTACACAAATGTGTATGTGAAGTGATGTCCTCATCACTAATCTATGGACCAAATTAATGCACCTGAAGTCTGAAAAAAAAAAGAAAAAAAGGTTAGTTGGGGCCATCTAAGTTGGGTAGACTACTTGGACCTACCATTCTTTCAACTTGAGGTGTTGCTCCCACTCTTGTGTCCTAGGTAGATCTATGATTTTCATATGAGGAAAAGAGTAAGGGGAGAAAAAAATGTCATGTCTCTCTATTCTCAATAAAAAGAATAATGTCTTTTCTTTATTTTTCTTTGTCAATAATTCAACATTGAAAAAAATCCCCTTGATACAACTTGTTTGAAGAGAAGGTTTGCTTGAACCCAGTGTTGTTAAATGCGACCGCATATTCGCATATGCGAATTCCCATACACATATCGTATATACCATCATGGCATATGCGATTGCATGTGCTAAATGTGCGAAGATATGCGATTGCATACAGTGTATTCGATCACATATCTGCCAAGCGTTGGCACATTATATATATGTATATATATTAAATTTTATTCTTGGCAAAAAATCAAACTTTGGCGAGTAGTGTAACTTGTAATTTTAAGTTGTGTAACTATATTGTTGAATGTAACTACTGTTAGTGTAACTAAGTTGTAACTTATTGTAATGTAACTTAGTATTAGTATAACTAAGTTGTAACTTGTAACTTGTAAGTAGTATTAGTGTTATAGTGTATAAATGATAAACATTAAGATGTAACTTCAAAATTGTACTTGTACAATAAATAGCTTATTGATTGTTTTGTTACTTAACTATATTGTTGAATGTTGAATTTGATGTTCTTCATTAATTTTTCTCACAAGTGACAAACTAATTTTATTTTGTTACTTAACTATATTGTTGAATGTTGAATTTGATGTACTTCATTAATTTTTCTTACAATTCACAAACTAATTTTATATATGTAAAATTACTATATTAGTTATCTATTAACTTGGGGAAGTTTCCCCTAAGTTCTTATATTTTTCTACATTTTCTTTTTCAAAATTTCCCCTTATTATTTTTTTAAAATTTAATTTAAAAATTTAAAAATATGTGACTGCATATGCGATTGTGCGATCACATATGTGCACAGGCATATGCAATCCCACAAAACTGCTTATGCGTTTTGACAACATTGCTTGAACCTTAATCAAATGTGACCCACTAATCTTGCTGTTGGATTTTCATACGGACACCTTTGGTTTAACAAAAAGTGAATATGGCCATAAGAGGGAGAGAATGATGGTCATTGTACCCTCGACATAAGTGTAGGACCCATCAATAGTCTTAACATTATTGGAATGAGGACAGGGAATAGGAAGAAGACTTATACCAATCATGTGGTCAGAAGCTCCCTAATTATTGATCCATGATGGATGACCAGAAGATGTGGACACTAAATGAGCAGAAGCTGATGTACTTGAATGATTGATAAAAAATTGTTTGGAGTGATAAAAAAGTACCTTCCAGAATGGCCAGATGATGATGAAGCTTAGAAATTTCAGCCAAGGGTGATTTGTTAGTAACAGTTGAAGTAGAAACATCATAATGTTTAGTGTGGGTAGGGCTTCAGCTTCAACAAAGGCAGAGTAGGTCATTTTTTGGGGAATGATCAAGTTCCGACATATCTCTCTTGTATGCCTCGTTCATCGAAAGTGTCTTTATCATCACCAATGTTGTCAAAATCGTTATCGTTATCTCAAATCGTAATGGGGGTTGAATCGTATCGAATTACAAATTGTATCGTAAATCTTAAGATTTTTTTATGATTTTCTTAAAAAATATAAATAAATCAGAAAAAAAAACTCAGCAATCATCCTTTTGCCATCAATATGCACCAAGTAATACCATGTCATGATATTGTTAAAGGATTGTTATCTTTCCTTTTTTTTTTTTTTCTTTTTTTTTTTTTTTTTTCTTTCATGAAATTTTCCTTAGAAAAGATTCAAGGATCCTTTAGTAACTTATGTTCTTGAATGTAGAACCATGTTGGAAAAGCGGCATTTGATTTTGTAGATTGACGAAAAAAGATATTTTGATTTCTAACCATCATTCCACAATACATACAAGTCAACATGATTGTAACCATCCACAAAAACATTCCAGATAAGTCATACATCAATTTGGTGTTTCGACTAGTTAAGAAGTAAGAAATCATTAAAAAAGCTCTATGATTTGATGTTGAAGAGAATATATAATTTAATCTCTTATAAAGAACAAAATAAAATAATTTACCTTTTCTAGACCATTCTTTTTCTTTTTGGAATTTATTTTATTTTAAATGATTCTTAAAGCCCACACCAATTTAAAAACATAAAATGAAAGCCAAGTGAAGATTAAAATAGAAGAGAACAAGTATAATTTGAATCGTAGATCGTAGTATTCAAATCATAAAATCATGGGATTCATATGAGAAGGGATTCAAAGGTGGGATTCAAATCGTTTTACTTAAGATTCGTCTCAAATAGTAAATCGTAAATCATAAATCGTAGGATTTTGACAACACCGCCCAAGAGATAAAAATTAAAGGATTTTTTATTTTATTTTATTATTATTATTATTTTTTTTGAGATTAAGGATATAAGACATCTGAAATATATATTTTATATAGAGGTTGCTTGGTCAAAGGTATCTTTATATCTCAGAAAAAGAATTCCTTAGAATTACTAAAGGCGGCTGATAAGCTAGGCTCCTGACCAACAGGCACTCCTATTGATCATAATCATAAGCTAAGCCGAAGTGAGGAGTTGTTAATTGTTACCGAATAAAGAGATGCATCCGTGGTGGTTGGCTGACTACTCTTATCTTTCTTTCACTCAACCTAATATAGCATATGCAATAAACGTGGTGAGGCAGTTTATGTAGGCTATACTCGTTCCTCATTTGGAGGCAGTTGACATAATCTTAAGATATTTGAAGACATCTCCTGAGAATAGTCTTTTGTTTGCAGATCGTGGCCATCTATGAATAAAGGCCTACACAAACCTAGATTGGTCTAGCGGTGTAGATGACAGAAAGTAGATTGCATGATATTCTACTTTTGAGGGAGGAAATTTGGTCAATTGAAGAAGACACAATATGTGGTGACTAAATCTAGTGCTGAAGCATAGTACAAGACTATGGCACATGGTGTATCAGAGTTATTATGTCTGAGGTTTGTAAGCCTTCTTCACCTTTTGCAAAGTATCTGGCTGTCCACAGGAGTTGCTGACTCACTATCTTGGTCTCTCAACAGCTCTGAAAGATTCTTGGTTCGCTCATTATTCAGCCTACTTAGTCCCCCTCCCTCAGCAGTCAGAAATTCCTTCCCTTCATCTAGTCTTCCGGGGCTCCCCCAAAAGAAGCCGCGTTCATTTGACTCCTAGCCAGGGGGATGACCCTCACCACCAACAATCTTCATAAGCATGGAAATGTTCTCTGAACATCTATCTGCTGTGCAAGAAGAACAAGGAATTGATCAACTATCTTTTCCTTCATTGCCCTTTTGTGCAAGGAGTTTGGTCCACCATTCTGGACTACTTCAGCACTCCTTAGGTGATGCCTCATAGCGTGGTGGATTTGTTCTTTGCTTAGCATGGTAGAGGCATTGGAAGGGATCTCAAAGTGATCTAGTGTTTCTCTATCTTGGCAGTTCTCTGGGCCATCTGGAGAGAGGAATGGCTGCTACTTCCAGAATTCCCTCTTCTTTATGTCCTAGGGTGGTGGCCTTGATTTCTAGGGACGTCTCGTAGTGGTCTCTTAGTCTCTCGATCTCGAATGACCATGTTTTTTCTTCTATCTTCAAGTTTAGGTTGTCTAGCTCGCATAGTGCTCGACTCTTGTTCCGTGTCTTTTTTTTTCTTTTTTTTTTTTAATTTTTAATTCCTTTTCTGTTTTGTATATGTTTTTCTGCTTTTGAGCTCCTCTTTATTTTCACTCCTGTATATATTTTGCTCTTTTCTTTGCCTTTTGTTGCTTAATAAAATTTCGGTCTTCAAAAAAAAAAAAGAAAAAAAAGAAGAAAAAAAAACAAAATTTATGGCTGAAAATTCTGTTGCGTGACTTGGGAATCAAGGTGGATGATCCTATGAAGTTGTTTTGTGATAACGAAGCAGTCATTAGTATAGTAGAAAACTCTGTTCAACATGATTGTACCAAGCATGTTGAAGTTAACAGGCACTTCATTCATGAGCAAGTTCTCCCTCAAGATCTCTACTTACCATTTGTAACAACTGAGAATCAGCTGGATGACATCTCGCTAAGGGAGTTATTAAGACAAAACTAGAATATGTTCTTAACAAGCTCAACATGATAGATATCCATGCACAACCAAAGGGGGAGTGTTGAGAAATGAGGTTAGATTCGTTAGAAGGGCTTCTTGTAATACTAGTACTAATAAGATCTTGTTTGTGATAGAGTACTAGTAAGGTATTATTTGTAATTTTTTCATAGTTGTTTTTATAAATAATAAGGGGGCTAACATACCTAGGGTTAAGTCCTCTAAAACTTCTTTTCTTTCTCTTTTCTTCTCTCCTTCTCTTTCATCTCTTGCTAGTTCTCTTCCTTATATTTCTTTTGCTCTAAAAGTATCCAAGGTGCCCGGCTCTAGAATTGCCAATTGTAACTGTGTCAGGTTCCTAAAATACCTGATTCCGAGGTCATCCATTTCCCAATGTGACAGTTGTTACCTCAAGCTCAGGGACCCTCGTTGGTTGCAGCACTAACCTCCTAGCCATTAGCTCCGGTGTGGTACCATTGAAGCATTACTACCTTCTCCAAGAGCTAGAGCTCTTTCAATAAATGAGGTGACTACCCTCTTGGTCCACTAACATTCTAGAATTGCCAATTGTAACTGTGTCAGGTTCCTAAAATACCTGATTCCAAGGTCATCCATCTCCCAATGTGACAGTTGTTACCTCAAGCTCAGGGACCCTCGTTGGTTGCAGCACTAACTTCCTAGCCATTAGCTCCGATGTGGTACCATTGAAGCATTACTACCTTCTCCAAGAGCTAGGGCTCTTTCAATAAATGAGGTGACTACCCCCTTGGTCCACTAACACTCTAAATATTCTGCAAAGCACCCTCATTGCCATGTGCTTTCAAGCAAGCTAAGATATAAGCTGCTATCCTATAGGCCCAAAGACCCTTTAAAGTATGTGAGCATCACTGAACACCCTGACTGCTTTAAGAAATTGCATCCACCATTCTAACAATCTCTTATGGTCATGTTTGTCTCAAGATTATCACTTCCGAAAAGCCTAAGTGCAGGACGCTACCATTCTAGTCCTACTGTGTGTCACAACTTTATCATTCCAACATGGCTCTACACACTCGAATACAGGCGATAGTCTCATTGCCAATACTTGGGCAAATAGTTGGAATCTACATATTCATTAGCATGAAGCACATGAGCTTGGTTGCAAAGATCCTCATTAGCGTGGAGCATGTGAGTGTGGCTCCAACGACCCTCATCATGGAGTATGTAGCCATACCCGGTGCTCCCCAGCAATGATATATCAGCTTCAAGAAGGCTTTCTCTCTTGTATGGTCCCTGACTATGCCAACATGAGCCTCTCGAATCTCGCATCCCATTGGGATAGCTCGCTCCAAGTCTTTGTGGTCAAGCTCATAGAGCAAACATATGGGGACATCTTGTCATGCAATCATGCAAAGTAGTCATGTGAAGTACCATTTATTGTATTATGGTTTCTTTTTTCACCGTGTATATGTTACATAGTCATGACTCATGTGGAGTACCATACGAGACATTGGTATTCTCATAGACTAACACAAGATTATACCCTACTATCTTCTCTTTTCATCCTCTTTTCTCGTCCTTATCTCAAATTCCAAATCCTTTACATCCCTACATTTCAACTTGACATAGAAGCACATGCATCACTAATTGAAGGTACATTTGGTGGGACTTTTGTTACATTATCTACATTATCAGGCCATATGATGGGGTCAACATCATAAAGCAAGGGATCCCCTTAAGGAACACACACACAAAAGAAAAAAGAAAAAAACTTTTACTTTCTGATAGAAAAAAATTGAATACGTTTGTTTTCAATTTCTAGTATGTATGGATCAAATGGAGTTCTTCAAGTGGACTAGGGGGTGTGGCAAGTGTAACGCATGTGGAGAGAGGATGAAGGAGCAAAATCGAGTGGAGAGAGGGTTGGGCATAGATTTTTGAGAGATAAAATAGGAGTTATATAACAATCTGGCTGCATATGACGCTTGATATGCAGGCATAGAAATGGTACACTCAAAAAGGTGACATCTATAGTGATAAAATGTTTCACAAACACAGGATCAAAACATGAATAAAACACACACATCCTTTTGCTGTTTGTACCTGCTTTTTGAGAACCATATGCAAGGTGATCCTGATCCTTTTCCTACTGGGAAGAACATTTATAAAATTTGCAGGTCATGTATTTGGAATCCATCTTTTGTTCACTGTTTTATATCTTTACCTTGAGGATAAATGTTTAAGATGTTGAACTGAAGGGCTAGATCCTAGTCAACCTGTGACTCAGTCGAGTACTTGACCAAATGATAGAAAATTCTGTTCATGCATTCTAAATGTTCCTTTATTGTTGTTGTTGTTGTTATCGTTGTTATTTACTATTATTATTATTATTATTATTGTTATTATTAGTATTACTATTTTTGTAGTTTCTAAGAAAGTTAAGTTACAAAATTTACTAGAGTCTTCATCAAACCAAGTCTGTGGGCAGGAGTTGGCTACTGTAATGCTGCAGAGGTTATCAAGATACATTTATTATTGTTGTATTTATTTTGAGGTGGTTCTAGTATACTTTCTATTGCCTAATATAAGGATTTCTCTCAAGTAGGTCTCTGAGAGGGTTGCCAAAGGAGAATTTAGATCTGCTGTTGCCATTGTTAGGCCTCCTGGTCATCACGCAGAACCAGATGAAGCAATGGGGTTTTGTCTTTTCAACAATGTCGCAGTTGCAGCTAATCTTCTTGTGAATGAGAGAGTATGGAGTTCATCCAGTTGAAGTCTTTGAAAATGTTTGTGTTCTCTCTTATATATGAAACTTGCTTCCTTTCCATTAATCTTTTCTTTTTTTTTTTTTTTTGGTTATAGCCTGAATTGGGCATAAGAAAAATCTTGATTGTTGATTGGGATGTCCATCATGGAAATGGTACTCAGAAGATGTTTTGGAAGGACCCGCGGGTGTTGTTCTTCTCTGTTCATAGGTACATAAAAATTTGATGTGTTTTCTTGTTAAAGCCCTGTAATTCTTCACATCTGCAGGAATATTCAGTCTTTGACAATTTCTTAATAATGTTTTGATTACATAGTTAACTAGTTTTGAGCACTTAATCCTTAAAGTGTGTGTGTGTGTGTGTGTGTGTGTGTGTGTGTGTGTGTGTGTGTGTGTGTGTGTGTGTGTGAGTGGAATGGAGGAATATGATTCATGCAGCCAACCCTAATTAATTGGGATAAGGCTTAGATGTTGATGATGATGATTACGTTTTCGTGGCTTTTGGTAATATTAGTTAGGACAGATGTCTTTTAGCTGCATTATCTATTGTTAACTATAGTTAATCCTTGGTAGGCTACTATGAACAGAACTTAGTTGCATGATCTTTAACTAGGTGCTGCTTTTGCTTCTAATCACACTTTGGACTTGTTCTTCTACTCTCGCTTCCTGGCTTGTTATACTTGATAACATTTTGAAACACGTACTTCCTTTGTCCTGCAGATGAATCTCTTACTGCTTTGCTTCAGCTTCGTGCAACTATAGAACGAAGTGAAAAACAATGAACATTCTATTAAATGGAGACTTGTGACCTATGGAAATGACTAATGAATTATATGCATTGTTTGAATTATCTCCGATATTATCGAAATATCTCCGATATTATTGTTATCTCCAACTTGGCAATATCGATAACACTGACAGTATTAGAAATTCCAAGCATCAACAGTGTATTGCTAAGTACCGCTAACGAATCAATATCGCCAATATTTTCAATTGTGTAAATTCTAGGCGTCGCTTGTATTTCTAATGTATCGATAATGCCAATGTATTTTGCCAATATTTTCGACTATGTAAATTCTAGGTGATGCTTGTGCCACAAGTGCATCAGTGATATTTCAGTAATATCACCAACGTAGAGATATCATAAAAAGTTTGTTTATTTAAAAAATCTCTTTTAAATTTTTTTTTTTTTTTTTTTAATGAGCGCATTGTTGTAGCAGTTTTCAATTTGTCATTGCTAATATTGATAATATCTCAATACTATCATTATCGCAACATGCACGATATCAAGATCACAATCTTTTGTTTCCTCTCCTGTTGTTGATGATTTCTTTGTAAAATATCAAGAGTGGTCGATATTCTGCAATATCGATGGATGTTTGGATGGAAGGTTGGATGGATGATCGGATGGTTAAATGGGATGGTTAGATTGTTTCTTACAATGACACGTGCCTTTAAGCTCTCATTAAATGGAAACTTATTGTGTATACATTCATTTTGCAAATTTTATATTTCTAAATATGCAAATATGTATATTTTTGCATCTCCTAAAGTTTCATTGAAATTCTACTGTTTTCTCACATTTCTGGTTATCAGGGATATTATCGACGATATCGATATTGTTTCTGTATCCTTGACCAGCGAAACTTGTAGCGATACCAATACTAAGAACATTGATTATATGGCTGCTCTAGTAACACTAGTTGCATCAAATGCATTTTGATTTGGGTGATAGAATTAGTTAACAAAAGTTCTGATGATGCCGTTTCCATTTAGTTAATCCCTGGTGATCATAGGCTAATCTTGGGAGATCATAGGCTATCTTTGAAATAACGTTGCATTGCCATTTAGTTAATCCCTGGTAATCATAGGTTGTCTTTGAAAAAATGTTGCATTTCCATTTAGTTAATCCTTGGTGATCATAGGCTCCGTCTTTGAAATAATGTTGCATATCGAAGCTACACCTAAGAGTTGAGCAAAGCTGCACCAAAAAATAAAATTAAAAAATTAAAAAACAAACAAAAATAGAAGCTTGCACATGACAAGAATTACCTGTTCTTCCTACCCGTGTGAAATTCTACTGCATTAAACCACAAGGATGCAAATCTAAGACAAGGATCAAAGACACAAGTGATGCAGGACAAGTGGGATTGAAGAATCAATATTCCTTATGTCATGGTTTCAATGCATATAGAATTGAACTTGGAGTCGGAAGGCTATGCGAAGAATATAGAGAAGAAAGTAGAGAGAGAGAGAGGAGAAGGAAGAGAGAGAAGGAAGAAAGGAATGAGGAAAGGGAGAAGAAAGAAGGGGAAAGGAGGGAGGGATCTTAGGGCAACTTAAGTTTTGTGTGTTAGCTAAAGAGGCTATGACACACTATATAAATAAAATAAGGTACGGAGTACGGTACTCGTGAGTGTTTGTAATATCGATAATATTGGTCTTTCATGGGTCTGATAGAAAACACTAGGGTAATTACTATATCCCCATGTATCCCACCATATATTGATGATTCGCGTTATATATTGTGATATCATCAATATATTGCAAAATATCATCAAAGCTCCACAAAGCTCCCTTGTATCATCAATATGTGTGATACGTATCAACTTTACGAAGGCAACGAGGCTCCCCTTCGAAAAAATGAAAAAGATAAAAAAGAGAACAGGGAAACAACGACATACCTGTGTAATCCCTTCTTGTTCTTCTTTGATTATTTGCCTACTGGATCAACGTTCTTCTCATCCTCTTCCGATTATCTACCTATTTCCGCAAACAAGTGTCCAAGAATCAGAGGTTAGGATCTTAAACCAATCTCATCATTTGTATTTCCACAAACAAGCAATGAATCAGAGGTTAGGATTGTTCAACCAATCTGTTCTTGGGATTGTGGTGGGATACACAATCTAGACAGTGTATATGAGTTAAATATGCCACGTGTACAATTTCTGAGTGTGATCGAGACAAACCCCAAGTGCAGGGTTGGGATGTAGTAATAACTTGGTGAAACCGAGGTCGTACCCACAAGCCATGTTTTAAATATCGACGATATTGGCCGATATATCCCACGATATGTCTTCTATCCCACCTTTGTGATACGAAACGCATAGGTAGTGCCGATATATCTCACATGTTCGATCAGGTGAGCACTTTCAATTTCCGATCCATTTTTTGTTGAAATTATGTTAAATCAATGTCAAATGGTTAAATCCATTTGTTCTTCACTTTTTGCATGAAAAATCATGGAGTTGGAGCTCTGATTTCAATATCCATTGTTTCTTCATGTTCTCCATATTTTTTTCGAAAATTTCCTTCAACCAGCTATTGATTGAGACTAATTTCGAAGTATATAGTAGTATTTGATGAAATGATCATCACATACACTCTAATTTCGAAATTTGAGTGTAGGTGGTCCGATTTGGGAAAATTTTGAAAAATTTCCAATTTCTCCCGAATCGCTTGCAATGTTGCACTCCAAACATGAAATCAAGCATGTATGAGGTTGATCTACTGATTTGTTAAGTCCCTGTCAATTTTTGAAAAATAAAAATAATTTTTTAATTAAAAATTAATAAAATATTATTAAAATATTATTGTTTTTTCAAAATTTCCATTCACTAACTTTTAATTGAGACTAATTTTAAAGTATTTAGGAGTGTTTGATGAAATGATCATCACATACACTCTAAATGTTATGCATTCAATTTGAATATAGTTGCATTAGTTTAGTCAAATAGCATGTAGCTTAGGACCCTATACAAAGGAAATCTGCTATGTGCACTTCTTTTTCAAGATGTTATGATTTAAAAGTGTGTATTAAGTTTTTGTTTTAACAATCCCTCAAGTTTCATTGAAAAATTCAACCTTTACCCCATGTTTCCCAAAAAGTTTGATAAATTACCCGATGCAAACGATATATCCTGTGTGATAACTGATACGTATCTATATCCCAAGGATGTGATACGTAACATGATATCGATATTTCGAACATTGCCCACAGGGACTTATAATTATGCTATTTTTGGAACACTTAAGAACTAAAACTAACTTATGGAATTTGATTAAGATGTAATGATGTAATTGAGAAGGAAATCAATAGGGATAAAGCTCTAGAGCGGTAAGGATCCACTTATAGCTATTTTTAATGTTTAATTCACTTAATTTAATCATATAACTTAACTGGAATCGAAGTCCTATCTTATTTAGCCGGATAATAGTGCGGTTAAACCATCATTTATATACCGACATAGATTTGAACTTCAATTAAATTGGTTCCCACTTTAAGCATCAAAGTATTGATCACAAGGGAATCAAAGCATTTATTGTGCCCTTAGTCAACGATAGATCAATAGATTTTACAGATCAATCTCTTGCAAAATAGATAAGCAGTTACTCCTAACTTTCCTAAGCATCCAATGTGCCTGGAGTCGACAATGGGTCAAAGTAAACTAAAAATATATCTTCATTCAAACTAAGTATTAATGAATTATTCAACAATCAAACCAAATACTTGAATTAAAGTAAACTAAGACATTAAAAACAATTATAAGCTTCACCTCTTGGCCCCAGTGAAGAGATGCAACCAACCATATACATGATTGAACTAAAACTCAAGAAAAACATGAAAAGTGAAGAAGAACCGAAGGATTGAAGAAGAAGGAGAACTCTATAGAAGCTCCATAACTTCTTGCTCTATCTCTTCTACACTAATTCGGGTTTAGAAAGGCTAGGTTTACCCATTTAAATAGGAAAAAATCGTAGCGACTTGAAACCGACTTCATTTTTATGCACTTTTGTTACGCTTTGGTCGCATCGACTGTCACCTTCGATTGCAGCCGAACATACCTTCGATCGCACCGAATTTCTCCAAAATGAATCTGAAGTCTGTCTCCCTCAGGTTGTGCCGTACTCCCTTTGGTGACATTGAACATGGCTTCGGTCACACCTAAGTTTCGAGCTGAATTTCTTCCGAAAATCACAATTTCTTGCTGGACTGTTATATACACATTCAGTCGGACTGAACCAACATCAGGTGGGACCGAACAGTTTGTTATTTTAGTTAATGTACTTTGTTATTCTGCTAACCATTTCTCTCTTTTGCACTTGGTTTTCTTAGATTTTTGTCACTTCAAATCTTCATTAAACACCTCCAAATCTCCAAATCTTGGTCATTTTTTAATCATTAAATATTCTTTTAATCGTTCTTTTCATCTTATCTCTCCAAATCACCTCGCATAACAAAACATACGTAAATAGATCAATTAAACACATGATTATAAAACCAATGCATAACAAGGAGAAAATATCCAATATTTCACACTTAACACACCCCCCAACCAGCATTTTGCTAGTCCTGAGCAAAATATGTGAAAAACTAATCTTTAAAACTCAAATTTCAAACCTCTCTCAAAAAAACGACATTCTGTGCAATCCTATACATATGTGAGTAAAATTCAAAAATAAAAGGATGAAATATCATCTGTCTACAACCTAATATCGCTAGTAAACTATTAAACTAAATTCTCTTTCATCAATCAATCAATAGAATACATTCAAACATCAAGTTCCTAGTGTACTCAATGAATTCGAACTTATAATCCATAAGAGTTAGCCTTCTCTTATAATGTTAACTTATGATAATTACCTCAAAGTGAACAAATCAACACAAGTTACTGATTCCGAACCCATTTCCTTTCTTCACTTATTTTTTCAGCATTAATTTTGTTTTTCATCGACGACTTTCACACTATCGTCTCTCTCTCTCTCTCTCTCTCTCTCTCTCTCTTTTCCTTTCATTATTTCTTTATTTTTTTCTCATTTAGGTGCATGTAATAGGTAGCCATTTTTGCTTCCAACTGTTTTTTAGCTGGTCATTTTTCTTATTTTTGTACCATGGTAGAGAAGGATCTCCAGACTTGGTTCTTAACACTCTTAGGTAATCATCAAGCTAAACACTAGGAGTTCAAGTTTATTTTTAAAGAATATGAGTCAGATGTGAATTGGGCTCAATCGATGTTTAAATCTTCTATTAATTATTTCATTAAAAATAATTTTATTCAAAAATCTACTATTCAACTAGATTCTAGACATTCAAAAATTACATTATATGTTATCATCTTACACTCAAATATACACAAAACATTAATCTTCAAAGAGAGTATTGAAATATGACATTTGAAAAATTTTGAAATTTTTTGCTCAAAAACTAAGAAAATGCTAATTAGTTTCATCTAATCTCACCCCAACCTAAAATCTACATTATCCTCAATGTAAAAAGATATGGAGTGCATCATAACATGTGACAACGAAAATAAAAGAGGAATGAGTAAGAGAGAGTGCCTGAAGAAGATCATTAGGATGACATGAAGTCTCCATCATGTATAGGGGTTTCCACTAAACAAAACAAACTAAACAAAACCTAAACTATTTTAATGTTATCCTAAGAAAGCAGTAAATGGATAGGACCTCCATCGGACTAGAAGGTAAGTCCTGATAGACGAGATCATTTAGAGGGATGGACATATCATCTTAATCAAATTTCTCAGCAAATGGCTTAAGGCGATGACCATTCACTTTGAAAATGTTACCATTCTTAGGATATCTCAACAACCCCGTGAGGATAAACCGTTTTAACTCTAAAGGGGCCAGTCCAACGAGATCTCAGTTTACAGGGAAAAAGATGAATTCTCGAGATAAATAGGACTTTCAGAATTGGTTCAAAAGCACTCCGAAGAATGCTCTTGTCATGGAACACCTTCATCTTGTCCTTGTATGTTTGAGAGTTCTCGTAAGCCTTGCTTCGGATTTCTTCAAGTTCATTAAGTTGTAACTTGCGCAGCGAGCCGACTTTGTCGAGATTGAAGTTGAAATTCTTTATAGTCCAATACGCCTTATGTTCCAACTCTATAGGCAAGTGGCAAGCCTTCTCAAAGACAAGTCTATAGGGCGACATACCAATAGGGGTCTTGTATGCTATACAGTAAGCCCACAACGCATCAGTTAGTCGAAGTAACCAATCCTTGCGATCTGGGTTAATCGTTTTCTCAAGAATCTGTTTAATCTCCCTATTTGATATTTTTGCTTGGCTACTTGTCTGAGGATGATAGAAAGTGCTCACTTTGTGCGAAATATTGTATTTCTTCATCGATGATTCGAATGGTCTATTGTAAAAGTGAGATCCTCCATCACTTATGATGGCTCGAGATGTTCCAAATCTAGATAAAATATTTTCTTTCAAAAACCTAATAACCGTGCGATGGTCATTGTTCCGGCATGGAATTGCCTCAACCCATTTGGAAACATAGTCTACGGCGAGAAGAATATTGAGATTTCCAAAAAATGGAGGGAATGATCCCATGAAATCAATGCCCTAGCAATTGAATGCTTCAATGATTAGAATGGGGCTCAACGACATCATATTTTGATGGGATAATCCTCCCAATTTCTGACATTGGTCGCACGCTTTGCAAAGTTCATTTATATGTTTAAACATATTGGACCAATTAAAGCTGCACTGCAAAAATTTTGCTGTGGTCTTCTTAGCCAAAAAGTGGCCAACACACACGTATGAATGGCAAAAGGAGATGACACTATTTTGTTCATGATTAGGCACACATCTCTTAATGATTTGATCTGGGCAATTTGAAAAGATAAAGATCATCTCAGAAGAACTTGCGTACCTCGGCAAAGAATTTCTTCCTATCTTGTGCAGTCCAATGAGTAGGAGTTGTACTCGTGGCAAGATAATTGGCAATGTTAGCGTACCAAGGTAATTGGGAGACTTTGAAAAGTTGTTCATCAGGGAACATGTCATTGATAGGCGTCGTCTTCATGGAATCAGATAGGACAAGTCGAGAAATATGGTCAACTACTACGTTTTCTACTCCTTATCTCGAATTTGAAGGTCGGACTCTTAGAGTAGAAGGATTCATCTTGGAAAATGAGGCTTAACATTTTTTGTAGAAAGAAGGTATTTTAGCGCCACATGGTTGGTAAATATGATGATCTTGGATCCTATCAAGTAGGACCTAAACTCGTCCAAAGCGAACACTACAACTAAGAGTTCCTTTTCTGTAGTGGAGTAGTTCAATTTGATAGAGTCTAGAGTTCTACTCGCATAGTATATAACATAGGGTTTCTTCTCTTTTCTTTGACCTAGCATCAACCCATTTACATAGTCGCTTACATCGCACATGATTTCAAAAGCTATACTCCAATCGGGTGCTTGCATGATGGGAGCGCTGGTCAACATGCCTTTAAGCTTGGAGAAAGCTTCTTGGCATTCTTCGCTCCCCTCGTAAGGAGTTTCCTTTTGAAGAAGGTTGCATAAAGGACGAGAGATGAGACTAAAGTCCTTTATGAACCTTCAGTAGAACCCGACATGTCCTAAGAAGGATCGCACGTCGCATATGCTCTTGGGTGGTAGTAGGTTAGAGATTAATTTGATTTTAGCTTTATCCACCTCAATTCAATTGGACGATATAATGTGTCCAAGGACTATCCCCTTCTGAATCATGAAATGACATTTCTCCCAATTCAGCACAAGATTCTTTTATTCACATCTTTTCAACACCAATTTCAAGTGCTCAAGGCACTCGCTGAAGGATGAGTTGAAGACAGAGAAGTCATCCATAAAGACCTCTAAAAATTGCCCCACCAGTTAGAAAAAATACTCAACATGCATCTCTAGCCACATGGAATCGGTCTAGAGAAGTCATCCATGAAGAACTAGGAGAAGGTCTGGATCAATCCGTTGCAGTTCCGCTTCTGTATGCCACATGAAATTGGATTGTGGTTTGTTCTTCCATTTGACAAGGTACCTTTGGAAGTCCCCATCTTGCGTGGAAACAATTTTCTCATCCACTATCCTTTCAATCTCTTCCTTACAGTCAATTGATGGTGGAAGGGATGGAGCGGGTTGAGAAGTGTCGAAAAGTGGCCAAGGGTGGGAAAAAGAAACAATGGAAGGGTTGGAATAGAAGACTAGATCTTCCACATTGATTGTCGGATTTATTCTTATTTCAGGTGGAAAGTCTACCTTGTACGCATTAGACCCAATTTTACGCAATACTTTGAATGGTCCAGTATTGCGAGCTTGTAATTTATTAGCTCAACCCGGAAGAAACTGCTCTAGTCTAATCTTAACCATTACATAACCCCCTTCATTAAATTCTGTCCGCCTACAATGTTGGTCAGCTGAACATGTATAATTATCATTACTCGCATTTATTCACTGTCTAACAAGTGCATGCAAATCATGAATGTGTCGTGCAAATGCATCGGTTGACTCAGAAGATCATTGGGTAACTAACATGGGTAACAAGTCTATGGGCATCTGAGGTTTGTACCCACTAACAATTTCAAATGGACTCAACCCTGTAGATCTATTGACTGAACTGTTGTAGGCGAACTTGGCTATAGGTAGAATCAAATCCCAAGTTTTCACACATTCACCCACTAAGCATCGTAAGAGGTTTCCAACGCTGCGATTAAGCACCTCAGTTTGGCCATCAGTTTGGTGGTGGTATGCAGTAGAAAACTGCAAACATGTTCCCATCATGTGCCATAGTGTCTTCCAAAAATAGCTGGTAAATCTGCCATCACGGTCAGACACTTTGGTCTTACGTAAACCATGGAAACGGACCACACCATCGAAAAAGACCTTAGCAATATTAGACACATTCGAAGTTTTAGAACAGGGGATGAAATGTGCCATCTTAGAGAAGCGGTCCACAACAACAAAAATGGAATCGTGCTTTTTAATCATCTTAGGAAGCCCAAGCACGAAATCCATGCTAATGTTTTGCCACGGAGCATGTGGCCCAGGTAATGGCGTATATAATCAAGAATTTTTCTTTTGCTGCTTCGCCATCTAACACATTCTACACTGCCCTAAAATTTTGGCAACATCTTGATTGGGACTTGGCTAATAGAAATGATCCTCTATGAGGGTAGTAGTCTTATCGTGGCCAAAGTGGCCAGCTATCCCTCCCAAATGAAGCTCCCATACGAGGAATTCACGGAGGGACGTACGGGGAATACAAAAACGATTTCCTTTAAAAAGGAATCCATCTCTCAACACGAAATCCCTCACACTTTGCTGATCACTGGAGAGTGACGTATAGGTACCCCCAAAATCTGGACGTGTGGGGTACTCGTCTCTCAGTTGCTCAAAGCCGACAACTCCTAAACTCAAAGAATTGAGCAACTCCACTTTACGGCTAAGTGCATCGGCTGGTTTATTCTCTACTTCGGCCTTGTGTTTCAAGACAAACGAATACTCTTGAAGGAACGCAACCCACTTAGCATGCATTGGGTAAAGTTTCTTCTGGGAGTGAAGATAACGTAAGGCCTCATGATCAGAAAATAAGACAAATTCCTACGGTAGGAGGTATTGGCGACAATGTCTCAAAGACTGCACTACTGCATAGAATTCCTTATCATAGGTAGAGTATTTTTTGTTTTCTCTCATTAAGTTTCTCCTTGAAATAGGCAACTGGATGACCCTCTTGAGTCAAGACTCCACCTATACCGACACCAGACACATCACATGCAACTTCAAAGACTTTAGAAAAGTCGGGAAGGCGTATGACAGGAGCTTCGACCATCTTGCCCTTAATTTCTTTGAAAGTCGTAGCTGCGGCTTTCGACCACGAATTCTCCCTTCTTTATACACTCTGTAATGGGATCCATAATTGTGCTAAAACTCCTAACGAACCGACGATAGAATGTGGCTAAGCCATGGAAGCTTCACACTTCATGGATATTCCTCGGTTCAGGCCAATTAACTATGGCCTTGACTTTCTCTAGGTCTGCACACATCCCTTCTGTTGACACTATAAACCCTAAGAACACAACTTGCCTGGACATGAACGAATACTTCTTAAGGTTAGCATATAATTTTTCTGCCTTAAGGACGCTACAGACCAACTTCAAATGTTCAAGATGTGATTCTCTAGTGGTGCTATAGATTAGGATATCGTTGAAATACACCACTAAGAATTTCCCCATGAATGGTCTCAAGACCTGGGTCATTACCCGCATGAAAGTGCTGGGTGCGTTAGTCTAGGCAAAAGGTATGACTAACCACTCGTATAGCCCATCCTTCGTTTTGAAGGCGGTCTTCCATTCATCACCGAGGCGTATACGAATTTGGTGATATCCACTCTTGAGATCTATTTTGGAGAAAATGGTGGACTTAGCCATCATGTCTAACATGTCATCAAGCCTAGGTATGAGAAACCTATACTTGACCGTGATTTTGTTGATGACTCTACTATCCACTCTATACACATGCCCCAAGTGCCGTCTTTCTTAGGTGTCAGTAAAACGGGTACGACACACGAGCTCATGCTCTCCTGGATGAAATCCTTTCACAGGAGCTCATCTACTTGCTTCTTCAACTCTGCATGCTCTATAGGGTTCATCCTATAGTCAGGAAGGTTTGGTAGAGTCGACCTAGGGACAAGATCAGTGGCATGCTGGATGTCCCTCATGGGTGGCAACTTATCCGACAAATCCTCAAGGAATACATCTCTGTACTCCTCTAAGACCGGGGCTACCTCGTGGGGTAACTCTACTTGTACTTCTGGTGTAGCATCTCTAGCCACTAAGGCATATACCGTCGAATCCTCCTCAGTCTCTCTTTTAAACTCTTTAGCTATGATGATGTGGAGAGACTTGGGTGTGGATTTCCTGAACACTACCACCAACTAGAATTGTACGTGTTCGAGATGGGAGCACTGAACGCCCTTTGATAATTGTTTACGACATTGGATTGCTCATGCAACAACTCTTGGAATGCATTGTAGGACACTCCTGCGTCAAGTTTATATTACTTGCGTGAATACCGCAAACAGTTTCAATGGTCTCCTGGCCTCGACCTTTCTCGTAAGGTTAGTCACCCTAGCGTTGACGTCGTCTTCTTCCCTTAAGACTTATATTCCTCCCTTCTCTTTGCGTTTTAAGATAGCATATTAAAATAGTCTCATGCATCATCGGAATCTTTGTTCATGAATTCCCCATTGCACATAATCTAATGCCGGGGCATTTTCACACCGGGCTCGACTGGGGTCGCCTGTGGGATGCAGGGGCACACTCGGTGTGGGCGGGGCCCACGGGGGAGGTCTCGTGTTTGAGACTCCTCACCGGGGGTGATTAATGCGCATTTCACACCGGGCTCGAGTGAGGTAGCCTGTGGGATGCGGGGACACACTCGGGGTGGGCGGCCCGTGTGAGGCGGTACCCATGTGATTTGGGGCCCACGAGGGGGGTTTGGCCGAGGTCCTAACCCATGAGATGTGGGGCTTGGGCTATGAGACAAAAGGGATTAATTCACCATACTCTAACAGTTCGAGCTTTTAGAGTAAGTGGTTAATTGTCCTGTATCACCATCTCTACGAATTGGCACATGGGCGAAGTCGGTCTATCATTAAGAAACTTATGACTCGCCAAACTTTGTAGCCATGATGTGGCAGGCACTTAGAAGATCCTTAAACCTCTCCTAGCATTGGAATAAGGTTTTTTCCTCTTTCAATGAAAAGTTTATAATGGCCCATTCTAAGGGTATTATTGGTCTTATGCAATGTTCGAAATATCGGTATCGCGCAATGCATCGTACCCTTGGGATATAGATACGTATCGGTTATCACATGGGATATATCGTTTGTATCGCATACTTTATCGCGCTTTTTGGGAAACATTGGGAAAATGGTTGAATTTTTCAATGAAACTTCAGGGATTATTAAAAAAGATCTTAATACACACTTTTAAATCATAAAATCTCAAAAAAGAAGTGCACATAATAGGTTTCCTTTGTCTAGGGTCTAAGCGATGCGCTGCCCTATTGAACTAAGACAACTATATTCAGTATCCACCCCGTCCATTTGTTTTTCCATATCATTTTAGGACATTATCCAAATATTGAAGCAAATCCAATAATTAGGTAGACCATACCAAATGTAACAATGGTGATTGACCATTAGTGGGCCACAAAAGTTTTGGATCAAGCTGATAATTGGTTTTTCTCTTCATTCAAACTTATGTGAAGTTATTAGGAGATGGGATGCCCAATAAAATATATGAAAAAATTAAGGTGCACCCTAAGAAGTTTTTAATGGTACCGTGTTCAACTAACACTGTTTCCTTGAGTATGGTCCACCTGATAATTGGATCTTCTTAATTATTGGGATCATGTCGTAAAATGATTTGAAAAAAACGGACGGACAGAGTGGACACAATACACACGTCAAGTTGGGCCCCATGGTACGACTATATGGTCTTGGGTGAGGCGGGTCTCACCTAATCCGCTCCTTGCACCTCTTATAGTACCGAGTAAACTCTATTGGGCCCACCATGAATGTACATGGTTTATACATGCTGTCCATCCATTTTTTCGGCTCATTTTAGGGGTTGAGCACAAATTTGAAACATATCCAAAGCTCAAGTGGACCATACCGCAGGAAACAGTAGGAATAATGATTTCCATTGTTGAAACCTCCCTAGGGCCTACAGTGATGTTTATTTTTCATCCAACCTGTTCATAAGATCACAAAGATATGGATGAAGGAAAAGAACAAATATCAGCTTGATCTAAAACTTCTTTGGCCCCCAAGGATTTTTTAACGGTAGATGTTCAATTCACACTATTTTCTGTGGTGTGGTCCACTTGAGCTTTGGATATGCTTCATTTTTTGGGCTAAAACCATAAAATTATATGGTAAAATAGATGGACATAGTGGATAAAATACATGAATTATAGTGGGCCCACAGAGTTTATGTATTACAGTACTCACTACGTTATCGCTTCCCACACACTGCGAAGATGGGTAGTGACGCTCCTGCAACTTGAGTCGTACGAACAGTTCAAAGCTACATGGCCCCACAATAATGTATTTATTATATCTACACCGTTCATGCATTTGGAGAGATCATTTTAGATCATGAGCCCGAAAATGAGTCATATTCAAAGCTCAAGTGGACCACACCGCAAATAGCAGTGGGGCTGATTCTCACTGTTAAAACGTTCGTAGGGCCCATCATAATGTTTATTTTCCATCCAATCTGTTCATTAGGTCACACAGACTTGGATGAAGAGGAAAAACAAATATCATATTGATCCAAAACTCCTATGACATCGAAAGGGTTTCAATGGTAAACGTTCAATCTCCCACCGCTGTTTGTAGTGTGGTCCACTTGATCTTTGGATTTGTCTTATTTTTCGGTTCAAGCCTTTTGACGAGCTTGCCAAATGGTTGAACGGTTTGGATATAACACATACCTCATGATGGGACTGATGGAACTTGGCGACGTCAACACACCAGTCACCTCGTGGTGGTGTGCGGTACACCAGCCAACTGGATTTCCATAAAAAGGGCTCGAACGCCCTTTTTTTTTAAAGCATAGAGGGTTCCAGCCTTCCGAAACCCTAAAATTTCTCCCAAATCTCAAATATCTTCGGATTTCGGCGAAGATTTCTCCGAATTTCAGCAAGGATTTCTCTGGATTTCACCCAAATACTCAGATTTCTCCAAATTTCGATGGATTTCTCTCCCACATCAGAGATTTTGTTTGTACTAACCTACGAATGACGCTTTGATTCAAATGGCCCACCGAAGGGAAGCTTCCGATCATGGCGATCTCTTGTACAGGTATCGAAATCCACCTGTTGAAAGTTTCTCTATATATTTTTTTAATTTTTTCGATTTTTTAAAAGATAATGACGTTGTCCCGAACGATATTTGGTCTCTTTGTTTTTTTTTTTTTTTTTTTAATTTTTATTTTTTAAATTGGTATCTTTCGAAGGTTTCGTGTCGCTGGACCGCGATACCGATAATATCGGCCGATAGTATTGATATTGCGAACACTGGTCTTATGAATCGGGAAGAACTTTTTAAGGAACTCTTCGGTCATCTCTGCCCATGTCTCGATTGATCTTGGTCTCAAGGAGTGAAGCCAAGACTTAGCCTTCTCCTTCAATGAGAAAGGGAACAATTTTAAACTGAGGGTGTCATCCGACAAATTGTTGAAGTGTAAGGTCACTACAATCTCATTAAATTCCTTGAGGTTGATATGTAGGTATGGACTTTCAGAATTTAGTCCATGGAATTTCTAAAGTAGTTGGATCACTCCTGGCTTCAAATCCACGTTTCTTATATTATGTGGAAAGATCATGTAGGAAGGTGTGCTCTTCCTAGCTGGTTGTAAATAATCACGTAGTGTTATAGTCGGTGGGACGTTTTACACTGAGTTTTCATCTTGTTGCTCAGAGGCACGATGTTGAGGTTGATTCTTGGCCAAGTCAGAAGATCTTAGGGGTTGTCTAATCCGGTGATGGATAGGCAAACCTTCAGCTAATCCTCCTTCACTTAAGAGACAGAGAGTGTTATCACGAACCCACTTCGGCATGAACCACTCTCAACCCTAATTCTAAACCTACCTACTATTATTGAAATAAAAACCAGAGAAAAATAAGAAATTTGAAATAGCTAAAAGCAAGAGGGTTGGAAGGATAGTACCCGATTGGTGATTCTAGGTTAGATTCTACAAAACAGAAGAAACAATGTTAGTATGTAAAAATCTCAGAAAAAAACTATTCTAGAAACACAATGAAAACTAATCCTAATCCTAATCCTACACTAATTCTAATACTAAGGTATTTCAGAAAGACATAGAAGAAGTTCCTCAGCAACGGCGCCAAAAAACTTGATCGAGACAAACCCCAGGTGCATGGTTGCGATGTAGTAATAACTTGGTGAGATCGAGGTTCAACCCACAGGGACTTATAATTGTGCGATTTCTAGAACACTTTAGAACTAGAATTGGAACTAAAACTAACTTATAAAATTTGATTAAAGAAGTAATGATGTAGTTGAGAAGGAAATCAATAGGGATAAAGCATTAGAGCAGTAAGGATCCACTTATAGCTATTTTTAATGTTTAATTCACTTGATTTAATCATATAACTCAATTGGAATCAAAGTCCTATCCTATCCAACCGGATAATAGAGCGGTTAAACCATCATTCATATACTGACATAGATTTGAACTTCAATTGAATTGGTTCCCATGTTAAGCATGAAAGTATTGATCGTAGGAAATTCTAAGCATCTATTGTGCCCTTAGTCAACGATAAATCAATGGATTTTACAGATCAATCTCTTGCAAAATAGATAAACAATTACTCCTAACTTTCCTAAGCATCCAATGTGCCCGGAGTCGACAATGGATCAAAGTAAACTAAAAATATATCTTCATTCAAACCAAGTATCAATGAATTGTTCGACAATCAAACTAAATACTTGAATCAAAGTAAACTAAGACATTAAAAATAACTACAAGCTTCACCTCTTAGATCTAGCTAAGAGATTTAGCCAACCATATAAATGATTGAACTAAAACTTAAAAGAAAAGCATGAAAAGTGAAGAACCACCAAAGGATTGAAGAAGGAGAACTCTATAGAAGGTCCACAACTTCTTGCTCTCTCTTCTACACTAATTTGTGTTTAGGAAGGCTAGATTCACCCATTTAAATAGGAAAAAATCGCGTCGACTTGAAACTGACTTCAATTTCATGCACTTTTTTTACGCTTTGGTCACATTGACTGTCACCTTCGGTTACAGCCAAACATACCTTCGATCGCACTGAATTCTCTCAGTTGTAGCCGAATTTCTCCAAAATAGATCTGAAGTCTCTATCTCCCTCAGGTTGCATTGAACTCCCTTTAGTGGCACTGAACATGGCTTTGGTCGCACTTAAGTGTCGAGTCGAATTTGTTCCGAAAATCACTGGTTCTTGCTGGACAATTCTGTGCACATTTGGTCGGACTAAACCAACCTCAGGTGGGACTAAACAATTTGTTATTTCTGTTAATGTACTTTGTGATTCTGCCAGCCTTTTCTCTCTTTTGCGCTTGGTTTTCTTGGATCTTTGGCACTTCAAATCTTCATTAATCACTTCCAAATTTCCAAATCTTTACTTGGTCATTCTTTGAGTATTAAATCTTCTTTTAAACGTTCTTTTCATCTTATCTCTCCAAATCATCTCGCATAGCAAAACATACATAAATAGATCAATTAAACACATTTATGCTTATAAAATCAATGCATAATAAAGAGGAAATATACGATATTTCATACTCAACTGAGTGCCTGCATATCAGGTGTCATACGCAACTAACTTATCACTTTTGAAAGGGTAGTTGGTTGTATGATATTCAAGTAGTGTATGACATATGATACATATGCACTTAGAACTTGTACATGTGGCATTTATTAACTTAGATTAAACTGATTAAATTGCGGAATCTACTGTCACTGTGTCATAGTCCTAGAATCAGAATGTCCGGATGATCATAACCTCTTATTCAGGGACACTTGTTTGTTGAAATGAGACCATTGGATATTTTTCTTTCTTAACCATTCAATAAATGTCCGTGAATCTGATTGACAGATGATGAAATGAGGGTAAATTTTGGATTTTGGTGCATCTAAACTATGAAATGTAATCTGGACAGTTTAATTTGAAAGTTATCGAAGTTTTTCTCATTTAGAAGCTAAACTTCCATGTTAGTTTAGTGCCATATAAAAAATACTGGTGACTCTTTGGCTGTATGCATGCAATAGTCATATGGCAATCTAGATTGTCCAAATCATTGACCCACCAATCTGATAGTCAAATAAATAAATAAGCACAATTTTTGGTTCATTCAGGCATCTAAATTGGGACGCATAGTGTAGATGGTTTAATCTGAATTAGTTGTAAGATATTTGAATGATATGAACTCATTTTGGATATAACTGCATCACTTCTGTTAGACAACACATAGTTTAAGACCCTATACAAAGGGAACTTATGCATCCGAGTTTTTTTGGTAATACTCTAGGTTTTAAGCATGTAGTCTTGTCCCTTTCAACATCCCTTGAAGTTCATAGAAAAATTCCATCAGTTTCCCAATGTTTCCCCAATTTTCCTTGAAACAATGATGCATTCCTTGATAGAGGCAATTTTCCCATGCGAAAACTGATCTGTTTTTGTATCCCAAGGGTGTGATGCATGCATCGATACTGATATTGCAAACATTGCTCATGAATACAAGAAAAGATGCATGTGCATATGCAAAATTATATTTCTCTACACAAAATTATATCTCTACACTTTCCCTCAACCGAATGATCCTAAACGTTTGATCAATGGCATGGAAAATGGACAATCGAGATTAAGCAGAGAAACAAAATAGGTCCAATCATCATCTCGAAACATGATGCAGGACATGAAATTTAAATATGATGTGCGAGATTTTAGGCTTAAGATCATGTTAGTTCAGAAACAATTACACATTCCATATCCCACATGAAAGTCCAAACCATTCAATTAAGGGGAATCTATGCGTGTCCAGGCATACACATGTTAGGGCTGGATCTATTAAAATTATAAACCAAACGATGCTCAAAGATAAGCAGTAATCATCCACACTTGCACAACAATTAGTCCCTAATCCAAAGGATTCACCAATTTCAATTCAAGGAACCCTAGGGTGAGAAAAGAGGCAAATAAATTAAGGATAATGCAATTTAGGGTTGGGGTTTATGAAAAACTGGTATGAGAGGGTAAAATAAGAAGAAAAGCTGAACCGGAAGACAGTTCCTGCGTGCGGACAGCAACAATGACCTAGACGCATGTGCGTGTGATCACGGCCGCACGTGTGTGGGGCCCACTATTCAGAAAAAGGCCACCTTGGCCCTGGTCGGCCAGGGATGGACTCCAAAACCCCCAAATCTCAGCTCGATCCGATGCACGGTTTGTGTGTGGTGCTCCGCCGAAGTTTCAGCCCTCCTGCAGGGCTAGATTCTGGAAATTTGCTGTAGGGAGAAAAGCAGCTGCAACTATTGATGGATTTGCAGATGGAATGCTTGTAGGAGAAGAAAAATATGGATGAAAGAAGGTGGGGGCGAATCGGGATAGTTGTGGCTTCGCACCATGGTAGTTAGCCCTTCGAAGAAGGGAGGGCTTCACAATTCAGAGAGTAGGAAAACGTAGAATTTTTATTAATCTTCAATGAATCAAAAGAGTTACAAGGGGTGCCTATTATAGGAAAACCCTATACCCCAAAACTCGCGCCATGTGCGCAACCTATTACTTGGCGATGAAGTAAACTAAAATAAAAACCAAACAAAGAAATCTATAGCGTTCATGATGTTCTAAATAATAACAATAAGCAAAATTTAAAATATGAAATCAATCCGACTAGTGGGTCACGATCATGAGATCCCATGATGGACTTTTCTTAACTATCAGGCCCACTCTTTTGAACCAAACTTCGTCTTCTAACTAGGATGCCCTCCCTGGACGTCGTCATCGATCTAGATCGATGTTGGGGCCCTCCTTCTGGCGTACGTGCGTAGGGGACGGCGTGCGTGGACGTGTGCGCGTGATGTCCCCATCAAAACATTTATTTGATAGATCTTGCTTTGTATTGCTTATGATTTGAAAGTAGCACTTTGATTTGATGATTCTGACCAAGCAATCTATTACTTTTAAAAGACAAATGGTTGCAACAAATTGGCCTCATTTACGGGGTTAGGATCATCCGATTAGCATGATTCTTGCACCACAGCTTGGTCTTGATAATGATCGGGCATTCTAGTGATGCTCAAAAGATTTGGAGACATTGCTAAGATTCCCATTAAGGTGGGGACGCATTTCCCTATTGATATAGGTATTTGTCTGTGTGTGTGACATGGGTTTTGCTAACGCCCCCAAAACTTTTGACTAACACGTGGGATGTCCAATTATCCATGGGGACGGTTCATTCAATAGTACCATTGGAGCAAGCCATGGTATGAGAATCACATCAATCCAATGATCCTATGTGTCAAATCAATAGCATGGAAAATGGAAAATCAAGATTAAGCGCAGAAACATAATAGGTCCAATCATCATCTTGAACCATCTATTTCATACACCCCAATGTATGTTGCTTTTGATTCCAAAGTAACGCCTTTAATGATTTTGACCATGTGATCTATGTTTTATAAAAGACAGACAATTGTAACAAATTGGCCTTTTTCATACGGTTGGGATCATCCGTTCGACAGGGGGAGGGAGGTTCTGCAAAAATCATACTGATTAGATGATCTAATCCATCCCTGTTTTGGCCTTATTTTATTTGGCCATTCTTTTGCCAAGCTATGGATGCGCTAGGATGGGCCCTAACAAATGGATGGATATAATTGTTGATTGACATATTTGTTTAAACAATATTCTTCTTCTTCTTCTTCTTCTTTTTTTGAAGGATGACAACTTTATTAGAAAATAGTCGAAGCCGAAAAAATGAACGAGAAACAGCAGAGAAAAACAAACAAAGAAAAAATAGTAAAGATAACAAAGGCTACAACCCAAAGCAGTCTTCTACATTTGCAAGGGCACTCAAGAAAGCACGACATGAAGAACCACATTTATCTCGGAAACATCTATTGTTCCTTTCAGCCCAAATGGCCCACAGACCAACCAAGAGAAACATTCTCCATCTCTTCTTTGAAGTTGCCACTAAGCCTCCCTCATGCCATTGGACAAACAAATCAATTATCGACTTCGAGAGCACCCAATAGACTCTGAAATGCCCCAACACACTGTACCAAACTCCCTTGAGAAAGGGCAAGGTATAAATAAATGATTCACTGTTTCTTCCTCTCTGCAACATAGATAACATGCATTCACAATGGTAAGGCCCCTTCTTCGCAAATTATCGATGGCTAGAATTTTGTTCCACCCTGCCAGCCAAGCATATGCCGACACCTTTAAAGGGACACCATAGGATTAAATGGGGAATGCATCAAATTGGACATTACTTGATGAGTGACAATAAAGTGACATGACTATAAACTTTCCAAATTCCTCTTCCCCCCGGGAGATGAAGCAACTCCACTAATTCACCTACTTGCTCCTCCCGAAGATCTCTTATGCAATGAGGCACCTAAACACCAATAGGATAATCAAAGCATGATGCTACCAAAGCATCTAGATCTGAGGCTACCTGTGCTAACCATGGACCCATTTCCCACTCGAAAACCCGCCCCCTAATAACCAACCCCTTGAGGGATAGATCTCCACACAAACGACCCTTTATATAGCGGAATGCGCTTAGGCCACCACCCCAATCCCTCAACCCCATACTTTCGTACCAAGATTTCCTTTCATAAATGCCCATTCTCTGCCCTGAACCTCCAAATCCACTTACCCAAAAGAGCTTGGGTCATTAATTCAATATCTTGAATACCCACTCCCCCTTCCTCCTTTGATTGACACACATCAACCCACTTCATGAGATGATATTTTTGCTTAAGACTCACCACCTTGCCATAAAAAGGTTCTACGGAATTTCTCCAAGATAGAGAGCACTCTTTTTGGACACTTGAATAAGGACATAAAATAGAGCAGAAGGTTAGTTAGCACTGTTTTAATGAGAAGAATTCTTCCACCCAAGGATAAATATCTACTCTTCCATACAGATAATCTTCTTTCAAATATTTCAATAATTGGATGCCACTGTGATTTGTTAAGTCTTCCAATGCATAACGGGAGGCCTAAATAAGATGATGGGAAGAATCCTGCCTTACACCCAAACAAGCGAGCATAAGAATCCACTTCCTCACGAGATAGATCTATTCCTAGCAGCTTGGATTTATGGAGATTTGCCGAGAGACCTGAAATTGTTTCAAAGCAGAATATTGCCTTTCTAAGATTATTAACTTGGATAACCTCTACTTCACAAAATTGTATAGTATCATCCACAAACTGAAGATGTGATACCCGAAAGACCCCTCCCTCCACCTTGAAGTTGCGAAATAAACTTTCTTGAACCCCCTTAGATAACATCCTGGCAAGTGCTTCAGCCACAACAATGAAAAGGAAGGGAGAGAGTGGATATCCTTTCCGCATGATCATAAGCTTTCTCCAGATCTAGCTTGCATACAACTCCCCTACTACCTTGTGCTGCGAATTGATAACTTCATTTGCGATGAGGGAGCTTTCCAAAATCTGCCTACCTTCAACAAAGACCCCCTGCTCTTTAGATAGTAGGCGACCCAACACGGACCTGAATCTAGTTGCCAAAATCTTTGCTAGTATCTTGTAAGGACAAGAAATAAGACTTATCGGCTGAAAGTCTGTATGCATTCTGCCCCCTCCTTAGGAAAAGTGCTATAAATGTCGCACCCATCTCCAAGGCAAGCTTTCCATTCATGCTGAACTCGCAACAAAATGCCACCAAATCTAACATTACAGTTTCCCAAAAAAATTGGAAGAATGCCAGTGGGAAACCATCCGGTCCCAGGGCCTTGTCCCTACCCAAACCTTTAATAGTAGATTTAATCTACTCATCTGAAATTACCTCTTCCAAAAATTCTGCCTCGCCAGTACACAAGGATGAGAACTCGAGCTGATCCCATATTAAAAGCCATTGATCAATGGTTAATATTTGTTGGGTTGGTGTGACACATCTGTGGTAGTGCATGAAATGTGTGTTGGACATAATGAACGGTCTGGATCAATGAATTGGACTGATGAAGTATCTCAATGCAACTAGGTGTGTCGTACCACCACTAATATTGGTGTTACGATTCTATTGTATGGCCAAGTTCATGGGTGTTTCAGATCCACCCAATCCCCATTCTTTGGATTTGCCCTTTGATTTTATCCATGGGATAAAAATCAGACCGAAAGGAAACTTTAGTGGGCCACACTTTAGGGGATAGTGAGGAGGGAACACCTCAACAATAAAACCTCCTAAGAGGTTTGTGGGGCCCAACGTGTTGTGTATATATATCATCCAAGCCATTCATTAGATGCCGCACTAGGATGGACACCAAATATCTATCCATTCCAAAACTTAGGTGCGCTACACCATGTGAATTTCAAGGTTTAGGCATGATTTGACATTGTTTCTTAGGGTGTGGCACTCTTGAGTGATCAGCTTAATTTTTGGGGCTCTATAGTGAACATGATAGGCTTAACACGATGGACAAAGTAGGTTAGATGTACACACAATGATGGGGACATTAGAGGACCTGCTCAAGTGTACTAAAGACGGAGGCAACCACCAACATCAGCGTAACTTTATTTGTGGATAGGAGACGAGTTCTAGATGGGGCTCGCCGGGCCATTTTGAAGACCCCACATGTATCGGACATGCATCAGGAAGACTCCACTTTGGGATGATCCATGCGAGCTTCTTAAGAGACCATTTTAGTCATATAATTTTTATTTTGTGTCGATCCAACCATTGGATCTTGTCAATCAGGCCATCGTGCTGCCAGATCTTCTAGACTTGGGCCCCTTGGAATTTGATCTTGCTTCCTTTATGTTTTTTGTTATTTTTAGGATTTATTTGATTGTTGAGATTGATAATAAGTGTTTTAGTTTTATCATTTTGGATGATGGGCCGTTTTACTTAAGTGAGTGGCATAGTTGTAATTATTCCGAATTTTTAATTAGAAAAGCAAAGGAGGATGAACTTCCAACCCCAGTGGTGTTATTGAGAAAAATAAAAATAAAAATAGAGAAGTTCTCTTGTGTGAAGAAATTTTCCTCTTTGTATTTTAGAGTTTGTGAGAAATCCTCCCTTCCAACTGAATTGTGGAAGGGTAGAAGCTTGTTGGTGGTGGATTCCCCAAGGTACATCATTCCCCTTTCTCTTATTCAAAAGGTATTCTCCTTCTTCTCTTGTCTTCCTTTTCCCCCTTCCATTACAACCTTTTAAACCCATCAAAACCTTACTCAATCCTCCATATCTTTCTTCTCCTTTACCTACACACTTGTGGACTCGCACGTGCACATGCACGCATGTGTGTCCATACGGGCAGCCATGTTTGGGCTCCCGTTTGGGGTTTTCCCTCTTTGATTTTCTTCCAAAACTCTCTAATCCCTAGATCCTTTGAATCCCTAAAAACGCCATTCCTAAATCTCCATCCATGAATATAAAACCCTAAAGAAAATTTGAATTTTTTGTGAAACTTTCCCTATACCAGAATTTTGCTTGCATCTTTGTCTATCCATGTGGTTGTTGCACTATTCATGCTAGATTGGAAGTCCCTACTTCCAAGTGGGCCACCCTTGAATTATTTATATTTTCGTGCTCCGCGTATGTAATAACTTAAGATCTTCATGTTATAAATCTGAATTTTCGAATCTATTATGTGGATATGCTTGATTTTACATGTTGATTGCTGAAATTAATGTGTAATTGATCTCTCATCTTGCATTCTAGGATAGTTTCCATCATCTTACATCACACAAAGTGAGCACCGCAATAGTGTGTCACTATTGTAAGTTGTGGTGGTATGATGCGATGTGAGCAATTCAGAGTATCGGTATCGTTACATGTATTGATGAATGGGAATTTTGAAACATCACATGTAAGGACTAAAAAGGAAAATAAAATATGAAACAATATAATCCATTATCTCCATAGGAAGTGGGTACACATGAGATCATCAACTTCCATCATGGTCCATCAACAAATTAGAATTTTCACAAATGGCTTGATTGGTTCCCCAAAAGTGACCCAAAAAAAAAAAAAAAATACAAAGAGAGAAAATAAAAGAAGAAAGATGGAGGGCTAGAATAAAAAATTGAGGAAGAGAATGGGAGGAATATGGTGAAGGATCCATGTTGTGGTTTTCTTCTCCTTGTGAATTTGATGGATTGGTTGTCGCTTCTAGTTAGGCTTCGTGGATTAAAGCTCCTTGAAGGTTCTTCAAGATCTTGCAATGGGGAGTGTCTGCCCTTGCTTGCTTCTTCTAGGAGAGATAATGAAGGGAGAAGAATGAGAGAACTGTTCTCCAACCCAAAGGTTTCTGTAGCTTTGGCTCACCACTCCAAGGAGTAGAGCTGTACTTTTGGCCTTGGAAGAGAAAAGCTTCCCAAGCTATTAGTCCTCTCACTCTCCTTCTCCATTAGGATGCATAATTCTTGTGAGTCTGGAATTTGGATCTTAGAGGGAGTTATAGGACTTAGAATTTTTTGAGAGGCAAGACCTCTATCTTTTTGCAAGAGGCCTTTATTTATAGAGGAGATGGGTGGTGGAGTTGTAATTTGAGGGGACATTGAGGGTGTTCAAAAGGGTGGTGAATTATAGGATGAATGATAAGTGACACATTTTGGGTTATTGATTGGGTGGTTGGAGGGTAATCTGTAGAGAATTGAGGGGTAATTGGGTTTAGGGAAGATTCTAGGAAGGTGTCTAGAGGCTTTGGTATTGAGTGGCTAGAATTGAAATGCTTGGAACTCAAGTATCTCATGGCTTGAAGAGGGGAGGGGGAGTTTTGGGAATTCACTAAGTTAAGGAGTAGTTTTGTAAAAATATGGTAGCTTAGCATCGAACTAAGGTTTCTAGGGATATTTTGGTAAAAATTGGGTTAAAGGATCAAAGGAGTTTGGATATTGGGTTTGGATTTCTGTGCAAGGACAGGCAAGGACATGGATGTCATTTTTGGAATTGTTTCTTGCACGCAGTCAGCATGCTTACCTCAAGTTTTTTTTTTATCGCAACATGGTGCTCGAGTGTCACATTTGGGTGATCTATAGCTTGTTGGAAAGAGAACTTGATGGGCTAACTAATGGTTCTGGTTTGGGGGAAAATTTTGTAGAAGTTAAGGGAAAGTGGAGTCCAAAAGTTAGGTCAAATTCTGGTTCTGAAACTGTTAAACGGTCTCACGCACTCTTTGGGATTTCGATCATAATTTCACGCCCCCATATTTGATTGAGCTAAAACTAGGTTCATTGGAAAAGTAATTTGATGGGCTACAAGATGGAAATTGGACAATGGAAAACCAAGAAATTGGGGCCTGAAAGTGGATAGTAGCTCAAATGCGGATAAACCTGAAAAGCATAAAGTTTTTCTGCGACCAAGGAAATCAGTCAAAAAAGGGTGTGGGCCCCAAACCCAGGCTAAGCTGGGTCTCACACCTCTTGAATCCTTCTGGGTCCTTTTGCTTAGGTTTGAGAAGGTTTCGATGAGGTTTTGGGTTGAATCAGGGCTTAGGTAATGCGGCTTGGGCTTCAGCTTAGAGGTGAATACTCAAGGAAATTCTGCAGATTCTTCATTTTAAGGCAATGCAAAATCCTCTATTAGTCAAAACACTTGTTGAGTGGGGTGTCTACACATGTTTTCTGCAAATTTATTTTTACTTGATACTCATCTGTGGTTGTCAGGTCAAATAAACTGATAGCATCTTTGATTGTCATGGGCCTGTTCCTGTGTATACAGGTTTGACTTCGGAAGTTTCTATCCATCTGGGGATGATGGCTCTCATACTATGGTTGGAGAAGGATTAGGTGCAGGTTATAATATAAATGTTCCTTGGGAGCATGGACAATGTGGTGATGCAGACTACCTTGCAGTCTGGGACCACGTACTGATCCCTGTAGCCAAGGCTTACAATCCAGACATGATTCTAATTTCTGGCGGATTTGATGCAGGTTTGTTTTTCATTGGAATGTGAGTGACTAATTATACTTGTGAAATATTTTCATTCTGTAAGGGTGTCACTTTGGATGGAATTGGGGAGTGCAAAAATTTCAATGTTTTACAGGGCCCAAAACACCAATGCACCACCAGATTGGCTGCTGCTTGTCATTTTGTGGGGTTGTGCCCTGCAAAACGCTATATGGACATTTGTTCATTCTGCAAATTCTTCCTAAACTTGCCCCAAGATTTTATTTCTATATATTTAATAGTATTAGTTGAAAGGGTTGACAAAATACTGGAAAATTTATATTTGATCCTGTTCACTGTCGAATTGTTATGTTTCACATTCTTCTCAAGAGTTGGACAAGGAAGAGTAGACATTATTTGAAATATGCGTAATATGACTGAAACAGGATTCAATGCTGACTCCAAATAGCTGAGATAAGGCTATGATGATGATGCATACTGGTACTGAAAATGGACGATAGCTTTCTTTCACTGGCTAGGCTATCTGCAGAATGGTACTGGATAATATATAACTGTAGTTTTTTTTTCTTTGAAGTCTATAAATGGATCTGAAAGTCTTGTAAATTGAAGGGAACATATGCCGCGAGCTACTATCCTGTTATTTTAGATCGGATCTGCTGAGTACTAGTTCTTTAATGTGTTAGTTTTGACTTGCAGTTATTTGCTGTCATGGCTTCACTTTAATGAATTTTAGTCTTCCAAAATCCTTTTAGCCTATAGATTTATTATCTTTATTTATTAAGTGTAGGGTTCAAGGTAGAGTCTCTTCTACTCTCTTCTAAAGTTGTCTTGATTTTGGAATTTATGCATCAGCCCTCGATTAATCAGATTAATTTTCTTGCTCAACCAATGTAGAAATGAAAACGGCTGGAGTATCCTTTGAGAAACAAAAGAATCACATGAGCAAAATAATGACTACCTAGTTGGCACTTGGCCCATACGCAGTTAATATAAGTACCACCTACTCAGACTGTCTCTATTGGTTAAGAAGTGAAAAAGAAGTCCTCTGTCATGCAGCTGGGACCTTATTAGCAATCTGAAAACCCTTACAAGTGCAAGATTTTGAATGGTTAGTGTAGTGAGCTTCTTCCAAATAAAATGAAATCAGTTTAAACCGATGGTGAAAATTTCCCACTGCATGCATAAAGTATTGTTTGTCCATTCAGCACTATGCATGGTTAATCTAATTAGCATTTTGTTTCCAGGATAGAAGACAGGAACCCAGGTTGATGCCATTAGAGGAAAGCCTGACACCAACTGAACTGGCATAATGGATTCTATTATGAGGGATGTGGCGGGATACAATCAGTTGCGCTTATTCCAAGTGATTGGCCTATGAACCCATGTTGATGCTGTAATCCTGTAAAAAGAGCTCATCGTCAAGAGATTTGGCATAGTTCGTGTCTGGCGATGAAGATGTACCCAGATCAACAAAATGCACTTTTTACTTTCTTTCCAGAAGGTAATGCATAGTTTGATATACTTGAGTAAGCTGGGATTGTTGAGGATCAGTTGCAAAAAGGCTATGGACATGCAGAATGAGGACAATATCTAATCAACAAGTGGTGTGTTGTGGATTTTGGTTGATGATTTCCCTTATTATGTGTCCACAAATGGGAACACCTGAAACTACTACTTCAAGTTGCATTGGTTCTTCGGATTTAAGTGGTCAATGCAATCAGTGTCTTTCTATGTGGTAGCATGCCAAAGGAACGAGATTACATGCAATGAAGTTGATTAAGAGCATATAGTTGTAGAGAACGAACTGTCCCCACTCTCAATTTCCATAATAAGATTAAAGGTCAAGAGAGGACTTTCAGTAGGTTGGCCTGTGTGGTGCTAGTATTCTTTTGAAATAGCTGGCATGATTAATTTTAACAAGTGGCTATTGGTTGTTGATATTGATGTACAAGTTCGTAGTCCCTTTTACACATGATTGAAGGAAACCTATCATGTGAAGTTGTTGACGAACTGCTAATGGAAATGAGGCATTAACCATTATACTTGGGCACTTGAAATGTGACTGAGGCAAAGAGTTCAATGCAATTTCAGCAGCTGTGAGGAAGTTATTGGCCTCAGGTTGATAAGAACGAAATCTGGAAGTGTGAGAACTGGTCCCAAGTTTAGGCTTAGAGAGGGGTGAGTGTCTCTCTCTCTCTCTCTCTCTCTCTCTCTCTCTCTCTCTCTCTCTCTCTATATATATATATATATATATATATATATATATAGTTAAAATTGAAGTTTAGCAAAACTAGGGAATATATAAAAGGAGGCATCATAGACTGTCTAGAAACCATCATATCTATAGTTGATTCAGGGTTTCAGTCAGTTTGTACAAGCAGGGCCATGGTTTGGCAATTCAAACCATTGATATGGTAGTCCCCTTGATGCGTCCAAAGGCCATGCATGATTGATCAAATGATCCATCTAGGACACACAAGCTAGTTGATCTAAGATTAGGGTTTCCTTTGTCTTAAGCCTATGAAAACAATGCTTGGATGTGTGAAGCATGAATCTGCTTTGGAGAATAAAATTGTTTATACTATTTTATTTTTGAGTTTGCTTGGAAGAAGAGGAGGGGGACGTTTGATCTCTAACCTTGACCTGAGGGTTGTGGGCTCTTCCCACAATCGTTGTTTCTTGTTCTTGATCCCTTCCATCCCTTCGGGGTTGCATCACCCTCGATATGACCCTTCAAATTCTTGTCACCAAATATATTGCTATGAAGAAAGTACAACATGGATCACAGTTGATTCAACAGTTAGAACTTAACAATCTGGGAGACTTTTGGTGCATGGGACTTCTGTGTTGGGGCCCATCCTCAACAGTTAGGGACCACTGAATCATGCGTCCCACTTGTACAGATTGACAACTAGAGTAGATATTCTTGGTTGAACATTGCATAATGCCTCATAGATAAGTAAACAGGAAAAGACAATTAGGGAACGTATCGGAGAGTGGAAATAAATGAATATAAAGGAGAAGACAATAAGTGGCAAATACACATTGCTTTTCAGTAATATAGCGTAAGTTGCAAATTCATAATGAAGGTGCAAGCAGTGTTTTATTTATTGTCAATGTTGTTTTTATCACAACCTTGGGATATGGAAATCGATATTGTTGATAACATCGCAGATACTGGGAAATGTATTGCCTTTTAAGGGAAATATTAGGAAAATGGTGGAATTTTTTAGTGAAACTTAAGGAGATGTTAGAAGCCACAATATTACACTTGGGACTAAAAAAATTACAAACAAAGAACTATACATAATAGGTTTCCGTGTAGCCCGTGATAGAGTGGAATGGCAGAACAAGATTCTTGTAGCTGACCCCAGTTAGTCAAGGTAATGGCTTAGATGATGATGATGATCAAAAGAAAAAAATGGGGCCGTAATGGCCGTTATGGCCTATATCGTAATGGTAATGGCAGTGGCCATTATGGCCACTGTTATTGTTATTGAATACCTTGGTGTAGACTAAAAAAGGCTTTATAGGGTCTAAGGCATTCTCCCCATGCATGGTCTAAACGCTTCAGTTGTGTTATGCGGAAGTTTCACTACACTTAAAGCTTTGTTGATCATATTATGGTTTTTAAGCGTCAAGATTTAGGCACCTCCATTGCCATTTTGTACGTTGATGATCACACTTGTAGCTTTTCTGTTTATACTTCTTGGGGATATAATGACTCGATCCAGATATGGGTATTGTCATCTCTCAGTGAGAGCATGTCCTTGATCTTTTACGTGATGTTGGTCAGTTGGGAGCTCGGTCGAGTGATACTCCGATCAAACGGAATCATCGTCTTCAGCATTATAGTGGATATTTGTTACCTGATTTGGGAATGTATCAGCGTCTAGTGGGAAAACTTATCTATTGGATCATTACTATACTTGATATTGCTTATTCAGATAGTATTGTTGGTCAGGTTATGCATGCTCCTTGCTCAGGTCATCTTATGACTGTCTGTTGTATCTTATGACTCTCTCTCTCTCTCTCTCTCTCTCTCACACCCCCCCCCCACCACCCCCCCCCCCTCTCTCTCTCCACCTCTCCAACTTTTGATTTGGATCCATAGGAGTGTCAATTGTTTTGGCACCCATAAAACCAGTCTTATTGACTCAGCCTGTAAATCCATCGCTTGTCCATTTTTGACAATTTAATTCCCACTTTGGATCCAGCTATTTTTATACCCAAGAGGTATTGAAGGTAACCCAAGTCTTTTCTACAGAAGTGCTGCTATAAGAAGGCCTTCAAATTTTCAATGGTGACATTGTCATTGCCTGTGACAACTGACAACTAACAACATTATCGTCGACATACACAATTAGCATAATCGTGCGTCCTGCCTCATAAAAATAGAGCGGTCAATCTCACTTTCTTTCATCCCATATGCACACACCATTGTCAAATTTGTCAAACCATGCTCTTGGAGACTGTTTTAGGCCATATATTGAGTTCTAAAGGTGGCATACTTGTCTGGTTTCCCATGAGCAACAAAAACTGGAGGTTACTTCATATTTCTTCAATGAGATCCCCGTGAAGGAACGCATTCTTCACATCCAACTGATATAAGGGCTAATTCATATTTGTGGCAACAAAGGACTATAACCTGCCTAAAACGAACCTTCGTCAAAGGAGAAAAAAAGTCTCATAATGGTCAACTCCAAGGGTTTGAGTGGACAACCAAGCTTTAAGACATTCCATTGAGCCTTCAGGATTGTACTCGAGAGCACACCCATCTACTCTCAATCACACGTTTCCTAACAGGTAACTCAGTTAAAAGTTCAAGTTTAATTTTGGTGAATGGCAGCCATTTCTTTGTCCATGGTCCATTTCTGTCCATCATGACGTAGGCCTACTAGAAATTACAAGGAATGGATTATGGAAGACATGGATAAAAATGTATGGAAGGAAGGAGATAACCTAATAAGAAAGACAATGAAAAATAGGAGATTAAGTATTGGAGTTGAAGGAAGAGACTTGATCGAACTTTGATCTTCAGATAGAAGAGGAGGATTATTGGATGCCACAGTTGGAGGAGCTCCAGCATCTTACTTGGATCTCTGGAATAAACTTTTAATGGAGATGGTTTTTGTATAGCCATGTCTCTCGATTCGGTTTTGGTTTTTGGCGCTGCTAGAAGGTATTGGGTATCTTGCCAAACTGTAAAGACTTAACACATCAGAAAAGAAATGAGCACCATAAAAATGTGATAACAATGGAGAACTGCATTTATGTGAGGAAGGGTTACAACGATTGTATCCTTGTTGGGTATGATAGTACCCAAGAAAGACACACTTAATAGCTTTTGGTTCAAACTTATCAACTGAATAAGCAAAATATATGCAACCAAACACTCTAGGAGGAATAGTAAACAGAGGAATACCAAGACAAGACAGAAAATGGTGATTCACCATCTAAAATAGAAGAGGGCCTATTAACATTGAATAACAAAACACGAGCAACTCCAATGAAATGTTGATTTTTATGATCAGCTACACCATTTTGTTGTATGTATGTGCAAAAGTTTGATGAATAATGTTGTTAGCAGAAAGATAAGAGTCAAGTTTTTGTGACATAAGTTCCCTAGCAATTGTCCGAGCATAAGACACAAACCTTAATATGAAATTGATGTTTTATTTCCATATGAAACACTAAATCAAGGAAAAACTTTAGAATGATCTTTCATCAGATATAGCCATGTCATATGCGACTAGTCATCAACAAATATGATAAATACTAAAAGTTAGGTAATCTGGGAACTTGTACAGAAATCACACATCTGAATGAACTAAAGAAAATGAATTAACGTTAGGTTTATCTAAGCATAAATGTGACTCTATGATGTTTGCCCAAGTCACAAGCTTCATAGTCTAACTTGGACACTGAAGACAGTGATGGAGAAAGAACTAAGAAGACTCTTTGCACTACTCACTGGTGGGTGACTGAGCCTCTAATGCCATTGATGAGGGAAAATGTTTGTATGCAACATAGCTCTAGCTACACCATTGTCACTATAGTAGAGACCAGCAACTTCATGTCTTCCACTTAGCATCCTCCCATCTTTAGATCCTAAAATTTACAAAGGGAAGGGTAAATATGACGGAACAATTCGAGGATCGAGTTAGTTTACTAACAAATATTAGACTCAAAGGGAATTCAGGAATGTTCAAAATAGACGACAATGAGATGGAAGTAGGATGAGTAGTAACCGGCATAGAGACATATTTATCTAATTGAGATAAGTATACTAACTCACTAGCAATATGGTCTGATGCTCCTGAATCAATAACCCACGGAATAAGTTTGGAGGAAGCAAGACATGCCATACCTAAGAAAGAGTGGCAGTAGGAGAGGATACTAGTGCCGAACGATCCTTAAGAACTTGACATACTTCTCCCTAGACAAAGTAATTGTATCACCAATTGTATTTGATTCGGAATGAGAAGAGATGGGTCTAGCTACTATTGCATGACTCTCAGAATTGTCTTGAGAGATGCGGGCTTGATTAGTCCAAGCTGATTTGCTTATAACATCATAACGTATATCAACCGTGTAACCAAGGTGCCTGCCCACAATGAGCACAATGTTGATTTCCACAACTAGAGCTGTACACGAGCAATAAAAGCTCGGTAACTCGCTCGACTCGGCTCAGCTCGAAAAAGCTCGACTCGACTCAGAACTCGCTCGACTCGAGTCGAGTTCGAGCTGATTTTTGGAGCTCGAAATGGGTTCGAGCCGAGTTCAAGCTTGACCCAGCTTGACTCGACTCGACTCGAATTATACTTGGACTCGACTCGTGTATAGGGTATTATATATCCATCTCTCTCTCTCTCTCTCTCTCTCTCTCTCAGTTCTCAAACCAGCAGTATCACACACCATTCCACTTTTCCCAAAATACCCCTATCCTTTATCTAAAATGTCTTCCTTCTCCCTCGTCCACCTTCCGCTCTCCCTCCCATCAACGTCTAACAGAAGGAAGAAATCCCATGCTCCGATCTCAATCCACCACCGTCCGATCATCTCCGCCTCAGTATCAGAAAAACCCTCCTCTTCTCCACCCACCACAACCCCCACAAATCTCCCCATCCACAAGATCCTGCTTGAACTCGGCTTAAAATCTACTCGAACTCGGCTCGAACTCGGACGAGTTGAGCACTTGCTACTGTTCTGAGCTCGAAGGCTGAGCTGAGCCGAGCACGAGCTGGGCAAAGCTCGGCTCGACTTGACCAGTGTACACCTCTATCCACAGCCTCTACCATGACCTCCACTAGAGCTCAACCACTACCTCCCCAAAAATCTTTCGCACCAATCGACCTATGTGATTGCATCTACCATGATCTCCATCCCCTCTATTAGAGGAAGAAATGAGTGTAGATTTATTGGAGATTGTTGAACTCATGGCCCCAAAACTAGATTGCACGTTGGATGCGTGAAAATGCCTCAGTAACATATGTGATCTTACTACCTCCAAGAATCTAAGCTTGAACTCTTGACATAGGCCAGAGATAAATTTAGCAACACGAAATTCCTCTTGCCACCATCTCATAACCTCAAAATCATCCGACAAAGGCCGATTTATATTCAATTCTTCCTACACTCCCCACATGGCAGAATAACATTCTCCTACAATCTCATCACCTTATTAAAGGGCATAGATCTTTAGATATAACTCATATGTATGGGTCAAGTTTTCTTACCTAAGTACATCTCCTTAGAACTTTTTGATACTCCTTTTCCAGTTTAAAGAACATGACATTGGCATTAATAGGCGGTCTCATATGATTTCATAACAAAGATCGTATTTAGGCATCCTTTGCCACCCAATCTTCATAAACAACAGCTTATTCATCAGGTTTAGGTGATTTCAAGTACTTCAAGTTTCGTCTTCTTGTAAGAAAAACTACTACTGATCAAGGTGTCCCGTATCGGTATCGGTTAGCGTAATGGTGACCTCCAAAACCGATACGGATACGGGGGCGTAACAGCGATATGGGGGCGTAACGGCCCGTAATGGCGCAAAAAATTTTTTTGCCAAAAAATATGGATTGAATTCGGAATATTCTAAGCATTCCAAATATGCATTCATTTATAAATTGGAACATGTTTATGGTGGTGTAACAGTCCACGCTTTGGTGAGAAGTTGCATCGGACTGTCTGATGAATTTATGAACCAGATAACCTGAATTTGACTACAAAATTTATATATTTAATTTTCTAACTATCTACTATCAATGATAGATATATTATAATGAATGTAATATGAAAATATCTTACATTAGGTGTTTGCAATTATTTTTGAGGAATTTCTCGAACATACCTGTGGTCCTGTGCAGTGTGGTGCACGTGACTGTGATAGTGTGATTCCTTTCTATGACCTAACATCCTCAAGTCAAGAATATTAAAAAATAATAATTAGTAGGGACTACTTGATTGGTTGTCAGGGGAGCTATTTTAAATACAAGTTCGGCAGTGTCAAGTGTGTGCATGACTGCATGGCTTCTTGCAATAATACTGCTGTGAGCTGTCTACTACAAATACTTACCTTGATACAAATATATACTCATAATCACAAGTCACCACCAAAATGAAAATCTGCTTTTTTGTGGTTGCTCGACCTCCACATCATCATCATCGTCACCATCAGGCTGAGGCTGTCCAATAGGTGTAGGTGCTGCATATGCATAATATCTAGTGCCAGAAGGAAATACTAGATCAACGAAACCAGAGGATGACTGATCCTGACTAGGTAACGACTCTGACCCCGAGTAAGGATATCCACCAGTGTCCGTCGAATAGCCATACTGGTGCCCATACTCAAGCTGTTGAGAATCTTGAGATTGAGAGTGTGTCTGCTGTGATGAGTAACTTGGATTTGGATCTGGATATCTATAATCATATGGATATTGATCAGGAGGGCTACTCCAACATGAATGTGATGGAACAGGCTCAGTATAACCATCATAATCATAATCCAATTGACCATAAGAATATCCATCATAATAACTAAGACCATGAGCCTGCTAATGTTCCGGACCTCCCGAACCCAGTGCACCACTAGATGTACCCTTCTCCTGCTGGATGTATCATGACTCGGTACACTCATAAGTCCGACCTCGTGTACCACCTTGTCGATGTTCATCGGCATCCTATCTCTAGACGGCTGTATAGGGTGCTGAGCAACACCAGAAGTTCCAGCACCACGGGCAGGGGGGTTATCGTCACCATCATCCAACACGGTCACGCTACAACTGCTCGTACTCTTCTGTTGATCTTGAGCTGTACCCGTACTTGGCATAAACACTGCCCCTCTTACCGGGTCCAACACATCTGCACGACTCTCTTGTTGCGCCTACGTATTTCTAGGTCATCAATTTCCAATTCTTCACTATCCTCTTCAATTTGCTTTTCCCTTGTTTCCAACCAAGGTAGAAGCGGGCCATCCTCATAATAAATATTGTCCAAGTTTATTGGACAGTAGTCTCCGTCATCGACAGCTGTAATGCTCCTATGATGTCGTTGCATTCTTAGTTTTATATTGTTGTGCATGAAGACAAGTCTATCTAATGTTTTAGTCTGCAATCTATTCCTATTCTTTGAATGAATAAGCGCAAAACAACTCCAATTCCTTTCGCAAGTAGATGAAGATGTTGTCTGGCTTAAAACTTTTACTGCAATTTTTTGGAGAGCCTTCGTACTCTCTCGGAAATTAATTCACCATTCGGCCGGTTGCAACTTAGATACTGCATGCTATGCAAGAGCATCTCCAAAGCTACCAAGGCGATTTTCAAATGTATCTCAATACCTTTATTTGCATATCTAAGTCAGGCTCTAATCTCTTTATCACATTTTTTAGCTCGACACGAACTTCATCATCCTCAACAAATGATTGGGCATATCCATACCTAGGATTTAGATAGTAACCTGTTGCATGAAGATCATGATGGAGTTGTCTTGTCCATCTCCTGTCGATCATCCTCCAATAAGACTCCCAGCTTCTACAATCACGTTGAATTGCCAACTTTGCCTTATCCATGGCATCGTATAGGAAGCCCATGGTAGGTGCTTCGTCGGTTTCAACAAGACGGAGTACCCTCATTAGTGGCTCCATCACCTTTAGGATCGACTTGACCTTCTTCCAATATTTGTTGTCTCGTATGGTGTTCGCAACTTCAACTGGTGTCCCTGATGTCTTCTTCCCATGTTTTGTGTTGAGTCATTCTCGGGAAGCGAACATCTCACTCAACTCTCCCCTATGCTAGAATAAACTCTCTAATGCTATAAAGTTTGTTGCGAATCTCGTCGCCGTAGGCCTCAACAACTCTCGCTCTTTCATGAACTTTTTCATTATTGCGACTACTTGATTATGGTTGTAAATAAACGTCGTCACTTCTCTTGCCCTTTCGACTATTTTCTTAACATTCTTCTTCTTCCCAATATCTTTCAATATAAGATCAATACAATGAGCAGCACATGGTGACCAAAAAAGATGTTTTCTCTTATCCATCAACATATGTCCTGCAAGCTTATATGTTGCTTCATTATCTGTCACAATCTGCACTATATTCTCCTCTCCAATCTCATCCACAACTTTATCCATTAGTCCATTAATATAAGTAGAATTTTTTGTTGCCTTTGAGGCATCAATTGACTTATGGTATATAGTTCCTAAGTAGCAGTATACTATGAAGTTGATCATGCTGCTTCTGGTTAGGCCAGTCCAACCATCACACATGATCGTGCATCCTCAGGCTTGCCATACAGGTTTAAAGGTATCTACGTATGCTTTCACATTCGCATGTTCTGCATCTGTTCATTTCCCCCTAATCTCCTTAGCCGTGGGAGCTTTTATTCCTTCACCTGCTTCTGCTGCTGCATCAATTACCACCTGCCAATATGGAGAATTGGCTGCGTTAGGAGGTATGTTGGCATGTATACATAACTTTGCTGCTGCTCTACCTAATTTCTCAACGGAGTTCTACTCCACATTTGTTTTATCTTTTTTTGTTTAGTTGATTCTTTCCTAAACAGGATTGGATCAATAGAGGGTCTCCTAGGCTCATTTACTTCTTCATCCAAACGTATAGGGGCATCACGTGAAGATGTCTGTCGTCGGCTCCCAAACACACGTCGTAACCCACCAACCCTACCCCCCCCTGTATCACGCACTGATCCATGCGTGCCAAACATGCGGTGACATTCTTCCTCTTCACGAGTTAGATGCAAGCTCTCTCTCCTAGCTATAGTTAGTTCTCAATCTGAATCTTCGTTAGAATCAATAATATCTTCATTACGAACGCCCATATATTTAAGGACCAAACACCTCCTGTCAAGCTGCATCCAAAATATCATCTTTCTTCTTTTGTATAGCAGCACGTTTACCCTTCGACTCATCCAGACTAGCTTGCATTAAAAGCATTATCTCTTTCGGTAATTCCACCAATCACTAGTCTATCACAATACTTGCACTTCATTTGGTGCCTAGTACCACCAACCCTCTCACAATGTTGTCATCCAATATCCTCACTTGTTGTTGGCCAGACCCAGACATTTCTTTAAGTTTAGGTAGATTCTAGATAATTAGATATGAGTATGAGTGTATGACCTATGTTAAAAAAGATGATTTCATGTTCTAATTAAACCCTAAGAAGCTCCAAGGCAAAACCTGTCCAATATAAGCAAATAAAAACATAAAGTCACTAATTCGAAAATAGAAAAAAATTATAAAATGACACCACAAATCTGTAAAATGCACATTAACATGTTCTACTATAATTAACACATCAAATTCTATGATTAAATCAGCAAACTATTCATTAAAAAATGATTTTTCGAATTAAAAAAAAAAAGGCCAAAATCAATGCGTAAATAGAAAAAAATATTAAAAAAATATAAAATGGCACCCCAAATCTGTAAAATGCACATTAACATGTTCTACTATGATTAACACATCACATGGCATGATTAAAACAGCAAAATAATCATTAAAAATTATTTTTCGAATTAAAAAAAAAGGGCCATAATTAACGCGTAAATAGAAAAAAAAAGAAAAAAAATTATAAAATGGCACCCCAAATCTGTAAAATGCACATTAACATGTTCTACTTTGATTAACACATCACATGGCATGATTAAAACAGCAAAACAATCATTAAAAAATTATTTTTCGAATTTTAAAAAAAGGGTCATAATTAATGAGTAAATAGAAAAAAATATAAAAAAATTATAAAATGGCACCCCAAATCTGTAAAATGCACATTAACATGTTCTAATATGATTAACACATTACATGGCATGATTAAAACAACAAAACAATCATTAAAAAATGATTTTTCGAATTAAAAAAAAAAAGGGCCATAATTAATGCGTAAATAGAAAAAATATAAAAAAATTATAAAATGGCACCCCAAATCTGTGAAATGGACATTAACATGTTCTACTATGATTAACACATCACATAACATGATTAAAACAGCAAAACAATCATTAAAAAATGATTTTTCAAATTTTTTAAAAAAAGGGCCATAATTAATGCGTAAATAGAAAAAAAATATAAAATAGCACCCCAAATCTGTAAAATGCACATTAACATGTTCTACTATGATTAACACATCACATGGCATGATTAAAACAACAAAACAATCATTAAAAAATGATTTTTTGAATTTTATAAAAAAGGGCCATAATTAATGCGTAAATAGAAAAAATATTAAAAAAATATAAAATGGCACCCCAAATCTGTAAAATGCACATTAACATGTTCTACTATGATTAACACATCACATGACATGATTAAAACAACAAAACAATCATTAAAAAAATATTTTTCGAATTTTTAAAAAAAGGGCCATAATTAATGTGTAAATAGAAAAAAGTATAAAAAAAAATATAAAATGGCACCCCAAATCTGTAAAATGCACATTAACATGTTCTACTATGATTAACACATCACATGACATGATTAAAATAGCAAAACATATTAAAAAAAGTATAAATACCTTTTTTGACGAATTTCTGAAAAATGACCTACCGAGCTTCGATTCAAGAAAATCCGTAATAAAATGTGTTTTTATTTCAAAAACCAAGCCAAGATTGGTCGAAAATATTAGTAGAATGATTGAGTGAGAGTTTGGAAGCAAATGGTTAAAAAAAAAAGAGTGAAAAACTACAATTATACCCCTACAATTTCGTCCCATAAACTAATGAATATAGCCATTATGCTAACTACAATCTATGTGGAACATAAGGAGACTTGTGGACCACTCATAACCATCTCATCATCGTCCACCAACAAGGTGGGCCACACATGATCATCACCTCCATCATGGTCCATCAACAAACCTTCTTTGAACTGGGATTTGAGATCACCTCATAAAATATTTTAACTATGATTGACTATATTGCTGGTAATTTGGGAATCAAGCAGGAATAGAATGCACACATTAAATCCGATCATTCAAGACCTTTTGTCTCAGAGTTGGAACCACATCCAGGTCTAACTCTAATCAATAGATTCCAATCATAATGACTTGGAACATGGAATCACTGATGCAGGACAATTAACCACTTGCTCTAAAAGCTCGAACTGTTAGAGTATGGCGAATTAATCCTTTTATCTCATAGCCCAGGCCCCACATCTCATGGGTTAGGACCTCGGTCGAACCCCCTTTGTGGGCCTCAAATCACATGGGCCGCCCACCCCGAGTGTCCCCGCATCCCACAGGCTACCTCACTTGAGTCCAGTGCGAAATGCGCATTAATCACCCCTGGTAAGGAGTCTCGAACACGAGATCTCCCTCGTGGGCCCCAAATCGCATGCGTCACCCACCCTGAGTGTGCCCCTGCATCCAACAGGTGACCCCACTTGAGCCCAGTGTGAAAATGCCCCTGCATTAATCACCCCCGGTGAGGAGTCTCGAACATGAGACCTCCCGCTCTGATACCAATTTGATGCAGGACAATTAACCAATTGCTCTAAAAGCTCAAACTGTTAGAGTTTGGCGAATTAATCCCTTTATCTCATAGCCTAGGCCCCACATCTCTTGGGTTAGGACCTCGGCCGAACCCCCTTCGTGGGCTCCAAATCACATGGGCCGCCCACCCCGAGTGTGTCCCCGCATCCCATGGGCTACCCCACTTGAGCCCGGTGTGAAATGCGCATTAATCACCCCTGGTAAGGAGTCTCGAACACGAGACCTCCCTCGTTGGCCCCAAATCGCATGGGTCACCCACCCCGAGTGTGCCCCTGCATCCAACAGGCGACCCCACTTGAGCCCAGTGTGAAAATGCCCCTGCATTAATCACCCCCGATGAGGAGTCTCGAACATGAGACCTCCCGCTCTGATATCAATTTGATGCAGGACAATTAACCACTTGCTCTAAAAGCTCAAATTGTTAGAGTATGGCAAATTAATCCCTTTATCTCATAGCCCAGGCCCCACATCTCATGGGTCCTGACCTCAGCCGAACCCCCTTCGTGGGCCCCAAATCACATGAGCCGCCCACCCCGAGTGTGTCCCCGCATCTCACGGGCTACCCCACTCGAGCCCGGTGTGAAATGGGCATTAATCACCCCTGGTAAGGAGTCTCAAATACGAGACCTCCCCTGTGGGCTCCAAATCGCATGGGTCACCCACCTCGAGTGTGCCCCTGCATCCAACAGACGACCCTACTCGAGCCCAATGTGAAAATGCCCCTGCATTAATCACTATGTAAGGGTGAGATTATGCATTATGGCTATGACTAGTGCCTACAGGCTACAATTGGCTTCATGGAATTATTTCAGTTTTGATGCATTGATACCTTGGGGAAGGTTGTATTAGTGTACTGGTCCTTGGGTAATGAATCTAATGACTAGGGTCCTACACTTTGCATATGGAATGCAATACTGTTTAGATGCATTATAGTTGGATACCTTCATGATTGCTGTAATAGTTCTTGTTAAACTAACATCATTAGAAATTTAGCTTAATTGTTGCCTTGTAACTTTTGATCTTGTCATCCTTAACAAATACTTTTAATTACTGATTATTGAAGTGCTAGAACATCCTTCTGAATGGCAACAATTATTGTCCCTTTGTTATTTGCTGAGCTGTTGGATTTTGATGAACATTTTAAGTCTTGTAATGATTCTATTTTAGTGCTTTTAACTCTGCTTATGCACTTGATTAAACAGCCATTGGTGATCCACTCGGGGGTTGTCGTGTTAGCCCATATGGATATTCAGTTATGATGAAAAAGGTCAGCATTCTGCTGAACATCTCAACCCCACCCCCCCCAAAGAAAAAAAAAAAAACTTTTCTTTTTCTTTTTGTTACTGCATGAGAGATTATGGAATTGTTTACATTGAACTTGTTCTTTTATATTTTCAGCTAATGGAGTTTGCCAGGGGAAGGATTGTGATGGCCTTGGAAGGAGGGTACAACCTCATGTCATTAGCAAATTCAGTTCTTGCATGCGTAGAAGTTTTACTAGATGGAAAACCTATTGTTGGATCTTCAGAGGCCTATCCATTTGAGTCCACATGGCGTGTAATACAAGCGGTAATGTGGTCCTTTTACTTTCCACCAGTTAAGTTCAGTTCATTATATCTGCCACCGTATCCATTATTTGTTTTTTTTTTTAAATGAGACATCTTGCTTTTCAGGTTCGTCAGGAACTAAGTTCCTTTTGGCCTGCTTTGAATGAAGAATTACCGGAAAAGATATTAACCAACTGTATCAAAACACGTCCACTCGAGGTGCTGTTTTTCCTTCTTTCCTTTTTGTTTTTTGAGTCATTTGTCCTTGTCTTTGACCAAATGTCTTACTATGAATGGGAGAAAAGTTATAGCAAAATGGAAAATGACGTGGTTATTTGTATTCTCATTTTATATATAAATGGTTCTATAGGGTGCAAAACTGGACCCCTTCGAAATAAGCTTTTTTCCACAGGCCTTTCTGTAGTCAGTGATTCCAATGGAACCAAACTCTAACCGGTACAAGGCGGGATGCAGTCATCTCTTGCCCCTCTCAGTTCCTTGACAAGGTATTATGGAATGGGCAAAAAAGTGCACTTCCTTGGGTCTTGGGATCTAGGCCGTGCCCTTGAAAGCACTCTTTCAGGGTGAATGAGATAAGGGTGATGCTGTCATCGTGTACTCTTTTGTTTAATTTGGTTCCTACAAAAGCTAACTCAGTAATGGATGAGTTGGCCAATGTTGCAAGGCAATCATTGTATGTGGACGACTCTGATACATTAGGGATACGTTGTCCTCTCTTCTCCTCATGAAGACGGTTCTAAAGGTCGAAGGGGTCAATTGAAGGACATAAGTTCAAAGGTCCAAATATGTAGTGAAAACTTAAAAAGGTTTTGATCGTCCAAATGTCAATAAAAGGCTGAAAAATCTTTCTTTTTCTTTTGGATGCCGAGGGTCCCCACATTTAGTGGGAAGGTGATACACAATAAATCGGTGGTCACTTGTGTTAATGATGAACTTCACGGCATGCTTATGGGGAAGCAAAATCAATAACATGATGAGATTAATCTTTCAAAGGTATGTGCAACTTGGAACAAGACAACATTTATTTCACTATCTTGTTTGTAAGTGTTAGCGCAATATTTGCGTGTGTTTTATTGATCGGGGGAATTCATAGGCATTCATGGATAGACATAAACAAGTGCACAAGAAAACGAAACAAAAGAGGACATTTTATTTCAGAGATTCTGAATTCTTTACATTCCAAGCTGTGGTCTGGCACAAACTGTTAATTACATCATATAGAACACCCTTGATTAAAAGGCGAATAGTTTATGAGTGAATTTCTAAAGAATGTTGTTGGAATCACGCCGAGCTCACCGTACAGACCTCCAGGCTCACTTTACAGGCAGTCAAGCTCACCGTCTAGACCATCAAGCTAACGGTCCATAATCGTCAAGCTGACCGCCCAGACTGCACCATCCCTGGTTGATCGGGTCATATTGACTTATTCTTATTTTATTAAGTTCTAGGCTAGATGACAATTGATTTCTGATCAAGCGGTGCAGCTTTGGGCTCTGCCTCTGGGACGGAGACCTCTAGAAGACTAGCTATGACTTTGAACTCAAAGAACTCAGTACATGGAGATTGATTTCTTAATAGGCAGACCACTGACCAACTTTGGATGGTGGAAAGCTTTAGCATGGACATCATCCTGGCGACAAGGCAGTTTATTAGATAGTTATTTTGCAAACACTAGGATACTCATATCATCATAATCCTTGAATTATTGTTGATATTTTGTATCGGTGCAATCCATTGCAAAGGTTGATAGAACCAGACTGGAGCCCCAAAAAACTCTGTGGTGTAGCCATGGCCACTGTGTCACACAACTCGGCCGCTGTGGCCATCACGACAAGCACAAGTGTGGTACGCTGCTGCAAGGGAGTCATGGCTGCCAAAGGTGAAGGGCGAGTCACCGCGGAAGGGGCAAGGCCTTTGCGCACGCACCTAGGCCGCAGGAATAGGCAGGCTGACATGGTCGGGGAACCTGTTGACGCAAGGAAGCCATGGCCGCTGCGCCATGGGCTACAACCATCGCAGGGTTACAATGGCCACCCCAAGATCCCACTGGCTGCAACACGTCCTACATAGACCCTTTCCTTTTCTTGTCTTAAGTCCCATTGCAGGGGATCCTATCCGGCAGGGAGTAGGTTTGACGCATGGGGTTCCTTGCTGGTGATAGGATTTGGGATTCAAATGATATCCTCTAGTTCTCTCCCTCTTGTCAAAAAATTGCAAACTCCTGTAGAACTGCTTGGGCTATTTGTAGGTGATGGGGTGGTGGACGAGGTGAATGATGATCTGCCACATGGCGTGTTGTGTAGTGTGATGCCCTTTGATCTAAGCACTAGCCACGCTTTTGCATGTTGATTGGTGCGGCGCTATGGCGGCGCACTGTGGGAGTCTTTCGCCCGTTTGGTGCATCGCCGACTTGGCCTATGAGTGGGTAGGCATGTCGTCTATCAGGATTGCTACAACTTGATTTGCCTGTGTGGCGCAGCGCCCAGATCTTCTGCACATTGCCCAGCATGGCACCCGCTCCTTTGCCCTTTTTGAGGCCTTAACAGTAAGGCATGAATGAGATTGGGCTGTCTCATTAATGCAGGGGCATTTTCACACTGGGCTCAAGTGGGGTGGCCTGTGGGATGCAGGGGCACAGTCGGGGTGGGCGGCCCGTGTGAGGTAGTTGGCTTGTGTGAAGCGGAGCCCACGAGGTGGGTTTGGCCGAGGTTCTAACCCATGTGATGTGAGGCGTAGGCTATGAGATAAAGGGATTAATTCGCCATGTTCTATCAGTTCAAGCTTTTAAAGTACATGGTTAGTTGTCCTACATCAAAGTGGTATCAAAGCAAGATGTTTCGTGTTCAAGACTCCTCACCGGGGGTGGTTAATGCAAGGGCATTTTCACACCGGGCTCAAGTGGGGTGGCCTGTGGGATGTAGGCACACACTCGGGGTGGGTGGCCCGTGTAAGGTGGGTGGCTTGTGTGAAGCAAAACCTATGTGAAGTAGGGCCCACAAGGGGGGGTTCGGCTGATGTCCTAACACATGGGATGTGGGGCTTGGGCTATGAGATAAAGGGATTAATTCGCCATGCTCTATCAGTTCAAGCTTTTAGAGCAAATAGTTCTACATCACTCATGCAACATGATTGGGTATGCGTTATCATTGTGCATGATGTGGCACATGTGGATGTAGTACTAGTTGCAATCAACTAGAATGGCTCATGTTCAATTTCTATTTGGAGAGCCTTGATGATGCTAATTACGACCTAGAGCTAGGGACAGGGTATTCAAAATTGGTTACATATCGGCCATAACTGTAACGGTTGATATCGTTACACGAATACGGCCCTAAAATGGGGCATCTCCATTTTTTGGGTTTGTAACGGCCGCTACGGTACTGTAACAACTGTTACGGGCCATAACCCTTAAGAAAAAAAAACATACCTTTTTTTCTTTCTTTTCTTTTTCTTCTTGGGCTGCTACGGTTGCAACACTGTTGCGGCTGTGGCGGCAACAGTTGTTGCTGCCCTTCTTCTTTTTCTTTCTTCCCGTTCCTCTCTCTCTTTTCCTTTTGGTTTCCCACTCTCTTCTTTTCATTTTCGGTCTTGGAAAAATGAATGGACTCTAGCCACGCACTTCAATTTTTTAATGCTCTACGGTGCACGTAGCACGGTGCTCGCAGCACAGTTTTGTTATGTGGGGCCCACCTTGATATCTCAATTGGACCACATAGTTGGGATTGAATGCCCACTGTTAAAATCTTCATAGGGCCCACTATAATGTTTATTTTCCATCGAAGCTGTTGATGAGGTCACATAGACCTTAACCTTGATGAAGAGAGAACACAAATAATAGCCTACTCCGCCCCCCCACCCCCGAAAGAAAAAAAAAACAAAAATGTCTTAAGAAAATTTTAATGGTGGGAATTAAATCCTTATTTTGTGGTCCACCTATGATTTGGATCAACCTCATTTTTTGGACCATGCCCTAAAATAAGTTGGCAAAAAGGATGGAGCACATGGATATACAACAAATGCATTAAGATGGGCCCCACTTTTAAAGGGATACTCACTAGTGGTCTACCGAAGATTTAGATCTACCAGAATTTTTGGACCATGCCTTAAAATAAGTTGGCAAAATAGACTGATGGCATGGATATACAAATACATCGAGGTGGCCCGCCTGGCCCACTAATGGTCCACCTGAGATCTGGATTCACCTTTTTTTTTTTGCCAATGCCTTTAAATGGGTTGCTAAAATGGATGGTTGACATGGATATATAATACATAATCGAGTGGACCCCAGTACATGGCCCTAAAAATTTATACATGAGGTATATATCAACTCAAAATTAACCAATTAAATTTTGGGACCATTGTTGCTAAGTCACAATACCAAAATTAAATAACTCCTACAATTTTCACCATTAGTTTGCATACACTTGTTTTTTGAAATAGGACCATTTGATATTTTTCATTTTTCAGTCCAATAAATGTCCACCAATCCATCAGTGGGATAAGTGTCGATAGATTGCATTAATTTGATGCTAGTTTGGGGCATCAAATGGTCCTCAAATCAGCCCCGAATCGACAACACTATTTACCTCAATTTAATTTTAATTTTTTAAAGATCTATGGGGGAAAATGATATCAAATTGTTGGGTATATGAATTACATAATAGGATACAAAAGTCCCTAAACTTTATATATTGAAATGAAATGTATGTGAGTCATGAAGTATGCAATGCACTAGCACTATAAATAAAAGGAAAACTTGAAAATATAAGATGCTTTGGTATAACATTCATTATAGTAAATTTATATAGATATTATCTAGTTAGAAAACTAAATATAAAAGGTTTGCAGTTAATTCCAGGTTCTCAGGTTCATAAATCCATCAGACAGCCCGATATAGCATTCTCACCAAAGATTGGACCGTTACACCACCATAAACATGTTGAAAATTATAAATGAATGCATATTTGGAATATTTAAAATATTCCGGATTTGATGAATATTTTTCCAGATTTTTCTGACCAAAAAAAATAAAAAAATCAAACGTTACACACCCCGTATTGGCCAATACGGGGTGTATCCGTATCGCTAATGGTGGGGACCGTTATGCCCACCATGATAGTTATTTTATGGAGACATTATGCTACTTCCAATTTAGAGTTGTTAATTACATTTCTTCAAGGAAATACAAGAAAATACCTTTGATTCTACATCAAGTAACTCTGATTTTATGCAATTCAAAGTTGTTCTTTCCCTAGGAACTTTTGTATCATGACCATGCATCTTAAGAGAGATCCCATGAGGGGGGTTCAGCCGAGGTCCTAACCCATGGGATGTGGGGCCTAGGCTATGATATAAAGGGATTAATTCGTCATGCTCTATTAGTTCGAGGTTTTAGAGCAAGTGGTTAGTTGTCCTGCATCACTCATGCAACATATTGGGTATGCGTTATCATTGCGCATGATGTGGCACATGCCGACGTAGTAATAGTTGCCATCAGCTGGAAGGGCCCATGTCGAAGGTCTAGTTGGAGAGCCTTTATGATGCTAATTACGACCTAGAGCTAGGGATGATAGTTATTTCATGGAGACATTATGCTACTTCCAATGTAGAGCTGTTAATTACATTTCTTCAAGGAAAAACAAGAAAGTACCTTTGATTCTACATCAAGTAACTCTGATTTTATGCAATTCAAAGTTGTTCTTTCCCTAGGAACTTTTGTATCGTGACCATGAATCTTAAGAGAGATCCCATCACATGAATGATTTCTTGTTAACAGAGAATTTATCAAATGGAAGGTCTTCAGCATCATTATTTTCTTGTGGTGAAAAGATCACCACAGAAGACCATCATCATATGCTTGACCATTTGTTTCATTTTCTTTGAGAGAAAAGAAATGTTCCTGAAAAGGGTCTTCTCAATTCAAAGATTTCAATTTTGAGCAAAATCTTGTTTGAACTTTGAAGACACTTTGCATATTGTTTGAACTTTGAAGACACTTTGCATCCACTTCTGATGGTGTTTTGGATCCAGTGCAAAAGGTTTAAGTTTAACGCAAGTGGTTTTAGTGTGTTGGATGTTGTAGTGAAAGGATGGTTAATTTTGTGACATAGGTCATTCATTTCAAGTAGATTATAACCTATTGCATATGATTTCTCATCCACTAAATTGGTTGCAGTGGTCAGCAATAGTTGGTGACCTTTTTCTCACTCAAGACTTTTACTACAAGTACTTTATGGTCTGAGACATGATTTTGATTCTGTTGCATTCTTTGCAGCATATCAACAATACATAGTGAATCATCAGTTGAGGCGTTTACCATGAGCGATTTTGAGTTTGTTAGGGGTTTTCTTGGTTCCGTAACCTGTAATTTTGAGTTCACTGCATGCATTGCAGCAGATCAAGGGATCATCATCATCATCACCATCTAAGCCTCATCCCAAGCTCTTCAGCAAGGCTTGAGACAATTTAAGGTTGTTTGCAAGGCTTTTAGGGAATTGTTTTAGGCCAAGACTTCAACTAAGTTTTCTAAGGACTGCTTGTGGGAACATTAGGGGTTTGTTAGTGAACTAATTTCCAAGAAAAAATTGAGCTGATATGAGATTGGGTGAAGGGATGACGACTGAAGTTGAGACTTTGGGTGATGGTTAGGCTATCGTTAAAAGAATCGGTTGGGATCTAATTTTGGTTGGGGTTTTGGTATGTGGCTTATAGAATAGAGGTTGAGATGGGAACTGTTATTAAGTGGTGGGTTGGGATAGGCCTACAGTTAAGTTTAGGGGCTTTGTATTGGCTAGGGTTTTTAATTTTGGGCTGTTTTGGCCATGGGTGGGAAATTGTGAAGTAAAGGGCTGCTGTTAGAAATTGGGAAAAGGAACAAAGGGCAGGTTGGTTCTAGAAGTGGTTCTTTATGTGGGAAAAGAAGGTTAAGGACTTAGGGTTAAGGTTTAGAATAGGAATCAGGATTAGGGTTTGGATTTATGGTTTTTAGGGGTTGGGGTGGATTTTGGGAGGAAAGCTAAAAGAAAGAGAAAAAAGAAAACAGAATTCCCAAGAGGGAAGTTGCTCTGATACATAAATTGATGTCTCAAATTGATGAAAGTTGAATTCTAGTATGGGAATAGATGTATGTACCAAATTTCACGTCAATATTCACCTTGCAGGTGACAAGATAGATAAATAAACCAAAATAGTGAAACTGGAGTTGTTTTCCAGTAGCCTTGTGTTTTAGTCAGCTAGAGAACGGGAAGAAACCTTCCAAATAAGAAGAATAGAGATTGTGGAAGAATCCTCCAATGGCCTTCTAGTAGAAAAATGCAGTAGGAGAAGAATCAGTCTTCTCAATAAAGGAAATCAAAAAGAAACTTTAATTTGTCCCCATTCAAAAAATCATGTCTCAAGCCACACAGATATGGTGGTGTATGTATAGGCCTTTGCACACACCACTTAATTGATTTAAACTCCAACTCTTTGCTTGCTAAGCAAGTTTTATCCTAAAAAAGTTACACTAACCACTACAAAGAAAATAGAACATTATTCTTAATCCATGCATTTCTGTGGATGAACAGTGCACACGTGTAAACAGTGGACATGTGGTACAAACTTCTGATTGATACACGCATATGGGTCCATAATCCGTTTGGACCAGCTGAATAGATTTGATTGCCTTTGGGGCAACCAATCTGATTGTAGGTAGCAAATTGTTGTAACCGGAGGCCTAGATGCAGTGCCATCCCTTATTCTCTATGGGGGCCATTAGGTTAACTGTTTGGGTCACCGAACCAGCATGTATCAAACTACACATTTTCTAACGGAAAGGACCCTACAATTTCCTGTTTGTTAGTCCACAAGTATCATATGTAGGCCTATCCAAGTCATTGCTCGACCCAATAGCCCACAAATAGTCTAGAGCATCATCCTCAACATTCTTGTGGAGAACGTTCGTTTTAAATGAACTTAAAAGTCAAGAAGTTCTTGCCTTTTTCTGGGGCCTACAATGTAATTCTTTTGCCAAAATGCCCTTTTCCCCAGTTTTTTTTTTTTTTTTGGTAGGCTGGGGTCTCCTGAAAGGAAAAACCTAGTTGACCTTGAATATTAGCTTTTTGTCAGGACAATGCCTGCCTAAGATTTTAGGTCAATTACCTTGACTTTCTTTATTATGGAAGGAACCTATAAGAACCTGAGAAAAACCAAATTGCTGATACATCCAGCCAGTCACAGTAGGATGCTATCAGCTCTATGCAGGAGGGAATTTGATACAAACTCTCCAACAGCATACTTGTTTCAGATGCCATGTATTTCTGGAAAATGTGCTCACAGGGCTTCTAAGCAACCACACTCTTAAAGCCAAGACTTGCACTCTAAAATGAAAACATCAACAAACTCGATCAGAATAGGAAATCAGATGCAGGCCATCAGTCTGTATGAAGGTGGTGTTGGACTTGGATTGCAGTAAAGTTTCAGAGCTATGCATTATTTATCCACCCTACAAATAAAGATCATGCTACACAGCCTACCTCTCAAATTGCTTTCTGATTTATTGCTGTTGAAAATGCAGCCTAATCTGAGCTCGGCTTCTGACTCTGATGCCGAGAATGACAGACTGAGCAATGCTTTATCAGAATCTCCTGGAGGTTTATGTGGAACAAGCCCTGCTGAGGCTGTTGAGGATGTTATCCTGCCCCTTTCGAAGCTGAAAGTTGATGAAGATAGCCATGAGAAAGAGATTGATTCAAATCATTTCACACCTGATGAAGGAACTTCCTTGGTCTCATCTGAAGAATGTGACAATGAACCGGTCTTGTCCCCAGTTCAAAGTGTAGATGGTCCTATTCTCTGGAGATCAGTCTATTCCAAGATCAGCATTTGGTACGGCAGCTATGGTTCAAATATGTGGAAACCGAGGTTTCTCTGCTACATTGAAGGTGGACGGGTAAGATAATTTTCATAGAGTAATCTTGAGAAAGGAATGGTGATTGGGGGTTGCAGTTGTGGTACTGAGTTCATTGGATAACGTCCATTAGGGGTGCAACTGTGGCAGGTTGGGCTGGGATGAGGGTCAACCCGAGCACAACCTGACCTTCAGAGGATCCAATCCACAACCCAATTGGACACGAATTCCAACCCAAGGTTGCCAATTCTTCCATACTCAACCCAACCTGACCCAACCCGATCCAAATACATGTGATTATTCCTAACCCGACCCAAATTTACTCAATCCGAACCCAATCCAATTTCAAATAAGGTTGGAGTTTTCCAAACCAACCTGTGGATCCTGACAACCCAGCCCAAAATCAGGTTGGGTCACTCGGGTTCGGAACTGAAGTTGCAGCCCTAATCTCCATTACCCTCAACTTTTCAAAAAACCCTGATCTATCCTACTGATTATTTCGTGAACAGGAATCTCTGTTTTCAACGAAGAAGGAATTTGATAGTTTTTGTTAACGATATATCTTTAACATATTTAAGAATTAACAAATGTTCCTACATCCTCATAAATGTTCTACATTTGTTTATTTCTAGCAGCCATTATTGTAACATGTTCTAGAATTCTATACTAACATTATGGGCTTGTCAGCAGGTGGCAAATGGTTGAATATTCTGGTGCATTCAAGTCACACTATCTGTTAGCTAGATGGGTCCTAGATGGGTCCCAGAAGCTGTTGGCTTGAATATCTGGCAATTAGATTATATTCAGACCCAGATCAGGCCCTTCCAAGGGTGAAGGTCAAAGAACTGATAAATTCACCTGTCCGAATGTATGTGTTGGACTGTCTGACCATCCATATTGACCATGTTGAGAGTTCAGATCATCAATATGGACAGTTAGATGTTTAATCATGATGCTAGGCCTGATCCAGGCATGATATGCAATTGTATGGCTTGATTGTTGGTCAACCAGCAATGCAACCACTTGGTGGTCTCCCATTGGATGCTCACCCTGTCCTGTATCATAGTCAGCAACTGTTCCATGAATCATTTATGACTCGGTATTTGTACAGTCTATTTTATAGTGTGAATTTGTGTAAAATAGTGATTGAACATTCTTTTCTTACTAATACAAAATGTGTCTTTTTTGTGTTTCATTTATAAAACAATTATCTCTTGGACACTAGTTATTGATGTTTCTCAATGATTAACTACCGTCAGCTAAGGCTTTCTCATTATTATTATATTTTTTTATTTGTAAAAATCAATTACTTGCATGTCATTGATAAGCCGGATGTTTAGCAATAGAACCGATCCAATTTCTGCTGTGCCCAACCAAGTTAAACAATCTTATTTTCTCTTGGACCATGATTGCAGATTCCTCTTTCCATATTAGTTGCAGGAATGTGCCCCCTGCTGGTTGGTTTTTCTTTGTAATGCACTTGCATTTTAATGGCCTCACACCATTCTCTTTTTAATCAAGTATTTTTTCTACCGATAAAAAAATTTACTTGGATTTCATTGATCAGCAGCTTTTTACTTTCACATGAGATCTTAGTGAAGGAACTCCTCCTTGCTGACCTCAGCTGGAAAGTAGGAGTAACTTTTGAGTATTTTTAGAATTATGCTGCTGTGGAACTTGAAAGGTTGTGCATCATGGGAGGCTGTTTTTCGTCATCTCTTTTTGGTTATACCTTGCATGGTTTGTAAGACCAAATTGTTGAATAACCTTGTGAGAAGTATTTTCTCATCTAGGTGGAAGGTATGAAAAAGCCATATTCCGGATCAAAGGATAAAAGCTTGCCAAAGGAGATTATGTGGAAGATGGTGTCTTATCGTTTATTCTTTGCGCAATCCCATACCCATACATGGGGCGCCGGAGGAGTTGCTTTTCTTCATCCAGAAAGTAGCAGTGATGAAAAAGCTTACATTCGCATGTATAAAATAACGTATGTAATCCATGTAATCTGCTCCTAATTTTCTTTTCCGAGACAAAAACTGTTGTCTTTTTCTAGAAAACGCATGATAAAATCTCAACCTTTTACAATTGAAATTTTATACTTCATCCATACAAACTGCAATATTCCGCCACTCTAGTTTGTACTTACCTTATTTATTTCACAGGCTTGAGCAGTTCAATGATGTGCTACTTCAGGAGAATTCTCTAACCAGTGACGTAGCATCTCCTTTATTTGATTCATCTGCATTGGATTTTGTTACAAGAAACAAATCCACACATCTGGAGGCTCTTAAGGTATGGCAATTGTCTTTACGCACTTTCCGTGTGTGATGCTGCTGCTGACTGCACACAGTGTTTGCTCATATATTTGTCTGAAGATAACATAACTAGATCTCCCAGAACTTACGAGGCAACTATTGTTTGTCAGACTTAACAGTAAGACTGGACCTGCCTAGAGTCTAAGTGGTTGGCTCCTTTGGGTGCCTAGACCTGGCAACCCAGCAGTTTATTTTTTCTAGAACCTCCTAAAAGTTGGACAAGGGTTTTTAACACTTTTTTGTTCTTTTTCCTTTTTTCTTTTTTCTCTTCATTGGAGACTATTAGCAGGCACACTTGTCCTTGCCCCCAAAACACCTAGAAACACCTAGGTGCATGCCTGTAGTTTTCAGGCACAATTTTTTAGATATATGATAAATATTAATATTGACATTAATTATTAATATTTACATTTTTATAGATATATATTGATTTTTTAGTCAATCAAAGTCAACACTATTCAAATTTCAAAGGAAAATGAAAAGTAATATGGACCTAAGACAATTAAACAAAATAAACTTACACATTAAACCATCTATTTATTAAGCTAGTATTAGTAACCAACTAATCAATAATCATTAAACCATCCATGAAGCTAGTCAACTACTAAACTAATAAGTAATAACCATTAATCAAAAGTTAAAGTTGCTCAAAAGAAATGAGAGAAGATGTCCATGGTGATGATCTTAACTCACTACTAGAAGAAGACATCAGGAAAAGAAATGAGAGAAGACGTTGAAATTTGGGGAAAGAAAATCTTAAAGAAACGAAGAGAGTTGAAATGGAGTTTAAAAGACCCCCCTTATCTATTATTTAAACCCTTATATGTTGGTGGTAAGATACCCAAAAAACCACAAAATGCAGGTACCCATAGGGGTATCTCACGTTAAATGGTAACAGTGCTGCAGGCGTGCCTATGCACAACTTGGCACCAAGCATATGCCTGAGGTAAGCGCCTTGCCTCGTCCAGGAGAGGCAAACCAGGTCTAAAATGCCTAGGATGCACCTGGGTTGCCTTTGATACCCAGATACTTAAAAAAGAGGTAAAGTATCTGTATCATATCATGTCCAATACTCAATTTTATGGGTAAACCATGCAGATGTTGCATCCACTTCCTATTCATGCAATATCTGAGTATATCAGAGTTCTTATGTATTTCCTGTACTTAAATCTGCAGCACAGCATCATTGATAATTTTTGGGTTTTCTTTCATTCATGCTATCCTTTGTGCTGTAAAATTTTGTCACAAGGACATTCCATTTGTTTAAAAGGTGCAGTATCAGATGCACTTCTTGGGCACAGTTCCAGCCCAAACAATCTATTGCCTGTTTTCTTTTTCCTTATTTATTTATTTATTTATTTTCTTTATGTTAATCATGTTGGCTATTTTACTTCAATTTGTCTGAATAATTGTGTATTTTATATTTAGATGATCTTATATATTAATATTCTTTCGATATCGTCAGCATCTCCTGTTACCTGTCCAAAGGCACTGTCTGACATTGACTGACCTTCATCTTGAAGTTATACAGCTATGAACGCACACAGCATGACTCTTGTGGACTGATTCTTGTAATTCGCTAATGTTACATAATTTTGCTGCAGGGTGGATGGTATTCTAATGTTATTTATTTGGGGATGGAGCATGGCCTTCCCATACTGACTATGACGTATGCTCCTCACAGAAGTTCTATATTTTATGCGGTGTTGTTGTGTTTGATTTGATTCATCTGTTGCATTCTGTTGAGAATGCTTCCATGTATGCTCACTTCAAAACTTAATTGATATGGTAGTGCAAAATTTAGGAGCTTCTCCTTTTATGCGGTATTGTTTTGTTTGATTTGATTTGGTGTGTGGGGTCCACAATGGTGTTTTTATGACATCTCGCCCATCCAGCAAGGTTGTCCCACCATGAAAATGTGATGCCCCAAAAATCAGGTCGATCCAACCATTAGATGCGCCCTACATGAATGTGGATCTTTTGGGTGGTTGTTCATTGTTTTCGATGGTGTGCGCCACCTGATGGTTGGATCCACCGGACTTTTGGGCTGTCCCATTTTCATGGTGCGACAACCTTGTTGGGTGGGTAAGATGTCATACAAACACCATGGTGGGCCCCACATGTGAACTTGTTGGATATACAACTAATTGTCTCCACACGTGAACTAGTTGGATCCACCTGACTTTTCGGCCATCCCATGTTCATGGCGAGACAACCTTGTTGAATGGGCGAGATGTCATACAAACACCATAGTGGGCTCCACACATGAACTAGTTGGATATACAACTATCAACCTTGATGGATGGGTGAGTTGTCATACAAATAGCATGGTAGGCCCCACACACGAACTAGTTGGATTTACAACTAAATCTCCCTCCCTCCTTCCCTCCCTTTGAAAGAAACTGATTTCTTTTTTCTTTTTTCAAATTAGCAACATAATATTTTGGCACCCATTTATTTACCATTCAAATTCAAGCATCCTTCTTAACAATATGATCCTGTAAACTCGTAATATTTTTCATTTTTCCTAATACATGTTTTCGTGCAGGATGCATATATGTATTCCTTTTTATTGATTTCATCCAATAGTTATTTTCCAGTATTTATCTGATCCGTTCATCCATTCGCAGGTGTCCCCTATCATATATTGATAATTTTAAATCTGGTAAACTTCCAATGCAACCTCCGTCTGAGGACTATGCCAAAACATTGGTGAAAGGATTGGTAGAAGGGAAGCAGCTCTCCGAAGAGGAAGCAGTTAATTATATCCATGGTTCTGCTGTTAGACAGATATGACTACATCTAATGCCCATATTTTCAAACCCTTGGAAGCTCTATTTTGTATATTCAGTGAAAACAGATTCAGGTAAACTATGAACTGTATATTCTGATCAGTCATACACCACCACGAGCATACAACAAATGTGCTTGAAAAACAAAAACAAGTATATAACTTGATTGAGAAAAGCCAGCCATAGTGGAAGTATGTCCATGATTCTCCATTTAGCGGACCACCTCTTAGATGAGCTATGATTGTAACAATTAAAAAAAAATCACCGCTTGTTAGTTCATATCTGATCCATCACCAATTTTTGGGTGATGAGGAAAGCAATGTAATTGTTCAGAAAGGAATATGAATGGTTAGAAACATCAATCATTGGGAATTTTACCATTGGCCTCAATCAATTTTACCTTCAGGTAGGCAGGTTGCCAATGCCTGAGCGGACTCTCTCAGTAAAGAGGCTCATTGATTCTTTTCAGCTCTAAAACAGTGACTCAACTCGAAACTTGAGTGAATCAACTCAGCCAGATTTCGAGCAGTCTCCTGGCGAACTGGATGTGGTCGGGACTCGGCCAGACTTGTCGAGTTGGCTTGCTGACTCAGTTAATTCGATGCAACTCCGACTGACTCATTCACTGGGTGATTGTTTTTCATTATAAAATACAAAAATTGAATATGCGTATGATTTGAACCTGAACTTTTCTAGAGAGTCGAGCTACTTTTCCCACAAACCATGCACTTCATACTAATTATTTATGTCAATTTATATATTCTTAGCATGCCAAGTAGGTATCATTACTTACAAGAGACATGCTTCAGTGCTCTCAGAGCACTATAAGTTGCATTAGGACCATTAGATACTCCAATTGATTAATCTGGACGGTCCAAAATATACAAGTTGGTGCACTTGTGCAATTAGCTGTTATATACGATTACCTTGCGACTAGTTTCATTTTGGAAATGAGCTTTGTGCTGAAGGAAAGCCTGACACCATAACTTTATACCCCATTGCTGTTTTTATTTTTTAAATTTAAGGGAAAGGTGAGAGCACACCCCCTATAATTTTATTAATGCCATAATGCTAAAACACGGTGACTCGTTCAAATGCCGCCCTGCTCTGCTCGGCAAGATTTTGAGCAGAGTCACTGAGAAACTTGCTGGTGAGCTTGACTCGGTTAGAATTCAAACACACTCTTCAAGTTGGCTTTGCCAGCATGGTCAGCTCAACGCAACAACTCTGCATGAGTTGTGCAACTCACTGGGTGGGTGATTACTTTTTAACATAAAAATTAAGGGGCAAAGCCTATTGTGTTTACCAACACACCAATTGCTTCTTTTTGTAGTTACGTATCAATTTCATACTAATAATGTATCAAGCATCTATTTTACTCGAATAAAGTAGGGTCGTCTACCTGACCTGAATGGACATTTGAGTTGAGTCGAGTTTTCAGGTTTTTGATCCATGATTAATATGAACTTTATACTTCATTGTAAGTAGCGGTGTACATCGAGTAGAACCGAGTCGAGCTGGCCTCAGCTCGACTCAGCTTGGCCACTAACTGACCTCAGCTTGAACTCGGCTTGGTTCGATCCTCAAGCCTGACTGGCCAGCTCGGCTTAGTTCGGTCAGCAGCTTGGGCCGGTTCAAGCTGAGTTCACTATTGCAGCATTTTCACAGACACCTGGACTGCACCTTCAAAATCTCACTGTATTTGAGACAGCAGCAATGGTTTTACTAGTATTTTATTAAACACCTAAGCAACATAAAAATCAAGAAAAAAAAAAGGGTGTTGGTTTCATATACATACCTTCCTTGCCACCAGCTACACTTCTTTGAGTCATTTTATCAAACACTTGGTAAGCAACATCAATATCAAAGTAACCGAGTCACCGAACTAGTTCGATTCGAGCCGGGTTTGATCCAATTCGAGTCGGGCTGGGGCCAGCTTGAACTCATTTTCAAGCTCAAAAAATTGGCTTGACTTGGCTTGAACTCAGCTTTGAACCGAGTCGAATTGAGCTTTTTCGAGTCGAGTCGAGGGAGCTAACCGAGCTAGCTCGGTTCGTGTACACCTCTAATTGTAAGGATGGAAAAAGACTGGCACTCCTGCAGTAGAGCTAGCAATGGGCTGGGCCTGGACCTGTCAAAATTAGAAAGTTGACTAGGACCGACCCACTCGATTTCTTAAAAAGTCGAGCAGAAATCTGTTCCAGTTCCCACCGTTGGTACCCTTTGCCGTACTCCATGGATCCAATTAAAAAGTGCCTCTTCACCCTGCACAACCAGTTGTATGGTACATGGACTCTAGTATCATCAGCCGATCGAACGTCGGCCATAGGATAAACTAATTTTCCAGCCAGGTCAGGTTGGGCTGGGATTTGGCCTTGGCTCTTAAGGATGAGGACAGACCCAGGCTGCCCTGCTCTGCCCAAAACCAACCCTTTGCCAGCCTTGCATTCAGGGGTGAGGAATAAAAGGTAGATGAGTCTTAGGTCCTGGTTGTTTCTTAGATAGAAATGATTTCATCTGATTTTAATTAACAGTAATTACATATTCAAGATCATAGTCTATATAAATTATGTACTATTGATATTATTTTTTATCCTTATCAAAATCTCTAAAACCTAATCATCGTTAGCTAAAATGAGATGAACTCATTTTTTGAGTAGCAACCCAACAGAGCCTTTGTGAAAGATCTCAAGGACAGTATATTGAATTTATGATCCTTTAAGAAACCAAATTGCAGGCATGGAAGATGTGGTTATCAGATGAGGTGACAGAAATTGTGAATGGATTAATTTTTTGAAATGGTCTATTTATTTGTAAGAATTGCTAAATGGGATTTTTGGACATGGTTTTATTTTCCTTTTTTTTTTTCTTTTCAAATTTTATTTTTATTTTCAATGAAAAATAGTTCTATTAATTACTTGAGAGGGATAAAATATTGTTTCAATGATCTTATTGTCATACGTGGAGTGCCGGTCCACGTATGGTGGAAGAGAGGTGTCAAAACCAAGCTGTTAAAGTTGAAAATTATGACCTAGAACAAGGAATATGCAATTTGCAAGCGTACACACGTGCAATAAGCATCATGTACATGCCACACATGTGCCAACATGCCTCATAGGTGCAAGATGGAATGCATCCATTAGGTTGGTCAGACCTTCAACATGTTTTCCCAAAATTAAATATGGTCACCTCAGCACGTGGGCCCCAGTATTGGAAACAGGTGAATGAGCTAGAAAACTTCAGTCAAGTTTTACATGGCCGTACAGTGTTTTGCAAACTGTGGTCCCAACCAGCGGATCAACTTCGTTCTTGGGCTTGGGCATGAATATAGTGATGCCTTTTTTTAATGTATAGATCTTGGACCATGGTGTGATGCTTGCACAATGGGTGGTCTGTACATGAGCTTTATTGCATACACGTGTGCACTTGGCAAAGCTCCAAGGAAAATTTTGGTTTAGTGGAGAAATGACATACAAAACTTGGTATAAATTTAAGAGCCTAAGAAATAATAGAGGTGAAGTGTGTCCGATTTGGATTTTGGAGCACTAACTTGACTACGATTAGCGCTGGGCATCGGATTGGGTCCAACTCGATTCGGTCCGAAATTTATATAGGTTAACCCGAACTCGATCCAATCTTGGACTGAGTCCGGGACATCTTACTCGAACCAATCCGATGCACGGTTGGCCTGACCCGAACCAAGTCCGACTCGATCAGGAAAACCGAGTCGGATTGGGTTGAGTATGATTTGGATCGAATTTTTTAACGGTAAGAATCATTATCCTCGCTGCTATTTTCGATGTGGTCCATTTGAGCTTTAGATATGATTCAATTTTATTTTTTTTTCAAATGCTTTAAAATGATCACGAAAAATGGATAAACGGTATGGATATAACAAATACATCATTGTGGGGCTCATGTAATTTTGATCTCATTTGAGTCGTTCGTACAACTCGGAGTTCGAGTCGCATCTCTGCTCGCCTTTGCACGACATGTGTCTACACAGCTGGTAGTGTTGCATGCTGTGCACGAAAGTGCAGTGACATGAGTGCATTGTTGTATTGACATTAGCAAGTTTTGTGAGTCTAATCATGGGGTATGTGTTATATACAATCTGTCCATCCAATTGGCGAGCTCGTCTTAAGGCTTTAGACGAAAAATAAGACAGATCTAACTATCAAATGGACCACACGAATTATTTAACGGTGAAAATCATTATCTTTGCTGCTGTTTGTGGTGTGGTCCATATGATCTTTGGAAATTATTCATTTTTTGAATAATGCTCTATAATAATCTCTAAAAATATATGAACGGTGTAGATATAATAAATACATCACTATTGGGCGCATATAACTTTGATCTCCTTTGAACCGTTCGTACAAGTCGGAGCTCGAGAAGCGTCAGTAACGCCTTCGCACGACACGTACCTACAACAGCTATATAGTTGGTTTGTAGGTATAATAAATACACCAACCAATGTGCTTCCCAATAGAAGAGGTTTTCTAGCAAGGCTCGCTCAGTCTCTGCTGGCCCAGTCAGCAAAACCATGTGATGATCCACATCGTTAATCTAGAAACTCCTACTGTATACGATTACTATAGAAGAATCTCACGGACTTATTAAGTAAACTCTGTTGGGGCCCACCGTGAATGCATGTGGTTTATCCACTTCGGATCGGATCGGATTGGGTCGGATTGGATCCATTTGGATCGAGTTTCGGATCGGATCAGTCCGAATTGACCAAGATCCGAATTCGATCCGAAAAACATTCGGATCTGAATGGCCCAACTCGATCCGCATCGATCTAAGTCGTCGGTTCGGTTCGGATCGGGTTGGATCCACCGGATCGGATTAGACATGCCCAACTCTAACTACGATTGATAAAGAAAAGGTTAGAAATGAATTTATTTATTTTTAAAATTTTTAACAAAGATGATGTGTGATTTGAAATCACTCGGCTTGAAGTTAAATCTGTTCTCATTAACGATGTTTTTAAGTGCAACACAAATCTTGAGCAATCAACTTCTAGAATATAATAACCGTTGCCCAATCATAATGTCTTAATTACTACGTGTGTCTTACACCACCTTGCAGCCTAACTCAAAATAAAGAAGAAAGCTATAGAAAAAAAAAAAGATGCAGAAGATGATAAAAAATAAAAGATATGTTAAACTCGGAGAAAAAGAAGTCTTTAAATAAACTTCAAATAAATATCCCAAAACGTATAATTATACTTTTTTAGAGAAGATACAACCATTGGGCTTGAAGCCCAACACAATTGGTGGGCCCAAATGAGGAGACGAGATTTAAATGGAGGGATATAATCCATACTACACACACCCACAACACGTGCTACAACCTGGTGCAGTGCACATGAACGTTGTAAAGAAGTGTGCATACTACAAGCTACAATGATCCCTGAAAGACCTAGCCTTTTACCACAATCATTGCTTATAAATTACTTAGAAGTCTTGTAGATTTCTAACGTAGATTTAAAAGAATGTTATTTTAGATCAAAAGGAACTTGTCAAAGTTTTGAAAGGAAATGTGTAAAGAAAATTTTTGAAACACACATTTTAGAAACACTTAAAACATAATAATTTCTCATACTTTTCAAATTTTAAGAATTTTAGGTTAAGGTGGAATAGTTTTGCATTAGTATTAATGTTTATTGGACTTTAATCGACACTTGGTGTATGCAAGATATGTTTAATAAGAGTCGATTGATAATTAGTCTTTAATAAAACTCATTTAGTATAAATTGGGTATATACGTCAGTTATATAACTTTTTTATTACATATGGTTCTGCGAGTTGATACTTTTCAACACTACACCATTACTTGAATTTCATAAGTGCTATAAAAAATTAACCTTTATTCTCATAAGAAGAGATTCTACCTCTACATTTACATAAATGAAAACCATTAGGTATACAACAACTAGATACACCATCAATATATGGCATATAAATTTATTAAAAGTTTTAAGACCCACCCTTACTTGTTACCATTAGCATTGCTTACACTGTAAAAAGGGTATAAAAAGTGAAAGTACTTAAATAACTCCCAAGTAACTTGTTATTTATCAATTGAAAACTCATGTCATGGGATTTTCACTCATATAAGTTGGGTTGTCATAGCTGGTAGCTCATACTTTTAAGCTCATTCTCATTCCATTTAATGTATTAAGGACTATTTTTTTTAATTATTTTTTTAAGTCCTTTGGTTAGAGGACTGCTTGACTCTTTTCTGACTTTATAAAATCAAGAGCTATTATTCTATTATATAAGAAATGTTTCACTATATTATAACAGAGTATAATATATTTACTTTTATTATTACGGGTATTACTTTTAACTTTTGTCATAATTACTTGACAATTATAATGTAAAAGTATAACTTAAACAAGTTTTAGTTATAGAAGTAAATTAATTTAAAGGTTTATAAGTTATTCAGTTTTTTTTTTCACATTTTTTAAGGTAATAGACTCGAACTCCATAGTAGACAGTAATACAAATCTACTTAATTTTTTTTTTAAGAAACACATCATTTACTTTAAGGGAAAACATATCTACTGATAAATTTAATTTCACTTAAATCAGTGATCCGGTTAATATTATTGTAACCTTCCAACACAGTAAGAAAATCATTATAATGATACAATAATTTGCATATATAATTGTATTTTTAATAGTTTATGATTATTTACCCATTTCACCTTGTGGCTTATACAAGGTTTAATCCTACATGCACATCAAAGGTGGACCCAAACGGTTCAAATGTCCAATAATTACTCTATAATATTCCACATATGAACACTCGACAGAATAACTAATCATCTATTCATTACAATGTATAATTATAAAGATTGCTAATAGACATACACTTAACATGATAAAATATTTTTAATGTATGTTTAATATAATAAGATTGTGACATGATAAGACAATCATCCCTCCTAGTCACCTTAATACCTAAAATTATATTTGCTTTCCCTTAAAAAATTTATATCAAATTTTAATGTTAATGATTTCTTAGGACATTTTTTTTAATCAATTTTCATGATAATTAAGTAATTGTGTCATCGCTATAATTTTACTATTGTCGAACCAAACATATAAATGATCAGTCAAATACAAATACATTCAGATGACAAGTAATTTGCAATCATTGTACTTTATATATATATATATATATATATATATATATATATATATATATATATATATATATATATATATATATATATATAAACTTCATTTGACCATCCCTTCTTCCGAATCTTGAATAAATCAAATAATATAAAATTGTTATCATTACGATTTTACCATAAATTAATCAAATAATGTAAAATTGGCATAGCCCCACATCCCTTGATCGGACCATCTTAACCATCCCATTTTGCGTGTTGAATTTGGACCGCTGACCACCTTATTTTAAACATGCATTTAATAGAATCCACTTGAATCGTCAGATCATTCAATCAGTTCCAAGCAATCTCCCATCCATATTGGGCCGCGTAATTTATTTATATCATTTAATTAATATTTATTTGATTTCATAAGATTATCAAGTTCTTATGCCATTATTTAAATAGTTTGTTCCATATATATTTCATATTCTAAGTCTCCATTAGAAATGCCGTTTTAATGTCCATCTGGTGCACCAAATTTAAATATAACAGTTATTGCTATAAGGAGTCTACTGATAGTAATTCTAGTTACAGGAGAATAAGTGTCAAAGCAATTAATTATTCCTTTTGTTTAAAGCGTTTAGTTACTAGTGTAGCTTTAAATTTGTCAATAATTTTATCTAATTTTAATTTTTTCTTAAATACTTATTTAAAATCTATTAGTTTATTTTCATGTGGGAGGTTTACAAGTTTTGTAGTTTTATTAGATATTATAAACTTTAATTAATCATTAATAACTTCTTTATAAAAAGTTGCATCTAATGAGTTGATTACTCTCAAGTACATTAGTGGTTTGACTTTAGTTATAAATGTATATTAATTAATTTTAAAGTTAGTTCTTTTCTTTGTTCTTTTATTTCTTCTTAATTTTGATTCTTCTGCATTTTCTTAGTACAAACAATTTCTGAATTACATTTTTCTTTGAACATAAATTCCAAAAGAAATATATTTTCACTTTTTTTTTTTTTTTTTTGTATTTCTTACTTCAATTATAATATTGTGGTTTAGAACATTAATTTTTTATTTCGAAACTCTCTCTCTCTCTCTCTGTCTCTCTCTCTCTCTCTCTCTCTCTCTCTCTCTCTCTCTCTATATATATATATATATATATATATATATATATATCACACTATGTTCTACACATTGTATAAATATATAAATAGATATTTAAGGGCCTAATTTTTTTCGTTAGTATTTGACAACCCTAACTTAGCAAAACACCCCACACTTTAAAATATTTATAATTTAGTATGTGGTCTTTTTAAAGTTTGTATGATGTTTTCTCAGTTGTCTTATGATGTGTCTTGTTTTGATATGAGTAAAGAAAATTGCTTATTACCATATATTAAAGAGTAATCTTAAACTACTTAACATAAATATAAATTATCTCTTTTGAAGTTTTATTCTTTTGTTTTTCTATTCCATTTTTTCAAGGTACATAAGATATAGTGCTGTCATAAATGATCTCATTTTTTTTCCCACAATATTCTGTAAATTGTAAAGATTCATATTTCCCCCTTTTATCTATTTTAAGTCTTTTTATTTTTTTATTTAATTTTTTTTTAACTTTAATTCTATATTTAATAAATGATTACAAAACTTCATCTTTGTTTCTCAATAAATATATTTTGGTGTATCTTAAATAACTATCTATAAGTATGACATAATATCTTTTACCACTCATGGATATGAGAATTTTAAAATCACTTAAGTTACTGTGAATTAAATTTAAATTTTCAATTTTTCTACTTACTAGTTTAAAGGATTTTAAATAAATTTATACTCAACACTTGCTTCACATTAAAAAAATTTATTTGAGAATTTTAATAAAATATCTAATCTCTTCATTCTTTTTAGTAAAGTTGCATTCACACCTAATCTCTTCATTCTTTTTAATGAGCCGCATTTACATGTTTTGAACTATCATGCCATAGATTAAAAGACTCAGCCATATAAATGGAATTGACATTTTTTAATTATTAACTTCATCGTAAGATAGATTCAGATTAAATAATCTGTCACAATAGTAATCCTTTCTTATAAAAGTTTAATTTTTGTTTGAACCAAGCACAATTTAATCCTATATTTGTTGAGGAGAGAACCAAAGACTAAGTTCCTCCTAGTACCGGCCACAGAGCATTATTTAAGGCAAGAATCTTTTCGTATGTAAGCTTTAGAAGCACTTTCCTTTATCTAACAACTGGTAACACTAATTCTTTTATCTCCTACTGATTGATAATAGGAAAATATATTTTGATCCTTACAGACATGTCATATGGCCTTGGTGTCTAAAACCCATTCCATGTTGATTAGATTGACCTCTAAGGCAACAATAATTATGATATCTGATTCAATTTTAGTTTAAAAAAGATTAATATGGGCCTTGGCATTCTTCTTCTTAAGCTTACATTCTACTACATGACGCCCAAAAATCCTGATGCCCTGGTTTTCCATACGGAAAACAATTCTCTAAGACGTGGAACTTCAAATTCACCATGAACCCAAAAATCATGATTGCCAAAAGTCAAGTAGGCTGCACTGTAGGGTGCCACGCCCACCATTAGTTTTGTGTAGGGCCCACAGCTTGGCATCTAGATGCTATGTTATCCATGCATCTGATGTGCCTCATCAGAGTGTAAAAAATTACCTTTCCAGTAAATTTAAAACATTTTAGGTAAAAATTTCTACCGTTCCTTGTGGGGTTGCCAACCTGATTGTGTAAGCCTTATTTTTAGATCAATGCATCTGTTCCACTTTTCAACACATCTTCAGGGTCCATTTGGTTGCCATGACAAGTTCATTTATTATATCTCCCGCCCTTTCAGACTCTCAATGAGGCCAATATAGAACACATCCTGAAAAATGAGTTGGGAGCCACCCAATATTGCATCACTATCCCAGGGTGATGCAATACATACTCCTTAAAACCTATCTGTATGGTCTTCAGGTGGGCCATAGGGATCAACTCAGACAGCGGAGTGCTACCTGGCAGGCTCCAACTCCATTATTACGGTGTCAACACCCTGTTCGGAGAGAGTCGTTGAAAAATGATTCTAAGGCAGCAACCAAACATGCCCTTGAGAATTTCAGCTTTCAGTGGCAGCAGGCACCCCAGGTGAAAGAAGACCAAAAATAGACATGTACTCTGTTTCAGTTTTCAACCGCAGTATCATCGAAATCATTCCCAAGTAAAAAACTTACTTCCAAACAGTCAACCCCCCCCAAAAAAAGGAAAGAAAGAAAAGAAAAAGAAAAAAAACAATAAATATTATTGCAGAATGGGAGCAGGAAAGCTTTAATATTCAGAATACATATCCCACCATAAAAATTTGTGGGTTTTCCAGCCAGTGTGGTTCAAAGCAATCAACTGGAAAGAGACAAAAAAATGGTCCACCAGGAAATGTCATGATTCAAGACATCCACCTCGCATTGCAAATTCAATACCCATGAATTCTTCCTTTCCTTTTCCTCTTCTCAAAAAATAGTACACTGACCTCCCTCATTTGTAGATTTAAAATATCAGGGGGAAAAAAAAACAGCCGACCAACCTCATTGTAACATGAATGGCACTGATGCAAGAACCTCAACAAAGTTGAAACCATGTATGCAGTATCTGGTTCTTGTGTTCTCTGAAATGCCAGATCTGAAATTCCAAAATGACATGTTTGCCTCATAACAACCATCCAATAGCAATATGTGTAAGTGTAATTACCAACCTCTGCCCTGATGATTTTTTTTTCGACCTCTATAAATTTCAACTGATGATTCTTTAATCTTCATCGTGATTTCAACACAGCATGGCCCGTGGCCCCCAAATGGATGTGCAATTTATTCCTGCCCATGACAAAATGTAATGAAGAGTCAGCTCTTTTGAGGATAGAAAACAACCGCTACAGAATGATAACAGAAATTGCATGTCAGTTGATACAATCACCGATGGGAGGAATATTTAGTGAAGTACCTTGATTCAAAGTCCTCCCCACACATCTCACATGAATGGCTAGATGTCTTTGATGTTGCCTGCATCAAAGAGGATGCATTTCAGATAGGTGAGAGGCAGATAGGCCAATAAAATTATAAGGATGAGCAAAATAATGTCACCAGAGTAATAAAAAAGTGGTAATAATAATGATAGTGGCCATCTTCATCCCTGCTATGACGTGGATAGGAAGACACCCAAGGAATCTCTGCCGTACACCAGGCCATGTGTACAAAATGACCCTAACAGTCCGTCCTGTGGAATCCAAAAATGGGCCAGACCAAAGACTGCAAAGCTTGGATTTTTAACCGTTCCGACAAACCAAGGTTAAAAATAAATGAGCAACAGCTCGCATTTATGACCAGACAATTAGGATTTAGGATTTAGGACTTCAGGTCAGTGCATTTTTTGGGCCAAATGACAGACAACAGGATTGAATTCCAGGTTGATGTATGCATTCATGCCGACAGGTCATGTGTGCAGTTTCTATCCTGAGGATGGGTTTGTTCCCACCTTGATAGACGGATGTCTGAGATTATGCAATCCTTCACTGGAAGACATTCATAGAGAGCCCCGGGCACATTCTCTAGGTGACAATAAGTTTCTATCCATTTCATTAGACAGAAAACGTAGATTATGTGAGTCTGCTGATAGGCATGTATAATGTCCTCCTGCACCAATTCTGTACAAGTGCATCATAAGGGGTTCCAGACTGTTGATATGATGTGCCTCGCCTAAGACAGATGCCCCAAAAGATATCCCAGACTAGAAGAACACATTTTCTTTCTTTCTTTTTTTTTTTTTTGAACGATGACAATTTTATTCATTTTTAGGCCCAAGCCTAAATAATACAAGCAGAAAAGAAAGACAGCTACAGCTCAGGCCAACTATTTAATCATTGAACATGGACCATTATTGTATTATTTTCTTAGCTGTACATTTGCAATTCCTGATCTAAGGGTTAGAATTGCCCAATCAGTATTTTGTAAAATGAACTGTCCATGGTGGGGCTGATCAAACCAACAGTCAGGACGACCAACCGATGGATCCCACTTGCATGAAATGGGGGCCAGAGAAAACCAACCCTATAAACCAAGACCAAAAGATTCCACTAACAACAGAAAATATACTGGACCTTCTGAACAGTGTTGGAACTTTCACATTTCGTAAACCATACTCAAGGCAGGTATCACATTTTTCTTGAGGAATAGCAGGGTCATGTTTCAATTTCAAGTCCTTGTCAATTCGAATCCAGATTTATGATGTCATGAAGTAGAACACAAACATGTACTTATCAGTATGAAACCCTTATATTCTTTATAATGCCACCACCCATTTGTTATGAAGAGACAAAGTATATTAAAGAAAAAAAAAATACTAAATACATCAAGGGAACCAAAACAACCAAACTACCTAGCACATGCAAGGGAAGTTGCGGAAGCAATTTACAACCTTTCCAAAGCAATAAATAAATAAAAATGTTCATCCTGAATATCATCATCATCACCAAAGCCATGTCCCAACCATCAGGAGTCAGCATTATGAATTCTGTTCCAGTCAATCATATCTAAAGCCCTATCCTCAGTAAGTGAAGAAGCCTTCATAACTTCTTACAGCTCAATCCAAGTCCTGTTAGGTCAAACCATCCCAATATGGTCTCCATTTTATATTCTACTGGGCCAAATCCTAGGCTGCTTCATAGGGCCTCATTCCTAATTATATTCTCACCAGTCTTCCCACACATCACCTCAACATCCCCATTTATGCAACAATTCAGTCAATCATATCTAAAGCCCTATCCTCAGTAAGTGAACAAGCCTTCATAACTTCTTACTGGCTCAATCCAAGTCCTGTTAGGTCTCCCTCGTATAATCTTTTCAGGCCCTTGAGCTCAATGTTTCCCTCATTCAGAACCGCTCTGGTCTTTGTTGCACATGATCAAACCATCCCAATATGATCTCTATCATTTTATATTCTATTGGGCCAAATCCTAGGCTGCTTCATATGGCCTCATTCTTGATTATGTTTCTCACTAGTCTTCCCACACATCCACCTCAACATCCCCATCTATGCAACAATCTCCACTCATGATGTTTTCCAACAGCACAACATTCTCCCCCATATAACATAGCCGGTCGAATAGCTAGTGGCTTTGTAAAATCTTCCTGAACTTGGGGCAGATCTTCCCCAAAGTGAAGCACCTTGTCTTTGATGGGGACGGATATTTCCTTTATATATGGGGATTCTTTTTTAGGGTCTTCGTAAGGTTAACAAAGGTTTTCTTACTTTGTATTGTCAATGACTCCTTGTCATCTCAATATCGGTATCCGATACGGCTGTACTGTATCCACATCGGCCTGATATGATGTGATATGGGACCAAAACGGCCCACTGTATTTTTATTTTTATTTAAAAAAAAAAAGAAAAAAAAAAGAAGAAGAAGAATAAGAAAAAGGAAAAAAGAAGGCCATACGGGCTGTATTGGCCAATACACATGATCACAAGTTTCATCTTTTGAAGTTTGAGGAGGTTTGCAAGCCTAGCTGGAGGGCAAGTACAAGAGAATTGGACATCATGAACAACGTGTTGCTTACATGCTTCGAGCACTCATTGTGGTGTGTGCGCGCGGGGTGTGTGAATGCGGGTGTGAAAAAAAGAAAAAAGAAAAAAGAACAAGTATTGCTAGGAAAATGGATATGAAAGGTTTGGCGTGGAAGAAGGAAACTTGTGAAGGGAAGCCATTGCATGCAAGTAGGTGGTCCGAAAAGGAGGATGGTGGATCAAAGACACTTCTCTTTACGAGGCCTCAAGTCCATGGAGAGCAATCTCTAAGGCAGTGTTGTCATGTGCGACCACGTGTGCGCATATCCATACGCAAATCACATATGCGATCACATATGTGGCATATGCGAAAATATGCGATCGCATATCAGCCATGGCATATTAAATTTTTTATTTTTATTTTTTGCAAAAAAAAAAGAAAAAGAAACCAACAACTTTTTGCCTATAAAAAGGCTTCCAAACCTCCTCCATTTGCAACATTCTCACCCCAAAACTCTCTTATTATCTTCTTCTCTTACATTTCTTAATTCCAAGTGGTCTTAATCTCTCTCTCTCTCTCTCTCTCTCTCTCTCTCTCTCTCATATTTCCTACTCTCGGAAGTTGGAAGATCAAGATTCAAGCACTTTCAAGTTTCAAGGAAGATAACTTGGTGATTTTCTACAATAATAAATAAATAGCTTGTTTGTTACTTCTTACTTGTTAACTATATTGTTGAATGATGATGACTTGATGTTTAATTCATTGTTAATTGATTTTATTCCTCTCAAATGTATTTTAAATACGTAAAATTAGTTATCTATTAACTTAGTTTCTTATATATATATATATATATATATATATATTAAATTTCCTCTCTTTTTTTTTAAAAAAAAATAATAATTTTTCAAAAAAAAATGAGGTTGCATATGTGATTGTGTGATCGCATATGCGCATAAGCATCTGTGATCGCACATGATTGCATATGCGATCGACAACATTGCTCTAAGGTGACGCCCTCAATTGAAAAGGGGGTTTCCTTCTCTCTTGGGGACAACCAATGTTTTCCATATCGTTATCGCGTAATGTATCGCACTCTTGGGATATGGATACATATTGGTTATCACATGGGATATAACGGTTGTATCGCGTAATGTATCGGTATTGTTAGGAAACATGGGGAAACATTGAAAATTGTTCGAATTTTCAATGAAACTTCAGGGATTGTTAAAAAGGACAACCATAAACACTTAAATCAAAACATCACAAAGAAAAAGTGCACATAATAGGTTTCCTTTGTATGGGGTCCTAATCTATTCATTTTTTAACTGAATGATGCATGTATATTCATTGTCTATTCAAATAATTTATAAATGTAAGAAGACATTATGGAAACACAACTAATACATTCAAAATCAAAAGAAGTGGAAAAATAGAAACATACCTATGAATAATGAGTATGGTTGTGGCTCAGACCCACATAGAGCTGCGCGGTGGCCTAAATCTTCTCCATCTCGATGGGGTCGAGCATAGTATTGTTGCTCAACAAACTGACAATATTATGCCTAAGTCATAGTAGAATGATACTAGTGAAGATGCTTTTTAACATACCGTTAGGGTTACAAACATGTTTGATTTTGTGTTTGGACAGATTGTAACCAATTTGCAAGAAATTGGAAATTCTCAAATTTTTTCCCATTTTTCCGCAACTCGGCTCATCTCTCCCAAATCTCAAAATTGAGGCTCCAAATCCATGATTTTTCATGCAAACATTTAACACTAATTTAACATGATTTATAGAAAAAAAAAAAGGATCAAAAATCGAAAATGCTCACCGGATTGATCAGGTGGGATATATCAACACAACTTGTGTGTTTCGTATTGCACAAGTGGGATACACAATATATCATGGGATATATTGGCCAATATCGTCGATACTGAAAACATTGGTGACAACCACTAAATAGGTTTTGGGAGGATTGGTGGGCGGGTGAGAGACCGCTTTTATTGGATTTCCCGACGATGGCTTAGCCAGCAACGGAAAAGAACATAACAATGGCCCGATGATTTTCTGTTTCTGATAAGGTAGTGGTGTGGTCTCCTTACCTACCAGACGAGGAGGTGGTGGAATTCTTGGGGCCACAAAAGTTTCTGATCAGACTAATATTTTTGTGTTTTTAGTTCATCCCAGTAGGAATGACTTAATGAACAGTATGGATGGCATATAAACATCACAGTGGACACAAGGGAAGTTTCAACGGTAGGCATTTCCCCACCCACTTTTTCATGTCTTGCAGCCCACTTGAATTTTGGATCTGCCTCATTTTTGGGTCTATTTGCTAACGTGATCTGGCCAAACGGATGGACCAAGTGGATTTCTCACAAACATCACAGTGGGCCCTATCCGGTTTCCATCGCAGGACGTTCCTGGGAAAGGCTTTGACAGGCGATCAGCGTCCCAGTGGGACGACGTAGAGCAAGGAAGCTGATTGCATGGTATGCCAGTTTATGAATACGTCACCAAGTTATGTGGGACCCACTATAATGTGTGTGTTTTATCCACACCATCCATCTATTTGACGAGATTATTTTAGGGCATGGCCCCACAAATGAGACAGATCCAAGTGGACCACACCTTAGAAAGAGGTGGCAATTGAGTGCCTACTATTGAAAGCTTCTTGGGACCCACAAAAGTTCTGGATTAGGTTGGTAGTCACGTTTTCCCATTATCTAGGTCTGTGTGACCTTATGAATAGGTTGGATGGCAAATAAACATCATGGTGGGCCCTGGAAAGGTTTCGATGGTAGGTGTCATTGTCCCCATTGCTTTCTACGGAATGGTCCACGTGAGCTTTAGATCTGCCTCACTTCTGGGTCCATGACCTAAAATGATCTCGCAAAATGGATGGACGGTGTGAATATAATAACACATACATCATGGTGGGGCTCACATAATTAGGTGATGTCAACACATCTTGTGGGAGAATGAGAGTACGAGATACGTTTCCCCACAACATGGATACCATAGTGCGCAAATTGCTATATGCGCACTGGTGCACAGGTGATCATTCCTCTGTGTTTTTTTTTTACACACGCACACACACCACCACACACTCACGCCATAGTGGAATTTCACCACCTATGGGTACTCGAACCCTCAACCAGGTGTTGAAACTCCTGAGAGTCTACCACCGGAGTAAGAGTAAGGACCCACTGTGTGTGTGTGTGTGTGTGTGTGTGTGTGTGTGTGTGTGTGTGTCAGTTATAGCTTTTCAATCCTTGCAACAACAAAGATAAAATGTCCCACATAACAACGACAGACTAGGCACGCTTTAGCTAAGAGATAACCTATGAAAACAGCCTAGTCCTCAAACCCTAAAGCACCTTATAGCAATATAAAACAAATTCTAGATCCCTTCATGCACCATGGTATCCCTGCAGCATATGATGGTTTTTGGTTGTGAAAAAGATGAGAGAGGTTGAAATGACCCATTTGAAACCTTCAACAAAACCATAAGCTTCTGTTATTTGGAAGTCAAAATATTCTGCTTAGTGCCTCATCATGATCACGAGATCCTTCCAAATAGAAAAATCTCAATCAATGTGGTTATACGTTTTCTCCATATCAATCTTACAAAGAATACCCAACTTTTTTCATCAGTCCAAACCTTCAAACACACTTACAAATGGGGAGATAATAGAACAGATGTATCGTTCAACCTTGAGAAAGGAACCACCGCAATTATCTTGCAAAGAGTACATATTGGATTAATGGATGTTATAGTGTCTGACACACAGCACTTTTCAGTGACATCACTAGGAGTGATGTTGTGTCTAGGAGTGGCCAAGTTTCCCGAAGTGTCAGCACAGCAAAATCACAGAAAGTGGAAATGTCCAGGTAATGGGGATGCAAGGCCCCTATTAGTCTTATCTTTTGTATCCTTTCTTCATTTGACAACCACTGAAACTAGCATCTGCACCTCTCCTAATCTCACCATCTTTCGGCAAGGCCCTTTGACCCACCCTTGATGCATCTAATGCAGTTTATGTCTCTACTTCTCTCCCTCACTTCTTCGCTAGTTTGTAGATACTTCCGCTCCCACTCTAGTGCTTATCATACAATTTACGCTTAGCCTGATTGCTGTGTTTGCATCCTTTTTCATCAATTTTATAATCTTGCAAAGAATACACATTGGACTAACAGATGTTTAAGAATTAAAAAAAAAAATCTTCTGCTGCTCCTTTTGTTGGATACACATGACATGATAAAAATCACATTGCCCCCATTATGAACCCCACACCTTTCATGTAAAGCTTCAAATGCCATCAAACTCTCATCTTTAAGCAACTCTCAACAATTATGAGAAAAAGTTACATTAACAACAATCAAACTTTCTTGCAAATGGGGTGCTGAAAGTTGGCCCTTCACATAGAAAAAGAGTAGCTGACAGTTTTGTTCTGGTTTTACTTGGTGTTTTTCAGTTTCTGCAGCCACTGGTGTCTGCTTTCCAATTATCTTGCACAGCTTTTAACTTTTGTTTTTACTTTGTTGCAGCTGCTCTATTCAATATAGAAACCCCAAAATTCCTGGCTAGGCAGTCCTATGTAGGATTTCTTAGCCCAATAATTTACCATCAGCTGAACCAATGAACCTGAATTACCAAGTAACAACAGAACCTAAATGACAAGCTAACAATGAGACTTAGAAACAGCATTATTGGTCATAACAATTGAACATCTAGCATACCACATCAACAAATACCTTCAACATAAGGATGGGTCTGAACAAGAATATAGAGCCTTGGATGATGCCTTTAAAATTTGCAGGAAAATCAAAGAAATTGTGGCAGATATCTATCATAATGGCATTTGCCTCTTAAACCATTTGGTATGGATTTATAGTTTTAAATATTTCTACATTTCAAACAAGCATTTGAGGGATCAGTCATCTAATAGATTGGTCATGACAAGAAACAGATTAGAAAAATACTGGCAGGTATTTCTAGTACAGCAAGACAAGCATTGCTTCCCACAAAAAAGAAGAGGGAAAATCAACAATAGAACAACCAATCCATGTCGCATGGTTTGACAATATACAATAAGCATATAAAGCAAAAAAGTAGAATTCTCTCACACTTTTGCCACACATGAGTACACAAATCAAAACATTTCATATGCTTCATATTACTAAGATATACCCCATCTACCAAAATGAAGATGTGAATATTAAAAAATAAAATAAAATTGCATATATAGTATTACCTTCTGTTTCTTTCCTTTTGACGTGTTCCGTGACTTAATGTTTGCTTCCCTCTGGCCCTCGAGTTTCCTATCAACAGATTGATTGTTAACCTTTCGATTCTTTTTCAATGTCTGATCACCCACGCTATTCGCCCCAATCTCCTCAACCCCAATCTCCTCAATTGAATGGGAAGAAGACTCCGGCAAAGGGGAAACATCATCCGCATTATATTCATCAACCAGAACTTCACTATCAATTGAACTGGACTTCACTTGCTTCTCAGGCACATCTACCTCAACTCTAGGATCTTCTGCACTGGATTTGGTTCCGCCTGCTTTCTTTGAAACTCGATTCCGGCGATTGATTTTCCGTGTATCATATTCCATGGACCCCAACTCATCTTTGTCATCGCCATAAACATTACTACGAGACATCGGTGATGGCTTGGGTTGGCTTGCATTTGTATTCTTTCTATTCCTATGCCCCGAAACCATCGCCTCAAGAATACTCTCTTCCTCATCACTCCCAAAAGAATCATTGCCCTCTTCTTGACCTTTCTGGTCTCTAGTAGAACTCCTAAACCTACTTCTTTCTTTCCGAAAATCTACCCCAACTTTAAATTTTGCACACAAATCATACACATTGTCATCTGCCTGCACATCACTACCAAAACCCACATGGCCTGCATCCTGACCATTGCCCAAAACCTCTTCCTCTTCCTCTTCTTCCCCATCCTCATCTACTTCTTCTGCTTTATATGAATCCCTCAGCTCTGCAACCTTCTCTCGGTGCTTCTTTGACTGCTCGTGATTCTTCCACTGCTTCTCTGACTTGAACTTCTTACTACATACAACGCAATACAACTCCTTTTCCCCCTTCTTCTTCCCATCATCAAACACATCATCTGCAATCTCCTCCTCATCTTCTTCTTCTGCAACCCTCGCCCATTCGGGCTCTTCGTACAGCCTCGCCTTCTCCATCTTCTTCCTCGCCTCTTCCTTCTTCCTCTCCTTCTCTTCCGCCCGCTTCTTCTCCTCCTCTAAATTACGCTTCATCTGCATCTCAATCACCCTCTTATCCCTCTTCTTCACAAACTCTGCCAGGCTGCGGACCATCTCGTTGAACTCCTTCCTTGCCTTCTTCCTTGCCTTCCTATTCTCATCCTCCATGACACGCCTGGCCTTCCGTGTGGGCCCCGCTGACGACCGGTATGGGTCGACCCACGAGAAATCCATCACCGTTGAGAACCCCAGCCAGAAGCCATAAAACGCAGATACCTGTGCATAAGGACTGTCTAGGTTGCCCATGGACGGCGCCTGGCCCACTGCATCGGGCCCCAATTCCAGCTCCTTAGCAAAGGAAAGCTCCTGGGCGTAGATTCTGTCAAATATGTCGGCATAGACCTTGTAGAAGCCCTTGCCAGTGTCCGAGAAGGACGAGTATGCGGAATTGGAGAAGAAGGGGAAGAGGTGGGGAACGTCGATGTGGGGCCCACCGAAAGGCGAGGAGGAGGAAGAAGAGGAATTGGGATCGGAGAAGAGGATCTGCGAGCGGTGAGAGTCGTAGAAAGCGCGCTCACGGGGGTCAGAGAGTACCTGGTAGGCGTTGAGGAGGGATTGGAAGGCGGAGGTGGCTTCTTCTTCGGAGACGGTGCCGGAGGAGATGAGCTTGTCGGGGTGGAGCTGGAGAGCGAGGCGCTTGTATGAGGACCTGATCTGCTCCTGCGTGCAGTCCCTTGGCAAGCCCAAGATCTCGTACAGGCACCTCGCCTGCCTTGGCTTCGCCTTCTCTGTCATCTCTCTCTCTCTCTCTAATGGATGGATGTTTTTCTAGGGTTTTCTTCAGGGCAGGTCCTCTGCGACGGTTGTTGGACGAGGTTATTCCACAACCGTTACTCTAATTCCGTGGAAAAGTTGGATGCGGATTAGCTACGAACCCGACAATAGCGAGTAGGCTACTGAAATGACGTCACCATGTTCGTATCCACACCATTTATACATTTGAAGATATCATTTTATAGCATGATACACAGAATTAGGCAGATCCAAAGTTCAAGTAGACCCCACCATAGAAAACAGTGGGGACAGTGACACCCATCATTGAAACCTTACTAAGGCCCAACATGAAGTTTATTTAAGATCCAACCTATTTTTAAGTTTAAGAAGACATGGAATAAATAAGGGAAAAAAAACAAATATCATCTTTATGGAAAACTTATGTGGCTCAAAGAAGTTTTTAATAGTTGACGTTCAACACCTACTGTTTTATGTGGTAAGGTTCACTTGAGCTTTGGATCTAACTCATTCTTGGGATCATGCCCTAGAAGGATATCCCCAAATGTATGGACGGTGTGGATACAACACATACTTTATGGGGCCCCAACTGAATGTGGTGACGTCACTTGACTAGTAAGCCTTAAGTCCTGCGCTGGGAACCTATGTGGGCCTACTGTGATGTTTTTAAGAAATCCACTCTGTCCATCCGATTTTTGAGTTCAGTTTCCATTATGCTGCTAAAAATAAGCTGGATCAAATACTTGATTGGGCCGAATACATGTGGATTGAACTTAAGCAGTTGAAATATTCACGGCGCCAAAGAAGTTTTGAATCATCCTAATGTTTGCGTTTTCAGTTCATCCCAATAGGAATGATGTCATGAACGGTATGGATAGAATGTGAACATCACTGTCAACCAAAGGGAGGTTTCAACAGTAGGAACGTCCCCCCCCCCCCCCACTTTTGATCTCTTATACTTAAATGAGATCAGAAAAGGGTTGGACGGTATGAATTTCTCACAAACAGTACGGTCGGCCCCACCTAGGTTCAAGTGCAGGAACTTCCTGCAAAGGTGGATAGTGGACAGTGCTATGTAGCCCACCATGATATATTTATTTTATCTGTGTCATTCATCTGTGTTTTCAAATCATTTTAGTGCGTTGGACCAAAAATGAGTAAGATCCAAATCATAAGCGTACCACACCACAAGAAAACGGGGGTGATTGAACACCCACCATTGAAAACTCCCTAAGCCTGTTTATTTGACATCTAACCCGTTGATTAAGTCACAAAGGCTTGAAAGAAGGGAAAATATATATAAACATCAGCCTCATCCAAAACTTTTGTGGCCGTCAAAAAGTTTTTAATGGTGGGCGTAACTTTTTTATGTGATGTGTTTCACATGAGTTTTGTATGTTGGGTTTTAGGATGCGGAATCATAATCTAGTATAGCAATCCAAGAGCACCAAGTAAATACAAGAGAACACAAAGTGTGTGGCCTATTTTGATGTATTTTTTATATATCTATGCTGGCCATTTAATTTTTCGGCAAATTTCTCTTCTCAACTTAGGATGGGATGTCAAACTTTAAGAAAATCCAAATCTAAGATGCACCACAGCACTAGAAACAGTATTGAATCTTCATTAAAAACCTTTTATAAGCCACAAAAGATTTTTCACTCACACGGGATTTCACCACATATGAATACTCGAACCCATGACCGGGTGTTGAAACTCCTAAGAGCATACCACCGGAGCAAGAGTAAGGATCCACCACAAAAGTTTTTAATCAAGCTGGTCTTTGTATTTTTTCCTTCATCTTCTTCTTGATATTATCAATAGGTTGGATTGCAAATAAACATTACAAAAGCCTTAGGAGGCCTTACGAGGGGCCCTTTGGAATTTTTAATGGTGAGGTACCCAAACACCACTATTTCAAAATAGTGGTGTGGTCCACGTGATATTTGGATATGCTTAATTTTTGGGATCACATCCTAAAATGGGCTGGAGAGTGGATGGACGATGTGAATATACAACACATCATTGTTGCCAAGTTATTCATCTGCATGAGCTGGCCCACCGCTATGTTTGTGTTGAAAGCGGACTGCCTAGTGAGTAACTGTGAGTTTAGATGTGTTTAGTAAACCCTGTGGGCCCATTATAGATTTATGTATTTTATCCATATTGTCCATTGATTTCTCCGGATCATTTTAGAACATGAGTCCAAAATTAAAGCACATCCAATGCTCAAGAGACCACCGAAACAGTGGGAATAATGATGTACACCATTGAAACCTTACTAGAGCCCACAGTGATGTTTATTTGTCATCAAACCTGTTCATAAGATCACACCCATATGGATGAAGGGAAAAATCAAATATCAGTTTGATCCAAAACTTCCGTGGCCCCCAATAAGTTTTCAACCACAGGCGTTTAATTCACATTCTTTTGTGTGGTGTGGTCCACTTGACCTTTGGATATGCTTCAATTTTGGGCTCATGCTGTAAATTTATCTGGTAAAACAGATGGACGGGGTGGATAAAATACATATATCACAGTGGGCCCCATAGAGTTTACTCAGTATGTTACGTTTGTGTTGGCAATTTGCCTCCACTTGTGTTGGCTTCAATTCAGACCCTCAGCCAAATGTTGGTCATAATCCATCTCTGATGTGTGTATGTATGTATCGATGTATCTATGTATGTATCAAGCACATCAAAGTGAAATGCAACTTATATCAAACCATGTATCAAACGTGTTAGAGTGAAATGCAACTTATATCAAACCATGTATCAAACGTGTTAGAGTGAAATGCAACTTATATCAAACCATGTATCCAGCGCCGGAGTGAAATGCAACTTATATCAAACCATACACCTTGTGATCCGGGTATGGCAGAGTTAAATGCGACTTGAATCAAACCATACACCTTATGACCCTGGCACTAAAATAAACCAATTAAGAGTAATTTAATATGAGAAGATCGATTGTCTAGTTACCGGCCCACTGATTGCCTACTTACCCACTGTTTAATAAGTTTTCTCTCCTAACACTACTAGGACACATTAACACCTCACATAACAACTCACGCTACCTCATCTTTCTAAACAACATGGCTAACATTTTCCACTCTACTATGTATGTTATTTCAACTTGAAGGTCATGTAGCTATTATCTTTCATTTCTAGTATACATATGATATGTTGGGTTGAATAGATGTGTACCATACATTGTGTGATTGGGTAGGTAATCTTGTTGATGGACAATTGGATTAACAATTGGTTTGATCATGGTGTATATTTTGAATGTATGCTATAGGTGGTTGGATTTCTAAATCACATGGAGTGTAGATGACTGTAAGGTGTCTAATGGATAGTTTAGATTGTAAGAAGGTCACTCCTAAATGTTAGATTGAATGGATGATTGGGTCTCTCTTAAATTTTAGAAACTCCCTACATTGTCTCCCGAGCTGTTCGACACCAACATTGTATTTTTCCCCTAGGGTTTTCATTTTAAGGGTTATGTTGATTGTATTGGCCAGTAGTTCATTTGTTCATGTCATTCCTCCTTACAATCACTTGTGGTGGCATAAGTCGACCTTGTTGTTCTGTCAGGCCAAGTCTTCGTAGAAGGTTTAGCCCATCTTTTAATCTCTGTATCCAATGAGGGATTCTTTTTTTCTATGTTGATTTTTGGGCAATGACATCCTATCGAGGAGAACTTCCATCAGTCTATTGCAATTTTCAGCTTGAGATCTTCTTTGTTAAGAAATTTGTTGCAAACTAATCTGTACATGGTATAATGCTTTTGCAACACACTCTAGCAAAGTGTTATGAAGCCTTTGATATCGTTTGTTAGCCATACTGCTTTGTTGTCAAATGACACTAGCACACCATAGTAAAACCGGGTGTGCCAAGAAACAGAGTTTGGCTTTAATTTGGATGCTCGACCGCACATATAGTGGTTGGCTAGGATTCGATCATGCGTGTGCTTGTATATATGTACTGGGAGTGTTAGAATCGAATGTGACTCAAATCGAATCGAATGCCTTGAGACCTTAAGCACCGAAATAGACCGATTAAGACAAAATCTGAGAAGATCGATCATCTGCTTAATCACCAATTTATAACGAATCAAATGATTTGTGAAGGGAAGAGTTGGTTCTTTAGATGAGCTCTTTTTTCTTTGAAAATAAGGACTTCTTATCACAATGGTGATAGCTTGTATTGTTTAACAATAAATCAATACTTAATAGTAAGAAATATAAGGCCGAGTACCAATTTTATTAAATTGAATATGAATGTAATACAATTGACAAATAAGTAAATACAGTAGAGAAAAATACCGATGGTAGTTTGAGTAGGCGAAGTGACCGTGGATGGTTGGCAATCATCTAAACCTACATGGTTGTGAGACGGTCATGATTTGGCCAACTAGTCATGGCATGGGGAATTACTAAGGACTTAAGGATTTGAGATCCAATGATGTGGTCATGGATAAAGAGCTAGACTAATTTTGACTTGCAGTAATGATATGTAGCCTAAGGAATCACTAAGGACTTAAGGATTTGAGATCCAACAATGTGGTTGTGGATGAAGAGTTATACTAATTTTGACTTGATGTAGTGATGTGCTAGACAAAAATGGATGTAGCTAAACTAAAGCTATACTAATGGATCTGAACCTGCTGCAACAATGTGTTGGACGGAAGTGGAGAGGCTAAACTATGCTAAGTTAAAATAGGCATCCATGTAGGACAAAAGACTAGATAAGCAATGTTAAGTTGAATAAGAGATTTATTTGATTGGATTAGTAAGGGCCCATGGCTCTTCATTTTTTTTATATGCTTTAATAGACTTGAGATGCGGTTCTTGAAGAGCAATCTTCGGTATCATAAGAATTAAGTTATTTAGTCATGTAATCTCGTGCAAATCTTCTTAAGCTTTCACATAAGTGTAGCATTTCACATTTGATCATGTGTACAAGTATCATCTCTAGTGAATAGCATGATTGTATATGCTCTTCTAGACCATTACTTTTGCTATGGCCATTCTAGTTTTGCAATGTATAAATGAAGATTTGCTGGAGAGCTTCTTGTGATTGGACTTTTATATTTACTGCTTTGCCAGAGAGTTGCTTTTGTTTGACTTTTGTATTTAATACTTTTCTATAGAGTTGATTTTGTCAGACTTTTGCATTTAATACTTCCCAATATGGATACGCCTCTAGCTTCTTCGCTTTAAGCATAACATTATCGTCATGTGGTGTCTTCTAAGTTGTTTGATCTGACTGTGTCAGTTCTAGTGTAAGTAGTTTTCACTTCATCTAATCTGCACATAGGTGATGTAACACGCCAACCTCAGATATCCAAATTTTATCAATTCGGGCATCAGATCCAAGGTATTAGCTATTATTTTAGGTCATTAACCAAATCGCAATACATTCATTCATGAAAACTTTATAACATATAACCAAAATTAAAATTGTTTGTAAACATCAAATGACCCTAAGGCTTAAGTTCATTCACATAATCTCTATGTGTAAAATAAATTGATAACTAAAGACTAAATAGTCTTGTCTTCTTTTGGCTCTTCATTCATATGTTTATTTAAATTATCTTCATGGATACGCCTCCACTATACCTTTTTCTGGATGGTTTTCCATAAACAACACCATGAGTTGAAAGCCCAGCAAGTAAATAACAAATCGCATGATTCAATACATATCATTAAATATGACAACTATCATAAAATAAATCCATACTCAGGAATCACTAGGGCCATGGTTGCGCACAACTTATGGCTTGCCAACACCCATTTAGCCTATATTCTCCTAGGTTTCACGCATGGAGAAGAATACCGCTTCTACTACATTGGTTTCTCTTGCCTATACTATTGAACCTGAAATCTCGTAATGAGTAGTCCATTCTAGAGCTGATTAAACTCCCTCCCCAGCCTTGGGAGGAGAGCCTATTGTTACCAACTCGGGTTCTAGTTGGAAACTCTTTTTGAGAATTTAATATGTTTATCTCTGAGTTGTTTGGTATTCATCATCGACATCATATTTCAAATAACGACAAATATTTCAAAAATATTTTACATCATAAGATTCATGAATGCATGTTGAAAATACCATCCTGGTGTAGTGTTACTTATTAAAAAGTTCTATTATGCTTGAGCTTCCTAAGTACAATCCTCTTTGATTAGTCGATTGATTCACAGTTTCCGTTCGTGTTAGGTTCTCTTTTAAGTATTATGCCAATATGGTTATTTTTATACTTAATCTCATGATTTAATCAACTATTATTTGTTAACATACAAATTTGACCATTGATTTGATAATTAGATCATCAATCCATTAATCCATACCTTTAGTTTAGCCATATTGCACATTTAGTTAATGATTTACTAACATTAACTGTTTATTTTTGGTCTACTCTTATATAGGCCTAAGATCCACATGAACTGACCGTTAAACTTTGATTAGAACAGCAGATTTAAGGTAAGGTCAGTTAGATCTAGGTTTCTATATACTTAATCTTCCATTTTGATCAATTTAACCTATGACAGATGGTTATGATTTTTTGAATTATTAATACAAGGTTTTAGATCATTTCATTATAAGTTTTTATACATTTTCTATGGTTTGGATCATACTATTTCATGATCTTACTGTTAAGATCAAAGTGAGATCATATTAAGTTCAAAATGGCCCACTTGCGACCTTAAGTGAATAATCGGGTCCATTCACTAATCACATGCACCTAGATCTTAGGAACCCTTTAAAATTTTTTATCATGATTCAAGTGAGTTTGAGGCCATGATTAAATCTTATAGTTTATATGTGTTTGGAACCCAATGGCCTACTTATATTTTGATATAAAGTTGGATCATTAAATTTAATTCTTTAATCGTGATATAATTGCATATGGCTTAATAGTGACACCAAGGTCCTCATCATATAAAGTGATCCACCTTAAATCAAGATGGTATGTTTATGCATGGTTCATGATGGATGGTGTGAAACATCTATAACTAGATCTATATGGACAGTGTGAACCATTTGTAACTATATCTATATGGACAGTGTGAAATGCCCACACTTGATTACAAATAAGTATCCACTCAGGGTCCACATAATATTTTTATAAGGGTCTATATAATCCTTAGGAAACAATGGTGATTGGGTCATAAAAGTTTTGGATTAAGCTAATAATTTTTTCTACCCTTCATTCGAACTTATGTGAACTTATCAACAGATTGGATGACAAATAAAATATACATACACATTAAGGTGTGCCCTAAGAAATTTTTAATGGTATGGTGTTCAATCACCACTATTTTTAGAGTATAGTCTGTTGAGACTCAAATAATGCATAATTTCCCCCATTTATATCTTGGTTTTATGAACAAGAATCAGCTTAATATTCTATTTTACTCATGTTTGTGTTGCAAGGTGAATTTAAGAGCTTGGATTAAAAAGGGTGCTAAAAGCATGGATTTGATGCTTAAGAATCACCAAGGCAAGGGATGGATCTTATGAGACCAAGATTGAAGAATTCACATGCTAAAGATCTAAGATAACCAAGTAAGGAATGAAGAGAATCAAAGATTTGAAGTGAAGAATCCTGAAATCGTCTAGAAAAAGCATATTCTAAAACTCTGAAGTCTATTTTGAAAACTGCACAGTGAGAAGTCTATTTTAGTAAACTGCGTAAATTTGAGGCAATTTTTAGAGTTTTTCAACTTTATGCGAAAATTGGAGTTCCCCACTTATAAATATGGCTTCCTAAGGCATTCCTAAGCATCATTCAAAACATCTCAAAGAAAGATCTAGAGTTTTTAGAGAGTTTTATCTAGGATTTTTGAAAAGTTTCGTAGTTTTAATTTATTTTTCTTTACAAGATTTTAGATATTTTTTCTTTCTTTTTGCTATCTTTTTTTAAATTACGTTTTTCTAGTTTCATTTAGCCTAAGCTAGAAGGGAAGCACATTGGTTTAATGTTTTCAGAGTTATGATGATTGATTATTTTAATGATAAGAAGAATGGTGTATGCATGTTATCTATTGTTTAGGTTTAGTTTTTTATTCTCGTGTGAGATCTATATATTTCCATCATATGAGATCCACATTCATGGATAGGCTTACCCTGGATCAATTAGATTTCCTAGATAGGAGAGGTTCTCAACCTGTTATATTTCTTTGATATTCATTATCTCATTGATATTGAATTCTTAAAATCACCGGCGCTTGAGAATATATGTCAATGGTGCAAATCCATGATTTTCTAATCTTTTATATCATTTATCAAAATATTTCAACTGTTTTATTTTCCGATTAGGCTGACTATAGTGCTCAGATCCTAGTTGTGGTATCCAAGTCATCGTGATTTTGAAACATTAACCTATGTGTAGAACTTTGAAGCTTGGGTATTATTTTAATTCAGTTGAATTACATCCATTCAAAACTCCTAAAATCAAATTATCAGTTTAGTTTTTTTTATTACTTAGTTTGTTTTGCATTTGATTTTCTCCTTCTCGCAATTCATCTCCCTGTGGGATCGACCCTATATTCACGGGATACTACTTACGAACCTCTGCACTTGGAGGCAAGCAATCAAGTTTTTGGCGTCGTTGTCGGAGAGATTGAGATAGATTAGATCTGTGCAAGATAGCTAAGGTAAGTTCTTTTCTAAGGTAAGTTCTCTTATAAACCCTCCAAAATTTCTGTAGATTTTCTATTTTTCTTTGAAAGTAAATTCAGTTAGGTCTTTCAAGCACTAATTGTGACATAAAGTTGCCTTGCTTGAGATTTTATTACCCAAGTATTATGGTTTTCCTATAGTTGTTGTTTGATCACAAAGATCATCTGCTGAATTTATTTTCCTGATTAGCATAGTTTAATTTCTGTATTAGTTTTACTTTTGTTGATTTATTTTTATTTTTTCTTTTTGGTTTGAACCCTTATAGTCGGCTCTACCGCCTGGGTTATTGATTTATTTTTATTTTATGGATTGAACTCTTATGGTTGGCCCTGCCGCTTGGGTTATTGATTTATTTTTGCTTTATAGATTGAACCCTCATGGTCGGCTCTACCGCTTGGGTTGTTGATTTATTTTGCTTTGTGGATTGAACCCTCATGGTCGGCCCTGCCGCCTGAGTTGTTGGTTAAGTTTTTATTTTTATTTTAAGTATCATACTTGCTATTTGAATTAGTGGTATTTGTTGTGTGGTATAGATGGTTTATGTCCTATTGGAGTAGGGATCAAAACAATCGACTCTCCTCCAAATGCGGACTAATTCTAGGCCTTGATCATTCACTTAGAAGATGCACTCAACATCACTTGGATTTTATGGCAGACCTAGTTAATAATCCAATTCCAAATTTGTTAGATCCAACTATAAATCAAAACAGAAAAAATCAACATAATCCTCCTCTTGAGGATAAAAATGAAGTTCATAGGAATGTGTTAAACCAACCACGGACTTTACGTGAACGTCTACACCCTAAGAGATCAACTTTACCATTTTGCATAGTGTTCACTGCTCACACGGGAACGTTGATTTTAAACCAGGTATGATTCAATTGATTCCTAAATTTCATGGCTTGGATTCTGAAAGCCCCTACTTGCACTTCAAGGACTTTGAGGAAGTAATTGCAACATTACAAGTAAACAATCACAATAGGGATGCACTTAAGCTTAGGTTGTTCTCATTTTCTCTGAAGGATCGGGCTAAAGCATAGCTCAACTCTCTAAGACTTAATATCATCATTACATGGCAAGCCTTAAGTAGAGAGTTTTTGAAAAAATTCTTTCCCGAGCACGAAATAAATGCACTTAAACAAGAAATCATGTCGTTCTCCCAAAAGGGGAATGAACTATTTTTCCAAGCTTAGGGGCGCTTCAAAGACCTTCTACGTACTTGTCCACATCATGGTTATGAACCATGACACGTGATTGATGCGTTCTGAAAAGGGCTCACCATAGATACCCGTCAGTTCATAGAGATGATGTGTGGTGGAACCTTTCTTAACAATGATCATAATGAGGCTTGAGATTTTTTAGACATGTTAGCAGAGAATATGCAGACATGGGATGTCTCTACTAAACTAGACCAAACTAAACCCATTCCTAGAGAGAAAATCGGGATGTATGTCCTAAGAGAGGAAGACGACCTTAATGCAAAATTCGCTGCATTGGCTAGAAAGGTCGAAGCCTTGGAAATTAGGAAGGTTGATATGGTTAAAGCAAACACTTCCTTAGGTAATTTTTGTAGCATTTGTGGTGGTGTAGACCATGACACAAAGGATTGTCCAATAATCCCAGTTGTATAAAATATCACACATGAGCATGATCAAGCAAATGCTATAAATAACTACCAAAGGTCAGTTATGGAACCAATGGAAAACACATATAATCCAAATTGGCATAACCATTGTAATCTTAGTTGGAGGAATGGACCACAAATTAATGCTCCAATGCACCTCAAATGCCTCCATAAAATAACTTCTTTGGGGCATTTAACAATACACCATATGTGCCCCCATCAAAGCGATCATCTGTGAAGGATGCATTGACCGCATTCATAAACTCTCAAGCTTAAATGAATCAGTCTCTAATCCAATCGAATCAGGAATTAAAGATGACCGTGGCTAGGATTGAGATTCAACTAAATGCTAGGGAAAAAGGCATCATTCCTTCTCAACTTGTGCCAAACCCTGGAAACACATATTTCATTGGAGACTCAAATCAAGTTAGCTACATCATGAACAAGCTAAGGTCATCATTACCCTGAAAAGTGGAAAAAAGGTCGATAACAAGATAATGCAATCGGTAGAAATACCGGAGGATGAGCCACTATCTCAAGAGAATGATGAATCAGTTATGGTTCAAGAGCCACAACAACAAAAGGATAAAAAGACTAAGTCATATGAGCCTTCAGTTCCATTCCCATGTAGACTTTGGAATCTGATCGTCCCTATGAAATATCAAGAGGTGTTGGATGTGCTCCAAAAAGTTACTATCAATATTCCTCTACTTGATGCCATTAGACAAATTTCATCATATGCTAAATATCTCAAGGACTTGTGCACTGTAAAGAGGAAATTAAATGTGTATAAAAAAGCCTTCCTTACTGAGAAAGTGAGCACTATCATTCAACAAAGGGCCGTACCCAAATACAAAGACCCGGGAAGTCCCATTATTCCTTGTATTATTGAAAATTTCTAAATTGAGCATGCTTTGCTAGATTTGGATGCAAGTGTTAACTTAGTACCTTATTCGGTTTACAAACAAATGGGGATAGGCGAGCTTAAACCAACCACGATTACACTCCAACTCACTGACAGCTCCATTAAGGTACCAAGGGGAATTTTAGAGGACGTGCTAGTCCAAGTGGAGAAATTCTACTTCACTGTGAATTTTATTGTAATAGACGCTGAACCTTATGTAAATGCTAGCACTCAAGTTCCCATCATTTTAAGCTGCCTATTCGTAACAACTTCAAATGCAATCTTAAATTGTAGGAATAGAATGATGAACTTGTCTTTTGGTAACATGACTCTAGAGCTAAATATTTTCAATCTATGTAAACAGCCCATTGACAATAATGAGATCCATAAGCTAAATTTCATGGATTGTTTGATAGAAGAAGAGGAATTGGAACCTAGTCTGACCAATGAATTGATTCAAATCTTTGGGGACTTGAAAAATTCTGATTTAGAAAAAGTGCTTACTGAAATTTGTGATGATAATGAGAGCACTACCACCCAAGATATTGGTATGTAACAATGGAGACCGCGCACTCAAATCCTATTTATTGAGGACTCGCGACCTCTGCCATCACCAACCAATGTTCAAAGCTTGATTTAAAACCACTACCAAATGAGCTTAAGTACGTATAATTGAGTGAAAATAAAACTTATCCTGTGGTGATCTTTTCATTTTTAGACAAGGATCAAGAGATTAAATTGTTGACTGTTCTAAGGAACCACAAAGGAGCCTTGGGCTGGACCATTTCTGATATTAAGGGTATAATCTCTTCCATATGCACCCATTGAATCCACCTCAATGGGGACACCGAACCAATTAGACAACCTCAAAGGCATCTCAATCCAAACATGATGAAAGTTGTAAAAAATGAGGTGATCAAATTGTTTGATGTGAGAATCATCTACCTAATATCCGATAGTGTTTGGGTGAGTCCAACTCAAGTAGTCCCAAAGAAATCTGGAATAATTATTGTGCAGAATTCTAATAATGAACTCATACTAACACGTGTCACCACAGGTTGACGTGTTTGCATTGACTATAGAAAATTGAACCAGGTCACAAGGAAGGACCATATCCCTCTACTATTCATTGATCAAGTTTTAGAGAGGGTAACAGGTCACTCTTTCTATAGTTTTCTTGATAGATATTTGGGATATAACCAAATAGAGATAGCACTGGAAAACCAAGAGAAAACCACGTTCACTTGTCCATTTAGCACGTTTTCTTTTAAACGGATGCCATTTGGATTGGGTAATGCCCCAGCAACTTTCTAATGGTGTATGTTAAGTATTTTTTTCAAATATGGTTGGAAAATTTCTTGAGGTTTTCATGGATGACTTATCTGCATTTGGGAGTAGTTTTGAGGAATACCCCAACAATTTATCTCTTGTTTTATCTGTGTGAAGAGAAGCACCTTATCTTAAATTGGGAGAAATGTCATTTCATGGTTCAAAAGGAAATTGTTTTGGGCCATGTTATCTCCAAAAATGGAATCGAGGTAGATCGCTCAAAACTTGACATTATTACTAGTCTACCTATCTCCTGAACTGTTAGAGATATTAGATCACTTCTAGGGCCACCGGTTTCTATAGAAGATTCATTAAGGACTTTAGTGTCATTACTAGACCCTGGACTAATCTTCTCCAAAAGGATGTCCCATTTAAGTGGACAAATAAGTGTGCAAGTGCCTTTAATAAAATTAAATCATCCCTTACAACTACGCTTATCATGCATTTACCAGATTGGACACTTCCTTTTGAACTAATGTGCGATGCAAGTGATTATGCCATAGGGGCTATTTTGGGCCAAAGGAAAGATAAAAGGCCCTACATTATTTACTATGCGAGTAGAACTCTAAACTCGATCCAAGTGAACTACTCAACAACTGAAAATGAGTTACTTGCATTAGTTTTTTGCTTTGGATAAGTTTAGGTCATACTTGCTGGGATCTAAAGTGGTCATTTTCACGGACCACTTGGCTTTGAAATATTTGCTATCTAAGAAGGATGCAAAGTCGAGACTTTTGAAATGGATCCTCCTAATCCAAAATTTTAACTTAAAAATAAAAGATATGAGAGTAGGAAACGTAGTGGCCAATCACCTTTCCAGATTGGTGTTAGGTGATTTCACTGAGGATATGTATATCCAGGATGCTTTCCCGGATGAACAATTATTTACGATCTCCAAATTGCCTTAATATGCGGATATGGTGAAATATCTTGTAACAGGAAAAATGTCATATCATTGGAAGTTACAAGATAGGAAGCGTTTTGAAACCGAGGTTATGAACTTCTTCTGGGATGACCCATATTCCATATTTATATAAATATGGGACTGATCAGATTTTTAGACGTTATGTCCTAGAGGATGAAGTTCAAAGTGTTATTTCCTTTTACCACATGGAAGCATGTGGTGGCAATTTTTCTGCTAAGAAAACTACTGCAAAAATCCTGTAGTGTGGTTTTTACTAGTCCACCATGTTTAAAGACACTCATGCTTTCTATATTGCTTGTGATAGATGTCAAAGGTTAGGAAGAGTGTCCTGGCGCAACATGATGCCTTTATCCTCAATTTTACCATTGGAGATATTTGATTGTTGGGGTATTGATTTTATGGGCTTATTTCCATTTTCTTTTGGATTTCTTTATATATTAGTTGGTGTGGACTATGTTTCAGAATGGATTGAGGCAGTTCCAAGTAGGACCAATGACAACAAAGTGGTCATACAATTCCTCAAGGAAAGTATTTTTCTAGATTTGGAACTCCAAAGGCCATCATTAGTGATGACAGGTCTCACTTTTGCAATAAGACATTTGAGGCTTTGATGAAGAAATATGACATCAAGCATAAAGTGAGTACCCAATACCACCCACAAATGAGTGGACAAGCTGAGATTTCTAATTAGAAAATCAAATACATTTTAGAAAAAACTATAAGGCTAGATAGGAAGGATTGGTCTCTCAGACTATCCGATGCTTTATGGGCTTATAGGACTACTTATAAAACCCCGATTGGAATGTCCCCATATAGATTGGTATATGGATAGGCTTGCCACTTGCCTGTGGAATTGGAACATAGAGCCTACTAGGCAATAAAGAAATTAAACTTTGATATAGATTAAGTAAGTGGACAAAGGAAATTAGAGTTAAATGAATTAGAGGAGCTGAGGAGAGACTCCTATGGAAATTCTAAAATCTACAAAGAGAGGACGAAAACTTTTCATGACAAAAACATCCTGAGGAAAAATTTTGAACCTCAACAAAAGGTCTTATTATACAATTCATGTCTTTAGTTCTTTTCGGAAAAGTTAAGATCAAGATGGACAGGCCCCTTCATTGTGAAGAATATTTATACTTATGGGGCTGTTGAAATTGAGAATCTACGTAATGGCAATGTGTATAAGGTTAATGGTCAGAGATTGAAGCTTTATGTGGAAAACTTTCATTTGGGAGAGGAGTTCGTCCCTTTTCATGAGCTAAAATATTCAGATTGATGCTCCTAGTCTGACGAAGCATTTGTGTAGGATTTGCATCATATTCAATTTTTTTAGTGTCACCTAGCAGGTGAGTTCTTCATGGTAGGTACTATCTACTCTTTTTTTTTTAATTTTTATTGCTCTCTACATTACATTTTCATTACATTGAGGACAATGTAGATTTTAGGTTGGGCGGTGTGGATAGTCATCAATGTGAGTTTTTTTTTAAAGGTTTCAGTTTATTGTTTAGGTTTAAGTTTATTTTTTTAGGTTTATGGGGAAATTTTTTTCAACATTTTCAAAATAATATTTTTATATACAAGAATGCGAACATGATATTATGCGAATTCTAAAGGTAAAGTTAATACTTAGTCTAGGTTGATAGTAATCAGAATTCTGATAACTGAAAATTATAGACTTGAATTTGATTATCTAATAACTAGTTTAAAGTTAGTTGTAATTTGATGTACTGAATTCACAATACACCTTAGCTAACTAAGTGAGGAATATGATATGTTAACTAGAATAAAAATTTTGATTCAAACAAAGTTGAATGAACTAGTACCATTGATATATGCTTAAAAGAGAGAATATTGAAGAAAAAAAGTGATGGAATTTTATTATAGAGTATGAATATAATGACCATAAGAATTATGTTAGTAATTCAGAGTAAGGATACCTAAGTATCCATTACTGTTACCATTATAAGTACGATACCTTAGGTTATGAAGCAAACTCGATGAGAATCTTCATCTAAGGGTGACCTATAATAATGAGGATATGATGATAAAAGAAGAAATGACATGAAGGAAATGAGACAACTAGAGATTTCATATTCTTAAGATGATGGAAAAGAGTTAGGATATGAAAGATGCATATTTCTCAAAGTTAGACTAGTGTTACCGATCACCTAAGTATATTGGATCATAACTATTCTAAATTTTGATTAGGTCTCTGAACTCAAGGATGTAATGGATTAAGAAATTAATATTCTAACTAACTTCAGACTTAAGGTAAATATTGTTTTGTTTTGAAATTTATATGATGAATAGAGACATAATTGTATAAATTTTTTAGTGTTGAACTATTTTTTATATTTTTAATGTTTGTGGGTAAAATTTCTGGAAATCCTCACGAGACTATTACTCGTCCACTAGGAGAAACCTAGGAGTTTAAAGGCTTGTTTCATATGCTAAATGCAATCGAGATTACCTGTGAAAGTGGTGTAGTTAGAATTTTTTCGTTTTAATTTTGTTTCTAGAATTAGTTTTTATTCTTATTTTTATTTTTCTTCACTTATTTTGCTCAGAACTAGTAAAATGTTGGTTGGGGGGTGTGTTGAGACTTAAATAATGCATAATTTCTCTCATTTATATCTTGGTTTTATGAACATGAATCAACTTAATATTCTATTTTACTCATGTTTGTGTTGCAAGGTGAATTTAAGAGCTTGGATTGAAAAGGGTGCTAAGAGCATGGATTTGATGCTCAAGAATTACCAAGGCAAGGAATGGATCTTAGGAGACTAAAATTAAAGACTTCACATGCCAAAGATTCAAGAAAACCAAGTGAGGAATGAAGAGAATCAAAGATTTGAAGTGAAGAATCCTAAAATCATCTAGAAAAAGCGTATTCTGAAACTCTGAAGTCTATTTTGGGAAATTGCGTAGCGAGAAGTCTATTTTAGCAAACTACGTAAATTTGAGGCTGTTTCTAGAGTTTTCTAACTTGGTGCGAAAGTTGGAGTTCCCCACTTATAAATAGGGCTTCCCAGGGCATTCTTAAGTGTTAAGGGTTAAATATTACATATTAGACCCCAGTTATTACCTGATTTTATGTACTTGATAATGTTTAACATCCTATTTTAATCGTGTTTTTATTTCAAGGTGAATTTAAGAGCTTAGACTGAAAAAGGTTATTAAAAGCATGGATTTAACACTAAAAAATTACCAAGGCAAAGGGCGAATCTTAGGGGACTGAGATTGAAGGATTCGCATGCCAAAGATCTGAGAAAATCAAGTGATCGACGATAAAGAGGCCTGAAAGTCGTCCTGAATACAAGATCATAGGGTTCCCACCATCCGTTTGGCTTAAAACTTTATATCTAGCCTGAGGACCCTTAATTAACTGTACACGTCGAAATTCAGCCCTTTGATCTTTATAGAAGTGGCCCAACAGACAGATTAGCCACTAAATCTCTGATTTGGGGCCCACCTGATATCTAGATATGTTTCAATTTTGGTCTCAACCCCTTAAACTGGATGGAAGAGAGGATGAACGAAGCAGATTTCTCATGAACATCATGATGGACCCCACATGGGGATTTACTCGCACACAACACGCGTACACGAGAGGTGCACCAGACCGAGAGTTCGGTCAACACAGTGAAGACCCGACCCTGCTTGCATTTTCGCAGGAGAGGCCACACGTCCTGCCTTTGAGACATGTAGTGGGCCACTAATGTCCATCATTTGGTTGATTTGGATCACCTAAAGTGTTCAGGGGGTGGGGCTGACCGTACCCATGCTTTCTTTTTTGTCCTATGCACGTGGACACATGAGGATCACCTTCAAATACAGGATGAATGGCGAGAAGATTTGATACAGTGGGCCGCACCAAACTCGAGCAAAACTAGCCGTTCCTGACTGAAATTTTTCCATGAATCCAATGGATGAGGTATATCTCTTCGAAAACACCATTGTGGGACCCACCGAGCATCGCAGTGCAAGAACTTTCTGTTTCGCACGTCCGGACGTTGTCCGCTTTTCACAGTTGTTCTGCGATCATGGACATGATCGGTTGGCCCATCTGAACCATCCAGAGGGAGCGTAAGACACGTCTGACCTTCACCATGAAGTCAGAATGGATAGTTTGGTTAGAGTTCTCCCCGAAAACCCAATTAAACGCAACTTAGTTTGCGTATTGTCTCATTCGCAGTCCGGTTCACACGCAAACTCTTGTTGTGTAACCTACCTCTGCCAACTTCACCGACGTCAGATGCATATAAAAGAGAGAGAGAGAGAGAGAGAGAGAGAGGACGTGATAGGGATTTCTGGGAGCTTGGACGTGGAGCACAAGAGAAAGAGAGGGGGTGTGGACAGTGACAGCCTCATTACTTCTTCTCCTTCTTTCTTCTTTTAGTTTCTTTCTTCTTTCATGTTCTTTTTAGTTTAATCATGCTCATGATTAGCTAAACCTCTTAGCTAGGGCGAAGAGGTGAAGCTTGTAGTGGGATGGGAGATTTTTCTTTATGCCTTTTAATTTATGTTTAAACTGAATTGATTTTGATTCTAGTTTGATTATAAGAAATGCCTTTAGTTTTTAATGGTTTGTTGTGACTTAAATTACAATGGATCTGCAATAACTTTGGGTATGTTCTTTGCATTAGTGAGATTGTGAAGATGGGAAGCCCTGTTGTTCACCATTGTCTCATGGGCATGGTTGGATGATGTAAGCCTTCCTAATGTTCAAAACTCTCTTAGATTGGCTGTGGATCAGTTAAATTCTGTTGTTTGCTTTATCTCATGAGCATGGTTTTGTGATGGAATCAATTCTAATTCTCATACCTCTCATCTCTTGAAAGATAGATCAAAAGAATTTCAGATTTGATTTTTAATGTTATATCTTCCAACTGGATGAAGATGGGACTCTAAATCCAGTTGTATTTATGAATCAAGCATAGATCTCCTTGATCTCTACAAGTGGATCCTTGGAAACCCTAGTTTCCCACCTTTGAATTTTACAAGTTTTAGTATAATATTTCACCATTATTTTGCTTAAAATTTCATGATTTAGATTACCTCTTCTACTAGTTCTAGTTTTGGTTACTTTCAGATTATGTACAAGGTTCAGTCCCTATGGATTTGACCTCGGTCTTACCGAGATTATTACAAAATCGCAACCCTATACTTGGGGTGGTGAATACTAAGCATCATTCAAAGCATCTCAAAGCAAGATCTAGGGTTTTTAGAGAGTTTTATCTAGGGTTTTTGAAAAGTTTCATAGTTTTTTTTTTTTACAAGCATTTAGATATTTATTCTTTCTTGTTGCTTTCTTTTTTTTAGTTATGTTTTTTCTAGTTTCCTCTAGCCTAAGCTAAAAGGGAAGCACATTGGTTTAATGTTTTCAGAGTTATGATGATTGATTATTTTAATGATGAGAAGAATGGTGTATGCATGTTATCTAGTGTTTAGGTTTAGTTTTTTATCTTTATGTGAGATCTATATGTTTCCATCATATGAGATCTACATTGATGATAGGCTTACCCTAGATCAATTAGATTTCTTAGACATGAGAGGTTCTCAACCTGCTATATTTCTTTGATATTCATTATCTCATTGATATTAAATTCTTAAAATCACTGGCGCTTGAGAATATATATCAATGGTGCAAATCCATGATTTTCTAATCTTTTATATCATTTATTAAAATATTTAAACTGTTTTATTTTTCGATTAGGCTGACCATAGTGCTCAGATCCTAGTTGTGTTATCCAAGTCATCATGATTTTGGAACATTAACTTATGTGTGGAACTTTGAAGCTTGGGTATTGTTTTAATTCATATCCATTCAAAACTCCTCCTAAAATCAAATCATCAGTTTAGTTTTTTTTTTAATTACTTAATTTGTTTTGCATTTAATTTTCTCCTTCTCGCAATTCATCTCCCTGTGGGATCGACCCTATATTCACGGGATACTACTTACGAACCTCTGCACTTGGAGGCAAGCAATCATAGTCCACCTAATAATTGGATCTTCTTAATTCTTAGGATCGTGCTCTAAAATGATCTAAAAAAATGGATGGATGGAGTGTATACAAAATATACACATCAAGTTGGACCCTACATTAAGGGTTACTTGGTCTTGGGTGAAGTCAGGTCTCACCTAATCTGTTCCTTACATCACATAGCAAGCAACAAAATTTCTTGACATGTGAAATTTATTGGGGCCTCATGATGATGTATTTCTTAGGTCACATTGTTCATCCATTTTTTTATATATCATTCTAAGATACAAGACCAAAAACAATGCAAATTCAAAGCTAAAGTGGCCACACCAGTGAAAACAGTAGGAGTTGATGCTATCGTTGAAAACTTCTTGGGGCCATAGAAGGCTCTGGTCAAGCTAATATTTGTATTTTAACTTCATCCTGGTATGTGTGATCTTATGAACATGTCAAATAGAAAATAGGCCTCACGGTTGGCCATAGGAAAGTTTCAATGGTTGTTTGTTCAATCGCCACTACTTTCTCTGGTGTGGTCCACTTGAACTTTAAATGTGCCCCACTTTTGGGCTCCTGCTCTGGAATGAGTTGTAAGAATTGATGGATGTCGTGGATCTAAAACATAAATCATTGTGTGTGAGACTCGACCCAAATTCGCATGTGTGCATGTGTATGTGTGAGTATGCATCTCGTTTATCTTGGTCTTGTGGTCTTACCGGTCGAATCCCAGTGACCCACGATCCTCTGATAGTATTTGTGGTCATCCTTAAGTCAGGTCATGTAGACCTGACCATGATCCCGGTGACCTGTGACCCTCGGATAGGAATGCCATTAGTTTTTAATGGTTTGTTGTGACTTAAATTACATAGGGACAATTATAATTCCAGCAACATTTTACCTTGGATAGATTGTAATTCCGAATTTAATTAAAATACTTCTTGATATCCAAAAATTATAAAAATTTATAGAGGGGTGGCCCACCCTTTCTAGTACCCACCTACCTATTTTTGGGGCCAGTGGACCCCTTTGCACTCCATGGCAAGGGCTGGACCGGCCCACCACGTTGGGACGTCCAGGACAACCAGATTTTTTGGACATACTATTTTCTTTAAATAAATTAAAATACTTTTGAGTATTTAAATTTCATGAATTTTTTTGGAGGTTTGGTCCACCTATGGACGTACCAACCTACAAAATTTCAGGGCCAACGGGTCCCTATACCGTCCGTGGTGCGGCCCGGAGTAGCCCCCCTAGCTGGGACGCCCAGCCTTGACTGGCCATTCAGGCCACTTTGTGGGCCCACCCTGATGTATTTTATATCCCACCATTCATTCATGTGGGGTCCATAGGGGACTTGATCATCCTCCCCTTCAGTAGCTTCCTATTAGAGCCCATTGGATGAGTTTCTGGGCCAAATATCCAGGCCCATAGAGCTGCCTACACATGGGACACTCGGCCCATTGGGTTGCTGCAGGATGTCCAATCCAGTAGCATAGCCCATTTGATTTATCTGATAAATCCACTCCCTTCATCTGGTGGACCCCCCTGTGACATGTATGGCCCACCAAGAACTAAAATAAATATATAATTTAATTAATTTTTGAATTTCCAACAATGCCAAATTGTGGGAGGGCTGAAATTTCAGCAATAGGCCCATGGTTGCTGCCCATAAATGGATCTATTGGGGCAGTATGGTCCACCAAATTTAGGGATATTATTACACATATCTTGCCCTATTTTTAGTTATATTTTGGGCTTAATTAGTAAATATTTAAGGCCCATTCCATTGGGTTTTATTGGACTAGTCTTCTTAGTTATTTGTTGGTTTTTCCTAGGTCCATTATACCTTTGGGGCCTATATTATCATGCCATTGTAATGGGTTTTATGGGCCAAATATTCAAGTAGTTGGGCCCTTACTTGCCCATTAAAAATGAATCCATGCTTGGGCTGAGATGTGAGGCCCAACTTGTTTTAAATGTAAGGATTACCCATATGTTTGTAATAATGGGCTGCCCATTAGGCCCACCACAATGAGTGGATTCATGACCCTTATGGTTGGGCCCAAACCTTGTTTAAGGGCCCACCATGTTGCCTATGTATTGGGCTTAGTGTATGGCCCACCGGGCCATGGATTGCTTGGGCCTTGGACCTTACTTTATATGTGTATAGTTAGTGGGCTACCTTTTGGGATCCAGTTGAGGTTGGATGTCCTCCTTGGTGGCCCTAAGGTAGGCCCATAGGGCCCTTATGAGTGGTTGAAGGCCTACCTTGAACCTTGTTAAGACCTTTTCCTCCATGAGGCTTTATGACTCTCTAAGCTTATGGGCCACCCCAAAGTATTGGGCTCCCACTAGAGGACTTCTCCTTTCCTTAGAGTACCTATCTATGTATTTAGACCTTCTTCCTCCTTAGGAAGGAGGAATATATTTTATAGGTAGCACACTTACATTATTGTGACCCATATGCATCATCTGTGTGAATTGATTGCACTGTGTGGTGGTCATAGAGGGATGGAGTTTCTCCCCTTATGCACATTCAGTGCCTGAAGCTTGTGCATGATCTGTATGTATGACTCATGCATTGACATTGCATTTCATGATGATACCGCCCTACTTCACTAGGGCCTTACCTCGATAGGGATGTTCGTAGATGGCCATATGTGTGGACATTGAAAATATTACTTGAGCATACCGGATGTATAGGATGCCCATGAGTGAAAATTCTAAAACTTCCATGGGAGCAAGGATCTACCCCAATGTCGTGACCGAGTGGAAACTATGAGCGCACGAGGGCCTTATACCGTTAAGCCACGACTCCCGCTGTCGTGTAGTCGGTTGGGTAGGGGTGTGTCCTTACTCACCTTATGTAAGGAGGCATTGCTAGGCTGAGTCTGACCAGCTTATAAATGGATTTTCTACCATTAAGCTTTGCTGGTGATTGGTTGTCCACAGGCGGGTAGTGAGGTCTCTTACGCTCGTTTGACTGTGCGGGGTCTGTAGAGCGACAGTCATTCCGCAGTGTAATGGACCCCAGTGATTTTCTTATAATTGGAAATGTACTTGATATGTGGATTGGTTATGAGCACTAGCATTATTTCGCATCGCATTTGCATCAGCTGTATAAGATCCTTCATATATTGCCTTGGTAAGGTGCCCAATACTCATTGCATCTTATTCATGATAAGCCTTGGTAAGGCTAGTGATATTGTTATGGAGCATGTTTCCCTTCCTATACCTCATATTATTCTTCTGTGCACCATTGTCACGCACTGTCCCCACCCTCTAAGCTTTTATAAGCTTATGCACAATTGATGCGTGTAGGAGATCCTAGGCGGGCGTTGTAGCAGCAGAGCGTGGAGTAGAGTTGAGTTTAAGGACCTTAGAATTGCAGAATTTTCTTTCCTTCTTCTATTATCTTATATATGCCCTTTTGGACCTTATGAAAGCTTGTAAAAGTTCAAATTCTTAGTGGATTTTATGATGTGTGCCTTATTATTCTTAGATATACTTGCTGTGATCTTGGGTATGCTCATATTGGAAAAGATTATATTAATATGAAAATCCTCCTTGCAGGATCCCAGGATCGGAACTTGCCTCATGAGCCGAGAATGAGGTACTACAGAGGCTGTTATGGCCAGAACCGGTCATCGGGTTCTTGTGAGCCCGATTACCGAGTTTGGGGCGTGACAATAGTTGGTATTAGAGCATAACAAGTAATTCTAAAATAACTTGGGATAATATCACATGTTTGCTAAGCGTATAGGACCTTGTAATTGTCCTAATTCCTTGCATCATTGTTGTTTTGTAGACGATGCCACCTAGACGTGGCACTCGTGGTTGTGGTTCCCGTGGTCGAGGCGCCCAAGATACCCGCTCTACTCGAGCACATCTTGCTCCCGTTATAGAGGATCTGATTCCTGAGGTCCTGATCCAGCCTGTTCCTCCTGTAGCGCATATTCCTCTAGTTGCTCCAGTTCCCCCATCCATCGCCCCTCCTCAGCCTATTATTTCGATTGCAGAGGCTCCTGGTCTGTCTGTCACACCCATACCTCTGCCTGAGGCGAGTGCTACTCCTGCTTTTCCGATAGCGCCTATAGGAACTAAGCATTTTCATCAGCTGATGCAGCTTATTGCTACCGTATTATAGACCCGTCAGCCTGCTACCACCGAGGTGTTTAGGCAGTCTAACTTACCGCATTCGAGTGTGATATCTTGAGAGTTCCGGCAGCATGATCCCCCGAGGTTTAGTGGTGACCCTAACCCTTCTGCTGCCGAGGCATGTCGCATTGAGATTGCGAGGATATTTTTGACACTATGCAGTGTCCTACGGATCAGAGAGTTTCCCTTGCGACCTATCTTCTTCAGGGTGAGGCCCGTCATTGGTGGTCGTCTGTATCCAGGATGGTCGGGCCTGAGTTTGTTTGGATGTGGAAGGAGTTCGTGATCCGTTTCGACCAGAAATTCTTCCCCAAGCATGTTCAGATTCAACGGGCGATCAAGTTTGAGACCCTGGTTAAGGGTGATTTATCAGTATCGCAGTATGAGGCCCGTTTCTTAGCCTTGTCTAGATTTTCTCCTCATCTCACCAGTGATGAGAAGATAAGTGCCTGTTGTTTTGTGACTGGCTTGTGTCCTGCCCTTCGCAGCCGTGTGGTAGGGCATTGTTTGGATACGTTCGACCAGGTCATGCATCGAGCATTGATTTTTGAGGAGGACTGGGCTATGACCTAGAGATCAAGAGAGCAGAGTTTCGGTGGAGACCGGAAGAGGAGAGCACCAGCCGACAGTTCCAGGCAGCACCGTCAGCAGAGAAAGAGGGGCAGAACAGAGTTTTGACAGCCCACGGCTCAGACAGTAGCTTATTCATCATCATCAGCACCGCCAGCCACTTCATCTTCCGGCCCCTTTTCTGGTGTTTGCTTCGGTTGTAGACAAGCCGGGCATCGGAGGCGTGATTGCCTATCCCCATACAACAGCAGAGGCCACTGCAGTTGCCTCCTCCTCGTCCTCCTTAGCAGCAACAGAGAGCGCAGCTTCCAACCCCTGCTCCTAAGGCTCCTCCTCAGTAGCAGAGGCAGCCAGATAGACCTCCTCAGTAGAGACAGCAATAGCAGCAGCACTTGTAGAGGGGATATCCATACGTTCAGTCCCTGGGACGAGTGTGTATTGTAGCCCAGGAGGCACAGACTCAGGACCCCCAGTCTTCCGGTTTGCTTCCCCTACCAGTTCAGGGCCGATTTTATTCTGCGCAGCAGGCGCTAGGCTAGGACTCGTAGTCATTGACCGATGGAGTCGTTGAGGGTATTCTTTTTGTTTCTGCTTGCGTTGCTCATATTTTATTTGATTCTAGTGCCTCCCATTATTTTGTAGCCTAGTAGTTTTGCCAATCGACTGGCATTCCATCGGAGTCCGTGTCTGAGGCCTTGGTAGTCTCGACTCCCATGGGGAAGTTCGTTGTGTTGACCCCTCGCTGTCCTTCTTGCATGGTGTTAGTAGGCGAGATGTTCCTTCCCGCCGATCTGTTCGTGATGTCGATGGCAAGCTTTGATGTTACTCTAGGTATGGAATGTCTTGCGGAGTATCGTGCCATCTTGGACTGTGCCGCGAGGACAATTGCATTCCACATTTCGGGCTTGCCAGTATTCTAATTTATCACTGAGCCCAGGAGAGAGCCGTTATCTAGTTTCTTGGCTTCTGTCATCAAGAATTCTTTGGCAGGGCGTATTGAGTAGCTATCAGTTGTTTGTGAGTACCTGAATGTGTTCTAGGAGATCTCAGGTTTACCGCTGTGTCAGCAGGTGAAATTTCAGATTGATTTGGTACCTGGTACTGCGCCTATCTCGAAGGCCCCCTACTGGATGGCACTGTTAGAGTTGAGGGAACTGAATGAGCAGTTGGATGAGCTTCGGGAGTTAGGTTTCATTCGTCCCAGCAGTTCGCCATGGGGAGCCCTGGTATTGTTTGTGAAGAAGAAGGATGGTTCGTTGCGGCTCTGTGCGGACTACCGTGAGCTTAACAAAGTCACCATCAAGAACCGATACCCGCTTTCTTGTATTAATGATTTGTTTGACCACTTGTAGGGTGCATAGTATTTTTCCAAGATAGACTTGCACTCCGGTTACCATTAGATTCGGGTCCGAGAGGAGGACATTTCGAAGATGACTTTCCAGACACGTTATGGTCACTTCGAGTTTTTGGTCATGTCATTCGGACTGACCAATGTGCCCACCGTATTCATGCAGCTGATGAATGAGATCTTCCAGCCGTTCATTGATCAGTTCATGGTGGTATTCATTAATGATATTCTTGTATATTCGAGGACCCGGGAGGACCATATTGAGCACTTGCAGATTGTGACAGAGACCCTCCATGTCCACTAGCTATATGCGAAGCTGGAGAAGTGCGAGTTTTGGTAGGAGGAGGTGAAGTTCCTCAGTCACATGGTGATGAGGGAGGGTGTCGCTGTGGACCCCTCGAAGGTTAATGCAGTGCGACAGTGGGGCCAGCCCACGAACACATCCGAGATCCGCAGCTTCGTTGGTCTAATGGGATATTACCGACGGTTTATCGAGGGTTTCTCCCATATTGCAGCACCGCTGACCCGGTTGACGTGGAAGGGTGTTGAGTTCGTCTGGAGTGATGCCTGCGAGGAGGCATTTACGGAGTCAAAGGACCACCTCACGTCCGCTCTTGTTCTCACTCTTCCCGATGAGAGTGAGGGTTTTGTTGTTTTCACTGATGCCTTTAGAGTTGGGTTGGGTGTTGTACTGATGCAGCACGGGAAGCTAGTAGCATATGTCTCGTGCCAGCTCAAGGTCCATGAGCTGAACTACCCCACCCATGATTTGGAGCTTGCGGCAGTCGTCTTCGCATTGAAAGTGTGGAGGCATTATCTATATGGAGTCAGTTCGAGCTCTTCTCAGATAGTAAGAGCTTGAAGTATCTATTTTCGCAGTCCGAGTTGAACCTGCGTTAGAGGCGATGGATGGAGCTATTGAAGGACTATGATTTAGGGCAAGGCAAACGTGGTGGTGGACGTGCTCAGCCGTCAGCCACGAGGCCTGATGGCTCAGATGATGGTGCGAGAGTGGCAGATACTCGAGGATGTTTTAGAGTATGACTTTGAGTTCGGTTTGCAGTCTTCCATTGTTCAGCTTTCGAGTTTGTTGATTCAACCCTGTTTGGTGGCCAGGGTAATCGAGGCTCAGCAGATCGATGAGTCACTTCAGGAGTACCAAGCAGAGGCCGCATCCGTGGAGCAGTTAGACTGACAGATTCCCAATGGTGGATTACGCTTCAGAAGCCGATTGTGTGTCCTGGACGTGATAGAGTTGCGTCGTGATCTGATGACCAAGGCACACCGATCGAGACTTACTATTCACCCGGGCTCTACGAAGATGTATCGTGATATGAGGAGGCAGTATTTTTAACAGGGGATGAAGCACCAGATTGCTAGTTTTGTGGTTGAGTATGCATATGCCAGCGTGTCAAGGCCGATCATCAGAGACCCCCCGATCCCTTGTAGCCATTAAGTGTTCCAAAGTAGAAGTGGGAGCATGTATCGATGGACTCATCGCAGGGTTGCCGAGCACTCACATGGTCATGATACCATCTGGGTTATCGTTGATCGTCTAACGCAGTTGGCTCATTTCATTCCAGTGCGTGCTTCCTGGTCTATGGACCGTTCGCAAAGGTGTTCATTGAGGAGAGAGTGAGACTGCACGGTGTCCCAGTTTCGATCGTTTCAGACTAAGACTCCAAATTCACGACTTAGTTTTAGAGGAGTTTTCAGCAGGCGCTGGGGGTCACTTTGCATCTCAGCACCTCTTATCATCCACAGATGGATGGGCAGACTGAAAGGGTCAACCATATCCCTGAGGATATGCTCAGATCTTATGTGATCAACTTTGTAGGCAGTTTGGATGAGCATATGCACCTTGCCGAGTTTGCGTACAACAACAACTATCAGGCGACTATCGACATGACTCCTTTTGAGACACTTTATGACAGACCGTGCAAATCTCCTAGTTGTTGGACCGAGGTAGGAGAGCGTCGTCTCTTAGGTCTTGAGCTTGTATTGTAGACGTTAGAGGCTATTGATGTTATCAGGCAGAGTATGCACATAGCTTAGATCTAGCAGGAGATTTTTGCTGATCGTCGGCGTCGACCCCTCGAGTTCATAGTCGAGGATATAGTTATCTCAAGGTCTCACCTATGAAAGGCGTGGTTTACTTTGGTGTGAAGGGCAAGCTCGCTCTGAGATTTATTCAACCTTTTGAGATTACTAAGCGCTTGGGCGCTGTGGCCTATAGGCTTCCCTTACCTCCTGAGTTGTGCACGATTCACAACGTATTTCATGTTTGTTTGTTGCAGAAATGTGGGTCGGACACTATTCCTGTGATTGATTGGTAGCCACTCGAGGTCTGTGAGGATGCTTCCTATATTAAGCAGCTGATTCGTATTCTTGATCAGAAGGAGCAGGTCCTCAGGACCAAGGTCATTCCCTTGGTGAAGGTGCAATGGGGTCATCATTCGGAGGCCGAGGTGTCTTGGGAGCGAGAGTCCGAGATTAGAGAGCATTATCCTCATTTGTTCGATAATTGATTGCTTATATTGCCTTCTCTTGTTATTGATGATTGAGATATATTTATATGATGATGTTTATGTATTTTTGTTGTTTCGATTTTGTCAATTTTAAGGATAAAATTTCTTTGTTGGTGGGGAGGGTTGTGAGACCCGACCTGACTTTGCATGTGTGTGTGTGAGTATACATCTCATTCATCTTGATCTCGAGGTCCTACCGATCGAATCCCTAAGACTCACGACCCTTGGATAGTGTTTGTAGTCATCCTTAAGTCCGGTCATGTAGACCCGACTCGGATCGAGCCGAAACCTGTGCCGTCTTGTCCGCTTCGTCGTTGCAATTCCGATGCCATGTCTTGTGCTTTCATCCGATGTATAGATCATAAGTTGTGTGCATCTCATTTCTAGCCCTTGATTATGATCATGTGGTCCACTTGGGAGTAGTGTATGTGGCCCCACTCCCTTTTTGCACAAGTTCCAATATACACCACACACACACACTACTTAAACCCCATCTTCTACACCACCCACTACCCACACACTACCCATCCCTACTCCAAGCTTATGAGTCTATGAGCATTGTTTATATCACCCTAGGATTATGATGGATTGCCTATCTTAGGAGAGAGAACTCATGATGACTCTCTCTCTCTCTCTCTCTCTCTCTCTCTCTCTCTCTCTCTCTCTTTTCCAGCAATTTCTCTCCTCTCCCTCTCATTTTCTCATTCTCTCCCTCCATTGCTAAAAAAATCCCCAATCTCCCTCCATTTTTCAGCTCCTTTCTTCCTTAATCCCCCACCATTTAACCCTTGAAACCCCATCTCCACCATTAATCCTTTTCCCTTGGAGCTGGAGAATCTTAGTGTGAAAGTTTGGTGATCATCCTTGGAGGTGGGTGCTCTTCTTAGCTTCTTCTCCCTTTCTTATCTTTTCTTTCTTTTCTTTACATGCATGGAAGCATGTAGGACTCACCAATCCATGGTAGAGGTCCTACATGGCTCCTAGGATGGAGGCTATGGGCCTAAATCTTACTCATTCCTTCCATGGTGGGCCATTCTCCATGGACCCACCATGATGTACTTCCTCTTCATTCTAGCATCTCCTAGGCTATTTAGGCCTTTGCATGCATAGTGGGTAAAGGTGTCCCCATCCTCCAGTAACTTTTCTTGATGTATAGTAGCTTGCATGTAACATATGTACATGGTGGATGAGATGGATTGTAGTGTGGAAGGTCCATTAGTGGCGGGACTTTCCACCAATGGCCGGATCACTCTCCTTCTCTCTCCATTTCTCTCCTTTTTCTTTTATTTATTTCTAATGATGTGTGGTCCACTAAGAAGGTTAGCAATATCTCAGATCAATCAGGGAGATGGGACGTCCATGCCCACCTTGTTGGACGTCCAAGCCCACCATGCATGCATGGGTTGGGTGGCAACCAAATTTGATTTTTCATAGAGATTTTAATGCACTGATGGATCTGAAAATTTTCCAACCCATTAAGGTGGACCCCACTTAATGAATCAGGGCAATAAGACCTTAGATTAATTTATATGAGCTGAAATATGGAAAGCACGTGTTGCTGTCCAGATTTCAGGCCCAGTTTAAGCATGGCTTTTGAGTTAATGTTTGGATCTATTTACATGCCCTTTTTTCTCAAATTTCTTTAGGTATTTTGTAGTGCATAGACCTCACTTTGATGTGGAATGGGACCCACACCATTTCTCCCATGATTGAGACCCAAGGAATGGGCCAAAGTGGGCTAATTGTCCAAAAATTTCTGGACAGTTCAGCGACATTGTAAGTTGGAAATGAGCATTTTTACCCGAGTTTCTATAATAAGTGGGCCACTCTAGTGGACCCCACTTTCTTTCCATGAGTAGGACCACCCTTCCCACAATTTTCCAAGGGTTTGGACAAGTTTAGGCCCACCCCATGTGGTCTCAAACATAGGGACAGTTATAATTCCAACAATATTTTACACTGGATAGATTGTAATTTTGAATTTAATTGAAATACTTTTGGGTATCTAAAAATTATAAAAATTTACAAGGAGGTGTCCCACCATTGGTATGACCCACCTACCTATTTTTGGGGCCAAAGGACCCCTATACACACCATGACAAAGGCTGGACTGGCCCACTACGTTAGGACGTCCAGGACAACCAAATTTTCTGGATAGACTATTTTCTTTAAATAAATTAAAATACTTTTGAGTATCTAAAATTCATGAAATTTTGTGAAGATGTGTCATACTCATGGAAGTACCAACCTACAAAAGTTTAGGGCCAACAGGCCCCTGTACCGTCCGTGGTGCGGCTTGGAGTGGCCCCCCTGGTTGGGACACCCAGGCTGGGGCGTCCAGCCTTGACTGACCATTCAGGCCACCTTGATGTATTTTATATCCCACCATTTATCCATGTGGGGTCCATAGGGAACTTGATCATCCTCCTCTTTAGTAGCTTCCTATTGGAGCCCATTGGATGAGTTTTTGGGCCAAATTTCCAAGCCTATAGAGCTGCCTACACATGGGACACTCGGCCCATTGGGTTGCTGCTGGATGTCCAGTCCAGTAGCATGGCCCATTTGATTTATCTGATAAATTCACTCCCTTCATCTGGTGGACCCCCCTGTGACATGTATGGCCCACCAGGAACTAAAATAAACATATAATTTAATTAATTTTTGAATTTCCAGCAATGCCAGATTGTGGGAGGGCTGAAATTTTAGCAATAGGCCCATGGTTGCTGCCTATAAATGGATGTTTTGGGGCATCATGGTCCACCAATTTTGGAAATATTATTACACATATTGTCCTATTTTTAGTTATATTTTGGGCTTTATTAGTGCATATTTAAGGCCCATTCCAATTGGGTTTTATTGTACTAGTCTTCTTAATTATTTGTTGGTTTTTCCTAGGTCCATTGGACCTTTGGGGCCTATATTATCATGCCATTGTGATTGGTTTTATGGGCCAAATACTCAAGTAGTTGGGCCCTTGCCCATTTAAAATGAATCCATGCTTGGGCCGAGATGTGAGTCCCAACTTACTTGTTTTAAATGTAAGGATTACCCATATGTTTGTAATAATGGGCTGCCGATTAGGCCCACCACAATGAGTGGTTTCATGACCCTTATGGTTGGGCCCAAACCTTATTTAAGGGCCCACCATGTTGCCTATGTATTGGGCTTAGTGTATGGCCCATCGGGCCATGGATTGCTTGGGCCTTGGACCTTACTTTATATGCGTATAGTTGGCGGGCTACCTTTTGGGACCCAGTTAAGGTTGGATGTCCTCCTTAGTGGCCCTAAAGTAGGCCCATAGGGCCCCTATGGGTGGTTGAAGGCCCACCTTGGACCTTGTTATGATCGTTTCCTCCTTGAGGCTTTATGACTTTCTTAGCTTGTATGCCACCCCAAAGTATTGGGCCCCCACTAGAGGACTTTTCCTTTTCTTAGAGTACCTGTTTATGTATCTAGACCTCGTTCCTCCTTAGAAAGGAGGAATATATTCTACAGGTAGCACACTTACATCATTGTGACCCATATGCTATAAGGAGGCATTGCTAGGTTGAGTCTGACTAGCTCGTAAATGGGTCCGCTATCGTTAGGCCTTGCTGGTGATTGGTTGTCCACAGGCGGGTAGTGAGGTCTCTTATGCTCATTTGACTGTGTAGGGTCTGTAGAGCGGCAGTCATTCCACAGTGTAATGGCCCCGATGATTTCCTTATAATTGGAAACGTACTTGATATGTGGATTGGTTATGAGCACTAACATTATTTCGTATCGCATTTGCATCGGCTGTATAAGCCCCTTCATACATTGCCTTTTTAAGGTGCCCAGTACTCATTGCATCTTATTCATGATAAGCCTTGGTAAGGCTAGTGATATTGTCATGGAGCATGTTTCCCTTCTTGTACCTCCTACTATTCTTCTGTGCACCATTGTCACACACTGTCACCACCCTCTAAGCTTCTATAAGCTTATGCACGATTGATGCGTGCAGGAGATCCTAGGCGGGCATTGTAGTGGCAGAGTATGGAGTAGAGTTGAGTTTGAGGACCCCAGTGTTGTAGACTTTCCTTTCCTTCTTCTATTATCTTATGTATGCCCTTTTGGACCTTATGAAAACTTGTAAAAGTTCAAATTCTTAGTGAATTTTGTGATGTGTGCCTTGTTATTCTCAGATATACTTGCTGTGATCTTGGGTATGCTCGTATTGGAAATGATTATATTATTATGAAAATCCTCCTTGTAGGATCCCAGGATCGGAACCTACCTCAGGAGCCGAGAATGGGGTACTACGGAGGCTATTGTGGCTAGAACCGACCATCGGGTTCCTTGTGAGTCCGGTTACCGAGTTTGGGGCATGACATTGTGGGGCTCAGAGAAGTACCACACTTTAAAAGTTTGTTGTGTAGCACACATTCTAGTTGGGAGCGAAATTTGGTGTATCTTGTTAGCTTAAGTCATTGGAAATGATGTAGACCAATGAGAAGCCATGGAGCTGGAATTTCCTATGCCTTCAACATTGACGATCCACTCGCCTACTAGACGATGCTCTATGGACCCCACCATAATGTATGTGTTTTATCCACACCGTCCATCAATTTGGTGAGATTATTTTAGGACATGGGCTCAAAAATAAGGCAAATCCAAAGTTTAAGTGAACTACACCACATAGAGCAAAGGAATTGGATGTTTATTTTTTAAGCCATAGATGTTGTAGATTAACCTAATATTTATATTTTCCCTTCATCCAGGTCAGTGTGACCTTATGAATGGTACATATGGTAAATAAAGATCATGGTGGGTCCTAAAAAGGCTTTATTATTATTATTATTATTATTTAAAGATCAAAATTTCACATTCAAATTAAGTGAAGATTAACTAAAAGAAAGTAATGACTTGAGAACAATTTGGCTTTCGGATAGTTAGGAAATTTTTAATGATTTTTTTTCTCAAGTGGGAGAGTAGGGAAGGACTTCATGGGAGAATTACAACGTTTTGAAATTGTGAAAGGGTAATCTTGCCATTTTAAAAAGTTGACAGAGATGTTTTGGTCAAAATTCAACCAAAAATTTAAAGGGAAATGACTTACCACATTCCATAATAAGTTTTAATCCAAGTTACGGTGGTTGAAAAAAAAAACCATTAAATTTTAAGTGATTTTCACAATTAAGCACCTAATGTCTTTTGGTTACCAAATGGTCTAAATTATCAAAATCACTGAAAATAGCATTTTTTAGTAATAAGTTATGAAATTAAGTTTTACCAAATGCACCCTAAGGAGGCATTTGACACATGGTAATAGATGGGATTAGGTGGGATGGAATCGCGTTTGGTCCCGTGCAAATTCTATCCGACATTTAGGGAGGATGAGAATGGTTAGGATTAGGTGGGATGGAATTGCATTTAGTCTCATGTGGGATTTCCATGGTTTTTGCAAACCAGCTGTGAGAGACGTTTCAAATCCATGTGAAATCCAACAAAAGGCCATGTCGTTGTCAACAAGATTTGTGGGTCCCACCATGATGTATAGGCTATATCCATACCATCCATCCATTTTTCGAGATAATTTTACGGTATGATCACAAAAATCAAGTAGATCCAAAGCTCAAGTGGATCACATAATAAAAACTAATGGGGATCAAAGGCCAACCATTAAAAACTTCTCGAGGGCTATAGAAGTTTTGGATTAAGTTGATATTTTTATTTTCCCTTCATTCAGGTATGTGTGACCTTATGAACAGGTTGGATGGCAAATAAACATCATGGTGGGCCCTAGGAAGGTTTCAACGGTGGGTGTCATTGTCCCCATTGCTTTCCACGGTGTGGTCCATGTAAGCTCTAAATCTACCTCATTTTTAGGCCCACGCCATAAAGTGGCCTCGCAAAATGAATGGATGGTGCATATATAAGACATACATCAGTGGGGTCCACACTAGTTGTTGATGTCAACATAACACTAGAAAGGTCGGTTGCACATAATTTCTCCAAATAATGTAGTTCTTGAGATAGTAGATTTTCATTGCATCTATGGCTTAATCCAAACATGGCTTAATTCCTTTGAAACCAGCGATTTCAAAACAATCCTTGATAGTGGGTAATCATTGCATTAAAGCAATTCTATTCCACCCCCATTCAGTTAAATGCATGTGCCAAACAGGCCCTAAGTCATTTTCACAGAGACGCCTCAACTATATCTTTCTCTAGATGGTTTTCCATAAATAGCACCATAAGCTAAAAGCTCAGTAAGTAAATATCAATAAATATGCCAACTATCACAAAATACATCCATACTCATGAATCACCAGGGCCAGGGTTGCGCACAACTTCTGGCTTGCCAACACCCATAGCCTGATTCTCTCAAGTTTCACACATTGAGAAGAATACTGCTCCTACTGGATTTGTTTTACTTACCTATAGTGCTAAACTTGGAATATCGTAATGAGTAATCCATTATGGAGATGACTGGACTCATTCCCCATCACTAGGTTGCAACCTTGGGAGGAGGCTCTATTAGTACTAACTCGGATTCTAGTTAGAAGTTATGCCTGGGAATTTAAGGGGTGTTTATCCCCGAGTTGTCTAGTGTTCATCATCAACATACTATTTCAGATAATGGCATTGTAACGCCCCAGTCTTCAGAACTCGAGTACATGACTCACATTCCAAAAACTCAGGAGTTAACTAGTAATAGTGGTAATCAGTGAATCAACGTGCATAGTGGGAATAAAATGTGGCATAGATGTGATCCAAAATTGGAACAATATTCTGGCCCACTTAGCTGAGGGGCCAATTATATAACCTCAAGTTCTCAAATTTTAAATGTACTGAAATGATAATAAAGGACTAATCTACTGATTTAGCCCAAAATAGGCGGCCGCCTCCTATTGCGTCTCCTCGTCATAGGGCTCCTCCTCGTCCACCACCGCCTCCAAGTTAGTCACATACTCATCGGCTCCTATACCTGCGTCCTCTGTACGGTTGAACATTGATGAATGAGTGGGTAGCTCAGTGTGATCTCCCCTCAAGATTACACACCACCGCCCTAAACAAGTAATAGCATAAAGACATACAGACAATCCAAAACACAGTAGATGCAGTCTTGTTAAATGTATGGATGCATGAATGCAATCGTCGGCCTGGGTAAAACCTCCAGATGGCCTGTGCCCCGGGTAAAACATCCAAACAGACATTAGGCTCATCACCCACGAATATGACTGGTTATCAGTGCAATACTTAGCGTAATCGCATGGGCATGATGATCCAAGTCATCATCATAAATTGAAATGACTGGTCATTAGAGCAACATTCAGCATAATTTTATGGGCATAATGATCTAAGCCATCGTAATATGCCATGTATACATGATTAGCCAACCCATTATTAGTCCAATTGAAATCAGCTAATTTAAATTAGCTCATGGTCACTACGGGGAGCACATGACCCAGCGTAGGCCGACGGTTCAGGCATAGTATCCCATGACTACCATCCCCAGCCCATGAGGCTACCGTCTTAGGGTGTGTGTAATACCCACCAACATGTGATCAATCAATTTAGTATAAATGGGCCACCACCAATGCCGACTTGAATAAAATGTTGAAGTTACCAAATGTGGCGATTAAAACATGACAGCATGAATGGTTCAAAAATAAGTATACAGCGGTATTAGAAAGGTTGTGAAGTTCATTCCCAGTAGGTGAAACCACACATGGATGGTAAACCCCATGGTCAAATACCAACAACTAAAACCTCCATGTCAGGGGCCTACTCACATCACAACTAGTCTGATTACACTCTAAACGCAGACTTTCCTTTGCTTAGAACTTCCCATGGAGAGATTCCAACAGTATGTGTGTCATATCATCATAACAGCAACATAGATCTTAACATGAATAGGAAATAAGGAACAATACATATATTTCTATCAATACACACTAACTGAGTTACCATAAGATACATGACATGAATGGTTAGATTATTCACCTAGGCAGTTTAGAGTTATGAAGAGTCTAAACAATAATAAGCATGTTAAATAGATAAGTCAAGTGAATGCAGTCTATTTCCGCACACAGTTTATCACTAGTCTAACTAGCCATTAAATTAATAAAACTGCTATTTCTAGTCTAGTTAGGGATGAAAAGCTTAAGGGGAGGAAAATCATCACCAGAAAGGTTGTAATGCGCTCTTAGATGCGAGTGTCCTTGAGAAGTAAGTGGCTCCATGTCACTTGAATAGTTCCCTGATGAAATTCTTTTCAAGCATTAGATAATACATCTTAAGGCATTAAGCGTGGAGGTTAGTGAAAGGTTTGATAACCCTTAGAAAATGTTGTTTGGGCTTTCACCAAGAAAATCAGGCCCATCTATGCTAGCTCCAACAAGAGGCCAGACTGGCCAAGGTTTTGATCCTATCTGGGCTAAACTTAGGCCCGATTCGTCCCAATTTATTGGCTCCCAAGGTGGCCCAAGGACTGGGCCTAAAAGAAATTAATAGTGTGGCCCACCTGCATTTAGTATGGCGCGGCTCATTGTGATGTGTGCCGCAAACCTCTTGAAATGAGCGTGGCCCACCTGCCTTCAGGCAGGGTGCGGCTCACCTAAGTGTAGTGAGGCCTGAAATGGCCAAGCTATATGTCCTAGAAGGGGGACAATGCCAAATTTAAACAATAACAGCAGAATATAAATGAATAAAAGATAACACTATTAATAAATCACTATATTGGAATGTAAAGCAACTTCAAAAAGAGAGATTGATATCAATGTTGTTCTAAGGACAACCTTACAACATAAAAACTAAAGGTTTATGGCAGGACAACCTTATTTCTAGAACAAATTGAATATTAAAAACTCAAACAGAAAGGAAACAATTGAAATAGCAAGAAATAAATTCTAAACTATTACAACATTCCCTACAATGCTTGAAATGTAAATATTACAACATTCACATTCACAAATACATCCCACAAATCTTAATGATCAAAGATAGAAAATATAAATCACACATCCACAAAACACAAAGAGTTATAGTAGTTCGCCTGTGTGTACACCAACTGTTAAAAAACGGCCACACAAATTACTACTCCACTCCTAATATCCTCACACAGGGGATATTAGCGTTCACTATCAAAATAGGTTTTCACAGGTTCACCCAAAACCTTCACAATTGTGTCTTTTTAGAAAAGGGCTTACCCAATTCAAAAACCTTCACTTTTGAGTTTTTTGGCTCTCCTCAGATAACCAACACAATGAGATTTTTCTAGCTTAATCTCAAATAAAACCAAAATAGAAATTTACATAAATGTAAAATACTTGGATTTCTCCTTTTGTTGTAGCCCGGAAGAACCAATCGGAGTAGAAGATCAAATGTAGAAGTTCAAAGTCCAATACTTACTTTAAAATGGTTCTAGGTTCTAATTGATTTTAAATTAAACCAGTTGGGCTTGCTATATTTGATTTTGATTCCAAGAAGAAGGAATATCACAATTCCTCCTTTTAATTAAGATTGGAATGTAGAAACAAAATCAAATTAATAAAGCTAACAAAAGAGAATATAAATTATACACAAAGTAGCTTAAAATGAACACAAACGTATGTCAGAGTAATCCCTTGATTTTACTTGAATTGAGTTATCAATCTCTGAAATTCGTGCTTTATTTATAGTTGCAGAAACTCGGCTATGACTTGTCGTGAGGACACTACGACTGGTCGTAGGAGAAACGAAATTTCAAATTTTTGAGTACGATCGGATAAAACCGTTCTACTACTTGTCGTAGGGTGTCTACGACTGGTTATAAGCCCTCTACGACTGGTCGTAACATACCCACGACTGATCGTAGGACTTAAAGATTAGTTGTTATAGTTTGAGTCGTAGAACCAAGATTGGTCGTAGGACGAGTCAACACTGTTCACACGACGGGTTGAACAGAGTCCAGGACTGGTCGTGGACGAACAAAAAATTCTAAAAAATTGTAACCAACTTAGGACTGGTCTTGAAATTTCTTGGACTGGTCAAGACAATGCTAGGACTAGTCGAACAAGGTTCATGACTAGTCTTAGAATAGTCCAATTCTATGTAAAATGATTCAATTGAATTATGTATTCAAAATGACCTACCCTAAGGACAATCTAAGGTCAATCATACCTTGAAAGTGAGGCATGAACATCGAGATTTCATATCTTCAGATGATAGATGACCTTTGAGGATTGTGAAGCTTGAGATCTTTGAACTTGATGTAGCATTGAACATAGGATCTTCTATAGCTTGAATAACAATTCATCTTGTGTTGTACACTAACTTGAATCTTGAACAAGATCACTACTACTGTTATAGCTTGTACTTGCATTCTACTGTAGTAGCTTGTACTTGCATTTCTTGAAGTAGTTTGAAGTAGTTCTTCGTTCTTGACTTGAAGTAAATTGCTTAGAGCGGTGATGCAATGTCTTGAATATTTACAACAATGAACTACGTAAGACATAGATTGAGGTTTTGGCACCACAAAATTTAACAACCAAAGGAGCATAAAACCATAGCACTTACAATCTCCCCCTTTGTCAAATTTGTGACAAAACACTCAATAATAATATAACCAATATGAATACAAAAAAAATGCATAGGTTATAAAAGAAAAAAACCGTTTACAGCCTGGTTGAAGAATCATGCACCAGTTGTCATCACACATCAAGATGAAGTAGGTAGAACACCTCCTTACTCCCCCTGAGTAGTACACATATATAAAAAAAATGCTACTCTACCACAGTCCATATTCCATCAACATATCAATTCATATGCAAAACCATATAAATTCTCCCCCTTTTTGTCACAATATGACAAAGGAAGAAGAAAAATGGAAAAGGATAATAAATAGGAGTATTCAAGGAGTCAAGATATAAGCAAATTAAAGTCCGCATACCATGAACTAGTTTAAACAAAGTTAGCAAGCTACAGTCAGCAAACCAAACAAAGTGTACAACCCAACAAAAGTAGACTTAAAGTTATTACAGACCAAAGAGTAAATCACTTAATCCGATTCTAAGGAAGGAGCAGGTATAGTAGGATCAAGTTGATGAAGGCCCTTGTTTAAGCGTCTAAGAGACTTGCGCATATATTTAAATCATAAATCATGGGCAACATACATATTCTCTACCTTCTCCTCAAGTGCAAGCAGACGCGCATCAAACTCAGATGGTTTATAATCAGGATCATTGGCAGAATCAAACTCAATTTCATCAAAAATATCATCCATGTTCATGTCACTAGGAGGAAGATCATCAACTTCTTCTTCATTCCCAGCTTCGGCTCCATCACCACCAACATCCACTTGGCCAGGAGCCAATTCCAATTTCATCTTGTTTATATTTAAGTTGTTAAAAATAATATGATGGATGAGAGCCTCTCCAACAGGCAAAACAACTAAAATAGTCATAAGATAGGCATATGGAATATCATTATGACCTGGATGGAGATGAAACTGAATGATGCAATAACATATTAAAGATGGAAGACAAACTTTAGTACTAGAGACGACATAGTGTAAAACATGAACCATAAAGGAAGTCAGTTCTGTTTTATTACTAGAACGCGGATACAAATTTGAAGTAAAGATTCTGTGGAGGACTGTATCTGGGTAACAAGTACTTTGAGGGGAGCACATTCCCTTTATAAGTCCATTGCACATCCATATTACATAATGCTCTAGTGAGCATTCGTTTTTTTTTAATTTTGAGGGTTTTTCAGTTAGAATATGAATATGAATACCCTCATCATTAATAAGTATTTTTATAAGGCTAGATATTAGATGACAATCTACATCAAAAGGGCCTTCTCTAGCATCTATTTTAAATGTTAAATTCTCAGCAGAAAAATCAGAGATACATGCGAACATGGACTGAGCAATAGATTGGTATGCAGGCCCACCCCAATGTAAGATGTTATCCTATCCTACAGATTGGAGGAGTGGAATGATACCAAAAGGAGCAATGTGGTTAAGATCAACAACTCTTTCAACAATAACCTTGCTCAAACGCAAATCCCGTACATATGAGGGATCATTTTCGGGTGACTGAAGATGGCGCTGAGTTATTGGAGTAGATCTAGAAGAGATGGACCACGGGCTGTTTTCTTTTTCCCTCTAGCATCCATTGTCAACAAGAAATTCAAAGAACTAAGGAGATGTAAAAGATGAGAAATGGATTTTCTCAAAATTAGAAATTTGAGAAGAAAACCCCAAATAACCCAACAAAGCTTGAAATCAAGCACTCCAATGATGAGATTGAAGCAAATGGACCATGAATCTACAAGCAAGACTGATAAAATGCACTAACCTTGACGAATCACACTGTAGGGTTCGACTAGTCGTGCCGCGGCTTATTGGAGAGCAAGATAGAAATGAGGAAGATGAAGATTTTCCCCAAATAAAAGAGGACAGCGTGCTCCACGATTGGTCTTGAGCTGTCCTTGACCGGTCGTACCAAGACCAGTCGAGTACACCCACGACTGGTCGAGTATCAATAAAAATATGCACTATGATACATATATGCATGAATAATCACTTTTGAATTTTATAAAAATTTAAAATTTAACCAAATAAATTATCAAATATATATATACTATGATACATATATGCATGAATAATTAATTTTTAATGCACATACCAAGATCAAATTTTAATTTATTAAACCTGCTTTTGTCAAGCGGTTTAGTGAAAATGTCAGTAAGTTGAGTCTCGGTCGGAATGTATTCTAAAGAGATTATTTTTTCTTCCACTAATTCATGAATATAATGATACCTAATATTAATATGCTTGGTACGTGAATGATGGATTGGATTTTTTGAAATATTTATAGCACTGGAATTATCGCAATATAGAACCATTGAGTCCTGTGTAATTCAACTTAACATACATTTCATCCAAACAAGCTAAGTACAAGCATTTCCAGCTGCGATGTATTCAGCCTCAGCCGTAGAGAGTGATATAGAACTTTGCTTCTTGCTAAACGAAGAAACTAAATAATTTTTGATATAAAAACAACCACCACTGGTTGATTTCTTATCGTCGATATTTCCAGCCCAATCAGCATCAGTGTACCCTGCTAACTGAACACTAGTATCATATGGATACCAGAGACCTAAATTAACTGAACTTGCGACATATCGCATAATCTGCTTAACAACAGTTAACTGAGACTCTTTAGGATCAGACTGATATCTAGTAAAAATACCAACACTTAAAGCAATATCTGGTCTACTAGCAGTTAAATAAAGTAAACTGCCAATTATACTACGATATAACTTAGGATCAACATTTTTACCTGTAGAGTCCTTTGAGAGTCTTAAGGTTGTACTTATAGGAGTATCAAAATTTTTACCATTCTCAAATCCAAAATTTTTGATTAAGTTCAGAGCATATTTGGTTTGAGAAATAAAAATACCATTAGGTTGTTGTTTTACTTGCAACCCAAGGAAATAGTTCAATTCCCCAACCATGCTCATTTCAAACTTAGATTTCATTAAATCTGCAAACTCAACAGTCATGTTAGAACAGGTAGATCCATAAATAATATCATCAACGTAGATTTGAACCATTAAGATATCATCGTTATGTTTCTTAACAAACAAAGTTTTATCAACATTTCCCATTTGAAAGTTTTGACTTAGTAAAAACTTAGTCAACTTTTCATACCATGCTCTGGGAGCTTGTTTTAAACCATAGAGAGCCTTTTTTAGGTGATAGGGTCTTCAAAACCCGTTGGTTGTTCAACATACACTTCTTCATGCAAATCGCCATTTAAGAAAACACTCTTTACATCCATTTAATAAATTTTAAATTTTCTAAATAAGCAATGAATATGAATAGTCTGATTGATTCAAGACGAGCTACTGGGGCAAAGGTTTCATCATAATCAATTCCTTCAATTTGAGTGTACCTTTATATAACCAGTCTACTCTTGTTTCGAATTATATTACCAAGTTCATCAGACTTATTTTTGAAAATCCACTTAGTACTAATAATATGTTTATCTTTAGGTATAGGAATAAGGTACCAAACATCATTTCTCACAAATTGGTTAAGCTTTTCTTGCATCGCCACTATTCAGTTTTCGTCAGTAAGAGCTTCTATTACGTTAGCCGGTTCTATTTGGGATGTGAAACATACGTAATTACATGTCTTCAAGTTGTCTACGAGTGCGCACACCAGTGAGAGGTTTCCAAGAATCTGAGTAATTGGATGATCTTTAACAGTCCTCAATTCAGAATCAGTTTGATTTGATGAAGTATCTGGTTTGTCAATTAGAAGATACTTCATCATTATCTGAACTTGGGGCAGGTGTATTCAAGTAATCATCTATGACCACATTTATAGATTCTTGAATAACACCGGTCCTTTTGTTCAGTACTCGATATGCGCGACCGTTTAAAGAATATCTTAAAAAGATCTCTTCATCACTTTTAGTATCAAACTTTTCCAGATTTTCATGGTCACGTAGAATATAACACTTGTTGCCAAAAACTCGAAAGTATTTGACAGTAGGCTTCTTATCGAACCACATTTCATAAGCCATTTTATTATTAGATTTACTCGTATAAACCCGATTAATTATATAATAGGCAGTATTAATAGCTTCAGCCCAAAGATTTTTAGATAGCTTCATACTATTCAACATTACATTAGCTATTTCTTGAAGCATTCTATTTTTTCTTTTTACAATTCCATTTTGTTGAGGAGTTTTGGGCGCAGAGAATTCATGCGATATTCCTTGATCGGTATAGAATTTCTCAAAACTGCTATTCTCAAATTCAGATCCATGATCACAACGGATCTTACAGGCTTGAGAATATTTTTCTGTTTGAATCCGTTCGAGAACTCTTTTTATTTCATCAAGGGTTTCTTACTTATCTTTTAAGAAAGCTACCCAAGTGAATTTGGTAAAATCATCCACTATTACCAAAATGTATTTTTTGCCACCTCGACTTTCTGTCCTGGTAGGTCTTATAAGATCCATATGGAGAAGCTCGAGTGGTCTTGATATGGCATTGGAGTTCACCTTCTTGTGAGAGCTCCTTGATTGCTTGCCTATTTGGCATTCGCCACATATTTTGTCTATCTTTTGTAATTTAGGTAGACCTCTTATTAGTTCTCTTTTGTTCAGTCTATATAAATTACGGTAGTGTACATGTCCAAGACGTTTATGCCACAAATCAGTCTCATTGGTATGGACCATGTAACACGTTTGACTAGATGAGCTGGAATCACTAATAATATAGTAGTTTTCAGAAGTTCTTCGACCAGTTAGTATTACTGAACCCTTATTATTTAAAATTTCACAACCTTGGTTAGAAAATCTTACACTATGATTGTTATCACATATTTGAGATATTCTTAATAAATTGTGTTTTAACCCTTCAATGTATAAAACATTTTTAAACAAAGAGAGGTTATAGAGTTGAAACGTACCTTAACCAATAATCTTACAATTGCTGCCATCACCGAATGTGACTGAACTATTAGTCATGTCTTTGAGATCGGTGAATAAACCTTTATCATCAGTCATATGCCTTGAACATCCACTGTCTAGGTACCACTTTGAATGGCTTGTAGCTTTGAAAGCAGTGTGGGAAACCAAGCAGGTAACCTTAGGAACCCATTACATAACTGTTTTGGGTTTAGGAGTATAGTGGGTCTTCTTTTGATTGTAGTTATTGTTAGAGTGACCCACTAAGTTAGATTTTAAGAGCTCCTTAAGAAGATCAACTATTTTCTCAGCTAAAGTTTTTCAGTTCTGATTTTTATAGTTGATATAGATGTTTTTAGGTTTTTGAAAAGTTTTAGAATTTTTAGAAAATTTTTGATTACTTTTCCCTTTTGAGTTCGAAGTTTCTCCTCTCACAAACTTGGGAGGAGTGTTCTTCTGTTTAGGAGGAATATTCTTATCATAGACCAAATCGGATTGGTCGCCACATTTTCTTGATCTGGATAAAAGTTTTTCTAACTTTGGATCACCTTGGGCATATCTCCATGTATCCTTTAAACTCAAAAGAGAAGAGACTTCAAGTTTAAGTTTTTCATTTTCAGATTTCAGATTTTCAATCTGGGAGGTTTCGAATTCCAAATCGCATTTGCATTTTTCAAAACAATCTAAAATATGAGATTTTTCTAAAACAAGAGACTCAAAATTTTCTTAAGCTTTGAAAATTTTTCTTTTTGAAGTTTAAGTTTCACAGCAATTTTACAACTTTCCTTGTATAGGGCTTTGTAAGCATCTTGAAGATATTTTCACATTCACTATTCAGATTTTCTTCACTTGTTGAATCATTATCTGAAAATGTGAATTTGGCTAGAGTCATAAGGGGCTTAACTTCACTGCCCGACTCGGTTTCAGAATCTTCTGAATCAGAAGAGGATTCAGAATCAGAGGATTCATCCCAAGTAGCCAACATATTCTTCTTTTTGGGTTTGTCCTTTTTAGGACACTTGTTTACTAAATGCCCATATTCTTGGCAGTTGTAACATTGACTATCTTTTAAAGATTTCCAAGTCTTAGATTTAGATTTAGATCTTTTCTTATCATTTGCTTTTTGAAAATCAACCCTCTTTTTACTTTTGAAAATTTTGTAAAACTTTTTCGCTAAAAGGGCTATATCGTCTTCAGAATTTTCTAAATCAGAATTATTTTCTTCAGAAACATTTTTAGAAGACTTAAGGGCAATAGATTTTCCTTTAGGAGCTTTAAAATTTAACTCATAGGTTTGTAAAGACCCAATTAATTCTTCTACCCTCATAGTATCTGTATCACGAAGTTCCTGGATTGCAGTTACCTTAGAATTAAACTATTCAGGAAGTGAGCGTAATATTTTTACACACACTTTACTTTCTGAGATTTTATCTCCAAGACTCCACATAGAGTTCACAATGTCATTTAATCTAGTGTAAAAGTCCATAAACATTTTATTTTCTTCCATATGTATTTCCTCAAATTTGGTTGTGAGGGTTTAGACTTTAAATTTCTTGACAATTGATGTACCCTCGTGTGTCATTTCTAAAATATCCTAAGCTTGCTTTGTAGAATCACAGGATATAATTCTTTTGAATTCATCTGGTGATAGTGTGCAAGTGATTGCATTTAGTGCTTTTACACTTGCACTACTCTCACTTTTCTGAAGTGTGGTCCATGAGAAATAAGGTGTTACTCTCATTGATTTTGAACCATTGATCCCAGTTACTTCAGTGGTAGGAGGGGTCCATTCATTCACTGTGGCTAGCCACACACTTTCATCCATGGATTTAAGGAAGATCCTCATCCTGGCTTTCTAATAGGCATAATTGGTGCCATCAAAAGGTGGAGGCCTAGTAACTGAAAGGCTATTAAAATTTGACATCTTATATATAGCTTAGATCGGTTAGCTCAGGAAATAAATCCAAATAACAAGAATTAAAATGAGCTATTAGGCTCTGATACCACTTGAAATGGCCAACATATATGTCCTTGTGGGGGAGGGGGGGAGGGGAGGGGGGTGAATAGTATAATGCCAAATTTAAACAATAACAACGGAATATAAATGAATAAAAGATAGCACTATTAATAAATCACTATATTGGAATGTAAAGAAACTTTAAAAAGAGAGATTGATATCAATGTTGTTCTAAGGACAACCTTACACCATAAAAACCAAGGGTTTATGGCAGGACAACCTTATTTCTAGAACAAATTGAATATCAAAAACTCAAACAGAAAGGAAACAAATGAAATAGCAAGCAATAAATTCTAAATTATTACAATATTCCCTACAATGCTTGAAATGTAAATATTACAACATTCATATTCACATATACATCCCATAAATCTGAATGATCAAAGATAGAAAATATAAATCACACATGCATAAAACACAAAGAGTTATAGCGGTTCACCTGTGTATACACCAGCTATTAAAAACAGCCACACAGATTACTACTCCACTCCTAATATCCTCACACAGGGGATATTAGCGTTCACTATCAAAATAGGTTTTCACAGGTTCACCCAAAACCTTCACAATTGTGTCTTTTTAGAAAAGGGCTTACACAATTCAAAAACCCTCACTTTTGAGTTTTCTGGCTCTCCTCAGATAACCAACACAATGAGATTTTTCTGGGTTAATCTCAAATAAAAACAAAATGAAAATTTACATAAATGTAAAATACCTGGATTTCTCCTTTTGTTGCAGCCCGGAAGAACCAATCGGATTAGAAGATTGAATGTAGAAGTTCAAAGTCCAATACTCACTTTAAAATGGTTCTAGGTTCTAATTGATTTTAAATTAAACCAGTTGGGCTAGCTATATTTGATTTTGATTCTAAGAAGAAGGAATATCACAATTCCTCTTTTCAATTAAGATTAGAATGTAGAAACAAAATCAAATTAATAAAGCTAACAAAAGAGAATATAAATTATGCACAAAGTAGCTTAAAATGAACACAAACTTATGTCAGAGTGATCCCTTGATTTTACTTGAATTGAGTTATCAATCTCTGAAATTCGTGCTCTATTTATAGTTGCAGAAACTTGGCTACGACTGGTCCTGTGGACATTACGATTGGTCATAGGAGAAACGAAATTTTGAATTTTTAAGCGCGATCGGATCAAACTGTTCTACAACTGGTCGTAGGGTGTCTACGATTGGTCGTAGCATACCCACAACTGGTCATAGGACTCAAAGATTGGTAGCTGTAGTTTGAGTCGTAGAACCAGGACTGGTCATAGGACGAGTCGACACTGTTCACACGACCGGTCGTACAGAGTCCAGGACTGGTTGTGGACAAATAGAAAATTCTGAAAAATTGCAACCAACTTAGGACTGGTTTTGGAATTTCTTGGACTGGTCGAGGCAGTGCTAGGATTAGTCGAATAAGGTTCACGACTAGTCTTAGAATAGTCTAATACCATGTAAAATGATTCAATTGAATTATGTATTCAAAATGAACTACCTTAAGGACAATCTAAGGTCAATCATACCTTGAAAGTGAGGTATGAACATCGAGACTTCATATCTTCAGATGATAGATGACCTTTGAAGATTGTGAAGCTTGAGATCTTTGAACTTGATGTAGCACTGAGCATGAGATCTTTTATAGCTTGAATAACAATTCATCTTGTGTTGTACACTGACTTGAATCTTGAACAAGATCACTTCTACTGTTATAGCTTGTACTTCATTCTACTGTAGTAGCTTGTACTTGCATTTCTTGAAGTAGTTTGAAGTAGTTCTTCGTTCTTGACTTGAAGTAATGTTCTTAGAGCAGTGATGCAATGTCATGAATATTTATAACAATGAACTACGCAAGACATAGATTGAGGTTTTGACACCACAAAATTTGACAACCAAAGGAGCATAAAACCATAACACTTACAAGGCCTACAGTGTCCCAGTGGTGCAGCCCACCCATGTGCACGGCCCAAGACTGGCTGGGTAGGCCATCTGTGAGGCTCTCAAATGGGAAGGTTGGCCCATTGAGTATGTACGGCCCATCAGGGTTGTGAGCTAAGGTGAGGCCCACCATATCTGGGGTGTGGCCCATCTGACGTTGAAGTGGGATCCACCACAGAGTGCAGCCCACCTGAAGTTTGGGTCGGGTGAGGTCCACCATTGTATGCATGGTGAGGCCCACTAGGTTGGCCGTGGTGCGGCCCACTGAGATGGACCTCAGGTGTGGCCCACATGGCCTTGAATATGGTGCGGCCCACCCTGCTCTCAAACCAGGTGCGACCCAATTGCTATGCATGTTGCGGCCCACCAACATTTGACATGGTGCGGCTCACCTGCACTTAGCATGGTGTGGCCCACCTATTTTGATTTCAAGGTGCGAGCCAATTGAGGTTATCGTGGGGCCCACTGTCATATATGGTGGGGCCCACCAGAAGTTGCAATGGCCCAATAGGCCCGTTCTCAGTCTGGCTGAGAGCTGCGTCTGTGCAGCTTGCCTGATCGTGGCTAGCAACGGCATCCTGAGCTTCTGCACCTACTAGCAACAGTGACCCAGGCTTCTACTCGCACCAGTCCTGCCTGAGGTCCGATCCTGACCCTTGATCATGGCCCACCAGAGTTGGTTTCGGTCCATATCTTGGACCGACTCCCTGCTCACGAGCTGTCCCGGTTTGAGACCGAATCTGGCCCGATTTCAGCTCAAAACAGAGCTTCGGTTCTACCTGGTTTTGGCCTGACGCACGACCATTGTTTGGCTGGGTCCTAGCCTAAAATGGGTGCTGCAGTTGGGTCGGACTTCAACCCTAAGACACTGTTATCACATGGTCTGTCTTCAGCCCAAAACAGAGCCACTGATCGGCTCAGTTTTAGATTGAAACAGAGACCCAACTTACTGTTTCCTCAGTCCGTCTCACAGCCATTGATTGGCTGGGTCTCGGACTAAGACTGGGTTGTTTTCCAGCCTTGCTTTCAGTCTGATTTCAGCCATCACTTACCCGATCTCCGACCCGAACTACAACCACTATTTGGGTTCGTCTCAGAGTGATAGGTTGACCTTACTGTTGGACCGAGTCACAACCATTATCTGGGCTGGCTTTGGTCCAAGCAAGGGTCGCTTCATCCCATCTGAAAGGCTATAGGGAGATGAAAAGAAAAGAAAAATGGTCACCTGCTATTTCTCTCTCTCTCTCTCTCTCTCTCTCTCTCTCTCTCTCTCTCTCTCTCTCTCTCTCTCTCTCTCTTCTCGAGCTACAACGGGAGGAACCCGCCACTCTTCTCCCTCAATCGCGTTGTTACAACAGAGTGCCAAACCTCCCTGTTTCTGTCTCTCTCTTTTCACTCTCTTCCTTCTCCTTCTTGGTCTGAATCCTAAGACCTACAGGCTCTATATATAGCAAGGGAGGGGAGGCTTCAACGGTCGGGTTTTCATGTAGCCAATGGATGGCCGCGATCGCGCCAGCCCCTCCCTTTCCTAGAGGGGAAGGTCTTCTCTCCCACTCTCCATCCGCAGACCCTTGCCTGGCCATTTTTGGTAAAAGGAAGAGCACGCCTCCAATGGGAAAATGGACGGATGGGATTGTACGATTGGACCGATCGTGAGCCATCCAACAGATTTCATCATGGTCCCGCCCCTCGGATGCCTTCCACACGTAATGCCTTGGACGGCTATAACCCATCTCTGTCATCCATTTACCAGAGGTCGAATGGCTATAGGGTTTTGTTAAGTCGGGCCCCACAGAGAATTTGAAAAAGTGGCCATGGTGGGCCACTTTGAGGTTCAAAGATCCTCCGTTCAAATTAAAAAATGGCGGGAGAGAACCATTCCTCTCTTTTTTCGAATAAGGCTCGGTCAAAGGTCATTTGACCGAGCCAGTGGTTCCAGTGCACTTCGTGCACAAGCACTCTCCGTGCACGCGTGTTGTGTAGGGGCCCACTGCGATGATATTATTATAATCCACTCCGTCCATTTGCATTGGGGACACTACACAGGGATCCTGCCCATTTTGGGTCGATGGTGAGCCTTAGGTGGACCGTTACACACTTCTTTGGGCCATTATTGGCCCATATGATGTGATCCGTTGATCGGGCCAGCCTGATACTTATTTTCAACGATTAATATAAGGTACTGGTTATGATGAAGTCTTGATTTGTTACTAACCAATTCTCAAACGTTGGTGACAAGTGTGTTGTAGCAGTATCCATTGACATAAGGGTTTTAATTTAAAGTGTTCGGATAACCTCACCTTCTTGACTGTTGTAGGGCGTGTTCTGGCTCCTGGAGATCCCGTTGGATGGCCTTAATGTCGACCGGGGTTCCCATCCCGTATATGTTGAGTTCACGCTATTTGGTTAATCCAATCTGATTTAGGTTGATGTAGGTTTAAAATGTAACACTCGTGTACTAGAGGTACGGGGTGTTACAGGCATATATCTCAAAAGAAATTTATATCATAAAATTCATGAATGCATGATGAATGCATGCTGGAAATACCATCCTAGTGTAGTACTACTTACTAAAAAGTTCTACTTTACTTGAGCTTCCTAGGTACAATCCTCTTTGATTAGTCAACTGATTCTCAGTCTCCGTTTGTCTTGGGTTATCTTTTTAAGTATTATGCCAATGGGGTTATTTTCATACTTAATATCATGATTTAACCAGTTATTATTTGTTAACATATAAATTTGACCATTGATTTGATAATTAGATCATCAATCCATTGATCCATGCCTTTAGTTTAGCCATATCGCTGATTTGGTTCATGATTTACTAATTTTAACCGTTCATTTTGGGTTTACCCTCATAAAGGCCTAAGATCTTGTTGGTCTGACCATTAAACTTTGATTAGAACTGTTGATTTAGGGTATGGTCAATTAGATCTAGATTTCTATATACGTAATCTTCCATTTTGAACCTAATACGATCTCACTTTGATCTTGACAATAAGATCATGAACTAGTACGATCTAAACCTTAGAAAATGTGTAGAAACATATAATGAAATGATATAAACTCTTGGATTAACTATCCAATAAATCATAACCATCCGTCATGCACCAATTTGATTGAAATGGGAAATTAAGTATATAGAAACCTAGATCTAATCAACCATACCCAAAATCAATGGTTCTAATCAAGGTTTAATAGTCGGATAAGGAGTATCTTAGGCGCCTATATGAGGGTAAAATTAAAATGAATGGTTAAGATTACTAAATAATGAACCAAACGTGTGATATGGCTAAACCGAAGGTATAAATTGATGGATTGATGATTTAATTGTCAAATCAATGGTTAGATTTATATGTTAACAAATAATGGTTGATTAATTCATGAGATTAAGTATGAAAATAACCCTATTGGCATAATACTTAAAAGGGAAGCCAACACAAATGAAAATTGAGAATCGGTCGACTAATCAAAGAAGACGGTACCCAGGAAGCTCAAGCAGAATAGAACTTTTTGGTAAGTAACACTATACCAGGATAGTATTTTCATCATGCATTTAAGAATTTTATGATATAATCTACTTTTGAGATATATGCCATTATCGTAAATAGTATGTTGATGATGAATATCAGACAATTTAGGGATAAACGTCCGTTAAATTCTTAAGCAAAGTTCCCAACTAGAACTTGAGTTGGTACCAATAGGGCCTCCTCCCAAGGCCATGGCCCAGGGTTGGGGAAGGAGTCTAGTCAGTTTCAGATTGGACTACTCTTTACAAGATTCCATGTTCAACACTAAAGGCAAGAGAAACCAATCAAGTAGGAGCGGTATTCTTCTCCACATGTGAAACCTAGGAGAATCTAGGCTAAATGGGTGTTGGCAGGCCAGAAGATGTGCACAACCATGGCCCTGGTGATTCCTGAGTTTTTTTTTTTTTTTTTTTAAATAATAGTTGGCATATTTACTGATATTCTGATGAAGATGATATGTATTGAATCATGCGATTTTTTATTTACTTGCTAGGCTTTTAGCTCATGGTGTTGTTTATAGAAAACCATCCAAGGAAAGATATAGTGGAGGCGTATCCTTGAAGATGGCTTAGACAAACATCTGGCTGGAGAGCTAAAAGAGGACAAGATCATTTAGTCCTTCGTTATTAGTAGAGCTGGGTAGAATCCGAACCGATCTGACGGATCCGACCCGATCTAAACCGAACCGAAGGCTAGGATTGGGTCGGATCGAGTAGGCCCATTCAGATATAATCATACATCGGATCGAGTTCGGATCAGTGGTCAATCTGGACCAATCTGATCCGAGATCCGATTCGATTGGATCCGATCCAGACCGATCTGATCCAATCTAAATGGGTACCTATATATACTCATTTTTCATTTTCACTTTTACCCTTTTACTATCCTCACCCGAACCCGAACAAAACCCTAATCCCTCTCTTTCTCTTCCTGAATGAGCAGCGTCGCATGGATATATAGAGAGAGAGGAAGAAGGAGAACATACAGCCAGGAAACGGGTATCGAGCTTCTTCCTCATGGCGTCAGATACTGACCATCGAAAAATCTCAATCCTTTTCTCTCTTCTATCAATTGAAGGAAACCCAGTTCGAATCAAGTGCCGATTGCAATAGAAAATAACGGATTTTTCTTTTTGAGATTTTTGCTTACTCGCGACTTTCAACTAGTAAATTTGGGCCTCTTCACCTCAAATGGGACTTTCTAATCCTCGGCCTGAGGACATGTACAACATCCTATCCTCAAGGTCTGACTTCCTTGTTCTTATATGTGGATCAATCTTTGGGTGATCAAGACTGTTCGTTTGATGATCCCCTCGATGGATGGATAATTGATGAGGTTAGAAGATCCTTAACCAATTTCTATTTTTAATGCATAGAATCTTCCAACCTGGTGAATTCTAAGGGTCATGGATATGTTGTGGGCCCATAAACTTATGGTCTACATCACACTTAAGAATGCTATGCGATCATCATCGTTCATCTCGATTAGGTAGGTACCTAGAATTTTTTTTTTTAAATTTTTCAAAAAGAAAAGGACCGATCCGAACCATACCTAATTCGATCCGACTCGGTTTCCCTGACCAAGTCAGACTCGGATCGGATCAGGACAACAGTGTAGCAGATCAGATCAAGTCAAATGACCCAGAGTCAGTCCAGGATCAGATCAGGCCAGCAGTGTACCTGATTAGATTGAGTCAGATGACCCAGACTTGGTCCTGGATCGGATCGAGTTCGAGTCAATCTATGGAAATTTCAGACCGAGTTGAGTTGAGCCCAATCCGGTCCAACTCGACTCGATGCCCAGCTCTAGTTATTAGTTTATTTTATGCATGGAGATTGTGTGAATGAACTTAGGCCTTAGGGCCATTTGCTATTTATGAACAATTTTAATTCTATTTATCTGCTATGAATTTTTCATGAATGAAGGTAATGCGTTTTGATTCATGACCTAAAATAATAGTTAATACCTTAGACCTAATTCCTAAATTGATAAAATTCGAATATCCGAGGTTGGGGTGTTACAAGTGAGGAGTAGGGTGCAATTTCAGTGGATCCTTGACATGTGGCCTACCATGATGTATGTGCCTTACATCCATGCCCTTCATCCATTTTGATAGCTCATTTAAGGGCATGATATAAAAATGAGGCAAAACCAATTCTTAGGTGTACCACACTATAGGAAACAATGATGATTAACCATTAAAACCTTCTTATGGGCCACAAAAGTTTTGGATCATGTTGATATTTATGTGGTCTCTTTATCCAGATCTTTATGACCTTATTAACAAGTTGGATTGTAATGATTCGGAGTGTAGTGTGCATTCAGTACACGCATACATGTACATTTGCATCCATTCAAGCATACATGCATAGATCCATCCATCCACCCATGACTTCATGTATACATGCATCTATCAATCTTTGATTGTTGATATGTGTGATAGATTTGTTTAATATTTACCATTGATTTATATACTTAATAATTATATGATTTTGAGTGTGTGTGTGTGTGTGTGTGTGTGTGTGTGTGTGTGTGTGTTTAATATTTACCATTGATTTATAGGCTTAATAATTATATGATTTTGAGTGTGTATGTATGCACCTAAGTGTTATAGGTTATAGGTTCATGGAATTTATTTTTGTGTGTGTGTGTGTGTGTGTGTATCTATATCTATATATATATATATATGTATGTATGTATGTATGTATATGATCACTTTCACCACTCATATACTTAAAGTCACCCATTCATCCACCAAGTAGTTCAAATCTAATTGTTGAACATACACCAAACTTACATGATCATAGCCCTTGACCCGTATATCAAAATCACTCAATTATGACCTTTTAACTATATTAAAAACTACTCAAATAAGAATCCCCACTTGTACACCCAATTATCCAATTCTAAATCATCCAACCTTGAGCTAAATTGACCCAAAACAAACTTGCAAATTTTAATATCAATCCACTTTCATTTGATTAATGATTTCAACCATAGACCGCATTACTAATGACCATTGAATCTATGATTTACATAAGCCTTTTAGGCATGTGATAATGTAACCATGCCATCCAAAACAACCTAACCAAGATAATGGCCCAACCCTTCAATTCTTACCCTTAATTGATGTGTACAAATCCTTTAACTCCGACATTGATTTTAGGCCACTCATTCATCAACCTCCATATCTACTCATATACTCACTCATTCATCAAACTGATCGTAGAGATACTCAATTAGCCTTAGATCTAACAATAAGACCATCTTATCACCATCGACATGGGTGAGTACATGTGTAAATCCTTGTGTAGGCCACTGACATGGTTGTATACATGGGAAAGTCCTTGTGTATGCCACTGACATGAGTGTGTATGTGGTAAGTCCTCACATAGGCCACCGACATGGGTGAGTATATGGGTTAGTCCTTATGTAGGCCTCTGACAGGAGTGTATGCTAGTAAAGGTTAGAGGTGAACCTGATTTAAAACCTTCGATGGTGAAATCCAGTACACTCATGGGTTGAGTGCGTTTGCCAAGAGTCGAGTAGGAAAACTGAACCACTATACATACTTATGTTTGAGATTATTTTTTGAGCACTTATTTAATTATACTTATGTAATTGATTAGTGAATTATATGTATACATGATTAGATGAATGCTAGGAATTAATAGTTAGCACATCTTACACACATGTATACTATCTGTGGGATCTTGATCCATTGTAACACCGCTCGTGCGTACACAAGTCCCAACTCACACCATTGATAAACTATACACTAGAACATAATGCACTTAGAAACTCCACCCAAGTGATCTATACTAGATGACCTTGAAACCTCCGTCATGTGAGCCACATTATTGCTGCAGTCGCAAAGGTGAAAATTGTGTGTCAATCTGACAATCTGTTAGTGAGATACGACCCATTGAAATCATGTCTGAAATTGCGTATCTTGTAACACATGTAACCTTTATTGTGCTAGGCTCATTGGCCTTGGGCTCATGTGGGCTTAAAGTCTACTTTTTATAACAAAAAAATTATCATAATATAGGATAATCACTACATGACAAATGAAGAGCTAGCACATATAAGACAATATACTATAAGACAAAAATGGGTTCTACCCCAAAATCCATTATTAGCCTTCTCCCCATGCCTTAGAAACTAATCATAGCCCATGTCCACCTCATCCTACACATGCATCCATTGCATATCATGTTTTGTGACACACTACTTCAAACAACTAATTGAAATACTCCACTTCATCATCCACAATGCATCACTTACAACTCAGAATCCTTATCCATCCACTAGCTAATGAATGCCTAGATTTCTTCCACCTTGGCCAATGCATGCTTAGCACCATGCACCTTATCCATCCACTACCCATAATATAAATCACCTTTCACCTCAATTTTAGCACCAATAAGACCCCATAAATTTGCCACATCAACCCGTATTCTCTATAAAAGAGTAGGGGCTCTCTTACACTCATAATTTTTCTACACTTAGAAATTTCTGAAAATTTGAGAGTGTGTGAGAGAGAGTGGGGCCAAAGTGTGGCCCACTATCAAACCTAGAGGGAGTGGACCATTCATCATCATCCAACCGTCCATCCATTTGAGGTGAGTTTACGCCCCCTCATCCTTCATCCTCTTCCTCTTACTTCTTCATTTTATATTTTCTTAATGTGTGTGGAGCCCATTGGTGTGGAGATCATGTGTGCATGTACGAATGGCCATGGTGGTCAGTAAGATGGCCCACGTCGATATGGTCCACCAAGATGAACATTATATCCATACTTTTCACATATAATTCCGTTTTTTTTTGGATAGAAACTTGTAAAAATTGTATAAAATCAATCATATTAAGATCTGAACTAAAACTTAGTGATAATATGTATCACACTATGAGGTAACTCTAGACAAAATATTGAGGCTGTTTGACGGTCCAATTTCCCGTAGCATCAATTTTACATGGCTGGTGTCCAACAGTGCATAGATGGTCCCAATTTGCTAAAATTGAACCCATTTTTAATGCCTTTAATGAACCCATTAGAAATATATATTCCATTGAGTTCGTAGTAAATTGAAGTAGATTTCGAATAGTGTATAATACGTCTCAATCGGAGTTCAGACGACTAAGATCTTAGCCTTATATGAAAAATATATTTTGGAGCTTGTTGTGGCTACATATTATGTGGGCTATATTCATGATTCCAACGATCAAATCTATTTTATATTTTTCCTTTACTTACTTGAGTTAGATAATAATTATATGGACGGTCCCTATGGTCAGATTCGTTGTTTATAGAATTAAAAAATTTCTGGACCGACAGATGCTTCTGTAAATTGTTGTGTATGTTTTAAATGGATCGAAGACCCTGTATGGTTGGAAACTTATATATAATCTAAATGATGTATTCTCAAATCATCCATTGGGTCAGATTTTCAATATAGAATCTGATCATAGAGATTTGATCAACATATCTCATGTACTACTTATATGTTGTATGTAAGTTGTCCACAACATTCATCATCTTATTATGGACCCACTTAGTAGTGGGACCACTTGTAATATATGTGTTTTATTAATTCACTCAATCTATACAAAAATGTGCACTGATGTGTGTGTCTTATCATGCCTTTCCAGCATGTGGGCCCCACTTGCTATTTGATATATTTCCTTTCTCTTGCACTTTTTCTGTTTGTTGAAAAAAGTACCCAACTATGTTGCATGTAGGCCTCTTTGACACCTTGTGGTGGGCCTCATGCTCTGTAGTTAAGGGTCCCACTATGAGGGATGTTTAATCCACATATCAGTGGGTTAGAATGTCCCACCTTTTTTGAGAATGATCCCCAAGTGTTTGGAAAGAAGGCCTAAAGTTGTGTCAAACCCCATTGATAAGAGTTGTCTGATTTATTATTATTTTTTATTTTTTGTGTTTTATACCAACTTTGGGCCTCAATAGTGGACCCCATGCACAAGATATAAGTGGGCCACCACTTGAAACTTTTAACCTCTACCAATTAATAGAGAAATGATATTTTATTTAGGCCAAATCAAGCCCCACAGGATCGGGGAGTGGGTCCTAAAATGGGGCCAGGCATGGTTGTGCAGAAAATTAAAATACCTATGTTTGGCCCCACACCAAATATTATGTGTGGATAATCAGTTGGTCCCATATTATATTTTTTGAAGTCCATGTATAGGACTACCAAGGGCACTTGATGGAATACTAAAAGGTGGCCCCATGTGAGATCATAGGACATACTCAAAATCAGGCCAAAACTATTTCTACACTATATTTCCTGCATAGTTTTTCCAAGTGCCCATGTTTGGGCCATGACCGTAAATTGTACACAATCAACCAATGAGGCCCGCCCTATACTTTTTAAAGCCCATACATAGAGCTATCAGATAGATCCTTCCTTTCACCATATGTGGGCCCCACATGGTCATAAATTTGAATCGAAGATGGCTAGAAACCAACCTTGCACCAAAAATTTGTTTGACGTAAAATTTATGTAGGGCCACATCAATGAGGTTTACCACCTTCCCACGGCATTTAATGCAGCATCTAAACCATGGAAAAGAACTCCCAGGTTCTTATGGGCCCAAAAACTTAGGTGGGCAATCTAGTATGGGTTGTCTTGTATAGGCCTTATCATTCATCTAAATGAGGTCCACCCGACATATTTTGTAAATGAGTGTTATATAAATTGTGAAATGTGTAGTGGATGGATCTTGTTGCCCAGTTATTGTCTTAAGATATGGGTGGCCTTGGACCCATCTAAATGAGGCAACCCTATGGCCTAAGTGAGCCCAATACTAAGAGAAATTGTTAGGGAGTGAGAAGCCCAATACGGTAACCTTCCTTGAGCCCATTGGGTAGGCTCATTGTCTAGTGGTTTGTGTGTCTTGCAGACTACCTCTAGTCACGTGGACCACACTTAGCGAGGCCGATTTTAGAATGCATAAATTGGATAATTGGACCTTTTTATTGGTTTGCTAGTGCATGAGGTTTGTAGGCCCAACATGATGTGAAATATGTATAATGTTGGCATGTGGGTCTTATGTTTGGGATTGTAATTTTATCTCCTAGTTGATGTTGGAGTTGTGGGGTCCAGTTGTGTTATGGGATCCACCTTAGAGGTATGTATTCATGTATGCTTTTCTTGGTATGGGATCATTATCCACTACCAAACCAAACTTAAACCTAAGTGGGTTGTACCATAAGAATGTTAAATCAATGAAAAGCCTATTAATCATACTTGTTGAAAAGTATGAGGTATAATCGTGTGTTGAACGTGTAACTTCAACTCACGGGGCCCACTTAGTTATGGAATTAGATCCACATCATTGAAAAGACTAGTGGTTGGATGTTTGTCCCACGTAGAATTTGTTTAGTGGTCCACCAATGGGACTTACACTTGACCTATAGGACCGCATACCTTGCACGTAGTCTAAGGTCAATGTGAGAGTCACACTACGTGGGACACACCTAGTAATAGTTGAGATGATGATTCGTGTGTGGTAAAATGCTGATGATAGGTAGATTTTAAACGATGGTGATTGTAGTATTGTTAGCTTGATGGTGGCTAAGTGGTATTGATGATGAGCACGTTGTTGTTTATGTTTAACGTAGTGTGATTGTGGATGGACTAGTTGTGGTAGCATGCATACTAATAATGATATGATAATGAATGCATGTGGTGATGGTCATGGTAGTGACATACATACGATCACCATGCTCTTCTTGATACTGGTTACCTAGTAGATGATGTGATATCCAAGTGATAATAATGCAACTATTGATTATCGTGATGATGGCTTGGATAAGATAACCATGTATTAGTACTTGATGCCTAGATGATGGTAAATAAATGATGTTGATGAACGTAAGGATAACCTCATGCATGATAGACGCCTAATGCCTAGGACATGTATGATGCTAATGTTGGATGATGGCCATAATGCATGTGAATCCATGTATGCTATGTATTCCATGCACATGCTTGTATGATACATGTTATGACGATGAATTTGATGTTGAATAATGTATATGATAACGATGACACATGCGAAAACTTGTGTACCACCATAACCTATGCACCTTATGTCACGCCCTAAACCCGAAAATCGGATTCACAGGAATCCCGATCGCCGAATCCGGTGCCAACAGCCTCCGTAGTATCCCATTCTCGGCTCCTAGTGCCCATATGCCAGGTTCCGATCCTGGGATCCTACAAGAAGGATTTTCAACATGAATTTGTCTCATGAGAAGCATAACCACAAGTTTACCCAAGTCACAAAGGCAACATCATCATCACATTTCCAATAATATGAACATTTGAATACAGTGCTGAAAGAAAAATACATGCATATAATAAAATCTTCAGAAGCTCTACTGCACGCTCCTACCCCAGCTCGACTTCGTCCTATTGTCACCTGCACGCATCTATCGTGCATAAGCTTATAGAAAGCTTAGAGGGTGGTGTAAGTGTGTGCACAAGATAAGTCTCAAGTATTCAACATAATGCCTTAATCATACAATATCGGAATTACTGGCATGAATAATACGATATCAGAGTAAGTGAAAATAGTGCAAGTCCATAAAAATATCATCAACCTCATCCAGGATATGCGATGAAAAGACATAGCAAGCCAATGTCATATAAATGCAGAAATATAGTAATCCAAAATGCTAAATGCTACGGATGCAATGCAATATGCAGTGCGAATGAAATGACCAAGCTGGAGTGAAGTCGGAATGATAGTACGTAGTATCGCAGGCTACGGGGTCCATCACAAGAGACTTATATCCAAACTAGTCCCATACCTAAATTTGGATAGATAGACTCAATGTGGTAAAGTCCTGGTCTCAGGTTAGTCGCGCGCCCAACCAAAATCCTGACCATGCGAAGGTACACAACAATTATTTGCGCACCACCAGCTCGAGTGGATAGTGAATGAAATGAATGCATGAGTATGCAACTCATACTCAATAAGTCCACATATCAGTACGGTTCCTCTTTGAGAAATCACCTGAGTCTATTACACTTCAAACCAGATTGCCGCCCCATCGCGTGCAATAAGGTGAGTGGAAGAGACCTCACTATCCGCTTGCCAATATCGGGCCTGGCTCGTCGATAGCGGACCCATTCCTCGAGCTATTCAGGCTCAGCCTAGCATTGCCCCCTCCTCTCAGGCAGGTAAGGCCGTACCCCCTTCCAACCAACCATGACACAGTGGGAGATGCGGTCTAATGATATACGGCCCTCATGTGCTCATGCATCCACTCGGTCTAGACGTTGAAGTAACCTTTGGAACCAAGAGGGTTTAGAGACTTTCACTCAGAGATATCTATAACACCCCATGTAAAATAAATTTTCGGTGTCCCACTGGACATCCACGAAATACCTGTGGAGGCTATGACCCTGATGTCGCTAGGGCGTACAGTAATCACAACACACGATACAAGATGCATGGGTCATACAATCCAGTCATGCATCAATCCTGCGCATACCATATACTCATGTGAGATAATCCCCGCCTATCAGGGAGTCTCATAACAACATGCCCAATGACATATACAATGGTCAACCATATCTCATAACAAACATACGGATGATGCGTATGGGCATGTATCGTGATGTTATGCTGTCACATACTCATAATCAGTATCAATAACCGGCACCGACAATCAACATCGACAATCAACCTCGATAATGTGGACATTTAACCAACATTGCCCCCAAGGAGTGGCCCACATAGAGCCTAACGTATAGTGGACCCATGGCCTCATACAAGGGCCTGATACACATTACGATGGGCCTCAAATATGGGCTACATATACATCACATTGAGCCTCAAACACGGGTCACATATACATCATATAAGTCTCGACAATCGGCCTTGACAATCGGAATCAGCCTCGATGCTCGGAATCGGCAATCAGCCACGATAATTAGCCTCGATTGCTAATCGGTCAATCAGCCATGACAATCAAAATCGGCAATCGGCCACGACAATTAGAATCGATCGATAATCGGCCTCGATAATCGGAATTGGCAATCGGTCATAATAATCGGCCTCGATCGCTAATCGGTCAATCAGCCACGACAATTAGAATCGGTAATCGGCCATGACAATCAGAATTGGTAATCAGCCACAACAATCGAAATCAGCAATCGGCCACGACAATCGAAATCGATCGATAATCGGAATCGGCAATCGGTTACAATAATTGGCCTCGATCGCTAATTAGTCAATCGGCCACGATAATCAGAATCAATAATCGGCCAAGACAATCAGAATTGGTAATTGGCCATGACAATCGGAATCGGTAATCGGCCACGACAATCAGAATCAATAATCAGCCTCGATAATCAGGATCGGCAATTGGCCATGATAATAGGAATCGATCGATAATCGGAATCGGCCTATACAATCAGCCTCGACAAATCAAAATCGACCTCGATACTCGGCCTCGACAATCGAGATCAGCCTATATAATTAGCCTCGATACTCGACATTGATAATCGAGATCGGCCTATACAATCGGCCTCAACAAATCGGAATCGGCCTCGATACTCGGCCTTGACAATCGGAATCGGTATATATAATTGGCCTCGATAAATCAGAATCAGCCTCAATATTCGACATATAAACAAGGCGGGGTCCATAGATGAACAACCAATCAACCATAATATATAAAGATCGGCCCTCGGTCGTGGTTATATCAAATCCGATAGCACGGAGACACCCATCTATAGTGAATGGGGCCCACTAATTGGGGTTAACCCACTAAGAAAATGATGAGAATGGGCCTAACAAGGTCTAAGGGAAGGTCACAATGAGGACATCTAACCATCATTGCCCATTAATGTGGACATCTAACCAACATTACTCCCAAGGAGTGACCCACATAAGGGATTCATACACAACGTAGTGGCTACACATCCATCACATTGGGCCTCATTCATGGGCCTCACATACATCGCATCGGGCTTCATACAAGGGCCTCAAGTGTATCACAATGTGCCATGCCCACAAGCCTCAAATACATCATCCATGAATAATAAGCCTTCACGTGCTCGGATGGGTCACTAGACCAGAGTATTGAATGACGGGAGGTATCTGAAACCTCTGTGGCATCACCTCGTCCATGATTGTAGAGGTGAAAGGAGGCTTGGTCTCTTCCATCATTACTTGAACAGCCGTGGGAACTAACGATGGCAGTTGTTTCTTTTTCAGTGTCTGAATCTTGTTGCTGAGGTCCGCGAACTGTTCTTCCCAAGGATCTTTATTTTCAGCTACTATCTCTTGGGTGTTTTCTATTTCTGGAGTCCTCCTTCCCCTCCTCCGATCCAACTTGTGACAGAGATCCGTCGGCGCCAGGGCCGAGGTGACCAAGGTGTTCGTCGGAGCTCGAGTTGTTGTGTTCCGAGTTGAAGCTCGAATTTGAGTCGGGAGAGGATTTTGGATAGAAGCCGGCGCCCGAGGGGTTGATGCGAGGGCCCCTCAATTCTTGTACTCCTCGGCACGGAAAGAGCTTCCACAACTAGATCAATCGGCTCGGGACTACGGTTTTCCTGAGTAGGATGTGGTTGTGGCTCCTATCGTTGTTGCTTCATCTGGTTGATTTCGTCGCGTAAGGCTTGTATTTCATTTTGCATCGTGCGATACTTGCTTGCCTGATTGCGCGAATGCTGGGAAAGCCCTGGGGCTGATTCGGCGTGAAGTAATGAAGAAGAACTAGTCTGCTCTAGTTCTATAGCTACCATTTTCTTCTTTCCCCTCATCATTATGCTTAAGGATAGGAACCTGACTTTCATATCGGTTTCCCACAAACAGCACCAAAAATATTGAGGACAAAATCTGGACGGCTCTCTACTTCAACTCTCAAGGTTCAACCCGCTTCAATGTCTCGAGTCTGCACACAACAAGCAAAGGAGACCCTGGCTAAGCCAGGGGACCCTCTGATGCCTAAGTCAGGTCAAGAGAATCTGGGTCTAAGTTGAGGAGCTAAGGGAGAGTATAAGATGTTGCGTACCTGTAGCAATGGGGTTTCCGTTGTATTTATATCTAATCATTGGATGGACGGGGTCCGTCAATCTTGGCACGATTTGTTCCATCAACGGGGTTTTCCGAATCATGGAAATATTGCCCACAGTCCTGGTATCGCATAGCATATCGTGCATATGTGTAAGCGAAGAAATCGGTCATATCTGCTTAAGGTAGTTTCCTATTTTAGCGCATGAGGCGCCCACATTCTACCCCGGCCTTGGCTTGGGACATCATTTGTTGGACGAAGATGAGGATAAGGACGAGGACGAGGCCCCGGCTCGGATGGATGTCTTTCTTCGATGGAAGCCCACCTTGCCATTGATTTATGAGTCTGAGACGAGCTTTTAATCCGCTCGGAGTGTGACTTAGCTTCATTTATCTGTTAAGCATTCTGGAGGTCCTCCTTTCGAGCTCTAAATTAAGCGGCGGACCTGCCCTGTCGAGTTGAGTTTTCCCGCAACTTATATTGTTCGTATCTGGTCGGTCAGTAGAGGATCGACTTGGAGTATTCGGTCTGAACGCTACACTATTTGTTCCGGTTTCAGATCAGTCTGAGCCGATCGTAACCTTGGAATAGGAGTGCCGCTGCAACTTAACATTGAATCCTTCAGCTGTGCTTATCACCTCGGATGTTCATGTGCCCGATTGGATTAGTATGATGTTGATCCTCAGGATTATAAGGGGCTTGGATCTTCCCATAACAATTGGCATTAAAGGGCTTGAAAAGAAGACCAGGAGAAGTTCCCAAATGATTTATATTGAGGTTTGAGAAGGGAAATGAAGGCTCTTTTTTTTTCTTTTTTTTTTTTCAATTTTCGAAAATAATTCCATGACATATTGTGCATATGAAGCTCCTATGCTATAGCTGCGGTAAAGCTGAGTAGATTATCGGTATATCTTACTTTGGGTGGCTCATTTATGGTGACTTAGTGCAAGTATTATTGCTCAATTAGGTCCTTAAAGTTCGCTATCCGCCTGCCCTAGCCCAGCCCTGACGTTGTGGCCCTAGTAAGGTTGGAAAGGCCTTGGCCGTGACTTAACCCTATAAAGAAAGGCTGGGGGAAAAGAGTGACATGATGAAAGGTTTGAAGTAGTCTAAAACTAGAAGCTTTTTGCAATATCCTTCCATCCATGATGAATCTCATCATATAAATGGCTTTTATAATAAAAACATGTTTGACTAACTTTGCCAGGATACTTCATGCAGATTGATTGCTGCTTCCTTAATCGTGCGTTTGATTCCACTAAAAAGAAAAAAAAAAGCAAAATCCTGTTATATGTGGTTTCTGTTTTCCATACCACACAAAATGGACACCTCATGGCTTGGTTCAGTTTTTGGAACCAATCCTGATTTAGATGTGCTTCTGCAAATTTTGGATGGAAAAGACATGAAAACTGAATCCTGAAAAATGCATCCACAACCCCCAATTTGAAAGCAGATGTCTTATGCATTCAGATCACCCTTGTTCACTTCTGTTGTCATTTCGCTTCTTTTCTTCTTGGTGTCTTGATCTTGATTTGGCTCTTGGCATTACATGTATATTTCTTAAATGCTCTTGATTGCAATTGACGAACACCATCGGGGGACTTAATGCTCTCGATTGCAATTGATGAACACCATCGGGGGACTTAAATTTCATTCATTTGCAGATCGATTTTAAGGTGAGTAACCTTTTATTATTGTGACCTCTGTTTACTGTCATTGCTGAGATTTCCTCTATACTGTTTCACCGACTCTGTTTATGGATTCTGGTCTCTTTTTTATTCTGTTGAACAAACACAATGCCGGTTATGCCTTTATCAACATGACCAATCCTATGAGGATTGTTCCTTCCTTTCAAGTTTGGTCTATTCAGTACATGCTTCAAGGTTTTGTCTATGTAAATACGGTTTAGAGTCCAACTCTCCCCATATGCCAATTTTGCAGGCGTCTGAAAGATCTGTGCCATTCATTAGGTGAATCCACATTATTATTTTTTCAGTACTGAAAAAAATCCAATATTTATTAGGGGAGGCAGTTCTCACTCCGGCGCAAGAAGTCTTGGCTGATCTTGAATGGCTAGTGTGGGGCAGCATATTCAGAAGTCTTCTGTTGCCAGCCCTAATGTTTGTGTTATGGGCCAAAAATCAGTATGTTCCAGTCACCAGGTGGTCCCCACATTGATTGTTACAACCATAGAGCAATGGTTTTTGTGATTGGTCCATGTATGAAGCAACCCATCACTTAAACAGCCAGGATTGACTTAACATTGGACAGCCTGGATTGATTTAACATGGCAAGTCATGGTCAGGAAATGGCTAAAAACGCATGTAGTAGTCCGGCTCATGTGTATTGTGGGTAGGGCTGTCAATGGGCATCTGACCCGCGGACACCCCAGCGATCCAATCCAGTTTTAAAATCCACGAGCACGATTAATGCACCCATTTTAAAGGCGAGCACGATTTATTTCCCTTGATTTGCATCCCTTTGCTATGGCACATCAGAATTTTAGATCAGGGTGAAAATGTCCTTGGGTATTCATGGGAACTTCTCATGAGGTTGAGCTGTGTGGCCCCACCGTGATGCGTGTCAAACATCAACACCATGCATTTGATGGGTCCCCTTTAAATTATGGGATATCCCAAAAATCAACTGGAACTAAGGTGGGCCATACCATTTAAAATCATGTGAAGACATACCTAAAAACATATAAAAGCACTTCGTGGGGCCGTTCTAAAATTTGAATGCATCTGAAACTTGGTCCGACCCCTCATCCAAGTGGGACAAACATAATGGATGGGCTGGATTTGAGAACCACATCTCGGTGGCCCAACAAATAATTATGAAATTTTTAATGGGAGGTTAACCCCTCTCAACTTTTATCTGTGGTGTGGCCAATACAATTTATGGATTGACTTGATTTTTAATCCTGAGGTCCACCATGGAACGATGCATCTGACTGATGGGGTAGATGTTCGACACACATCGTGGTGGGTCCACATAACTTCACCTCATGGGAAGTTTCTACAAGGTCGAGCGCATGCAACCTCAACATAAGGTCGTCGTGTCTTCCGCTTGAGCCATGATAAAAATAAAAAAAATGCGCATGTGACAGGAAGATATGATGTAAGTATTATATCCACACCGTCCATCTATTTGGCAAAATCATTTTTGGGCATCGGTACAAAAATTAAGCAATCCAAAGCTTAAGTGGACCATAACACATAAAGTAATAAGGATTAAACGCCTACCATTGAAAACTTCCTAGGGCCACAAAAGCTTTGGATCAAGATGATATTTGTTTGGTCCCTTCATCCAGTTCTGTGTGACATTACGAACAGTTTGGATGGAAAATAAACATCATGATGGGTCATGGAAAGGTTTCAATGGTTTCTGCTTTGTGGTCCACTTGAACTTCGTATCTGCCTCCGTTTTTCCCTCATGCCCTAAAATGATCTCTCAAAATGGATAGAAGGTGTGGATATAACAAATATATCATGGAGGGTCCCTATTTAAAATGGATAGACGGTGTAGATATAACAACACACTCTCAAGATTGTAAAGTGCCGATTTAGCCGGTTCTGCCTTTTTTACAGGACAGCATCTCCACGAGAAATTTAAAAAATTTGTCATCCAACTGCTCAAGCGAAGACACGACCTCATGTTAAGGTTCATGCGCTCGTAAGGGTGGATGCACTTTCCAGGCAAAAAATGAGTCAGATCGAAAACTAAAATTGGTCATACCCAAGAAAACAGTGGATATTGACGTCTACCATTGGAAGATCCTTGGGCCGCAGTGATGTTTGTTTTCCTTCGATGCAAGGGCTGTGGGACCCATCGTATACTCCCACCACTGTGCACATGTCCTACGTAGGTGGCCCACCCAATCCGGACAGTGGAGTGGACCAAGGGCCCTTGTGGGCCATCCATAAAAAATAATAAAAACCCAATCTTATCTCTGTTGGACCGTTTTGCTAGACAGTAAGTGTTGTCCAGCGTGTTCACACACCTGTGGGGCCCCTATGGGGTCCCACTTGTGTATTTATTGTATCCACAAAGCCCATCCATTTAGTAGATTATTATAGGGAGTGGGGCCTGATTTATATGGACCACACCATGCAAAACAGTGGTATTTGATCATCTGAATGCCTTCCATTAAAAAAATATTCACAGGCCTACTGTGATGTGTAGTTTGTCATCCAACCTATCGTGGGACCCGCTGGCGACCCACTATGATGTATGTGACTTAGCCAAGGTGCCATATGATAGTGGGGCCACCATAGAAAATGGTGGTAATTGTATGCCTACTGCTGAAACTTCCTAAAGCCTACAGTAATGGTTATTTATGCTATCCAACCTATAGGCAAGGCCGTCGTGGACCTCACCTTGGCGTATATGTTCTATCCGGGCTGTCCCATGTGGATAAGGCAAAATGGATCAAGGTTTATTAATCCTGGTAGATAAGGCAAAATGCTATAGTCACCATAATCATGATCTAGGTTCTACCCATTAAAAAATAGCAACCCATATATCGCACACTACAGGAAAAAGATCCACACACAAAAAAAGAGTGAAAAGAGTACTAGATAACAAATACATTAATAAGCCATGATCCATGAGATACTCATATGTTAGTTTATTACTAATTAAAAATGATACTGACCCTCCAACGGTAAAAATGGCATATTTGTACGAGAATCCATATATAGCACCAATCGTTGATCCAATTGTGTAGAACATAACCCAGAAATTACACCAAAAGATAATGGTAACTATAAAGTTTTTCCTTTCAAATTTGGACCACTTAAAATCTTTCTTCTAACAATCCGTTTGATAGCCATCAATTGGATGGTTAAGATTTCTTGATTAGGGTTATTTTCACGATATCTTCCATCAACTATTTGACCCACAAATTAGATGGTTTAGATAGTTATACATCATTGCCACATTTGAGGAGGATGAGTCGCCACCACTTTAAAATGTTGCTACACAAAGATAGGAGTCTAGCCCATGGTATGTTATTGCTGCTACTGCAAATTTGTCTTCCAATATCTCAATATACTTAGAAGAACTACTGCACCATTTATGTTAAGAAGAGCTATTTTCTTTTCTTTTTTTCCTTGAACAAGCAACAAAGAGACTTCCATCAGAAACCTGGAAATGCAAAATATAAAACTTGGGGCAGGCTGCCCCGCCACCGACAAATCACAAGCCACCGCATTCACTTCCCTCTTGCATAAGTAAACGAAGTGTTTAACCTAGATGAAATGGATCGAGTTATGTCAAAAATACTTCACCCGATGGTTCAATCCCATGCAAAGCCCATCTAATAACTTTGCTGGATTGGCCCTCCACCCAAACCTGTCCTTACTGATCACCTCACTCAAATACAAGAAGCTCATGTCTAGCTAAAAGCCAACACAAAGCTATCCTTGGTACTTGATAAAAGTTCTTTCTTCTTTTAATGGATTTGCCATGTTTAGAAGCTGATGAGTGATCCTTCATGAACCTTTAGAGAAAGAGTCCCACGAGGAGGAAGAACCCTGACATTGATGCAGGAGAAGATTTGTATTAGAACAAGCATCTATAAATATAATTTAAGTTAACGAGCAATGCTTGATGCCTAAGAATAAGTGAAAATGCTCTTAATATTTTCTAACTTTCATAGAAAAATTCTAAGGCTATTCTATCACGTGAAAGGTCTATTGGACTTGTTAATGATGTTGGGAAAGATGCTATCATGGTCATTTTAATAAAGGATATATTGCCTATGCTTATATCATTGAAATGGAGACCTACCTATTGTATGCATGGCATGGATCGTATTTATGTAGGTTATGGAGGAGAGACTATATAGAAAAAGCATTATTTGATTCAACAGTTGGAATTTTTGCCTTGAAATCGAAATGCTTTACAAATATTAATGGAGCTGGTATACTTGGACTAAAGACTTGATGACTTGGACTGACTCGTTCAATTATGAGTTGAGTCATGACATGGCTGAGTCAGAAGTTGAGTCAGCCGAGTCGAGCATACTTTGGATGCTGACTCATAGTGTCAAAGCAGATCAAACTCGACCAAGTCGATATGCAAATGGTGGGAGACTCGACCAAGTCGTATTCAGCTGCATGTGCAATGCATGGGCTATCCAATAATTTTTCACCCCCATTTTAAAAATGGAGATGATACTCCTACCATTCACATGACATAGTTTTAGAATAATCCAAACCATCCAAAATCACTAAACAATATGGATGGAGAACAACAACCTAAAAGTTGCATTGAGAAAATGTATTTACCATTTGATCTTGCCTTTGAAATTTGGACAACTAACTATTCTACTTCCAACCATCCATTTGGATGGTTAGAACTGTTTGACTGTTGTGAATTGTTGTGGGATTCTAGCTCTCTTTTTGTGAACAGAGACCTAAATATTTTTAGGACATTAATATACCTTCTACTACCCTAATAAATGGGCTGTAAGTGGATTTAAAACCCTTTGGATGTCCTTTTACAAGGGAAAAGTTTTAACAAATCCAAAGACTAATTGCAGGGAAAATTTTGCCATGGCTACTCGCATTATGTATAGAGGGAATACTAACATTTAATTTAGACAATTTATTTTTCCTTAATGGTCTAATGGAATTAGTAAATGTACATGAATTTATAATTGGGTAGTCAGATTCTACTCAAAATTGAGGATGGTTGAGTCCCAAGGAATAATGTATGAAGTCAGGAACCATAAGACCTCATTTCGATGGCTCATTATAGAAGTAATAATAGATTAAGAATAGATTTTATTATAGAGTAATATATTATGCCAAAAAATAGTTGTTTGGAACTTCGATTCTAACTGTAATTAGAATGTGCTTTAAGTTGTCATATTGATTCTAGTTATAATTAGAACTTTCATTCTAATTGTTGGTTAAAGACATTACACTGGAGGAGACTCTGCACAAGAATCCAAGGTGCAATGGAAGTAATTTTTGAGAGAGATGAACATTAAAGGTGAAATGCACATCCTGTAAGGTTCAAATCGATGATCATCTCTAGTATGGCAGTCCTTTTTCCAAGCCATTACTCAAATCGATGAGTGTCCATTTTCATAAACATTGATTGGTTGGTTAGATGGAGCAAAATTTTCAGAGGGATGGACAAGCAAAGATGGGCCCTCCTTGATGGATGGTCCATGATCATTTCAATGATCAGACGTTCCCTTTCAAAATAAATATAAAAGTATTCATTTTCCTAGCCATTGATCACTTGATGAAAGTCACTTTTGAGAGATGCACATCTGATAGTGGGAAAAATGATGGACGGTCTAAGTCAATGATTAATTATATAATATGATCAATTGAGACCAAAACATTTTTGGCAGTGAGATGGAAACTAGGTTTTCTTTTTAGTTGGTATGGTTTCTATAAGTCGGCCTCACTATTTGGTGATCGAGATCATCAATTTGGTAGGTCCTACCATGGATAGAAGACGATGACTGGAAATCTCTGTCTAATGGGCCACAACATCGTGGGACAATGTAAATAAAGATATCCTATAGAGAAGAATTTGGGCCATAGTTCATCCATCATAATCTCCTGAAGTAGAAGATTGTAACTATGGATCCTAGCAATATGTGGTGATTTCACTATAATTACTTTTATACATATTTAATAATTAAAAAAAACAAAAAACAAAAAAATGTGTTAATTCAAACGTTAATCAAGACAACCATACAAACTATAGCCCATTTATAATTGAATAACTACAGGTACATTTTAATAATGTTTTAATGGATTCTAAATGTAATAATTCAAATATTAATATTCACCGGCATAAGCAAAGGAAGGTGCTTCAATATTGAGATCAACGGATACTTAGTGTGTTTGGGAGAGTGTATTTGTTGTGGATTGGAATCAAATTCACACAAAATACCCCAAAGCCTGTTGTTTTGAACAAAAAAAAAAAAGCACCATGATTCTAATTCACATCAATTCCAATTCCAGTAGAATCCAATGCATATCAAATACACACACACACACACACACACTCTCTCTCTCTCTCTCTCTCTCTCTCTCTCTCTCTCTCTCTCTCCCAAATGCAACCATAAAATCCCATAGGATTTCTCTCAATCATGCCCATAGGATTTCTCTCAATCATGTTAGTGGTTATTTTGTAGTGGTTTCTCTGGACTACTTGAATCACTGCCAAGATCATGATAGTGTACAGAAAGTATATACACATAGAAGGTACAGTTAAGTATATCTATCTACAGCTAAACATACCGCATGCAATTAACACTAACAACCCTTTCAACACAAGGATTTGCCCCTCCAATTGATTCTCTCTTTGCTTCTTCTCATATGTTTTGTTAGGATAGATACATATATATGTTAGGATAGATACATATCTATATGGGCAGTTTACAGGGTTCTACCTGCTTAAGAGACTTCATATTTGTTAAGATATGCTCAACCACTAATATTCCTTGTATATATGGCCAGTAGTCTAGTGCAATAGAATGTACACAACTTTCCACAATATGGTATCTTTAGCATGTACAACTATGTCTAGTTAACTTATATTGCTTACGAAAGTACATCAAAGAAAGAAAACAGAAAAAAGTGATGGGTAAGGATGTGAGGCATCCTAGCCTTACAAGTATCTCAAGATTTTGTTATTAGTTCTACTTTTATCTTCAACCTTCTACAAGTGAAAACTTCAAGTTATGTGGTTGTCTAATTTTAATGATTTTGTGGACCATGTTGTCAAGTCCCATATTCTGTCAAACAGAGCTTCTGCTTTGACACTTTTTTTAAACCAAACCTTCAATGGTATCCAAACCATCTAAAGGGCCATCTTTTGTAAATTTAATATGGAATTATCCCTTGTCACCGTCATCATCAATATGATCTAAGCCTTCTCCTAAGTAATTGAGGTCAGTTCAGTAAATCTTATTTTGCCATTTGTAAGATTCATGATAAAAGTTGTGACGGAAGTTTCATGCAGGTAAGCTAATCAAATAAAGCATCCCTCCTTTATCCTAGCTTAGGAACAAAAATGATAAAACAAAACTCCCATAAGCACTATGCATAATCTATTACATATGTTGAGTAAAATCAAGAATAGAGAATTGTTCTCCATTTATGTTTTTTATTTACTGATTTTTGTTGGGTTAAGATTATCTTTCATCTACTAATTAGGGTTTAATTATTGTTCATTGATTAATTTGTGTGGCATGACTAGCATTGTTCTTCGATAATTATGAGCGAGAATCCTGGTGAGTGAATGAGATTTGTATAAGATTATGGATCTTGGATTGCCGTCTTGTTGAGTTGACCTGGACTCGGTCAACTCTGATCCATTACAGTACCATAAACATTAAAAATATGCTCGACTGATGAATCAGAGACACCAAATCTCATTCAATGTAAAGTGAAAGATGTGATGGATAATACATGTGATGGATCAACTACCTTATGCAAAGTGAAAGAGTTCGTGAGAGTTGGATTGGCTTGTCTTTCCCATGGGAGTTTCTAAATGAAGTGTTCTCATTGATTCATCGATCTAGATCATCGAGTTGATAATGACCTTGATGGAAAACTTAGATGGATGCCATGTGATTGAAGTGACTTCTACGTTTTACAAATGATGTTTGTTTTTATGATAGATTCAGTTGATTACAACAAAAAAAAAGAGGTCAATAAGGTTCTTGGTCACACCATCCAAATCAATGGATGCTAGATGGTCTGACTTAGCTAATACATGGCCCACCAAATTAACACATTGGAATTTTTTTTTTTTTTTGATAGGTGAATTTTATGGAGAGGCCATGGTTACATGGCTTAAATACTGACGGGATTGGCATTTTAGCTGGAAATATGGGGTTGAATGTAATGCAAATGGTTGTAAGTGAGCAAGTCGATATGTTGTATAATTTGGTTGATAATGATAAAAATTACATGTGGTAAGCATTAATGCAAGTTAAACCATCCAGACTATCCATGTTAGAGTTATTCCCTAGAAAACCAATGTGAATCTTATCCATAAATGACCATGAATGGTATCTAGTGATGTTGATGACCAGATATCATGATGACCAAGGGTGTCTTAGATAAGAATGTGATAGTGTTATAGTTAATATATAAGAATATTCCAAATGAAGATACAAATGGGTTAAAAGAGAGTGATTCCACACATTGTCCTTGGGAACTTGAGAGTGGACACAACAGTGGGCTATGGATCTCAATATCCTGTTATATCATGACCACCTTGTAGGTTGTAGGGAAAATTTGTGATTATTACTTTATGTGTGGTCATTTTGTATGATGGGAGTGATGATGAGTCAAGATGGAAGGTCTCCACCATTGATCATGATGACAAGTCAATGTGCCTTTTCCTTGCTCCACATAAGAATGTGAGGGTGTTATAGATATAAAATCCTAGTTTTAGACCTATTGGGTGTGTGTATTGGTGGATTAATGTTAAGTCTCTAAATTGGGAGGCCTATCATGCCTGGACTATGATCGGCCTGAAGATGTACAAAATTTGATTAAACTTTAGACTTGAGGACACGTGAGAAGTCATGGTCTTAATTATATATTCTATGTCTAGCTTTATGAGGTCATAATGTGGCCAATAAGAGTGGGTGTAGATGAGCACATCCATCAAGTTCTATTGATACTCACATAGGCTAACAAGGGATCCATTGGTTTCTTAGAAACTCACATATAGCCTAGAACTCAAAATATTTTACAAATATTTTCAACCATTAAACTATTATTTTAACTGTTAAAATGTTTTCATTGCACTGATCTTACGGTTTAAACATGGGGACCCATCACTTGATCTGTATGGTCATTGGCTCTATGGTGGATGGCCATGATAATGGAGTGATTGAATCATATAAATATATGGTTGCATATAATAAATGTAGGATCACAAACTTCTAATGGAGTAGGGTATATGGAAGATTGTAGAGTGGTAAAGTTCTGGAATTTGTGTCTCCTTGAACCCCTGATTTCTCCTTATATAAATCATAATATAAAGTGAGTTGTGACAAAGAAGAGATTGAGCCTTGGACATCCCTACTCCCTGGGCGTCACCTATAGAGTGTGCAAAGAGAGGGGAGAAGAGAAGAAGAAGAGGAGGAGGAGGAGGAGGAGAGAGAGAGAGAGAGAGAGAGAGATTCTTATCTCTACTTGTTCCATCAGATCATATGTTTCACATGTGGGTCCCTATATGGACGGTTCTATTGCCCCTACTCTAATGACTCATGTGTTGCACTCAGCCTCTCCTTTATTTGGGATAAATCATGGAGAGGCCTTCAAGTATGAAGGAACGGCATCGACAAAATCAACAATTTAATGACCACACTAATTAGGTAAATCTTAGCCATATGATTTGAGATTTTCATTCATTTTTTCTTATTGTTTAGAACTTGAGAATACCTAAACTAGGATCCATAAGGCTATAAAATAAAAAAAATGGTTCTGTTTTTAAAAATTTTATTTTTTGCTACATTTCAAAATTGTCAATAATTCAACTCCTTATGGGTATTTTATTTTATTTTATTTTCTAATAACATGATTCATGAATGATCCTAGCCCTTAGTTGCTTGACATTTATTATTTTGAATTTGGTTAATTGACTATAAAAATAAGATGAAACTATGTCAAAGCAGAGGATCATATTAGGCATCAAATTAAAACTATCAATCAAGCAAAATTAGAAAATGAACTGATACGGCTATTCAATGACTATGATCGAGAAATTCAGTAAATGAACTGACGAACTCTATTCCAATTAATTAAAGGATTTTGAAAATTATCTCAAACTATATATTTGTACACAAATAAATTGAATTGTAATATAACTATAATCAAATAAATTGAAGCTAATGACAATTGAAATTTATTTACCAAGCTAGCTTAAGTATACACAACACATATAAATAGAAAGAAGAAGAAAGACTGAGAGGAAGGCTCAACAGTCCTCTAGCCTTAATGATAGAGATTATAAATCCCCTACCATCTTTCGCTATAAGAAGAAAATTCTCAGCAATTCGTTTTAAAGAAAAAAAATATCATAAAAGGTCCTTTATATGTATGGCCATAAGAGTATATTTATAAGTCATTGAAGATTATTGTTTTTAATATACTACAATTGGACTTTCTAAAAGAAAAAAACACCTAAGAAACTTAAACAAAAGAGGAAATTGTGGAAACTACGAGACTTCTTCCACGTATGCATGAGGAGGTCCCCATCTAGTCCTCATATGCACATGCGTGGAGCGTACACGTGGGATGAGCTGTGATTGCATCAATTCTCCTATGTTTGGAAGAACTTGGCTCTGTCAACTTCAAGGACAAATTACTCTTCATAGAGCTCTAGGTTGATGCACTTGAAATCGTCCACTGAGATTTAAATGCAATCAGATCTCGGTTGATCACTCCCCTTGATGTGAAACTTCTAGTATCATTCTTGCCATGTGTAAACTATTTAGTTGTCCAAACACATCTTCAATAATTTCCTTGAACTAGCATGGTACTTCAGTTATATAGATTGCTTGCTCTTCTATATTTATGTTTTCATGATGCCCAAGACAAACTGATGTTCTCCAAGTGTTCCTAAATCCATCACATCCAATCATGACATGAAGTTCCTCAATCACTTTTGGAGAACTTTGTGGAAGTGATTTGACACCTGGCTTCAGTTCAGCAATTCGTAACACTCATAGACAAATGTGTAAACTAAAGTGGTGAACCGTACGCTTGGAAACCTCATTCGGTGCATTTTTGGAGATAAACTGAAGCATTGGGATTTGGCCTTGACTTAGGTAGAATTCGCATTCAACAACATGTTGAATCGTTCCATTGGTAAGTCTCCGTTTGAAGTTGTGTGCGGATGAGTGCCCCGCCATAGTCTTGATTTAGTTCCTTTGCCCAAGCTCTCAAGCATGAGCGTTGCTACTGTTGAGGGTCAAATATTACATATTAGACCTCAATTATTACCTGATTTTATGAACATGATACTGTTTAACTCCTTATTTTAATCATGTTTGTAATGCAGGGTGTATTTAAGAGCTTGGATTGGAAAAGGGTACTAAAAGCATGGAATTAATGCTCCAAAGTCACCAAGGTAAGGGAACAACCCTAGGGGACTGAGATCGAAGAATTTACATTCCAGAGATCCGAGAAAATCACACCACTTATGTTAAACAGGCCCGAAAATCATTCAGAATGCAAGATCACAGAGTTTCTACTATCTGTTTAGCTCGAAACTTTATGTCTGGCCTGAAGACCATACATGAACCGTACACGTCAAATTTCATCCGTTGGATCCCTGCGAAAGTGTCCCAACGGATAGATCATCCCATAAACCATTGATTTTGGACCCACCTACTATCTGGATATGCTTCAAAATTGGTCTCAATAGTTTAAATGAGATGGGAAAAAGGATGTACGGATCAGATCTCTCACAAGAAGCACAGTGGACTCCACCTTGTGTGGGATGTGCATAGTACACATGTGCACTAGCGGTGCACTGTATCGTGAATGAGAGTCAAACTCTCTTGACCGACTCAAATTCAAGAAACGGCAATTGCCATTTCCTGTTGTTGAACAGAGCCATCGGTTGGGTCTTGTGGGCCACCATCGTGCATCAAAGGTCCGATCCGGACCGTCCATGAGACTCGCATAGCCCCTCTAACTCAGGACTAGGTGGCCGTATTTCGAAATATAGCAGATAATGGATCTCAACTGTCCCAACGTAAGATGAACGGCGGAGAAAAAGATCCTGTAGGCCGCATCGAAAGAAGGCAAAAAATATACCTTCCTAATTGAAATTCTGAGAGGAATTCAATGGACTGGTCGGATCTTGCTTATAGCATCAATCATGGCCCCACCAACATCGCAGTGCGATCAGTGCGTAATCCCTGTTTTCGCGCTGGACACTGGGCGTTTCTTTTTTTGCCATTGCATGATCATGGCATTAATCAGATGGCCGATCTAAATTGTCCATCATGTAGGCCACACAGAAACGTCCCAGGGGACGTTATTTCTTTAGAAAGAAAGGAAGGAAAGTGGAGAAGATCTTCTCATTCTTTGCTGCGTAAAACAGGGGGCGCAAGCTGTTTGCTGCGAAAGGAGTGCAGCTGGCTGTCTTTTACGCACGTAGTTCCTTTCAACGAATTCATCTCTCCACGCTCCCAGCCGACCGACCTTGGTGGTCTTATAAAAGAAAGACGTGAGAGAGAGAGGAGATATCCAGTGCTTGAACGGAGAGACGTCTGAGAAGAGAGAGAGAGAGAGTTTTTGTTTTATTTATTTATTTTATTCTTTTTCTTATGAATATTTGGAGACTAGCCTAATCATGTCAGGCTAAACCTCTAAGCTAGGGCTAAGAGGTGAAGCTTGTGGCGTGATGGGAATGATTCTACGGTTTTGATTCATATTAGACTGAATTTATGTTGATTATTAGGAATACTTTCAGTTTTTAATGGTTTGTTGTGACTAAAATTACAATAGATCTGCGATAGCTTTGAGCATGTTCTTAGCATTATAGGGTTTGTGAATTTGCGAATCCTGTTGTTCACCATTCTCCTGGGCATGGTTGGATGACGGAACCATTCCTAATGTTCATAAATTTCTTAGATTGGACGTGGATTGGTTAGAATTCTGTTGTTTGCTTTGTCTCATGGGGATGGTTTTGTGATGGAATCATATCTAATTCATATACCTTTCATCTCTTTAAAAACTAGATTAAAGGAAGTTGAGATTGAGCTTTAGTGATGTATCTTCCAACTGGATGAAGATAGGAATTGAAGTCCAGTTGTGTTCGTGAATCAAGCATAGACCTCCCTAATCTCTACAAGTGGATCTTTGGCACCCTAGTTTCCCAGCTTTAATTGCATTAGTTTTACTCACTTTAATCACAATTATTTCCTCAATTATTCAAGATTTAGATTTCATCTTTTTCCAGTTCTAGTTCTAGTTACTTTCAAAATACGTACAAGGTTCAATCCCTATGGATTCGACCTCGGTCTTACTGAGATTATTACTACATCACGACCCTATACTTGGAGTGTGAACAGCTACAAAACATATGGCGAACCGAATAAAAGGCATTCACGCTAATGTTTAGGCCAAGTTGCAAGCTTGCAATGACAAATACAAGGAGCTGGTTGACAAACATCGGTGTCCGAAGGTGTTTGAGGTGGGTGACAACGTGATGGTTCATTTGGACAAATAAAGATTTTCGACTGGAATGTAAATTAAGCTAAAGAACAAGAAGATTGGACTAATACATATCCTCTGTAAGATCAATGACAATGCTTATGTTGTTGATCTTCCTGAAGACATGGCAATCTCACGCACATTCAACATATCGAATTTGTATGAATATCATAAATTGACGCTGGAGATAACTCGAAGATGAGTTCTTTTGAAGTGTAGGGGACTGATATAGAATAGGTATCAAATTCTTTCATGGCTATGATGTACCGAAGAACATAAACCAAGAAGGATAGATAACATTCAACATAGTTCAATCGGTCAACCAATTAAGTCAACGGGTCAAAATTCCACCAGAAATTCCAGAATTGTTACTGAAAATTTTTTGCCAGTTTTACAAGTCAATAGTTGTTAATAGTTTGAAATATTGTTTAACAGGTCAACAAATTGGATAGACAGGTTGAAATTCAAAGAATTTCTAGTTTTCATCTCTGGATATTTTTGGGTCATTTCAACCGATCGACTCAAACGTTTGACGACATGTCGACAAGCATGGGAATTTGTACATTTTTTCAGAATTTATTTCTTTATTATATTATGAGTCTTTGATTATATTCTAGGGTTTGTTTAGGCTTATTTAAGGATGTTAAACTCATTATTTTTTATTAATATATCAATAAAAATTTCCAAAAATTAGTTCATTTCTCTCGTGGATTCAAAAAATCTCTCTTATGGATTAAAGAGGGTCTTGTGGATTCAAGGCATTTATCGATCAAGGAAGATCACAGTGGTCGACCTCATCATGTCCTTCCCTACGTCAAGTCACCATCATTTGTAGTAGCTCGCTCTTTATCTTCCATTGTTGTTTGATCAACATATGATAACTCTTATTGTTTTATGCACAAATAATGAGGAGAATGTCTGTTACGTTGTCCTAGCATTGAGGAAACAATCAGATACTTTATTCTATCCCATAATGATCATTGATGCTGTAAGTGTCACTCTTCGGTTAGAACAGCAAGCTGTCAAAGGTAGGAATGATGATTTCTTCTTCAACACCATGTTATTCAATAGTTTGAATCACCAAGAATAGCATTTCCTCCTTTGTGATGCGATTATTAAGAAAAAGGTGAACTACCTCCCGTTGACATTCCTACAAAGCTGATGCGGTTAGCTAGAGTTAAGCTAAATGTTATCATCAATGCAATCTCTGAAGAAGAAGAGATCGATGAGTCTTTACCTATTAATGTTAACGTACAACAGGAGAATCGATCAATGGATGGGGTAGCTGTCATTTCCACAGTCTCTAAAAACAATGGTAGTCATTTCTCTATTATGATTACTCCTTATTTCAACCTCTACACCTAATGGAAACAATGTAAGACAAACTCATCAGATGTCGGTAGAGACTATTCTAGCTCCTCCAATCACCAGGAATTTTTTCAAAGCCAGGTCGACAAACTTAACTCGAAGATTTGTCCTATTTCTCCCTCAGTTGATGATGCAAAAGCTTTTCCGACACTGCTTTCCTTATGATTGGACACTTTCTCGCAAATAACTACTAAATGTTGCATATTTATTCTTAATTTTGCTTCGCTTCGCCTTATATTTAAATGGTAAATTGACCTGAGTAGATGTTTTTTTAAAATATGTAGAAGAATTTTTAAAGCCCAAGAGAATCCTAACTATTCATGAAGATTTAAAGCCCAAAAGAGAGATGAAGATGGGATATGAAGTGTTGAGAAAGTGAATATTAAAGATCATAAAGAATCAAACTTTTCAATGAAAGAAGATCGACGATTAGGAGCTGACAAGTCAAGTGAAGAGTCAAAGAAATTTTGATTAATTAACTGAGATGTTCGATCGATCGAGTGACCTTTCATTAAACTCGATCGAAAGTCGATTAATTGGAATAATTTAGGAAAATTTAAATACTTGCTGGACACTTGTTAAAACTTTCGATCAATCGAAGGTGAGAAAACTCCTGAATTTTGGATTACTTCTCTGGACAGTTTTGGACATGTTCAATTTGAAAACAAGGAAGTTTCGATTGATCAAAGGTTTAATTGACAATGTGTGTAAAATTACAGATTTTCAAAGTTGGTATAAGCAAAGTTATATAAGGAGAGCTCTTAAAAACGATTAGAGCATAATCTAGGGCTCAAAAGGGGAGAGAGAGAGAGAGAGAGAGAGAGAGAGAGAGAGAGCCTTCTTCGAAATGTTGTTTTTCTTCTTCAACCTTCAGTTGTAGTTTATTTTCTCTGTTTTTCTTTCTTTGATATTAGTTTAATCTTCATGTTTGACTAATCTCTTAGCTAAGGCTAAAGTGTGAAACTTTTAATGAATTCTTATTGTTAATTCATTTCTAATTCAAAAATTATAATTTGATTGATGACTTATAGTTGGTTTGATTGAATTCTTAGTATTGGTGAAAGTTTTGATATGTAAAAATTTCTTGATTTATTGTTAAATCTAGATATAATAGATGCTTGAAATTCTCTATAACCAATTATTTAGTTCTTCATGTGAAATCAATCAATTGAGATTCATATCATTATTTGGGAATTATTAATTATTTTAATTGTTTTATTTTCCGATTGGAAGGAATCCTTATTCGATTAGAATTGAGTTATTAATGTTGAAGTGACAAACTAGTATTAAGGATTTATTAAAAGTGGATCCCTAGCGCCTTAGTTGTTGTTTATTGATTGTTTTCTTCGCAATTTCCAATTCATCCCAATGAAAATTCTAGATTTTTATTAACTTTTTAGTAACGTTTTTACATATTCCTTGTGGATCAACCTCAGTCTTACCGAGTACTATACTACTTTGCTATTTGCACTTGGGTGTGCAATCTTAGGATCATAGTACTCGTCGGTGCAAACTTGATCGCAAATGCTCTCTAGCTGAAAACGAGCCGTGTGACTAAAGAATTTTCGTCCACATCCCACACAGGTACCCATGCTCCAACAATTGTCGAAATTTCGACCGTTGACGGAAACAAGGATTCTCCAACGTCATTTCCCTTTCAAATTTTGGGCCTGTTAATGGGCCGACTGTTGGGCTTTATGTGGGTGGGCCCCAGGCTATTAGATCTAGTATTGCTAGGCCATCTAATTAGGGGTTACACTGGTCCTCACCAACTTGTCGCTTAAAATGCTGAGACAACAATCGATGGTTCCTCCCATTATGGGTCATTGATGGTTGGATCTCTCCATTTTGGAATACAAGATGGGGTGGTGATCGTTGGACCCCTTTAAGCACAATAACTAATTACTGGACCTGCAATCCTGTTTCTGGCTCTCCACCTATAACTCAATCCAACCAAAGCAGTGCATAGGGGGCCCAGTAATTCTTAAATTGGGCCACAATTTGATCAATATGGAATTCTCCCTGGCCCATTGTTTAGACCTAAACAATAACATCTATTAGACTCCTTAGTCTTCTTGAACCCCCTATGCACGTGTATTCAACTCAAATTAATCTTCCTAATCAAGTGGTTGTTATTGCCGCTAGGATTGTGCTGACTGGTCCATCTCAATTGAGAAGCCCAATACACCCCCCTCCCCAGATATCTCGCGATTAGTCTTATGATTCAAATGTTGAATCATAACTTTTAAAATGATATTTTCCAACTTACCCCTCGGTTGCTTGGTCCTTGGATTCTTGCAAAAGATTTCGACTACATCAGTTTCATCTACGAAAAGTAAGGGAGTATTGACCCCAACCTTAAGCACATTGAAGATTTTAATAATTGAATTACTACCGTCGGTCTTAAAGACCTTATGCTATCAAGTAATATCTATTCTTAGTTTGATAGTAGTGTGGCTCAAAAAATGAAATATAGGTTGGATATGCTTCTTGCCAACCCGACCTTCACCACGTCCTTTGAATTCTATAAGACCTCTTATTTAGTTCATATGCTCTTAGATCTTAATTCCCCTTATTATCACTTGCAAATCGCCATTTCATTTCTTCAATCATTGGGTGTAAGATGGATGAGTTTTTCTAAGATGTTCACGTTGTGGGCACTCGCATGTATATTATTACAACTAAACTTAAGAAGCTAAAATTAGCCTTGAAGAGCTAGATTGCTGGTAAACCAAAATTAAGTGATTATTTCTTTAAATCTATGGATAACCTTTAGCTATCCAAACTATTATCTAAGCTGATTCTTCTCCTACCAATGTATAAATTGAGCGTATTACCAAAGAGAAGTTTAATCATCTTTAATTTATGAAACTCTCTATGTTAAGGCAAAAGGCTAGGTAAATTAAGAAGAATCTCGATGATACCAATTAAATTTTTTATGCATTTATCAGGAGAAAGTAAGCTTCGTCTAAGATTTGAAATTTTAAAGATAGAGACAAGACTTATACTAAAATCCAATATGAGATAAAGGCCATAATTGTTGACCACTTCAAATGTACCCTTAGCTCTAATTAAAGGGATTGGTTGCAAGTCAATTATGACTCATTAACAATATTTCCAAGCTGTCCCAAGATCAAGAGAATCAATTCATTAGGCCTATTCATGTTCCTAAAATTGAGGCTGTATTAAAATCAGCTAGGCCAAATAAGGTCTGCTGACTTGATGGTTTTAATGCCCATTTTTATAAAGTCTGTTGGTCAATTATTGAGAAGGATATTTGTAATGTTGTGATCAGTTTCTTTAATTCAACTAAAATGATTTTGCAACTCAATAACACCTTAATTGTGTTGATACCTAAATCTGACAGTCCTGAAACAATGACTTTCACTTAATCGCTTTGCTCAATAAGATATGCAAAATAATATCTAGAATCATGGTCAATAGAATGAAAGTGATTATGTATTCCATTGTTAGTCACACTTAATCGATTTTCATCCATGCATGCAATGTCTCTAACAATATTTTACATAGACATGATCTTATTTGTATAACTTACCTCGACGGAGATTTACCTAGGTTATATGTTAAAATTGATCTTAAGAAGGCTTTTAATTCCGTCAGTTGAGATTTCATTATTGAGGTCCTCCATGTCTGTAATTTTCCTAGTACTTGGATTAATTGGATCTATGCCGCTATTTCCAGCCCCTTTTTCTTGATTATTATTAACAGGGAGGATTACATTTTTTTCCAAAGTAATAGAGTCCTTAAGCAAGGAGACCCTCTATTTCCTTTCCTCTTTACGATTGTTATGGAGGTGTTCTCGACTTTGCTGGAAAAATGATATAAAAGTAGATTAATTGGTACTTCTTTCAGAGTTTGGTGTTTATCTATATCCTATCTCTTTTTTGCTAATGACCTGATGATTTTCTCAAGTATTGTCCTGCATTCTTCTTATAATCTAAGGAACTTCATTCACAACTTTACAAAAAACACGAGTCTTCAAGTTAATATTTAAAAGGGTGTTTTAATTATGTTTGTCCCATGCCCTTGCAAAGATTAAAAGCATCATTGGCATAGGTGAGAGAAATTTACTTATAAGATATTTGAGTCTATCTTTTCTCCACCAGGCTCTTTATTACAGATTTTCAACCATGGATTGATAGTCTTAATAGGAAACTTGGTGGATGGAAAGCACAATGCCTCGTACTTTGCAGCACTTCGGTGTTGCCATGAAAATTTGGATTTAGTACATATGTAAGTGGAAAACACACACAACATACATTATAATCATCGGTTACTAATTCATATCCGCACTTCTCAACCATCTGAATTTGGGCCAAGACAACATACATCATTTCTGTAAGGTTTGAAATCAATCCACCTTAAATTAATCCTTAATTTCTCATAGTAAGTTTGTGTCACTAATGACCTTCCAACCCACGATCTAAACTAGTTGTCGATACATGTGTACATTTTAAATCGGTTCGACTACTAACATGAATTAATCTCTCAAATTTTGCTCGGAAACGATATGAATAATTTAATAAATCATGAGATCAACTATATACCCAATCATGCATCAATTTAACCATTAAAAAAATCTTCACAAGCAATCCATCTTTTGATTCTTAAGATGGACTACTTGATTTACAAATTTAAGGCGATCTGGTCATAAAATCATAAAATAGATTGTTCAACCCTAAGATCAATCATACACGTTATTAAGAATGAAATCCAATGATTGAAACCCTCTATTAATTCATGGGCACATATTACATCATCTTTCTGGGATTTGATGTCACAATTAATCGCTCCATGTACAAATCGTCTTATGCAATTCTTCTAATCCATATGTTTTATGTCTTGAGGTGTTATATAAATCCAAGGTAGTATTAGACACGTCGACGAATCTCCGTAGTTATGGGATGTGTAGTAAGTCAGATTTTTATAAATTATATTCCACAATATAGTGGTCACTATGTTTGATGAGCCACATACACTATGTCATGAATGCATTCATGTAAATTTGAATCATATACCAACAACCCTCATAATGTTGGAATACGAGGTGTATTAGAACTTTTATATTGTTCCTATGATGAATTACTTAAATTATTATTAATCTTAAAGGACAACCATCACTATGAGTAGGGCATTTACCCTCTCCAACCATACAACGATGTAGGGGATGTACAAGTTGAAGATACGGGTGATGACCTCCCTACGGAGGATTATTCCAAGTAATGAGGGATAATGATGATAATGTTTAAATTTTAGTTTAGTTTTAATTACGTTTCATGTAAGAAATATAGACTTTTACAATAAGCTCCCACATGTGCAAGCATTTGACATTCAGTTAAAATTTTGTGTTTAAATGGAATAAGATTTAAGGTGTGGTTGATTTGATTCTTGTAAATAATTATCTTTGTGAATGTAAATGCACGTGATAAATGTAATGTATGAGGGGTTATACCTTGAGCATAATGTCTAACACCACGGAACTCGGATCCCGTGCAAGGTACACAAGAATTAATTTTCAGGGTGTTACAAAGTCTTTCACTAAGTTGAGTTAAATCGGGTTAATAATCAAGGTGAGTTGACCTCTTAACCTTCTATTAGAGTGTTAATTGAAATTGAGGTAGGACTGCTATTGTTGAAGTATGGAAATGTGTTCAACTGTCTTAGAGGAGGGTGAATAGGACTTTTCAAAAATATTTACTTGTTAAAACATACAATGCCTTAAATTAGTATATCAATCAAGTAAAGTAGGGCAAAGTAACTCTAAGACTTCCAAGTCAATAGTAGGTCCATTCACATAAACTACACATGATTTGTATGTAAAGAAACTAACCTATAGAGATAGTGTATGTATGTGTGTGGGATGTGACTCCTATCAATACTTAGACATTCATTTAATTATGCATCATAAATAATCATTTAAAAAACATAAGCATAACTAGATCAATGCACAAATAGCAATCCCAAACACAATCATATATAGTAGTTCAGCTATGTGCCTACTCCACTCCCGGCTAACGCACTTCATCCTAGATTGTGTCAGTTTCACTATCAACGGTTTTAAATTAAGTTAACCATAAACCTTTATAACATACACAAGATTAACTAAAGAGCCTAGACAAGGCAACCTTAGATGCCTACGCAAGGACACAACTAGGAGCCTACACAATGCAATGAGTCTTACATAAGGACATTACTAGGAACCTACACAACGTAACCTATGTCTACGCAATGACAACAAGTCCTACACAAGGACACACAACGTATTCTCCCATTGGAGGCCTACGAAAGGTCTTAACAAGTTTGTCAACTCAAACTTTGAATCATAATCCTATACAAGGAAAGGACTTCAGACTCAATGGACTCTATATACTTACAAATAAGTGAGTGAGCCCCGTTTAGCACATGTTGTTGAAAATCTTCCTGGTAGTGAAGAGTCTTCAGCTCCCTTGAACCACAACCGCCTGATGATGCTTTATTCAATGCCCTAAGGTTGTTGGTTTAGGGTTTGATCTGATCTTTTCTATTGAATGATATGAAATGAATACCTAGAGAAGATTCCCATCAGCCAAGCATTCAAGTATTCCAGCATAATGATATACCATTAAAGAGTATTGGTGGAAACTTAATGAATGCCAAAGTTCATGATTCAATCTAAGCAATAAAGATAGGAGTAAATGCTTGTGCAAGGATTGAATGATAGACTCTTATGAGAAAGAGAGCTAGAGGATGAGGGTATTAACTATTACAATAACTCTCTCTAGCACTCTTCAAGTCTTGCTCATTTTCAAAAGCAGCAACCAAAGAGCTTATATAAAGATGAATCTCAACGGTAAAAAAAAAGAAAAAAATCTAACATTGTCGATGCCATCGAAGGGTATTCGAACTTTTTTCGATTGCATTGACTACCTGCACTAAGATATTCAGTTGGGTGTAGGATAGATTCTGTCCGATCTCATTGAGCACTCTTCGATGTCATTGACGTGTACTTCGATGTCTTCGAGGGATGTTTCGATGCCATCGGGATTCCTTTGAAGAATATACTTTGGTTGCTGGACAGTTTTGTCCCTTTTTCGATACAATCGATCAGACCTTCGATTCCATCAAAATTTGAAATTCGATATCATCGAATTGTCTTCGATGCAATTGAAAAATATCAGATTTTCTTATAAAACTTACTGGACAAACTGGTCCTTATATCGATGTAATCGAACAGTCTTTGATGCCATTGATAACTTACTCTCGATGTTATCGAAGAAGCTTCGATTACACCAAAGAAAACTTAAGAGTATTTCAATTGTGAAGGGAATAAGCTCATGGTCGATTTAATCGAAGTTGGATCGATAACATTAAAATTTGAATTTTAATGTCATCGAACTTAATTCGATGCAATCGACAATACCCAACTTTTATTCAGTTTGTTGTTGGACTATATGGACTAGTTTTTCGATGCAATCCAATCTAGAAGAGGATCCTCATTCTAAGGTGAGGATCACCCTTCAAACTTTCCTACATTATGATTATTAGTTTAGTTAATTTATTTCTATTACTTACTCAATATAGTATTCAGTTGAATTAATAATCAATGTTAGTTCCTATTTAAATACTTATTTATCTATGATTGATGCTTAGATTTCAATTCGAATATTCTAATATGTTATGTATCTAAAACTTCTCTATTATAGTTTAAGATGAGTATTTTATAAATATATTTGTTATTGATGATGTATGTTAAATCAGTTGTGACTTGTTGTGCCACTTGGAGATTATTAGATGGTGTTATTGGATGTTCCTCGAATTAGTGGCCATTTATGAAATGAATTGAATAAAAACTGAGTTGTAGACTTATCATCTCATAGATCATTTATGTCTATGTAGCTTTTGGGTTGACCCCTTCTTGTCATGTCCTGGAATTGACTTTTTGCCTAATATGGCTTTTGATGGACAATTATTTTATAAACTTTTAATGGTAAGTTTTACGTATTGCAATATGATAGACCACTAGTTATAAAAGGTTATATAAATGGAATAATGTCAATCGATTGTATTACAATCACTATCTAGAATCATTATAGTATATTAAAATTCTACTTGCTGAAGCTTCATGAGCCAGGGATGGTGGTACGACACACTATGCTCGAGTTGTCGGTCTATACTAGATGACAACCCCCCTCCCCCATAGTGACCTTTGAGATTTCTTTAAATGGTTGTTTGTAATTGGACTATTAACGGTTGAGCTAATCATGCATTTTGTGGTATATGAGAACTATCAGGTGGCTAATCCAGATGTTGTGGTAGCATGTACCCTTTCTTGAGATATTTTCCCCGACTCACAAACCATTGTCGATCGACCCAATTTATGTGATCTAATCACTTGAATCTGTACTTATTGTATTTTCACTGATGATTAACCACTTTGAAATTACATGTGAGTTTTTCCCCACTTGGTGGGGTTTTGCCTTAATTGCTAGCTGGATGAGCATCCCTAAACTGATGTGCATGTGCATGCATTCACGCTTTTAAACGAGAGCGTCAATGTATATTATTTAAATGATGTTTGTCTGCCTTATGAAATTGTCTTATTATTATAATGGTCATTTAAATTAGTTGTTATAGACTTTTTCTGAAAAATTATTCTTAATTATTTTGATGATACGGTAAATCTTAGGGGTAGACCTCACTGGGATAGCCATTGACATTATTGAACCATATTCAGCTGGAGTAGGAGACATAAATTATATGCAGGTCGGTGCTTATCTAGAGCATGAGGAGTTAAATAACCTTGTGGCTCTAGATTCTAGATTTCATTTATATTAATTTTCTACTCATGTATTTGTATGACTTGAGTCATTGGTTTGTATAAGCCTATGGGCAGCCACTTCTATATCTTGAGTATTTAAATGTATATTCAAACTCTTCTTTTATGCTTGATTTGTTTCTCTTCCACTACAATACTCATTTAAAAAAAAAAAAATACATTATGAAATGTGAGCTATTTTTAAAGGTTAATGCTCGAAATTTTGAAAAACGAGTATTAAACTCAGGTTAAGAAATCAGGGGTATTACAAAAAACCTACATCATTTCCTTTGTTGTTAGGTTACAATTAATTAAATCCATTATTTCTAATCTTTATATTTTTTGGTCATATGCCTTCTTACTCCCTAAAGCTTGTTACAATATTATTGAAAGGCACATAATAATAGCTTCTCTACTTTCATACCATTAGGTGGGGGAAGATCTACAGGCCTTAAGATGAGGGCGACTTAGGCATTATTGCATTGCACATTATTGCCAGAGCTTGTATCCTCAAATAATTTTAGAAATTTATTTGTAAAGATGGCAACCTTTGGGTAAAATGGGTCCATGAAAAGTATATTGGCACCAATTTGGACCATTAACATGCCCTCTAATGATTCATGGGCTTGGTAAAGTATTCTCAACGTTTGATATATTACTAAATGCCACACCAAATTCCTTGTGGGTAGTAGGCAATCTATAGACTTTAGTATGATCCCTAGCTAAGAGATAGAAGCCTATTTGATCCCATGGGAATTTAGGTCATTCAAGATCTTGGCTTAGGAACTAACATCCCTGTTAGTACTCTAATCCAAGACACTGAATGGTAATTCCATTATCTTACTTCTCTTACTCTAGGTCAGCTCTTCAAGAAAATTAGAACGTGCCAAATTATTCCTGTTGATGATGAGATCGTCTAAACTCTTTTCGCGAATGGGTGCTCTTACTTTTGTCTTTGCTATGAAGGCCTGTAAAACTGCTCAACCTATCTTACCTTGGAGTGAATTCCTTTGGTTCAATTGTTTTATTCCCCAACACTCCATTACGGCCTAGATGGTATTTCTTGGAAGCCTGAAAATGAAAGACATGCTCTTTTACCTTAGTATTGTGGATGAAATTGCTCGTGTATTTTTTCAACATGTTGTTGAGTATATTAATAAGTTGTTCTTCTCTTATGGGTTCATCTGCTAGATCTAGAACAATATGTACTCTTCACTTTTTATTCCTCTTGTTCCTCAGTCAATTATTCTCTAATCAATTTCTTATATTATAGCAAATACTAATGATCAAATCTTTGTTGTCTTAGCAGGCTTTCCTTTCCTGCCCTTGCGTGGCATATTTGGAGAGAGAGAGAGAGAGAGAGAACCATATTTTTAATGCTATATATACTTTAAAGGAATCCATCTTTAGAAACATTGTTCGGATATGAGAGCTAGGATTATATTCTTATTTGGGCCCTCTATTACAGCTAAGGCTATCTATAATTTGGGACCTCCCTACTACCTATTCTATTCTACATTCTCATACTCAATAAACCACTCAGTTGCACAGAATCATCTCATATTGGACTCTTGCTTGTGCTAAGATATCTAATATTAAAGTCAGTTTCCTTCGTTTTTCCCCTTTTGCTCACCCAATTTGGGGGATAATCTCCAATTCTGACATGCAATGGACTCTAGATGAATGTCATCAAACTTTGTTTCAAGGCATATCTGAATTTAACTTTACTAATATTGTAGATGCTACAATCTTGGTGGACAATGTTACTGACAGATGTCTTAAATTTGTATACGCTGGTTCGATGACATCGAAGCAAATTCGATGAAATCAAAATTTTCCACGTTTTTTAGCCCTGGTCGCTAGACAGTTTTGGTCATTCTTCGATAATATCAAAGTAGGTTCGATGTCTTCGAAGGTTTATGCAGATTTGTTTGCGGAAACGTAGATTCTGCGAATTTTATTTTCGATTTTGCTTAGGTTTCTTTCTAAAATACAGGACTAGGAGCTATTCTAAGAGGTTCTAAGGTTTCTAAAAGGGTGTTAGGGTTTCTAAAAGGGCTCTAAGGTTTCAAGAAGTAGAGAAAGGTGAGGTTTGAGGATTGCTTAAGCCAGGTAAGTCCTCTATCTTTGTAATCTGTACTTTTATAGTGAAATTTTCTATCACTTTGTGCCGTGGTTTTTTCCTAAAAGGGTTTTCCATGTAAAATCGTTGTGTGCTCTTGTGTGTACTTGTTTCTCTTTGATTGCTTTCCTAGATCTAGATCTGTGTGATTTCATAGGCCAAAATCCCAACAAGTGGTATCAGAGCAATCGTTGGGGCACATATCTGAATCTGCAGGATTAACAATAATGAGAAGCACTAGGTATGATATTGGGAAGTACTCAAGAAAAAATAACTTTGAGTTATAAAAGATCAAGATGATCAGTTCCTTAATCAAGCAAGGTGAAGATGGTGCTGAGTGAAAGTCTACTATGACTGATGATGATTGGAATACCCTTGATAAGAAGGCCTTATCCTCGATTTGTTTATGTCTCACGGATGAGGTTCTCTATAATGTCATGAAGGAGAAAACTGCGACTAAGTTATGGGCTAAGTTAGAGGATGCCTATGCGAAAAAATCCTCTGAAAATCGCCTACACTTGAAGCGTCAGTGGTATAATTTCAAGATGACTGAGGGTAGAGATCTGGAGGCCCACATCAACAACTTTAATAAATTAGTTTGTAAATTGCTAGATATGGAGGAAGTGATGAAAAATGAGGAACAAGTGCGTATGCTGCTGAATTCTATTCCAGAATCATATAAGTCATTAAAGGACACGATATGTACCACAAATAAAACCTTAAGTGTCGACACTGTTATCTCATTCCTTCAAGGGAAGGCTATGAGAAAGCTAAATGGTGACATGGGGATACCTTCTGATGCACTATATACGAAGGGCAGGAATTCTGAACAAGGTACAGGATCTTCAAGTTCTAGATCCAAATCCAAAGGCAAGGGCAAATGTAAGTTAAAGTGTTGGAACTGTGGGATGGAAGGACACATGAAGAAGGATTGTAAAAATCACAAATCTAAGAAAGAAGAATCTGAGGCTTCTTATAGGGAGGCCAATGCTACGACATCGGATGAATGCAGTGGATGTGATGGTGATATCTTGTCTGTGTCAATGATCAGATGCCCATACGATGATCGCAAGGGTGAATGGATTCTAGACACAGAGGCATCTTTTCACATGACTCCTCATTGGAGTTGGTTCACCAGCTACAGGGAGTGTGATAGTGGATAGGTGTTTATGGACAATGACATTGCCTGTAATGTTGTGGCTGTTGGTATGGTACACATCAAGATGTTTGATGGGACAAAGCGTACCCTGACTAACGTGAGGCATGTTCCTGACATGAAGAAAAATCTAATTTTTCTTGGTGTAGTTGAGGCAATGGACTGCAAGTTCACTGATATTGATGGTGCTCTTAAAGTATCTAAGAGGGCACGGGTAATCATGAAAGTGCAGCGACTCGGTAATTTTTACAGGTTGATCGGGAGCACTTTAAAAGGTGGAACCACAGTGGCTAGAAGGATTCCACCTTTACATGTGTGTGACATGCTAGGCATGTCCACATGAGTAGGCAGGGCATGAAGGCAAAGATGCGCGAACAGAGATACGGAGTAGGTGGATTAGCCACCTGTGAGAAGAATCACACCGCATAATCGCAAGGTATCAGCAAGGTACATGGTCGACTCTAATATCGCATATGCTCTTGTTACAGATGAGAGGGATCCGTCTTCTATTCAGATGGCTCTAGGTGAGCCTGGTGCTGAGAAGTGGAAGGTATCTATGGATGATATGATGGACTCATTGTACCGGATCGACACGTGGGAGCTAGTGGAGCTTCTAGTGGGCCAGAAAGTAGTTGGATGTAGGTAGAAATTCAACAGGATACAACATAGATACAAAGCGAGGTTAGTAGCGAAGGGTTATGCTCAGAGAGAAGGGATCGACTTCTCAGCGATATTCGCGTCAACGGTACAATAGGTGTCTATGATATTCATATTGGCGCTAGTTGGCTAATGTGATCTCAAGCTGGAAAGGATTGATGTGGAGTCTGCACTTCTGCATGGAAAATCGGAATGGTAGATCTATATGAAGCAACCAAAGAGCAGTTCGAAGTTCAAAGTGGCTAAGAAAAAAGTTTGTAGGAGGTCGTGTTACGACCTGTCGCCTAGGCAAGTATAAAATTTGATTCATTTATGGTGAGTCAGGTATTGTATGTTGATGACATGTAGATCGCCAATAATGTCATGTCTGATATCAACATACTAAAGACTCGGTTAAGTGGGACATTCGAGATGAAGGATCGGGGGCTGTAAAAATAGTTCTTGGCATTGATATTCATAGAGACTGGAAGAGGAGTAAGTTTTAGTAATCACAGGTAGAATACCTTGATTAGGTATGTGATGGACTGGACAAAGCCGGTGAGCATTCACTACGCGGCTCACTTCAAGTTTTCCTCAAAACATGTCCCAAAACAGTTGAGGAAAAACAGGATATGTCTCATGGGCCCTATTCGAATGCGGTTAGCAGTGCATATCATGATCTGTATTAGACCGGTTATTTCATAAGCAATCGGTGTTGCAAACAAATACCCCGGTAAGCAACATTGGATGATGGTGAGATGATTACTTCGATACATTTGAGGTATAGAAGATTACGTCTTAATTTTGAGAAGACAAGAGCAAAGGTGGTTGGGCATGTGGATCTAGGTCTAATAGACATGCTTACTAAGATCATTCCTTCAGAGAAGTTCAAGTTCTGTGCAACGTCTTTGAGCTTGGCGATGGCGTAAAAGAAAGACGGAGTGTGCAAAAGAAACAGTAATTGAAAGTTATGATGCGAGGCAGAGTTAAGAAAATGAGTCAAAAAGCTATACGTTTGAAGATTGAAGGCATGGTGGAGATTGTTACTGACAGATGTCTTAAACTTGTATATGCTGGTTTAATGACATCTAAGCTGGTTCGATGTCATCGAAGCCAGCTTGATGAAATCGATTTTTTTCTGTGTTTTTCAGCTCCGGTCACTAGACGGTTTTGGTCCTTCTTCGATGACATCGAAGTAGGTTCGATGTCATCAAAGGTTTACGCAGATTCATTTGCGGAAATGCATATTCTGTGAATTTTGTTTTCGATTTTACTTAGGTTTCTTTCTAAACCTATAAATAGGCATGTATACGGGATTAAGAGCTATTTTAAGAGGTTCTAAGGTTTTTAAAAGGATGCTAGGGTTTCTAAAATGGCTCTAGGGTTTCAAGGATTAGAGAAAAGGTGAGGTTTGATGATTACTCAAGCTGGGTAAGTGTTCTATCTTTGTAATTTGTGCTTTCATAGTGGAATTTTTTGTCGCTTTGTGCCGTGGTTTTTTTTTTCCGAAAGGGTTTTCCATGTAAAATCGTTGTGTGCTCTTGTGTGTTCTTGTTTCTCTTGGATTGTTTTCCTAGATCTAGATCTGTGTGATTTCGCAGGCCAAAATCCCAATAGACAATTGTTAGAGTCTAGCAACCACCATGGATCCTTCCTCCTCTTAGGAGATGTGTCTTTTCGCCCAGGGAGTGCACTCTTTTATTATTTCACCCAATGGTCGTATTGATATTGTTTCAGGACACATTCGCATACGACTCTCTCTAAGCTTGCCACTACCTCCATGCCCTCATGTTACCGTTTTATCACCAAGATCAAGATTGATGGTTTGCTTTGATGCTTGGCCCAGACTGTTGGGTTCTCTTTATCCCTAGTGGTTCCCCTCCTTTAGTCTTCTTTTCTTCTTCTTCTTGTTTTTTTTTATTTTTTTCCTAAGGGTTTGTCTTGCTGCTTGTATATTTTTGGGCTTTGCTGGATAAGCAACACGAGAGTATTCCCCCTCCCCAAAAAAGACAAGGTTGAAACATAATTTGTGTAGTTGACTCCTATTAGCCCATATAAGGCTTAGATGATGATAATAATGTAGTGGTGGTCGTATTAATCTGTCAACTTGAATATTAGTACGTACCATCTCAGTATGCCTAATACACTATACATGAGGCCCACTTTGACATATCTGAACTGTTCAAATGAGTGGCATTATTATGGATGACCCACTTTAAAAAAAAAAAAAAGTGACTGGACAATACAATGTGTCGCACCATCGCTTGTAGATGGACGGTCCACGCTAAAATTGTCAACTGTTCACATTTAGTATGCAAAAATCTATTAATCTGATGGTTAGGAATCATTCGAATTCATGCAGTTTTACACAATGGAATACCCACATTGGGGCCACCGACAAAGAGCTTGGGGCACAAGGTCCATCCAGATTACGAAGACTACAATTTTGTGCAGGACCATGCGCTTCGAAGGACCTTCACCTTTGCAAAAGGTACTTTTGGTGAAGAAAAAAAAAAGCCCTTTTACCTTTGAAAAAAACAAAGACAGCTCAGAGAGGATTGAATTGGCGTACCTAGGATACCCATTATTGTGTCCCACTTTTGCTTACATGTCCCGCTCCATGCATACCCTACGATAGCCATAGGCATGCACACATCAATATTCAGGAAAAAACAAATAAGAAATGGGCGCGTTTGGCTGCACTAAATATCAAGATATATTGCACCAAGTGCTTTCATTATCATACAAGCGGGTGCAATAAAGCTCATGTACACACCACACATGTGCCGCCAAAGATCCAATTCATCTGTTAGAACGGCAGATACCCCATCTAAAGAATCACGTTGGTCCACTTGTCAGATGTGGGACAGTTTGCAAAATAAGTGTAGGGTATACGAAAAAACTTGGTTGAAATTTTCTAATTCATTCACCAGTTTCCAATGTTGTAGTTGAAATGCTGAGTAGACCATATATATATATATATACATACACGCACACACACACACACACAACCTGATGGATGGATTGGATCTTGTAACAATGTGCCAAGCTAGCGTGTAAATGAGCTTTACTACACAGGTATGGGCACTTAGCCCGTCTACTTTACCAAATTAGACTGATTAATTTTAAAATAGCACAATTTTTATTATATTTGGCGCAACCAAACACGTCCAAAAGCAATTTTTTTATTTTTATTTTTATTTTTATTTTTTTAAAGTGTAGTAAAGAAAACATTCCAGCATGTAGGCCTATGACCAAGCCCAGACCACAAATGCTGAGCCAGATCTTGTTGAATAAGATGAGCTGGGTCTGGCTCTCTTGTTGGGCCTTCAGTAGCCACACCCAAGCTCAAGCCCAGATATTAATCAACAAGAAACATGGCCTGGCCTACCCCCTCAGGCCTCTAGTAAGGTTATCAACGGCCGGGGTTGACTGTGCTGAGGTTAGGTTGATCACAGCCCAACTAAATTTTCGGCCTATATAGGCCTATGCCAGCCCACAGGCATGAGAGTTAGCCCCAATCTCAGCCGGATCTATGTGGGGCCCACCTCGATGTAAGTATTTTATCCACACCGTTCATAGCTTTTCTCAGATCATTTTAAGTATTGATCCTAAAATTGAAGCAGGTCCACAGCTACCGTGGACCACACCAAAGGAAGCTGTAGTGATAATGACACCCACCATTGAAACCAAATGGCCACCGTGATGTTGTTTTACCATCCAACCTATTCATAAGGTCATGTAGACGTGGATGAAGTGAAAACACAAATATCAGCTTGATCGGAAACTTTTCCAGCTCCCAAGAAGTTTTTAACGGTGGACGTTCAATCTTCACTTTGTGGTTCACATAAGACATAGACCTGTCTCATTTTTTGGATGACATATTAAAATGATCTTAGGAAAACGATGAACGGCGTGGATAAAACACTTACATCATAGTGGGCCCCACAGAGCCCCGCCCGGACGGATTAGTAGGACGCAATCCGCGTCCATCTCAGCCTAGGCAGATGTAAATGGACCTAGATCAGAACATGTATCGGCTCAGATGCTAACCTTGTCCATAGCAATTCGTGGTCGTGTTCACCCCATTACGGCACACGCAAACGAACGACCGATCCAAGTCCCTGAATCCACACACACCAGCGCTCGTCTCACACTCATTACATGCGTCCGTTAGATAAGACCCATTAAATTGCAACGATATCCCATAATTCCACCGTGTTGGATCTCCCTCATTCCCACCGAACCCATACAAGCACGTATACGACGAGCATTGTAGCTTCGGAAGATCCAACTGATACCCTGAGCTGACCCCACTCTGCGGCTTGTAAACACAACAAGTAGAAATAGGCCCATTAGGCACCAGCCCAATCCCCGTTACACCTCTACATGAATATATCCCTCTGCAGAGATTCGAAGACCCGGTATCGCACAGCTCCTCATCAGAGTCGAAAACCGGCGATGACGTCGAACAGCCCAACAGCACGAACACATCTTCCGACGTTAACTGGAACGGTGCGGCACGACCTAAGCCAAAGCTACCGGAATTTTGCATCGAATCGCATGTTGACATGAGGGGATCAGTGACGATGAGTGTTGAAGCCGTGTAGTCGATGGAGGATATGGTGTAGAAGCCAGTGTCCGTCGAGAATTGAAGTGTCCTATCGATGCATTTCACGTATGTGGCGAAATCGGGGTGGCCGCAACCGAAGCCGGTGCCGAACGGGTACTTAATCGGGACCGAGCCACATACGTCGCGGCATGTGGTGGTGCCGGGGAGCACGTGCGGGCCATCGGAGGGCTCGTGTGATAGTGTGAATAAAGGGAGAGATAGGAGTAGTAGTGAAAGGGTGGAAGCCATGGTTGGTGAGTGAGAACTAGTTCTTTTAGCTGTTGAAAGATTTGAACATGTACAATCATTTTTCTTCCACGTTAGCTGTTTTCACATGCACCAATGTCTGCATGTTTGCCAGATCCAAGACATCCATCAGGTGGGTTCCACCATTTGGGTGCCCACCTGTCCATTGATTGTGTTTACCACAATGTTAGAAGCAAATAAACGGCTTTAAAAAATTGGCCATGTGCGGCAATTGGTACATGTATCTGCCATCAGCTAGGTGGCTAGTGGTCAGTGCTATGTGGACCCCACCATGATGTATGTGTTTTATCCAAGCCGTCCATACATTTTGAAATATAAATTTAGGGCTTGATCTCAAAAATGTGGTAGATATATATCTCAGGTGGACCACACCATGGGAAAACAGTTGTGATTGAATGTTCACCATTAAAAACCTCCTAGGGCCACTGTAATGGTTATTTGACATCTAACCTGTTGATTAGGTCATACAGACTTGGATGAAGGGAAAAAATATATATCAGCTTGATCCAAAACTTTTGTGGCCCCTAAGAAGTTTTTAATTGTGGTCGTTCAATCAACACTTTGTGGTCCAATTGAGATTTGGATCAACCTCATTTTTGGGCCCATATCCGAAAATGATCTGTAAGAATGAGTGGACGGCATGGATTAAACAAAAACATCATGGTGGGTCCCATGGCTAGTGGCAGGGTGAGTAGCGGATCCGTTTCCACATCTAAGATATCCATCATGTGGGTCCCTTCTATCACGTGAACCACAGTGCTAGAAGGGTTTTGATAGGAAACGGTGCCACCGTACCACAGTATCATACGGCGGCAGGTTTCCACCCTCGGTTTGAATTTTTTGAAAGATCTGAACCGTTCATGTTGTCTTTACTACCACATAGAAGGTGTGAACTTAGAATCACGCTTCGTCATTGATCCTCATCTTTGAATGTTAGATCTAAATGTAAATGTCATTGAATATTCATCTTCATTGGAATCATCTGTTCAACGAATGCTTCTTATGACGGCCTGGGTAGCACAAGAGTCCAGAACATGAACGGTTCAGATCATCAGTTAAGATGCAATCCCGCAGTGCCATGTTGTGGTCAGGTGCACCACACCATATCAAAAGCCACGTCAGATGCGAATAGAGGGCTTAAACAACGGTTTTACAAATTGTGGCCCACCTGATCAGTGGACGGACATGACTTTGGGAAACGGATTGGCTGCTCCCCCTGCCATCAGCCCCGTGGCTGGTGGTCGGTGCTCTGTGGGCCCCACTATGATGTATCTGTTTCATCCATTCCATTCATCCATTTTTACAGATTATTTTAGACTTTTATACCAAAAATGGGAGGGATATAAATCTCAAGTGGACCACACCACAGGAAAACAATGGTGATTGGATATCCACCATTAAAATCCTCCTAAGGTCCACTGTACTGTTTATTTGACATCCAATCTTTTGATTAGGTTATAAAGGACCAGATGAAGGGAAATACCAAAGATAAGCTTGATCCAAAACTTTTATGGCCCCCAAAAGGTTTTTAATGGTCCACACTTATTCAACACTGTTTCCTGTAATGTGGTCCAATTGAGATTGGGATATAACTCATTTTTTGTCTTATACCATAAAATTATCTAGAAAAATAGATGGACGGCATGGATGAAACACGTACATCATGGTGGGGCCCACAGAGCACCGACCATCAGCCATTGGCTGGTGGCAGGGGGAGTAGCCAATCCGTTTCCCATGGGCCCACCTGATGTCCAATTTGAAATGGGAGCAGGGAAATGTTCTTTCGGCGCTCGTGCTTACTTGACTTTTCTCCGTCATTTTCTTCTTCCTTGAAACTCGGGCCTTGTTCATGATTTCTAGCTAGAAAGCACTTCGATATGAAAGTAAGCTATGTTTTCAATTTTCATCGATGCTTAAATGGTGGTGACTCTTCCTTGATATACGAGCCATGCGTGTGCATAAATCTAGACCGTCGAAATTATAGCCTCTGTTATTTAAGAGTATAGATGCGAAAGTTACACCGATTGGACATTATTAGAGCTACCATATTTGCCAATAAATTTGGACTATTGACTTGATACAATTCAACGGTCGATTTCATAGAGAACAGTTGGATGGTTAGATTGTCACTCTCAGGATTTTGTCATCTAAAAATTGGGCTCATGATTTGGACAGTACAGATTTACATCTATTTGTGCCATATGTGTGGTGGATGAATCACCACCGAAGTACTCGACTACAGAGATATTTCATCACCAGTTTTTATGTCGGGCGTCCCATCCACCGCATGCGGGGAGCGGATTACGTGTGGCCCCCAGTCTCAGCCTAAGCGCGCGCATTAGGTACTATCCCCGCCCGGCCTGTTCAGAGCTCGGGACAGGCGGAGGCTCCGAGGGCCACTGAGGGGGGAAACGGATTGGCTACTCCCCCTGACACCAGCCCCGTGGCTGGTGGTCGGTGCTCTGTGGGCCCCATCATGATGTATGTGTTTCATCTATTCCGTTCATCCATTTTTACAGATCATTTTATGGTTTGATCCCAAAAATGAGTAGTATATAAATCTCAGAGGCACCACACCACATGAAAACAATAGTGATTGGATATCTATCATTAAAATCCTCCCAAGGCCCACTGTATTGTTTATTTGATATCCAATATGTTGATTACGTCATACAGGCCCAGATGAAGGGAAGAAACGAAAATCAGCTTGATCCAAAACTTTTATGGCCCCAAAATTCTTTTTAATGGTCGACGCTCATTCAACACTGTTTCCTGTAGTGTGGTTCACTTAAGATTGGGATATAATTCTTTTTTGGTCTCATACCGTAAAATGATCTCTAAAAGTAGATGGACGGCATGGATGAAACATATACATCATGGTGGGGCCCACGGAGCACCGACCATCGGCCATTGGCTGGTGTCAGGGGGAGTAGCCAATCCGTTTCCACTGAGGGGTCATCAAGTGACGTATGAATTTTATCCCCACCGTCCGTACATTTTTTAATGTCATTTTAGTATTTTATTCTAAAAATATAGAATATCCAAGGCTCAAATTGACCACACGGTGGGGATTGAATTACAACCGTTGAAAACTTTCAGGGACCACAAAGGTTTTGGATCAAGATGATATTTATTTTTTCACTTCATCTGGATGTATATGACCATATCAATAGGTTGATGGAAAATAAATAACACGGTGGACCCTAAGAAGGTTTCAACGGTGAACATCCTTGGCACCGCTGCTTCCTGTGGTGTGGTCCACTTGAGGATTTATATGACTTATTTTTGGACCAGCTAAAATGATATTTAAAAATGGATGGATGGTGTGGATAAAATTAATACAACACAGTGGCACTCCCGAGCTCCGAACAGGCGGGGTTAGTACCTAATCCGCGCCCTTAGCCTGGACAGTGTAGCCGGACGCGGTTTGGCCAGTGACGCTGCCATCAGCCTAGTGTCGGTGCTATGTGGACCCCACCATGATATATATATTTTATCCACGCGGTCCATCCATTTTGAAAGATAATTTTAGGTCTTGATCAGAAAAATGAGGTAGATCTAAATCTCAGGTGGACCACATCATGGGAAAACAGTAGTGATTAAATGTCCACCATTAAAAACCTCCTAGGACCCACTGTAATGGTTATTTGACATCTAACCTATTGATTAGGTCATTAGGACTTCGATGAAGGGAAAAAATATATATCAGCTTGATCTAAAACTTTTGTGCCCCCTTGACGTTTTTAATGGTGGGCGTTCAATCAACACTGTGCGGTCCACTTGAGATTTGGATCAACCTCATTTTTGGGATCATACCATAAAATGATATGGAAGAATGGGTGGAAGGCATGGATGAAACACATATATTATGGTGGGCCCGCAGAGCAGCGACCACTAGCCATTGGATAGTGGCAGGGTCAGTAGCCAATCCGTTTCTGGTGTAGCCCTTGCCGTGGGGCCTACCTTGATGTATGTGCTGTAAATCTTCGCCGTCCATCCGTTCTTCCAAATCATTTTACGGCATGGGCGCGGAAATGAATCAGATTTAAATCTCAGGTGGAACAGTGGTGATTAACTATTAAAAGCTTTTTTCTAAGCCGCGTAAGTTTTGAATCAAGTTGATCTTTGCTTCTTTCCCTTCTCCCAGGTTTCCATGACCTTATGGACAGGTTGGATGGAAAACAAACATCACGTGAACATTACTTTAGAAGTTTGTAACGATGGGACTGTTTTCATTAATGTCTCACCTGGTATGAGTAGAAATTTGCCTCGGCGGATCTTACTTTTGACCTATTAGTCTAACTAAATCTCCAAAACTTTATTTTACATTTCTACCATACTGATTGACTTTCATAGACAAAACTACTGTTATTTTTTGGGCTATATTTGTTTCATTCAATCATACCCAAAATCATAAAAATCCATCTTTTTTTATTAATTTTCGGTTGAAATCTCCGGTTATTGTCATTTTACATTTGTAATCTTTCTTAAGGATCTACTCATTACTTCGAACCGGTTGCATTGATAAAATTGAAATCTTTCGGGTTTTGTCCATAAGAGTTTTCTACAATCTTTCTCAGGTTTCTATTTTGAAATCGTGTTTCACTTCATCGCAGTCTTCTTCTTCTTCTTGAACTCATGTTTCACTGGAATGGCGGCCGTGGGAGGTAAGAATGAAAAATGAATGTGTGTGTGTGTGTGTGTTTTTTTTTTTACAGTGAAATTGACCGGTAAAAACTCACTAAGTACATGTCTAAATTCATCGAGTACTTGGTCAAATTCACCGAGTATAAGTGATTAACCAAGTACAGGTGAATATTGACCAAGTATAGGTGAAAATTCATCTTAGTGAGGGTAACCGAGTTCATAGGATCGTAAGCCGCACATGGGAGTGCAAGGAACCGTTTAGGTGATGCGTTAAAAGCGAGAGGAAGGAAGGAGGAACAATAAACCTTTGAAAAATGTCCAAAGAAATGGAAATAAAAAATAAAAATTGAAGTTGGTGCAAAAAGGGGGGTGAGGGTCGACCCTCAGATATTTCCAGTGAGCTAAGGTCGACCCTCAAAATCGAGGGTCAACCCCTGAATACTAGACAGAAAGTCAGGATCAATCCTCGAAAACGATGCGCAAAGGTCCAGGGTTGACCCTCAAAATCGAGGGTCAAGCCCCGACTGTCCAGAGATCAAGGGTCGACCGTTGAAATTGAGGTTCAACCTTCGATGATTTTACGATGGTTGAAAATCATCTTAACACCTATACTCGGTGAATTTTCACGTACTTGGTGAATTTACAATGGTTAAAAACTGTTTCAACACCTGTACTCGATGAATTTACAACGGTTGAAAACCGTCTCAATACTTGTACTTGATGAATTTATGGCGATTGAAAACCATCTCAACACTTGTACTTGGTGAATTTACGATGGTTGATAACCTTCTCAACACTTATACTCAGTGAATTTTCATGTACCAGGTGAAATTTCACCTGTACTCGATGAATTTACGATGGTTGAAAACCGTCTCAACACTTGTACTCAATCAATTTTTCCTTGTACTTGGTCAATTTTCCCTAATACTAGGTGAATTTGACTGAGTACGGGGAAAATTTGACCAAGTACAGGTGAAAATTCTCAAAGAATGTGAAATTTACTAAGTATAGGTGAAAATTGACCTAGGTGAAAATTCACCAAGTATAGGTGAAATTTGACCGAGTGTAGATTAAAATTGGAGTATAGGTGAAAATTCACCGAGTATAGGAAATTTGACTAAGTTGGGACCGAAGAGGTCTTCGATGGGATAGAAGGCTACTGAATTTGAGCAGTTATTTTAACAACTCAACACTTCTAAATATATATCCCAATAAGATAGATTTTACTAAAATAAATATACGCAAAGGAGTAAATATATGCTATTCTCATCCACAAAAAAAAAAAAAAAAAGACGTATCCTAAGGCATGGAAATTGACCAAGTACTGGGTGAAAAATCACCGAGTATAGAGTGAAAATTCACCAAGTACTTGTGGAAATTGACTGAGAACTGGGTGAAAATTGACCGAGTACTTGTAATCATAGTTTTGGGTTTTAGGGTTTATGGTTTAGGGTTTACAAAGGGAAATTTCTCCAATTATACCTGCGGTGCATGGCTTCTTAAACGAAGGCACTATTTTCTTCCTCTTCTATCTCTCAAATCCCTCTTCAATGTAACACGTTTCAAGTAATGAAGAAAATGAAGTGGAGATTTCAAAAAGAAAAAGGAGGAGAATATTTGAGGAAGAAATACGAAGAGAGGAGATGATTTCAGGACGATTTGAAGAAGATGGGTTTTGGTATAGCAAGGATATTTTTGTCCAAAAAAAAACTCTAAAGTTTAGAAATGGAAAGTAAAGTGTTGAAGATTTAGAAATGTTGCTCAGTTAAAAGTGCAATTTACAGAGGAAAATTTCTCTTATATGAAAATGACATGTTACATTACACCAGAGGTAAGAGGTGTATGAAAATATTTTTTGATATATTTGGTGTGCTTTTTATAAAATCATAACTAGCATCGATTTAATGTTGCACGCCATCAGGTGACGAATAAAGTAATGCGAACAATGCATCTAAAAGCAGAGCACAATTGAAGAGTAAACCATGAGAGAAGAATATAGCTTGGCCGAGATAAGAGAAACAATCAAAATGAGAAACGTAATAAGAGAAGGATCTAAATGGTGACGCCTCAGTTGCCATAACTGTCGAAATAATTTTTTTTTAAAAAAAACATTTGAAGAATAACTACACAAGAAACCTATAAATAGCAGGAAAATTAGTGGAGCAAAACAACCGCACACCGATCAAACCAAATCAAATCTATCAATTTACTTTTATCTCGAGTTATCTTAGAAGTAGTGATAATCTAGTAGCAGTAATTATTAGCGATAATCCTTAGTTGTAATCCAGGTTTACACTTATATGTTGAATTTAATCCTTATCCAATATCAATAGCTTTTTTATGAGATACATTCTTGCATTCGCTCTTAGTGATCGATTGTGAGTTTTTCCTTTTGTTTGATTACAATGTCTACTAAAAAACTCATTTCTAGTGAAAGGCAAAGTGTAATTTATATTCGAAGGAAGAACCCCACCCTCCGAAAATCGCCTGATTATCATAGATATTCTTCAAGTAGATGAGTAGGCAACCAATCTTCTCATATTCGGTTTTATACTGTTAAGTTGGACGTATCTGCTTATTTTGGCACCTGGGTCAAAGTTGATCGATTTGAATCGAGCCACCATATCGATTCTAGAACACACCGTATGACAGAAAACAAACCGAGTGCCATAAATTTTTGGCATGCCCATGGGACTTTAATTATACCTACCTGTATAAAAGTTTTCTGGAATCATGAACAAAAGAGGCGATCGAAATGCTTTTTTAGCTACTAATGATGCAACTAATGAACGTCCTATCCATGTGGAAGAATTGTAGGTCTAGTAAGTACCCAAGCAAGTGAATCCATTATCCAATCTGATGTTTGCTCTACAAAATTTAGATTGAGTATCGACATCTTGTGTTGAACCCCTTGAGATTTTGTTAGCCGAAATGGTCAATATGCAAAGCGAAATTCAACACATTGCGGAATTATCACGTGTTCAAGCTGAACAGTCATGTACTCAGAATGAAACCTTTAATAGATGGATGGTTAACCACCCCGAGAGCATGAACTGATTGATGGTTATTTTTGTTAAAAGGGCACCTGTTACACCTTAACAACATATTAATATTAATTCAATTGGAAATCTGGTATCGGTACCTCTGGTATAGCCAGTACCATAGGACCCCCCTCTATGAGAAAATATATTTCTTTCCCCTGTTCCAGTTCAAGATATATAAAATTCACTACCACTTATAGATTTCAGGTAGCCTTAATTTGAGAATAGGAATTTTGTCCCTTAAGCTAGGAATCACGGGATACGTGGGAACTGCTTTTGCCCAGAAACCATCTTTATAATGAGGAGCAATACCCAACTAGTCCAGAGGCACCTCTAATGGGTGGGCAACAACATTGAGACCATAATCAAATTGTGCAACTAGTCCAAAGAGATAGCAGGCTAATTTCTTGGCCAAATTACTAGTCTAGTATATCATAGGCCTTATCCTAATTGGGTCAACCGGCAATATCCATTGCCAAGGAATTATTGACCTCATTTTACATTATTAACAGGTGATATATGTCAATTGAACATAAAACTTATCGATCAATTTACCATACAATGTGGGGAATTGGCCAATAATGATTATTATAAAATGCAATTATTCAGTCATTCACTAACTGGAGTAGCCTTTACTTTGTATTCTAATCTTTCCCCAATTCCATAGAAACATGGCAGGAAATGGAACAAAAGTTTTATTCCCAATTCTTTTATAAGGACAAAGAAATTTTTATATTTGATCTTACATATTTTCATCAATTTTCAAGAGAATTGGTCAAAAATTATATTGCTAGATTTAAAAGAATAAAAAGCCGATGTAGTCATGACTGAAGCAGAATTTGTACAATTAGCCTAAGATGCTATAGAATTTTAACTTTGAAAGAAGTTCATAGGGATAGAATTCACAAATATTTATGGTCTATCTAAAAAATTATCTCGATATGAGTCTATACTTTAAGAGTTAATACAACAAAAGGATTCTTCAATGGGAATATGAAATTACGTGGTAGGGTATAGTTTTACCACGACTACGCATGCAGAAGCTTGACAAAGCTATAGAATGAATAGCTATGTCTTAGAGGTGGTGAATAGGACCACTTAAAAATTTACCAAAAACATAATTCCCTACTTAAACTAAAATTTCAATTTAAACTAAGAAGGAAAATCCAATCCAAGCATTCATATAATTTTCTAATTAAACACAAGCATGGATAGAAAGTACGCAATTCACAATCGCAAACACAAGCATGTATAGTTGTTCGGTTTCCCTACTCCAGTCCTGGGATACGCACTCTCCTCGAGTGTACCGGTATTCACTATCAGAAGTTTTAAATTAGGTTCACTTCTAACTTTTTGATAACGTCTAAATATTGCATATTTATCCTTTTAATTACATCAATTTTTTTGAAAGTTAGGTGTTAATTCAATATAATTATATATGTTTTCGTCATGCGATGTGATTTTGGACCTAAAAGATGAGGATGTGCTTCAAGGATGAAATTAGAGCTCAAAAGAAGATAATGAAGATTTGGAGGTGATCAATGAAGAATTCATATGTCAAAGATCCAAGAAAACTAAAGAGAATGGATGGAGAAAAAGCATGCTAAATCACAAATCCGATAATAGAAATAAGAGACTGTTCGGTCCCAACTGAGGTTGCTTCAGTCCGCCCGAAAGTGTATAAAATAGTTCAGGAAAAAACGGTGATTTTCAAAGTTATTTTGGCTTGACATTTGGTGCGACCGAAGCCATGTTTGGTGCAACAAATGAGAGTTTGCTGCGACTTAATGGAGACTGAGACTTCATATATATTTTAAAGAAATTTGGCTGTAATCGAGAGAAAATTCAGTGCGACCGAAGTGATGTTCGGTGCGACCAAAGGCTACAGTCAGTTACAGCTGAAGTGTAATAAAAGTGCAAAAATTAAAGTCGATTTCAAGTCAGTGCAAATTTTTTCTATTTAAAGGGATATTCTAAGCTTTCTCAAGAAAAATTAGGGCTTGAGAGAAAGACCTAGGGGTGGTGGAGCTTCTACAGAGTTGTCCGTCTTCTTCACCTCAAATCTAATTTATCTTTTGTTTTTCTTCTAAGATGTTAGATATGTTAGGCTAATCTCTTAGTTAAGGCTAAGGGATGAAACTTGTAGTTCAATTACAATATTTAGTTTATTTAATTCAATAACATTGGTTTGAATGATGATAGTAGATTAATTAGATTTAGATTTACTTTAAAGTCTTTGATTTGTTTATTTATGAATTTGTTGTGCGCTTTGGGTACAATGAATGCTCGGATTTAACAATTGTTTAGCTTGAATTAGAGAATGAATCAATATGTATAATTGATTAATTTAGTATCGCTTCTGGGTGCATTGGACGCTTTTGATACACTGCGATTGAGATCCGAATGCTTCATAAGTGAATCAATCAATTGAAATCATATTCTTATTAATGTTTATGAATGGTTTAACCGAATTATCTTCCAATTAGATAGGATGAGACTTTGATTCCAATTGAGATATACATTGAATAAGTTAATTTGATATTGTAATGCCCCAGTTTTTGTAACCCAAGTTTAGTATTCATTTTTTGAAAACTCGAGTGTTAACTTTTAAAGATGGCCTGAATTTCACATATAGCTTTTTTTTCCTTTCTTTTTCAAGATTGAGCAGTTCAACAAAAGAGAAACAAATGAAATATTAAGGAAACTCTAAATACACATTCAAAATATAGAAGTACCAGTCCATAGGCTTATACAAACTAATATGTCAAATTTTAAAAATATAGGGAAGTATAAAACCGATACAAATGAAATCTATATTCTATAGCCGCAAGATCATTCAACTCCTCAAGGTCCCTATGAGCACCAACCTGCACATCATTTATGTCTCATACAATAATTAGATATGGTTTAATAACGTCAATGGCTATCCTAGTGAGGTATACCCCTCAAGATTTTTCATGCCATCATAATAGTTAAACATAATGTTATCAAGATGTTTCTACACTAAACCATTTATAATGATCATAACAAACGATATTGTAATCCATCACACTAATCAATGATAGTTCTAAAATAAGAATCAAATGAAATAATTCATGATACAATCTTATTTAAATGCGTGGATGCATGAATGCATATCAGCCGATGGATGATCATCTAGCTATGTTTTGGGCAAAACCATGAGTGGGGCAATACCCACATACAATCTCAAAGTGGTTAGTCACCAGCGAAAGTACAACAAGTACGTGCTCAAGTGACAAGCTCATATAAATTTGATCAAATGTTGGTGGTCTAGGAGCTAGCGAAACATACCACGACAAATGATACGTGCTACAACATTCAGAATTAGTTACCCATCATCTTCAGTGGTAGTCACTAGTGAAAGTACACCAAGTACGTGCTTAAGTAACAACTCACACAAACTTGTTAAGTACTCATGAGTGGGGTGAAACTCACATGCAACCTCAAAGTGGCTAGTCACATCGAAATTACAACAATTATATGCTCAAGTGACAAGCTCACACAAATTTTCACATTCGTATAATGCACTAGTCTTTCCAAACGGTCAACCAGGCACCCGATAACATTTACATGCCATGAAATGCATGATTAGCTCAACTGTTATTAGTCCAATTACAAATAACCATTTTAATAAAGATCAAGGGTCACTATGGGGGGCTCGTCACCGAACATAGGCCAACAGCTCGGTCATAATGTCCTATACCATCATCTCCTACTCATAAGACTACAACACTAGGATGTTTAATGGTAACCTCTTCAACTAGTGGGCAATCATAGTTCAACAGTGTGGAACTTACCATCGCAATGTTATACAAAAATAGTCCATTATAACCATATATGGCAAATATTTCATCAAAGTCACATAGGCCAAAAAGTCCATTCAAGGATACAATAAGAAGGGATTATTTTCAGAAACTACATAGGCACAAATGATCCACAAGATGGAAGTCCACAAAAAAATTTCATTTAATCCATTACACAAATGACCACTAGTTCGAGGACTTCCAAAAATACCATCTAGTAATCATAAGTGGCAAAACATGCCATATACCATATCGATAGCAATTATACATGTAAAGCACTCATTTTAAACCAGAATAGAGATATTTGATATCCATAGCATATTCAAATACTTAACTTTAAATTCAATTATCAATCGTTTATGAAGAATTACTCAAATAGAAATTAACATTTATCGTCATTTTCACTGAATACTATATTAAGCAATCAATAAAATAAATGAACTAAGCTAACAATCATGATTTAGAAAAGCTTGAAGGGTGATCCTCACCTTTTAACAGTCAGAACCTACTCTTAAGTCATTAAAGTGCGTGCACATGCTGTAGGGTTGAGTCCTTAATTAACTCGTATTCACTCGATTGAACAACTATGATAGAAAATGTTTAAATTAAAACTAAATTCATTCCAGAAATCACTAGAAGATATTCATTGAGTCAACTTACTTAGAACAGTTCAACCGAGGGTGAATCAAGTTTATCTACAAACTCATTCAAATACTAAATAGGATGGACAGGTCAAAATTCAAAGAATTTCTAATTTTCATCCCTGGATATTTTTGGGCCATTTCAACCGATCGACTTGAACGTTCGACGACATGTTGACAGGCATGGGAATAACTAAATAGGATGATGACAAATGATCATACCCTTGTTAATTCAAACCAGCAATTACTGAGGTAACTTAGTTACCTAGATTCAAATAGGCTTTAACTTAAATTCGGTCGAAGGTCAAGCGAACCAGATGCGAGCTTGAACTCTAGAGAAATTATGTGTCACTGTTGTATCTAAAACACACTTTGATGTAACAGGGGCGGATCACGACCGTACACTTGATTTGTTAAAATAAAGAGATCAAAGATGAGATTAGCTTTAGCCAAAACTCAATGGAGAACAACCGAGTCATCTTGGTTGGCACTGCAGATGATGGAAATGAACAACAACTAGGCTCACATCCACCCTCAACTACCTTGCTTTCTCACTCTCTCCCTCTTTGAACTTTTACCGGATCTAAACTCATCCAGAATCGTGAATCAGCTAACTTGACAGCAAGCCAAGTTTCAAAAGTTGTAACATAACTCGACAATCAAACTTAAAGAGTAGCCGATGCTTAGCTTCCTCTACTCCTCCCTCTCATTCTCTCCTCTTCTAATACGTCTATGAAGATCTAGAATAAATCTAGACTCGTCCTAAACACATACAATGGCTCGACAGGAGTTAAGTTAGTCCGACTCGTCAACAACCCGCGTGCAGGTCCAAGCTCCATCCTCCAATTCTTCTTCTTTCTTCTCTACCTTTCTCTTCTCACAGAAAGGCCAGAAACATTTGGACTCACCATACACAACCTGAAAACCTGAACGAACTCAGTGAGTTGACCCGTGCGGCATTGATACAACGTACATTCTATGTTGCAATGATTTAGTTCGTGGATGTTACACACAATGCAGATTTTGGAGTAATCTTTGGTGGTGAGATTTTGGTTGTGTGGCCTACCTAATGAATGTCATGAATGTGAAATCGGTGGTTAAATTAAGCTCAGTGGCTACAACATCTTACCAGGAAAGATGACCGAGCTCATATGACAACTTTCGAATGGTGGCATTGCTCTTCAATCCGATCTTCATGGATGATCCAGACAAACTCTATCAAGTTTCCTGATGTAGGTTTTCAAATCTTGGAGGACATTTACCTGATGCTTTTAAGCTTGAAAGAGTTTCGACTTGGTTTTGAAAAAATAAGAAGAAACAGTTGTGGCTGCAGTTTCTTGCCACTTAGCTAGGATTTTGGGATTATCTGGGATGAAATATCCTCTCCTAGATGATCTAGATTGATTTGGGGTAGCTTTTAGAACTCTATAGATGGCTAAGATCATGCCAATGCATAAAACAAACAGATTCCTTCCGCCTTCTTTTAAGTTGCAAAACCCTAACGTCAAGGAGGGATACACGACTAAGATTTCTTGAAAATAAAGGGTTAAGATTAAAGGATCCCCACATACATAGATTGTCAATGTGGTAGCCCATAGTATTTTCATTTTTTAAAAAAATTAGCCACTCAAACCTAATTGAGCCAAAAATCGTGTGCATACACGTGTGTTGCAACACATAAGGGCCTGTTTGGATTGCCAGTTACGAGTGTATAGTATCATATTATGGTCTTTGATGTGACATGTCCTTTGTTTGTTTTCAAACGGGAGGGCGACGCATTTCACGTGCGCGAATACTGCGTAGAACTAATTTTGAAACTCGATTGTAAAGTACTCGGCGACGGCGTCGCAGTGTCCTGTCATGTCTCTTCACTATATTGTATTGAAGAGGGATAGACTTCGAAAACTTTCCATTTCAAGATAGATGTTGGGAGAACGGGCGATGCTATACTCCTTCTTCTCCGTAGATCATCTCCTTTAGCCTGCATGTCGGAGATGAACTGAATTATTCCCTCTTAGACAGACTTCATCATATAGTGGCTCGAGTACCTCACTGCCACCTTTCTCTTTGCAAACCGGCTGTCCGTGCTTCTCAGTCCAACTGCGGAGAGCACTTGCTTCAGGTATGATCCTCCCTCCTCTAGAAATCGGTTTGGCTATATCCAACGACCTTTACCAATATCAGATTCTATCTTTATACGATTAGAGATATACACCCTGACCGTATACACCCTATTTCTCATCTCTATCCGTATATGGGCGATGGTGGGGCAATTTTCTTTTGTCGAATCCAATATCGATTTTGATAAAAGATTTCACTGAACAGTGAAAGTCTGGAAAAGATGGGTGCATGACACCCATCTATTTGTGGAAGGCCATATACAGGTAGTGTCTATACCGACGAATCTTTTGATCAGGTGGATATGTCCTGGATTACATAAAACCCTTCTCTAAGATTTCAAAACCATTCCTTCATTTGTTGTCTTTGAACGTTTCTGTTTTATGGAGTAAGCATTATCTTATAAGGAACTGCATAGTCTGGGTTGATCTCAAATAGAAGTATTACTTTATCAACAAATTCTCTCCTAAAATTTGAAATACCTGATTGAGGAAGCAAGTGGTGATTGAGGTGCTTTTTTTTTTTCCTTTAGAAAATATTCTTAATGTCATATGAACAGGTATGATGTATGAAACTGTTCAATAGTAAGTAAAAATTTGATGTTCGCAAAAAGCAATTGATTGAAGAAATAAGTGTTTTCTCTGTTATTTTTAACTCTCTCTACATTTTCTAATTTTGCTCTTTACATGTTTGATGTATCAATCTTAGGTTAAAGGTTAACAAAACCTTTCCCGTAATTCTGTTGTGAACTCTGTTGTTACATCTTCTAATTCTGATGTTTCAATGTTATTAAAAAATTCATGTTTAAAATCTTGAATAACATATTGAATAACCAACTGTTTTATTACATACTCTTTTTACATACTGTATATGTTCTTAATGTCATGTGAACAGGTATGAAGTATCAATCTGTTTAACAGTAAGTAAATAAGGAATACTAATTAACAAACTAACTCCCTATACACCTCCTATTTCTGCCATTTACATGTTTGATGTATAAATCTGAGGTGAGGGATTAAAAAATTCTGCTGTTGATTCTGCTCTTAATTCTGCTGTACATGTTGTACTTCTGTGGTTATCTGAGCTTTAAAAATTCTCTATTAAAATCTTCATTAGCTGATTGAAGAAGCAAGTGATTTATTTATTCTTTGTAACTTTTTTTACATCTTGTGAATGTGATGTTAACAGTTTTGATGTATCAATCTGTTCAGCAGCAAGTAAAAATTTGTAAGATGATTAAAAAATAATTGATAAGCCTGAAACATGTGGTTTAGGCGTTACTATGAAATCTGTGTACATCTTTTTTTGATGCTGTTTACATGTTTCACGTATTAATCTGAGTTAGAATGATAAAAAAATTTTGCTATGTGATCTGTTGTTAACTCTGCTGTACATTTTATAATTCTGTTGTTATCTGTTGTTAAAAAATTCTATTCTAATATCTCTATTAACTGATTGAAGAACCAAGTGATTCATGTACTCTTTGTAACTTTGTGTACATCTTGTTAATTTGATGTTAACAATTTTGATGTATCAATCTGTTCAGCAGAAAGTAAAAAATTGTTGGAGGATAAAAAAATAACTAATAAGCCTAAAACGTGTGGTTTATCAATTATTATGAATTCTGTGTACATCTATTTTTTCTACTGTTTACATACTACACGTATCAATCTAAGTTAGAACGATAAAAAAAATTCGGCTGTATGATTTGTTGTTAGTTCGGGTGTACATCTTATAATTCTGTCGTTATCTGATGTTATAAAATTCTATTCCAATATCTTCATTAACTAATTAAAGAATCAAGTGGATCATGTATTCTTTGTAACTTTGTGTACATCTTGTCAAATTGATGTTAACTGATTTGATGTATCAATCTGTTCAGCGGCAAGTAAAAAAATTCTCCTAAAAAAATAATTGATATAAGAAAGAAGTGTTTAATCTGTTATTTGTAATTGGGTGTACATCTTCTAATTTTGTTGTAGTATAATATGAGATGTTGAAGGAACTAGTGTTTTCATACCTTTAATGCTTGTTAGAAGTAGAATACATTTCCAAAAATATTGTCAGAAACTTGAACATTTTACTTGATACCCCAAGGCATGAAGGTTATCAATCTCAATAACTGTAACTGTTTGCTGTAGTATGTATACATGTTTATATACAAGTCAAATTTACATTTTCTTCTAATTGTCATTCAGATCATTTTTTGAGTTCCCTTTAAATTGCAATGGCTTCCGAAAGTGTGAAAAATTTCGATGATAGATCATCTGGCAGTGATTGGAATGAGAGTGAAATAGCTGCAGCCATAACAGTCATTGCAGCTTCAGTAAGTGTAATGGGAGCGGCTGAATATTATCGTTGTTATTGTATAAAGGCTAAACCCAATGAAAGGCACATTGAGAGGAATAGATTCATAAGCCGAATTATACGTAAGAGCGCTACTAAGTGTCTTGCACAGCTGAGGATGGGTAGGGACAATTTTTTTGAATTATGTTCGCTGTTGAGGGATCGGAAATTATTTTCCGATAGCAGGAGATACAATATGGAGGAACGGGTTGTAATGTTTCTTCATACTGTCGGACATTACGTACATAATCGTGTGATTGATCATCGTTTTACATGATTTGGTGAGACTGTGAGCAAACACTTTAGTAGAGTGCCGGATGCTATAATCGGTCTATATCCTGAGTACGTGAGGTTTTTTGGATTATACACACCCAAGGAAATTTCTGACAACCCTTTGTAGGGTTCATATTTTCAGGTAAAGTTGAAGATATGTTGGAGAAATTCCTAAATTATAAGTTGATAATTAATGGATAAACTGATCATAAGTCACCCTTCTAATTGTAGGACTGCATTGGGGCCCTAGATGGTACCCATATCCCGGCTTATTTGTTAAAAGAAAGAAGCTCAACTTTCAAAAATAAGAAAGGATTTCTATCATAGAATGTTTTGACCGCATGTACTTTTGATGTGAAATTTATATATGTACTTGTTGGTTGGGATGGATCCGCATCTGATACTCGTATGCTACAAAATGCACTAACCCGTTGCCCTAATTGTTTTCTTATTCCGCATAGTAATTGCGTAAAAGAGGTGATTGTTTTTTCTATAGGTATTTATGTGTGATAGATATCTAAAACATATTTTGCAATTGTGTAGGAAAATATTACGTTGTTGATGCTAGATATGTACATTCGTCTGGATTTATGGCACCCTATCGGTAAGACCCATATCCTATTTTGTTCCGTTCTCTATACTCTTACGGTCCTCTCGGTTGAATTCCGGCAACCCGCGACCTGTAACCGACGTTTGCGCGCTAGCCTAAGTTAAGTCCTACATATCTGAGTCGACTCGACCCGAGACTTATACCAATGCGACCGCGCTGTTGCCACGGTTCTGGCGTTGCGTCTCACGCGCTGAGGCGATACCCGGGCCAGGAGATATGGGCCTGCGTTCAGTTCGAGGAAAATACCGTGTGTTGAAATTCTGAGAGAATCTCTACGAAACATCACATTAATCCATCAATCAATGTTAAATACACAACCTTATCTAGCCCATCCCTCTCTCATTCCCCAAGTTAACTCTCTCATACACAACCCATACCCATCCTATTCATTTCTTACCCTAAGTCAACTAGCACCATGCCATCTCATCGCATCACTCCACCTCACCACTTCTCTCTCTCTCTCTCTCTCTCTCTCTCTCTCTCTCTCTCTCTCTCATTTTCTCTCATTCCAAGTAACTCCCATGGGAGCAACCGTCCAAGCTTCTCATGAGAGAGCTAAGAGTGTGGCCCACCTTCCTATCCCAAGATCTCTCATCCCCACTATCAAAACTTCATCATCCTCTATCAAGATCGAAGCCAAGGTGTTTAGGAGTCTAAGGAGCTAAAGAAGAAGGCCGAAAGGTGGGTGATCTACCGTTGATTTTCAATTCGATGGCCCACTTGTGATCGGACCCAATTTGATGTATGTGTTGCAATCATATAAGGGGGGTTCCTCCATCTACACCGCCTCTCTCTCTCTCTCTCTCTCTCTCTCTCTCTCTCCCCTTTTGTGGCCCACCATGATGTATGTATTTTATCTATGCCGGCCACACGTGGGGCCCTCCTTTGTCGATTTCCAGTAGGTGGCTGGATGGTCTAGCCCTGCTGGTACCGTCCGGCGGATCTGGATTAAGAGAAAACACAAATATCAGTTTCATTGAAAGCTTGGTGGGCCACATGTGTGGACCCACCTTGATGTATCTGCTTCATCCCCACCGTCCAGCACTTTTGGATGGTGGGTCATTAGACCGTTTTGATCAGGGTCCCGCCTTGATATATCTGTTTACCCGAACGTGTGGGGCCTGCTTTGATTTGGTGCATTGCACCTGCACCGTCCATTGGCTGGACGAGGCCCCACAATGATGTATATGTTGTAATTCCACACGTCCAGCAGCTGGACGTGTGGGGACCACTGACGTATGTGTTTCATTCATGTCGTCCATCTGTTTGATGGTGGCCAGCAGCAGCTGCTGCACGTGCAGCACATAGGGGCCACCATGAGGTATCTGTTGATCCCAGTCGTCCAGTGGACTGGACAGTGGGACCCACCTGTAATATATGTGTTTTACCCCTGCTGTGGGACCCATGTGATGTAAGGGTTTTATCCAGCCGTTCCTCCATCTGGACATGGTACCCACCATGATTTTTATGTTTATCCACACCGTTTTGGACGGTGGAAACTGGTGGGACCCACTGCTATACTGACGTCAGCAAGTTCTGTGGGTCCCACTAGCAGTCTAGCTGCTGTATAGACATCAGATAGCTTTGTGGGCCTGATCTGTTGCATGTGTTTAATCCATACCGTCCAAACATCTGCAGGGTTTGTTCCTATGCATTTCAAAGAGAATGATATATATCTAAATTTCAAGTGGGACCCACCCTCTGCACGTGCGTCCTAACGGTGGGATCCACCTTGGTGTATGAATTCCGTCTACACTGTCCATCCAGGCCTTGGCGACGGTGGGAGATCCAAATCTCTGGTGAGCCACACCCACGTGGACCCACTCCAATGTATCTGTATATCCTCACCGTCCATGTGGACGGTGAGGCCTACCATGATGTATTGTCCAGGCCGTCCAGGGCCTGGACGTTCCTGCTAATAATAATAATAATAATAATAATAAATAATATAGTAAGATTATTATATAATATTTTATGGTGGACCCTACGTGGGACCCACCTTTCCTGATCGCTGGACGTTGTGGATCTCATCACTGTCCATCCGTTTCTGTATGGGTGGGGCCCACCTCGCTGACGTGTTGTATATCCTAACCGTCCATTCATCTGGACGTGTGCTCCACCGTTGATGTATGTATTGTATGTCCACGCTATCCATTGGGACCCACCTGCTATGAGTGGATTGGCTGGAGTACTATACATCAGCTAGTTAGCTGGTGTCACGACGTTAGCAAGATCTGATGGTCCTACCATCAGGTGTGTTTCATCCCAACCGTTCATTTGATGGGGACCACCTCCTACCCATCTGACTGGACAGACGTCAACAAGTGCTGTGGTCCAGCACGAGCTACGTGTTATAACTATGCTGCTATCCATTTGGCTGGTGTGCGGGGCCCACCCCACACTTGCTACACGTGTGGGATGGGACCCACCTTGATGTACGTTGGCTATATTCCACACCGTCCATTGGCCAGGATGGTAGGACCCCACCTAATGTGTAGGTTGTATTCACACCGTCCAGATATCTGGACAACGGAAATCCACCGTGATGCACGTGTCTCATCAGTGCTATCCAATTGATGAACGTCGGACCACACCTGGTGTGTGATGCCCACACACGGGATGTGGACCGCACCTCAGTACGCATGTGTTATATACACACCATCCATCCATTTTTCTATGGAAAGGGGCACACCATGATATGCGTGCTGTGCAGCCACGCTGTCCATCTGCTAGATGTGTGGACCCCACCGTGATTTATGTATTTTATTCCTACCGCAGTGATGTGTTTATTATATCTAAACTGTCCGTCCAATTTGCTGATGGTAGGGCCCACCTTGATGGTGTTTGTATCTGCACCATCCATTGGTGCTGTGTAGGGCCTGCTATGATGTAATGTTTTATTTGCACCGTCCAAGGTGCTGGACGGTGCTGTGGACCCCCACCCTGATGTATGTTCCATATGCACTGTCCATTTGCTAAGGACGGTGGCCCCTGGTGCACGTGTTCTATCATCCAGGCCATCCCCAGATGGGACCCACCTTAAGGACGTGGGTCTGATCTTGAGGTTGTGTTATATCTAACCGTCCGTCTGTTTGAGGACGTGGGCCATTCCAAGATGTATGCGTTTCATCCTACCGTTCATCTGTGGCCCACCATGATATGTGTTATATCCTAACCGTCCATCTATATTACTGGAGTGGTGGGCCATACGTGGGACCCACCTTAGGAAGCAAATTGGTTGGGGTAGCTCATACCAACTATATAGCTATTGTAGTGATGTCACCAAGTTTTGTGGGACCCATCATATTGTACATATTTCATCTATGCCATCCACTTATGCGGCCCACCTTGATGTGCGTATAGCAGGCACATTGTCCATCTATTGGGGCCCATTTGATATGTGCAGGGCTCACCTCGATGTGATGTATGTGAGGCCCATATGTGAGGCTCGATGTGATGTAGGTGCGGCCCATGTGATGCCACCCATTGAGATGTGTATTTGGCCCATGTCATGCGGCCCATTGTGATGTGTATTAGGCCCATGTCATGCGGCCTATTGTGATGCATATAAGGCCCATTGGTGCGGCCCAATGATGCGGCCCATTATGATGTATTTCTGGCCTATATGACGTGGCCCATTGTGATGTATTTCTGGCCTATATGGCAAGGCCCGATGTGATGTATATAAGAGGCCCATGGTGATGTATATTGGGCCATTATGTGAGGCTATGAGCCCACTTTATGTTTGGCTCTATGTGGGCCATTGCTTGGGAGCGATGTTGGTTAAATGTCCACATTGATGGGCAATGATGGTTGGATGCCCACATTGTGACCTTCCCTTCGGCCTCATTAGGCTCATTCTTACCGATTCCGATTGTCCAGGCCAATTTCAATTGTCGAGGCCGATTCTGATTGTCGAAGTCAATTCTGATTGTCGAGGCAGATTACGATTGCTGAGGTTGGTTGTTGAGACCCATATAATGTATATGCGACCCGTAGTAAGATCCATTGTGATGCGTATTTAGCCCATGTTTAAAGCCCTAATGTGATGTATATAAGGCCTATATGAGCTCATTATGGTGCATTTGAGGGCCAGGCGATGGAGCCCATTGTAATATATATTAGGCCCAAGAGAGGCCTATCGTGATGCGTATTAAGCTCTCGAGTGAGGCTCATGGTGTTGTATATTAGGCTCTTGTGTGAGGCTATGAGTCCACTATATGTTAGGCTCTATGTGGGTCATTCCTTGGGGGCAATGTTGGTTAAATGTCCACATTGTCGAGGTCGATTGTTGATGTTGATTATTGATATTGATTATGAGTATGTGATGGTAGAGCATCATGATACATGCCCATACGCTTCATCTGCATGTTTATTATGAGATGTGATTGACCATTGCATATGCCATAGTACTGATGGTTTTTGGGACTCTTTGATAGGCAGAGTTATCCCACATGAGCATACGGAATGCGTAGGATTGATGCATGATTGGACTACATGACTCGTGCCTATTACATTATGTGTTATGATTACTGTACGCCCTAGTGACATCAGGGCCGTAGCCTCCACAGTCATGTCGTGGATGACTAGATGGACACCAAAAATTTGTTACTAGCATCGGGCTACTATAGATGGCCCTATGTGAAAATCTCTAAACCCTCTTGGTACCAGAGTACGCCTCAACGTCGAGACCGAGTGGATATATATGAGTGTATGAGGGCCGTATACCAGTAGACCACGTCTTCCACTGTGTCGTGGTCGGTTGGGAGAGGGTGTGGCCTTTCCCACCAGAGGGAGTAGGCATAGCTAGGATGAGTTTGACTAGCTCGTGAATGGTTAGATATTGGCTGACTACTGGCCAGACAGATAGTGGGTCTCTTCTACTTACCCAGTTGTGTGCTTGATGGGGCGGTAAGCTGGTGTAAAGTGTATTAGACCCTGGTGATGATCCCAGAGATGAACAGTACTGATATGTGGACTTATTGGGCAGGAGTTGCATACTCATTCATTCACTATCCACTCGGGCTGGTGGTGCGCAACTATTCGTTATGTGTACCTTTGCAATGGTCAGGATTTCGGTTGGGGTGCACGACTAACCTGAGATCAGGAGTTTACCACATTGTGTCTGACTATCCAAATTTAGGTATGAGACTGGTTTGAATAGAATTCCCTTGTGATAGACTCCATAGCCTGTGATACTACGTACTATCATCCCGACTTCACTCTAGCTTGGTCATTTCATTCGCATCACATATTGCATTACATCTGTGGTATATGACATTTTGAGTTGTTATGTTTCTGCACTTATATGGCCTAGACGGACTTAGCAGGATTTATATATTACATTGTATTTTCGGCATTTGATATTTGTCCTCTTATGACTCCTCATTTGCACATATGATCTACATTGCTTCCTCAGCATATGATATTGATTTATTATGTTTTTGCATTGCATATCCTTCATACAGCTGATAGCGTTCATAGACTTACTAGTATGTTTCCGTATTACTCTGTTAGTGTAAGATTTATGGATTGCCAATATTTTCGACATTGTATGATTATGGCATTATATTGAATACTTGGCACTTATCTTATGCACACACTTACACCACCCTCTAAGCTTTTTATTAGCTTATGCACGATAGATGCATGCAGGTAATGTTAGGTTGTAGCAGCGACGTTGAGCATGGAGCGTGCAGTTATCTTCTGGAACTTTAATTTTATTTTGACATATAAATTTTCCTTTCAACATTGTATTCAAAGTTTATATTAATGGGTATATGATGATGATGTTGTTTTTGTGATTTGGGTAAACTTGTGGTTATGCTTCTTACGAGACAAATGTACATTGAAAAAAAAATTCTCTTTGTAGGATCCCAGGATCGCAACCTGGTGTATACATGTTGGGAGCCGAGAATGGGGTACTACGGAGGCTGTCAGCACCGGATTCGGCGATCAAAAATTTTTTATGCCCGATTTCAAGTTTGGGTAAACTTGTGGTTATGCTTCTTATGAGACAAATGTACGTTGAAAAAAAAAATCCTTCTTGTAGGATCACAGGATCGGAATCTGCCGTATACATGTTGGGGCCGAGAATGAGGTACTACGGAGGCTGTCAGCAACGGATTCGGTGATCGGGAATTTTGTGTGCCCGATTTTCGGGTTTGGGGCGGGACACTATCGAGGTGTGCGATATCACTTGAACGAGTTTCGTACTGGAAGGAAGCCTGCCAATAAAAAGGAACTTTTCAATTATCGCCACGCACAATTGCAAAATGTTATAGAGCATTCATTTGGCCTTTTAAAAAACTGCTTCCCTATTCTACGCACTCATCCTCAGTTCAAGTTTATAACGCAAGTGAAAATTGTTATAGCTTGTTGTGTTCTTCATAATTTCATTTGTGTTAGTGGTGATGAGGATAGTGGGGACAGTATAGAGAATGTTGCGCCATCCTCTATAGATGTAACTTCAGTAGATGAACGACAAGCATTAGTTCGGTTGACAGATCACACACGTGATGAGTGGACAAGGAAGAGAGACGAGATTGCTGATAGAATGTGAAATGACAATCTTCCGCGCACAAGACAACGGACTTAGGTTTCCTGGTTTATGTAATGATCCGCTTACTTGAAAGCGGGAATATTTTCACATATTTTCACCAAGTTTGGGATATTATGTTTAGTATTCGTGTTGAATGTCATTATGTCTGCCTATGACTCATTACTATACTGCATTGCTTTGCTGTAGCTATTATATCTCTATTTATATTTTCTGCATGTAGGTTCTATGAATTTTCTTAGGAGCACCATCGAGGACCCGAGAAAGAAAGATGTGGAGTCATCACCTTTAAAGAAAGTTGTTGCTTCAAACCAGTGCCCGAGTTCACCGACTGAATTAATTAGAATTCCTAAGAAAAAGCATACGCCCTCCCGCAAAGGGCCATCCCCAAAATGTGTATTCTAGCCAAGGCGTAGTTTAGGTGGTTCACATAAAGTTAGTAGAGTTCAATGGACAGACAACATAGATAACGCATCGGTTGACGGGTTGGTGGAACAGGTGAACCTAGGACTTAAAAGTGAAGTCGGGTTTAAACTCGAAGCGTACAAGGCCATGATTAAAGTAATCTACGATACTTGTAGCATTTTGCTAGAGAACCGTCATATTTCTAATCGCTTGCAGAGCCTAAAGAGGCTGTACTAGGCAATAAAGGACATGCTCAATGCCTTGGGTTTTGGATGGGACGAACAAAACAAGATGGTTCTTGCTACAGAGGATGTATATGATGGATACATTACGGTATGATCTTCACATATAAATGCTTTTAAAGTTTGTATAGTCTGATTTTACAAAATTGATGAAAATATTGTCTTTATGTGTACAGACACACCCCTACACCGAATGGGTGCGACGCAAACACATTGAAAAATGGGACGACCTCGCGTTCATGTTTAGCAATGATTATGCCCACAATGAATTTGCTAGTACGACATATTCTTCTCCGATATCAGGGAAACGTCGCGGCCATGACGAGTTCAACTCTGACAATGACTCAGATGAGGAGGCTTCCCAGACAATACATTTGTTATCCTCTGACGTGGATGATCGGAGGCCTCCTCCCCGAGTTCGAGGTGGTGATGGATCCTTATTAAATTGGGCAAAGCGTGCTAACAAAAGCCCAATGAAAGCCACTTTAGGTTCTTGTCATAGCCGCACAGAGGGAAGTGAGATAAGCCGTGGGAGGAACTGCAAGCCGAGTGAACATATCGGCAACAAGATGGGGGAAGTGACTGAAGCCGTTAACAACTTGACCATTACATTGGATTAGGGAAAAAGCATGACGCGCGTTCAGCGGTTGCTGGGTATCCTGGAAGAGGTGGATGGTCTTTCCCAAGAAGACTAACTCCGTACTGCAAGGGTCTTACAGATTGATTTAGTCAGTGCTTGGTATTTTATGAAGATGGGTTATGAATGTTGGAAGGAATGGATTGAAAGAGTTATCCTTCCTCGTTGTGGCCTGGAATGAAAATGGGAGACGTTTTATGATATCTATTGATTGTTTACATTTGGATTATGTATTTTTTTGGATGGTTTGCTATAGAAACTGTTTTTTTGAGTCTGTGGTAGCTCAGTTTGGATTGGTTAACTTTAATCTATTGTGGATGATACATTTGCTGCTGGGGCAGCACTGCTAATGTTGTACTTTTGGACTGTTTTATTTTGAAAATGTGAAGCTGTTACCGTCATAGTGTTGATACTGCTTGCAAGTTGGAACTGTAAACTTATATTGTAAGGCCCGTATCCTAGACCGTACTGTTTCATAGGCTTCCACGGTCTCCCCGGTCGAATTCCGGCGACCTGTGATCTGTTACCGGCATTTGCGCATGATCTTGAGTCGTGTCTCGTATATTAGAATCGGCGTGACCCAAGACTTATATCATTGTGATTGCACCATCGCCGCGGTTCCGACGTCGCGTCTCACGCGCTGAGGCGATACCCAGACCAGAAGATATGGGCCCGCATTCAGTGCGAGTAAAATGCCACGCGTTGCAATCTCAACAGAAATATCCCATCAATCACCTCTCATGTCAAATACAAAATCCCATCCCCAAGCAACCCTAAAGTCAAAGCAACCCATCTCTCACATGTCAAAGTACACATCACCCATCACTCACCTTTTCACCCATCACCCTCTTACATAACTCACACCCCCCTCTCTCTCTCTCATAGCTCTCTCTCATTTTCTCCCAAGTAACCCATGTCCAAGCAAGCTCCATGAGAGAGAGCTTTGTGTGGCCCACTTTCTACCTCCCATCTCCACCATCCAAAGTCCATCTCGACTGTTGAATCGCACCCCTTGGAGCTCTAGATCGCATTGACAGAAGAAGGAAGAGGAGATCAAAGGTGGGTTTTTTTATTTGTTGATTTTGTGATTTGAGGGCTCACATATGTGGGACGCATCTTGATGTATGTATTATATACGGAGGGCCCATAGTCGCGGGGTCCCTCCCCTCCACCATCGTCGATCTCTCTCTCTCTCTCTCTCTCTCTCTCTCTCTCTCTCTCTCTCTTCCCCCTATTGAGGCCCAGTTTAAAGAATGGATTAGATCCACACCGTCCGGCCACGTGAACAGTGGGAATTCCACCATGATGTATCATCTACACTGTCCAGTGGATGGGCTTGGATGCAATGAAAGCACAAATATCAGCTTATTCAAAAGCTGTGGGCCACGCTGATGTGGACCCACCTGACATGTGAATGATCCAGATATCTGATGGGCCACATGTGTGGACCCACCAGATGGATGTATTTCAAACGTGGCCCACCAGATGGATGTATTTCAAACCGTCCATCTGTGCACTGGACGGCCTGGTAGTTGGACTGTCCCCAAAATAATAATAATAATAAAATATTCATAGATTTAATATATATATCTAATATAATTTATGTTTAATATCAGATAATCTGGTGGCCCCACGTGGGACCCACCGACCATGGAAGTGGATTGGCTGGTTTACCACCCACCAGCTATATGGCTGACGTATTGACGTCAGCAATGGGTCTGATAATCCAGACCATCCGTGCATCTTATTGGTGTGCCACACGTGTGGACCCCACCATGAGATATGTGTTATATCCTACTGTCCAAACCATTTGAGAACGGTGGACCCTGCCATGATGTATGTGTACATCCAGCGTCCAGACCTAGACGGACGCTTGATGTTGTTTTTGCAAAAAAACAAATAATAAAATAATAAAGTAAGATGTAAATATATATTATAATATATATCATACATATGTGTATATCTGGTGTGGGCCACGTGTGTGGAGCCTCACCATGACATATGTGTATATCTGGTGTGGGCCACGTGTGTGGAGCTTCACCATGACATATGTATAACTGGTGTGGGCCACGTGTGTGGAGCCTCACATATGTGTGTATCTGGTGTGGGTTCCATCCACGCTAACCGTCCATCTAGACGGTGTGAATCCACACCATTCATTTAGTTGGTGGGCCACATGTGTGGACCCCACCATGATGCATATGTTATATCTATACCATCCGCCCATTTTTTTAGTAGCTGTGGGCCCCACCTCCATATGTTTTTGATGTATGCATTCTATATCCACGCTGTCTGTTGGAGGGAAGATGGATCCCAGCAACATCACTGCTGTACCGACGATAGTTCTGTGGGTCCCACCTGTTTGACGTTAGCAAATTTATGGGGCCCAGCACTGATGTATGGGTCTTATCCACACCGTCCAAATGGCTGGACGGTAGGATACACGCCTTGATGTATCTGTTTTATCCACACAGTCCACCTGGACAGGTGGTGTGGGACGCCACCATGATATTTGTGTTTCATTCATGCTGCCCTGCAGCGTGAGCCTCACACACGTGTGGAACCCCATGATTATGTGTCGTGTGAGGCCTGCCTTGATGGGCCGTCCAGATGATGGACTCCACCATGATGTATGTATTATATTCACGCCATCTGTCCATTTGTGGTGTGAGCCGACCATGATGTTTTATCCAGTCCGTCTGTCCAGTAAGGGGACGCGGACCCCACCATGATTCATGTATTGTATATCCGCACTAGATGGTGGGGCTCACCCCAATGTATGTATTTCATATCCGCGCTATCTACCCATTTTGATGGCGTAGGGTCCACTTGCTGCATGTGTTGGGTCTGCCTGCACTGTACAGACCCACCATGTTGTGTGTGTTTCATCTATACCGTCTACTTGTGCGGCCCACCGCGATGTATGTTGTACCCCCATCTAGATGTACATAAGGCCCAAGTAGTATGGCCCACTTGTTGTATAGGAGGCCCATGGGTCGAGGCCCATTAAGATGTATTTGGGGCCCATGGGTTGAGGCCCATTGTGATGTATACCTGGCCCATGTGTTGGGGCCCAATGTGATGTATTTATGGACCATGGGTTGAGGCCCATTGTGATGTATACCCGGCCCATGTGTTGGGGCCTGATATGATGTATTTATGGCCCATGGGTTGAAGCCCATTGTGATGTATACCCGGCCCATGTGTTGGGGCCCGATGTGATGTATTTATGGCCCATGTGCTGAGGCCCAATGTGATGTATATGCAGCTATGAGTGAGGCCCGTAGTGATATGTGTATTAGGCCCTTGCGTGAGGCTATAGGCCCACTATATGTTTGGCTCTATATAGGCCACTCCTTGGGATTAATGATGGTTAAATGTCTATATTAATGTGCGATGATGGTTAAATGTCCACATTGTGACCCTCCCTTAGGTCCTTTGTTAGGCTGATTGTTGATGCTGATTTCGATTGTCAAGGCCGATTCCATTTATCGAGGCCGATTCCAATTGTCGAGGCCGATTGTATAGGCCGATTCCGATTGTCGAGGCCAAGTATCGAGGCCGATTCCGATTGTTGAGGCCAATTGTATAGGCCGATTTCGATTGTTGAGGCCGATTGTATAGGCCGATTCTGATTGTTGAGGCCGAGTATAGAGGCTGATTTCTATTGAGGGTCAAATATTGCATATTAGACCCAGTTATTGCCTACATTTATGAACATGATACTATTTAACAAACTATTTTAATCGTGTTTGTGTTGCAAGGTGACTTTAGGAGCTTGGGCTGAAAAAGGATGCTAAAAGTATGGAATTAACGCTCAGAATGTACCAAGGCAAGGAACGGAACCCAGGGGACCAAGATTAATGGATTTACATGCCAGAGATCCGATAAAACTGAGAAACTGAAGCTCAAGTAGCCCAAAAATCAGCCAGAATGCAAGATCACATGGTTCTAACCATCTTCTCGGCTCGAAACTTCATACATGACGTGAGGACTATAAATTAACCGTACATGTCGAATTTCATCCGTTCTATCCTTGTGAAAGAGGCCCAATAGCAAGATCAGCCCACAAATTGTTAAACTGGGGCCCACCTGCTATCTGGATATGCTTCAATTTTGGTCTCAACCACTTAAAGTAGAAGAGAAACAAGATGGATGGTGTGGATTTCTCATATACATCACCATGAGGTCCACCTTACATGGTGCCTGTGCACAGCACACGCACAGCGGCCGTTCACCGACTTCTTCTTCCAAATTTTAAAAATGCAATAGTGTTTTCGCTGTCCAACGTGGGTTTTTCAGTAGTGGGGCCCACTCATCATCCAAATGGATGATCCAGACCATCCATTCACTTAGGAGAGTGGCCAAAACTATCTCCAAGCTTTCTCTTTGTCCTCATGTAAACGTAAACGTGTAAGATCACCATCAAACGCAGAATGAATGGTGGAACCAAAGATACAGTAGGCCGCACTAAAACCTGACCAAAACCACTCCTTCCAGCCTGTTTTTTCACCAGGAATCCAATGAACGGGGTGGATTTCTCTAAAAACCATACTGTAGGGCCCACCGAACGTCACAGTGTACCCTGTTTAAGCAGGTACGCGTATTTTTGAAAATTGGCCACGGTAGGCCGTTCTGTGATCAATATCAGGGTCGGATCAGTGATCCAGACCGTTCAAAGTTCCAAGCAAGGGGTTCTTTTCCTCACCAAGAAGCGGATTTCGAAGACGGGAGGTTCTTTTCTCCCAAACTAATTTGAAACGCCGGGTGTATTCTCCATGTCGGATACAAAAAACAGGGTGCGGCTGTTTTCTTCAGCGAAAAACAGAGTCAATCTGGCGGACTTTAGACCGACTATTCCTCCTCTATAAAAGGAAGGAAAATGAGAGGGAGAGGGGATCGAGGAGGGGAAGCATCCATCGGTTTGTGGACGTGGATCAGAAGGAGAGCCGAGTAGGAGAGAGAAAGAGTGGAGTACGGGCAAAGCTTCGAAAGAGTTTTTTTCCTTCTCTTTTCTTAATTTCTGCTTATGTTTATTTTAGATGTTTAGCCTCATTGTGTTCATGAGTGGCTAAACCTCTTAGCTAGGGCTAAGAGGTGAAGCTTGTGGTGTGATGAGAACGATTCTATGGTTTTGATTCATGTTATGGCTTTGATTCATGTTAGACTAAATTGATGTTGATTTAGTTTGATTAATAGGAATGCTTCCAATTTTTAATGGTTTGTTGTGACTGATATTACAATAGATCTGCGATAGCTTTGAGCATGCTCTTAGCAATATAGGGTTTATGAATTTGAGAACCCTATTGTTCACCATCGTCTCCTGGGCATGGTTGGATGATGAAACTCTTCCTGACATTCATACATCACTCAGATTGGCTGTGAATTGGTTTAATTCTGTTGTTTGCTTTGTCTCATGGGCATGGTTTTGTTATGGAATCCATTCTAATTTACACCCGTCTGATCTCTTGAAAACTAGATTAAATAAAGTTAAGAGTTGATTTTCAGTTTATATCTCCCAACTGGATGAGGATGGGACTCGAAGTTCAGTTGAGTTCATGAATCGACCGTAGATCTCCCTGATTTCTACAAGTGGATCTTCTGAATCCCTAGTTTCCTACCTCTAAATTTCTTAAGTTTTACATTAATATTTCACCATTATTCCTCAAATTATAATCAATTAAGATTTCATCTTAGTCTAATTTTAATTCTACCTAGTTTCAGATAACATACAGGTTTAAGTCCCTTGGGATTCGACATCGGTCTCACCGAGTTTATTACTAAATCACAACCCTATACTTGGGGAGTGAACAATTTCGATGTCGAGGCCGATTGTATAGGCCGATTCCGATTGTCGAGGCCGAGTCAGATTATCGAGGCTGATTTCGATTCCGATTGTCAAGGCTGATCCTGATTCCGATTGTCGAGGCCGATTCCGATTCCGATTGCTGAGGCCAAGCTAGATTATTGAGGCCAATTCCAATTCCGATTGTTGAGGCTGAGGCAGATTGTCGAGACCGATTCTGATTCCGATTGTCGAGGCCGAGCCAGATTGTCAAGGCCGATTCCGATTGTCAATCCTGATTCCAATTGTCAAGGCCGATTCCGATTGTCGATCCTGATTCCGATTGTCGAGGCCGATTCCGATTTCGATTGTCGAGGCCAAGCCAGATTGTCGAGGCCGATTCCGATTTCGAGGCCGAGTTAGATTGACGAGGCAGATTCTGATTCCGATTATTGAGGCCGAATGTCGAGCCCGAGCCCGATTCCGATTGCCGGTTCCGATTCCGATTGTTGAGGCCGATTATCGAGGCCGAGTTAGATTGACGAGGCCGATTCTAATTCTGATTCCGATTGTTGAGGCCGATTGTCTAGGCCAAGTCAGATTGTCAAGGTCGATTCCGGTTGTCGAGGCTGATTGCATAGGCCGATTGCATAGGCCGATTTCGATTGTCGAGGCCGATTGTATAGGCCGATTTCGATTGTCGAGGCCGAGTATCGAGGCCGATTCTGATTGTCGAGGCCGATTGTGTAGGCCGATTCCGATTGTCAAGGTTGAGTATTGAGGCCGATTCCGAGTGTAGATTCCGATTGTTGAAGCCGATTGTCGAGACCTATATGATGTATATGCGACTCGTGTTTGAGGCCCAATGTGATTATATGCGGCCCGTATTTGAGGCCCATCGTGATGTGTATTAGCCCCTTGTGTGAGGCCATGGGTCCACTATATAGTAGGCTCTATGTGGGCCACTCCTTAGGGGCAATGTTAGTTAAATATCCACATTGTTAAGGCCGATTGTCGATGCCGATTGTCGGTGCTGGTTATTGATACCGATTATGAGTATGTGACAGCATAGCTTTACGATATATGCCCATACGCATCATCTGCATATTTGTTATGAGATGTAGTCAACCATTGCATATGTCATTGGTCATGTTGGTATGAGATTCCCTGATAGGTGGAGATTGTCTCACATGAGTATACGATATGCGCAGGATTGATGCATGACTGGATTGTATGACTCATGCATATTGCATTGCGTCTTGTGATTACTGTACGCCCCAACGATATCAGGGTTGTAGCTTCCACAGGTATTTCGTGGATGGTCAGATGGGATATCAAAAATTTCTTCTAGATGGGGTGCTATAGATATCCCTGGGTGAAAGTCCCTAAACCCTCTTAGTTTCAGAGGTTGCTCCAACGTTTAGACCGATTGGATGCATGAGTGCATGAGGGCCGCATACCGTTAGGCAGCGTCTCCCACCATGTCGTGGTCGGTTGGAAGGGGGTACGACCTTACCTGCCCGAAAGGAGGGGGCAATGTTAGGCTGAGTCTACCAGCTCGAGGAATGGGTCCGCTATCGACGAGCCGGGCCCGATATTGGCAGGCGAATAGTGAGGTCTCTTCCACTTACTTTGTTACACGTGATGGGGCGGTAATCTAGTTTGGAGTGTAATAGACCCCGGTGATTTTCCTGAGAGGAACTGTACTGATATGTGGACTTATTAAGTAGGAGTTGTATACTCATGTATTCATTTCATTCACTATCCACTTGGGCTAGTGGTGCGCAACTAATTGTTATGTATTTTGCATGGCCAGGATTTTGGTTGAGCGTGCGACTAACCTGAGATCAGGAGTTTACCACATTGAGTCTGATTATCCAAATTTAGGTATGGGACTGGTTTGGATAGAAGTCCCTTGTGATGGACCACGTAGCCTGCGATACTTCGTACTATCATCCCGACTTCACACTCCAGCTTGCTCATTTCATTTGCATCGCATATTGCATTGCATCCTCAGCACATAATATTTGGCTTATTGTCTTTTTATTGCATATCTGATTTACATTGCTTCCTCAGTATATGATATTGGTTATTATATTTTTGCATCGCATAGCCTGGATAAGGCTGATGGTATTTATGGGCCTATCAGCATGTTTTCGCAATATTCTGATATTGTATGATTTATAGGTCTGTCAATATTTCTGCTTACTCTGATTACTCTGATATTGCTTACTTGACACTTACCTTGTGCACACATTTTCACCACCCACTAAGCTTTCTATAAGCTTATGCACGATAGATGCGTGCAGGTGGCGTTAAGTTGCAACAACATTGAGCTTAGATCATGCAGCGGACTTATAGAGCTTTGATTTTTGATATATGTATTTCTCTTTCAGCATTGTATTCAACTATTTATATTAGTGGATATGTGATGATGATGTTGCCTTTATGATTTGGGTATACTTGTGGTTATACTTATTACGAGATAAATGTACACTGAAAAATCCTCCTTATGGGATCCTAGGATCAAAATCTGGCGTATAGGTGCTGGGAGCCGAGAATGGGGTACTACGAAGGCTGTCAACACTGGATTCAGTGATCGGGGTTTTTGTGAGTCCGATCTCCGGGTTTGGGGCTTGACATATATAATATTTCTGTTCCAATCTGCCGATACAGTTTTGATAGTGGAGCTACATTTCAGTCTGGTACTTATGTCATTGGACTCAGACAATGACCAGGACAATCATTGATTTTATGTCTTACTAAATTTATGTCATTAACCTGATATATCAGTATGATGTTGTTTTAGCTGAATGAGATTATTACTGTTTACATTCATTCTTCTGTATTAACACTCTTTTATGTGTTATTTTCTAATACGCCCCTGACATTCATAATTTATTCCTGGATTGTACATTGGTTTTGCTGGTTATTTTCTGAAAGTTATATTGATATACCTTTGTCATGTGTAACTAACGTGGATTACTATGGCTTCACTTACGGTAAAATCGGATCGTAACTGATAATGTTTCTACTTTTGACAAACCCTTTTATTTGATTTATCGAATTAACCTGATACTCTTACTGGTATTGAGAAAGTTCATAATCCAGCTGAGGTATATTAGTCTGATTAGATACTATAATAATACATTTCTGCCTTGAAATAAACCAGACAATTTTAGAATGAAGTACATCTGTCTTGAATTAAATTAGTCAGATTTTCAAAAGGCTGTTCATGAAGATATTGAGAATGTATTGAATTGGGTTGCAATAAAATGGCCATCCCTTCAAGATACTGTATTGATTCTCTTTTCTCTGGTAATTCTGCTTTGACAGATGTGCGGTGAAATATTGTATCAGGGAAACAAAAGTTATCATGATACTATCGAATCTTTGGATATATAGATAGGTTATATGGATACTTATCAGGTTTGTTCTAGTGAATGAATATGAACCATCTTTGTGGCATTGACTAGTTCCGTTCTGTATTTCAGGTTGGTTGAGGTGATCAGTTGATAAAGCTTTAAGGTTCAAGAATCGTAACTTGTTACCAACATCTTCGTTATTTAAGTATTATGAAGATTATAGAAAAAGAGACATCATCCCAAATTGTAGGTTGTTGTTTACACTGATAAGCCTGCCAATAACTTGTTAAGTATGTACTGTAGCAAAATGAAGCACAAGTATTACGTGGTCTTTGTGGGGAGGAATCCCAGAATATATACGACATGGGCGGATTGCAATGCTCAGGTTCACGGATACAGTGGTTGCAAGCACAAGTCCTTCACGATATTGGGAGATGCGATGAATGCGTGAAATCAGTTTTAGGTTAGTTATTTTTTATTAATAAAATTCATACGTATGTATAATAGATTTCATACTTTAGGGATTAAGTTTTACAAGTTTCTTATTAGTGAGATGTGTCATGCCCCAAACCCGGAAATCGGATTCATAGGAATCCCGATTGCCAAATCTGGTACCGACAGCCTCCGTAGTACCCCATTCCGATCTTGGGATCCTACAAGGAGGATTTTTTTAATTTTTTAATTTTTTATTTTTATTTTTGCCAATGTACGTTTAACTCGTAATAAGCATAATCACAAGTATACCCAAATTACAAAGACAACATCATCATCACATATCCACTAATATAAACATTTTAATACAATACTGAAAGGAAAATACATAAATCGAAAATCAAGCTCCAGAAGATTGCTGCACGCTCCAAGCTCAACAATTCTACAACCTATCATCATCTGCACACATCTATCGTACATAAGCTTATAGAAAGCTTAGAGGGTGGTGTAAGTGTGTGCACAAGGTAAGTGCCAAGTATTTAATACAATGCCATCACCATACAATACCAGAAATACTACAAATCCATAAATCGTACATTATCGGAATAAGCAAAAAGACTGACAAGATCATGAATTATCAGAGTAAGCAGAAATACGGATAAGATCATAAATCATAAGATAACAGCGTAAGCAATATAGAACAACTATGCAAATAAGGAATCATAAAAGCCAAATATCAAATGCCGAGGATGCGATGCAATATACAATTCCTGATGAGTTCACGAATAGCGTCAGCTGTATCTAGACCATATAAATGTAGAAATGCAGTAACCTAAAATGCCGTATGCCGTGAATGTCATGCAATATGCGGTGCGAATGGAATGACCATACTAAAGTGTGAAGTCGGGATGATGTACATAGTATCGCAGGCTATGGGGTCCATCACAATGAACTTCTACCTAAACCAGTCCCATAGCTAAATTTGGATAGTCAGACGCAATGTGGTAAACTCCTGATCTCAGGTTAGTCGCGCGCCCCAACCGAAATCCTAGCCATTGCGAAGGCACATGTAACAAATAGTTGCGCACCACCAACCCAAGTGGATAGTGAATGAATGAATGCATGAATGAGTATGCAACTCCTGCTCACTAAATCCACATATCAGTACAGTTCATCTCCAGGATCATCACCGGGGTTTAGTACACTCCAAATGGCACCGCCGCTCTCCTAGCCACACAGTCCAAGTGAGCGTAAGAAACTTCACTATCCGCCTGGCCAATAGTCTGTCAATACCTATCCGGCACGTCGATAGCGGACCCATTCACGAGCTGGTCAAACTCAGCCTAGTATTGCCCCCTACCCTCGGGCGGGTAAGGCCACACCCCTCCCAACCAACCACGACACAGTGGGAGAAGCGACCTCCTGGTATTTGGTACTCGGGCGCTCATGTATCCACTTGGTCTCGACATTGGAGTGTCTCCTGGCCACGGAGATTTAGATATTTTCACCCAGGGACATCTATGGCGCCCGTATGCTAGAACCAAACATTTCGGTGTCTCATTTGGCCATCCATGATATGCCTGTGGAGGCTACGACCCTGATGTCGCTAGGGCGTACAGTAATCATAATGCGAGATGCATGAGTCATACAATCCAGTCATGCATCAATCCTATGCATATCGCGTGCTCATGTGAGATAACCTTCGCCTATCAGGGAGTCTCATAACAATATGCTCAATGACATATGCAATGATCAACCACATCTCATAACCAATATACAGATGATGCGTATGGGCATGTATCATGATGCTATGATGTCACATACTCATAACCGGTATCAACAACCGGCATCGACAATCGACCTCAACAATGTGGATATGCAACTAACATTGCCCCCAAGGAATGACCCACATAGAGCCAAACATATAATGGGCCCACGGGCTCACACAAAGGCCTGATATACAACACAGGGGGCCTTACTCAAGGGACACATATACACAACAGGCGAGCCCTGCTCATGAGCCTCAAAAACATTGAATGGGCCATGCATCATGGGCCATGAATACATCACAATGGGCCTTTCTCATGGGCCTAACATACATCATAATGGGCTCTATAGCCTGGTCTTCAAATGCATCCCAATGGGCCTCATCGCATAGGCCTCATATACATCATATTAAGCCTTAAACACGGTCTGAATGCACATCACGACGGTCCTCAGATACGGGCTGCATATACATCGCATTGGGCCTCAACAATCGGCCTCGATATTCGGCCTCAATACTCAGAATCGACACTCAGAATCGGCCTCGATAATTGGTACCGATAATCAACATGTATAAACAAGGCGGGGTCCATAGATGGACAACTAATCAACAATAATGTAAAGATCGGCTCTCGGCCGTGGTTATATCAATCCGATAGCACGGAGCCATCTGTCTATAGCGAATGGGGCCCACTTATTTGGGTTAACCCACGAAGAGAATGGGCCTAACAAGGCCTAAGGGAAGGTTACAATGAGGACATCTAACTGTCATTGCCCATCAATGTGGACATTAAAACATCATTGCTCCTAAGGCATGACCTGCCATAATAATTATTACATACATTATGGAGTAATCACACATCGCAATGGACCTCATATATATCACATTCGGCCCTATACAAAGGCCCCACATACGTCTCATTAGGCCTCAATCGTGGCCCTTATATACATCACATTGGGCCTCAACCCATGGGCCACCAAATACATTAAGTGGATTGCATCCACGGGCTGCACCAATGGGCCTCATATATATCGGGTCGACCATATCACATGGGCCGCACCAGTGGGCCTCATATAGATCAAGTGGACCGTGTCCATGGGCCGCACCAATGGACTTCATATGCATCGATTGGGCTGCATCGATGGGCCGCACTAATGGGCCTAATACATATCACAATTGGCCTTGCCCATAGGCCTCATATTCAAGCAAGTGAGCTCTGCACATGGGCCTTATCATATCAAGTTGGGCCGTGTTAATGGGCCGCACCAATGGGCCTCATGTACAACAAGTGGGCCACATCATTGGGTCGTACCAATGAGTCTCATAAATATATCAAGGTAGGTCTCATAGATGGGTCACAAGTATATCAAGGTGGGCACTTCTAATGGACCACAAAATACATCAAAGTGGACAAATGGGCCACAAAATACATCAAGGTGGGCCCGACAAATGGGCTACAAAATACATCAAAGTGGGCCCGACAAATGGGCCATATGTACATCAAATGGGCTACAACAATGGGTTAAATCAACTGGGCCAAGTCGAATGGGCCGAATTGAATGGGCCTAGTCGAATGGGCCAAATCAAATGGGTTAACTCGAATGGGCCGAATCAATTGGTTGATCGAATGGGCCGTGCTAATCATCCATCAATAGAGATCATTACAGAGCATTAAATAAATGAATAAATAAATAAATAAAATGAATCATATCCAAAGATCATCTGGACCATACCACAAATGGCAGTGGAGGTAATGCTTTCCACTTGTTTAAACCACACAGAGCCATCACAAGATTTATTTTCCACCCAAATCTGTTCACAAGTCCCTGCTAAAACAAATATCATTTGATCCAGAACTTTTAGGATCTGTTAAAGGGATTTCAATGGTGGACGTTCATTCTCCCCTAATTTCTGTAGTGTAGTCCACCTGACCATCAGAGCTGTTTCATCTTTAGTCTCAAGCCTTGAGGTGGGATGGCCAAATGAATAGATGGCTGGCCAAATGGATGGACGGCTGGATGTAGCACATCTATCAGCGGTGGGTCCCACGTACGTGGCCCACCATAATAATGTATATTAAATAATATTAATGTATTATATATATTATGCACTTAGATATAATTTAATATATTTTATATACTCCAGATTCACTATCCAGTTACATGTGGATGGGACAGAATACATTATTAAAGGTGGGTCCCACGTAAGAGTGGCCCACCATTAACATTTATTAATATAATATCTTGTATTATATAATAATATATTATATATATATAAGTGTGTGTGTGTGTGTGTGCACGAGATTGCAAAGGGTCCAGCGTCCATACCTCTGGACACTGGACGAGCAGCCTAGATGGACATATCCATCAATAGTGGGTCCCACCTGGGGCCCAACATAATGTTCAT